>NC_140591.1:948994396-950436621 GCF_964204655.1 Triturus cristatus | reverse complement strand
GTACTTCTATTGCCTCTTTGCGTACCTCTCATACCTCTTTCTGTACCTCTCTTGCCTCTTTTTGCATCTCTGTTGCTTCTTTCTGCACTGCTCTTTCTTGTTTCTGCACCTCACTTGCCTCTTTCTGCACTTCTCTTGGTTCTTTCTACACCTCAGTGGCTTTTTTCAGCAATTCTCTTGCCTCTTTCTGCAATTCTCTTGCTTGTTTCTGCGCCTCTCTTTTGTCTTTCTGCACCTCTGTTGCCTCTTTCTGCACCTCACTTGCTTCTTTCTGCAACCCTCCTGCCTCTTTCTACACTTCTCTTGCTTCTTTCCACACCTCTCTTGCCTCTTTCTGCTCCACTCTTGCCTCTTTCTGCATTTCCCTTGCCTGTTTCTACACTTCCCTTGCCTCTTTCTGAACCTTTTTTGCCTCTTTCTGCATCTCTCTTACCTCTTTATGCACTTCTCTTGCATCTTTCTGCACCTCTCTTGCTTCTTTCTGCACCCTTCTTCCCTTTTTTGCATCCCTCTTGCCTCTTTCTGCTGTTCTCTTGTCATTTTATGCACCTATCTTACCTCTTTCTGCAGCCCACTTGCCTGTTTCTGCACTTCTCTTGCTTCTTTCCACACCTCTGTTGCTTTTTTCAGAAATTGTCTTGCCTCTTTCTTCACTTCGTTTGCTTGTTTCTGCGCCTCTCTTGTGTCTTTATGCACCCCTGTTGCCTCTTTCTACACCTCACTTGCTTCTTTCTGCATCACTCTTGCCTCTTTCTGCATTCCTCTTTTCTCTTTCTGCACCTCTCTTGTCTCTTTCTGCGCCCCTGTTCCCTCTTTCTGTACATTTCCTGCCTCTTTCTGTACATCTCTTGCCTCTTTCTGTACCTCTGTAGGTTCTTCATGTACTTCTCTTGGTGCACACTTCGTGCCTGTTTTCAACACCTCTGTTGCTTTTTTCTACACCTCTCTAGCTTCTTTCTATACCCTTCTTCCCTTTTTGCATCCCTCTTGCCTCTTTCTGCTGTTCTCTTGCCATTTTATGCACCTCTCTTGCCTCTTTCTGCACCTCACTTACCTCTGTTGCTTCTTTCAGCAATTCTCTTGCCTCTTTCTGACCTTTTTAGCAGCTTGTTTCTGCACCTCTCTTGCATCTTTATGCACCTCTATTGCCTCTTTTGCTTCTTTCTGCATTCCTTTTGCCTCTTTCTGTACCCCTCCTTTCTCTTTCTGCTACCCTGTTCCCTCTTTCTGCACCTTTCCTGCCTGTTTCTACACCTCTCTTGCCTCTTTATATACCTCTGTTGGTTCTTCCTGTGCTTCTCTTGCTCTTGCTGCACCCTTCGTGCCTCTTTCAGCACCTCAGTTGCTTATTTCTGCACTTCTCTTCCTTCTTTCTGCACCCTTCCTGCCTCTTTCTGTATCTCTATTGCCTCTTTCTGCACCTCTTCTACCTTTTTCTGTACTGCTCTTGCTTCTTTTTGCACCTTTGTTGGTGCTCTCTGCACTGCTCTTTCATCTTTCTGCACCTCACTTGCCTCTTTCTGTACTTCTCTTGCTTCTTTCTACATATCTGTTGCTTCTTTAAGCACACCTCTTGCCTCTTTCTGCACCACTGTTGTTTCTTTCTTCACTTCTCTTACCTTTTTCTGCACCTCTCCTACTTTTTTGGTACTACTCTTGCCACTTTTTACACCTCTTTTGGTTCTGGTATTCTTTTTATATCTCACTTGTCTCTTTATGCACTTCTCTTTCTTCTCTCTACACCTCTGTTGCTTCTTTCAGCAATTGTTTTGCCTCTTTTTGCACTTCTCTTTCGTCTTGCTGCACTCCTCCTGCCTCTTTCTGTACCTCCTTTGCCTCTTAGTGAATCTCTCACACCTATTTCTGCAGTCCTCTTGCCTCTTTTTGCACCTCTGTTGGTTCATTTTGCACTGCTCTTGCTTCTTTCTACACCCCTCTTTTCTCTTTCTGCACCTCTCTTGACTCTTTCTGCACCCCTGTTCACCCTTTCTGCACTTTTCCTGCCTGTTTCTGCACCTCTCTTGCCTTTTTCTGTAACTCTGTTGGTTCTTTCTGCACTTCTCTGGCTCTTTCTGCACCCTTTGTGCCTCTTTCAGCACCTCTGATGCTTCTTTCTGCACTTCTCTTCCTGCACCCCTTCTGCCTTTTCTGTACCTCTCGTCCCTCTTTGTGCAACCTTAGATACACACACTCAAAAATACAAACTAACATTTTCAAAACAATGGACATATCAATACCAGTTACAACACACCTATTCAGTAATTCCAAGATCTACACACACATCCACTCATTCACCAACAGTCCCTATACAGTCACTCATACATGTACTCACTCATCATATGTACTCATACACCTATACATCCGGTTACACACCGCCACTCATCCGTAGAGTTACTCACACACATAGTCACACACGCAAACAAAGTATCAAACATCCATTTACTTGCATATACAGTTATTCACACACCACCACACTTACTTCTACAGAAACTTACACATACTTACTGTCTTAAACAATCACTTATAGAAACACCTACTTATTTGTACAGGAACTCTTCCAGTCTCTGACATATACTCACTTATATACACCAATACTCACACATAGTAGTTTAAAACATATGCAGTTACTCATAAAGACACTATTCAGACAGTCAATCACTCACTAACACACCCATACACACACTCATCTACCTATACAGTCCTGCACACATGCTGTCTTCAACACATAAAAACAGTGAGTCATTCATTCATACATCTATGCACTAAGTAATACCCCCCACCGAACCATACAGACACTCAGACACTCATACTGATACTCAAAAAAACAACTAATAACCCATATAGACACTCATGTAGCTACTCACCAACCCATGCAGCCACTTATATACAAAGTGAGAGACTGATACAGAAATTTACATATTTAAACATTACTCACTCCATGTATTCACTAAGATACACTTAATCGGTCAGTTATACAATCAATTTTACAAAAAAAAATCATTCAGACACTTAAATACACATTTATTCTTCCATCGACCTTGAGATATACATATAAAAAACATATTTAATTTTCACAAAAACACACATTCACTGGATGATGGAATCAGTGATGTTATTTGAGATGTCATCAGTGATGTCACTGACAATGTCATGAGTGATGTAATATGTGACGTCATCAGCAGTGCATTGCGGGCGCGCAAGTTATAGTTAGCTGAACTAACCATGAAGGGGGAATTTCTATGGTTTTGTATGAGTGAAATGTCCAACTAACTATAACGCCCTTGAAACCTATGGTTTTTTCAGTGAATTTCTAAGGTTTTTTAAATGCTAATTTCTACCTATAACGTGCCTGAAACCTATGGTTTTTTCAGTGAATACATATAGATTTATTATACTATGTATACATGTGAAAATGTCTTGGTCTGCCTGTTTGCCTCAGTGGCACAGAAAAAATGGGTGGAACTGACGTCAGCACGCCGAAAAGGTCCTCTTATGGCTACGATGCCGTCATATGGTGTCACGAGCGGAGCCGTGCTATTATGACAGCCTCGTCGACGTAGGAGAGCTAGGAAAGAATTTCCGTGGAATGCTGGTGCAGGGAATATTCACTTAAGTGTTCAGGCTAGTCCTTTGGGAGCAACTGTTTATGTTGCCACTCCAGCAACCAAAACCAGTGATCCGAGGGCAGAGGCCCTACAGATGGCACACGAGGTGGGGTGCCCAGTCGTGTGCACGGGCGGGGCAGCGAAGTGACAAGCACCACAACCCACAAAAAAGGTAACGAGGGCACTGAATAACACAGGATCTTTTCTTTGTATCTGGCAGGAACAACAAAGTTAAAATGCCCTAGTACCAAAATGTAGAATTAGTGCTACAACGGTCTTCAAGAGGACCTGCGATGCCGCTTCTGCCTCCCGTACCCTGGAGGTGGCACATGGGTCACGTGGTACGGTCATACTGCGGTGGGACGCACACTCGTTGGCCTCTCATGGCACTGCTCCACACTTCAAGGAGGACGCTTTCCATTAGCTATGTTTTCTGATGACTTGTCGCGCCGGCCCCGTCCAACAACAGAACTCCTATAGATCCAAACAGATTCTTACACTTTCTCACTGGAAGTGAAACCAGGCCACGCGAACACTTTTACAATACAACAGCTGGGAATGCACTTTTTGGTAAAATAAAACACATTCCTTCCTCCTAATTAATCAAATAAACGTCTCACTGAAGAACAGGGGCCAGCTTCGATCGGTAAACAACTGTTACAACGACTTTTTGACTTTGCGATACCATTACAACGCATGCATTACCACCCATGCGTTGTACATCGCTAAGTCATTATTACACATTTATTTAGAATGCATGGTCATTTACCACGCATGCCTTTACAACAATTTTGTTGTAAAGGTATGTATGGTAAATGACCATGCGTTCTAAAAAACATGTAGATGATCCACGTTGTTGTAAGGAAACAGAGGCTGTTCCATTTCCTCACAACGATGTGCACCGCCCCTAAGAGATGATGTGAAGCAGGAACCATGAGGAGAGAGGAGCCATGAGGAGTGAGAGGTAAGGGTGATTGGGCATGGTGTGTTTTTTTTCTAGGGTTTAGGGTAGTGCAGTGGTGTTTGGGTAGTGTAGGGGGTCGTGTTGGGGGTAGTGTTTTAGGGTTTAGGAAAGTGCAGTGGTGTTTGGGTAGTGTAAGGGGTCATGCTGGGGTAGTGATTTAGGGTTTAAGGTAGTGCAGTAGTGTAGGGGGTTGTGCTGGGGGTAGTGTTTTAGGGTTTAGGGTAGTGCAGTGGGGTATGGGTAATATAGGGGGTCGTGCTGGGGTAGTGTTTTAGGGTTTAGGGTAGTGCAGTGGTGTTTGAGTAGTGTAGGAGGTCATGCTGGTGGTAGTGTTTAAGGGTTTAGGGTAGTGCAGTGGTGTTTATGTAGTGTAGGGGGTCGTGCTGGGGGTAGTGTTTTATGGTTAAGGTAGTGCAGGGGTGTTTGGGTAGTGAAGGGGATCATGCTGGGGATAGATTTAGGGTAGTACAGTGGTGTTTGGGTAGTGTAGGGAGTCGTGCTGGGGTAGTGTTTTAGGGTTTAGGGTAGTGCAGTGGTGTTTGTGTAGTGTAGGGGGTTGTGCTGGGGGTAGTGTTTTAGTTTGTATGGTAGTGAAGTGGTGTTTCGGTAGTGTAGGGGGTAGTGCTGGGGTAGTGTTTTCGAGTTTAGGATAGTGCAGTGGTGTTTGTGTAGTGTAGGAGGTAGTGCTGGGGGTAGTGTTTTAGGGTTTAGGGTAGTGCAGTGGTGTTTGTGTAGTGTAGGGGGTAGTGTTTTAGGGCTTAGGGTAGTGCAGTGGTGTTTGTGTACTGTAGGGGTCGTGCTGGGTTCTAGTGTTTTAGGGTTTAGGGTAGTGCAGTGGTGTTTGTGTAGTGTAGGGGGTTGTGTTTTAGGGTTTAGGGTCATGCAGTGGTGTTTAGGTAGTAAAGGGGGTAGTGCTGGGGGTAGTGTTTTAGGGTTTAGGGAAGTGCAGTGGTGTTTGTGTAGTGTAGGGGGTCATGCTGGGGTAGATTTAGTGCTTAGGGTAGCGCAGTGGTGTTTGTGTAGTGTAGGGGGTCATGCTGGGGTAGTGTTTTAGGGTTTAGGGTAGTGCAGTGGTGTTTGTGTAGTGTAGGGGGTTGTGCTGGGGGTAAATTTAGGGTTTAGGGTAGTGCAGTGGTGTTTGGGTAGTGTAGGGAGTCGTGCTGGTGGTAGTGTTTTAGGGTTTAGGGTAGTGCAGTTATATTTGGGTGGTGTAGGGTGTCGTGCTGGTGTAGTGTTTTAGGGTTTAGGGTAGTGCAGTGGTGTTTGGGTATTGGAGGGGTAGTGTTTTAGGGTTTAGGGTTGTGTGCCCAACCAGCCACAATATCTGTGGACAAAGGGGATCCTGACTCTTTTGAACTCTCCGCCAATTGAATAATTTGGGTCAAGGGCCCTATCACATCCAAGACCTATCACTTCCTTTCTTGGGATCCCTCATATACGTGGAGAAAAAGGTACATAGTTTCTCATCGATTTCAGGCATGTGTGACACCTTCCCCTTCAGTGAGGGCCTGGGGCATTCTCCCCTCATCCTATTCCTGACCTCCCTTTCAAGAGATTGATAGATTTTCCCCACCACATACTCTGCCACTTTGGTGTCAGGGGTCCACTCCACCGACCTAGGATGATAAATTTTGGTAGGCTCGAAAATGTCCGAGTGGACCCCGTCCCCAACCCGGGACTGAGAGGAGTGGGATGCCAGGGAAGCCCTGAGTCCTTATCCTCATCGGAGGAGAAATCGTCCTCCGATACACCCTCTCTCTCTAAGGGAAACCCACCATCGGGGTCTATAATAGTGGTGACAGTGTCGCAATTTTCTCCGGAGTCCTCCTCCTCCCAGCAGGGTGCATGTTTTAGCGTTCGCGCATTCTTGTGGAAGGTCTCCGTAAGTTTATCAAATCCTTCCAAGTGCCCCGCGTTATGCTTAACGGCCCTTTTATTCCCCATCTGGGAGCTACTGGGATCCGCCACCACCAGATCTGGGTCACTGAACACCCCAGGGATGCTTTTCGCCAGCTTATCAACCTGATCCCTAAGAGGAGCCAGCGCCATAGAAATAGCCAGAGAGAGGGCTTGGTCCACTGCTGGAGGGAGAAGTTGGGGGTCCATTCCTCCTCCACTTCCTGGTAGGAGGAGTAAAAATTGTCTTCTGGAGAAGACATGATAGTAGAGGGTGTGAGCACAGAACAAATTCCCTTAAAATCCTTAAGGCAGCCCCCTCACCGGTGCTCCAACAGTTGGGCTTTCCCTGAAGCTGTTATAAGAATAGATTGAGGTGCACTACCAATTACCACCACCAGGTCACTAACGTGGCCGTGTGGGGAAATCACCGCGTAGCGGTGTCAAAATTAGGCCAGTGTTAGTCGGGAATCAAGCGGACACTAAAGGAGTGACCGGATTCCCAAACCCGCGTAAAGACCAGCAGGATCGCTCGACAGAGCTGCCTCGCTCGGACCAGACACGCCTGACAGGATCTCACCGCCCGCAGAGCGCACAGCGGGAGAAACTGCGAGGGGGAGAACGCTCTCGGGCAAGAGCCTGCTGCGCTGGGAATATGAAGCAATACCAAGGAAATAATGCTAATAACGTGCACAAGAAACCGCTATACAAACAGCAACAAAGTCAGATTAAGCCAAGAATGTACAGAATGCACTTAACTGATGAGCAGTGAAGAAAGAGGAAGTGAAAGGGACGTCAATATATTATATACGATGGATTGTGATATGATTGGACTATAGTTGCCTTGGAGACTACCTCCCTAATGGTTCATGGGTTGTGTAGTCTTTTGTTTCATGATTGTTGTGTTACGTTTTCTTTGAACTTCTATGCAAATAAAGTGAGGAAATATTTGCATAATCCTCGCCTCTGTACTGCTATAGAAATCATTAAACTTTATTCGATCTGTTTTAGAAACATAGATCATAAAAGTGTACGTAAAAACAGTAAATCCTCTTTCCTTATACAATACAGTAAGAATTAATTAAAACCAGTAGGTAAAAACGGGTGTTACAAAGCCCGGTTCAGAGCAACTTCAGGTTAACAGAATCGTAAAGTTCAATGTTTCACAAGATCAATCTCATGTACTTCGTGCAAAATACGCAATAAGGGGTCCAAGTAAAATGTAACGCTCCAATACCTGACCAGTCTGCACTATATAAAACTGCAGAAAAACTAAAGATAAAAAGTGTTTTGCACACTTCTGTCATTGGGCTATATGTGGGATACATCTGGGTGATATTTGTGCTACATTTGGGCTCTGTTTTTCTCTCGTGGCCATCTTGGGGGACTTATTTGTTATGAAGTTTCCTAATTTTCTCATTTATTGCAGTCTCCTCAGTAGGATACGCTTTCAGTTTTTTACTTTGATTCCATCAAGAAGGCATTCAGATGTGTCACACATTTGCCATAAATTCAGAATGTTAGCACTCTAGTTGTTCATTAGATCGCTGTAGTAAAGCTACTGCTCACCAGGGAGTTAACTGGAAGTCTACTGCTGGTATTGAAAGTGATTGTTTCAGTTTGCATGTCAGAATTTTCTAATGAAATAGAAGAGGATTTGAGATCTCACTTAAAACTCTAAATTTTCTTTCTGCAGCACTAACCATAATTTCTATGGCAAAATGAACCCCCTCATTTTGTTCCTTTTTAAATTAAATGTTTTAAGTGTTACCAGTCTATTCCAATCAAGATGGCATCAGGTGTGCCATAATTTTGTCATAAGTAAGACTGTTAGCTCTCTAGTTGTTTTTAGAACACTCTGGGAAGCTGCAGTAGAACACAAAGGCATCAACTGACAGGCTGCTCCTGTTGAAAAATAACAGGAAGATATTTGAGATCTCACTTAAAACATGTCCAAATGTTTCTTTCTACAGCACTAACCATAATTTCTATGGCAAAATTAACCCCCTCATTTTGTTCCTTTTAAAATTAAATGTTTTAAGTGATACCAGTTTATTCCAATCAAGATGGCTTCAGGTGTGCCATAATTTTGTCACATGTAAGACTGTTAGCTCTCTAGTTGTTCTTTAGAACACTCTGGGAAGCTGCAGTATAACACAAAGGCATCAACTGACAGCCTGCTCCTATTGAAATATAACAGGAAGATATTTGAGGTCACACTTGAAAGATGTCCTAATTTTTCTTTCTACAGCACTAACCATAATTTCTATGACAAAATGAACCCCATCATTTTGTTCCTTTTTAAATTAAATGTTTTAAGTGTTACCAATTTATTCCAATCAAGATGGCTTCAAGTGTGCCATACTTTTGTGATAAGTAAGGCTGTTAGCGCTCTAGTTGTTCTTTAGAACACTCTGGGAAGCTGCAGAAGAACACAGAGGAATCAACTGACAATCTCTACCTTTGTTGGATGTACATGATTTACTCAGAGTGACAGACTTCATTCTCACATGACTTAGAAAGATAATGTGAATTTACAGAATATATGCTCTCATTTTAGCTTCAGTTTTCTATCAAACATGATTCATGATATCCCAGCAGAAGGTTTTTCACAGGGTAAAATCACCTCAGAACACACCACAATTCCTGAAATTAGTATGGTACCATCAACAAATGAATTCTAATGTAACTAAAGTCTGTTATCACCCTGTATAGTTCTCCTTTTGGTAACCCTCAAAATCTTCTATTCACTACAATGCATTTCAATGGGGTACTATCATGTATATTGGTCCCAAGATGGCTGCCAGCAATTCCAGGATGAAGTGCTGACAGTCAATCAGATCTCACGATGAGATGTGTCGTTAGGCTCCGCCCAGGTATTGAAACTTTTTCTTTTTCTAATTTCTCATGAACTACTGAACGGATTTACACCATTTAACAAAAAGGGATCTCTCTGAACAAAGGGCTACCTTTGTGCCCAATTTGGTGTAATTCTGTTCAGGAGTTCGGGCTGTAGCCATGTCTAAAATTTCCTACAGAAACACACAGTCACTGGATGATGACATCAGGGATGTCATCCGTGATGTTACTAACCATGTCGTGAATGAAGTAATAGGTGACATCATCTGCATTGCATTGCAGGGGCACAAGTTATAGTTAGCTCCACTAACTATAATGGCCGAATTTGGCATATTTGATTTATTTATGCATCCCTAGAAAAGTGCACCACATGTGCCCAGGGTCTAGAAATCAAATGCTACTAGTGGGGCTGCAACACTGATTTTGCCACCCACCTATGTATCTCTTTAAACATGTCTCAGGCCTGCCACTGCAGAGCCTTTTGTGTAGTTTTAAACTGACATGCTGACCTGGCAAGTTAACTTACTTGCCAGGCCCAAACCTTCCCTTTTAATGCATGTAGGCCATCCCTAAGGTAGGCCATGGACAGCCCATGGGCAAGGTGCGGTGTAATAAAAAGTAGGACATGTACCTTTAAGTTTGCATGTTCTGATAGTGAAATACTCTTAAATTCCTTTTTCACTACTTCAATGCCTATTACTCTCATAGGATAGTATTGGGATTGCCTTGTTACATTTTATAGGTGCAATTTCCAATTGGGAAGAGATGGGAACCCAAATTTAGTGTCTCTGGACTCGCAATTTAGGGACTGACACTTAATTCAACTGCTTTGCTGAGTTGGCCTGCTGCCTGCTGCTTCTTACCTGGAAGTGAGAAGGACTAGATCTGCATTTCTACCTCCCAGAGTCTAAGTACTCATCAAGGGCTTGTTTGCTTGGCTACTGTTTTCGAAGTCTCAGAGATATCAAAGATTCCACCCTCATCTTCAACTCAGCACCTTGACTTTACTTGCTAAAAGTCTTGCTCTGCCATGTGGTGTCAATCCAGTCCTGGACCCATGGAAGTAGGCCTAAGGTGCTCTGTTTCCTATGGGGCTTATCAGAACCAACGTAACGCACTGTCAAAGCCTAGCTGCACAGCTAATAGCCTTACTGGACTCGATGCCGAGTGGCACGAAGTCCTCCAGTATCTCGCTTCACAGCTAGCGGCTCTTTGGAACCGATGCCACATGACCTGAAGCCTTGCAGGGAATCACAGCACAGCTCCTCGGAATCAATGCCAGATGATGCGAAGCCTGGCGCAGTGGGTCCCTGTAGCCGGCATGCACTCCATTGCGGTTGGCCTGAACTTGTGACTTTGTCCCGGCAAAGCGCGACCAGATAACCCCAGTTGTTGCTTTGTACTTTTATACATTATTTTCACCTAAATCTTTAAAATTGCATATCTCAGGATTTACTGATTGGACTTTTGTTGTTTTGGTCTTGTTTTATTCATAAAATGTGCCTTTATTGTTCTAAACTAGTATGGATTATTGTTGTGGTGTTTTCACTGTGTTACTGTTGGATATGTTTCACAAATACTTTACACAAATACTTTACACCTCTCAAGTTAAGCCTGACTGCTCTGTGCCAAGCTACCAGAGGGTGAGCACAGGTTAATTTAAAGTGTTTTTCTGACTTACCCTGACTATGATTGAGGTTCCTGCTTGAACAGGGTGCATACCTCTGCCAACCAGAAACCCAAATTCTAACAATGGCTGACTATCTATATATAAATTCAGCAGTTAAAGATACCTGAACTAACTATAACTTACACCCTTGCAATGCACTGCTTATGACCTCACAATTACATCACTCATGACATGGTGAGTGACATCACTCATGACATCACTAATGACATCTTAAATGACATCACTGATGACATCATCCACAGAACTACTCACACACCTATTCATGCACCCATACAGCCACTTACTTGCTCACTCATTAATCTATAGTCACTCACATACCCACTCACCCACCCATACAGCTACTCCCACAGCCACTCATTTCCAATACATCTACTCACACAGCCACTTACTCACCCATACAGCTTCTCACACACTCACATATTCACCCATACAACCACTCACACACCCAGTAACTCACACATACAGCCTCTCAACAGAGCCACTCACTCACCCATACACCATTCAAACAGTCACTCATGCACCAATGCAGCCTGTCACCCAGCCACCCCCACACACATACAGTTACTCACGCCCCTACTTATTCACCCATACAGGTATTCATACATTCACTTATTCTCCCATGCAGCTACTCACACACCTATACATCCACTCAGACATCCACTCATATTCAGATGCACACAGTCCCACATTCACTCACATAATATATATGCTAGACATAGTATCACTCATAAGTAGTACACAAAGAATAGTAATTTAACTTTTGTAGTACTTTTGTATAAATGTTTAACACTAAAATCTTTTAGAAAACACTCATAATCACTGGATGATATCATCAGTAATATCATGAGTGAAGTCATTTGAGATGTCATCAGTGATGTCATGAGGGAAGTCACTGACCATGTCATGAGTGATTTAATATGTGAGGTCATAAGCAGTGCATTCTGGGGGCATAAGTTATATTTAGCTCCGTAAATCAAAACTGCTGAATTTCTCTGGTTTTGTAAAGTAAAATGTCAGCCTAACTATAATGTCCCTGTAACCTTTGTGTTTTTTCAGTGAATATTTTCACTGAAATTATGCTTGAGCTTACTGGGCAGGAATCTCAGAGGCATACATACACTTGTAAAAGGTATTAATATTAAAGAACGATAGGTTTTTGCCAGTGATAATAACCTTTCAACTTGGTTACCCATTTTAGAAGGATCTATCTATCTATCTATCTATCTATCTATCTATCTATCTATCTATCTATCTATCTATCTATCTATCTATCTATCTATCTATCTATCTATCTATCTATCTATCTATCTATCTATCTATCTATCTATCTATCTATCTATCTATCTATTATCTACTGGCGGTCGCCAGTAGATAGTTATAGTTAGGACCGTGTTTCCACAGGAAATCTGAAAATTCTATTTTGAATAACTTTCGCGCCGGTTGATGAATCCTCGCGAAATTTTCAAAACTAATGGGGCGCTCCGCTCAGATCCTACCCTGAAAGTCACGGGGTGATTCATCAAGCGGGGGCCGAGAAAAAAGGGGGGTCCCAAAATGCATTTTCCCCATGCATTTTCCCATAGGACCTTTAGTCGAAGGTACAGCCCGAACGGCTGAACAGAATTACTTGAAATTTGGCAGAGAGGTAGTCCTCAGGTCAGGCATGTGCCTTTTGCATATATGGAGTCAATCTGTTCAGTAGTTCCTGAGAAAATTGCAGTTAAAAGCACATACATATCTAAAGCCGCGCACTGTACGCGTACCGTACGCGCACGGTGCGCGCACCCTAACGTGCGCGAGCGTAATTCTGATTGGTGGATTCATGACAGTCAACATTCGAATCGGTCGAAATCAGGAAGTGTCGGCCGCCATTTTGTGTGTTGTGTGTGTGACAGGGAAAAAGAAAGGTGGAGAACGTGAAAAGGGGGCAGGGTAGAGAGTCCCTGACCCTCTAGGCCTTGTCAGGGGGACCATGAAAGACCTCTTAGGTGGCAAAAAAAACATTAAAAAAATAGATTAAAAAATCAAGTATAAGTGTTTAGATGTTGGTTGGCTCTAAAAAGAGCTGTTGTGTTAATTGAGTGTTTTTTGTACCTACAAGTAAGTACCGATGCAGAGTCTAAAGTTCAAGAGGAAGACTCTGTTGCCTTCATCTGTGAAATGAACACCGTCTCCTCTATAAATGCCTTGCATGTTGTAACCCAAGTTGTTGTGGTATATAGAACCCATACCGTAGTCTCTGAGGAAAGCAGAAACAGTCTTATTGACGTGCTTTCTTGCTTTGTCAATCTGTGGACAATAATGGTTGGACCAGTTCCACTTTTGCCTTTGGCATATATTAGAATATACAAAGGTAGTTTGTGGAAAAAGTGACATCAATTGCACAAAGGTGTCCTTGACTAGCATTTCCAGACCTACCCCAGTTAAAGTGCCTAGGTCATTTCCACCATAGTGCACAATTAAAAGGTCAGGCTGTGGGAGATGTAGAAAGGATTTCACCAAGGGCATTAATTGGTGCCACTTTAACCCTCTCTGACCAATCCATTTAATGTCTACATTTGGCAAAGCAAGGTCTTTGAAAATACCTCTTTTTTCTGCATACTTTTCACTCCAGAAGACATAGCTATGACCTACAATCCACACTGTGAACATCTTTCAAGGAGATCTGGATGCACTCAGAAGGTGTCTTTCAGTAGAATGGCAATATGAAAAGAAAGATAGTTGTAAAATGGAGGCTAACATACTTTTTTTTCATAAAAAGAGCTCATTGGCTGTTTCAGATCATTCTACACAAAAAACTAGGCTGTAAGTTTAAATTTTTAAAAGCATGTTTTGTATTGGTTCAGAAAAATGTGTACCCACAGAACATTACTTTAGATTTGCTGTTAGGTTTGAAAAGTCAACCACTCTTGCTCTTTGGATTAGAAACATTGTGTGCTGAACTTCTGACCTCTCTGCTCCCACCAGTGTTCCATGACCTGTTGCTATGGTAGCAGGCAGAAGTCATGTTGGGGGTAGGAATCATTTGGAAAAGGGTTGAAATTTGCAACCAATAGAAATGTGTGTTTCCATTTGAAAAAAATTGGGAAGCACTGTGATTTGAAGTTAACATGTATATGTGTGAAAAAAGAGAGGGAAACATTGCCATTTACTGGTTCTGCTGAGAGGTGTACAGTTCAGAGATTCTGGCTGTGATAATCTGCTGTGTGAGTGCCACATTTCTTTCTCAACTAACTACTTTTAAAGGTAAGTTATGAATTTGAGAGGGGATGTATGTGGTGCATTATGATAAAAAAAAATGTAAATGAGATTCTTGTTTTAAAGTTGTGTTTTACATTTTATGGTATGGAAGAAATTTAACTGCCATGAACTAGTCAGATAATATGGAGTATGTCTTCAAAATAAGTCAAGGTGTACTGGTATCAACCAGGAATATTGTTTTATGCCTAGAATCACACCATGAGTCTGTGTGCACAGAGGAATTTGTTGTCAGAGATTTAATATGTCGTGGTTTGGTTCTGTGAGACTTGCATTTGTAGGAAAGGGGCAGCTTGTTTTCTTGAACTGTGATGGTTTGCACTGTGTGGTATTTCAGATAGCAGTGTGTAACGCTAACACATTTAGAAGGTGAGTTATGAATTTGAGAGGGGATGTATGTGGTGCATTTTGATAAAAAAATGTAAATGTGATTCTTGTTTTAAAGTTGTGTTTTACATATTATGTTTTGGAAGAAATTTGACTGCCTTGAACTTGTCAGATATTTTGGAGTATGTCTTCACCATAAGTTAAGGTGTACTGGTATCACCCAGGAATTCTGTTTTCTGCCTAGAATCACACCATGAGTCTGTGTGCACACAGGAATTTGTTGTCAGAGATTTAATTTGTGGTGGTCTGGTTCTGTAAGACTTGCATTCGTAGGAAAGGGGCAGCTTGTTTTCTTGAACTGTGATGGTTTGCACTGTGTGGTATTTCAGATAGCAGTGTGTAACGCTAACATATTGAATGTCTCTAAGGCTCATTTCCTTTGCTGTAGTCTAATCACTCACCCAGGTTCCATATGCTCATGCTCTTAAGTAGCTGTTAGGACATGTGCTCTTTTCTACCTCTCTAAACTATAAGGAAAATGAGTCAGACTCTTACAGTAATTATCACATGCAAAACCACAGCTGAAAATGTGCTTTGAAATTGCCAATGAAAAATCGTTTTCTGCCTAGAATCACGCCATGAGTCTGTGTGCACACAGGAATTTGTTGAAAGAGATTTAATTCGTGTTGCTCTGGTTCTGTAAGACTTGCACTCGTAGGAAAGGGGCAGCTTGTTTTCTTGAACTGTGATGATTTCCATTCAGCAGAAATCACTATCTCACAAATGAGAGGCAAATGCTAACACATTTGAAAACAACAGGGTAGATTTCCCCTCCACACCTGCCATGGGTGAGGTAGATCCTACATGTTCCAAACTGCAATTAACCCTTACCCCACATGTACTGTTACATACATCTGTGCAGTCTTCATGCAGTTCTGCAAGCGTCCATGCAGATCTCTCTTGCACCTGAAAATACACAGTCTCCAGAAGCACGCTCTTAGTACACAGGCAGTTGCTTCTCTTGCACTCCCATGCTAAGTATTCAGCACTGTGTGGTATTTCAGATAGTAGTGTGTAATGCTACCACATTCAACGTCACCAAGGCTCATTTCCATTGCTCTAGTCTAATCACTCACCCACATTCCACATGCTCATGCTCTCAAGTAGCTGTTAGGACATGTGCTCTTTTCTACCTCTCTAAACTATAAGGAAAATGTGTCAGGCTCTTACAGTAATTATCACTTGCAAAACCACAGCAGAAAATGTGCTTTGAAATTGCCAATGAAAAATCGTTTTCTGCCTAGAATCACACCATGAGTCTGTGTGCACACAGGAATTTGTTGTCAGAGATTTAATTTGTGTTGCTCTTGTACTGTAAGACATGCATTCGTAGGAAAGGGGCAGGTTGTTTTCTTGAACTGTGATGGTTAGCATTCAGCACAAATCAATATCTCACAAATGAGAGGCAAATGCTAACACATTTGAAAACAACAGGGTAGATTTTCCTTCCACACCTGCCATGGGTGAGGTAGATCCTACATGTTCAAAACTCCAATTAACCCTTACCACACATGTACTCTTACATACATCTATGCAGTCTTCATGCAGTTGTGCAAGCGTCCATGCAGATCTCTCTTGCACCTGACAATACACAGTCTCCAGAAGCACACTCTTTGCACACAGGAAGCTGATTTTCCTGCACTCCCATGCTTACTATTCAGCACTGTGTGGAATTTCAGATAGCAGTGTGTAACGCTAACACATTCAACGACACCAAGGCTCATTTCCTTTGCTCTAGTCTAATCACTCACCCAGGTTCCACAGGCTCATGCTCTCAAGTAGCTGTTAGGACATGTGCTCTTTTCTACCTCTCTAAACTATAAGGAAAATGTGTCAGAGTCTTACAGTAATTATCACTTGCTAAACCACAGCTGAAAATGTGCTTTGAAATTGCCAATGAAAAATCGATTTCTGCCTAGAATCACACCATGATTTTGTGTGCACACAGGAATTTGTTGTCAGAGATTTAATTCGTGTTGCTCTTGTACTGTAAGAAATGCATTCGTAGGAAAGGGGCAGCTTTTTTTCTTGAACTGTGATGGTTTGCATTCAGCAGAAATCACTATCTCACAAATGAGAGGCAAATGCTAACACATTTGAAAACAACAGAGTAGATTTTCCTTCCACACCTGCCATGGGTGAGGTAGATCCTACCTGTTCCAAACTGCAATTCAGCCTTACCCCACATGTACTCTTACATACATCTGTGCAGTCTTCATGCAGTTCTGCAAGCGTCCATGCAGATCTCTCTTGCACCTGACAATACACAGTCTCCAGAAGCACGCTATTAGTACACAGGCAGTTGCTTCTTTTGCACTCCCATGCTAAGTATTTAGCACTGTGTGGTATTTCAGATAGTAGTGTGTAATGCTACCACATTCAACGTCACCAAGGCTCATTCCCATTGCTCTAGCTTAATCACTCACCCACGTTCCACATGCTCATGCTCTCAAGTAGCTGTTAGGACATGTGCTCTTTTCTACCTCTCTAAACTATAAGGAAAATGTGTCAGGCTCTTACAGTAATTATCACTTGAAAAACCACAGCTGAAAATGTGCTTTGAAATTGCCGATGAAAAATCGTTTTCTGCCTAGAATCACACCATGAGTCTGTGTGCACACAGGAATTTGTTGTCAGAGATTTAATTTGTGTTGCTCTTCTACTGTAAGACATGCATTCGTAGGAAAGGGGCAGCTTGTTTTCTTGAACTGTGATGGTTACCATTCAGCACAAATCAATATCTCACAAATGAGAGGCAAATGCTAACACATTTGAAAACAACAGGGTAGATTTTCTTTCCACACCTGCCATGGGTGAGGTAGATCCTACATGTTCAAAACTCCAATTAACCCTTACCCCACATGTACTCTTACATACATCTGTGCAGTCTTCATGCAGTTCTGCAAGCGTCCATGCAGATCTCTCTTGCACCTGACAATACACAGTCTCCAGAAGCACGCTATTAGTACACAGGCATCTGCTTCTTTTGCACTCCCATGCTAAGTATTTAGCACTGTGTGGTATTTCAGATAGTAGTGTGTAATGCTACCACATTCAACGTCACCAAGGCTCATTCCCATTGCTCTAGCTTAATCACTCACCCACGTTCCACATGCACATGCTCTCAAGTAGCTGTTAGGACATGTGCTCTTTTCTACCTCTCTAAACTATAAGGAAAATGTGTCAGGCTCTTACAGTAATTATCACTTGCAAAACCACAGCTGAAAATGTGCTTTGAAATTGCCAATGAAAAATCGTTTTCTGCCTAGAATCACACCAGGAGTCTGTGTGCACACAGGAATTTGTTGTCAGAGATTTAATTTGTGTTGCTCTTCTACTGTAAGACATGCATTCGTAGGAAAGGGGCAGCTTGTTTTCTTGAACTGTGATGGTTAGCATTCAGCACAAATCAATATCTCACAAATGAGAGGCAAATGCTAACACATTTGAAAACAACAGGGTAGATTTTCCTTCCACACCTGCCATGGGTGAGGTAGATCCTACATGTTCAAAACTCCAATTAACCCTTACCCCACATGTTCTCTTACATACATCTGTGCAGTCTTCATGCAGTTCTGCAAGCGTCCATGCAGATCTCTTTTGCACCTGACAATACACAGTCTCCAGAAGCACGCTCTTAGTACACAGGAAGCTGATTTTCCTGCACTCCCATGCTTACTATTCAGCAATGTGTGGTATTTCAGATAGCAGTGTGTAACGCTAACACATTCAACGTCACCAAGGCTCATTTCCTTTGCTCTAGTCTAATCACTCACCCAGGTTCCACATGCTCATGCTCTCAAGTAGCTGTTAGGACATGTGCTCTTTTCTACCTCTCTAAACTATAAGGAAAATGTGTCAGGCTCTTACAGTAATTATCACTTGCAAAACCACAGCTGAAAATGTGCTTTGAAATTGCCAATGAAAAATCGTTTTCTGCCTAGAATCACACCATGAGTCTGTGTGCACACAGGAATTTGTTGTCAGCGATTTAATTTGTGTTGCTCTTGTACTGTAAGACATGCATTCGTAGGAAAGGGGCAGCTTGTTTTCTTGAACTGTGATGGTTTGCATTCAGCAGAAATCACTATCTCACAAATGAGAGGCAAATGCTAATACATTTGAAAAGAAGAGGGTAGATTTTCCTTCCACACCTGCCATAGGTGAGGTAGATCCTACATGTTCCAAACTGCAAATAACCCTTACCCCACATGTACTCTTACATACATCTGTGCAGTCTTCATGCAGTTCTGCAAGCGTCCATGCAGATCTCTCTTTCACCTGATAATACACAGTCTCCAGAAGCACGCTCTTAGAACAAAGGCAGTTGCTTCTCTTGCACCCCCATGCTAAGTATTCAGCACTGTGTGGTATTTCAGATAGCAGTGTGTAACGTTAACACATTCAACGTCACCAAGGCTCATTTCCATTGCTCTAGTCTAATCACTCACCCAGGTTCCACATGCTCATGCTCTCAAGTAGCTGTTAGGACATGTGCTCTTTTCTGCCTCTCTAAACTATAAGAAAAATGTGTCAGACTCTTACAGTAATTATCACATGCAAAACCACAGGTGAAAATGTGCTTTGAAATTGCCAATGAAAAATCGTTTTCTGCCTAGAATCACACCATGAGTCTGTGTGCACACAGGAATTTGTTGAAAGAGATTTAAGTTGTGTTGCTCTGGTTCTGTAAGACTTGCACTCGTAGGAAAGGGGCAGCTTGTTTTCTTGAACTGTGATGGTTTGCATTCAGCAGAAATCACTATCTCACAAATGAGAGGCAAATGCTAACAGATTTGAAAACAACAGGGTAGATTTTTCTTCCACACCTGCCATGGGTGAGGTAGATCCTACATGTTCCAAACTGCAATTAACCCTTACCCCACATGTACTGTTACATACATCTGTGAAGTCTTCATGCAGTTCTGCAAGCATCCATGCAGATCTCTCTTTCACCTGATAATACACAGTCTCCAGAGGCACGCTCTTAGTACACAGGCAGTTGCTTCTCCTGCACTCCCATGCTTACTATTCAGCACTGTGTGGTATTTCAGATAGCAGTGTGTAACGCTAACACATTCAACATCACCAAGGCTCATTTCCTTTGCTCTAGTCTAATCACTCACCCAGGTTCCACATGCTCATGCTCTCAAGTACCTGTTAGGACATGTACTCTTTTCTGCCTCTCTAAACTATAAGGAAAATGTTTCAGACTCTTACAGTAATTATCACATGCAAACCCACAGCAGAAAATGTGCTTTGAAATTGCCAATGAAAAATCGATTTTTGCCTAGAATCACACCATGAGTCTGTGTGCACACAGCAATTTGTTGTCAGAGATTTCATTTGTGTAGCTTTTATTGTGTAAGACTTGCAGTCGTAGGAAAGGGATAGCTCATATGATATGTTTTGACAAGCTCATAAAAAATATAGTAATATATATAAATTACATAAAGGTATTTTCTTTTAGTTTCTTTCAGGTATTGCTGAACAAGACTGAAATAAATTAAAGATGCCTATAAAATCAAGAAAGAGAAAAGAACAGCAACAACATCTATATTTGAAGACAACTGGACAGCAAAAATTAGTTGGAGAACCTCATGTTGGAAAAAAGAAAAAGCCTTCTGGTAAGCAGACTAAGGATTTTTTTTTAAATATCTTCAAGCAAAGAAAAAATGTAACAAAAATATCCACTGGAAATAGTGTTTCAAGTACAAAACAACCAGACAATCGACAGAATATACTAAATGCTAATGTACAAACAGAAGTAAGAAAGAATGACTTAAAAAGAAAAATAGATTTTAAAAATATTCGTAGAAAAATATTTGAGAGAAGAGTGATGTTCAATTTGTTGAAGGATGTGAAAAAATATAGGAAGAAAGCCAAATTTTATAAGAAAAGGAAACATATTGAATCAATTGTTGCCAAAGCTTTGGAATTAAAAAGAAAACTATTCATTTTAATTTTGAACAGGATCCGTACATTAGATAAATTAGTGAATGCAATGAAGTCAAAAAGAAAAAGAAAAAGAAAAGTGAAAAAAAAAAACTTTTGTAAAGTGTTCTTAGGAGAATGGAAGCATAGTTCAAGTACTGAACCATTTTTTAATGAAGAGAGTTATCTTCTAAGTAATAGTTTGCTGCATGCAGTTGACACCAGTGGTCGAGCTTATGAAGTTAAGGATGGTTGTGTAATGGAAAAGGAGAAAATGGTTCCAAGCAATGAGGAAGAAGTGTTAGCTGATGAGGTTATGGGTAGATGTCCTAAAGCCCCAGTGTACACTTGGAATTGTAGTAGTATTTGTACTGTACGACAGGAATCAATTGATAAATTTCATGATTTTCTAAGAGAATATAGTAAAAGAAAGTGTTAAACAGAAGATTAAGGTGCTTCAAAGACTACATCCATGCAGAGTGAGAGAGAATACTGGTTTGCAAGGACATTCTCTGGCTTGTCTTTCGAGGAAAGTTTGTCAAAGTGTTTTTCACCATTTTAGGATGCTGGCTGTTCATCATTCTGAAATGAGAAAGTTTGTGAGAAGATTGTATTTTGCTAAAAGTCCAGCTTTAAAGTTAAATGAGTTGAATAATGCTCTGTTCCGTGGATCTGTAACAGATGTGAAGAAGCTTTGTGAGGATATTGAGTTTTGTTACTTTGGTCCAGAGCAAGAAAGTGCAGGAAATTACACAGTTATTGAAGAAAATGTGGAAGAAAATGTAGAACTCACTGTTAGTAAAACATTTGAAGATCAAATTACAAAATTTACTATCATCTCTAATGAAAGACCAAATATTACTAGTATTTGTTGCCGGAGAAGCCATTATAAAAATCAAACAAGGTATGTTGATCTCTATAAAAAAAGTGAAAAAGAAAATAATACTAAGTGGATGGATTTTGCTACATATTTATTTCTGGAAAATTGTTTTGATTTGGGTGAATATCACCGTATTTGTAAATACTGTTATAACAAGTTAGAAGAAAATAAAATGCCAGCAAGAGCTGTACATAATAATTTAGAATTGGTTGAAATTCCTGCAGAACTTAGTGATTTAAATACGTATGAGTCTATACTCATTCAATGTGTCCATCCTTTTCAGACTATAGTTCGTATGGAGCCCAAAAAAAGCAAATTACCTCCTACAGATTTACAAAGAGGTTTAAAAGGAAGAGTTGTCTATTTGCCATTAGATTTGAAAAAAAATATTGAAACAATTGATGCAGATAGTTTGGAAACTGAACCATTAGTTATTCTGGTTATTGGTGTACCTACAAAGAACAAGAAAATTTGGCAGGAGCTGGTGGATGTACGAAAAGTACAAAGAGCAAATTTATATTTGAAAAGAAATAATAAATGGTATGAATCAATTTATATGGAAGAAGATGAAGAAGTTTTACTAGGAGATTCAGGAATACCAACTGGGCAAATTGAAAAAGTGGATAAGTCAAAAGAAGAAGAAATTTATGAACATTTCAGCATACATCCTCTTCATTCTAAAGAAGTTATGGGAAACACTATTGATCTCTTTCAGATGAAAAAAGCAAAAGGAACTCCCGTGAGTGTATGGGAGGAGAGCTTGGAAGCTCGTTGTTTTCCCCAGCTGTTTCCTACAGGAAAAGGTGGACGATATGATGAACGTCCAGTACAGATTCCTGCTTCTAAGTATCGGACTACAAGGTTATATGCAGAAGATCCAAGATTTCGTCAAAGTATTCCTTATTTGTTCCATCTTTTATTTGAAAGTGACTTATCAGCACTATCTTATGCAGTAAATCACATTTTGAAAACTGGAGTACATCTACATAATGTGTCTGCAAAGGATTTTCTGAACAAAGTGCAACAGCGAGATGATCATTTGGAATCACAATTAATAAATCTGATGGCTTGTCAGCGTGGGACTAATGAATATTGGTACCGACGCCATGGAGAATTGAAATGTATGTAACGGAATTTAGGAACTCCTACATGGTTCCTTACCCTAAGCTGTGCAGAGTACGCTAGGGATAATTTACTGGATTTTCTTCGAGAGGCAAATTCAAATATTGAAAACATCCAATACAAGACAGCAGGAGAATTGTGCTCATTGGATCCGGTTAATGTTTGCAGATATTTCAATCACAGATTTGAGGCTATGATGTCCTTCATCTGCAATAAATAAAATCCACCTCTTGGAGAAGTTGTGGATTTCTTTTGGAGAAAAGAGTACCAAGCAAGAGGTGCTCCTCATATTCATATGCTGTTGTGGATCAAGGATGCCCCAAAATTTGGAACAGATTCTGATGATGCAGTTTTATCTTTCATTGAAGGATATGCAACATGTGCTATACCTAAAAGCACAGAAGAAAAAAACTTAAAAGAGCAAGTTTTACGTTTCCAAAGTCATCGGTGTGGAAAATACTGTCGAAGAAAGTACAAGAGTAAAGATAAATTCTACACAAAATGTCGATTTGGATTTCCACAACCTGTTCTTTCAAAAGGAAGAGTAAACAGTTTTATGTCAGCTGTGCGACATACTATTACAAGAAAATCGCCTAAGAATACCTATAACCTAAGAAGAAAAGAAGAGTCAAAATATATAAATGACTACAACCCAGTCATTTTATCCATGTGGAATGCTAACATGGATGTACAGTATGTAGCTGACAATTCTATTGCTGTTGCTCGGTATGTCACATCTTACATCACTAAATCTAGGAATTGAAAGAAATGTGGGAAGAGATTTCTCACGAGAAGACTGTCAGTAAAAAGCTATACAGTTTCAGTTTAAAGATGTTATCGCATCGAGAAATTGGATCCTACGAATGCTCAGATAGGTTATCATCTGCAAGTCTGTACTCCAAATCCAGAAGAATAATTTGGGTAAGTTTAGGCCTTGCAGGAATGAGAGATCGGGTACTGAAATCTATTCGAGAAATTGAATATTTAGCAGAGTACAAACCTGAAAGTACAGACATTTTAAGAACAAACATGTTGGAAACATATTACCCAAAGAGAAGTCATCATCTTGAGAACATGTGTCTCTATGAAGTGCTGCAGAACTACATTTATAAACGGAATGCCACAGAAGACATCAACAATGGAAAATATAAAGTCATTGGTGAGGAAGGATGTTTGGTAAAAAAAACAAAAGGAAGTTTGATTAATGACAGAAAGCTGAGTTGCGACACTACTGACAAGAAGGAATTTTACCACTTAGCACTTTTACAGTTGTTTAAACCATGGCGCTCAGAAGATGAATTACTTGGGCTTGCAAAGATACCATTGAATGCAGTACTTTCACAACTTATGTAGAAATGTTAAATGAAGAAATTGAACAAGAAGCAACAATTGCAGCTGAAGTAGCTAGAGACAGTTCTCAAGACAGTCAAAGTTCTGGGACGCTCAGTCAAGATCTCCTAGGACAACCAATCGTAGAAAATGAAGCTGCAATAGCCATGGCTGAAGTGGAAACAGCTATGAATCAAGCTCAGGAAGATTTAATAAACTTACCAAGTTTGGAACAGCAACTGAATGATGAACAAAAACAAATTTATGAGGAAGTCACAAAACAAATTGATCATGGTTTACTACATGAAAATAAAGAGTGCTCATGCACATCGTTTGAACCAATCAGAATGTGAGTGGACAAGCCGGAACTGGAAAAAGTTTCTTGATTAAAGTAATTAGAAGCTACCTACAGCAAAAAACAGATTCAACTTTGTCTTGTGTTGTTGCTGCTCCAACTGGGTTAGCAGCATATAACAGAAAAGGAATTACCCTCCATCGTTTGCTAATGTTACCAGTAGAGCATGAGAACAAAATACAATACCACAAGCTAACAGGAGAAGCATGTTTTGAAGTTGCAAGAGTATTGAAAAAATGAAAGTTCTCATCATTGATGAGGTAAGCATGGTATCAAACTTAATGCTTGCCTTTGTGCATTTAAGACTGCAGCAAATTCTAAAGACAAACTATGACGTGCTATTTGGAGGAAAACATGTTATAGTTTTTGGGGATCTTCTGCAGCTCACTCCAAGTAAAGGACAACCAGTATTTCAAACTCTTACACATGAAGACACGAAAAAGTTGTTAGGAAGTATAGGTAATGTGAATATTTGGACATACTTTGAGTATAAAGAACTCATTACCAATATGCGGCAGGCAAATGATGATGATTATGCAAGTATTCTCAAAGATATCAGAATTGGACTACTCACAGAACATGGCAGAAAAGCTTTACAGAGTCGATTGTTATGTAATTTGTTCCCAACAGAACAAATTGTTCCAGAGAAAATATACAAGAAAATTGCTGGAAAAAAAACTGTAATCTGCTTAATGCCAACACTACATGAGTACTCTATATTCAATCAAGAACTTTTGAAATTGGAAAATTGGAAAATGAAGAGATTGTCAAACTGGAAGCTGTGGATAAAATACAACATGAAGGAATAACTATTATATTGACAAGCAAATTGACAACTAAATTGGATTCTCTAGAGAAAAACATCTCGAAAACAGCCGGTTTAGAAAAGAATCTTTATGTATGTATGAACTGTCGAGTAATTTTAAGACGTAATTTGGATGTAGAGAAAGGTTTAGTGAATGGAGCTATGGGTAAAGTTGTGGGTCTTGTTAATTACCAGAAAAATGTTGGAATTGAATTTTTAAAAATAAAATTTGATCAGATTGAAGAGGTTAAAGACATTTGTCGTTGTTCAGTTCGTTTCTTGCTTGTGAAAGACTTATATGTACGTAGGAAGCAGTTTCCTTTTCTCTAGCATATGCTGTAACTATTCACAAATCTCAAGGATTAACTGTAGATAGTGCTTTTGTAAACATTGGATCTACTGTGTTTAAAGAAGGTATGGCATATGTTGCTTTGTCACGAGTGAAACAATTATCTGGTTTATTCATGATAGACTTTGATGACTCAAAAGTTAGTGCTGATGCAAACTGTGTAAATGAATATAATAGATTAAGAAGAAGCTATGCTCCTCATTTAGGTCAGTATCCTGTGTTTGAAAAACGTGTTGTTTGTCAGAAAAGGAGAATTGAGAATATCTGTAATGAGGATGTACAGAAGAGAAAACAAAAGGAGAGTGAGGTGATTGCAAGCAAAAAGAAAAAGGACAATGTTGAAGAGGTTGTTGGTTGTCATTTTGAAAATAGCTCTGGTGTCAACTGCTACGCTAATGTAGTGCTGAATGTTGTATTTTATCTTGAAAGTTTGTATGAGCAGACAATACTTAATCATGTAAAAAGATTCTGTTCTCTGCTGAGTTTTCTTTTTGAGAAGCTGAGTAATGATAAAACTAAAATAGAAAGTGCTTCTGATGTTAGAAAACTTTTAGATGTATGTTCAGGATGTACACAGTTTACACAAAATGTCCAGCAAGATGCAGAGGAATTCTTGATGTATATGCTTATGGTTCTGGAAGATGAAGGGGTAGAAATAGAAAATATATTTGGTCTCTCTTATAAATGGGAACATAGTTGTGAAAACTGTTTGAACACATGCAGCTCTAATGTTGATTCTGAAAGGTTCATATATTTAACATTACCATAGAGTAAATCAGTGACTTTTAGTAAATTAGTTAAAGATGCCAATCACAACATGGAATGTTCTCAATGTAAATCAGACATGTTATCAATGTTATTTTTAAATAAATATGGACAGTATGTAATTTTAATGATGCAACGTTGTAGAGCTGATGGTACAAAATTGGACACTTTAATAAAGAAGTTTACAGGACATCAATTATCAATATCTGGAAAAAACTTTTGTTGCAGTTGCAATAATTTTCCATGATGGACCTTCTGTAACTTCTGGTCATTACACAGTTTATCTAAAATGTGAAAAAGGCTGGACACTGTGTAATGATTCTCAATTGATTTTCAAGCAACGTTTGCCTGCAGAATTACCAAATTCCTACTTAATTTTTCTAAAACCAAAATTTTAGATACAAATTGCAGCATCTGAACAAACCATTATTTTGATTTTATTGGATTACCATTGGATATTTCACCCAAAAAGAATTTAAAAATTACCATTTGGCCTCATGGAAAGGTAAAAATTTCTCTTGTGGACTTCTTTGACAGATATTATTTTGGTGTATGTGCTTAAGCAACAAGATTTACAGACGATATTTATTGCAAATAGTTATTGTTGTTAGATGATATTTTTATTATATATATTAAATTTCTATTAAGGTATGTTTTACTGAAAAGAGATTCAGGGCTTTTTTTAAACAATCTTTCAGATTGTTAATTTTTTTGCCCGCTGTTAAGTGATGAATGCAATTGGTTACACAATTTGCAGTGAAATTCAATATATTCTGAAAACAGCAAAAAAAGGGCAAACAATTACTTTGTTAAATATGAAAATATGTGTACTGTATTCTAAAATGTATTGTTAAATATTAATACTTTTTTCTTTTTTTTCAGATCGAGAAAGAAAATTGAGGAAAATTAATCCTTTTTTCTAGCAATTAAAAAAAAACATTTATTTATAGTTAAGTTATTTTGTTGGTCAGGTAAGTTTGAAATATCTGTATTTCTCACCCCTTCACATTCATGCTCCCTTTTTTTCGCTTCTCCTCACTCTGCTTTTCTCATTCCCCTTCTCTCTGTCTTCTTCATTTACTGCTGTTTCGTAACTCCCTCACTCCTTCGCTACTACTCCCCTAGGTTTACTGCCTCCATCACTACTTTTTCAAACATGTATCTCTCCCTGTCTCCATGTGTCTCAGTCATTCTAACTGCCTTACTCCTTCTCAGATCCTTGCTCTCTGTGTCTGATTCTGTCTCTTTCCCTTTGTCTGTCTTACCCTTAATTTCCATTACATCTCTGGGGCAGATTAACAAGGCCTCTGCGCCACCACTACGTCACTTTTCATAATGTAATGGTGGCGCAGGGAGCTCCTTCATATTTACAAGGAGAGGAAAAGCCACCCTGCGTGACTTATCCTCTCCACATAGATACAGCATCTTCACACGCAGCACTGTGCGTTGAAGGGGCGTTCCATGGGTGTTGTTTTGGGTGGTCCCACGCAACACACAAAGAACTAGACACATCTCCAGGTTTACGAGAAATCTTAACTGTAGAGATGTGTGTGAATGCTAAGCAACTCTAGAGGCGGTGTTGCGAGGCACAACGAGGAGAAATGTTTTTATTTCTTCTCGTTTTTTCCAATTTAAGTGCGTCCTCCATTCTACAGCACGCATTGAAGGAGGAAAAAGCCTTTTGTGATTGTTTTTGTGCAGGAAGGTGTCCCTTCCTGCACAAGAACAATCTCCCCACCATGCAGGCATCCTTGTACCATGGTGCAAGGGAGCCTGCGCTGGCGCATGGCTGCAGTTTGTAGGCCTGCGCTGGGGAAGCATAGAGATGAGACAAAATAATCGTATAAAAAATAGAATTAAAATAAAAGATTAAGTGTTTGGGTGTTGGTTGGCTCTAATAAGAGACATTGTGTTAATTGATTTTTTTTTAAAACCTATAAGTAAGTATCGATCCAGTGTGTAAAGATCAAGAGGAAGACTCTGTTCCCTTCATCTGTGAAATGTACTGTTTCTCTTTGGATTAGAAGCATCATGTGCTGAAGTTCTGACGTCTCTATACACACAACTGTTACATGATCTAATGCTATGCTAGCAGGCAGAAGTCATGTTGGGGTAGAAATCATTTAGAATGGGTTAAAATATGCAAAAAAAGAAAAAAAAAGTGTGTTTCAATTTTTTTAAAAAAAGTGCAGCACGTGAAAAGGGGGCAGGGTACTGAGTTCCTAACCCCCTACCTTTTGAAATGAGGTCCCTGAAGGACCATGAAGGATGAATAAATATTTTATTATATTTAAAAACACAAGGGGTGCGCGCACCGTGCGCGCACGGCGGGGAAAAAAATTTAAAAAATGATTATAAAAATTTAAAAAATATAAAATGTAAGGTGGCTCTAAAAAGAGCCGTTGTGTTAATAGAGGGACAGAGGAAGGAAAGAATGGCAAAATTATATGGTGCCGCACTCGTGCTGCTGTATCATATTATCTATTAGGGGAATGCTGGACTCCCCAAAAGCAATAAGTGCATAACAAGTATTGCAACGTATATGCAACCTCTCAAACATAGGGTGAATGTCCAGAGGAGCAGAAGAAGGTGACGCTCCCACCGCAGAGGAAGTGCTCGGCTGAGCTGCCGATGATGTACTCGGCTGAGCTTCTGAGGATGTGCTCGGCTGAGCTGCTGGAGGGGTTTCTCTAGTAGCTCGAGCAAAAGTCACAGGATGTACATCCCTAATGTGCCTGAACATAGTGAAGATACTAAAAGAGTACTTCTTCTTAGGATCTCCTTTAGATAAGACACGCCCACAAAGATTGCAGGTGACTTTGGGAGCATTGATTTTCTTCTGCCCCTCTGGAAATGTAAAATATTGCCAGACAAAAGAATCTTTCTGTTTCCTCTGTCTCTGTCTGACAAGGCTCTCCTGCTCACTCCCAGAAGATGACTGCTGCTCTGCCATTGTATCACAAAAACAGTTCAGCCCCTTCTCCCAGGAAATCAGAAGTAATAATGAGGGGAATGGGAGTGGTGTTGGAAGTTTCTGGAAATGAAAGTACTTTAAACCAATGAAAAGTTTTGTTTCTTGATCACATGACTTACCGTGCGCGCAACGTACGCTTACGGTGCGCGCACGGTACAAGTACGCATGCGCGTACGTAAGACACGCGCATGCGCGTACGCAGCACGCGCATACGACGCATGCGCGCATGCGCATTAGGGGCACGCGCGTACGGCGGACCCGCATAAGGAGCACGCGCGCATGCGCTAACGGAGTCCGTGCGTACGCATCGCAGATGAAGTACGCATGCATATGTAAATCACGTACGCATGCGCACACGGAGCACGGACCCATGCAAACTACGTGCGCGCACCGTACTTGCACCGTACCGTGCGCGCACCGTAATCTTACGGTGCGCGCACAGTAAATATCCCTTTAAAAAAACAATGTTTAGAGGTTTGTAGAAGATATTAACTATGCTGTTCAACTATATCTAAACATTTTTTTTAAAAAGGTGAGCCATTAAATTTTGCAGGATACATTAAACCTATAATTATATACATAGGTAGAATATTGTTGAAAAAACTAATATAAAAAAAAAAATAGCATTTAAAAAACCTTGCAAATTCACTGAAAAAACCATAGGTTTCACACACGTTATAGTTAGGAATTAGCATTTAAAAAACCTTTGAAATTCACTGAAAAAACCATAGGTTTCACACACGTTATAGTTAGGAATTGCATTTAAAAAACCTTGCAAATTCACTGAAAAAAACATAGGTTTCACACATGTTATAGTTAGCTGGACATTTCGTTCGTAAAAAAACAATGAAATTCCAACGTTATAGTTAGTACAGCTAACTATGCGCGCCCGCAATCCACTGCTGATGACGTCACATATTACATCACTCATGACATGGTCAGTGACATCACTCATGACATCACTGATGACATCTCAAATGACATCACTGATGACATCACTGATGACATCATCCATTGAGTATGTGTTTCTTAACAATTTTAATATGTTTAAAATATATAGGGAAAGGCCTGTTGAAGAATGAGTGGGTGTACAAGTGTGTATATGGATGATTTTCTGTGGTGTATAACTGAGTCTATAAGTGAGTCATTAAATGTATCTTACTGCAGACTAGTGACTTCACTGTGTAAATGTCTGTATGTGTCTGTGTGTTGGTGTCAAAGTTGCTCCATGGTTTTGTGATTAGCTATATGAGTGTCTATATGAGTTATTGATTGGTTGTCTGAGTATCTGTATGGGTGCCTGTGTGTTTGTGTGTTTAGGGTGTGTGTTACTCTGTGCATAGATGTGTTTCAGTGGGTGATTCTATGGGTGCATGGTTTTAAGAGTGCATCTGTGATGGACTGTATGGTTGAGTGAGTGTATATATGGGTGTGTTATGGATTAAATGTATATTTAAGTGGTAATTTATGACTAACTACATATGTGAAAGGCAGTATGTATGCGTGTAAGAGTATACAAGTGGGTATATGTGAGAGTGTGTGATTGTGAGAGTGGCTGTATGGATGCGTGTGTGCTTGTATCAATTATTGTATAAGAGCGTAAGAATGTGGTACTATTTTTAAGAGTAAGTGAACTTGAGTGTGTTTAACTGTATAGGTGAGTAAATTGGACTGTGTTTAATTACTTGCACGACTGAGTAGGTGTGTTAGTACCTCAATGGATGATTGGCGGTGTGTGAGTGTCTATATAGGTATCTAAATGCATATGATAGTCTTGTATGGAGTGACTGTAAGTATGAGTGACGGTACAGGTGAATGAGTGGAGTTGTATGTAGACGTAAGAGTTAATAAGTGAGTATCTAGTTATTGGTATTTGAGTACGTATGGTTTTGAGAATGTAACTCTGAAATTTTTAGTCGGTGTTTGAAAGGTTATGTTACGGTGTGAGAAAATGTGGTAATTTATCACATGGATGACATCATCAGTGATGTCATCAGTGATGTCATTTGAGATGTCATCAGTGATGTCATGAGTGATGTCACTGACCATGTCATGAGTGATGTAATATGTGATGTCATCAGCAGTGGATTGCGGGCGCGCGAGTTATAGTTAGCTGAACTAACTATAACGTTGGAATTTCATTGGTTTTTTACGAACGAAGTGTCCAGCTAACTATAACATGTGTGAAACCTATGGTTTTTTCAGTGAATTTGCAAGGTTTTTTAAATGCTAATTCCTAACTATAACGTGTGTGAAACCTATGGTTTTTTCAGTGAATATATATATATATATATAGTATATATATACACGGAAAGTATGCTGTCTCTCAAACTGCATCTTGGGAGTTAGAGTGTGGCCAACAATGGGCCGTGTGATCAAGTATAAACTGGGACATTCCACTTAAAAGGACACACCTTTGATGAAGGCAATACGCTGAAACGCGTCAGGTGCCTCTGACACGTGATTACCTGTGCTAATTGAAATGAAGCATCTTTGTCCAGGAACCAGGTTTTGGCGCATTTCTTGTCTGGATGTTTTTTGCCGGAATTGCTGTCTCCCGTATTTGCCATGACAGCCCTGCAGGGTTGGGGGTCCCCGTCGACAGCATCTCTTGGATGATTAAAGTTGGGGGATATGACCCGCTCTCCCCATCACAAGCCTAAGGAATGCCGGCGATTATTGTGAATAGGGGTGAGAAAGGGAGCAAAGCAAGGTATCTTGCCTTGTGAAGCAGGTCCTGGACTCAGCGCTGATTTTAAACTGTGAGGCAAATACGTGTCTATGGATGTGAACCAGTCTCTTTTTTCTCCCCCGTTGTGCCTTTCTTACCTGGTTACATCGAGACTTTGAGACAGTAATTGGTAAATATCACGAAGATTACACGGAAAATATGCTGTCTCACAAACTGCATCTTGGGAGTTAGAGTGTGGCCAACAATGAGGTGTTTGATCAAGTATAAACTGGGACATTGCACTTAAGAGGACACACCTTTGATGAAGGCAATACGCTGAAACGCGTCAGGTGCCTCTGACACGTGATTACCTGCGCTAATTGAAATAAAGCATCTTTGTCCAGGAACCGGGTTTTGGCGTATTTCTTGTATAGATGTTACTTGCCGGATTTGCTGTCTCCCTTATTTGCCATGACTGCCCTGCAGGGTTGGGGTCCGCGTCGACAGCATCTCTTGGATGATTAAAGTTGGGGGATATGACCCGCTCTCCCCATCACAAGCCTAAGGAATGACGGCGATTATTGTGAATAGGGGTGAGAAAGGGAGCAAAGCAAGGTATCTTGCCTTGTGAAGCAGGACCTGGACTCAGCGCTGATTTTAAACTGTGAGGCAAATACGTGTCTATGGATGTGCACCAGTCTCTTTTTTCTCCCCCGTTGTGCCTTTCTTACCTGGTTACATCGAGACTTTGAGACAGTAATTGGTAAATATCACGAAGATTACACGGAAAGTATGCTGTCTCACAAACTGCATCTTGGGAGTTAGAGTGTGGCCAACAATGGGGTGTGTGATCAAGTATAAACTGGGACATTGCACTTAAGAGGACACACCTTTGATGAAGGCAATACGCTGAAACGCGTCAGGTGCCTCTGACACGTGATTACCTGCGCTAATTGAAATAAAGCATCTTTGTCCAGGAACCGGGTTTTGGCGCATTTCTTGTATAGATGTTACTTGCCGGATTTGCTGTCTCCCTTATTTGCCATGACTGCCCTGCAGGGTTGGGGTCCGCGTCGACAGCATCTCTTGGATGATTAAAGTTGGGGGATATGACCCGCTCTCCCCATCACAAGCCTAAGGAATGCCGGCGATTATTGTGAATAGGGGTGAGAAAGGGAGCAAAGCAAGGTATCTTGCCTTGTGAAGCAGGTCCTGGACTCAGCGCTGATTTTAAACTGTGAGGCAAATACGTGTCTATGGATGTGCACCAGTCTCTTTGTTCTCCCCCGTTGTGCCTTTCTTACCTGGTTACATCGAGACTTTGAGACAGTAATTGGTAAATATCACGAAGATTACACGGAAAGTATGCTGTCTCACAAACTGCATCTTGGAAGTTAGAGTGTGGCCAACAATGGGGTTTGTGATCAAGTATAAACTGGGACATTGCACTTAAGAGGACACACCTTTGATGAAGGCAATACGCTGAAACGTGTCAGGTGCCTCTGACACGTGATTACCTGCGCTAATTGAAATAAAGCATCTTTGTCCAGGAACCGTGTTTTGGCGCATTTCTTGTATAGATGTTACTTGCCGGATTTGCTGTCTCCCTTATTTGCCATGACTGCCCTGCAGGGTTGGGGTCCACGTCGACAGCATCTCTTGGATGATTAAAGTTGGGGGATATGACCCGCTCTCCCCATCACAAGCCTAAGGAATGCCGGTGATTATTATGCGTAGGGATGAGAAAGGGAGAAAAGCATGACTTCTTGCCTTGTGAAGCAGGTCCTGGACTTAGCGCTGATTTTAAACTGTGAGGCAAATACGTGTCTATGGACGTGCACCAGGCTCTTTTTTCACCCCCGTTGTGCCTTACTTACCTGGTTACATCGAGACTTTGAGACAGTAATAGTTAAACATCACAAATATTACACGGAAAGTATGCTGTCTCACAAACTGCATCTTGGGAGTTAGAGTGTGGCCAACAATGGGCCACGTGATCAAGTATAAACTGGGACATTCCACTTAAAAGGACACACCTTTGATGAAGGCAATATGCTGAAATGCGTCAAGTGCCTCTGACATGTGATTACCTGCGCTAATTGAAATGAAGCATCTTTGTCCAGGAACTAGGTTTTGGCGCATTTCTTGTTTAGATGTTACTTGCCGGATTTGCTGTCTCCCTTATTTGCCATGACTGCCCTGCAGGGTTGGGGGTCCGCGTCAACAGCATCTCTTGGATGATTAAAGTTGGGGGATATGACCCGCTCTCCCCATCACAAGCCTAAGGAATGCCGGCGATTATTGTGAATAGGGGTGAGAAAGGGAGCAAAGCAAGGTATCTTTCCTTGTGAAGCAGGTCCTGGACTCAGCGCTGATTTTAAACTGTGAGGCAAATACGTGTCTATGGATGTGCACCAGTCTCTTTTTTCTCCCCCGTTGTGCCTTTCTTGCCTGGTTACATCGAGACTTTGAGACAGTAATTGGTAAATATCACGAAGATTACACGGAAAGTATGCTGTCTCACAAACTGCATCTTGGGAGTTAGAGTGTGGCCAACAATGGGGTGTGTGATCAAGTATAAACTGGGACATTGCACTTAAGAGGACACACCTTTGATGAAGGTAATACGCTGAAACGCGTCAGGTGCCTCTGACACGTGATTACCTGCGCTAATTGAAATAAAGCATCTTTGTCTAGGAACCGGGTTTTGGTGCATTTCTTGTATAGATGTTACTTGCCGGATTTGCTGTCTCCCTTATTTGCCATGACTGCCCTGCAGGGTTGGGGGTCCGCGTCGACAGCATCTCTTGGATGATTAAAGTTGGGGGATATGACCCGCTCTCCCCATCACAAGCCTAAGGAATGCCGGCGATTATTGTGAATAGGGGTGAGAAAGGGAGCAAAGCAAGGTATCTTTCCTTGTGAAGCAGGTCCTGGACTCAGCGCTGATTTTAAACTGTGAGGCAAATACGTGTCTATGGATGTGCACCAGTCTCTTTTTTCTCCCCCGTTGTGCCTTTCTTACCTGGTTACATCGAGACTTTGAGACAGTAATTGGTAAATATCACGAAGATTACACGGAAAGTATGCTGTCTCGCAAACTGCATCTTGGGAGTTAGAGGGTGGCCAACAATGGGGTGTGTGATCAAGTATAAACTGGGACATTGCACTTAAGAGGACACACCTTTGATGAAGGCAATACGCTGAAACGCGTCAGGTGCCTCTGACACGTGATTACCTGCGCTAATTGAAATAAAGCATCTTTGTCCAGGAACCGCGTTTTGGCGCATTTCTTGTATAGATGTTACTTGCCGGATTTGCTGTCTCCCTTATTTGCCATGACTGCCCTGCTGGGTTGGGGTCCGCGTCGACAGCATCTCTTGGATGATTAAAGTTGGGGGATATGACCCGCTCTCCCCATCACAAGCCTAAGGAATGCCGGTGATTATTATGCGTAGGGATGAGAAAGGGAGAAAAGCATGACTTCTTGCGTTGTGAAGCAGGTCCTGGACTCAGCGCTGAGTTTAAACTGTGAGGCAAATACGTGTCTATGGATGTGCACCAGTCTCTTTTTTCTCCCCCGTTGTGCCTTTCTTACCTGGTTACATCGAGACTTTGAGACAGTAATTGGTAAATATCACGAAGATTACACGGGAAGTATGCTGTCTCACAAACTGCATCTTGGGAGTTAGAGTGTGGCCAACAATGGGGTGTGTGATCAAGTATAAACTGGGACATTGCACTTAAGAGGACACACCTTTGATGAAGGCAATACGCTGAAACGCGTCAGGTGCCTCTGACACGTGATTACCTGCGCTAATTCAAATAAAGCATCTTTGTCCAGTAACCGGGTTTTGGCGCATTTCCTTTATAGATGTTGCTTGCCGGATTTGCTGTCTCCCTTATTTGCCATGACTGCCCTGCAGGGTTGGGGTCCGCGTTGACAGCATCTCTTGAATGATTAAAGTTGGGGGATATGACCCGCTCTCCCCATCACAAGCCTAAGGAATGCCGGCGATTATTGTGAATAGGGGTGAGAAAGGGAGCAAAGCAAGGTATCTTGCCTTTTGAAGCAGGACCTGGACTCAGCGCTGATTTTAAACTGTGAGGCAAATACGTGTCTATGGATGTGCACCAGTCTCTTTTTTCTCCCCCGTTGTGCCTTTCTTACCTGGTTACATCGAGACTTTGAGACAGTAATTGGTAAATATCACGAAGATTACACGGAAAGTATGCTGTCTCACAAACTGCATCTTGGGAGTTAGAGTGTGGCCAACAATGGGGTGTGTGATCAAGTATAAACTGGGACATTGCACTTAAGAGGACACACCTTTGATGAAGGCAATACGCTGAAACGCGTCAGGTGCCTCTGACACGTGATTACCTGCGCTAATTGAAATAAAGCATCTTTGTCCAGGAACCGGGTTTTGGCGCATTTCTTGTTTAGATGTTACTTGCCGGATTTGCTGTCTCCCTTATTTGCCATGACTGCCCTGCAGGGTTGGGGTCCGCGTCGACAGCATCTCTTGGATGATTAAAGTTGGGGGATATGACCCGCTCTCCCCATCACAAGCCTAAGGAATGCCGGCGATTATTGTGAATAGGGGTGAGAAAGGGAGCAAAGCAAGGTATCTTGCCTGGTGAAGCAGGTCCTGGACTCAACGCTGATTTTAAACTGTGAGGCAAATACGTGTCTATGGATGTGCACCAGTCTCTTTTTTCTCCCCCGTTGTGCCTTTCTTACCTGGTTACATCGAGACTTTGAGACAGTAATTGGTAAATATCACGAAGATTACACGGAAAGTATGCTGTCTCACAAACTGCATCTTGGGAGTTAGAGTGTGGCCAACAATGGGGTGTGTGATCAAGTATAAACTGGGACATTGCACTTAAGAGGACACGCCTTTGATGAAGGCAATACGCTGAAACGCGTCAGGTGCCTCTGACACGTGATTACCTGCGCTAATTGAAATAAAGCATCTTTGTCCAGGAACCGGGTTTTGGCGCATTTCTTGTATAGATGTTACTTGCCGGATTTGCTGTCTCCCTTATTTGCCATGACTGCCCTGCAGGGTTGGGGGTCCGCGTCGACAGCATCTCTTGGATGATTAAAGTTGGGGGATATGACCCGCTCTCCCCATCACAAGCCTAAGGAATGCCGGCGATTATTGTGAATATGGGTGAGAAAGGGAGCAAAGCAAGGTATCTTTCCTTGTGAAGCAGGTCCTGGACTCAGCGCTGATTTTAAACTGTGAGGCAAATACGTGTCTATGGATGTGCACCAGTCTCTTTTTTCTCCCCCGTTGTGCCTTTCTTACCTGGTTACATCGAGACTTTGAGACAGTAATTGGTAAATATCACGAAGATTACACGGAAAGTATGCTGTCTCACAAACTGCATCTTGGGAGTTAGAGTGTGGCCAACAATGGGGTGTGTGATCAAGTATAAACTGGGACATTGCACTTAAGAGGACACACCTTTGATGAAGGCAATACGCTGAAACGCGTCAGGTGCCTCTGACACGTGATTACCTGCGCTAATTGAAATAAAGCATCTTTGTCCAGGAACCGGGTTTTGGCGCATTTCTTGTATAGATGTTACTTGCCGGATTTGCTGTCTCCCTTATTTGCCATGACTGCCCTGCAGGGTTGGGGTCCGCGTCGACAGCATCTCTTGGATGATTAAAGTTGGGGGATATGACCCACTCTCCCCATCACAAGCCTAAGGAATGCCGGTGATTATTATGCGTAGGGATGAGAAAGGGAGAAAAGCATGACTTCTTGCCTTGTGAACCAGGTCCTGGACTCAGCGCTGATTTTAAACTGTGAGGCAAATACGTGTCTATGGACGTGCACCAGGCTCTTTTTTCTCCCCCGTTGTGCCTTACTTACCTGGTTACATCGAGACTTTGAGACAGTAATAGTTAAACATCACAAAGATTACACGGAAAGTATGCTGTCTCACAAACTCTATCTTGGGAGTTAGAGTGTGGCCAACAATGGGCCGTGTGATCAAGTATAAACTGGGACATTCCACTTAAAAGGACACACCTTTGATGAAGGCTATATGCTGAAATGCGTCAGGTGCCTCTGACATGTGATTAACTGCGCTAATTGAAATGAAGCATCTTTGTCCAGGAACTAGGTTTTGGCGCATTTCTTGTCTGGATGTTTTTTGCCGGAATTGCTGTCTCCCGTATTTGCCATGACAGCCCTGCAGGGTTGGGGGTCCCCGTCGACAGCATCTCTTGGATGATTAAAGTTGGGGGATATGACCCGCTCTCCCCATCACAAGCCTAAGGAATGCCGGCGATTATTGTGAATAGGGGTGAGAAAGGGAGCAAAGCAAGGTATCTTGCCTTGTGAAGCAGGTCCTGGACTCAGCGCTGATTTTAAACTGTGAGGCAAATACGTGTCCATGGACGTGCACCAGGCTCTTTTTTCTCCCCCGTTGTGCCTTACTTACCTGGTTACATCGAGACTTTGAGACAGTAATAGTTAAACATCACAAAGATTACACGGAAAGTATGCTGTCTCACAAACTGCATCTTGGGAGTTAGAATGTGGCCAACAATGGGTCGTGTGATCAAGTATAATCTGGGACATTCCACTTAAAAGGACACACCTTTGATGAAGGCAATACGCTGAAACGCGTCAGGTGCCTCTGACACGTGATTACCTGCGCTAATTGAAATAAAGCATCTTTGTCCAGGAACCGGGTTTTGGCGCATTTCTTGTATAGATATTATTTGCCGGATTTGCTGTCTCCCTTATGTGCCATGACTGCCCTGCAGGGTTGGGGTCCGCGTCGACAGCATCTCTTGGATGATTAAAGTTGGGGGATATGACCCGCTCTCCCCATCACAAGCCTAAGGTATGCCGGTGATTATTATGCGTAGGGATGAGAAAGGGAGAAAAGCGTGACTTCTTGCCTTGTGAAGCAGGTCCTGGACTCAGCGCTGATTTTAAACTGTGAGGCAAATACGTGTCTATGGACGTTTACCAGGCTCTTTTTTCTCCCCCGTTGTGCCTTACTTACCTGGTTACATCGAGACTTTGAGACAGTAATAGTTAAACATCACAAAGATTACACGGAAAGTATGCTATCTCACAAACTGCATCTTGGGAGTTAGAGTGTGGCCAACAATGGGGCGTGTGATCAAGTATAAACTGGGACATTGCACTTAAGAGGACACACCTTTGAGGAAGGCAATACGCTGAAATGCGCAGGTGCCTCTGACATGTGATTACCTGCGCTAATTGAAATGAAGCATCTTTGTCCAGGAACTAGGTTTTGGCGCATTTCTTGTCTGGATGTTTTTTGCCGGAATTGCTGTCTCCCGTATTTGCCATAACAGCCCTGCAGGGTTGGGGGTCCCCGTCGACAGCATCTCTTGGATGATTAAAGTTGGGGGATATGACCCGCTCTCCCCATCACAAGCCTAAGGAATGCCGGCGATTATTGTGAATAGGGGTGAGAAAGGGAGCAAAGCAAGGTATCTTGCCTTGTGAAGCAGGTCCTGGACTCAGCGCTGATTTTAAACTGTGAGGCAAATACGTGTCCATGGACGTGCACCAGGCTCTTTTTTCTCCCCCGTTGTGCCTTACTTACCTGGTTACATCGAGACTTTGAGACAGTAATAGTTAAACATCACAAAGATTACACGGAAAGTATGCTGTCTCACAAACTGCATCTTGGGAGTTAGAGTGTGGCCAACAATGGGTCGTGTGATCAAGTATAATCTGGGACATTCCACTTAAAAGGACACACCTTTGATGAAGGCAATACGCTGAAACGCGTCAGGTGCCTCTGACACGTGATTACCTGCGCTAATTGAAATAAAGCATCTTTGTCCAGGAACCGGGTTTTGGCGCATTTCTTGTATAGATATTATTTGCCGGATTTGCTGTCTCCCTTATGTGCCATGACTGCCCTGCAGGGTTGGGGTCCGCGTCGACAGCATCTCTTGGATGATTAAAGTTGGGGGATATGACCCGCTCTCCCCATCACAAGCCTAAGGTATGCCGGTGATTATTATGCGTAGGGATGAGAAAGGGAGAAAAGCGTGACTTCTTGCCTTGTGAAGCAGGTCCTGGACTCAGCGCTGATTTTAAACTGTGAGGCAAATACGTGTCTATGGACGTTTACCAGGCTCTTTTTTCTCCCCCGTTGTGCCTTAATTACCTGGTTACATCGAGACTTTGAGACAGTAATAGTTAAACATCACAAAGATTACACGGAAAGTATGCTATCTCACAAACTGCATCTTGGGAGTTAGAGTGTGGCCAACAATGGGGCGTGTGATCAAGTATAAACTGGGACATTGCACTTAAGAGGACACACCTTTGAGGAAGGCAATACGCTGAAATGCGTCAGGTGCCTCTGACATGTGATTACCTGCGCTAATTGAAATTAAGCATCTTTGTCCAGGAACCAGGTTTTGGCGCATTTCTTGTCTGGATGTTATTTTCAGGAATTGCTGTCTCCCGTATTTGCCATGACCGCCCTGCAGGGTTAGGGGTCCCCGTCGACAGCATCTCTTGGATGGTTAAAGTAGGGGGATATGACCCGCTCTCCCCATCACAAGCCTAAGGAATGCCGGCGATTATTGTGAGTAGGGGTGAGAAAGGGAGCAAAGTGAGGCTTCTTGCCTTGCGAAGCAGGTCCTGGACTCAGCGCTGATTTTAAACTGTGAGGCAAATATGTGTCTATGGACGTACACCAATCTCTTTTTTCTCCCCCGTTGTGCCTTTCTTACCTGGTTACATCAAGACTTTGAGACAGTAATTATTAAACATCACGAAGATTACACGGAAAGTATGCTGTCTCACGAACTGCATCTTGGGAGTTAGAGTGTGGCCAACGATGGGGCGTGTGATCAAGTATAAACTGGGACATTGCACTTAAGAGGACACACCTTTGATGAAGGCAATACGCTGAAATGCGTCAGGTGCCTCTGACACGTGATTACCTGAACTAATTGAAATAATGCATCTTTGTCCAGGAACCGGGTTGTGGCGCATTTCTTGCCTGGATGTTCTTTGCGGGAATTGCTGTCTCCCGTATTTGCCATGACCACCCTGCAGGGTTGGGGGTTCCCGTCGACAGCATCTCTTGGATATATATATATATATATATATATATATATATATATATATTCACTGAAAAAACCATAGGTTTCACACACGTTATAGTTAGGAATTAGCATTTAAAAAACCTTGCAAATTCGCTTAAAAAACCATAGGTTTCACACATTTTATAGTTAGCTGGACATTTCACTCGTGAAAAACCATTGAAATTCCCCCGTTATAGTTAGTGCAGGCAACTATAACTCACGCGACCGCAATCCTCTGCTGATGACGTCAGATATTACATCACTGTATTTAGACACTTATTTACCCATGTCTTCTTTCATTGATTTTTAGCTATACATATATTACAAATATTTTTTTTTCAGAAAGACACATATGTCATCAGTGATGTAATATCTGACGTCATCAGCAGAGGATTGCGGTCGCGTGAGTTATAGTTGCCTGCACTAACTATAACAGGGGAATTTCAATGGTTTTTCACGAGTGAAATGTCCAGCTAACTATAACATGTGTGAAACCTATGGTTTTTTAAGTGAATTTGCAAGGTTTTTTAAATGCTAATTCCTAACTATAACGTGTGTGAAACCTATGGTTTTTTCAGTGAATTTGTACGTTTTTTAAAATGCTAATTTATGTATTTTTTTTTGTTTTTAAGGTTTTTCACCGTGCGCGTACCGTAGGCGCGCAGTGCGCTTCGCGCATCGCACGCCCACGTTACGCAGTTCGCGGAATTTTTCCGTTTCTACCGTACGCGCACGCTACGCGCACTCCGCGATTTTTCGAAACAAAATTAAAAGAAATGTTGGCCCTTGGGGGTCCTTCTGGGACCCCCTGACAAAGGCTAGGGGGTCAGGAATTGTCCACCCTGCCCCCTTTTCACGTTCTCCACCTTTGTTTTTCACCCCCTCAGACTGCGAGAGACAAAATGGCGGCCGACACTTCCTGGTTTCGACCGATTCGAGTGTTTACTAAGATCTAACAACCAATCAGAATCGCGCTCGCGCACGGCAGCGTGCGCGTACGGTAAGTTTTACCGTACGCGCACGGTGTGCGCTTATAGATATATATATGCTTTTAAATGCTATTTTCTCAGGAAATACTGAACAGATTTACACCAGACCTGCAAAAGGCACATCCCTGACCTGAGGACTACCTCTCTGCCAAATTTCAAGCAATTCTGTTCAGCCGTTCGGGCTGTAGCTTGGACTAAAAGTCCTATGGAAAAATGCATGGGGAAAACACGTTTTGGGACCCCCCTTTTTCTCAGCCCCCGCTTGACGAATCCCCCCGAGACTTTCAGGGAAGGAGCGGAGCGGAGCGCCCCACCTATTTTGAAAATTTTGCGAGGATTCGTCAATCGGCGCCAAAGTTATTCCAAATAGAATGTTGTGGATTTCGTATGGAAACACGATCCTAACTATAACTATCTACTGGCAACCGCCAGTAGATAATATACATATATATATATATTACCTACTGGCGGTCGCCAGTAGGTAGTTATAGTTAGGACCTATTATCCATAGGAAATCTGCAACATTCTATTTAGAATAACTTTGGCGCCGGTTGACGAATATTTGTGAAATTTTCAAAACTCGTGGCCCGCTCCGGTCCGCTCCTATCTTGGAAGTCTTGCGGTGATTCATCAAGCGGAGCCTGAGAAAAAAGGGGGGTCCCAAAACATGTTTTCCCCATGCAATTTCCCATAGGGACCTTTAGTCGCAGCTACAGCCCGAACTGCTGATCGGAATTACACCAAATTTGGCAGAAAGGTAGACCTTGGTTCAGTGTCATGCCTTTTGCTTAAATGGTGTAAATCCGTTGAGAAGTTCCTGAGAAAATTAAAAGTAAAATCACATATATATCTGGGCAGAGCCTAACCACACATCTCATCGTGAGATCTGAACGGCTGTCAGCACTTCATCCAAGAATTGTTGGCAGCCATCTTGGGACCAATATACATGATAGCACCTCATTAAAAAGCATTGCAGTTAATAGAAGGTTTTAAGACTTTAGTTACATTATAAATCATTTGTTGATGGTACCATACTCATTTTAGGAATTGCAGTATGTTCTAAGGTGATTTTACCATGTAAAAAAGCCTTCTGCTGGCATATCATGAATCATGTTTGAGAGAACACTATTTTCTCATGCTTTCCCCACAGAGGTTTGGAAGGTGATCTTTAAGCTAAACTGAGTGCATATTTTCTGTAAATTCACATTATCTTTCTCAGTCATAAGAGAATGAAGTCTGACATTCTCAGTAAAACATGTACATCCAACAAGGGCAGAGACTGTCAGTTGATTCCTTTGTGTTCTACTGCAGCTTCCCAGAGTGTTCCAAAGGACTAGAGCGCTAACAGTCTTACTTATGACAAAAGTATGGCACACCTGAAGCCATCTTGATTGGAATAAAGTGGTAACACTTAAAACATTTAATTTGTAAAGGAACAAAATGAGGGGGTTCATTTTGCCATAGAAATTATGATTAGTGCTGCAGAAAGAATAATTAGGGCACATTTTGACTTCTCAAATACTCTTCTATTTTATTAAAAAATTCTGACATGCAGACTGAAACATGCACTTTGAATACCAGCAGCAGCCTTCCCTGGTGAGCACCAGCTTTACTACAGTGATCTAATGAGCAACTGGAGTGCTAACATTCCGAATTTATGGCAAATGTGTGACACATCTGAATGCCTTCTTGATGGAACCAAAGTAAACAAGCATTGAAAATGCAATAGGTCCCGCCCTCGTTTAAGTTAAAGCAATTCTGTTTGTAATTAGGTGGCTTTTAAGCTTTGCTTTTATTAGTGTTTTTCAAACTTTCATGTACATAACATGCATATGCATGAATATATATGTATATGTATATGTATATGCATGCATGCATTTATATTTGTATTTATATAGGTATATACAGATTATATATATGTTTATATATGTATGTATATATATATTAACTGAAAAAACCATAGGTTTCACACATGTTATAATTAGCTGGACATTTCACTCGTACAAAACCATTGAAATTCCCCTGTTATAGTTAGTTCAGCTAACTATAACTCGCGCGACCGCAATCCACTGCTGATGACGTCACATATTACATCACGCATGACATGGTCAGTGACATCACTCATGACATCACTGATGACATCTCAAATGACATCACTGATGACATCACTGATGACATTATCCAGTGAATATGTGTCTTTCTGAACAATAAATATTTTTTATATTTGTATATCTAAAGGTTAATGGAAGAATAAATGGGTAAATAAGTGTCTAAATGGATGTTTTTTTGGTGTAAAATTAATTGTATAACTGACTTATTAACAGTATCTTAGGGAATACAAGTATTAGTGAGTAATGTTTAAATATTTAAATATCTGTATCAGTATCTCACTTTGTGTATAAGTGGCTGCATGGGTTGGTGAGTAGCTACATGAGTGTGTATATGGGTTATTAGTTCGTTTTTAGAGTATCAGTATGAGTGTCTGTATGGTTCAGTGGGGGATGTTACTTAGCGTATAGATGCATGAATGAGTGACTCACTGTTTGTATGTGTTTTGAAGACAGTATGTGAGCAGGACAGTATGGGTGGATGAGTGTGTGTATGGGTGAGTAAGAGAGTGAATGACTGTCTCAATAGCGTCTTTATGAGTAAGTCCATATGTTTTAAACTAGTATATGTGAGTATTGATGTATATAAGTGAGGATATATGAGAGTGAGAGATTGGAAGAGTTCCTGTATAAATAAGTATGTGTTTCTATAAGTGATTGTTTAAGAGAGTAAGTATGTGTACGTTTCTGTAAAAGTAAGTGTAGTGGTGTGTGTATAGCTGTATATGCAAGTAAATGGATGTTTATTTGCATGTGTGAGTAACTCTATGTATGAGTGTAGGTATGTAACAGGATGTATAGGTGTATGAGTACCTATGATGACTGAGTACATGTATGAGTGACTATATATAAGTGTTGATGAATGAGTGGATGCGTATGTAGATTTTGGAATTACTGAATAGGTTGTTCTAACTGGTATTGGTATCTCTATAGTTTTCAAAACTTGAATTTGTATTTTTCAATGTGTGTATCAAAGTTTATATTAGGATAAGAGGAGGTCTGCCACTCTTACACAAGGATGATGTCATCAGTGATGTCATCAGTGATGTCATTTGAGATGTCATCAGTGATGTCATGAGTGATGTCACTGACCATGTCATGAGTGATGTATTATGTGACGTCATCAGCAGTGGATTGCGGTTGCGCGAGTTATAGTTAGCTGAACTAACTATAACGGGGGAATTTCAATGGTTTTGTACGAGTGAAATGTCCAGCTAACTATAACATGTGTGAAACCTATGGTTTTTTCAGTGAATTTGCAAGGTTTTTTAAATGCTAATTCCTAACTATAACGTGTGTGAAACCTATAGGTTTTTCAGTGAATTTGCAAGGTTTTTTAAATGCTAATTCCTAACTATAACGTGTGTGAAAGCTATGGATTTTTCAGTGAATTTGCAAGGTTTTTTAAATGCTAATTCCTAACTATAACATGTGTGAAACCTATGGTTTTTTAAGTGAATTTGCAAAGTTTTTTAAATGCTAATTTCTAACTATAACGTGTGTGAAACCTATGGTTTTTTTTGTGAATTTGTAAGGTTTTTTAAATGGTAATTTATGTATGTATTATTATATTTTTTATATATTTATTTTACAATAAACTATCTATGTATTGACTGTATCCTGTAATATGGAATGGCTCAGCACTTTTTTTTTAATTTGGATAAAGTTGAACAGCATAGTTAATATCTTCTATAAACTTATAAACAGTTTAAAATGTTTGTTTTTTTTAAGGGTTTTTCACGGTGCACAGGCAATTATTTTAATTAAAGAAAATGTTTGTTTTTTTATTTACGAGGTCCTTTAGGGACCCCCTGAGAAGTTCTAGGGGGTCAGGGAGTGTCTTCCCTGCCTCCTTTTCATGTTTTAGAAATCGGGTTAAAAGTAATTCATTTCTGATGCGTGCGTGCACCGTGCGCGCATGCGTGCGAGCACCGTGCGCGCCCCGGCAATTTTATTTATTAAAGGAAATGATTTTTTTGGATTTACGAGGTCCTTTAGGGACACCCTGAGAATGTCTAGGGGGTCAGGGAGAGTCTTCCCTGCCTCCTTTTCATGTTTTAGAAATCGGGTTAAAAGTAATTCATTTCTGATCCGTGCGTGCACCGTGCGCGCATGCGTGCGAGCACCGTGCATGCACGGTGCGCGCATACGTGCGAGCATCGTGCGCGGTCGGCAAGTCATGTGATTATGAAACAACACTTTTCATTGGTTCATAGTAGTTTCTGTTTCAGAATCTTCAAACACCACACCCACTCCCCTCACTATTTCTTCTTATTTCCTGGGACAAGGAGCTGAACAGCTACTCTAGTAAAATCTTACTTGAAAATGGCAGAACAGCAGTCTACTTCAGGGAGTGAGGAGAAGACCTTTGTGGTACCACCAAGGAAGACCAAACAAAAAGACTCTTTCATCTGGAAATTCTTCACCTTTCCAGAGGGCCAAAAGAAGGTCAATGCCCCGAAGGTGATATGCACTATTTGTGGAACTGTCTTATCCAGAGGAGATCCCAGCAAGAAATACTCATTTAGTATTTATTCAATGCTGAGACACTTCAAGACAGTGCATCCTGTACCTTATGCTCGAGAGACAACTAGAGCCCTAAGGGACAACCCTCCACCTGCTCAGCCGAGCACATCATCTGCGGCCGCAGATTCTCCGTGTACCAGGCCACTGGACATCCGCCCACTTTTCCAGAAGGTGCACATACATTGTAATGTGTGCAATGCTGTTCTTTGCTACGGTGAGAGCAGTATTAACTTGATTGAAAGCAAAATCCAGCAGCACACATGCTCCAGCCCATAATAATCTTTTTCATTTATTGTTTTTGTTCCTGTTGAACAGATTTTCATTACCAGTTTTTTTTGGTGCTCTAAAAAAAATCAAAAAAAATACAAAATTGTTAAAAAATGTAAAAAAAAATACAAAACAAAAAAGACAAAAAAAACAGTTCTTTTCAGAACTCACTTCACTTCTCCAAGAAGAGCTATATTCCTAATATACTGTGTTGTAATTTTATTGAATGAATGTGTAGTGTATACATGAATGATTGAAATGATTGAAATTACTGAGTGAAGAGGAGGAAAGGACAGACAGAATGAGTGAGAAAAGGAAAGTATGATCAGTCATGAAAGGGAAGTGAAAGACTGACTGCAACAAAAAACTAAGGGTAGAGGATACAGGTAAGAAGAGTGAATGAGCCGTAAATGGACTGCTTTTTCCAAAGCCAAGTTCGAAACTGCTCTGACTAAAGGCGGCAGACCAGGAGGTGAGGATGCTGATACTGCATCGGATAGACTAGAAGGCCGCATCAATAATGTCTTAGATGACATAGCCCCTCTCTGCTATAAAAATCCCTGTAATAGACCCCAGAGATCCGCCCCCTGGTACAGCGATGAACTTCGCCTAGCTAAAGCGGAATGCAAACAACTAGAAAGACAGTGGAGGGTGGCTTACCTCGATCAAGCAAAACAGAGGTATATAGACAAACGCAGAGAATATCATAGCTTGATCAGGCGTGCCAAAACAACTTACTTTTCAGGTAGGATAGGAGAAGCTAAATACTCTAACAAGGAGCTATTCAAAATTTATAAGGAAATCTCTCTCTGTGGCTCATCTGTTGACCCGTCCTCGGTCTCAGAGGAATCCTGAAACCGCATTGCTGCTTTCTTTTCTGATAAAGTGGCCACCATCTATTCCACTTTTTCAGGGGGAAAGAAAAAGGGAACAGAGTTCAGTGAGAGTATATTGGTGGATGTGGGTGTTAATAGCCTGGACAACTTTTTCACCCCATCCCCTGACGGGCTCCAGCAGATATGCCGCTCCATTAAGTCAGGATCCCCCCGTGATCCGGCATCACCGAAACTTCTTGGAGAGAGTATCGAGATCCTTGAACCCTATATTAGGGATGTTCTGGATCTTTCCTTCAGATCCAGCACCGTACCCAAAAGTTGGAAGCAGGCGGTAGTACTCCCGCTTAAAAACAAAAGAATCTTAGCTGGGACAGGCTGGACAATCTCCGTCCTATCTCACTCCTCCCCTACCTGGCCAAAGTAGCAGAAAAGGTGGCAAATCTTCAACTTATGGCATTTGTGGAGAAAGCCAACCTGCTCCATCCAACTCAGTTTGGCTTTCGTGCACGCCACTCCACGGAGTCTGCACTGCTCATGGCCACTGAGACCATCAGGCAAGGGGTAGATGAGGGGCATACTATGGCCCTAATTCTACTTGACCTAAGTGCAGCCTTTGACACTGTAGCACATTTCACCTTGCTACAGTGTCTCAACAAAGGTGGAGTCACTGGGTCAGCGCTGAGGTGGATCCAATCTTTCCTGACCGATAGGGGTTTTCAGGTCAGACAGGGAGAACACTACTCTCGTGTGTTCAATCTTGATCAAGGGTTCCCCAGGGCTCCGCCCTGAGCCCCACCCTGTTTAACCTATATGCTTCCCCTGTAGCCACCATTGTGGAAAGTCATGGCATCCAATTAGTGTCATATGCCGATGACACACAGCTGGTCATCTCGCTGTCACGGGCATCTGATGTTGCGGCATCCAGCTTCAGTGCTTGCATGCAGGAGCTTGCATCCTGGATGTCTAACAACTGCCTGAAGCTGAATGGGTCCAAAACTGAAGTGCTCGTGGTGGGAGGTGGTCCGAATGTGTGGTCCTCGGCATGGTGGCCAGCATGCCTGGGCTCCACTCCAGTGCCTTGTCAACAGGCCAAAAATCTTGGGGTGATGTTTGACTCCGACCTGTCATTTGCTCCCCAGATTAATCGGGTTGTCGGAATGTGCTTCGGTATACTCAAGAGTCTAAGGAAGATCCTGGACCTACTTCCAGCTAGTGACAGGCAAACTCTGGTGCATGCCTTGGTCACATCTAGACTCGATTACTCTAACCTCCTCTATCTGGGAATAACAGCTAGAAGCCTCAATCGTCTCCAGGTACTTCAAAATGCCACAGCCCGGCTGGTGCTGAGGCTTCCTAGGAGAACGGCCTCTAAAGCTGCTTTGAAGTCCCTACACTGGCTTCCGATCAGAGAAAGGATTACCTTCAAAGCACTATGCATGTGTCACCGCATTCTCGGGGGCAGGGCGCCCGTTCCCCTACACAGCCTCATCACCCCCTACAGACCGGAGCGGATGCTCAGATCCTCTGTCACCGGACTGGTAGTCGTCCCCAAAATTCATAAAGCTCGAATGGGGGGCAGATCTTTCAGGCTTCTTGCAGCCAAGAGCTGGAATATGCTTCCGATGGAGCTGCGCCTCGAACCTTCTGAGGCCAAGTTCCGCAGAGCTCTAAAAACTCACCTCTTTCGCTCAGTACTGATGTAACGTCCCTGTTTTGGCCACTTCATACTTCTCACTCAGCGCGGGGACACGCCGGGGCGCGTAAACATGCGCTTTACAAAATTCCATAATAATAATAATAATAATAATAATAATGAGTAAGGGAATAGCAGTGAGTAATGGAGAGTGATGGAGGGGGAGTGAGAAAAGGGGAGTAAGGGACGGAGATAGGAAAAGGGAGTAACAGATGAAGCGGATGAAGTACAGCAGGGTAAAGGGACTGAAAGTAAGAGAAGTGGAGTGTTGGTGAGATAAGGGGTATGAGGATTAGAAAAGGGGTTAAGGGAAAGTGAGAGATGGGGAGTGAGGGGATGGAGGGATTTAGGAAACTGGAGTGAGAGAAAGGAAGTCAGGATTTCAATGAGCAAAGGAGAGTGATGGAGAGTGAAGGAAAGAATGCGAAAAGATGAAGGGGTGTGAGATACAGACAGGAGGAAGTGAAGTAGGAGAATAGGAGTGACTATGAGTAAAGGATAGTGACAGTTAGGGAAGGTGAGGGAAGGAGAATGACGGAGAAGGTTAAAAAATTAACATAGATGGAAAATGAGTGATGGAGAGAGGAGAAGTGGTAGAAACAGAGATGTTAAGGAAATTAAGGGTAAGACAGACAAAGGGAGAGAGACAGAAACAGAGACAGAGAGCAAGGAACTGAGAAGGAGTAAGGCAGTTAGAATGACTGAGACATATGGAGACAGGGAGAGAAACATGGTTGAAAAAATAGTGATGGAGGCAATAAACCTAGGGGAATAGTAGAGAAGGAGTGTGGGAGTTACGAAAGAACAGTAAAGGAAGAAGAGAGAGGGAAGGGGAATGAGAAAAGCAGAGTGAGGAGAAGTGAAGAAAAGGGAGCATGAAAGTGAAGGGGTGAGAAATACAGATATTTTAAACTTACCTGACCAACAAAATAACTTAATTAGAAAGAAAGGATTTTTTTAATTACAAGAAAAATGGATTCAATTTCCTAAATTTTATTTCTAGATCTGAAAAAAAAGAAAAAAAGTAGTAATATTTAACAATACATTTTAGAATAATGTACACATATTTTCATATTTAACAAAGTGATTTTTTGCCCTTTTTTTGCTGTTTTCAGAATATATTGAATTTCACTGAAAATAGTGATATCAATTGTATTCATCACTTAACAGCGGGCAAAAAAATAAACAATCTGAAAGATTGTTTAAAAAAGCCCTGAATCTATCCTCAGTAAAACATACCTTGATAAAAATGTAACATATATATTAAAAATATCTTCTAAGAACAATAACTATTTGCAATAAATAACGTCTGTAAATCTTGTTGCTTAAGCACATCCACCAAAATAATATCTGTCAAAGAAGTCCACAATAGAAACATTTACCTTTCCATGAGGCCAAATGGTAATTTTTAAATCCTTTTTAGGTGAAATATCCAATGGTAATCCTAAAAAATCGAAATAATGGTTTCTTCAGATGCTGCAATTTGTATCTAAAATTTTGGTTTTAGAAAAATTAAGTAGGAATTTGGTAATTCTGCAGGCAAACGTTGCTTGAAAATCAATTGAGAATCATTACACAGTGTCCAGCCTTTTTCACATTTTAGATAAACTGTGTAATGACCAGAAGTTATAGAAGGTCCATCATGGAAAATTATTGCAACTCCAACAAAAGTCTTTCCTGATATTGATAATTGATTTCCTACAAACTTCTTTATTAAAGTGTCCAATTTTGTTTCATCAGCTCTACAACATTGCATCATTAAAATGAGATACTGTCCATATTTCTTTAAAAATAACGTTGATAACATTTCTGATTTACATTGAGAACATTCCATGTTGTGATTTGCATCTTTAACTAATTTACTCAAAGTCACTGATTTACTCTCTGGTAATGTTAAATGTATGAACCTTTCAGAATCAACATCAGTGCTGCATGTGTTCATACAGTTTTCACAACAATGTTCCCATTTATAAGAGAGACCAAACATATTTTCTATTTCTACCCCTTCATCTTCCAGTACCATAAGCATATACATTAAGAATTCCTGTGCATCTTGCTAGACATTTTGTGTAAACTGTGTACATCCAGAACATACATCTAAAAGATTTCTAACATCAGAAGCATTTTCTATTTTAGTTTTATCATTACTCAACTTCTCATAAAGGAAACTCAGCAGAGAACAAAATCTTTTTTCATGATTTAGTATTATCTGCTCTTGCAAACTTTCAAGATAAAATACAACATTCAGCACTACATTAGCGTAGCAGTTGACACCAGAGCTATTTTCAAAATGACAACCAACAACCTCTTCAACATTGTCCTTTTTCTTTTTGCTTGCAATCACATCACTCTCCTTTTGTTTTCTCTTCTGTACATCCTCATTACAGATATTCTCAATTCTCCTTTTCCGACAAACAACACGTTTTTCAAACACAGGATACTGGCCTAAATGAGGAGCATAGCTTCTTCTTAATCTATTATACTCCTTTACACAATTTGCATCAGCACTAACTTTTGAGTCATCAAAGTCTATCATGAATAAACCAGATAATTTTTTCACTCGTGACAATGCAACATATGCCATACCTTCTTTAAACACACTAGATCCAATGTTTACAAAAGCACTATCTACAGTTAATCCTTCAGATTTGTGAATAGTTACAGCATATGCTAGAGAAAACGGAAACTGCTTCCTACGTACATATAAGTCTTTCACAAGCAAAAAACGAACTGAACAATGACTAATGTCTTTAACCTCTTCAATCTGATCAAATTTTATTTTTAAAAATTCAATTCCATCTTTTTTCTGGTAATTAACAAAACCCACAACTTTACCTATAGCTCCATTCACTAAACCTTTTTCTACATTCAAATTACGTCTTAAAATTACTCGACAGTTCATACATACATAAAGATTATTTTCTAAACCAGCTGTTTTCGATATGTTTTTCTCTAGAGAATCCAATTTAGTATTCAATTTGCCTGTCAATATAATAGTTATTCCTTCATGCTGTATTTTATCCACGGCTTCCATTTTCATAATCTCTTCATTTTCCAATTTCAAAAGTTCTTCATTGAATATAGAGCATTCATGTAGTGTTGGCATTAAGCAGATTACAGTTTTTTTTTCTGCAATTTTCTTGTATATTTTCTCTGGAACTAGTTGTTCTGTTGGAAACAAATTACATAGCAATCGACTCTGTAAAGCTTTTCTGCCATGTTCTGTGAGTAGTCCAATTCTGATATCTTTGAGAATACTTGCATAATCATCATCATTTGCTTGCCGCATATTGGTAATGAGTTCTTTGTACTCAAAGCATGACCAAATATTCACATTACCTATACTTCCTAATGACTTTTTCGTGTCTTCATGTGCAAGAGTATTAAATACTGGTTGTCCTATAACTGGAGTGAGCTGCAGTAGATCCCCAAAAACTATAACATGTTTTCCTCCAAATAACACGTCATAGTCTGTCTATAGAAGTTGCTGCATTCTTAAATGCAAAAAGGCAAGCATTAAGTTTGATACCATGCTTACCTCATCAATAATGAGAACTTTCATTTTCTTCAACACTCTTGAAACTTCAAAACATGCTTCTCCTGTTAGCTTGTGGTATTCTATTTTGTTCTCATGCTCTACTGGTAACATTAGCAAACGATGTAAGGTAATTCCTTTTATGTTATATGCTGCTAACCCAGTTGGAGCAGTAACAACACAAGACAAAGTTGAATCCGTTTTTTTCTGTAGGTAGCTTCTAATTACTTTAATTAAGAAACTTTTTCCAGTTCCAGCTTGTCCACTCACATACATTCTGATTGGTTCAAATGATGTGCATGAGCACTCTTTATTTTCATGTAGTAATCCATGATCAATTTGTTTTGTGACTTCTTCATAAATTTGTTGTTGTTCATCATTCAGTTGTTGTTCCAAATTTGGTAAGTCTATTAAATCTTCCTGTGCTTGATTCATAGCTGTTTCCACTTCAGTCATGGCTATTGCAGCTTCATTTTCTACGATTGGTTGTCCTAGGGGATCTTGACTGAGCGTACCAGAACTTTGACTGTCTTCAGAACTGTCTCTAGCTACTTCAGCTGCAATTGTAGCTTCTTGTTCAATTTCTTCATTTAACATTTGTACATAATTTGTGAAAGTACTGCATTCTATGCTATCTTTACATGCATTAAAGGAATCTTCATAGCTCTGAAAATCTCCAAGTAATTCATCCTCTGAACGCCATGGTTTAAACAGCTGTAAAAGTGCTAAGTAGTAAAATTCCTTTTTGTCAGTAGTGTCGCAACTCAGCTTCCTGTGATTAATCAAACTTCCTTTTGTTTGTTTCACCAAACATCCTTCCTCACCAATGACTTTATATTTTCCATTGTTAATGTCTTCTGTGGCATTCCGTGTAAAAATGTAGTTCTGCAGCACTTCATAGAGACACATGTTCTCAAGATGATGACTTCTGTTTGGGTAATATGTGTCCAACATATTTGTTTTCAAAATGTCTGTACTTTCTGGTACGTTCTCTGCTAAATATTCAATTTCTTGAATAGATTTCAGTACCCGATTTCGCATTCCTGCAAGGCCTAAACTTACCCAAATTAATCTTCTGGATTTGGAGTACAGACTTGCAGATGATAACCTATCTGATCATTCGTATGACCCAATTTCTCGATGCGATAACATCTTTAAACTGAAACTGTATAGCTTTTTACTGACAGTCTTCTCGTGAGAAATCTCTTCCCACATTTCTTTCAATTCCGTTTTCTCAGATTTAGTGATGTAAGATGTGACATACCGAGCAACAGCAATAGAATTGTCAGCTACATACTGAATATCCATGTTAGCATTCCACATGGATAAAATGACTGGGTTGTAGTCATTTATATATTTTGACTCTTCTTTTCTTCTTAGGTTGTAGGTATTTTTGAGAGATTTTCTTGTAATGGTATGTCGTACAGCTGATATAAAACTGTTTACTCTTCCTTTTGAAAGAACAGGTCGTGGAAATCCAAATCGACATTTTGGTGCTGATTCCGATCCGGTAAAAATAATTTGCGTACGACCCGTATCCGTATTTTTTTACGTACGAGTCGTACAAGTACTGTACAAACTGGCAAGTACGATTCGTCCCTGAAAAATAACTACGAATAGCGTTGGGAAAAGTCTACGAGAGTGCGTCGGAAAGTGTTCACGTCCGAATATCGTCGGGAAAAGTGTACGAAAGTGATCCGGACAGTTTCACGTGCAAATCGTAAAACACAAGTCCGAGCGTGCAAGTACGATCCCGACCGTCCGTCCGAATACACAATTGCACGTAAAAAGGCCCGTACGGAGCCAACGCTGGTGCACACTTGTACACAGGTAAACTCATGCCCGTGTATGAGCTGTACAGCCCCCCACCCCAAGTATGTCAGCACCGTACCCCACCCTGTCCGCACTGTACCCCAGCCCCGCAACTGTACGTGCCGTACCCCCACCATGTACGCTCCGTACCCCCCCATGTATGCGCCTTACCCCCCCTGTCAGCACTGTACCCCAGCCCCGCACCTGTACGGGCCGTACCCCCCATGTACGCGCCATACCTCCGCATGTACGCGCCGTACCCCAGGGCCGCATGTGTATGCACCGTACCCCTACCGCATGTACATGCCTTACCCCCCCATGTACGTGCCGCACCCCCACATGTACACGCCGTACCCCAGGGCCAAACGTGTACGCACCGTACCCCCCCTGCATGTACGCACCTTACCCCCCCGCATGTATGCGCCGTACCCCAGGGCTGCACCTGTACGCACCGTTCCCCCACCGCATGTACGCACCTTACCCACCCCCCCATGTACGCGCCGCACCCCCGCATGTACGCGCCGTACCCCAGGGCCGCACCTGTATGCACCGAACCCCCACCGCATGTACCCGCCGCACTCCAACACCGTACCCCAGCACCCTCACCCAGCATCGCGTATGTATGGATCGTACCTACGCGAAAATGACTGTTACAGAACCAGAACACTGTAAAACAGCACAAGGAGGGTCAATTCGACTCGCACAACACCACAAAACACGTCTACATGACAAAATACATCTCAATGACTGACCTGGCACATCCAAACAGGCAAACAGAGGCCCCAAATCACAACCACCACTTATAACACACCCACCAAAATTCAAACACAGCCACACCCAAAAATGGACAAATAAAAAGGGCCCACACACACAACCCATGAGCCTTTTCAACAGACCCACTGCTGCCAGACCTCACTGACAAACAACTCCACAGAGAAACTACTCCACATCACTCATAACTCCACTACACCTTCAATCACACACCTTCACACAACCTCATCCACAAACATCCCCCTCTTCACATTCACACACACACCGTCACATTCACACCCACACACCCACAACCATCCACACCCACACCCCACACCATGCCCACAGACAAGAATCCAAAGTTCACAACGGCGGAGCTGGACCTCCTTGTCAACGAAGTCATCAGAGTCGAGCCACAGCTGTTTGGAACATTGGTCAGACAGACCAGCATATCTGCAAAATCTGCCATGTGGCAGAGGATTGTCGACAAGGTGAATGCTGTTGCGCCCATCCGAAGGACCAGGCATGAATGCCAAGCCAAGTGGTACGATCTGCGCAGGGCGGTCAAGAGGAAAATGAATGAAGAATATGCCCAGACTAACATCACTGGAGGTGGGCCTCCCCGCAGACCCGTACACTACCATCCCTGGGAGGAGAAGGTGATGGCCCTGCTACCGCCGGTGGGAGTACACAGAGTCGAAGGAGTCGCAGAGCCTGGTGAGTACACAAACAACTTACGTAACATGGGGGCAATGTGGTCCACACCACATACACACCAAATGCACCCAACGTCCCCCAAGCACTCACCGCAAACAACCACACTCAAAAACCACGCTCATGCCACCAACGTCACCATGCACCCTTCACAAATCAAGGCAAGGCCATGTCCAAGCCTACAACAACCACAAACACAAGACTGGATGTCCGGGAGGCTGGGCCCCACACAACACATTGTGGAAATGAGACGCAGACACCAATGCCCTCAGCCCATATGGCACAGGTACATAACCATGCACAATGCACAGGGACTGACAAAGTACTGACAAGGTAGATGACACTTGGCCCTGCTGTATGCAGCACAAGGCCCTCCTGGGACCACTGAACACTCAAACATCAACTCCACAAGCACAGCTATCTAGCACAGGAACTCACACTCACTATCATGCCAGCATGCACCATGAGGGGACAGACACATCACCTGGGAGACCCAATGACAAATCTCACTACACACAACAGCAGGCCTGGTCACAACCTCCCCCCAACACAAGCACACACACCCGGGGCAGGCAACGGATTTACACACTCCCACAATGGACATGTGACACAACAAGACCGATCCAGAGCCAAATAAGCATCAGCAAACAATCTACAGGTCAAACACTCAGGAGAACATCCCAATCTGTCCCCCGCAACATACCCATCCCCAAGTGGACATTGAGAGGAATGCTAGGCACATCCAACTACCTGGAGGAAATGTGTCAACTTGAATATGTATGAAACATAGATGTCGCATGAAACACCATTAACATTGTCTCTCACTCACACACAGGGCAACGTCGTCGATCTCCCCCCAACACTGGGGTGGAAGAATCACAGCCCCAGGCACCACGTGAAGACAATCCCACCGGCAGCGACGACTCTCACCACTCCGTGGATGACCCCGACCAACCTGGACCCTCTGGTGCCCAAGCCCCTGCAGCACCTGCGTCAGGTACATCTGTGCCAACCACCACCCCCATTCCTGCCACATCCCAGGACACACCCAGGAGCTCTGCTCACACTGAGCAACACAGCCAGTCTGACCAGGAGGGACAAGGTTCTCCGGGCACCCAGGAGGAGGCAGGCAACCCTGCAAATGCCATCCCTCAGGGTTCCCATAGACCCGATGTGCCCACAACGGCAGGCCAGGCAAAAGTGGGCAGGGGTGGTGGGAGTGGAGGCAGGCGGAGGCGCGAACCTGACCAGCCAGCTCAGGACCCCGGTATGTCACACATACGCAAAATCCTGGACTCATACCGGCGTGACACCAGAGGCATCAACCAGGTCGTGTCAAGACTCTCCAAGATGCAGGGGACCCTCGATGACTTTAAGAACCTGCAGGTTGAGCATCATGCCAGTCATCAACAACACCAAGGATGGATGGAGGCAAGACTGGCTGAGCTCCTGGCGGTGCACAGGGACGTGAGCCAATCACTTCGTCAGATCGCCCAAAGCCTGGCAAACCCTCCCTGTGCCACCAGGCGTAGACCAGCACCAGACACAGGGAGGGAGGAGGAGGAGGATTCATCTGACGGAGCGTCCCCAGCATTGTCAAGGCCTGCATCTGAGGGTCCCCGGAGGAAGGTGGGTCGTCCACAGAAAAGACCGTGAGAGTCAGCGGACCATCCCCATCTCCCAGGTCACCTGGCCTGACACCTGGCCCTCCGGTGCAACAGCAGCACCTCATCCAATTACATTCTCTGCCACATGGACTTGCTGGTCACAGTCTGACCAATGATGACCAACACTGTGGTCTGGACTCTGATGACTTCCAATGCCAAGGATACCATCTCCCCCTGTGAACTTTGGATTCTATTCCCCCGGTACAGCACCCAATTGTATCTACCAAACCACTTACCCCACCGTAAATAAATATTTCACTTTGGACATGAGACGTTCCTGTCATTTTGCATAATTCAACGACATATGTGTGTGGAAATGTCAAACTATGCCTGAGTGTTGAACCAACTCCAGCCAACCATACCCTGGGATCAGAGTCTGGTACAGGACACACATGGGTCACAAGGTATCATTCAATGTAGGCATGGAGCACAACACTCACCTGTGATGGCCTCCGGCTGCTGAGGGGGGGCTTGCTAAACTGTGCGTAGAGACCTATTTGGGAGATCATCATCAAGGCGTAGAGGTCATGGCTCATGTGGAGGTTCCTGGGGAGGGAGTCCCAGGTATGTGTGGCCAGGTGGGAGAACAATGTCCTGTATGCTGGAGTACGGTGGATGTGAAGAACGGTGGCCAGGGCAAGGTTGGATGCACGGAGATGGCCCAACGGGATCTAGGATGACAGACGTACAAGGTTGGTTGGGGTCTGGGTTGTGGACTGCCTCCTGAGTGTGGGTGGGGAGTGTGGAGGTCACCCTGCAGCAGACAGTGATCCATTGCAGCTATCCATGGTGGACGGTGAGGTGGCTGGGGCGCAGGGTGTTGAGTCTGAGGTGTGCAGATGCCCCCTGGAAGTGGACCAGTTTCCTGGGAGTTTGGATGTACTTGCTCTGTAGAGGTCAGGGCAGTATTTGACACGGATGTTGTCATGGACCTGGGGGATGGTCTGTCTTTTCTTGGAGTGGATCCATCTGTGGATCATGTGCACAATGCAGAGGGCGTTGCAGCATGAGGTACAGATGCTGTGGACTTGCATGGCATATGTGAGCGAGCCAAACATGATGCACACCATCTTGTGTGTGTGGTACTGGGTGCTTGTGCAGGGCTCTTGCGGGTGGGACACAGGCACTTGACCCAGCTGGAAGGGGACAATCCTCAAATGTTCACATCAGTCCTGTACAAGTCCAGCCTCAGGTGGCTCGTGTGCAGCCATCCATCAATAGATCTCATGCATACTTGAATGATGGAACTGCCAATGTCTGTGTCTTTGTTGAGGGTGAGGAGCACCTGGCTGTCAATGGCATACGAGCTGATGATGAGGTGCTGTGCGCATGTGATGGTGGAGAGGGGGGTCCTGGACACTCAGTAGATTGACATGCTGAGAGATGATACCTGTGCCATGTCCCAGACGATGACACCATACTACATGCTGAAGCCTTGAGTGCCACTCCCATGCCCTTGCTGGGCTACAGAGCCGGTGGGGAGTATTAGGGACGTGGCCTGGTTGGTGGGACAGGGCCTGGAAGGCGGGGCAGCGCAGTGTAGGCAGTTGGAGTTGCACACGCAGCATGCAAAGGTGTCGTGTGTGTACCCAGGGTATGTCTGACAGCAGGCGCTAGATGTGCGGATGGACATAGCTCGGAGTGTGGCTGATACATCAGACTGTAGTGTGATGTGGGTAATGCAAGGACAGGTTGGTGGTGCAATGTGCACCTTGCATGTGCTGATGGTCCAGCCTTTGGCACCGCGTGGCGGCAACAGTGGCATAGACAAGCTAAGGACAGCAAAATGAATGGGTGGAGGGAGGAAGTGAGGAGCATCCTGGAGGCGTGTGTGTTGCCAAATCTGGATACTCTGTTGGCCCTTGCTGCAGGGGCCGCAGCAGCAGGCGGCATCTCCTTGCAAAATGACAGAATTTGCACACATAGACTAGGATGTCAGAAGGACAACTGCAACAGGCGCGTGTGTAAAGTAAGGAGTGTCCAGTGTCACATGGCACACCCAGAGACAATGCATGCACTATCACCAAAGAAGCATGACACCGGATCAGGAAACTGAAGGCCGACCAGCGTACAGGAGACACACCCTTAGCAGCTGTTGGTGGCCCATTGTGCGGACCAACATGTCAAAAAACATACACGACCATGTACTTCATGCCCAATAGGGAGCCTAACCCATGAGCAACTGCATGCATGTTGCTAAACTACACATGGACTCCTATGCATAATCTTCCATAACTATGCCAGATATGCCACATGCAAAGTGGCAAGAGACCTGCATTGACAGAGATGAGGCACTTTGGAGTGTGACAAACACCTTTATTACTCAGCCGCACACTAAGGGAAATGCATCAATTGGAACAGACTCACAGGTCATTTGGCTGACCATGTGTGACCTACACTGGACACCCCCTTCAACACACAGATGTGTAAATCCTACTGAGCTGGCACACAATTGAAGGGGTTGAGCCTAACACCCCTTGCTGCACACGGAGAGTCTACAATTCCCCATTGAGCCTCATATGGGGATGTCCCACACTATGTCCACCATTAGCATCCCGTATGTTCCTTGGAGCCGTTATACACACATTGATGCCTTCATCAGAATCCGCACACCATTACAGATGACTGTCAGGAAGGGTGACCATCAATTCATGGGAGCCATGCAACACGTCATGTGGCCCATGGTGAGTCGACATGTATGCATGGTAACACAACATGCACAGGAGCAGTCCCCACATATCACAAACACGTACCACCCACAAAACGCCTTGCTGCACTCCTTACCCCAAATGACTTGTCACCATGTCTGTGCATGTAACTCTGATCCAGCACACGTTGCTATACTCATGAGGAATAGCAGGAGGGCAATGATGACATGAGCAGACGACAGCCGCAAGAACCTGGGGAGGACAGACACACAACAAGTCAGCGAAGAGCTAGTAATCCTCAGACATGTACATGTACTCTACAGGAATGATGTTGTCACCATGCCCTTAACAAATTTAGTGTCCCAGCTAATATGTGTGGAATGACATTACACTTGAATGACACATCAGAACACACCTCCAAGTCACTTAGCACACAGTCAGCTGGATACACACATTGCAACACATGCCACACAAGGCTCAAAGCGTGCACACTCAGACACAGGGACTCACCATCATGAGAAGAAGTTGCGGATAAGCTGACTCCGGATGTCAATATCCTTATCCTCATCCTCACTTGCCCCGTGCCCGAGCCCTTCATCCTCCACGGGTGGATGATCCTGCTCATCCGGATCAAGGATGAGTGGCACGGCCTTCTCCACTGCCATGTTGTGCAGCATGCAGCACACAATGAAGATTTTGCAGACCTTCACCGGGGCATATGGGAGTGCGCCGCCGGTCTTGTGGAGGCACCGGAATCTGCTCTTCAGGAGTCCAAACGTCCTCTCAATCATGCGCCTCGTCTTTCCATGGGTGTTGTTGTACCGGTTTTCTGCGGCTGTTCTGGGGTTGCGGAGAGGCGTCATCAGCCATGGCATGTTGGGATAGCCAGAGTCCCCTACATGGAAACATCATGTGAAGAAGTGGGTCAGGAGATGCCGTAAGAAACAAAGATAGCGCTGAACACAGGACTAACAGAGTATACCCACCAACAAGACATGCTCGTTCCGCGTGAAGCTGCAGCATCATTTCTGGCACCCTGCTATGCCTCATGATGTATGCATCGTGTGCGGACCCTGGAAAACGTGCACAGACATGGGAAATCAGCATGTTAGCAAGACACACCACAAGGGCATTAATGGAGTGGTAATGTTTTCTGTTTCTATAGGCTAACTCCTGTGCCTCTGGTGGTACCAAAGCCACATGTGTCCCATCAATGGCCCCAATTACATGAGGCATCCCTCCCAGGGCATAGAACTCACCCTTGACACCTGTCAACTGCTCACGAATGGATAAATTCATCCAGGTGCAACAACATGGCTTCTATAACATCATGCAGGACACGGCTGAACATAGTCTGGGACATGCCACCGACATCAGCTAGGGTCAATTGAAATGTGCCAGTTGCAAAAAAATGTAGGGCTGCCATCACCTTCACCTTGGGGGTCAGAGCTGTAGGATACCTGTGTTGTGGCTGGAGCTGTGGTGCAAGCCGGCGGGTCAAGTCCTCAATCAACTCTTGCGAGAATCTGTATCTGCGTATGCAGTCATGTTCATGCATGGCATCCAGGTCTGGCATTCGTCTGGGGAGAGGCGGTGCCCTGCAGAGATTTGAAAGAAATAACGAAGAGTGAGTACATTACCACATCAATGTCACTGAGGTGAGCACATGTTCAACAGCTAATACACATCTGATTAATACAGAGTCTGTGCTGTGCAATACATCCAGGACACGTGGGCCTGCCAGGTGATACTCCTACGAACAGCCAGCCTCAATAGTTGCATGGCAATGTTAACGTGACATGCCATGAAATAGCTGTTGGACAGTGTAAGTGACAAGCCAGACACATTACATGAGTGACAGACATCCACATATCAGCATTAGAAGGATGTCATCTCATACAGACAGCTGGCGGGAGTCTAGACGCACAGGTCACATGTTATCTGGAAATGGACAGATTACACACATTTCCATTAGGGGTCTATGTCAAAAACTTATGTCACAGACATTGAGACAACGCAGACATTGCCTCATGTCAGGAAGTCATCTGCGAAACATCATGACACATGTAACGTGTGAGTCCACATGTGGCTTGGTGTGCGTATATGTGTGGCATGCACAAATGCACACATACACATGTTGGATGCTGCAACAGCAGATGGAGTTGACGGAACACCAGCGGAAAGCTCATGGGAACACATGACACACACATGACATAGTCACATCGTGGCACACTGGGAGTCACATGTCAGGTGTAATTATCCATGTACCTGGCATCAGGGGACAGTTGCGGGTGTTGCAGACTGTGCCATACCAGTGATGCAGTGCTTGACACGTGTGTCGCACATGCACACATGTGCAAAGTGTGAAGGGGAAGTGTGCCACGTAGTGCCCCATCACACATGACATGTGTAAACAGCTCATCACACATCTATTGTGCCACAACATGAGGAGACATGTAGCACATCACTGCCTGACACACATAGGGCCTGCACATGAAGGACTGCACTGACAATGACTTGATGTACAGCTTTGTGCGAGTCTGACACCTCCATTCCTTTTGTGTGCGCCTCCTATCACCAGTGTAAGCAGTGAAACGCAGTACACACGCTCTGAGGGCGTGTGTAGGGCCCGTACTCACGTGTGTACGGGCCGTACACGCGTGAGTACATCCCTATCACTATCGTTGGGGGTACCGTAGGCCCCAGTGATAGGCACGTACTCACGCATGTACGGGCCATACATGCGTGAGTACGTGCCGTATCACTGGGGCCTACGTTACCCCCAACCATAGTGATAGGGACAACCTCACGCGTGTACGGCTCGTACACGCGTGAGTACGTGCCGTATCACTAGGGCCTACGGTACCCCCAACCATAGTGATAGGGACGTACTCACGCGTGTACGGCCCGTACACGCGTGAGTACGTGCCGTATCACTAGGGCCTACGGTACCCCCAATGATAGTGATAGGCACGTACTCACACGTGTACATGCCGTACACGCGTGAGTACGTGCCTATCACTATCGTTGGGGTACCGTAGGCCCCAGTGATAGGCACGTACTCACGTGTGTACGGGCCGTACATGCGTGAGTACGTGCCGTATCACTGGGGCCTACGGTACCTGCAACCATAGTGATAGGGACGTACTCACGTGTGTACGGGCCGTACACGCATGAGTACGTGCCTATCACTATCGTTGGGGGTACCGTAGGCCCCAGTGATAGGCACGCACTCACGCGTGTACGGGCCGTACACGCGTGAGTACGTGCCGTATCACTGGGGCCTACGGTACCCCCAACCATAGTGATAGGGACGTACTCACACGTGTACGGCCCGTACTCGCGTGAGTATGTGCCGTATCACTAGGGCCTACGGTACCCCCAACGATAGTGATAGGCACGCACTCACGCGTGTACGGGCCGTACACGCGTGAGTACGTGCCGTATCACTGGGGCCTACGGTACCCCCAACCATAGTGATAGGGACGACCTCACGCGTGTACGGCTCGTACACGCGTGAGTACGTGCCATATCACTAGGGCCTACGGTACCCCCAACCATAGTGATAGGGACGTACTCATGCGTGTACGGCCCGTACACGCGTGAGTACGTGCCGTATCACTAGGGCCTACGGTACCCCCAATGATAGTGATAGGCACGTACTCACACGTGTACATGCCGTACACGCGTGAGTACGTGCCTATCACTATCGTTGGGGTACCGTAGGCCCCAGTGATAGGCACGTACTCACGTGTGTACGGGCCGTACATGCTTGAGTACGTGCCGTATCCCTGGGGCCTACGGTACCTGCAACCATAGTGATAGGGACGTACTCACGTGTGTACGGGCCGTACACGCATGAGTACGTGCCTATCACTATCGTTGGGGGTACCGTAGGCCCCAGTGATAGGCACGCACTCACGCGTGTACGGGCCGTACACGCGTGAGTACGTGCCGTATCACTGGGGCCTACGGTACCCCCAACCATAGTGATAGGGACGTACTCACACGTGTACGGCCCGTACACGCGTGAGTATGTGCCGTATCACTAGGGCCTACGGTACCCCCAACGATAGTGATAGGCACGTACTCACGCATGTACGGGCCGTACACGCCTGAGTACATGCCTATCACTATCGTTGGGGGTACCGTAAGCCCCAGTGATAGGCACGTACTCACGCGTGTATGGGCCGTACATGCATGAGTTCGTGCCATATCACTGGGGCCAACGGTACCCCCAACCATAGTGATAGGGACGTACTCACGCGTGTACGGCCCGTACACGCGTGAGTACATGCCGTATCACTAGGGCCTATGGTACCCCCAACCATAGTGATAGGGACGTACTCACGCGTGTATGGCCCGTACACACGTGAGTACGTGCCGTATCACTAGGGCCTACGGTACCCCCAAGGATAGTGATAGGCACGTACTCACGTGTGTATGGGCCGTACACGCGTGAGTACGTGCCTATCACTATCGTTGGGGGTACCGTAGGCCCTAGTGATACGGCACGTACTCACGCGTGTACGGGCCGTACACGCGTGAGTATGTCCCGTATCACTGTAGTGATGGTGCCCTAGGGGTACGTGTGAAAAGCGCCGTACCTGTGTGGGGATTTAAGAATTACAATGGTGAGACATGAGGGACAAGTATTGGGGCCTAAATGCATGCTGGTTTTCATGGATACCGAGTTTCAAGTTCAAATTTTTACACCATGTGATCAGGAAAAATCAGTTGGCCACATTTAACAATGTTGCAAAGTGGTTGTTGACTTGACATGATGCTGCTAAATCGAAATATGCAAAGGCTGTCACTGTTGTATGTTTAAAGGGATTGGAGAAAACGTAGGATGCAAATGAGTCTGACCAATCACTCTGTACTCCTGTATATGAAATAGGCCATCAAGGCAGATATAAGGCAGGCAGAACCCATGAGAGGGCACTTGCCTGCACAACATGTCAGTCGATCCCACTGCTGCTGTATTGTCTCCCTCTGGCACCATGTCAAGGACTGTGGAGAGGGCCCAGCCTTTCACCCAGGAGGAGAACGAGGCCCTGCTGGATGTGATCCTCCCACAGTACCCCATGCTGTATGGTCGACCAGGGGAGCAGGTGAGTGCTGACTTCAGTACCTTTGCCTGTGCATCTTTATTGTGTCTGTCACTTCTGGCATTGTGGCCAGGTGTGACAGACATGCAATGTTGGGTGGAGTGGGTCCCGGGGGGGGGGGGATGGCTTATGTCTCTCATGCAGGGCTTGATGTAGTTCATGTGTGCACTCCTCACTTGCATTGTGCTTACTGTGACATTCACTGCATAGTGAAGGGCACATTCTGCCAGTCAAATCCTCTTGGGCACTCTTGTTCTATAGTCTTGCGGTGATTCAGTGGTCACCCCGGTGTGACAGGTGACTGCACCCACAGAAGTGTGTGAGAGTTGAGTGGAGCTGTGGTGAGAGTGTCCAAATGATGTGTACGCCCCCTGGACATTGATGTGTGTGAATGTTTCTTGTCATGTGGATGAGTGTCTATGTGGAATGTTGCACCACAGCTGCATGGAGGAGGCAACTGCTCAATCCATCTGATGTGTGAAGTAAGCCGTGCTGTGTGTCTGACTTGCTGAGCTAGCCGCACACCTGTGACCCCCCCTGGCAAGTGGCACATGTGCAGAGTAAGGTTTGCATCCGCTGTTGCCAATGGCAGGTGATTGATGTGTGCCTGTGTGTGTCTGTGTACTCTGCTGCTGTTTCGTCAGTGGCCTGGCGCATGTGACTGTTTAGCGTTGCTGTCCATCAGCCTTGTGTTGCTTGGGATGCACAGTGTGTGCCATGATCAGGGATTGGTTCACACCCCTCATGCCACCTGTGTACTTACTATGCCATGTAGTGCATTGCTGCGTCCCCAGTGGAAAAATTCCCTATGACTGAGGTGCTATTACTTGCCAGCATACTATGCCCTGTTCCACAAATCTAAGATGTTCAACTGTGTGTCTCTGTGACATGGTGCAGGTGTAGTGATGTTGTCCCACTTTGTCATCCTCACAGGTATCCCCCTACCATAAGGGGAAGATCTTGAAGGACGCCGTCAAGGCCGTGCAATCGGTGGAGGGTCGCAGTCGGCGCCTGCCACAAGTGAGGAAGAGATGGCAGGACATCCGGTGCTGGACCTGGAGGATCGCCCGGGTCATGCTGAAGGAGGAGGCTCCTCGCAAGCATGGCGGGCGCCGGCGCCTGACCCACCAGAGGCGGCGTGTCCTGGTGGTGGTCTTCCCTGACCTGGATAGGCGGATACGGGAGTTACAGCAGCAGGAAGGGGGTAGGTACATGTGTGTTTGTTGTGTGTCGCCAGCTTTTTATGCTGCTCAGTCACCTGGAGACACTGCCAGGGTATATATGTGCAGTGCATATCCTGTTCCCCCAAGTCAACCTGTGCTGTTCTTCCTCTCTTTCCCTCCTTGACATGTGTTACCTGGTCTGTGTGTGATCACTATTGCACATGGTCATCTAGGCTGCCAGTTTATCAAGGTGCACACTGCTTTCAGCATCATGTGTGGGGGTGGTCTGCCTGTGCCCTGTCCTGTACAGTCATTAGGGGGTGCATATTTGTTGCCACTGATGCTGAGTCCCAACATAGGAGTGTGAGGTTTCAAATTAACAGACTTGATGCATGCATTACCAATGTTGTAGCCTCAGACATGATGTGCATGAGTGGGATATATGCATAGTGGCGGGACGGTTGCTCCTGTAACAGTCAGCTCATTCCAGGACCATGGAGCAGTGTGCACACTACAGTCCCCTGTCACAGCCTGCCCTCCTAATCATGTGTGTCATCCAACACTGTGCACATTCACTGTGGGTTCATAACGGCTCTGCCTCTGTGGCATTGTTCCCTGGCCTGGGTAGTAGTTTTCACATGTGTGATACATTTGCCCACTGGACAGGGATACAGCAGTTTGCTTGTGCATACTCACACTGGGCAGTGCCTGTGTGGCTATTCACAACAATCTGTTGATGTTTGTTTGTGACCAATGTGTTTTTGCAGCCCTACAAGGTGATGTTGTGTTAATGAAGCTAGTTTTCAAGCACAGTTATTGTAACCCTGAATAAGAGCTCTCACTTCTTGATTGGTATCAGTCACATTGACTCAGGTATGGGTGGGTGTGCGCGGGAGGGGCGTACATGTTCAACCCTGATGTTTCATTGCCAGTTCTGACTTGTGTGTGATGATTCGCAGTACAGAAAGTCATTGTGCCTTGCCCCTGTGATGTTGGCCAGTGCTTGCTGTTGGTGCTTCATTGCCTGTGTCAGTTCTTGGCAATCATGTATCCTGCTTGGACATTTTTGGCACCTGTGTGTGGTTCAGATGCTACACAGTTGTGACTTTGTGTGCTGACATCTGTGGGTACATTCTGGCTTGCCATGAGGGGGAACCCACAGTACAGCTAGGCTTTTTTGCTAAACAATTGCAGGCCCATTGGCTCATGCATTGTCCTGGGTGTGGACATGTGTGCCACTCCAGATGACAGTCAGTAGGTCATATGTGTAGCCAACTGTGTGATCAGGTGACAGATAGCCATGTGACAAATGACATTATTCAAGTTGTTACTCTGGGAAAATGTCCATTGGCACTCACTACACCTGTCAACAAGTCTCAATGTTTCATATGCTTGACCTTGTTGTTTGGTTGTGAAGGATAATGATGTGCCTGCATGACAGATGTCTCCCAGGGAAGTGCACAACACACCACCTTTACACTTTCCAGGGACACGCTGGCACATTTAAAAGTAATGCACAGTTTGGACAACACTTGTTTGGAGTTCATACATGTACATGTTCCCACAGTGTGCTAGCATTTGGGTTAGTCCTTGGTTGTTGCTGATACAAAATTACGAGTGTCAAGTCATCCAGCCACCCTGGTGCCATGTATATGTACTTACTGCTACGCCATTTCTTCCTAACAGTGGCTGATTTGAATGAGTCTGGCAGCTCAGACAATGACTGTGTACATGTAGTTTGGTGTGCACCTCCTTGTGTGACTTCTGCTATACAGACACATGTGTGTTGTGTTCACAGAGTGCCACATTCACACATGCTAGACATGTCCATTTTGGAAAGGGTTGTGATTCTCCAGGAGTCACAATGTATTTCTTTGGGGTGTCAAAAGTACTCACAGGTCTCTGAGTTTGGGGAACCTTCTGCATTGGCATGTGGTATTTGGCCTTGGGTGCGACAATACTGTTTGTTTCCCAGTGAACAATAGGTGGCATGCCTTCATAGTCTTGCTGAGCTCAACTGATCCCAGACACTAGCTTCTCATGATCTTGTGAATTCAAGTCATTTGCTGTTGTGTCCTAATTTTCATTGTTTGCAAGTGGCATGGTGCGTCAACCAACTGGGGAGTGCAGGGCTTACATATGTGGGGAGTATCCTAGATGTTACTCCTAATGCCGTTCCTGATATGCACTGTTGCCTATTTTGTTTGGACTCATGTGTCAGATGTATACAGGTGACTGATTTTTTCCTGTCTCTTCACCTTGCCCACAGCATCATCGGAGGACACCGAGGGAGACACCGGCACGGACGTGGAGGAGGGATCGAGCAGTGGTGCCACCGCTGCTGAGGAGTCGGTGGAATCTAGTGGCACGGAGTGCGAGGGGAGTGAGGCGGAGGACCTGCCCAGTACCAACACAGACTACGAGGCAGACGGGTCTGAGGCTGAGCTCCCAGAGTGGGTGGAGGCTGCTCCCAGAGCAGTACATCTCTCGCCACCCCCTCCATTCCCATCACCGCCCTCCCACTTGCTCGGGTCCCTTCTGTCCGTGCTAGGCCACACCGTGTCTCCTTCGTGCCAGGCACCGCACCCCCCGCCCCTGTCCCCCTGCTGCCCTCACTGCTGAGTCTGTGGACATTCAGCGGCAGTTGCAAGTTGGGCAGACATCGATCCTGACTGTCCTCCATGGCCACACCAGACTGCTGACCCAGATGGTGTCGTACATGGAGGGCATGTCATCAGCGATGTCTGACTAACGGATGTTGCTGAGGTCCCTGGACTCGTCACTGACGGCAGTAGCGAGTCACCTGCGGCGCTGCCTCACCCCCTACCCCTGGCCCATCCACATGTCCAACACCCATGCCTGTCCCAAGCACACCCAGACATCCACACACACGCACCCCACCAGACACAAGCGCACACCTCCTGACACGCACACTCAGGGGGTAGCAGGCACACCCACTGGGTCTGGGGCACACAGGCAGGCATGCAGCCACAGTCCTTGTCCACATGACTCACTCCCCAGTCCCTCCGATGTCGCTCCCCTTGGCTCCCCTGCCCCAGATTCTGAGAAGGAGGCCTAGTTTGCTGGGCTGGGCCTCACCCCCACTAGTTCACCTGGACGCAAACGGTCAAGGCACTCCACGGGTAGGGGAGTTAAGTCCCCCAGCCCGTCCACCACCTCCCCCAGTAGCGCTGCAACCCATCCCTCCGACCCCCCCCCTCCTTGGTGCCTGTTGTTTCTCCGGGTGCAGGGAAAACGCTTTAAGAACTGGCGGAAGTGTGCAGCGCAGAGCTCGCCTCCACCTTTGGCACTGCCCCACCCCCTGTGGTGGAGTCGTCCGTCCCTGCACCCACCACACCTACCCTCCCCCTCCTGTCCCTGCGGTGCCTGGTTCTTATGTTGTGGATACAACAGCATATGAATATGAGGAGCACCTCTTGCTTGGTACTCTTTTCTCCAAAAGAAATCCACAACTTCTCCAAGAGGTGGATTTTTTTTATTGCAGATGAAGGACATCATAGCCTCAAATCTATGATTGAAATATCTGCAAACATTAACCGGATCCAATGAGCACAATTCTCCTGCTGTCTTGTATTGGATGTTTTCAATATTTGAATTTGCCTCTCGAAGAAAATCCAGTAAATCATCCCAAGCGTACTCAGCACAGCTTAGTGTAAGGAACCATGTAGGAGTTCCTAAATTCCGTAACATACATTTCTTGTAGTCCGATACTCAGAAGTAGGAATCTGTACTGGACGTTCATCATATCGTCCACCTTTTCCTGTAGGAAACTGCTGGGGAAAACAACGAGCTTCCAAGCTCTCCTCCCATACACTCACGGGAGTTCCTTTTGCTTTTTTCATCTGAAAGAGATCAATAGTGTTTCCAATAACTTCTTTAGAAAGAAGAGGATGTATGCTGAAATGTTCATAAATTTCTTCTTCTTTTGACTTATCCACTTTTTCAATTTGCCCAGTTGGTATTCCTGTGTCTGCTAGTAAAACTTCTTCATCTTCATCCATATAAATTGATTCATAGTACTTATTATTTCTTTTCAAATATAAATTTGCCCTTTGTACTTTTCGTACATCTACTAGCTCCTGCCAAATTTTCTTATTCTTTGTAGGTACACCATTAACCAGAATAACTAATGGTTCAGTTTCCAAACTATCTACATCAATTGTTTCAATATTTTTTTTCAAATCTAATGGCAAATAGACAACTCTTCCTTTTAAACCTCTTTGTAAATCTGAAGGAGGTAATTTACCTGTTTTGGGCTCCATACGAACTATAGTCGGAAACGGATGGACACATTGAATGAGTATAGACTCATACGTATTTAAATCACTAAGTTCTGCAGGAATATCAACCAATTCTAAATTATTATGTACAGCTCTAGCTAGCATTTTATTTTCTACTAACTTGTTATAACAGTATTTACAAATACGCTGATCTTCAACCAAATCAAAACAATTTTCCAGAAACAAATACGTAGCAAAATCCTTCCACTCATAACTATTTTCTTTTTCACTTTTTTTATAGAGATCAACATTCCTTGTTTGAGTTTTATAATGGCTTCTCCGGCAACAAATACAAGTAATATTTGGTCTTTCATTAGAGATGATAGTAAATTTTGTCATTTGATCTTCAAAATTTTTACTAACAGTGGGTTCTACATTCTCTTCCACATTTTCTTCAATAACTGTGTCATTTCCTGCACTTTCTTGTTCTGGACCAAAGTAACAAAACTGAATATCATCAGTAACCTTCTCTACATCTGATACAGATCCATGCAACAGAGCACTATTCAACTCATTTAACTTTAGTGCTGGACTTTTAGCAAAATACAATCTTCTCACAAACTTTCTCATTTCAGTATGATGTACTGCCAGCATCCTAAAATGGTGAAAAACACTTTGACAAACTTTCCTAGAAAGACAAGCCAGAGAATGTCCTTGCAAACCAGTATTCTTTCTCACTCTGCATGGATCTAGTCTTTGAAGCACCTTAATCTTCTGTTTAACACTTTTTTTACTATATTCTCTTAGAAAGTCAGGTAATTTATCAATAGATTCTTGTCGTACATTACAAATACTACTACAATTCAAAGTGTACACTGGGGCTTTAGGACGTTTCCCCATAACCTCATCAGCTAACACTTCTTCCTCATTTCTTGGAACCATTTTCTCCTTCTCCATTACACAACCATCTTTAACTTCATAACTTCGACCACTGGTGTCAACTGCATGCAGCAAACTATTACTTTGAAGATAACTCTCTTCATTAAAAAATGGTTCAGTACTTGAACTATGCTTCCATTCTCCTAAGAACACATTACAAAAGTTATTTTTTTCACTACTCTTTTCCTTTTGCTTTTTGACTTCATTACATTGACTATTTTATCTAATGTACGGATCCTGTTCAAAATTAAAATGAATAGTTTTCTTTTTAATTCCAAAGCCTTTGCAGCAATTGATTCAATATGTTTCTTTTTCTTATAAAATATTGCTTTCTTCCTATATTTTTTCACATCCTTTAGCAAATTGAACACCACTCTTCTCTGAAACATTTTTTTACGAATGTTTTGAAATTCTGTTTTTCTTTTTAAGTCATTCTTTCTTGCTTCTGATTGTACATTAGCATTTAGTATTTTCTTTCTATTGTCTTGTTGTTTTCTTCTTGAAACACTATTTGCAGTGGATATACTTTGTACATTTATTCTATGTTTGAGGATATTTAAAAAAAAATCCTTAGTCTGCTTACCAGAAGACTTTTTCTTTTTTCCAACATGAGGTTCTTCAACTAATTTCTGTTGTCCAGTTGTCTTCAAATATAGATGTTTTTGCTGTTCTTTTGTCTTTCTTGATTTTATAGGCATGTTTAATTTATTTCAGTGTTGTTCAGCAATACCTAAAGGAAACTAAAAAAAAAATACCTTTGTGTAATTTAAATATATTACTATATTTTGTTTGAGCTTTCCAAATCCTATCATATGAGCTGCCCCTTTCCTACGAGTGCAAGTCTTACAGAACAAGAGCAACACAAATTAAATCTCTGACAACAATTCCTGTGTGCAGACAGACTCATGGTGTGATTCTAGGCAGAAAACGATATTTGATTGGCAATTTCAAAGCACATTTCCTACTGTGGTAGAGCAAGTGATAATTACTGTAACAGCCTGACACATTTTCCTTATAGTTTAGAGAGGCAGAAAAGAGCACATGTCCTAACAGCTACTTGAGACCATGAGCATGTGGAACCTGGGTGAGTGATTAGACTAGAGCAAAGGAAATGAGCCTTGGTGATGTTGAATGTGTTAGTGTTATACACTGCTATCTGAAATACCACACAGTGCTGAATAGTAAGCATGGGAGTGCAGGAGAAGCAGCTGCCTGTGTGCAAAGAGTGTGTTTCTGGAGACTGTGTATTGTCAGGTGCAAGAGAGATCTGCATAGAAGCTTACACAACTGCATGAAGACTGCAGAGATGTATGTAAGATCACCTATGGTAAGGGTTAATTGGAGTTTTGAACATGTAGGAACTACCTCACCCATTGCAGAAGTGGAAGGAAAATCTACCCTGTTGTTTTCAAATGTGTTAGCATTTGCCTCTCATCTGTGAGATAGTGATTTCTGCTGAATGCTAACCATCACAGTTCAAGAAAACAAGCTGTCCCTTTCCTACGAGTGCAAGTCTTACAGAACAAGAGCAACACAAATTAAATCTCTGACAACAATTCCTGTGTGCACACAGACTCATGGTGTGATTCTAGGCAGAAGATGATATTTGATTGGCAATTTCAAAGCACATTTACTACTGTGGTAGAGCACGTGATAATTACTGTAACAGCCTGACACATTTTCCTTATAGTTTAGAGAGGCAGAAAAGAGCACATGTCCTAACAGCTACTTGAGACCATGAGCATGTGGAACCTGGGTGAGTGATTAGACTAGAGGAAAGGAAATGAGCCTTGGTGATATTGAATGTGTTAGCGTTACACACTGCTATCTGAAATACCACACAGTGCTGAATAGTAAGCATGGGAGTGCAGGAGAAGCAGCTGGCTGTGTGCTAAGAGTGTGTTTCTGAAGACTGTGTATTGTCAGGTGCAAGAGAGATCTGCATGGACGCTTGCACAACTGCATGAAGACTGCAGAGATGTATGTAAGATCACCTGTGGTGAGGGTTAATTGGAGTTTTGAACATGTAGGAACTACCTCACCCATTGCAGGAGTGGAAGGGAAATCTACCCTGTTGTTTTCAAATGTGTTACAATTTGCCTCTCATCTGTGAGATAGTGATTTGTGCTGAATGCTAACCATCACAGTTCAAGAACAAGAGCAACACAAATTAAATCTCTGACAACAATTCCTGTGTGCACACAGACTCATGGTGTGATTCTAGGCAGAAAACGATATTTGATTGGCAATTTCAAAGCACATTTACTACTGTGGTAGAGCAAGTGATAATTACTGTAACAGCCTGACACATTTTCCTTATAGTTTAGAGAGGCAGAAAAGAGCACATGTCCTAACAGCTACTTGAGACCATGAGCATGTGGAACCTGGGTGAGTGATTAGACTACAGCAAAGGAAATGAGCCTTGGTGATGTGGAATGTGTTAGCGTTACACACTGCTATCTGAAATACCACACAGTGCTGAATAGTAAGCATGGGAATGCAGGAGAAGCAGCTGCCTGTGTGCTAAGAGTGTGTTTCTGGAGACTGTGTATTGTCAGGTGCAAGAGAGATCTGCATGGACGCTTACACAACTGCATGAAGACTACAGAGATGTATGTAAGATCACCTGTGGTAAGGGTTAATTGGAGTTTTGAACATGTAGGAACTACCTCACCCATTGCAGGAGTGGAAGGAAAATTTACCCTGTTGTTTTCAAATGTGTTACCATTTGCCTCTCATCTGTGAGATAGTGATTTGTGCTGAATGCTAACCATCACAGTTCAAGAAAACAAGCTGCCCCTTTCCTACAAGTGCAAGTCTTACAGAATAAGAGCAACACGAATTAAATCTCTGACAACAATTCCTGTGTGCAAACAGACTCATGGTGTGATTCTAGGCAGAAAACGATATTTGATTGCAATTTCAAAGCACATTTACTACTGTGGTAGAGCAAGTGATAATTACTGTAACAGCCTGACACATTGTCCTTATAGTTTAGAGAGGCAGAAAAGAGCACATGTCCTAACAGCTACTTGTGACCATGAGCATGTGGAACCTGGGTGAGTGATTAGACTAGAGCAAAGGAAATGAGCCTTAGTGATGTTGAATGTGTTAGTGTTATACACTGCAATCTGAAATACCACACAGTGCTGAATAGTAAGCATGGGAATGCAGGAGAAGCAGCTGCCTGTGTGCTAAGAGTGTGTTTCTGGAGACTGTGTATTGTCAGGTGCAAGAGAGATCTGCATAGAAGCTTACACAACTGCATGAAGACTGCAGATATGTATGTAAGATCACCTATGGTAAGGGTTAATTGGAGTTTTGAACATGTAGGAACTACCTCACCCATTGCAGGAGTGGAAGGAAAATCTACCCTGTTGTTTTCAAATGTGTTACCATTTGCCTCTCATCTGTGAGATAGTGATTTGTGCTGAATGCTAACCATCACAGTTCAAGAAAACAAGCTGCCCCTTTCCTACGAGTGCAAGTCTTACAGAATAAGAGCAACACGAATTAAATCTCTGACAACAATTCCTGTGTGCGCACAGACTCATGGTGTGATTCTAGGCAGAAAACAATATTTGATTGCAATTTCAAAGCACATTTACTACTGTGGTAGAGCAAGTGATAATTACTGTAACAGCCTGACACATTTTCCTTATAGTTTAGAGAGGCGGAAAAGAGCACATGTCCTAACAGCTACTTGAGACCAGATGCATGTGGAACCTGGGTGAGTGATTAGACTAGAGCAAAGAAAATGAGCCTTGGTGATGTTGAATGTGTTAGTGTTATACACTGCTATCTGAAATACCACACAGTGCTGAATAGTAAGCATGGGAATGCAGGAGAAGCAGCTGGCTGTGTGCTAAGAGTGTGTTTCTGGAGACTGTGTATTGTCAGGTGCAAGAGAGATCTGCATGGACGCTTGCACAACTGCATGAACACTGCAGAGATGTATGTAAGATCACCTATGGTAAGGGTTAATTGTAGTTTTGAACATGTAGGAACTACCTCACCCATTGCAGGAGTGGAAGGAAAATCTACCCTGTTGTTTTCAAATGTGTTAGCATTTGCCTCTCATCTGTGAGATAGTGATTTCTGCTGAATGCTAACCATCACAGTTCAAGAAAACAAGCTGTCCCTTTCCTACGAGTGCAAGTCTTACAGAACAAGAGCAACACAAATTAAATCTCTGACAACAATTCCTGTGTGCACACAGACTCATGGTGTGATTCTAGGCAGAAGATGATATTTGATTGGCAATTTCAAAGCACATTTACTACTGTGGTAGAGCACGTGATAATTACTGTAACAGCCTGACACATTTTCCTTATAGTTTAGAGAGGCAGAAAAGAGCACATGTCCTAACAGCTACTTGAGACCATGAGCATGTGGAACCTGGGTGAGTGATTAGACTAGAGCAAAGGAAATGAGCCTTGGTGATATTGAATGTGTTAGCGTTACACACTGCTATCTGAAATACCACACAGTGCTGAATAGTAAGCATGGGAGTGCAGGAGAAGCAGCTGGCTGTGTGCTAAGAGTGTGTTTCTGAAGACTGTGTATTGTCAGGTGCAAGAGAGATCTGCATGGACGCTTGCACAACTGCATGAAGACTGCAGAGATGTATGTAAGATCACCTGTGGTGAGGGTTAATTGGAGTTTTGAACATGTAGGAACTACCTCACCCATTGCAGGAGTGGAAGGGAAATCTACCCTGTTGTTTTCAAATGTGTTACAATTTGCCTCTCATCTGTGAGATAGTGATTTGTGCTGAATGCTAACCATCACAGTTCAAGAACAAGAGCAACACAAATTAAATCTCTGACAACAATTCCTGTGTGCACACAGACTCATGGTGTGATTCTAGGCAGAAAACGATATTTGATTGGCAATTTCAAAGCACATTTACTACTGTGGTAGAGCAAGTGATAATTACTGTAAGAGCCTGACACATTTTCCTTATAGTTTAGAGAGGCAGAAAAGAGCACATGTCCTAACAGCTACTTGAGACCATGAGCATGTGGAACCTGGGTGAGTGATTAGACTACAGCAAAGGAAATGAGCCTTGGTGATGTGGAATGTGTTAGCGTTACACACTGCTATCTGAAATACCACACAGTGCTGAATAGTAAGCATGGGAATGCAGGAGAAGCAGCTGCCTGTGTGCTAAGAGTGTGTTTCTGGAGACTGTGTATTGTCAGGTGCAAGAGAGATCTGCATGGACGCTTACACAACTGCATGAAGACTACAGAGATGTATGTAAGATCACCTGTGGTAAGGGTTAATTGGAGTTTTGAACATGTAGGAACTACCTCACCCATTGCAGGAGTGGAAGGAAAATTTACCCTGTTGTTTTCAAATGTGTTACCATTTGCCTCTCATCTGTGAGATAGTGATTTGTGCTGAATGCTAACCATCACAGTTCAAGAAAACAAGCTGCCCCTTTCCTACAAGTGCAAGTCTTACAGAATAAGAGCAACACGAATTAAATCTCTGACAACAATTCCTGTGTGCAAACAGACTCATGGTGTGATTCTAGGCAGAAAACGATATTTGATTGCAATTTCAAAGCACATTTACTACTGTGGTAGAGCAAGTGATAATTACTGTAACAGCCTGACACATTGTCCTTATAGTTTAGAGAGGCAGAAAAGAGCACATGTCCTAACAGCTACTTGTGACCATGAGCATGTGGAACCTGGGTGAGTGATTAGACTAGAGCAAAGGAAATGAGCCTTAGTGATGTTGAATGTGTTAGTGTTATACACTGCTATCTGAAATACCACACAGTGCTGAATAGTAAGCATGGGAATGCAGGAGAAGCAGCTGCCTGTGTGCTAAGAGTGTGTTTCTGGAGACTGTGTATTGTCAGGTGCAAGAGAGATCTGCATAGAAGCTTACACAACTGCATGAAGACTGCAGATATGTATGTAAGATCACCTATGGTAAGGGTTAATTGGAGTTTTGAACATGTAGGAACTACCTCACCCATTGCAGGAGTGGAAGGAAAATCTACCCTGTTGTTTTCAAATGTGTTACCATTTGCCTCTCATCTGTGAGATAGTGATTTGTGCTGAATGCTAACCATCACAGTTCAAGAAAACAAGCTGCCCCTTTCCTACGAGTGCAAGTCTTACAGAATAAGAGCAACACGAATTAAATCTCTGACAACAATTCCTGTGTGCGCACAGACTCATGGTGTGATTCTAGGCAGAAAACAATATTTGATTGCAATTTCAAAGCACATTTACTACTGTGGTAGAGCAAGTGATAATTACTGTAACAGCCTGACACATTTTCCTTATAGTTTAGAGAGGCGGAAAAGAGCACATGTCCTAACAGCTACTTGAGACCAGATGCATGTGGAACCTGGGTGAGTGATTAGACTAGAGCAAAGAAAATGAGCCTTGGTGATGTTGAATGTGTTAGTGTTATACACTGCTATCTGAAATACCACACAGTGCTGAATAGTAAGCATGGGAATGCAGGAGAAGCAGCTGGCTGTGTGCTAAGAGTGTGTTTCTGGAGACTGTGTATTGTCAGGTGCAAGAGAGATCTGCATGGACGCTTGCACAACTGCATGAACACTGCAGAGATGTATGTAAGATCACCTATGGTAAGGGTTAATTGTAGTTTTGAACATGTAGGAACTACCTCACCCATTGCAGGAGTGGAAGGAAAATGTACCCTGTTGTTTTCAAATGTGTTAGCATTTGCCTCTCATCTGTGAGATAGTGATTTCTGCTGAATGCTAACCATCACAGTTCAAGAAAACAAGCTGTCCCTTTCCTACGAGTGCAAGTCTTACAGAACAAGAGCAACACAAATTAAATCTCTGACAACAATTCCTGTGTGCACACAGACTCATGGTGTGATTCTAGGCAGAAGATGATATTTGATTGGCAATTTCAAAGCACATTTACTACTGTGGTAGAGCACGTGATAATTACTGTAACAGCCTGACACATTTTCCTTATAGTTTAGAGAGGCAGAAAAGAGCACATGTCCTAACAGCTACTTGAGACCATGAGCATGTGGAACCTGGGTGAGTGATTAGACTAGAGGAAAGGAAATGAGCCTTGGTGATATTGAATGTGTTAGCGTTACACACTGCTATCTGAAATACCACACAGTGCTGAATAGTAAGCATGGGAGTGCAGGAGAAGCAGCTGGCTGTGTGCTAAGAGTGTGTTTCTGAAGACTGTGTATTGTCAGGTGCAAGAGAGATCTGCATGGACGCTTGCACAACTGCATGAAGACTGCAGAGATGTATGTAAGATCACCTGTGGTAAGGGTTAATTGGAGTTTTGAACATGTAGGAACTACCTCACCCATTGCAGGAGTGGAAGGAAAATCTACCCTGTTGTTTTCAGATGTGTTAGCATTTGCCTCTCATCTGTGAGATAGTGATTTGTACTGAATGCTAACCATCACAGTTCAAGAAATCAAGCTGCCCCTTTCCTACGAGTGCAAGTCTTACAGAATAAGAGCAACACGAATTAAATCTCTGACAAGAATTCCTGTGTGCGCACAGACTCATGGTGTGATTCTAGGCAGAAAACGATATTTGATTGGCAATTTCAAAGCACATTTACTACTGTGGTAGAGCAAGTGATAATTACTGTAACAACCTGACACATTTTGCTTATAGTTGAGAGAGGCAGAAAAGAGCACATGTCCTAACAGCTACTTGAGACCATGAGCATTTGGAGCCTGGGTGAGTGATTAGACTAGAGCAAAGGAAAGGAGCCTTGGTGATGTTGAATGTGTTAGAGTTACACACTGCTATCTGAAATACCACACAGTGCTGAATAGTAAGCATGGGAATGCAGGAGAAGCAGCTGCCTGTGTGCTAAGAGTGTGTTTCTGGAGACTGTGTATTGTCAGGTGCAAGAGAGATCTGCATGGACGCTTGCACAACTGCATGAAGACTGCAGAGATGTATGTAAGATCACCTGTGGTAAGGGTTAATTGGAGTTTTGAACATGTAGGAACTACCTCACCCATTGCAGGAGTGGAAGGAAAATCTACCCTGTTGTTTTCAAATGTGTTACCATTTGCCTCTCATCTGTGAGATAGTGATTTGTGCTGAATGCTAACCATCACAGTTCAAGAAAACAAGCTGCCCCTTTCTCACGAGTGCAAGTCTTACAGAACAAGAGCAACACGAATTAAATCTCTGACAACAATTCCTGTGTGTGCAGAGACTCATGGTGTGATTCTAGGCAGAAAACGATATTTGATTGGCAATTTCATAGCACATTTACTGCTGTGGTAGAGCAAGTGATAATTACTGTAACAGCCTGACACATTTTCCCTATAGTTTAGAGCGGCAGAAAAGAACACATGTCCTAACAGGTACTTGAGGCCATGAGCATGTGGAACCTGGGTGAGTGATTAGACTAGAGCAAAGGAAATGAGCCTTGGTGATATTGAATGTCTTAGCGTTACACACTGCTATCTGAAATACCACACAGTGCTGAATAGTAAGCATGGGAGTGCAGGAGAAGCAGCTGCCTGTGTGCTAAGAGTGTGTTTCTGGAGACTGTGTATTGTCAGGTGCAAGAGAGATCTGCATGGACGCTTGCACAACTGCATGAACACTGCAGAGATGTATGTAAGATCACCTATGGTAAGGGTTAATTGTTGTTTTGAACATGTAGGAACTACCTCACCCATTGCAGAAGTGGAAGGAAAATCTACCCTGTTGTTTTCAAATGTGTTAGCATTTGCCTCTCATCTGTGAGATAGTGATTTCTGCTGAATGCTAACCATCACAGTTCAAGAAAACAAGCTGTCCCTTTCCTACGAGTGCAAGTCTTACAGAACAAGAGCAACACAAATTAAATCTCTGACAACAATTCCTGTGTGCACACAGACTCATGGTGTGATTCTAGGCAGAAGACGATATTTGATTGGCAATTTCAAAGCACATTTACTACTGTGGTAGAGCACGTGATAATTACTGTAACAGCCTGACACATTTTCCTAATAGTTTAGAGAGGCAGAAAAGAGCACATGTCCTAACAGCTACTTGAGACCATGAGCATGTGGAACCTGGGTGAGTGATTAGACTAGAGCAAAGGAAATGAGCCTTGGTGACGTTGAATGTGTTAGCGTTACACACTGCTATCTGAAATACCACACAGTGCTGAATAGTAAGCATGGGAGTGCAGGAGAAGCAGCTGGCTGTGTGCTAAGAGTGTGTTTCTGAAGACTGTGTATTGTCAGGTGCAAGAGAGATCTGCATGGACGCTTGCACAACTGCATGAAGACTGCAGAGATGTATGTAAGATCACCTGTGGTAAGGGTTAATTGGAGTTTTGAACATGTAGGAACTACCTCACCCATTGCAGGAGTGGAAGGAAAATCTACCCTGTTGTTTTCAGATGTGTTAGCATTTGCCTCTCATCTGTGAGATAGTGATTTGTACTGAATGCTAACCATCACAGTTCAAGAAATCAAGCTGCCCCTTTCCTACGAGTGCAAGTCTTACAGAATAAGAGCAACACAAATTAAATCTCTGACAAGAATTCCTGTGTGCGCACAGACTCATGGTGTGATTCTAGGCAGAAAACGATGTTTGATTGGCAATTTCAAAGCACATTTACTACTGTGGTAGAGCAAGTGATAATTACTGTAACAACCTGACACATTTTGCTTATAGTTGAGAGAGGCAGAAAAGAGCACATGTCCTAACAGCTACTTGAGACCATGAGCATGTGGAGCCTGGGTGAGTGATTAGACTAGAGCAAAGGAAAGGAGCCTTGGTGATGTTGAATGTGTTAGAGTTACACACTGCTATCTGAAATACCACACAGTGCTGAATAGTAAGCATGGGAATGCAGGAGAAGCAGCTGCCTGTGTGCTAAGAGTGTGTTTCTGGAGACTGTGTATTGTCAGGTGCAAGAGAGATCTGCATGGACGCCTGCACAACTGCATGAAGACTGCAGAGATGTATGTAAGATCACCTGTGGTAAGGGTTAATTGGAGTTTTGAACATGTAGGAACTACCTCACCCATTGCAGGAGTGGAAGGAAAATCTACCCTGTTGTTTTCAAATGTGTTACCATTTGCCTCTCATCTGTGAGATAGTGATTTGTGCTGAATGCTAACCATCACAGTTCAAGAAAACAAGCTGCCCCTTTCTCACGAGTGCAAGTCTTACAGAACAAGAGCAGCACGAATTAAATCTCTGACAACAATTCCTGTGTGCGCAGAGACTCATGGTGTGATTCTAGGCAGAAAACGATATTTGATTGGCAATTTCATAGCACATTTACTGCTGTGGTAGAGCAAGTGATAATTACTGTAACAGCCTGACACATTTTCCCTATAGTTTAGAGCGGCAGAAAAGAACACATGTCCTAACAGGTACTTGAGGCCATGAGCATGTGGAACCTGGGTGAGTGATTAGACTAGAGCAAAGGAAATGAGCCTTGGTGATGTTGAATGTGTTAGCGTTACACACTGCTATCTGAAATACCACACAGTGCTGAATAGTAAGCATGGGAGTGCAGGAGAAGCAGCTGGCTGTGTGCTAAGAGTGTGTTTCTGGAGACTGTGTATTGTCAGGTGCAAGAGAGATCTGCATGGACGCTTGCACAACTGCATGAACACTGCAGAGATGTATGTAAGATCACCTATGGTAAGGGTTAATTGTAGTTTTGAACATGTAGGAACTACCTCACCCATTGCAGGAGTGGAAGGAAAATCTACCCTGTTGTTTTCAAATGTGTTAGCATTTGCCTCTCATCTGTGAGATAGTGATTTCTGCTGAATGCTAACCATCACAGTTCAAGAAAACAAGCTGTCCCTTTCCTACGAGTGCAAGTCTTACAGAACAAGAGCAACACAAATTAAATCTCTGACAACAATTCCTGTGTGCGCACAGACTCATGGTGTGATTCTAGGCAGAAAACGATATTTGATTGCAATTTCAAAGCACATTTACTACTGTGGTAGAGCAAGTGATAATTACTGTAACAGCCTGACACATTGTCCTTATAGTTTAGAGAGGCAGAAAAGAGCACATGTCCTAACAGCTACTTGAGACCATGAGCATGTGGAACCTGGGTGAGTGATTAGACTAGAGCAAAGGAAATGAGCCTTAGTGATGTTGAATGTGTTAGTGTTATACACTGCTATCTGAAATACCACACAGTGCTGAATAGTAAGCATGGGAATGCAGGAGAAGCAGCTGCCTGTGTGCTAAGAGTGTGTTTCTGGAGACTGTGTATTGTCAGGTGCAAGAGAGATCTGCATAGAAGCTTACACAACTGCATGAAGACTGCAGAGATGTATGTAAGATCACCTATGGTAAGGGTTAATTGGAGTTTTGAACATGTAGGAACAACCTCACCCATTGCAGGAGTGGAAGGAAAATCTACCCTGTTGTTTTCAAATGTGTTACCATTTGCCTCTCATCTGTGAGATAGTGATTTGTGCTGAATGCTAACCATCACAGTTCAAGAAAACAAGCTGCCCCTTTCCTACGAGTGCAAGTCTTACAGAATAAGAGCAACACGAATTAAATCTCTAACAACAATTCCTGTGTGCGCACAGACTCATGGTGTGATTCTAGGCAGAAAACGATATTTGATTGCAATTTCAAAGCACATTTACTACTGTGGTAGAGCAAGTGATAATTACTGTAACAGCCTGACACATTTTCCTTATAGTTTAGAGAGGCAGAAAAGAGCACATGTCCTAACAGCTACTTGAGACCATGAGCATGTGGAACCTGGGTGAGTGATTAGACTAGAGCAAAGGAAATGAGCCTTGGTGATGTTGAATGTGTTAGTGTTATACACTGCTATCTGAAATACCACACAGTGCTGAATAGTAAGCATGGGAGTGCAGGAGAAGCAGCTGCCTGTGTGCTAAGAGTGTGTTTCTGGAGACTGTGTATTGTCAGGTGCAAGAGAGATCTGCATAGAAGCTTACACAACTGCATGAAGACTGCAGAGATGTATGTAAGATCACCTATGGTAAGGGTTAATTGGAGTTTTGAACATGTAGGAACTACCTCACCCATTGCAGAAGTGGAAGGAAAATCTACCCTGTTGTTTTCAAATGTGTTAGCATTTGCCTCTCATCTGTGAGATAGTGATTTCTGCTGAATGCTAACCATCACAGTTCAAGAAAACAAGCTGTCCCTTTCCTACGAGTGCAAGTCTTACAGAACAAGAGCAACACAAATTAAATCTCTGACAACAATTCCTGTGTGCACACAGACTCATGGTGTGATTCTAGGCAGAAGACGATATTTGTTTGGCAATTTCAAAGCACATTTACTACTGTGGTAGAGCACGTGATAATTACTGTAACAGCCTGACACATTTTCCTTATAGTTTAGAGAGGCAGAAAAGAGCACATGTCCTAACAGCTACTTGAGACTATGAGCATGTGGAACCTGGGTGAGTGATTTGACTAGAGCAAAGGAAATGAGCCTTGGTGATATTGAATGTGTTAGCGTTACACACTGCTATCTGAAATACCACACAGTGCTGAATAGTAAGCATGGGAGTGCAGGAGAAGCAGCTGGCTGTGTGCTAAGAGTGTGTTTCTGAAGACTGTGTATTGTCAGGTGCAAGAGAGATCTGCATGGACGGTTGCACAACTGCATGAAGACTGCAGAGATGTATGTAAGATCACCTGTGGTAAGGGTTAATTGGAGTTTTGAACATGTAGGAACTACCTCACCCATTGCAGGAGTGGAAGGAAAATCTACCCTGTTGTTTTCAAATGTGTTACCATTTGCCTTTCATCTGTGAGATAGTGATTTGTGCTGAATGCTAACCATCACAGTTCAAGAAAACAAGCTGCCCCTTTATTACGAGTGCAAGTCTTACAGAACAAGAGCAACACGAATTAAATCTCTGACAACAATTCCTGTGTGCGCACAGACTCATGGTGTGATTCTAGGCAGAAAACGATATTTGATTGGCAATTTCATAGCACATTTACTGCTGTGGTAGAGCAAGTGATAATTACTGTAACAGCCTGACACATTTTCCCTATAGTTTAGAGCGGCAGAAAAGAGCACATGTCCTAACAGGTACTTGAGGCCATGAGCATGTGGAACCTGGGTGAGTGATTAGACTAGAGCAAAGGAAATGAGCCTTGGTGATGTTGAATGTGTTAGCGTTACACACTGCTATCTGAAATACCACACAGTGCTGAATAGTAAGCATGGGAGTGCAGGAGAAGCAGCTGGCTGTGTGCTAAGAGTATGTTTCTGGAGACTGTGTATTGTCAGGTGCAAGAGAGATCTGCATGGACGCTTGCACAACTGCATGAACACTGCAGAGATGTATGTAAGATCACCTATGGTAAGGGTTAATTGGAGTTTTGAACATGTAGGAACTACCTCACCCATTGCAGGAGTGGAAGGAAAATCTACCCTGTTGTTTTCAAATGTGTTAGCTTTTGCCTCTCATCTGTGAGATAGTGATTTCTGCTGAATGCTAACCATCACAGTTCAAGAAAACAAGCTGTCCCTTTCCTACGAGTGCAAGTCTTACAGAACAAGAGCAACACAAATTAAATCTCTAACAACAATTCCTGTGTGCGCACAGACTCATGGTGTGATTCTAGGCAGAAAACGATATTTGATTGGCAATTTCAAAGCACAGTTACTACTGTGGTAGAGCACGTGATATTTACTGTAACAGCCTGACACATTTTCCTTATAGTTTAGAGAGGCAGAAAAGAGCACATGTCCTAACAGCTACTTGAGACCATGAACATGTGGAACCTGGGTGAGTGATTAGACTAGAGCAAAGGAAATGAGCCTTGGTGATATTGAATGTGTTAGCGTTACACACTGCTATCTGAAATACCACACAGTGCTGAATAGTAAGCATGGGAGTGCAGGAGAAGCAGCTGGCTGTGTGCTAAGAGTGTGTTTCTGGAGACTGTGTATTGTCAGGTGCAAGAGAGATCTGCATGGACGCTTGCACAACTGCATGAAGACTGCAGAGATGTATGTAAGATCACCTGTGGTAAGGGTTAATTGTAGTTTTGAACATGTAGGAACTACCTCACCCATTGCAGGAGTGGAAGGAAAATCTACCCTGTTGTTTTCAAATGTGTTAGCATTTGCCTCTCATCTGTGAGATAGTGATTTCTGCTGAATGCTAACCATCACAGTTCAAGAAAACAAGCTGCCCCTTTCCTACGAGTGCAAGTCTTACAGAACAAGAGCAACACAAATTACATCTCTGACAACAATTCCTGTGTGCACACAGACTCATGATGTGATTCTAGGCACAAAACAGTATTCCTGGGTGATACCAGTACACCTTAACTTATGGTGAAGACATACTCCATAATATCTTACAAGTTCAAGGCAGTTAAATATTTTCCAAAACATAAAATGTAAAACACAACTTTAAAAAAAGAAACAAATTTCTATTATTTATATCAAAATACACCACATACATCCCCTCTCAAATTCATAACTCACCTTTAAAAGTAGTTAGTTGAGAAATAAATGTGCCACTCACATAGCAGATTATCAGAGCCAGAATCTCTGAGCTGTACTCCTCTCACCAGAACCGCTAAAATTCAAAATGTCCCTCTCTTGTTTCACACATATACATGTTAACTTCAAATCACATTGCTTCCCACATTTTTTTAAATGAAAACACACATTTCTATTGGTTGCAAATTTCAACCCTTTCCAAATGATTCCTACCCCCAACATGACTTCTGCCTGCTACCATAGCAACAGATCATGGAACACTGGTGTGAGCAGAGAGGTCAGAAGTTCAGCACACAATGTTTCTAATCGCAAGAGTGCTTGACTTTTCAAACCTAACAGCATATCCAAAGTAATCTTCTGTGGGAACACATTTTTCTGAACCAATACAAAACATGCTTTAAAAATTTAAACATACAGCCTAGTTTTTAGTGTTGGATGGTTGGTCTGAAACAGCCAATGAGTTCTTTTTATTAAAAAAAAAGTATGTAAGCCTCCATTTTACAACTATCTTTCTTTTCATATTGCCATTCCACTGAAAGACACCTTCTGAGTGCATCCAGATCTCCTTGAAAGATGTTCACAGTGTGGATTGTAGGTCATAGCTATGTGCACTGGAGTGAAAAGTATGCAGAAAAAAGAGGTATTGTGAAAGACCTTGCTTTGCCAAATGTAGACATTAAATGGATTGGTCAGAGAGGGTTACAGTGGCACCAATTAATGCCTTTGGTGAAATGCTTTCTACATCTCCCACAGCCTGACCTTATAATTGTGCACTGTGGTGGAAATGGCCTAGGCACTTTAACTGGGGTAGGTCTGGAACTGCTTGTTAAGGACACCTTTTTGCAATTGATGTCACTTTTTCCACAAACTACCTTTGCATATTCTATTATATGCCAAAGGCAAAAGTGGAACTGACTATGGTATGGGTTCTACATACCACAACAACTTGCTTGCAGCATGCAAGGCATTTATAGAGGAGACGGTGTTCCTTTCACAGATGAAGGGAACAGAGTCTTCCTCTTGAACTTTAGACTCTGCATCGGTACTTACTTGTAGGTACAAAAAAACACTCAATGAACACAATGGCTCTTTTTAGAGCCAACCAACATCTAAACACTTAAACTTGATTTTTGATTCTATTTTTGTAATGAAATTATTTTTTTTGGGACCTTAGGGGTCTTTCATGGTCCCCCTGAGAAGGCCTAGGGGGACAGGGACTCTCTACCCTGCCCCCTTTTCACGTTCTCCACTTGTGTTTTTAGCTCTCTTCTGCCTCTAAAACTCAAAATGGCGGCTGGGGGGTGCGCGCACCGTGAGCGCACCCCGCGATTTTTTGAAAAAAAATAAAATGTGTTTTTTCACCCGTCGGGGTCCTTCAGGGACCCCCTGACAAGGGCTAGGGGGTCAGGAACTCTCTACCCTGCCCCCTTTTCACATTCTCCACCTTTCTTTTTCACTGTCACACACAAAATGGCGTCCGACACTTCCTGATTTCGACCGATTGGAATGTTGACTGACATCTAACCACCAATCAGAATTACGCTTGCGGACATTTAGTGCGCGCCCCGTGCGAGCACGGTGCGCGCACGGTGCGCGCATATAGATATTTATGTACTTTTAACTGCAATTTTCTCAGGAACTACTGAACAGATTGACACCATATATGCAAAAGGCACATGCCTGACCTGAGGACTACCTCCTTGCCAAATTTCAAGTAATTCTGTTCAGCCGTTCGGGCTGTACCTTCGACTAAAGGTCCTATAGGAAAATGCATGGGGAAAACACGTTTTGGGACCCCCCTTTTTTCTCAGCCCCCGCTTGACGAATCACCCCGAGACTTTCAGGGTAGGAGCTGAGCGGAGCGCCCCATTAGTTTTGAAAGTTTCACGAAGATAAGTCAACCGGTGCCAAAGTTATTCAAAATAGAATTTTCAGATTTCCTATGGGAACTCGGTCCTAACTATAACTATCTACTGGCGACCGCCAGTAGATAATACACATACGTATATATAAATGTATCACAATCTTCCGTATCTTACTGGAACTTCCCCAAAGACGGACACAGACCCAGAATTGGTGCAGAAACGACTTATTGCTCCTCACCAGTCGCCATACATATATATATGTGCCTATGTATGCGTGTAGAGAGAGGTAGAGAGGTAGAGGTGCAGAGGTAGAGGTAGAGAGGTAGAGAGGCAGTGGTAGAGAGTAGTAGAGAGAGAGGTAGAGAGAGGCAGAGAGTAGAGGATGAGTAATAGAGAGTAGACAATGAGTAGTAGAGAGTAGTAAAGCGTAGTAGAGAGTGAATAGTAGAGAGTAGTAGAGAGTGGGTAGTAGAGTGAGTAGTAGAGAGAAGTAGAGAGTGGGTAGTAGAAAGTAGTAGAGAGTGGGTAGTAGAGAGTGAGTAGTAGAGAGTGAGTAGTAGAGAGTAGTAGAGAGTGAGTAGCAGAGAGAGAGTAGTAGAGAGTAGTAAAGAGTGAATAGTAGAGTGAGTAGTAGAGAGTAGTATTGAGTGAGTAGTATAGAGTAGTAGAGAGTGAGTAGTAGAGAGTGAGTAGTAGAGTGAGTAGAAGAGTGAGTAGTAGAGAGTAGTTGAGAGTAGTAGAGAGAGAGCAGTAGTGAGTGAGTAGTAGAGAGTAGTAGAGAGTGAGTAGGTGAGCGTGAGTAGTAGAGAGAGAGTAGTAGAGAGTGTGTAGTAGAGAGTGAGTAGTAGAGAGTGAGTAGTAGAGAGAGTAGTAGAGAGTGAGTAGTAAAGAGAGTAGTAGAGAGTGAGGGTTAGAGACAGTAGTAGAGAGTGAGTAGTAGATTAAGTATTAGAGAGTAGTAGAGAGCGAGTAGTAGAGAGTGAGTAGTGGAGAGTGAGTAGTAGAGAGTGAGTAGTAGAGAGTGAGTAGTAGGGAGTAGTAGAGAGTGAGTAGCGGAGAGAGAGTAGTAGAGAGTGAGTAGTAGAGAGTAGTAGAGTGATTAATAGAGAGTGAGTAATAGAGAGAGAGTAGTAGAGAGTAGTAGAGAGTGAGTAGTAGAGAGCAAGTAGTAGAGAGTGTGTAATAGAGAGTGAGTAGTAGAGAGTGAGTAGTAGTGAGAGAAGTAGAGAGTGAGTAGTAAAGAGAGTAGTAGAGAGTGAGGGTTAGAGAGAGTAGTAGAGAGTGAGTAGTAGATTGAGTAGTAGAGAGTAGTAGAGCGCGAGTAGTAGAGAGTGAGTAGTGGAGAGTGAGTAGTAGAGAGTAGTAGAGAGTGAGTACCGCAGAGAGAGTAGTAGAGAGTGAGTAGTAGAGAGTAGTAGAGTGAGTAATAGAGAGTGAGTAATAGAGAGAGAGTAGTAGAGAGTAGTAGAGAGTGAGTAGTAGAGAGCAAGTAGTAGAGAGTGTGTAATAGAGAGTGAGTAGTAGAGAGTGAGTAGTAGCGAGAGAAGTAGAGAGTGAGTAGTAGATTGAGTAGTAGAGAGTAGTAGAGCGCGAGTAGTAGAGAGTGAGTAGTGGAGAGTGAGTAGTAGAGAGTAGTAGAGAGTGAGTAGTAGAGAGAGAGTAGTAGAGAGTGAGTAGTAGAGAGTAGTAGAGTGAGTAATAGAGAGTGAGTAATAGAGAGAGAGTAGTAGAGAGTAGTAGAGAGTGAGTAGTAGAGTAGTAGAGAGTGAGTGGTAGAAAGTAGTACAGAGTAGTAGAGTGAGTAGTAGAGATTAGTACAGAGACAGTAGTAGAGAGAGTAGTAGGCAGTAGTAGAGTAATAGAGAGTGAGTAGTAGAGAGTGAGTAGTAGAGAGCGAGTAGTAGAGAGTGAGTAGTGGAGAGTGAGTAGTAGAGAGTAGTAGAGCGCGAGTAGTAGAGAGTGAGTAGTAGAGAGTAGTAGAGAGTAGTTGAGAGTGAGTAGTAGAGTGAGTAGTAGAGAGGGAGTAGTAGACAGAGAGTAGTAGAGAGTAGTAGAGAGTGAGAAGTAGACTAGTAAAGAGTGAGTGGTAGAGAGTAGTAGAGTGAGTAGTAGAGAATAGTAGAGAGCAAGTAGTAGAGAGTGAGTTGTAGAGAGTAGTAGAGAGTGAGTAGTAGAGAGTGAGTAGTAGAGAGTAGTAGCGAGTGAGTAGTAGAGAGTGAGTAGTTTAATTTAAAAGGAACACAATGAGGGGGTTCATTTTGCCATAGAAATTATGATTAGTGCCGAAAAAAGAAAAATTAGGGTACATTTTGAGTGACTTCTCAAATCCTCTTTTATTTCAATAAAAAATTCTGACATGCAGACTGAAACATGCACTTTCAATACCAGCAGCAGACTTCCCTGGTGAGCAGTAGCTTTACTACAGTGAATAAGCAACTAGAGTGCTAACATTCCGAATTTATGGCAAATGTGTGACACATCTGAATGCCTTCTTGATGGAATCAACGTAAAAAACCTGAAAGTATTTTCTACTGAGGAGAATGTAGTAAATGAGGAATTAGGAAACTTCATAACAAGTAAGTGCCCCAAGATGGCTGCCAGAGACAAAAAAGCCCAAGTGTAGCACAAATATCACCCAGATGTAGCCCAAGTATAGCCCAATGACAGAATGAGTAGAGAGTGAGTAGTAGAGGGTGAATATTAGAGAGTTGTAGAGAGTGAGTAGTAGAGAGAGAGTAGTAGAGAGTGAGTAGTAGAGAGTGGTAGAGAGTGAGTAGTAGAGAGTAGCAGAGAGTGAGTAGTAGAGAGTAGTAGAATAGTAGAGAGTGAGTAGTAGAGAGTAGTAGAGAGTGAGTAGTAGAGAGTGAGTAGAGAGAGAGAGGAGTAGAGAGTGAGTAGTAGAGAGTAGTCAGTCAGTGTCAGTCAGTGTCAGTCAGTCAGTGTCAGTCAATCAGTGTCAGTCAGTGTCAGTCAATCAGTCAGTGTCAGTCAGTCAGTGTCACTCAATCAGTGTCAGTCATTGGTTTCTCTGGCTGTACAGCAGGTCTGCTGACCTGGTTCTCTGGCTCTAGAGCAGCTCTGCTGACCTAGTTCTTAGGCTACAGAGCAGCTCTGCTGTTCTGGTTATCTGGCTCTACAACAGCTCTGCTGACCTGGTTCTCTGGCTCTAAAGCAGATCTGCTGACCCGGTTCTATGGCTCTAAAGCAGTTCTGCTGACATGGTTCTTCTCTGGCTCTAGAGCAGCTCTGCTGACCTGGTTCTCTCCCTCTAGAGCAGCTCTGCTGACCTGGCTCTCCCTCTAAAGGAGCTCTACTGACCTGGTTTCTCTGGCTCTACAGCAGCTCTGCTGACCTGGTTCTCTGGCTCTAGAGCAGCTCTGCTGACCTGGTTCTTAGGCTCTAGAGCAGCTCTGCTGACTTGGTTCTCTGGCTCTAAAGCAGCACTGCTGATCTGGTTTATGGCTCTAAAGCAGCTCTGCTGACTTGGGTCTCTGGCTCTAGAGCAGCTCTGATGACCTGTTTCTCTGGCTCTAAAGCAGCTCTGCCGACCTGGCTCTCTCCCTCTAAAGCAGCTCTGCTGACCTGGTTGCTCTGGCTCTAGAGCAGCTCTACTGACCTGGTTCTCAGGCTCTAAAGCAGCTCTGCTGACCTGGTTCTCTCCCTCTAAAGCAGCTCTGCTGACCTGGTTCTCTGCCTCTAGAGCAGCTCTGCTGACCTTGTTCTCTGGCTCTAAAGCAGCTCTGCTGACCTGGTTCTATGGCTCTAGAGCAGCTCTGCTGACCTAGTTGTTTCCCTCTAAAGCAGCTCTGCTGACCTGGTTGTCTCCCTCTAAAGATCTCCGCTGACCTGGTTCTCTGGCTCTAAAGCAGTTCTACTGACCTGGTTCTCTGCCTCTAGAGCAGTTCTGCTGTCCTGGTTCTATGGCTGTAAAGCAGCTCTGCTGACCTGGTTCTCTCCCTCTAAAGCAACTCTGCTGACCTGGTTTCTCTGGCTCTACAGCAGCCCTGCTGACCTGGTTCTTGGCCTCTAGAGAAGTTCTGCTGACCTGGTCTCTGGCTCTAGAGCAGCTCTGCTGACCTGCTTCTTAGGCTCTAGAGCAGCTCTGCTGACCTGGTTCTCTGGCTCTACAACGGCCCTGCTGACCTGGTTCTTGGCCTCTAGAGCAGCTCTGCTGACCTGATTTCTCTGGCTCTACAGCAGCTCTGCTGACCTGGTTCTAAGCACTCACGATGCACGCACCCGACTTCGCAAAAATATATTTAAAAATAATATAAGTTTATTATAAGCACAAATATATTCTTTTTTTGAATATCTTAGATAATCTCTTGCCCTAATATGTATATTAAAGACACATACATATCATTTTGGAACATAATTTTTTTTGCGGGAGTTGCGCACCCAGCGCGCCCCAGCATGAATATGACGTCACGCGGGACCCGCAACTGCGCAAGCATCTCGTACCATAATGCACATGTGTCGCGAATGTGCGGGAGCAGGAGTCACGGACTGGTCGCATACCAATCGCGCACATCACGTAATATTAAATGTATACGATGTAACTGTAAAACACGCAGCTGTCGCACACCGTATTCGGATCCTTCACGGCTTTTCTAAAATGGCGGCTAAAATGCGCGTACCCACCGTGATATGTACGCTTTGAGTGGAACTTTTTTTTAGAAGAAAATAATACAAATATATTAAAATAAAAAATGAAAACAAGATAACTAATCAATATTTCAGTTAGAATTTTTTTTGTAATTTTTTTGCAATTTTCAGAAAAATATATAATGTTATTTAATGAATAAAATATTTATAAATAAACAGTTAAAAAACTGTAGAAAATCAGTACAAAAAAATAGGTATAATTACTATCACACTTAAAAATTTGCATTTAAAAAACCTTTGAAATTCACTGAAAAAAACATAGATTTCAGAGACGTTAAAGTTAGAAATTAGCATTTAAAAAAGCTTTGAAATTCACTGAAAAAACCATAGGTTTCAGAGATGTTATAGTTAGAAATTAGCATTTAAAAAACCTTTGAAATTCACAGAAAATACCATAGGTTTCAGGGGTGTTCTAGTTATCTGGCCATTTCACTTGTACAAAACCATAGAAATTCCTCCGTTATAGTTAGTTCTGCTAACAATAACTTGCGCGCCCTCAATGCACTGCTGATGATGTCACATATTTCATCATTCATGACACAGTCAGTGACATCACTGATGACATCACTGATGACATCTCAAAAGACATCACTGCTGACATCATCCACGTGACAATCTGATACACCTCATCATACACTAGTATAGCCTTTCATCACTCACTGTAAAATACAGAGTACCATATTTGAAACCATTGACACACCAATACCAGTTACTACATCCCCACTCACTGACTCCTAAGTCTACACACACAATCACCCATTCAACAACAGAATCATTTATACATGCAGTCACTAATTAACACAACACTATCAAATGCACATATACACATATATAGACATTGACACATCAGCAGTCATCTTAGTCGGTTATGCAGTCATCCTACTCACTCATGAAAAAAATTAATCACACTTACATTTACTCACACAATTATCCAACAACACCTCATTTATTCAAACACATAGTAACTCATAGTTAATATGTTAAAAAATCACCATTGCAATTATACACTCATTCATATATTTAATTTCACAATCACTGACTCTTACACATACTTATTTATATACACCAACTCTCACATACATTGCCTTTTATTTTTATACTTTGTTGAAGATGTACAACTAAAACATATATTCGCTCACCAACACACAAATAAATACACTCAGTCACCCAAACAACTGTTTCCACATGCACTCTTAAACCTATACACCTAGTCAATCAACCATTCACACATCTATGCATAGAGTTACACACACCCCATCCAACCACACACAAACTCAGTGTCCCATACAAATACTCACCCAACTAATCAATAACTAATATACACACTCATGTAGTTAGTGACCAACTGATGCAGCATGTTATATAACAACAGAGACAGTGATGCACACATTCACATAGTTTAGTTACTAATCCATGTATTAAGTGAGACACTTTTAATTACTCTCTTAAACAGACAGTCAGACAGCTACTAAATCCTCCATTCAGACAGTTATATCTACTCAATCTTCAATACAGATTGGTATATATATAATATATATTGAAATTTCAAACCAAACCACATTCACTGGATGATGTCATCAGTGATGTCATCAGTGATGTCATTTGAGATGGCATCAGTGATGTCACTGACCATGTCATAAATGATGCAATATGTAACATCATCAGCAGTGCATTGCGGGCGCCCGAGTTATACTTAGCAGAACTAACTATAACGGAGGAATTTCTATGGTTTTGTACGAGTGAAATGGCCAGCTAACTATAACACCCCTGAGACCTATAGTTTTGAATTTCTAAGGTTTTTTAAATGCTAATTTCTAACTATAACGTCTCTGAAACCTATGGTTTTTTCAGTGAATATAGATATATATATATATATATATATACACACATATATAAATTCACTGAAAAAAACATAGGTTTCAGGCCTGATATAGTTAGAAATTGGCTTTTAAAATACCTTAGAAATTCACTGAAAAAACGATAGGTTTTAGGGGTGTTATAGTTAGCTGAACATTTCACTCGAACAAAACCATTGAAATTCCTCCGATATAGTTAGTTGTTCAGCAAAAAACTTTGGACTTTGTATATTTCACAGCGCGGTGCCCCCCCTTGGGGATCATCAGTACTTACTGTGACCACATTGGGAGTGAGGAGTAGCATCAGCTACAGGAGTTACACTAGGTTCCAGCAACACCATCAATTTAACATTGGGACCAGAAGCTGCAAGTTTGCGGAACTCGACAAGCCACAATTGTGGGACACCACCTGGTGTTTGGAGGCCCTTCACTTTACGGGTCTTAGCAGCGAACTCCAACGACCAGCATGCAATTGGCCCCGGTGAACACGAGGGAACTGCAGATTACAAGTCGAGGCGGGGCACCAGCATTTCATTGGGTGTGGCCATGAGAGCGTCACAAGATCTATTAAGAACCGCTAGGTGAGAGATTCGACTTGGGAACCGGCACTGAGGAAAGCACTACCGCTGAAACGCGTCTGCCAAAATGTTTCCAGTTTGAAGGCATAACCCGTGCTGTTAAGTGTGGAATAAATCCTGTTGTTAACTCCAGCATTTGTCGGGCTCATTTGTAGTGACGAGTGAGCATTGGAGGTTATGTGAAGCCAGTATTGCTGACACTGGCTACCGGCAAGCCCTCACGTTCAGGTGCATCGCGCATTCAGCAAAAAACTTTGGACTTTATATATATATATATTACCTACTGGCGGTCGCCAGTAGGTAGTTATAGTTAGGACCCTGTTTCCATAGGAAATCCGCAACATTCTATTTGGAATAACTTTGGCGCCGGTCGACGAATCCTCGCGAAATTTTCAAAATAGGTGGGGCGCTACGCTCCGCTCCTACCCTGAAAGTCTCGGGGGGGATTCGTCAAGCAGGGTCCGAGTAAAAAGGGGGGTCCCAAAACACGTTTTCCCCATGCATTTTTCCATAGGACCTTTAGACACAGCTACAGCCCGAACGGCTGAACAGAATTACTTGAAATTTGGCAGAGAGGTAGCCATAAGGTCAAGGAAGTGCCTTTTGCAGGTCTGGTGTAAATCTGTTCAGTATTTCCTGAGTAAATAGCATTTAAAAGCATATATATATGTGGGCGGAGCCTAACCACACATCTCATCCTGAGATCTGATTGGCTGTCAGCACTTCATCCAAGAAGTGTTGGCAGCCATCTTGGGACAAATATACATAGCACCTCATTAAAAAGCATTGCAGTTAATAGAAGGTTTTAAGACTTTAGTTACATTATAAATCATTTGTTGATGGTACCATACTCATTTTAGGAATTGTGGTATGTTCTAAGGTGATTTCACCATGTGAAAAAGCCTTCTGCTGGGATATCATGATTGAGAGAAAAATATTTTCTCATGCTTTTACCACAGAGGTTTGGAAGGTGATCTATAGGCTAAACTGAGAGCTTATTTTCTGTAAATTCACATTATCTTTCTCAGTCATGTGAGAATGAAGTCTGATATTCTCAGTAAAACATGTACATCCAACAAGGGCAGAGACTGTCAGTTGATTCCTTTGTGTTCTACTGCAGCTTCCCAGAGTGTTCCAAAGAACTACTAGAGCGCTAACAGTCCTACTTATGATAAACGTATGGCACACCTGAAGCCATCTTGCTTGGATTAAAGTGGTAACTCTTAAAACATTTAATTTAAAAAGGAACAAAATGAGGGGGTTCATTTTTCCATAAAAAGTATGATTAGTGCTGCAGAAAGAAAAATTAGGGCACATTTTGAGTGACTTCTCAAATCCTCTTCTATTTCATTAAAAAATTCTGACATGCAGACTGAAACATGCACTTTCAATACCAGCAGCAGTTTTCCCTGGTGAGCAGTAGCTTTACTACAGTGATCTAATGAGCAAAAAGAGTGCTAACATTCTGAATTTATGGCAAATGTGTGACACATCTGAATGCCTTCTTGATGGAATCAAAGTAAAAAACTGAAAGTATTTCCTACTGAGGAGACTGCAGTAAATGAGGAAATTAGGAAACTTCATAACAAATAAGTCTCCCAAGATGGCCACCAGAGACAAAAGAGCCCAAATGTAGCCCAAATATCACCCAGATGTAGCCCAAGTATAGCCCAATGACAGAATGTCCCAGAATGTTCTTAAAAACAACTAGAGCGCTTACTGTCTTCATTATGACAAAAGTATGGCACACCTGAAGCCATCTTGATTGGAATAAACTGGTAACACTTAAAACATTTAATTTAAAAAGGAACACAATGAGGAGGTTCATTTTGCCACAGAAATTATGATTAATACTGAAGAAAGAAAATGAGGGCACATTTTGAGTGACTTCTCAAATCCTCTTCTATTTCATTAAAAAATTCTGACATGCAGACTGAAACATGCACTTTTAATACCAGGAGCAGACTTCCATGGTGGAGTAGTTTTACTACAGTGATCTAATGAGCAACTAGAGTGCTAACATTCAGAATTTATGGCAAATGTGTGACATATCTGAATACCTTCATGATGGAATCAAAGTAAAAAACTGAAAGCATTTCCTACTGAGGAGACTGCAGTACATGAGGAAATTAGGAAACTTCATAACAAATAAATCTCCCAAGATGGCCACCGGAGACAAAAGAGCCCAAATGTAGCCCAAAATCAACCAGATGTAGCCCAAATATAGCCCAATGACAGAAGTGTGCAAAACACTTATTATTTTGTGTTTTTGCAGTGTTATATAGTGCAGACTTGTCAGGTATTGGAGTGCTTTACATGAGCATTGGTTACATCACACAAGAACAAATTCATTTTGGTTGTAGACATGGGGAGACTAAGTGATTTGACCAGAATCACAGAATGTCGAGCTGAAGCAGAAACTTCAACCTGGTTCCCCAGTTGCAAAGTCTGCAGTTCTGGAAGTAACACCACATCCTCTCCCCTAAGTGCAACATTTAATCAAGTGGTCAACTGGATAAAAAAACATAAAGATAACAAATAATTTAAAAGTGCTTTGTCGCTATTTGAAAACTCAGAAAATATGTCCTTATTTTAGTCTTTTAGAGCACTAACCATAATTTTGATGCCAATAAGACCCTCTCATATATGTAATTTCTAAAGGAAATGCTCTAGGTATTACAGTTTTGATTACATCAAGATGATGTCAGGCGTTCCACACTTTTGTAATAAATATAGAATGTTAGCAATCTAGTTGTTCATTAGGATACTGTTGAGAGGCAGAGGCCAGGGGCACGGACTCTGAAAATTGAAGGCAGGTAGGAGGGTGCAAAGGCAACAATTTAACCACACTGAGCAGGCAGGAAGGGCCGTGGAAGCACAACAGACTATGGAGGGCAGTGGAAAGGGGGGCAGGGGCAACAAACCAACAATACAGGACTTGCAAGAGAGGCTGTTGGAGGGAAGATCTATTACGGGTCAAGGAAGCTAGGGGCGGTCCCCAGATCCCCGGGAGCCACCACAGAACTGAGCAGGAGAGTGAGTCAGGGACAAAAGGGGCACCTTAATTTGAGCCGGGGTGCCTAGGAACGCTTGCTCCAAAAATGAAGAAAACAGACATATGAGACATGGAATTGGAGGCAGAATACAATGGCAGTTTAATGAGAAGATGCAACTTCAAAGAAACCGCAGAATAGAGACATAAAGTACAAAAAACAGAATCCAGATAATCATACAGCTGTCATAATATTCTCTGTATCTCAATTAATGTCCTGACAGAGAGAGAGAGAAAACACATCTATAAATGCATCATGAGAAACAAGTTACACCAAGGAAAATGTTACCTAGGAACACTCACGTTTACTCTTAGAGCAAGCATTCCTGCAATTACAATACAAAATCTTTTAAATGCAAAAGTAAAGAGAACAATGGTTAAACATAACATGACATTTCATATAGGTAAAATAGAATAAGATACTTCAAGCAAAGCAGAGCAAGACATTTTAAGCAAAGGAAGACAAGAGCTCCCAGCTCTTGGGGAAAACCTGCACTGCCTGTTAACCTACATACAGACGGCGAGGTAGTCCGTCGATATCTGTGGGTGCTCCCTTTTTATATCATTTTGTGGGCTCCTTTGCACGCTACATCTACCTACGTATGCTACCCAAAAGCTTCGACTGCAGATTTTACCAGACATTTCGTCATTTACCCACTTAATGCTGACAATGGACTGGGTGAAAAGGTCAGTCTCTCAGGCCAATCGCTTATCGTAAGTTCCATAGAGCAAGCAGAAAATAATGGGTATTGTACGGGAATTCAATATATTCATGTATAAAATCTCCTCAGTTCTCCTAACTTGACGCTCTGCGGTTGCCACTTCCTTAAAAGCGGGAAACCTGCCCAGGAAGCAAGTACCAGTCCAGGATGCAGCCTACTGTATGTCGACAGCTTCAGGGGGATGTTGAACTTTGATACCGAGCACGGAGCACTCGGGTAGGGTGGGGGCTACTAGTTGTGATCAGAAGGCCTCGCAGACCTGCCTTCAGACTGCTATACACTAAAATTGCAGAGCTATGGTCAATTTAACAAAGAGGCCTACATATTGAACAGAAGGGCCTACACAGGGGTTTTATGCTGGCTGAGTGGTAAGGATGTCTCAGGATAATTATATAGCAATACAGGACCCGCTGGTCAATTTAATACGGCCTACAAATGCAGCTGGCAGGGCAAGGACAAGGGTCTCATACTTCAGGTGTGGACAGAACGGGCCAGGGGCCCCCTGTGATACAAAATCTACCCTCCTTCAAGGCTGTGGCAATGTAATAGACCATTGTGGGCAGAAGGAAGAGGCAATGGTAGTACAACCATACATGCCAACAGACCCGATTCAGCCAGGAAACGTCCAATGTTTTTAAGCTCAAATGGGCTTTTTTTGATCTGTCTCCTGTCTACAATATCCTCTTTTTCAATGTAACTCAAAGGGGAAAATCAATACCCCAGTTTTTTTTCAAAATCTCCCTCTTACCAAGTTCAAAATGTTCGCAAGTATGGTACATTGGATCATGGAAGGAAATGGGATAGGGACATGGACTTGGATAACAGAGGACAGGAGGGACATGGAGAGGTGCACCAAACTGACCCTGCAGGGCAGGCATCAGGGTTTGCAGCAGCACAATACACCACACAGGGCATGCAGGACGGGAGTGCAGCACAACAATCCATAGAAAGCAAGAGGGAGGGGACAGGACCATGCACATGGACAACAGAGAACAGAGGGGCAAGAGGCAATGGTAGCTAGCTGACCATAATGGACAGACAGGTGAGAAAGCTGCAGCATAACAGACCATAAAGGGCAGGAGGGACGGATCAGGGGCATTACAACGGAACAGACAAGCCAGGAGGGAGGGAGTAGGGCTGGGGGCAAGGGGGCAGGGCAGGAGCAGCAAGATAGCCATGGAGGTCAGGCAGGATGGGCACTAGAAGCAAGACACACCATGAAGAGCAACAGTGAGACTGTGATGGCATACACACAGACCATGGAGGGAAGGTGGGAGGGGGTCAGGGGCAGCTAACTGACCACACAGGGAAGGTGGGAGGGGCCATGGCAGCACAGAAGATCATGCATGGCAAGTGGGAGGGTTAGTGGCAGCACAATGGCTATGATGGGCAAGAAGGAGGGTGGAGGGGCATGCACAAAGGACAATGGAGGATAGAAGGGAGGGTCAGGACCTGTGCACAGACAAGAAAGTTCAGGGGAAGGGACCTCACAACAGACCACACGGGGCAGGCAGGAGGAGCAGTTGCAGCACAACAGACCAGGGAGGGCAGAAGGGTGTGGCAGTACAATGGACCATGTAGGACAGGAGGAAGAGGATAGGGGCATGGCATGTGGACAGGCAGGGTGGAGGTGGCAGGGACAGGTTACAGTCATCTGACAATGCTAGGCAGGTGGGAGGGGAGTGGCAGCTCAACAGAACACTCAGAGTAGATAGGAGTGGCAGGTCCATGGGACATGGTGGGCAAAAAGGATGGAGCAGGGGCATGCACAAAGACATCGGAGGGCAGGGGGAAGGAGAATAGGGGCAGCAAGCTAAGCACAGAGTTTAAGCAGGAGGTCAATGATGGGGCATAGAATTGGGCAATGGAGGGCAGGAGGACTGGACTGGTACATCATACTAAATTGAGGGCAGTGGCAGCACATCAGACCATGCATGGCAGGAGGGAGGAGGCTAGTCCATGGATTCACACAACAGAGGATAGGGAGGAAGGGGATGGGGCAGCAAGCTAACTGTTCAGAGAAGGCGGGTATTAGGAACTTTATTGTTTTTAAAACATTGTGTCTGTGCGAACTACTTAAAATATGAACAAGTATGCAGCATAATCTCACTTTTATTCAGGAAGAAGAGGACGTTTGTGACTGTGACTCCGGGCTCACTTGGCAGAAACACCCCCTGACCCTCCACCCCCTATCGCAAAATGTAATGCCCGTGAAAAGGGTAGGTGAACACAGTGTTATATAGAACATAGTCCTGAGAGCACGATTGAAAATGAAAACTAGATATAGTGTATGGTATAAACTATGCACCAAAAAGTGTGATATAAGATGAACCGGGCGTGAAATATAATTTGCAATACATTGTGCGCAATGACAGATTCATTGGAGAGCGCGAGATAGCACAGGCACTAGCGCGTGCTATGCGATATGCGCCTTGGAGTGTAATATGCACAGGGCAGTGTTGTGTAACCTAACTAGTCTCTAAAGTTGTAATATAAAATATGTGCTGGGGAGTGTAACGTTGCATATGAACTGTGACAAATATATGGATCCCAGATTGTAATATGTATGGCATAGCACTGTGCGTTATAACATAGGCATCGAGAAAGGCACGTTAGATGGGGCAATATAACCCGTGCGAAGACAAGTGTGGCATGACATATTCACGGGGTGGTGTTACAGTGCACATGGGCTAGAGAGTGTCATAGCATATGCACTAGCTAGTGGAATACAACACAGAGGTGTGTGGCACTCGGCAGGCAATGGTGGGTGTAACACAGCATTGGGCTCTGTCAGGAGCACGCTGTGACTCTCAAGTGATGTTCGTCCCCTTTCCAGAGAGTAAAATAAAAAGTATTACACATCCGGCAGTGGATGTGTGTTTTATTAACCGTGAGGGGGGTTTCTTGCATAGTTTGTCGAATTTTTTTCGAATCCCCTTTGAATGGCTTGGTGTGCATGTGTATTAAATGTGCCCGTCAATAGCTACCCATGTTTGTATAAATAAACGACAAGGGTGTCTACCAGGATTAGGCACGGTAGGGCATCAGACATGTCAGAGCTTCACTAGTGGTGTAAATACATTCCACGTGGATTCATTGCATGCATAGTCGCCTTTTAATGAATATCACGCAAATCGTCATGGTGATAGGTACGTACGGTTTGTCCAGCATGTCCTAGGTGTGTCTATAAATATATATTTTTTTAAAATAATAAAAAACAGTGGCCGGCCCTGGGGATTGGGGTCAAAAAAATATAATTAGGAGACTGGCCCTGGGGGATGGGGTCATCAGGGCCAATAAATTAGAATAAGAAGGGGAACCAAACAGCCCCCCTTCTTAAAAAACTAAAATAAATAAAAGACTGGCATCGTGCCGGAGGCCATGCCCCCTCCGTGCAGCACTCTGCAAACGCGCCCCCAACAGGCATCTCCAGTATGCGCCAGGGAGCTGCGCTGCAGCCAGGTGTTCTGAGGCCAAGCCCCTTTTTACACCTCTCTGCAACGCAGCTCTGTGGCACTTACTGGAGGTACCTAGTGGGCTAGTTGGACCCTAGGGACCCTCAGGATTCAAATGAACTTAATCTCCCAACTAAAAATGGACACAGGGCGTGTTTACACAGTGGTGAAGGGAGGGGACGGGGCCTGAGTTAATGTGTGCAAAAACGCCCTGTGGCCTGTTTTAAGAGGTAGTTTTAATCCCCATGCCCTATTATACACTAGGGGCTTACAGAGGAGGTCATGCTAATCACAGGGGGACCCCAACGCATAATGTTCCCTAGTGTATGTAGGTGTTTTCACTGTATTCTAAGTGTCTTTTAACATAGCACTGGCTCTAGGACTGGTTAGTCAGACTCAGTTACCATCAGTATCCGTCTGAAAAAGTTGAGGGTACAGGATGATTTTGCAACAAGGCTTCTTTCTGCTCTTCTTTTTGTTCTTTCTGCACGTTATCCTTCTTCCTGCACTTATCTTCGTATTTGAGGACTTCTGTTGCTTCTTTCTGCACTTCTTTTGTTTCTTTCTGTGCATTTTTTCTTCTTTCTTCACATGTCCTATCTCTGTAGGCATAGTTAGAAATTAGCATTTAAAAAACCTTTGAAATTCACAGAAAAAACCATAGGTTTCAGGCACGTTATAGTTAGGAATTAGCATTTAAAAAACCTCAGAAATTCACTGAAAAAACCATAGGTTTCAGGGGTGTTACAGTTAGCTGGACTTTTCACTTGTACAAAACCATTGAAATTCCCCCGTTATAGTTAGTTCAGCTAACTATAACTCGCGCGCCCGCAATGCACTGCTGATGACGTCACATATTACATCACTCATGACATGGTCAGTGACATCACTCATGACATCACTGATGACATCTCAAATGACATCACTGATGACATCACTGATGACATCATCCTTGTGATAGAGTGGCAGACCTCCTCTCACCCTAATATAACCTTTGATACACACATTCAAAAATAGAGACTACAATTTTCAAAACAATGGACATACCAATACCAGTTACAACAACCTCTTCAGTAATTCTAAGATCCACATACACATCCACTCATTCACCAACAGTCCTATACAGTCACTCATACATGTACTCACTCATCATATGTACTCATACACCTATACATCCTGTTACACAATGCCACTCATCCATAGAGTTACTCACACACATAGTCACTCATGCTAATAAAGAATCAAACATACATTTACTTGCATATACAGTTATACACACACCACCATACTTACTTCTACGGAAACTTACACATACTTAGTCTTTTAAACAATCACTTATAGAAACACATACTTATTCATACAGGAACTCTTTCAATCTCTCACTCTCACATATACTCACATATATACACCAATAGTCACACATACTAGTTTAAAACATATGTAGTTACTCATAAAGACACTATTGAGACAGTCATTCACTCACTAACACACCCATACACACACTCATCCACCCATACAGTCCTGCACACATGCTGTGTTCAACACATACAAACAGTGAGTCACTCATTCATGCACCTATGCACTACGTAATACCCCCCACCGAACCATGCAGACACTCAGACTGATACTCAAAAAACCAACTAATAACCTATATAGACACCCATGTAGCTACTCACCAACCCATGCAGCCACTTATACACAAAGTGAGAGACTGATACAGATATTTACATATTTAAACATTACTCACTAAGCCATGTATTCACTATGATACACTTAATCAGTCAGTTACACAATCAATTTTTCAAAAACAAATCATCCATTTAGACACTTATATACCCATTTATTCTTCCATCGACCTTGAGATATACATATATAAAACATATTTAATTTTCAGAAAAACACACATTCACTGGATGATGTCATCAGTGATGTCATCAGTGATGTCATTTGAGATGTCATCAGTGATGTCATGAGTGATGTCACTGACCATGTCATGAGTGATGTAATATGTGACGTCATCAGCAGTGCATTGCGGGCGCGCGAGTTATAGTTAGCTGAACTAACTATAACGGGGGAATTTCAATGGTTTTGTACAAGTGAAAAGTCCAGCTAACTGTAACACCCCTGAAACCTATGGTTTTTTCAGTGAATATATATATATATATATATATATATATATATATATATATATATATATATATATATATACACATATATAAATTCACTGAAAAAAACATAGGTTTCAGGCCTGATATAGTTAGAAATTGGCTTTTAAAATACCTAAGAAATTCACTGAAAAAACAATAGGTTTTAGGGGTGTTATAGTTAGCTGAACATTTCACTCGAACAAAACCATTGAAATTCCTCCGATATAGTTAGTTGTACTAACTACATCTCGCGCGCCCGCAATCCACTGCTGATGATGTCACATATTACATCATTCATTGCATGGTCAGTGACATTACTTTTGACATCTCAAATGACATCACTGATGACATCATCGAGTGAATGTGGTTTGGTTCGTTATTTAAATATGTATTATATATATATAGCAATTTACATTGAAGAATTAGTGAATATATACATATAAATATCTGGATGGAGGATTTAGTAGCAGTGTGTTTGACTGTTTACTTGACTAATTTATAGTGTCTCACTAAATATATTGGATAGTGACTAAACTGTGTGAATATCTGTATCACTTTGTCAGTGTTGTGTAAACTGCTGCACCAGTTGGTTACTAGCTACGTGAAAGTCTATATTATTTATTGATTAGTTAACTGAGTGTTTGTATGGGAGAGTGAATGTGTGTATGGTTCGGTGGGGGGTGTGTGACTACCCAAAGATGTGTGAATAGTTGATTCAGTAGGTATCTGAAGTTAGAACTACATGTTATAACATTTGTTTGGGTGAGTGAATACCTTTATGGGTGTGGCGATGAGCAAATATATGTCTCAATGGTACATGTCCAACAAACTAGAAAAATAAAAGCCAGTGCATGTGTCAGTTGTTGTATATAAATAACTATACATAAGACTCAGGGGTCGATTCCGATCCTGTATTTTTTTTTCTGTACGCCTCGTATCCATAATTTTTCCCGTACGAATCGTATAAGTCCCATCCCACCCGTCAAGTACGATTCGTACGGGAAAAATACATAAGGATCGGCTCGATCCGTACGAATTTGATCGGGAAAGTTGTACGAGACGGACCTGGACACTTTTACGTACAAATCCTAAAAATACAGTCCGACCGTACAAGTACGATCCGGACCGGCTTTCCGATTTAGGATTCGTACGGAAAACATCCCGTACACGGGGAATGACTTTACCCGCTACAAAGCAAACTTTGTACGACTTGTATCCCGGGAAAAGTAGTTCCCGGGGTGCGAGTCATACAGGGGTACGATGAGTCATACAGGCCCCCCATGCATATGTACGCACTTCACAACAACATCGTGTATGTACGCACCTTACAACAACATCATCGCGTATGTACGCACCTCACAACAACATCGCGTATGTACGCACCTTACAACAACATCATCGCATATGTACGGTGCATACCCCAACATCGCGTATGTACGCACCTCACAACAACATCGCGTATGTACACACCTTACAACAACATCATCACGTATGTACGGTGCGTACCCCAACATCGCGTATATACGCACCTCACAACAACATCATCGTGTATGTACAGTGCGTACCCCAACATCGCGTATGTACGCACCTCACAACAACATCATCGCGTATGTACGGTGCGTACCCCAACATCGCGTATGTACGCACCTCACAACAACATCACGTATGTACACACCTTACAACAACATCATCGCGTATGTACGGTGCGTACTCCAACATCGCGTATGTACGCACCTCCCAACAACATCATCACGTATGTACACACCTTACAACAACATCATCGCGTATGTACGGTGCGTACCCCAACATCGTGTATGTAAGCACCTCACAACAACATCGCGTATGTACACACCTTACAACAACATCATCGCGTATGTACGCACCGTACATAGGCAATGTAAAACAGCACAAGGAGGGTCTATTTGACTCGCACAACACCACAAAACATGTCTACAGTGCACAAAACATGGAAATGACTGACCTGGCCACATTCAAAAAGGCAAACAGCGGGCCAAACTCACAACCACCCCTTAGAACACACCCACCAAAAATTCAAACTGAGGCCCACCCACAAATGGACCAATTAAAAGGGCCCACACACACAAACCATGAGCCTTTGCAACAGACTCACTGCAGCTACAGAGCACACACCAACAACTGCACCCATCCACCTTAACATATACACCTTCACACAACCTCCTTCACACATACCCCCCTCTTCACATTCAGACCCACAACTTCACATTCAGACCCACACACCCACAACCATCCACACCCTCACCCCACACCATGCCCACAGACAAGAATCCAAAGTTCACAAGGGAGGAGCTGGAGATCCTTGTTAATGAAGTCATCAGAGTCGAGCCACAGCTGTTTGGAACATTGGTCAGACAGACCAGCATAGCCGAAAAACCACGCTTGTGGCAGAGGATTTTCGATAGGGTGAATGCTGTTGCACCCATCAGAAGGACCAGGACTGAATGCCAAGCCAGGTGGTACGATCTGCGGAGGGCAGTCAAGCGAAAAATGAATGATGACTACGCCCAGAGCAACATCACTGGAGGTGGTGGGCCCCGCACACCAGTACATTTCCATCCCTGGGAGGAGTAGGTGATGGCCCTGCTTCCGCCGGTGGGAGTACATGGACTTCAAGGAGTTCCAGAGCCTAGTGAGTACACAAACAACTTATGTAACATGGGGGTAATGTCATCCACACCCCAACTACACAAAATGCACGCAACTACCTCCAAACACTCACTGGCCAGAACCATAGTCAAAAACAACGCCAATGCCACTAACATGTGTATGCCCCATTGAGAAAGCAAGGCCATGCTATGTCCCATGCTACACGAAGCACTAACGCAAGAATGGATGTCCGGTATGCTGGGAGGGTGGGTGTCACAAAACGCATTGTTGAACTCAAAATCAGACACAATTGTCCTCATCCCATATGGCCCAGGTACATACCCATGCACCATGCTCAATGCACAGGGACTGTGAAAGTACTGACAAGATAGCTGACACTGGGCCCTGGTGTAGGCAGCACAAGGCCCTCCTGTGACCAGTGCAAACACAAACACCAAGACAACAAGGTCAGATATCTAGGACAAGAACTCACACTCACTGTCATGGCAGGATGCTCCATATGGGGACAGCTACATCACCTGGGAGCCCCAGTGCAAAATCACACTACAGCCACCAGCAGGCCCTGTCACACACACCCCTTACACAAGCAGACACCCCCGGGACAGGCAATGGATTTACCCACTGTCACAATGGACATGTAACACAACAAGACCAATACATAGCCGAAGAAGCATCCAAGCCAAAAATCAACAACTCAAAGACTCAGGAACACATATCAATCTGTCCCCCGCAACATACCCATCCACAAGTGAACATTGAGGAGAATGCTAGGCACATACAATTCCCTGGAGGAACAGTGCCAACTAAAATGTGTATGAAACATGGATGTTGCATGTAACAGCATTAACATTGACTGTCTCTCACACACAGGGCAACGTGAGGAATCTCCCCCCAACAATGGGGGTGAAGAATCACAGTCCCAGCCTCGGGAGGAACCTGATCCCACCGGCAGCGACGCCTCTCAACACTCCGCGGATGACCCCGACCGACCTGGACCCTCTGCCGTCCAAGCCCCTGCAGCACCTGGTTCAGGAACATCTGTGCCAACCACCACCCCCATTCCTGCCACATCCCAGGAAGACACCGAGGAGCCCTGCCCGCAGTGAACAACTGAGCCAGTCTGACCAGGAGGGACAAGGTTCTCCGGGACCCAGGAGGAGGCAGACAACACCACCGCTGCCATCCCTCAGGGGTCCCGTAGACCGGATGTGCCCACAACGGCAGGCCAGGCTCGTGTGGGCAGGGGTGGTGGAAGTGGAGGCAGGCGGAGGCGAGAACCTGACCAGCCAGCTGAAGAGACCGGTATGTCACACATACACAACATCATGGAGGCATACCGGCGTGACACCAGGGAGATCAGCCAGGTAGTTGGGACACTCACAGAGATAGAGGGGACCATCACAGAGATGAAGAACCAGCAGGCCGAGCAACATGCCAGTCAACAAGAACACCAAGGACGGATGGAGGCAAGACTGGCTGAGCTCCTGGTGGTGCAAAGGGACATAAGCCATTCACTCTGTCGGATCGCAGACAACATGGACAACCCTCACTGTGCCACCAGGGGAAGACCACCACCAGCCACAGGGAGGGAGGAGGAGGAGGATATGTCCGACGGAGCATCCCAAGCATCGTCAAGGCCTGCATCTGAGGGTCCCCTGAGTAAGGTGGGTCATCCACGGAAAAGACCGTGAGATGCAGCGGGCCATCCACATCTCCTAGGTCAACTGGTCTGGCACCTGGCCTTCATGTGCAACAGCATCACCTCATTGACTGACATTCTCTGCCACATGGACTTGCTGGTCACAGTCTGACCAATGATGCCAAACACTGTGGTCTGGACTCTGCTGCTTTCAAATGCCAAGGATACCACCTCCCCCTGGGAACTTTGGATTCTATGGTCCCTGTATTGCACCTTTTTCTTGCACAAATCACGCCCCAGACCTATAATAATTTTTTTTTTTAAATAATTGGTGTTGCAGTCATTTCGCATGAGTCCACAACATAAGTGTGGGGATATGTCAAAGTATGCCTGAGGGCCATATGTAGGTAGCTAAATACCGGTCGGTAACGGCCGAAATTCGGTAAATATGCCGTTACCGACCGGTATTTAGTCAAGTGAGATGTAGGAGGCCAAAACCAGTTTTCGGTAAATATGAAGCGGTAAATACCGATTCATATTTACCGAATACAGATTTACCGAATCGGTAAATATGAAGTGGTAAATATGAAGTGGTAAATATGAAGTGGTAAAACTGAAAAAGACATGTAGGTAAATTCGGTAATTAAGAAATCCATGAAATTCGGTAATTAAGAGTCGGTAATTAACACGGATTGAAAGCAGGTGGTAAGCATCAACAGTGCATATAAGCAATCCCAAAATGCAACAGCGTGGACAACATGGCCGCTCTGTATGTCATTGCAAGGCGCCTACGTCTACAGGCAGCAGGTCTGAGGATTTGGAGACGGGAGGAACGCATCTACAGACAGCGCATCACACTCTTTCAACAGACTGACGCAGAGATCCATGAAAGGTACAGGCTACACCCACAAACCATCATGGACCTGATAAGGGACCTGCACCCACTCCTGGACCAGCCAACAAGAAGGGCGCATGCCATACCACCACATGTGCAGGTGCTCTGCAGCCTACATCTACTAGCATCTGGCAGTTACCAGGGGGTGATAGCTGCGGTGGGTGGTGTATCCCAGAGTTGCCTGTCCCGTTTCTTCAGGAAGTTCCTGGATGCCATGATGCAGAGAATGCACCACTACATCAGCTTCCCAAACACACAGGCTGAACTGCAGAAAACTAAAACTGACTTTTATCACATGGCACAGTTCCCCCATGTCATTGGCTGTATTGATGGCACACACATCCCAATCTGCCCACCAGCTGCCACTGAGCACATCTACAGGAACAGAAAGTCCACCCACTCCATCAATGTGCAGGTAATCTGCGATGCAGGGAACATCATCACTGATATTGTAGCGAAGTTTCCTGGGAGCACCCACGACTCCTACATCTTCCAGAACAGTGGGATCTACACACGACTGCTTTCTGGAGAATTTGGAGACGGATACCTGCTAGGTAAGTAACAGTGACGCCCCATGAGACTTGCAAATCATAGTGTATTGAGACATGTGACTGATGGTTCACTTTCACTCACCTAGGCGACAGTGCATATGCCGTGCGGTCATTCATCCTCACTCCCTACCTACACCCAGCAACCCAGAGTGAGAGACGATATAACGTGGCAAACAAATCTACACGCAACGTGGTGGAGCGCACGTTTGGACTATTGAAAAGCAGGTTCCGCTGCCTCCACAAAAGCGGAGGCGCACGCCAGTACACACCCATCATCTGTTGCAAGATCATTGCCACTTGTGCAATGCTGCACAACCTTGCCACAAAGAGAGGTACAGAGGTGGAACTAACAGATTTTGAGGACAATGAGGATGATTCAGGTCAGCCAGAGGACAACGCTGCTGGAGTGCCAACAGCAACAGATGGGAGAGAGAGACGGGCAGAGATCACATGCAACTATTTCTGAGTAAGTAAGGGGACACAGCCAATTGTTGTATGTCATGACGTAGTTTTAATGCGGCACTACGCCACAACACCAAAAATATGCCATTCTGGTAACATTGCGTATGTACAAGGAGTAAGTCCAGGGTTACGTCACCCAGTAGTATGTGGCTATGCGGTGCAGCATTAATGCTTGCGTCCACGCGCTACAGTGTGGGATGGCACGGATTGAGCCTCCTCACTACTGCCAACCCCAAGCCGCCTGCTGCTCCTGCGGGTTTCTGGGACCCGGGGGTGTTATGCTGCTCCTGCTGCTGGTGTCGATGCTTTCTGCAGCATCCCCTGCACCACTTGTGGCCGCCTGACTGGTCAATAGCACCTCCAGGGCACTGGTGACCTGCCTCTCCTCTGCACTCCAAGCCTCTCCAGAGTCTGTTAATTGTGTGCACCTGCCCGGGTGTGGCCACTTCCTGGTTGGGTGGGGTGTGGTTGCACAGGATTGGCTGTTTCATCCAGTCATGTGATTTTCTTTTCCCGATTCGGTAAATACCGATTCGGTATTTACCGAATCGGTAAATACCACCGCGGTATTTACCGATTCGGTAAAATCCGATTCTTGAATACCGAATGTTACCGATTCGGTAAATATTACCGAATTATTACCTACATATAACTTACCGATTCTTAAATACCGAATCGGTACGGTTCGGTATTTAAGAATCGGTAAATTTGATTTACCTACATGAGGCCCTGAGTGTGGAACTAACTCCAGCCATCCATACACTGGGATCTGAGTCCGGTCAAGGACACACGTGGGTCACAATGTATCATCAAATACAGACTTGGAGCGCAATACTCACCCGTGATGGCCTCAAGCAGCTGAGGGGGGGCTTGCAATACTGCTCGTACAGACCAATTTGGAAGAGTATCATGAAGGCGTAGAGGTCATGGGTCATGTGGAGGTGCCTGGGGAGGGAGTCCCAGGTCTGTTTGGCGAGGTGGGAGAACTATCTCCTGCATGCAGTTGTTCTGTGGAAGTGATGAATGGTGGCCAGGGCAAGGTTGTCTGCACGGAGTTGGGCCAACGGGGTGTTGGATGACAGACTTCCAAGGTCGGTTTTGGATCTGGGGTTGCGGACTGCCTCCTGAGTGTGGGTGAGGAGTCTGAAGGTGATCCTGCAACAGACAGTGAGCCATTGTAGCTATCTCAGGTGGACGGTGATGTGGCTGGGGCGGGGGATGTTGAAGATGAGGTGTGCGGATGCACCCTGGATATGGACAAGTTCTCCTGCAGTTTTGCTGTTGTCCCTCCGTAGAGGGCGTTGCTGTAGTGGACCAGGCTCATGTCATGGACCTGGGGGACGGTCTGTCTTGCCTTGGAGTGGATCTATCTGTGGATCATTTGCAGCATGCGGAGGGTGTTGCAGCATGAGATACAGATGGTGTTGAGTTGCATTGTAATTGTGAGCGATGAGTCCATGATGAACACCAGCTTGCGTGCGTGGCCACTGGGTGCTGGTGCGGAGCCCAGGCCGTTGGGACACAAGGAGTTGACCCAGCCGTAAGGGGACAATCCTCAGATGATGAAATCCCAAGTCCAGCCTCAGGTGGCTGATGTTCAGCCATTCGTCAATGGATCTCATGCCTTCTTGAAGGTTGGATCTGGCAATGGCTGGGTCTGATGGTGGAGAGAGGGGTCATGGAGACATTGGAGATCGTCACGCTGAGAGATGAGCCCTCGGGCATGGGCCAGATGACCCCAGTGTACCACATGCGGAAGGGTGGAGGCCGACTCCCTGGGCCTTGCTGGTGAGCTACTTGTTGATTTAATCCTGGGCCCTCCTCTGGATACCAGTGTTGGAGATGTGTGAGCTGACAGTGTGGTAGTACATGGTGTACAATGCCGTTGAGAGGTCAAGGGGGGTGGTCTCACCATTGTTGAGCAGGGCAAAGTTGTCGTTGGTGGTGGCAATTATGACGGTTGCAGTGGTGTGATTACTGTGGAAGATGGTCTGGTGCCGGTTGCCTGGAGCTGTTTGCGTGGAGGAAGTTTGTCAGTTGCTCATTGAATGTCTTCCTGATTACATTTGGTGGGTAGGGAAGCAGGGTGATGTTCCAGGAGTTCCTGCGGTACTGCCGTCCGTTGTTTAAGAAGGGCCTGGGTCTCTGCATGCCTCCAGCTCCCATGGAATGTGGCAAACTCAAAGGAGACATTCATGATTTGCTGGACGTGGGCTTCAAGGATGGGGAATGATGTGGTTGAGATGTTGTGTGGGAAGGGGCCTGATGGAGAGCCAGAGTGGATGGTGCACATGAGCCAGGTGGTGTATTTGCTGCTGACGGGAGTCCAGAACCTGAGGGGGGTTTGTCCCACGGATAATAGTGCTGTCTGTCCCTGTGTGCCAAGGCTGTCATGTATGTCCATGAGCTTGCAGTGGTAGAAAGTTGCAAGGGATTTGATCTGCCTTGCAAGGGTGGGGTGTCTTTTGGATGGAGAGCTGCTGTCAGTCCACTCACAATGCTGATGAGCTCCTTTATGTCGTGTGTTTTGGTGCCTCTGTTCTATCTGAAGGATCTCCACTTGTCCTTGCTGATGATATGGTGATGGCTGTTTGTGGCGTTTTCCAGGGCTGTAAGGTAACTGATGGTTCTTTGTGTTGCAAGGTTTGCACAAGAGTCCGGCTAGATCTGTATGAGTCCAGTAGGTCTGCCTTGTCCCAGGTGGCTTAACTGTTGTTGTGCTTCACAGGAAAGTCCATCAACGTGGCAAGATTGTTGGATCAGTTGCTGATCCAGTGTGTGAGGTTGCAGGGTGTGGCGGGGGTGTTGGTTCGAGTGTCCCACACAGCTTGTCTGTGGTGACTTACATCAAGCATCTTTGGGGGATCGGTAGCAGGGTGTGGGGCAGTGTGTTGCTTGTCGGAGACGTGGATGCAAATGTTGATGGACCAATGATGGATGGTGGTGTGGTTCTCCTCCAGCAAGAAGTTACTGGCCCCCAGCAACATGTAGCCTGTGGAGGTGAGGGCATGCGTGCAGATGTACGTGTTGATGGCTTTGGGGATTCGTGGATGTAGGCCTGGAGAGCTGTAGATGAGAATTACTCTGAAGGTTGCCAGGGGGTTGGTGCAAAACCGGATTTGTGACTGTGAGGGTGTACTTGTGAATAAATTGCAAGTCATCCGCCGGGATTGTTGGTGCCGCCCCTGCGGGTAATCTTGTATCCGTCAGAGATGGCAATGAAGAAGTTGTGTGCTGAGGATGCTTTTATCCAGGTTACTGTCATGAAGGTGATGTGTGGGGCTGTTGTGTTGAGGAGGTAACAGAGTCCAATGGCATGCTGGTGGACGGAGCGGGTGTGGAGTAGGAGGCACATGACCTGGTTCTTCTGACAGGGTCTGGTAAGCGGGGCAGCGCTGTGTAGGCAGTTGGAGTTGAACTCTCAGCATGCAAAGGTGTCATGTGTGCGCTTAGGGGTTGCCTGATAGCAGGCGGTTTCTTGTCTGGTGGACATTGCTTGGAGGGATGGCTGCAGCATGAGCCTGTTGTGTGACGTGGGTCATGCAAGGACCAGAGGGTAGTGCACTGTGGACGTTGCAGGCGCAGACGGTCCTGCCTTTGGCACGGTGTTGGCGCAACAGCGGCACAGACAAGCTGCTGGCTGCATTAAGAATGGGTGGAGGGGGGAAGGGAGGAGCATTTTGGAGGCGTGTGGGTTGCAGAATCAGGGCACTCGGTGGGGCGGTGCCGCAGGTGAGGCTGCAGCAGGCGGAAGGGGTGAGAAACTAGGCAAAAAGTAGCACACAAAGACAAGGTCAGAAAGGCACAGTGCAACAGGTGTATGTAAAGGAAGGAGTGTCAGGTTACTCATGGGTCACTCTGAGAAAATGTATGAAGAATCAACAAAAATGACGGCCACAGGATCAGGCAACAAAATGCGGAGCTGCTCACAGGAGACACACCATCAGCAGGCGTTGACGTCCTGTTGTGGGGAGCAACCTGCACAAATACATACACAACCAGGTACTTCATGCACAATAGAGATTATTAGCCATGAAGAACTGCATACATGTTGCCGAAGTACACATACACTCATATGCTCAATCTTTGACAATTATGCCATAGATGACGCATGCAAACTGGCAAGAGATCTGCAGTGACAGAGATGAGGCACTTTGGATTGTGCTGAACACCTTTATTGCACAAACTCACACAAAGGGAAATGCATCCATACGAACAGACTCACAGGTCAGTTGACAGAACATGTGGGACATACGCTGGACCCCCCCTTCACAACACGGATGTTGTAAATCCCAATGAACTGGCACACAAGTTAAGGGGATGAGCCAAACACATCCTGCTGCACACGGAGAGGCTGCAATTCACCATAGAGCCTGTTGTTGTGATGTCCCACACTATCTCCACCCGTAGCATCAGCAATGTTCCAGAGGCAATGTTTACGCACATTGATGCCTTCATCAGACTCCACACTCCACTACAGATGACTGTCAAGAAGGGTGACTATCATGTCATGGGAGTGATGCTACATGTTATATGCTCCATGGTGAGAAGACATGTATGCATGGTACCACAACATGCACAGAAGCAGTCCCCACACATTCCCAACCCGTACCACCACCAAAAAGCCTTGCTGCAATCCTTACCCAAACTGACATTTCCACATGTCCGTGCATGGAACGCTGATTCAGCACATGGTGCAGTCCTCATGAGGAATAGCAGAAGGACAAAGATGACAAGAGCAGACAACAGGCGCAAAAACCTGGGAATGACAGAAACACAAGAATTCACCTGAAACAAATCTCGCCGCACACATGGTCAGTTACGAAACATGAACAATGTTGGACACATGCAAATTTCAAAGAAAGTCTCTCCGCAAAACTGTGTGGCATGACATCATCACTCGAGTGACACATCAGTACACACATCAAAGTCACTTTGCATTCAGTCAGCTGGACACACACATTGCAACACATGCCACTCAATGCCACAAGCTTGCACACTCATACCCAGTGACTCACCATTATGAGAAGAAGTTGCGTATGAGCTGACTCCGGATATCATCCTCCTCCTCCTCATCACTTGCCTCGTGACCAAGCCCTGGATCCTCCACGGTGGGTGTTGCTGCTCAACAGGATCAAGGATGAGTGACACTGCCTTCTCAATGGCCAGCATGCAGCACACAATGAAGATTTTGCAGACCTTCTCCGGTGCATATGGGAGGGACCCACCTGTCTTGTCAAGGCACCGGAATCGGCTCTTCAGGAGGCCAAACGTCCTCTCAATCACTCGCCTGGTCTGCCCGTGTGCATTGTTGTACCGGTGATCTGCAGCTGTTCTTGGGTTGCAGAGAGGTGTCATTAGCCATGGCATGTTGGGATATCCAGAGTCCCCTACATGGAAACATCATGTAAATAAGTGGGTCAGGAGGAGATGCCGTAAGAGTCAAAGTTACTGCAACACACAGGACCAACAGAGTATACCCACCAACAAGACATGCTCGTTCGTTGTGCAGCCGCAGCATTATTTGTGGCACCCTGCTACGCCTCATGATGTAGGCATTGTGTGCTGATCCTGGAAAACGTGCACAGACATGGGAAATCAGCATGTTAGCAAGACACACCACAAGGGCATTTATTGAGTGGTAATGTTTACGGTTGCGATAGGCTTGATCCTGTGCCTGTGGTGGTACCAAAGCCACATGTGTCCCATCAATGGACCCAATGACATGGGGCATCCCTCCCAGGGCATAGAAATCACCCTTGACATCTGTCAACTCCTCAGGAGTAGGAAATTTGATGAATTCATCAAGGTGCTCCAACATGTCTTCCAAAACATCACGCAGGACACGGCTGAACATTGTCTGTGACATCCCACCAACATCAGCTATGGTCAATTGAAATGTACCTGTGGCAAAAAAATGTAGGGCTGCCATCACCTTCATCTTTGGGGTCAGCGCAGTAGGATACCTGTGTCGCGGTTGGAGGTGTAGTGCCAGCTTGTCGGTCAAGTCCTCAATCAACTGTTGAGTGAATCTGTAACGTCGGATGCAGGCACGTTCCCTCATGGCAGCCAAGTCTGGCATTGGTCTTGGGACAGGCGGTGCCCTGAAAGACATTGTTAGGAATAATGAAGATTGAGAGTCTGCCAACATCAATGTCAATGAACATAGCACATGCTAAACTGCTACTAAACATCAGGTAACTATGGAGTCTGGTGTGTGCAATACATCCAGGACACATATGCCAGCTTGCTGGCACTCCTACGAAAAGCCAGATACACCTGTTGATTGTCAAGTCTACATGACATGCCCTGAAATTTGCTGGGGGCAAGTCTGAGTGAACAGCCAGTGATATCACCGGAGTGACACACATCCACATAGCTGCATTGGAAGGATGTCATCTCATCCAGACAGTTGACTGCAAGGCACATGCACAGGTCACATGGAATGTCAAATGTACATATGAAAGACATTGCGATGAAGGGGTAACAACAAATAAACACAGCCATTGAGACGACGCAGACATGTATGCCTGGGAAAATATGATGTCCAATGCACACAGACCCTACAGCCGTGGGAATCCACATGTGGCATGGTGTGCGTAGATGTGTGCCATGCCCATCTCCACACAGACCCATGTTGGATGCACCAACAGCAGATGCAGTTGACGGAACACTAACAGCAAGCTCATGGGAACACATGACACACACCTGACATAGTCACATAGGGGCACGCTGATCGTGACATGTCAGTTGATAGAGTGTCCCTGTCCCTGGCATCAGGAGACAGGTGCGGGTGGTGATGACTGTGCCATCCCACTGCTGCTGTGCCTGACACAGTTGGACTACAGATACACATGTGGCAAGTGTCAAGGTGATGTGTGCCACATAGTGCCCCATTACACATGTGTCCACAGGTCATCACACATCAATTGTGCAACTAGATGAGATGACCTATGCAATATCACTGGCTGACACACCTAGGGCCTGCACATGAAAGTATGCAATGACAAGTACTTGATGGACATCCTTGTGCGACTCGTGGCCCTCCATTCCTGCCATGTGTACGGTCCGTATCACTATTGTACTGGTGCCGTACGGGTACATGTGAAACGCACCGTACACCTGCATTCATTGCGTGTGTGCGGTCCGTATCACTGTTCTACTGGTGCCGTAGGGATACGTGTGAAACGCACCGTACACCCACATTCATTGCGTGTGTATGGTCTGTATCACTATTCTACTGGTGCCGTACGGGTACGTGTGAAACGCACCATACCCACGCATTCATTGTGCGTGTACGGTCCGTATCACTATTCTACTGGTGCCATAGGGTACGTGTGAAATGCACCGTACACCCGCATTCATTGTGTGTGTATGGTCCGTATCACTATTCTACTGGTGCCGTACGGGTACGTGTGAAACGCACCATACCCACGCATTCATTGCGTGTGTACAGTCCGTATCACTATTCTACTGGTGCCGTAGGGGTACGTGTGAAATGCACCGTACACCCACATTCATTGCGTGTGTGCGGTCCGTATAACTATTCTATTGGTGCCATACGGGTACGTGTGAAACGCACCGTACATGTGTGTGGATTTCAAATTTACATAGGGGACACATAGGGGACAAGTATTAGGCCCAAAATGCATGCTGGTTGTCATTGATACAGAGTTTTCATTTGCAATGTGTCCATCAGGTGTCCTGGAACAGTCAGTTGGCCAAATAATACAATGTTGCAAAGTGGTTGTTGACTTGACATGATGCTCAAAATTTGAACAATGCGAATGCGTGTCATTGGTGTGTGTTTAAAGTGATTGGAGTAAACGGATGATGAGAATGAGTCTGACCAATCACTATGTACTCCTCTAAATGAATGCCCCTCAGCAAGACAGATATAAGGCAGCCAGAACCCATGAGAGGGCATTTGCCTGCACAACTTTCCAGTCGACCACACTGCTGCTGTCTCTGCTTCCTCTGGACCATGTCGCGTACTGTGGAGAGGGCCCAGCCATTCACCCTAGAGGAGAATGAGGCGTTGCTGGACGTCCTCCTCCCACAGTACCCCAAGCTGTATGGGAGACCAGGGGAGCAGGTGAGTGCTGACTCCACTACCTTTCCCTATGCACCTGTTGTGTGACTCTCACTTCTGGCATTGTGTCCAGGTGTGACAGACATGCACAGTTGTTTAGAGTGGGTCCCAGGGGTGGGGACATGCTTATGTCTCTCATGCAGAGCATGAGGTAGTTCCTGTGTGCACTCCTCACTTGCATTTTGCTTACTGTGACATTCACTGCATAGTGCATGACACATTCAGCCAGGCAAATCATTGGTGCCTTTTTTTCCTATTGTCCTGAGGTTATTCAGTGGTGCCCCCCGGTGTGACAGGTGACTGTACCCACAGATGTGTATGAGTTGAGTGGACCTGTGGTGAGAGTGTCCAAATGATGTGTACGACCTCATGGACATTGATGTGTGTCAATGTTCCTTGTCATGTGGGTGAGTGTCTATGTGAAGTGTTGCACCACAGCTGCATGGAGGAGGCAACAGCTCTACCCATCTGATGTGACAAGTAAGCCGTGCTGTGTGTCTGACTTGCAGAGCTAGCACAACACCTGTGACAACCCACAGGCAAGTGGCACATGTGCAGAGTGAGTGTTGTATCCGCTGTTGTGACTGACAGGCGAGTGATCTGTGCCTGGGTGTGTCTGTCTAGTCTGCTGAGGGTGCGTCAGTGGAGTGGGACATGTGACTGCTTGGCACGTGCTGTCCATCAGCCTGCTGTTGCATGTGCTGCACAGTGTGTGCCATGATCAGTGAGTGTGTCGCACCCCTTATGCCACCTGTTGACTTTCAATGCCATGTAGTGCATTGGGGCTTGCACACAGGCCAATTTCTCATTGAGAATGATGCAATTCCTGTCAGCATCCTATGCCCTGTTCAACATATCAAAGATGTTCAAATGTTTGTCTCTGGGACATGGAGCAGGTGTAGTGATGTTGTCTCACTTTGTCATCCTGACAGGTAACTGCCTACGAGAAGATGGTGACCTGGCAGGACATCGTCAGGGCCGTGAGATCGACGGGGGATCGGAGTTGACGCCTACCACAGGTCTGAAAACGGTGGCAGAATATCCGGTGCTGGACCCGGCGGATCGCCCGGGTCCAGCTGGTGCTCGACCCTCCTCGCCCCCACGGCGGGCAGCGACGCCTGACCTCCCATATGACCCGTGTCCTGGCGGTGGTCTTCCCTGACCTCGATAGGCAGTTACAGGAGAGACTGCAGCAAGGAGGGGGTAGGTACATGGCTGTTTGTTGTGTTATGTGTCACCAGCTTTTGGAAGTGCTCTGTAGCCTGGATATACTCCCAGAGTTTATATGTGCAGTGCATTTTCTGTTCCCCAATGTCATCTGGTGCTCTTTTTCATCCCTTCCCCTCCTTGACATGTGTCCCCTGGTCTGTGTGTAATCACATTTGCACATGGTCATCTAGGGTGCCAGAAAATCAAAGTGCACATTGCTTTCAACATCATGTGGGAGGGTGGTCTGTGACATGTGTTGGTACCTTGCCTGTGCCATGACCTGTTCACTATGTTGGGGTTCCATATTTGTTGGCACTGATGATGAGTCTCAACATAGGAGTGTGAGGTTTCAACTGAACACCCTTGCACCATGCATGACAAATGTTGTGGCCTCAGACATGATGTGCATGAGTGGGAGATATGCATAGTGCCATGACGGTTGCTCATGGTACAGTCAGCTCATTCCAGGAACACGGAGCAGTGTGCTCACTACAATCATCTGAGACACCCTGGCCTCCTAATCATGTGTGTCATCCAACACTGCACATTCTCTGTGGGTTCAGCATAGGTCTGCCTCTGTGGCATTGCTCCCTGGCCTAGTTTGTATATTTCCAATGTGTGCCACATGTGTCCACTGGACAGGGATACACCATTTGGCGTGTGCATACTCACACTGGGCAGTGCCTGTGTGGCTATTCACAACAATCTGTTGATGGTTGTTTGTCACAAATATGTGTTGGCAGCCCCACGAGGTGATGTTGTGTCAATTTAGCAATTGTTGCTGCACAGTTTTGGAAACCCTGATTAAGAGGTGTCACTTCTTGATCTGTATCAATCACATTGACTCATGTATGGGGGTTGTGCGGAAGAGGCCTACATGGGTGAGAATAATCCAGGATCATTTCATACCCTTGCTTTAATCTTGCATATGCATATTGAATGATGCCAAGTGTAAACCCTGTCCAGTATTGTGATTCAGGTACTATGTTTAGGCTATCGAAAGTATTAGTAATGCCAAGAGTTGAAATGTAATGTTTTCACAATAGTACAGTGAGCATTCTGCACTGCATGCGTGCATGTGTGAGAATCCAGATTTCTAATATCCAAAAGTAGACAGAAAGAATTGTCTGGTTTCCACTTGAAGAAGAAGTTAATTCATCAATGAGTGACTGGTACTTTCACTCCCTGTTATTTAAACTTGGTTGGAATCGCTATTATATTGCACTTGCTCAAAGGGTACTGAACTTGAGCCTGTAGTTTATTCCAAAAAGGAGTCCTTATCTAACCCTGTTTGATTTCTAGAGAATGCCCTCCTTCCTATACATTTGTCCCCGACATCCTCGGTTCCATACCTGAAGAAGGAACGTATTACTTCCTTTCCATGAGGTATCCTGAAGGTAATCATTCTCAGCTAGAATAATGTCATAGGCTGCAAATAAGCCTAGACAGAATGGCTACTTTTATAGTTTGCAATATGTCATCGTGTATTTCTATTTCTACATTTAAAACTCTGTCTTGGGATTTTATACATTCATCTGTTTTATAATGACAATATATTCTCAGTGAGGGGTTGAGACAAGATATTCCTTGAGAGCTTGGCAGACTATTGTTATTTCTGCTGGGCTGTCTGGAATAACTACTGAATGTTTTGCAGAAGCACTCTTATTTTCTGGGGTATTTTGTTTTTAATTTAGTGGTCAAACCTTCCACATTCATTTTTTTATAATGAACTTTTGAGTTTGAACATTTGTCTACTTTCTTCACACTATGGGCTACATGCATCAAAATTGTAAATTGCGAATAGCTAATTGCAAATTCCTGAGAATCGCAATTAGGTAATTGCAATATACAATGTATGAAACTCAAAGGCCCACATGCATCAAAGCAAAAACCGGTCGCAAACGGGCAGATTCTCAGAATCTGCCCCTTTGCGACCGGTATTTTTGCATTTGGGATGCATCATCCCAAATGCAAAAATCGCAATTTAAGTTATCTCTAAATTGCGATTACTTAAATTGCCATTGCATTTAAGGAATCGCAAATTGAGATTCCTTAACTGCAATGCATTAAAGTAAAACAACTAGCGATTTCGTTAATAGGGGGAGCAAATTACCATGAAGTTGAACTTCACGGTAATTTGAAAAAACTTTGAAAAATGCACTAAAGTGCATTTTTCAAAGTTTCATTTTACACACACACATGCCTTTGGGGCATGTGTGTGTGCAAGATGTACTCATATGCAGATTTCAGGGGTGCCACATGGTGTCCTTTTGACACCCTGGCACCCTTGAAATTGCACTCTCAATTTGCGATTCTCTAATTGAGAATCGCAAATTGAGATTGTCTTCCATTCATTCCTATGGGCCTCTAGACCCATAGCAATGAATGGGGAGATATTCCTTAATTGCGAGTCGCAATTTGCGAGTCGCAATTAAGGAATGTTTAGAAATCGCTATTTTTAAGCGATTTCTACATGCATAGCCTTTTGCTATTCCTTATTAGCGAATCCTTATTTTTCCCATTCAATATGGAATCGCAAATGGCATTGTTGATGCATGTGCCAGAAAGAGTTTCAAATAGGAATTCCAAGAGTTTCGCAAATCACTTCACCCCATTTGTTAGACCTGGCACCTTGGCGTGAGTCTCCCTTCCACTTTTTGTCGCTGTGCCTCATGTGCTTTGCTGGTGTTAGCTGCTCAGAGCACTGTGCCACTGCCAACCAGTGCCACAGTGCAAGTGCTCCCAATTTAAAATGTATATGTTAGTTGGATTCCATGATTGGCTTATTTGGTTTACTGTCAGACCCCAGTAAAGAGCACCAGGAGTGCCCAGGGCTTGTAAATACAAATGCTGCTGGTGGGCTTGCAGCACTGGTTGTGCCACCCACAGAAGTGGCCTAGTAAAATGTGTCTAAGGTCTGCCATTGCAGAACCTGCATGCAGTCTGGTACTGTCATGCTGACTGGGCAAGTGCACCCACTTGCCAGTCCCTAAACCTTCCCTTAACTTCATATTAGTCACCCCTATGGTAGGCCCAAGGACAGGGTGCATTGTAAGCATAAGGTAGGACAAGCCCTGATGTGCATGGCATGTCCTAATAGTGAATCACAGCCATTTTTCTCACTATTGTAAGGCTACCTGTTCTCCATAGGCCAGAATGAGCTGTTAGAATTGTTACATTCTATGATCCTAACAGACCCAGGGAACATGGTAGAAAGTCGAGTTTAGTATGCCTGAACTCAGAATAATAAAATACATCTTTTAGCAAAGTTTATTTTAATATTCTGTGTTTGCAAATACCACTTTTAGAAAGCTGGTATTTGCTTGCCTAACCATTTCAGCCCGCCTCTGCTAGGATGTGTATCTGCTGTCTGGTTTCTGTGAGTGACAGGGCTGGGGAATTCCAGGACACAGGCTGGGGCAGCCCGGTGGTGAATAGAGAGATTTACATCCAGATAGGTGGGAGGAGTACACCTGGACTCTGAATAGGGCTGTGCTCTGCCACCACAATGCTGGCTCCACCGGCTGATGTCTCTGCCGTGCACCCTGAATAGAAAGTCAGAGTCATGTCAACAAAGTGCTCAGGAACTGGTTCTGGCTGGGCAAAGGCCCCTCTACCCCAGAGGAACAAAGGAATTAGGGGTATAAGTATCGGGACCCTGCTCCCAAGAAATTAGATCCTGCTTGACCAGAAGAACCTCTGCCTGGGAAAGCTGTAAGGAGGAGTACTGTCCCTGACCTGGGGGATTGGCCTGCAGTGGTTGCCTTGCTGCTGAAGGAGAGGAGAAAGACTACAAAGACTTTATTTCAACTTGTGGTTAAAAAGATCTCCAAGGGCCTGAGTAGAGCTGGCCTCCTGTTAAGAAGTCCCAGGAACAGAAGGACTTCACCCCCAGCTTCCCCCTGAACTCTGCTGTGTGAGTTCTGCCCCTCCTAGAGTGCTGGAACCAGTTTTGGGACCTCTGGGAGCTGTGCCTGCTGTTGGGAAGCTGGGCAAGAAGAAATAAATCAAAGATCTCCACTTTTTCACGCACAGCCAGCTTAGCGAGAAAATTTCCGTCGCACCGCTTGGTAGCATGCAGAATTTTATCGCTGAGGACACCGTCGCAGAGCCTGCTGCCGCTGAGCCAGATCAGCTCTGGAAAAATCATTGCCCCGCTCGTTAGCGGACCGAATTTGATCGCTACCAGCCAAGCTCCACGCTTTGCATGTTAGCTGGAAGAATTCTATTGCTGCGAACTTTGTCGCAGAGCCTGCCGCTGCTGTGTGGAATCGTCGCAAAACAAGCCAAGATCATCGCACCGCTCGTTAGCGTGAGTAATTTTATCGCAGCGAAAATCGTCGCAGACTCAACCAAGATAAACGCTGGTGAAATTGACGCCCTGCTCGTTAGCGGGCCGAATTTTGTTGCATTGTGCCTTAGCGAGTAAATTTTTACCGGATAAGCTACACCTTGATTTTCAACGCTAAAGTGCCGCTAGGAACTTTTTATCGCATCATAAGGTACTGTGGGTTAAAACGGACACTAAGGTGAATGATTTTGTCGCTATCCTAAGAACTCTTTCTAAAATCATATTCTAGAACTGTGTATGTCATTTTTGTCATTATTTGGTCTTGTGCTAAGCCTTTATATAAAAAATCACTACTTTTTTATATAAATCTAGTGTGGTGTCCATTTGTGGGGTTGTCACTGAGTTACTGTACGTAGTCACAAATGCTTAACCTATAACGCTCTGAGATAAGCCTTGTCTGCTCGCGCCAAGCTACCTAGAGGGTGAGCAGGGGTTATTTTAGGAGTGTAACCCCTTACCCTGACTAGAGGAGAGGGTCCCTGCTTGTCACAAGTACCTACCTGTGCCAACCAGAGATCCCCCAATTCTAACACCATTTATATTAATGAGTTAGATCACAATTTGCAAACCCCTAGGGATCGCAAAAATCACGGGGTTGGTGGCCTGTTGAGGGCAGCAGACCACCTAGCCTGTGATTGCTTTTAAATGAAGCAATCTTTTTTTTTGTACAGCAGCCCGTTTTCCTTAAAGGAAAACAAGATGCTTTACAAAAAGTGAAATAAAACATTTTCTTTTCATTTTTTAAGAGTAGGCAGTGGTTCGTGGGACCACTGCCTGCTCTTAAAAAATGCTGTAACAAACATTCACAAAAGGAAAGGGGTCCCGTGGGGACCGCTTCCCATTTGCAAATGGGTTACCACCTACTCAAAGTAGGTGGTAAAATGTGAATGTTTTACAGCCACATTTCAGTCACAAAACATTCCTACATACCAATGCGATTCGGAATTAGGAAGGGACGCCCGAAACACGCCCCTTCCAAATAGCGAATCATAAACCAATTTTGTTATTCGGTAACAGGTTACCAAATCGCATAATAGGGTTTGCTGCATCCGAAAAGCATTTTTTGCGTTCGCAAACTGGCCGAATCTATGAATCAGCCATTTTGCGAAGGCAAAAATGCTTGATGCATGTGCCCCAATGATATGTATCCCAACATGGTCCTTTTCCTGCTTTCTGACTTGCATACACATCTCGTCTAGGATACAATTTGGCCTCTGCTTTTATTTGTAGAGAGTTTCTCTGAGTGTCTGCTGTTGCCACAATTCTATGAAGAGAGTGAAGAACAGCTCTCAGAATTTTGATACCAATCAAGCTTTTTACATTTTATTATGGTCCATCAAATTATAACCACCCCAGACATACTGCTTTTGTGATAATCCAGGCCATATTATTGGGTTACTACCCTGCAGAAAATGACTGTCTTTTGTGTGATGTCACCTCATTGTTTGCCCTATATGCTTTGATGGCTTTATAACTCTGCATTTTTCCTCTGTGAACCAGGAATAACAGTCTCTTCTCTTCCCCTTTAAACATTGTTAAATTGGCCTACATCTGAGTGACACAATTTTATTGCCTATAAGTCCCTAGTATAGGTGAAGGAAATGCACCCAGGCTCTGGAAGTTAAATGTCACCTGTGGACTGCAGCATCAATTGTGCCAACTATAGAGTGGGCCTATAAATCATGGTTTCGGGCCTATTAGAGTAACCTGAATGCTGCAGTCTAAAACCTGCATTGTGACTTGTCAAACAAAATAACCCTTTTTGAAAGGAAAAGATCTCTTTTTAAAATATTAATGTCAGCCCTGTAGTCTCCTATCCAGCTCGGGCACTCGCCAATGACTGCTCAATACAAGGAGAGTCGTTTTACACATCTTTATTCTTCAGCGTGTAAGTAAGAACTCAACGTTCTAAACCTGCTTTCACTTCATTACCCTCAAGTGACTATGTCACAGGTCCACGGAGTCTATCGGGAACCAAAAGAGTTCTTCCATTCTTTATTTACACAACACTACTTCTCCCCATTTGTTATATAAAAAGTGACAACTTTTTTGTAAATAAATAAGTAGATGAATAAATACATAAATAATTCAAATACATATAAACTTATAACTCTTCAATGAGCCTTCGTGGTGCAGGATCATCAACTGTCTGTCCAGACCCAGTCTCTACAGTGACATCGATGTTTGATGAGTGATGAGATACATGTCTGAAGTGAGAAGAATCTCTTGTGAGGGACAAGGCACTTCCCAGGACGTTGGGCAGTCACCATGCATACCTTGGTGTTGTGACAGTAAAAGGCTCAACCTCGAAAGGGGCATACAAGATTTTTGCTTTCTGGATTGTCAAACTAGTACTTTATCTCTTCTCTTAAAAGTGATATCTTTCACATGTCATTGCTTGTCAGCATAGATTTTCTTTTGTGAACAGAATCCTCTGTGTAAATGTATTTCTCAGACTTTGATTTGATATTAATCCATTGGGGTTGCTTGGTTGATTGGCTCTCCAAAACATTAAAGTTGTAGGGATTTGCTCTATATTTTGAATGAGGAGTCGATTGGTAAGCTCGAAGAAAGGTATTCAAAACAACCTTGAGATCGAGCTTCTCTAATGCAGCACACTGCACAGCTTTCTGTAAAGTACTCATGAATTGTTCTACTAGGCCATTGGCCTGGGGCCAAATAGGAGTACTTTTCTGATGTGTTCCATTGAGATGTCTGAGAAAGACTCTGAACTCTCGACTATTGAAAGGTGGGCCATTGTCAGATTTCAAGTTCACAGGGACATCCCATGTCACAAAGATGCCATCTAATCATTCAATAACGTATTCAAGAGTGATGGATGAACGACCTTCTGTCAATGGAAAGGAGGAGTATTCATTAACAATGACCATTAGATGATGTCCATTCCAAGAGGACCAAATAAATCAACAGCAATTCTCTCCCAAGCATGGTTAGGCAATTCTGACATGTTTAAAGTGTGCTGAGAAACATGAGATGAGAGACAGCTGCATAAATGACAGAACTTTAATTCTCTTTCAACCCTTTCATAGAGATGAGGAACCCAGACATGCTTTGAAGAACTGTCTTTGTGGCAACTATTCCTCGATGTTCCTCATGGGCCACTTCAATTACTTGTTGTCGTATACTCTCCTGAATGACCATATGCATACCTTGCAAGATGAGTCCTTCCTGAGTCACAGACAGGTCATGTGAGAGGTCGAGATTGCTGGTTCCAGAATTGGTGAGCAATAATGTCTTTCAACTTCAGCTTGTCACTTTCTTGGCTTGTCTCTGTGACAATTTGTTCTAATGATATGGCAGCTGGTATGCTCAACTTTGCAATGACATTTATGTAGGCTTCAGCAGTATTAGAAGGGGTACCTGGGCCTTGTATGGGCACTCTATGAAAAATGATCAGCAGGATTTTGATCTTTCCCTGAATGGTGAGTGATGGTGTAGCTCTTTTCCTGTAATCTCAAACTCCAACGTTCAATACGATGAGGCATCTTGACTTTTGGATTGCCAAATATTGTTAATAGTGCTTGATGAGCGGTCACTACTGTAAAAGGCTTTTCATATAAGAACATATGCATATATTCACAAGCCCTCATCACACCAAAGCTTTCTTTCTCAGGTTGTGAATAAGCATGTTCAGTTTGTGACAAGCTTTTACTGGCATATGCCGCAATATGCCTTCGAGCTTTTAGTGATCCAGTGTGCTGTGCAAGCGTTGCACCTAGCCCAACAGGGCGAGAAAGCAAAAAACACACAATTGATGGACGGAATACAGAACAAATTAAAACATTCACCCCCAGTCAAGAGATTTGAGTTACATCTATCATTCTTTTGCTCACCATGCCACCCCAGTTTAGACCTGGCCATATTCTAGTGGCACAGTGAGCCCAGGACCCACGTCTGAGCATACCTGGCGCACTTAGGGCGAGAAAGCAAAAGACACACAATTGATGGACAAAATGCAGAACAAATCAAAACATTCACCCCCTGTCAAGAGATCTGGGTTAAATCCATAATTTTTTTGCTCACCATGCCACCCCAGTTTCTACCTGGCCATAACAGGGCTAGCATCCCCTACAACCTCAGTGTGAAGATTGGGATCAAAGTAGGTCATTTCAGTGGCATTCTTGATGGCTTGCTTGATTCTCTTGAAACTCTCCTTGCACTCACATGACCAATGAAACACAGTCTTTTATGTTTCTTGAACAGTAACTGGCCATTCTGAGGAATGAACATAACATGGAAGTGTCCTATGAGGGTATTAGCAGTAGATAGTGCGTGCACTTTATCTGGATCAGGTGTCAAACCCCCATCAGAAAAGATGTAGCCAAATAATTTTAAACTGGTCTTATTAAATTCACAATTTTCAACATTCAAAAGTAATTCAGCATCATTTAGCAAATGACATACCTGAATGAGAGCTTTTTCATGCCCTTTCTGAGTACCGCTGAAAACCAATATGTTGTCACTATAGTTGAAGACATTCAAAACAGGTTGTGTGATTTGTTGAATGATATCTAGGAAAAAGTCTGCAGCTGAGGATACACCAAAACTAAGTTGCTTATAGCGAAACAGACTGATGTGTGTAAAAAAGGTTGTTATGTACCTGCACTTTTCTTCAACTTCAAACTGTTGATATCCTTTGCTTAAATCAAGTTGAGAGAAATACTTTGCATCATTCAAATGAGTTCTCAGATCAGCAATGTAGTAACCTGGATGTCATTCTCTCTTGATTGCTTTGTTAGCCTGAGGCATGTCAACGCACAGGGGTACCAGTGGAACGTTCAATAATATTATGTTTGAGCAATGAATTAAGTTATCTTTCCACAGCTTCTTGCATCTGCAATTTGTCTGTGTCTTTGGGCAATAGGATGAACATCCTCATTTATATGTACTGTACTTTCATAGTCTTGAGCTTTCCTAGCCCATGAAGTAATGAAGGTTAACTGACATACTATTTCGTGATGAGCACTCATATTCTAGTTCACTGATATCAGTTCCATTTTTTGTTATGCACGGGGAGTTTAAGTGATTTGCCCAGAATCACAGGATGTTAAGCATCCCTGCAGAGACTCAAACCCAGTTCCCCAGCTCCGAGGTCGACCACTCTAGAAGTTAGGCCACATCCTCTTTTCTATTATCTGAGCAATACCTCACTCTGGCCTCATTTACATTCCCACACATCACTCATCAACATCATCATTCAGGCCTTGTGTTGTGTTGGGTGAAGCTGTAAACACTTAACCTTGTTCATGGTTTACTCTGATCCTACTTCTCCTGACTTGAATATTTCATAAGTTTAGTTTCAATTAAATACTAACTTCCCATTTCTCAGAATAAGGTAATATTGCTAGTTTTTGTTATCATATCAGATATTCTTTGTTGTGTCATGATGGTAGTCTGGTCTCAGACAGTCTTTCTAAAGTTATAATATAAATAATATAACTAACTCTGTGTTTTCTTTCAATCTAGTTGCCTGTGATGGATAATCCTTTGAATAAGGTTATGGTTGGCATTCACCTAGGTGGGAGTGGGACCTCACTTGTGATTCATTCCCTGTTAGTGCACTAGCCTGCTGTAGGAGAGTAGGATCTGCTTCACATGGGTACCCCCACTTTTTGCTGGTGTTTCACTGTTTGTCAACCTTAGTCTGGCTGTGGCCCTGCTAATCATGACCCCAGCCTAGCTGCTTCCTCTCTAAAATGGTTTCCATGTACATTAGATACATTCCTAATTGGATTCTGGAGTGCCTTATAAGCCCCAGTATATGGTATACTATATACCTAGGACATGGATACCTCAGAGGCCTACCAGGGGCTGAAGCATGTATTATGCCACCCCTGGGAAGCACCCCAAAATGACACTACAGGTCTGCTACTGCAGCCTGGGTAAGGTGGTGCATGCACCCCTTACTGTGGTATAGGCTACCTATATCACTACCATTGCACACAGATATAAAACCTATAAGTCACTCCTATGGAAGGTCTTAACAATCCTGAAGGCAGAGTGCTTGGTTTTTATGTGAGAGGGTGCCCCTGCATGAGCAGAGCCCCTTTGCAGCGTTCGGAGTACCTCCTCTGATGCTATTTTGTGGTGCAGCCTGACCATATACTCTTAAGTGCATTATAACCTCGCAGTAAATGCTAACTTTGGACTGACTGCACGGAAACATGTTGTGTTTGGTGTCAAACACTTTGGAACACTACCCCCCCCCAGTGACCAAAACTCCAAACTGACCAAACTCCTGGACAATAGATGTGTATTGGGGCTGGGCGGGAGCACTCTCTGGTGCTTTGAAGTCCTGCACTGGGGGCACACTTGGTGTCCCTGTGCATAGTACAGTTCAAACCAGTTGCAGGGGCTACCTGCCCCTGCTCTGGTGCAAAACTGGACAAAGGAAATGGGTGCAACCACCCCTCTTTCCAAACCCTCCCATAGGTGGGTCCCTAGAGTATGTCCAACCCCCAAACTTTGTATAAGTATGGGAACCCAGGCCTTGAGACTTTGGATTACCCTGGACGAAACTCTGCAACATATATCCTGGACCTTCGACGTTCTATTTCAACTAGAAGACTGAAGAAATCTCCCATGGGTTCTAGGAGTGACTCCCCTGCTTGGCAGGCACCAAAGAAGCAACTGTCCAGTCTGCAATTCTGAAGCTCCCGCTGGACTCCGAAGTCTCTGCATCCCCAGAGGTAGATTTCCAGAGTTCTCCGAGGCTACCCTGAGTCCACAGCAAAGCTGAGGCCCGTAGCTATCGTGGGTAACGTGGAGCCGTGACCCCTGGACACTGTGATCTTTAGCTGATCCATCATCTTCCTGGTCTTCCTCGAAGTTGTGCTTTGACCTCCTAGTAGCCTCAGTCTTGAGCACCTCCTGCACCAAAGATTTCTGGCTTCCACTTCACGAGTGACCTGTGGGCCAGTTTCCAGTTCGACCGCTCAAGGTTCCTTCGCAATAGCTAGCCTGGTGGCTAGTAGGTCCCCACAGAGGCAACTCCTCTTCTGATTGGGATTACCTGGTTGCTCCAGATGTATCCCAACTTACCCTTGCTGTGTGAGTCCCCCAGACCTTGCTTTTCTGCACTGATGTCCTTTTTCTTTTTCCAAGTAACTTGCCATCGCCAAGGCTTGTTGGGTCCAATCTGGACGCCGATACCGCAGCACTCGACAGACTTTGTGGGACAACTCGAATCCAGCTCCTGGTCATCGTTGACACCTCCTGGACCTCGTGGCGGAAGAATTAAGACACCCATCAACTCACCTGAAGCACCCGACATCTGTGGGCATTGGACTATCGTGCCCCTGGTCACTGGTAAGTGACCCAGACTCTGTCCCCTCTGCTTTCAGGTTCCTTCCATCCTAGATCCAGGCTTGGATGTCTCCGGATACTTCTCCTCTTCACGGCAGCAGCACTTCCTGAGCAGCTTCCATGGGAAACAGGGACGTGACACAACACCATTTGACACCTATGCACCCTGAGGTAACTCGAGTACTCCGGCGCTCCCGTGGGTGTTGGCCCTAGACACCTCTAAGTCCAAAAGGGTTCGCTCATAGACATTATCCAAGTGTCCTTAAACTCTTAATTTCCAACCGCGACTTTCCCCATAGAAGTTAACGGCGATTCGCGGCTGTGTTCTCACACTGCACTCGTCCCCCGTGGGTCCCCTGTGTCACTTCCTTGGGTGGTTCCTTGCAGTCCAAGCACTTCTACAGGCTCTAGGCCTTGTGTCTAGTTCAGTCGTGGTTCTTATACCACTTTATTGGTATATGGTTTGGTACGCCTCTAGGGCCCAAACGTGTGTTTGTGCTTTTACTGTTGAATACTGATTTGTAACTTATGTACTTCGAACTCCAGCATCATAAAGAGACTAGAGGGGTGTGTTTTATCTTAAATACATATATTTTAAATATATACCTGGTGTGGTTGTCCTTTTATTTGGTCATTCAAGAGATTATAGACTGGTAGAACAAGCTGCTTTACATTCCTTCAAGACTTAGCCTGAAGGCTGCTCTCCATAGCTACCACTGGGATAGCTTTCAATAAAGGTTGTCTTTAACCTATCACCATAAGGGGTTGTTTGGACTGATACAAGGAGCACACTATAACTAGTGGACAGCATATATCAGGCCAACTTCTCACACCTGCTACTACTATGACCTCCATAAGATGGCACCTTGGGAAAACTCTGCAGTAAGAAGACTGAGATTGTCCTCGCTTCATCCATTCAGGTAAGAGAACTATGGAGTGATGTTAACTATTTCAGGCCCACATTATCAAGGTAGGGCGATAACATTATCGCCGCTTTAGCGGCCGGAAATTGCCGCTAAAGCAGCGATAATGGGCTTGATAATACGCCCTTGTGAATTCCCATAGAAGCCCAGGCTCACACCAGAACTTGGGCTTCTATGGGAATTCACAAGGGCGTGTTATCAAGCCCATTATCGCCGCTTTAGCGGCAGTTTCCTGGCGCTAAAGCGGCGATAATGTTATCGCCCTTCCTTGATAATATGGCCCTTAGTTAGTAACTAACTTCTACTGAAGATGTTATTTATCTAGGTTGTTGTAGGCAATACAGGCAATGGAAATCCCCCCAGTGGTCAATATAGTTACAGAGGGTAGTAGGACAAGGGTATAACTAACTGGTATACACTTTTTGAAGCGCATTTTAAAAAAAACAGGCTATGTTAAAAGGCAGCAGTGCAAAGTAAAACACCTAGATAAAGATTTGAGGCATAAATTAAGTAAAATAATTATTTCCCTATTTTTTTAACAAATATAAAACGTACCTTTCCACCCACAACAGGCCCACCCTTCTCCTCAAACAAATCACCCCGTCCCCAACCAAAGTCCAAAGAAAAATCATGTGTCCAAAGTTTAAACTATCGGTCCAAACTCCCTATCACCAACCCAATTACCATGGACCACTGAGATGTGTGTGGAACCGACTTTATTGTAACTACTTAGGTCGGTTATTATAATCCAGAAAAGGTGCGGTCTCTGTTTTGGATCTCTCTGCGTCCTTCTCTCTCAGGGAGCCGCTTTTCTTTTTGTCCGTCGCTTGCTTCTACTCCTGGCCTCACTGGCATCGGTCATCCCCTCGTAAGGAATGAAAGAGGAGAGGCTATCAGCATGATACTCTTTACCCAGGTGTTCAACAAGTCTTAAACAGCTCCCTCCCCTTTTCTTCTGGGACCCGGTTTCTAGCCAATGGAATACTCCCGGGGTTACTTCACACTGTTTGGGAGGCGATCGCTAGGGTTTCTCAGGGGGTACAGCTGGGAGTGATTATGGAGTGGGACCTTATCTTTAGGTGACCCCGTATTCGGGGAAGCGCGTGTCTTGTTCTAGTGTCCTTTTTATAGGATCAAGGTGCCAGTCCTAACTACGGCCTTATGTTTCGTAGGGAGACGCAACTAAACAAAAGTAAAACGTAAGTAACCAAAAGAGGGATCCGTCTCCCTTCCTTCGGTGTCCTGTGGTCTCTCTTTATAAGCCCGTAATGAAGGCTTCATTACACAGCCATCCTCACAACACACGCCCTGTTACACAAATCACTTGCCTGTAGCAGTGACCCGTTGACAGGGTCACGGCCACCTTGTCCTTAGAGCCTTCCTCTGGGGACACCTTGACCTTTGGTTGGTCGTTCGTGAACTCGCCCTCCGACTGCTCCGTGGTCTCCATCTCGATCACCTCGTTGTTCGTCCGGTCTCTGCCTTCCGATGTTGTTTCCTCGGGTTCCTGTGAGTGACCACCTCTTACTCCTTCGCCGCTCTCTCCGCTCCGCTGCGTCTCACTCGGTGAACTCCTTTCCGACTCCTCTTCCAGGTTCAGAAGCGCAACTGGGCTCCGCACCCGAGGTCATCAGCGTTGTCTGTGAATGAGCCTTCTCGGTACCCCTGGGGCACCCATCGTCGTTCTCCGAGGGTGCCGTGTCACAGTGCCTCCCCACCAGGCATGGCTGATCGGGCCATGTGAGAGATGCAGATCATGAAAGAAAGTCTACATTGACCTGCAGAGAATCAGGCCAGTGAGGTACCTGAAACGAAAAAGGTTGCAATGCCAAACAATAACGAAGAATGCGGGCATTAGAAACCTTGTGTTGCGCCAGTCAAACCAGAGGGGCATGGTCAGTCAGGAGAAGAAAATGACGACCCAACAAATAGTACTGGAGGGCGAGGACAACCCATGTGATCGCCAAACATTCCTTCTCTACGGTGGAGTACTGGGTTTCCCAGGTCATCAGCTTGGGGCTCAGGTAAACCACAGGATGTAGTTCTCCCGGGCTTGGGATAGCACCACAGCAAGGCCTCTGTCCGAAGCATCGGTTTGTAGGGTGAATCTTTTGGCAAAGTCTGGACATTTGAGGACAGGGTTGTGGCACAGCAGGTCCTTGAGTTGGCTGAGGCTTTGCACCTGAGCAGGTGACCACTCTTTGATGGGGTTTGGGCACGTTTTCATTAAAGCATGTCTATTAGCGGGGCAGCCACCTCCGAATACCGGGGTATAAACTACCGGTAATAACCTACCAAACCCAGGAAGGGCCTAATCCCCCTCTTAGTGGAGGGTGGTTCCAACGATCTGATAGCGTCCACTATGTCCACCTGTGCATGTATCTGGCCCTCCGTGATGTGGTACCCTAGATACCATATGGCGTTTGTGGCCAGCATACACTTCTCAGGATTCGCCGTCAGTCCTGCCTATCTAAGACTGTCCAGTACGGCTTTTAGATGTGTGATGTATTGTTCCTATGTCTGGCTGAAGATCACAATATCATCCAAGTAAGCGGCTGCATAGGCGTGGTGTGTCCTTAACACCACATCCATTAGACGCTGGAAGGTGGCTGGGACCCCTTGCAGACCGAAAGGTAAGACCTTAAAGTGATATAAGCCTGAGGGGGTGGAAAATGCTGTTTTCTCCTGCGCTGTGGAAGTCAGGGTTATCTGCCAGTATCCCTTTGTCATATCTAATGTTGTCAAATAGCATGCTGTGCCCAGTCTAGCTATCATTTTGTCCACTCTTGGCATAGGATATGAATCAAAACGGCAGACTGCGTTCAGCTTTCTACAATCTATGCAGAACCTCACTGTTCCATTGGGTTGGGGTACCAGTGCAATCGGTGAACACTATGGACTGTGAGAGGGTTCTATAATATCATTAATATCATTGCTTAGCATCTCCTCAACTTCCTTCTCAACCTCCCTCAGTCGGGCCTCCGGAATTCTGTATGGCATTTGCCTGTTTGGTCTAGCCCCGTCTGTCCTGATATCGTGTTGTACAAGGGGGGTCTCCCTGGTTTGGGTGAGAAGACGTCCTGGTAGCAGTCTACGACCAACAGGAGGGTCTTCGTCTGTTCTGGTAGTAGCTGGGTAGCCCTGGGGATCTTATGAGATCAAATCATGATCAGGGAAAGGGATGGTCAAGGGTTGGCTGTCTGATATCAGTAGATTGGTGGAAGGATCGGCTGTAACATCCGGAGCATTTACCCATTTTTTTAGTAGGTTGACGTGGTATATTTGACCCGCCCTCCTTGTGTGTGGGGCTGACACCCTATAGGTGACAGGTGTAACCTGGGCCAGTACTAAATAAGGGCCTTGCCATTTAGCCAGGAGTTTGTTGTCAGAGGAGGGAAGAAGGAGAATTACTTTATCCCCAACTAGAAAGAGTTTCAGTGTTGTTCGGTGGTCATACCCCCTCTTTTGTTTCTGCTGGGCTGTGTCCAGGTTCTGTCAGACCTCCTCCCACAGAGTGGCCAGTCTGTCTTTGAGAAGAGCGGCATAGTCAGGAAGGCCTTCCCTTCGCCCTCCTCTTCCTCCCATCTCTCTGCCGCCATGCGCAATAGGGTTCTGGGCTTTCTCGCAAACACTAATTCAAATGGGCTGTGACCAGTTGGGGATTGGGTAAGTGTCCGGATTGCAAATAGGGTTAGTGTTAACTGTTTGGCCCAGTACCTCCCCGTTTCTAACACAGTTTTTCTCAGGTTGTTCTTGATGGTGTGGTTCTACTGCTCCACCAAGCCGTCCATATGGGGGTGGTAAACAGAGGTACATATTTGTCACACTCCTAACAGTTTGCATATTTGAGACATAAGCCTAGACATAAAGGGCGTGCCTTGGTCCGTCAGCAGTTCCAGAGGGAATCCCACCCGACTGAAGAACCCTATCATGGACTGACCAACGTTATAAGTGGTCATGCTAGTAAGTGGTATTGCCTCGGGATACCTCATTGTGTAATCGACCAACACCAGGTTGTACTGGTACCCCCTTGCCGAGGCAATCAGGGGACCCACTAGGTCCATCCCCACCCTGGAAAAAGGGACTTCAATTATCGGAAGGGGATATAAGGGCACCCTTGGCACGTTTGAAGGGTTGAAGCACTGACACTGGGGACAGGCTGCGCAGAATTGTCTGATATACGAGAAGACACCCCGCCAATAAATTCACCATAAGAGGTACTCCTCCGTTTTCTCACACCCATAGTGACCCCCGCCCGCCTGGTTATGTGCTAGGTGGAGGAAGTGGTTGTGGAAGGAATGGGGAGCAAAGAGCTTTCTTGTGGTTTTGGTGGGTTTTCTCACCCTCCTGTACAACAAATCCCTTGAAATCAAAAAACAAGGGTCTACCTGGTTGCCTTCCTCGGTGACCGTCTGGGCCCAGGTGTTTCCCAAGGTGGTATCCTCCTTCTGTGCTGCCATGAAGCTAAGCAGTGTTCCCTGCTCTCCATCTGCAACTGAGGAAGTAGAAGGGTTGTTAGTCAGCCCATTCAATACCATCATCTTATTATGCTCTCTTTTGTCTTTATCTCACAGATTCACTATGGCTACGGAATAGCGCTGAGACCCTTGACCACTCTCCTTGACAGCTGGATGTGGAAGCAGTCAGGTATCGATGAGTGGTCGATGAGGGGGATTTAAGAGGCCTGGAGCAGATAGCCTCCACCTGTGGATGATTGTTGGTATGCGTGGAGTAAACGACCGCACCCCTGGTGCTCTCTGGTGGGCACAAGCCAGTTAAATGGCACTATCGAGAGTGACATTTGGGTGCTGTATCACCCATGCTCAAATAGCTGTCGGAAGCCCTTTCAGGAATTGTATGAGCTGTATTCTATCCATGACTTCTTCCATGGTAGAAGTATGGGGTTGGAGCCAACGGTTTCCCAAGTCCTGTATCCTGTAAAAAAAGAGCTTGAGGGTTGTCCTGGGGTAACCATTTCTCCTTTCTGAACTTGGTAAGATAGTGCTCCTGATCGTACCCTAATCGTTCCAACATCACTTTTTTAAAGGCCCCATAGGGTATGGTTCCTGCTGGGCTGGGGGCCTGACAGGCAGTCTGGAGCTCACCTGACAACAGGGGTGCTATATATTGCCCCCTTCACTCGACTGGCCATTGGGCTGTGCTGCCTACCCGCTCAAAGCTCGTAAAGAAAAAATCGGTATCCTCACCTGGTTTGTACTTCTGCAGTGCCGAGCTTGGTACATTAAGGTATACTTTGCTGCTAGCAATGGTGTCCATCAAGCGCTGGATGGCTGAGTCTTGTACCATCTGGCTTTGTGCTATGAGACCTGCTGGGGCCTCTAGTGCCTCCTGTAAATGCTCCCGGGCTTTCTGGGCCTCGGTGGTTTGTCCCTACACCACCAACTGGAGGTGTTGTTGGCCCTCAGCCAAATGCTTAAGCATATCGTCCAGGCTAATGGACTGTGCCATCCTGATGTTGCCACTGTACAGGGGTGGGTGTATGAGGAGATCCCACTTCTGATACCACTTGTCACTGACCCAATTACCACGGACCACTGGGATGTGTGTGGAAACAACTTTATTGTAACTACTTAGGTCGGTTATTATAATCCACAAAAGGTGCAATCTCTGTTTTGGATCTCTCTGCACCCTTCTCTCTCAAGGAGCCGCTTTTCTTCTTGTCCGTCTCTTGCTTCTACTCCTGGCCTCACTGGCGTCGGTCGTCCCCTCATAAGGAAAAAAATAGAAGGAGAGGCTATCAGTATGCTACTCTCTGCCCTGTTGTTCAACAAGTCTTAAACTGCTCCCTCCCCTTTTCTTCTAGGACCCGGTTTCTAGCCAAGGGTAGACTCCCAGTGTTACTTCACACTGTTTGGGAGGCGGTCGCTAGGGTTAATCAGGAGGTATAGCTGGGAGTGATTATGGAGAGGGACCTTAACTTCAGGTGACCCCTTATTCAGAGAAGTGCGGGTCTTGTTCTAGGGTCCCTTTTAGAGGATTAAGATGCCAGTCCTAATTAAGGCCTTATGTTTCTTAGGGAGACGCAACTAAACAAAAGTTAAACGTAAGAAACCAAAAGAGGGATCTATCTCCCTTCTTTTTGTGCCCTGCGGTCTCTCTTTATAAGCCCGTAATGAAGGCTTGAGTACACAGCCATCCTCCCAACACACGCCCTGTTATACAAATCACTTGCCTGTAGCTGTGACCCGTTGACAGGGTCACAGCCGCCTCATCCTTAGAGACTTCCTCTGGGGACGCCTCCACCTTTGGTTGGCTGTTTGTGAACTCGCCTTCCGACTGTTCTGTGGTCTCCATCTTGTCCTCCTTGTTGTTTGTCCAGTCTCCTCCTACCGATGTTGTTTCCTCGGGTTCCCATGAGTGACCACCTCTTACTCCTTCGCCGCCCTCTCCGCTCTGCTCCGTCTTGCTCAGTGTACTTTGTTCCGACTTCTCTTCCGGGTTCATAAGCGCAACTGGGCTTCGCCCCCCTGACGTCGCCAGCACTGTCTGTGAACAGGCCTTCTCGGTACATCCATAGTCGTTCTCTGAGGGTGCCCTGTCACACTCCCATTCCCATCTTCTCCCCAGAACAAAAGTCCTTTCCACCAAAACAAAAAATTTAAAAAGGGCTTCAGAAGAGGGTGTACTCTACTCTGGTCGTTTTGCCATCAAGTTTCTACTCCATCAGGAACACCCTCTCCTCAAGCAGTGCCTGATACTACAGGATGTGATGCTAGAATTGGCGGTCTGAGATGGGAGTGGCACCAGTGGTAGTCTTCTGGGCACCTGATAGCTGCTGGTAACTCTGGTGTTGTTGTCTGGAGGCTGCAGCTGGCAGGTGGAACTGGGACAGGGGGCAGTGGCAGCTTCTTCAGCCTCCTCCTCCTTCAGCACCACCAGCTGATGGTATTGCTGCAGTATTGACTCCAGCCTCTGCCACCGCAGCCGGGCTGCTATCTCCTGCCATGTTGGTACAGGTGGTGGGCCAGCAGGAGTAGCTATATCAAGAAAAAAACAAAAAGAATAAAGACAAATATTAAACCATGCTGTGTGCACAAACGTGTTTTGAAATTAAATAGTGGCACATTAGCAGTACATTGCAGGTCCCCTGTGGGCATTGGAATGTGATGTGATTAGGAGAGTCAGAGGACATTTTTGACCCACACATGTTTTACACAAAAAAGAACTGACTGGCTGAAAGGAATTAAGGCAGATACAATTACACCAGATAAAAAAATAATGTATTTTTTTTCTTTAAAACTTTTGTAGTAAATAACTAAACAGACACTTGGTGTGAAACCATTAAAATAAATTGCCTCTCATTAATGAGTAAGGCATTATGCTCTATCGAGTATAAGTTGTTGTGCTAAATTAATGGAGGCATGAGAGCCAGCGCATCTGGTACTTTGCTACACTCAGCAGTTTGCAGCTGAGGCAGCTGTAATGGACATTTATCTAACTTTGATTCCAATGGGCCTGCTCCTTTCCAAATGCCTTTCACATCTATCCTGACTCCAAAGAGGCATATGAATAATAAATAAGATACTACATCACACATGTCACGTATAAAAAGCAAATATCCTATCTGCTGAAAGGAGACGATGGAAAAAAAGATGCACCACAGTACAGGAAATTTTTTGGTAGGCTCAGACAGACCTTAGGAAAGAATAGAGTGAAGCACTAGGAGGTGACTGTGTGGGCATTGGGAAGGAAGGGAAACACCTTGTTTTCGGTTTGCAATACATTGAAAACTTTGCAAATGCTGCAAATGCTGCATTAACTGAAAGAGATGCACACTTCACACTTCACGCCCAACATTGCAGTGTCAAATTGAAAAGTCCTGCACTTAGGTCATGGGTGGCAATATGCCTTGGGCTAGATGGAGGTGATGAATGATGATGGGTAGGATACATATCTGCCTTGCTTAACAAATACAGTGAGTCAAGGGAGTAGACAAAAAATTGTAATGCCCCCCACTTTGAACAATTGCTTTGAAAACCAAGCAAGAGAAGTGGGTGAGCATGCCCCTACCGGAAAAAGCTCCCTTGTTTCATCATCCAAGCCATTATCTATTCATCCTTTCATCCTTTCATCATCCTATTTTATTCACCCTTCGATACCCACAATGTAAGCTTTACTTTCTCTCATACAGTCTTTCACCAACATTTCTAATCCATCCATATGGGCATCCTTTCAGGATCCACCCTTTCAATCATCCTTTCACCCATTCTTCCACATTTACCTACTAACGCATCCTTTCACCCACCCATACATCCTTTAACTCATACCCCATTTCACCCATCCTTTCTTAACTTTCCATCCTTCTTTCCTTTTTTCATTACCTCATCAATTATTGCATTTATTATGAGCTTTTGTCTGCTGAGTTGCAGATAGAAGAGGCCATAAGAACTCAATCACCTCCGTAGCTGCTAAAGTGGGGAGGGTCCCCAAATCATGATGCCTGTGCATGGAGTATAATAATAATTGTCAATAAGCAAGAAATGTGACTTACCACCTCCCATCTCTGCCGCCACTGTGTCTCCCCCTCCAACTGTCTCTGCACCTGCAGAACTGGCGCTGGCCCCCGCAATATTAAACATTTTTAGATGCCAGATATGCCTCCCTTTATTTTCTTTAACAAAATATAACCGCCGTACATCAATACAGTTCGGTTAGCAGCATCTTCTATCAAAAATATCACTTTAGGCAATTTGTTGGTGGACAATGTTAGAAAAGCCAGGTTGTCAAGCCAACCAAAAGAGAGAAAGAGATTTGATGACTCCGAGTCATTGAAGCACAATAAAGGAGTAGAATAATGTTCAATGAAGGGCATATGGTGTTGGTTGCCAAGTGCAATAGAATCTCGTGCTTTTCTGCCTTGCTGCAATATTATGGAAACTGCTGGTATACTGTACACATAAATACTTTATAGCACAACATTGGGGGGGGTCCACCATGACCATGGCCACTCTCTCATTTTAACAGTTTAAGCATGAGCAAGAAAAAAAAAAACCTTCACAACAAACATGCCTGATAAAAAATCCCAGCTTACTTGGGCCTGAAATCTTCATAGTAAGTAGCAAAAATCAGTTCTCTTAGTCTTACAGTACCACAAGATACATAGGGGAGAGGGATAGCGTATTACAAAGTAGAATAAACTGCAGATTAGCACTGACATGAGGCAGTCAGCTACTAAAACATAAAATATAGAAAAAAGGACAATACAGGGATCACAAGAATCTAACAAACATTTGATAGACCAGTTGCAAAAAAAGGAGACAGTATAAAAAATACAGGGCAAAATTAAAATTATTCTGATAGTGCGCAGAGGTAAAAGTTAGAGAAATAATAATTACAACAGGACGTACTGGGATCAGCAGAAATATTGGCCGCGGCACTGGTGGTGGCATCACTGGCTCCATGGCCCGCCTCAGAACTATCCTTCTTCTTGGCTTTGGGTGATGATGTAAGTAATAAAGAAGAAACAAAGAATTGATTAGTGGTACAGTTCACTTCTCCAAAAATATTTTGACAGGCAAATGCAGTAACATTGTACTTTTCTAAATCAGATTGCCTATAATAGTACTAGTATCTATCAAGTTGACCATCCTAATCGTCATAAGCCCAATTCCATATTTCCCTAAACCGAAACTACATTTGGGACTAATGCATTACAATGAATGATCTTTCAATCTCATCTCATTCTTATTTCTCAAAAACCTTGATGGGCCAACTCAGTTTTCCTTTTTTTCAATGCATAGATACATACTACACATCACTGTGAGATTGTTTGGGATTGTAGGAGGTACATAAAAAAAGTCACAGAGAACGCTAACTCACTGATATCACTATCTTGGTAGGCCTGGGCAGAGTTCGAAGAGTTCCACTACCCAGAGCTCCATGAAGTGTCCAAAAAACACTGCTGCGCTATGCAGAGTTCCGCAAGCAGCAGCGTGCGTTAGGTTGCTCCATTTGCGTTGATTTGTACCACCAAGTGCTAGTCCTGTGCTGGAAAATCCAAGGGCACTGCTTCTTTCTGCCGCTTGAGTAGATGTTCTACTCGAAGGGCAGCTTTTTCAACGCGAATGGAAGGCTTCTCAATGTGAGCGGTAGCAGCCACCCGCGACCACCACATTGAGAACTCTCACTGGGAAGTGGTCTGGAGTAAGATTTCCTTGCTTGTGCTTGTCAACTTAAGGTTGGCAAGCATGAGCAAGGAAAAAACTCCGCTATGCAGAGCAGAGTTTTTTAGACCTCCGCACACTACATGGAGCGCAGAGCGGGAAAAACTCTGCAAACTCCACAAGGGGAGAGGAATTTCATGCACAAGCCTATATCTTAGTGACAGGACAAAGGAGTCTGCAAGACTTCCTATATAATCAGCCCAAGAGAGTGCTAACAAGTACAATTAGGTAGCCTTGAGCACCTGGCTAGCAGCTGGATCATATAATATTCATAACAAAAACTTAGCTTAACTCTGTGTGTGAGCAGCATGCTATTTGAAAACGTTTTATAGAGAACAAACACAACAAATAATTACTCACCAAGTCCCACAGTCTCAATGCCTAGCAGGTTCAGCAGGTCCTACTTGGGGTCTATAATGTCCATCCAGCAGTGCGTCAACTGCTGTTTGGTGAGCTGGACTTGAGTGTTGTGGCGAACAACCAGGCACACCCTCCCCAAAAGCAGATGACGCTCCTGCAGGGTGTAGCTGCTTACAGGCCTGCCACCTGCCGCCAGCATGGAGCGGAGGTGGCGCTCCACATACAAGCAATTGCTGCCACCTCTGCACCCCTTGGTGGCACCGATGATCACAAGGTGTGCGGCTAGCAGCTGAACGGGTGCCACCACTCCCTCTGTTGCCCTGGTCTGCCATAGCACTGGTTGATAAAAAAAAAAAATGAGAAAGGAAAGGAAAAACTAAAGAAATAAAGGGAAAAACAAAAAAAGTACAAAAAAGTCATGAAAACGACAAAAACATAAAATATACAAACACAAAGACACACACTGATACAAAAAAGGAAATTGGATGTGGATGAGTCAGATAGGGGAGGATTGAAAAGATTACGGGTGGATTGACAACAGGCCCCAGCCCCATGCATAGAACAGAAAACAAAATGGCTGCACTCATGCGAACTGTGTGGTGTCTTCTGCACACATTTTCCAGAGTGAGAAAGCTCATTGCGTTATTGAACATCAAAAACGTAGCATTAACGGGCGCGTCAAGCAACTCTGCCTGCCCACGGAATTCAGCAGAGTCTCGTAGAGGTTTTGGGTCGCTTGGCAGAATTCTGCATAGCAGCTCTCTGCTAGCTCCGCCCAGGCCTACTTATGGTCCTTATTCTTAGTTCAGGTCTGATATTTCTTCTTTTCTTTCACATGTGCTGTATGCACCCACGCAGTCAAAGCCTCTTATTCGGCTGATCTGGGTGGGGTTGCATCTCATATAACACTTGCCTGAAATAGTGATCTCATTCTATTTGATCCAAATCAGTGTGTTTAAACTGAACTTCACTGTCATGTATTTTAGGGCGCGCCCTCGGAAGAGGCCTTCTCACCTTCACAAAGTGGTATTCTCATCGCTTCACTAAACATAGCTCCTAATTTCAGGCAGAAGGTGTCAGTAAACAAAGCCTCAAAAAGACAGAACCAAAAACAATATTCAATGAGGTATGTGAGAATGTATTTTTTCAGGAATCTAACATCTCTGGGAAGGAGAAAAGTAAGGCATTTAATCACAAGAGAGTGGCAAGGGGCATCTAAATCTAACTAGCTCAGCAATGCACAATTAAAGCGTACAGTTTTCAACAAGATGCAACACTCCCCACATTTATCAAGGAGAGGAGGCCAATCAAGATTGAACATTTCACTATATCAATGGGTTGTCAACCCTCTTCCCAGCCATCATCCAATGGACGTTTTCCTCATGCGTGTCCTTCAAGAGATATCTTGTAGAAGGATGATACATCATGATCAGCATATCCCAGGCAATTAGGAAAGCGCCCACCGGTTGAACTTCTACATATTTACAAGGCCAAATGTGTTTCTATTGCTGCCTTTGGACCGGGCTTATGGGGTTACGCAGACTTAAAGGTTCTGCAGACCGCAGAAAACATTTTTCTCAAGTTTCTCCTGGCACTGCCCCAAAGTAGCTCAAACTATATATGCCACATGTAACTGGGTATTCCATACTTAGAAGACATTATTAAGACTCAACCTGTCCTTCTTTGGCACAGAATTTGGTTGTCAGACGAAACTGGTTTTAATCGCTATATACTGATAGAAGCTCTGAAGTCTGATGGTGTCAAACTTATTAGGGGGTTGGAGTACGTGAAAAGGTTCCTCACAAACATAGGCCATTTGGAATACTACACAAACCCCTCTTTGATGCGTAGTCAATCCAGGAAAGATCTCAAGGCTTGTTGTATGGGCTTTCTGGGCGAAACTATAGCAGTTACTGAGATGAGAAGACCCATGCTCCAAGCCCATTACTTAACCTTGCTGACTCCTACTACTCAGTTATATTTATCCCTAATAGATCAAGACTTTGACCGTCTTTTGCTGACTCGTCTCAGACTGAAATTCTTATTTAGATCCCTAAGTTTTCCAGTGATGAATGAATGGTCTAGAGACTTGTGTAAGTGTCCCTGCGATGATGTCTCACTACAATCCACCATCCATATTATGTTTTTCTGAGCTTTGGTTTGAAATGCTGTCGACCAGCTTTTTTAGCATTGCAATTTTTAGAAAACGAATTTGTTATCGCATCTGTCACTGTTTTTCTTAAAAATGTTTTTAGATGTCAGAAATCCATGATAATGTGACATGCAAATACGTATTGTGCTATTCAGGAATTTACTGTTTTAAATTTTTTACTGTGCTTTGATGGTTATTGTACATATTTTAACCGAATAAAGACTACTACTACTAAAATGTCCCAGGCACATGCAGATGTGGAAAATCTCTATTCATTGTCTATGGAATGCATACAGATAATGTAACATTCTAATTAGCGTGAACTACTGCAGCCCAGGCAAAAGTACATTTTCTTGTTAGTGTGAATCATTTAAACTGAGGCCTATATAGAATTCCTGTCTGCCATATCAGTACATGAGGCACAGGGTCAAGACTGATTTGCATATGGCCATGTCTAAACTGGGGTGGTGTAGTGGGCAAAAGAACGATGGATTTAACCCAGATCTCTTGACTGGGGGAGAATGTCTGCATTGTCAGCATTCCGTCCATCATTTGTTTGTTGTAACGCTTTTCGCCCTAAGTGGGATGGGTATTCCCAGACGTGGGATCCGTGCTCACTACACCACTGGAGTCAAGCTATCCTGGCTGATGACGGCTGATAGCCAGAAACCGGTCCTAGGATGCTTGATTCCGGTCCAGGGAAGACATGGCTTGGCAGTTCAGGCTGGACTGTTCCCATGAGGCACAGGGTCAAGACTGATTTGCATATGGCCATGTCTAAACTGGGGTGGTGTAGTGGGCAAAAGAACGATGGATTTAACCCAGATCTCTTGACTGGGGGAGAATGTCTGCATTGTCAGCATTCCGTCCATCATTTGTTTGTTGTAACGCTTTTCGCCCTAAGTGGGATGGGTATTCCCAGACGTGGGACCCGTGCTCACTACACCACTGGAGTCAAGCTATCCTGGCTGATGACGGCTGATAGCCAGAAACCGGTCCTAGGATGCTTGATTCCGGTCCAGGGAAGACATGGCTTGGCAGTTCAGGCTGGACTGTTCCCATGAGGCACAGGGTCAAGACTGATTTGCATATGGCCATGTCTAAACTGGGGTGGTGTAGTGGGCAAAAGAACGATGGATTTAACCCAGATCTCTTGACTGGGGGAGAATGTCTGCATTGTCAGCATTCCGTCCATCATTTGTTTGTTGTAACGCTTTTCGCCCTAAGTGGGATGGGTATTCCCAGACGTGGGACCCGTGCTCACTACACCACTGGAGTCAAGCTATCCTGGCTGATGACGGCTGATAGCCAGAAACCAGTCCTCGGATGCTTGATTCCGGTCCAGGGAAGACATGTTTTGGCAGTTCAGGCTGGACTGTTCCCATGAGGCACAGGGTCAAGACTGATTTGCATATGGCCATGTCTAAACTGGGGTGGTGTAGTGGGCAAAAGAACGATGGATTTAACCCAGATCTCTTGACTGGGGGAGAATGTCTGCATTGTCAGCATTCCGTCCATCATTTGTTTGTTGTAACGCTTTTCGCCCTAAGTGGGATGGGTATTCCCAGACGTGGGACCCGTGCTCACTACACCACTGGAGTCAAGCTATCCTGGCTGATGACGGCTGATAGCCAGAAACCGGTCCTAGGATGCTTGATTCCGGTCCAGGGAAGACATGGCTTGGCAGTTCAGGCTGGACTGTTCCCATGAGGCACAGGGTCAAGACTGATTTGCATATGGCCATGTCTAAACTGGGGTGGTGTAGTGGGCAAAAGAACGATGGATTTAACCCAGATCTCTTGACTGGGGGAGAATGTCTGCATTGTCAGCATTCCGTCCATCATTTGTTTGTTGTAACGCTTTTCGCCCTAAGTGGGATGGGTATTCCCAGACGTGGGACCCGTGCTCACTACACCACTGGAGTCAAGCTATCCTGGCTGATGACGGCTGATAGCCAGAAACCGGTCCTAGGATGCTTGATTCCGGTCCAGGGAAGACATGGCTTGGCAGTTCAGGCTGGACTGTTCCCATGAGGCACAGGGTCAAAACTGATTTGCATATGGCCATGTCTAAACTGGGGTGGTGTAGTGGGCAAAAGAACGATGGATTTAACCCAGATCTCTTGACTGGGGGAGAATGTCTGCATTGTCAGCATTCCGTCCATCATTTGTTTGTTGTAACGCTTTTCGCCCTAAGTGGGATGGGTATTCCCAGACGTGGGACCCGTGCTCACTACACCACTGGAGTCAAGCTATCCTGGCTGATGACGGCTGATAGCCAGAAACCGGTCCTAGGATGCTTGATTCCGGTCCAGGGAAGACATGGCTTGGCAGTTCAGGCTGGACTGTTCCCATGAGGCACAGGGTCAAGACTGATTTGCATATGGCCATGTCTAATCTGGGGTGGTGTAGTGGGCAAAAGAACGATGGATTTAACCCAGATCTCTTGACTGGGGGAGAATGTCTGCATTGTCAGCATTCCGTCCATCATTTGTTTGTTGTAACGCTTTTCGCCCTAAGTGGGATGGGTATTCCCAGACGTGGGACCCGTGCTCACTACACCACTGGAGTCAAGCTATCCTGGCTGATGACGGCTGATAGCCAGAAACCGGTCCTAGGATGCTTGATTCCGGTCCAGGGAAGACATGGCTTGGCAGTTCAGGCTGGACTGTTCCCATGAGGCACAGGGTCAAGACTGATTTGCATATGGCCATGTCTAAACTGGGGTGGTGTAGTGGGCAAAAGAACGATGGATTTAACCCAGATCTCTTGACTGGGGGAGAATGTCTGCATTGTCAGCATTCCGTCCATCATTTGTTTGTTGTAACACTTTCGCCCTAAGTGGGATGGGTATTCCCAGACGTGGGACCCGTGCTCACTACACCACTGGAGTCAAGCTATCCTGGCTGATGACGGCTGATAGCCAGAAACCGGTCCTAGGATGCTTGATTCCGGTCCAGGGAAGACATGGCTTGGCAGTTCAGGCTGGACTGTTCCCATGAGGCACAGGGTCAAGACTGATTTGCATATGGCCATGTCTAAACTGGGGTGGTGTAGTGGGCAAAAGAACGATGGATTTAACCCAGATCTCTTGACTGGGGGAGAATGTCTGCATTGTCAGCATTCCGTCCATCATTTGTTTGTTGTAACGCTTTTCGCCCTAAGTGGGATGGGTATTCCCAGACGTGGGACCCGTGCTCACTACACCACTGGAGTCAAGCTATCCTGGCTGATGACGGCTGATAGCCAGAAACCGGTCCTAGGATGCTTGATTCCGGTCCAGGGAAGACATGGCTTGGCAGTTCAGGCTGGACTGTTCCCATGAGGCACAGGGTCAAGACTGATTTGCATATGGCCATGTCTAAACTGGGGTGGTGTAGTGGGCAAAAGAACGATGGGTTTAACCCAGATTTCTTGACTGGGGGAGAATGTCTGCATTGTCAGCATTCCGTCCATCATTTGTTTGTTGTAACGCTTTTCGCCCTAAGTGGGATGGGTATTCCCAGACGTGGGACCCGTGCTCACTACACCACTGGAGTCAAGCTATCCTGGCTGATGACGGCTGATAGCCAGAAACCGGTCCTAGGATGCTTGATTCCGGTCCAGGGAAGACATGGCTTGGCAGTTCAGGCTGGACTGTTCCCATGAGGCACAGGGTCAAGACTGATTTGCATATGGCCATGTCTAAACTGGGGTGGTGTAGTGGGCAAAAGAACGATGGATTTAACCCAGATCTCTTGACAGGGGGAGAATGTCTGCATTGTCAGCATTCCGTCCATCATTTGTTTGTTGTAACGCCCAGCAACAAACATGGCACAAACCTTTCCTTCCTCTAGCAGGGATGGTGGCCTGCTGGAGTCAGCAGACCAGCATGTCTGTAAATGATTTTACTAAAGCAAACTTTTTCCTTTCAGGAAATGGGACTGTATTTCCAAAAAGAAGTTTACTAATTTTTTTTAATGTCAAAGAGGAGACAGTGATCCCATGGACCATTCTCTCCTGCTAAATAAACTTTGTTTTTCATTAATAAAGGGAACGTGATATCAAGGTGACCCCTTCCCTTTTACAAATGTGTTAGCACATCCTTTGAGGGGTTGGTAAATAAGGGAATATTTATGACTACATTTCGGTTGCAAAACAATAAAACACTAGGGGCCAGGTGTACGACCGTTTTTTGCGGTCGCAAATGGGAGAATGGCATGATTGCGACCTTAATAAAGGGTTCTGGCATGTACAAATCAGTGTGTTTAAACTGAACTTCACTGTCATGTATTTTAGGGAGCGCCCTCGGAAGAGGCCTTCTCACCTTCACAAAGTGGTATTCTCATCGCTTCACTAAACATAGCTCCTAATTTCAGGCAGAAGGTGTCAGTAAACAAAGCCTCAAAAAGACAGAACCAAAAACAATATTCAATGAGGTATGTGAGAATGTATTTTTTCAGGAATCTAACATCTCTGGGAAGGAGCAAAGTAAGGCATTTAATCACAAGAGAGTGGCAAGGGGCATCTAAATCTAACTAGCTCAGCAATGCACAATTAAAGCGTACAGTTTTCAACAAGACGCAACACTCCCCACATTTATCAAGGAGAGGAGGCCAATCAAGATTGAACATTTCACTATATCAATGGGTTGTCAACCCTCTTCCCAGCCATCATCCAATGGACGTTTTCCTCATGCGTGTCCTTCAAGAGATATCTTGTAGCAGGATGATACATCATGATCAGCATGTCCCAGGCAATTAGGAAAGCGCCCACCGGTTGAACTTCTACATATTTACACGGCCAAATGTGTGTCTATTGCTACCTATGGAGCGGGCGTATGGGGTTACGCAGACTTAAAGGTTCTGCAGACGGCGGAAAACATTTTTCTCAAGTTTCTCCTGGCACTGCCCCAAAGTAGCTCAAACTATATATGCCACATGTAACTGGGTATTCCATACTTAGAAGACATTATTAAGACTCAACCTGTCCTTCTTTGGCACAGAATTTGGTTGTCAGACGAAACTGGTTTTAATCGCTATATACTGATAGAAGCTCTGAAGTCTGATGGTGTCAAACTTATTAGGGGGTTGGAGTACGTGAAAAGGTTCCTCACAAACATAGGCCATTTGGAATACTACACAAACCCCTCTTTGATGCGTAGTAAATCCAGAAAAGATCTCAAGGCTTGTTGTATGGGCTTTCTGGGTGAAACTAGAGCAGTTACTGAGATGAGAAGACCCATGCTCCAAGCCCATTACTTAACTTTGCTGACTCCTACTACTCAGTTATATTTATCCCTAATATATCAAGACTTTGACCGTCTTTTGCTGACTCGTCTCAGACTGAAATTCTTATTTAGATCCCTAAGTTTTCCAGTGATGAATGAATGGTCTAGAGACTTGTGTAAGTGTCCCTGCGATGATGTCTCACTACAATCCACAATCCATATTATGTTTTTCTGTAAATATTATGATGTATTAAGAAAGAGATGGATTGTACCAGTTTTAAAGAGCTTTGGTTTGAAATGCTGTCGACCAGCTTTTTTAGCATTGCAATTTTTAGAAAACGAATTTTTTATCGCATCTGTCACTGTATTTCTTAAAAATGTTTTTAGATGTCAGAAATCCATGATAATGTAACATGCAAATATGTATTGTGCTATTCAGGAATTTACTGTTTTACATTTTTTACTGTGCTTTGATGGTTATTGTACATTTTAACCGAATAAAGACTACTACTACTAAAATGTCCCAGGCACATGCAGATGTGGAAAATCTCTATTCATTGTCTATGGAATGCATACAGATAAACAATTTTCACAAAAAACAAAAGATTTGTAACATTCTAATTAGCGTGAACTACTGCAGCCCAGGCAAAAGTACATTTTCATGTTAGTGTGAATCATTTAAACTGAGGCCTATATAGAATTCCTGTCTGCCATATCAGTACTGGGAACCCAATTTCAAGTTTAATTAATTGTGAAAATAAAAAACTACTACTATAGATAATAGAAAAATAAGAAATCACATTAGCTAAAGTAAAAGTTCATATATGAAAAAAGAACTTGAGCAGGTTGGTTTGGTCCTGCAACACTTCAAGGGAAATAATAAACCAGGAGAAAGCAAGATAAAAAAAACTCTGAACAGAATCACTCATGAGGTCTCACCAACAGGTGTGCAATTGGGTGCTGAACATCAATGTTGGCATATTCATTAAAGATTCAGGTCCCATAAAAAGGCTGAATGACATCCTTTGCAGAATATTCCATGGTCATAATGACATTACACATTTGCAGCATCAATGTCCCACATGCCCATGGCAGAACAACATACTACGTATGAAGACACATAATGTATGAGTGTGGTGGTGATTAGCCACAGGCTGAGGCAGCTGATCTACCAATAATGTTGGGGTATTCATGTTAGCATTACAATGTGATGATTTATCAACCCCTGAATGGGATGAATCTTTACTAACATGCCTTTGGTTGTTATACATGTCTTTACACCAGGTCCGGACTGGCCGTAGCAGTCTCCGGACGTTTCGCGTGTGGGCTGCCAGGGTGGGGGCCAGTTTTAGACCCCTGGGGAGGCCAGTTTTGTTACAGGCACCCTGTTCTGCAGCATAGCTGCAATATCAGCCCCCAGCAACAAACATGGCACAAACCTTTCCTTCCTCTAGCAGGGATGGTGGCCTGCTGGAGTCAGCAGACCAGCATGTCTGTAAATGATTTTACTAAAGCAAACTTTTTCCTTTAAGGAAATGGGACTGCATTTCCAAAAAGAAGTTTACTAATTTTTTTTAATGTCGAAGAGGAGACAGTGATCCCATGGACCATTCTCTCCTGCTAAATAAACTTTGTTTTTCATTAATAAAGGGAACGTGATATCAAGGTGACCCCTTCCCTTTTACAAATGTGTTAGCACATCCTTTGAGGGGTTGGTAAATAAGGGAATATTTATGACTACATTTCGGTTGCAAAACAATAAAACACTAGGGGCCAGGTGTACGACCGTTTTTTGCGGTCGCAAATGGGAGAATGGCATGTTTGCGACCTTAATAAAGGGTTCTGGCATGTACAAATGCTATGTTGTGAAACACTGACTCGCAAAATAACATTTGGAACTCGTGCTATTATGAAGGGGCGTCTCTTACTAATAGCGAGTCTCAGTGCAATGTACTATTGTTTTGCGACTGCATTTGCGGCCGCAAAACACTTCCAGTTTACCACCTACTTCAAGTTTGGTGGTAAACCACTCGCAAACCCCTTTGTGAGTGCTTGTGAAAATATTTTTTGAAGACAAGGTTAAAAAATTACCTGAAAAGTTTAATTTTTCTTTTTCAAATGCATCCCATTTTCCTTTAAGGAAAACGGTCTGCATGTAAAAATAAACACTGCTTTATTTAAAAAGGAGTCACAGACATGGTGGTCTGCTGACTCCAGCAGGCCACCATTACTGGGAGTGCTAGCCATTCCCAATGGAATCGCAAATTGTGCTTGCATCATGAATAATAATGATGCATGCAATTAGCGACCCCATTGGGAATCGCAAACAGTGTCTGAGACACTGTTGTACATTCACTTTTGCGAGTTGCAAATTGCAAGTCGCAATTCAATGCAATTTGTGAATCGCAAAATTGAATGGTCGTACATCTGGCCCTAGGTACTGATTCGGTATTTAGAAGAGACGCTGAAACATGCCCCTTCCAGATCCCTATTGGTATCTGTTTTGGATCCCATTTTAAAAGTACAAGAAACTATTTTGCTCCTAAAATGCTATTGGTAAATAAGAAAAAGCATTTTAACAGTCAGAAATGCCAAATCGGAAAATGTGCAATTGTTAAAATGCTTAGTACAGCTGGACAGTACTTTTACAAGGCCCACTGTGATGCCGAAATTAGGAAACACAAATGATTGAGGTATGTGTTCAGGTTTTTTAGTTTTACTGGTCATTTTTATGCAAATGATTTCAAAATAACAAAAGGAACAGAAACACAAACATTTCAAAACAAAAGCTGAGTCTCCACAGATAAGGGGAGATGGAAACTAAATTTCACTATCTATAACGTGAAGATTTCTTACAAAGAGATGATAAGAAAGGAAAATCACATTTGTTCAAATGAAACCTCCAGATGAGAAGGCTGCCTTCTCATTAGTCATACTTGACAATGTAACTGTTGTTCCTGCAACATACAGGGCTGTGGAACGAAGGTGTCATGAACACAAATGTATGACTCAGGGCAATTTAACACAGATTGACCTCACTGATGTCTTGTTTAGAAGAGAGGGTAGTATGGCTATTCTTCCTCAGAGCCCCCCACTGCCACTCAATGAGTGAGCCTGCCTGCTGGTTGAGGGAGTATTCTGTGTGCTCTCCAAGACATCAATAAAGGGATTGGTGGCTGTGGCAAAGGATGAAGGAGACTAGATGACTGTCCTCATGTTGCCTAGGAGTGATTTGACTGCATCCCGAGACTATCTTCTTCTCATGAGCCCTCTTTAGAAGGGTGCTGTAGACTCCTTAGTTACCTTAAGGGTGTAAATAATTTCCATGAGAATCTTTGTGCTCCGCTAAACCTTTGCATGAACCTCCAGGTGGCCTGCAATGTTAGCTGTGGTCCATAACATGAAGCCATAGAGGATGACTTGAATGACCTCTTTGAGGTACTTAATAGGACTTAGGCATCTCTGGACTCGACTGAATACCTCTGGGAGGGACTCCATGCCCTTCTTCAGCTCTTCTAGAATGTCCTTTTGAGTCTTGTGGATACAGCTCTCAAAGATTTTGCCCTGACCATTTTCATACGCAGGTTGCTGAGATTGTTTTAGGCACCTGGAAGAGCTAGGGTGTTGTGTGGGATGGAGACCTTCTCAAGGTTTTATCCCTTTTCAGGGGGCAGACATGGCCTAAATGCCAATGCAAGCATTACTCTGATCACCTTTTGTGTGTTTGATGTAATGCACTAAGTGGCCGGGTATACCCAGACGTGGATCCCTTACTCACTTTGCCACTGAAACCAAGCTGCGCCCAACTGAAGAGGTCCAAATCAAGCCGAAACCTGTCTTGGGTTATGTTAAAAATTAGGTGTCTGGGTGGCACAGGCATGAACCCAGTCCAAGCAGCAACCAGAATCCTAGTCAGGGTAAGTCAGATGCACACTAAAAGGTAACCTGTGCTCACCGACTGGCAGCTTGACACAGAGCAGTCAGGCTTATCTAAAGAGCAAAGTGTAAAGCATTTGAACAATGCACACACACATACAGTAACACAATGAAAACACCATAAAAAGACTCCACACAGTTTTAGAAAAATTGACAACAATTTTATAGATAAATCAAGACCAAAACAACAAAAATCCAGTATATGGAAGCTGAGTTATTCTAGTGCTGAGAAGCAATAAGCGTCATTCTGGGTTATCTGGTCGCACTGGTTCAGGGCAAAGTCAAAAGCACAGGCCGCACACAATGGAGTGCAGGTCAGTTACAGGACCCATTCAGGCCCTGTGAACAAAGTACCTTATCCTCATTAAAAAGTGAGATGTGGGGTGCCATTGAGCGATGCATCAAAGTTGATTCCGCAGTGGGTGATGCGTCGATTTTCTCCATGCAATGGTGGTGTTGTGTGGGTTCCATAGGAAAAGCGCTGAATTTGAAAGGCGTTGGCTCCAAAGCAATATGCTGGCTTTCTCCAACAGTCAAGGGATGTGTTGGTTTCTGTAGACTGCTGTAGCAGTAATGCACAGTTCCGTGCATCAGATTCTGCAGGTGCTGTGGCGGTTCCGATGTGATACACCATGTTCTCATCCTGCCCCAGGGACCATGTGTTGATTCCTGCACACGCAGTCAGCGGTTGTGTCGGTGCCTCTGAAGCAGGTATCTGGACCCACTTCCATTGAGTCAGGCACAAGAGCAGGGGTGGAGGCTTTGATTTCTCTGAGTCTCAACAAGAGGCAAGCCAACAAGCCCTTGGAGATCATTTTGGTCCAAGGCAGAGTCCAGATCTCCTCACCAGGGTAAGAGAGCAGCAGGCAGCAGGAGAGCACGAGAGCAAATCAAGTCTTCCAGGTCAGCTGTCCAGCAGAGTGTCCATCCTTGATGCAGCACAGCACTTCTTTTGGCAGAATCCAGTTTTAGGCTCATAAGTGTCTGATTTGATGGGGTCAGAGCCTTAGTACTTATACCCAGGTGTGCCTGTGAAGTGGGGGTGACTTCAAAGAAGAGTCTTTGAAATATACAGAAGGCCTTTCTTTCCAGACCTGGCTCCAGACTATCAGTAGGGTGTAATCAGCCCTTTGCGTGGGGACAGGGTCATACCTATTCAGATGTAAGTGTCTATCCCCTCTCCCCCATCCGCCCAGGAAGAGCCAGCAGAATGCAGATAAGTACTCAGACAAACCTAACCTTCCTGTGATTGTGGCTGTCTAGAGAGAATGCCCAAAGTCTACCTGTCATCCACCCCAGATGTGTATTGGAGATAGGATACAGACACACAGAGCTTTAAGAGCACAGAAATGTCCATCAACTGTTGTTTTTGCAGTAAAGGTAAATACTACCAAAGGTTGAATTCAAATTTAAGGGTGCCTTTGAACAAAGTAGAAACCTAAAACGAGAGGCACCCAGTGATTGCACTAAATGGAATTCTATTTAAAGGGCCAAAGTAGCTGGAACATTGAGTATCGGTGATAGAATGACGGTTGTAGTCAAGGTGAGTGAGGCGTGGCTGCACTGGCTGAATGACCAAGTTCCAGGGCTCAAGATTCTAGAAAATCATCCATAAGGGGCAGGATACCAAGACAGGTTACAAGCCCAGGCTTCCACCGTCCATCTGCAGAGCCAGAACAGGTGGAAGAACCTTCTCCAACATCAGACAAGTCCCTTGCCTGAACATCTTCAGGAAGTCGCTCTAGACCTGGCTCTTCGATTGACCAGAGCTTCTCACCCCCCCCCCCATCCTCCCCGAGTGCCTTGAAACCCTCACGGGTGAGTAGCGCACTTAAATTCCCCTGATTGATTGATTGAGGGTTGCTCTTGTAGCATGCAGTGGGGCTCGGAACCCACAGACGGTACTGGTGGGAGAACAGATATCTCTTCAGACACATCATGCTGCCCTATAAGAAAAGCTACACTTGGTGCATGTGCAGTATAAAATGGCCTGTAAATGAATGGACATTTCTGCTAAAGTGACCTGTACCGCTGATCTGGCTGTGAAGACAGCTTTACAAAACTGTAAGGTTGCAGCTGTCACTCGATCTCAAACGAAGATCGATGCAGATATTATGGTGGCAGTATAGGAAAGAATGAGTTGGGAAAGAAATTAGATTTCTATCTTTAATGCTAAGATTGTTATACAGGGAAGATGGATAGGTGTGCGCCTAATGGGAAAGTTAGTTTATAGCTTATCAAAGCAGCTCATGAAGGGTTAGTGTCTGCTCATGCGGGTAAGTACTGTGATATTAATGACACAGCAAAGATATTAGTGGCAATATTTAACACAAAAAGTTAAGACAACATACAGCAGTGTAACATTTCTCAACAAATGACACCTTCTAATGTTGTAAGACTAATCAATACTCCTGTCACAATATCTAATAAACCCTTCTGTGTTGACCACATTAATCCATTGCCAAGAGTGAATCAATAATCTTATATATATATATATTTTGGTTGTGGTTGGTTTGAGCATGTCATTTCTGTGGGTTTGGCTATAAAAGACTGCAACCTCTAGTCTAGTAGCAAGGGGAATGGTTCATATTTTTTAATCAGAGAGTGGCCCGGTCTTTCTTGCAAAGATGTTTGCTGATGCAGTATCTGCCCTGGGAGTGAGCCTTCTATATGTGCACCGCTTCTGTCTGGAATTAAACAACTATTTGCAATGAGTCAATGGCACATTTAAATAGGTTTGACTGCTAGGGTATTGGATACAGGATTGTTGTGGTACCATGACCTATATCAGGCTCAGCAAGCATTCAGTAATTTGAATATAGGTGTACTGATTGGTCTTACATCATACAAACAGATTTTAGAGGTATCAATTTATGTGTCCTAAATCCCTGGAAGATAGGGGTCACAGATTAATTTGCCTGATCTTCCACTGTTAAGCATCCATGATGTAGGGGCTTTTGAACCTCAAGAGAATCAACTAATTAAAGATAACTGTGCCGGCTGGCCCTCTGATTCACCAGCTACTGAATAGATGGCCCCGGGCCCTAGCTGTCTACCAGATGGCCCAAGCCAATTTGAAACAATCACCAGAGTGATTTGCTTCATTGGAACTGTAGACCAGAAGGCCCAAGGCCCTAGGACACCAACCTGCTTGCCTTCACCAGTGCTCCATCTAGTCATTGTGCGTGATCATCTGCAAAAAGAGTGTAGCTCCCCAACCTGCATTCATCACAGGGGAGTGAGGAACACATATGCTACGTGGAAGTTGTTTCTCTCAGACAAGTCAACCCCATTCCTTCCACGGGCAGAAAAATGCTGGCGCAGGTGCTAACCGAGAAAGAAGTTTGCTTCAAGGGGTGACTTTCAAAAGGTTACAGCAAAATGGTTGTTATACTAAATTAGAAACCCAAAACCAGAATCATTTGATCTATGAATAATCTACCACTGGGTACCCCACAAACACACTATGCACAATCTGCTCTACAAGGTTGTAGGCAGATGCCAAATTGTAGTAAGTTGAACAAACCTGTGGAATCAGGGTAGGGCCAGAAACAGACTTTATCACTCGGGGACCATAGCAAGATGCCATTTCCTGTATTGGAGACCAAAAGTCAGGGATAAGATTAAGAATACACAACCCATAGAAGTAGGGTAAATTCCCAGCTCTGCTCATGCAAAGGGCACATATAGATGTGCACGTGGTCAGCCATGTGATGCCACAGACAGCCATGTGCAACACACAGCAAGGATCCCTGGAGTTTACCGCTGGTATGGACCAGGCACCTGCCTTTCCAAATAAAGGAAGGCCAGGCACGCATTCCTCTGTGCCAGGAGAGGAGGCCAGTGTCTGACCTTGAAGGGACAAAGGAAGAGAAGCTCCTTGTGACAGACTCAGCTATGACCTGGAATGGTCCCAAAGCAATTGACATTTCAGCAACTACCAGACAGGGAACTTTTGAAAAGTTCACCCACTTGCATGTGCAGGACAGGTAGGAGGAAGGTAGCACCATTTGTCTGCTACCCACATGGCCTGACAGAATAGCACCCCATCAGTCATCTCCTCTTTGGGTCAAACTCAACAGTTCACAAAGATTTCCAGGTGCTTAGACTGGGAGCCGCGCCCCATATCACCAGTTATTAAGCATCTCCCAGGGAGCTCTGCCTCTGGTCCACTGGACAATCAGGCAGACACCCAGCCAGAGCCACATTAGTCTTTCAGCCCCTGCCCAGCCACATTAGACCAGATAGCTATGTACCTGACAAGAAAGGAGGGTCTCACCTCCTGCACATCAGCCACCTACCTTCCACCATGGCAGGCAGGAGCCAGGATTTGACCCCTGCATGGAAAGAGTCTCCTACCAAGGTGCTAGCCAGAGCTGTACCTGCATGATGTCTCACCCTCCCTGGAGGAGGAACAGGTGGAGATGAGCTGGTTTTCCATGGCTATCAAAGCAACTCAAATGACGAGCACAAATGTATGTGCATGGAAGCTCAAGCTGCCGGTGCTGCTCCCCCATCTCCCCTCAAAGCAACATCCACACGTACCCACAGGATTCTGTTCTCAGGGACTTCAAAGTTACACAGAATCTACGTCGAAAGTAGCTGGGGTTCCCTCATGGACATGACTCCTTCCCATGCATACTGCCCTGCAACCCAGGGTGGGTCACTGCTCATTTCATTGAAACCCAATCAGGCCCGGAGATCAATATGGTCAATATGGTAGGGTCTCTCTAGGCTCAGGCTGGGAAAGCACTACAATGTAGGTACACAGGATGGTGCTGTGTAAGTGTGGGTTCCATCTTGGGAGGGTGATTTATCACATTGGGCCCCTACCAAGTCAAGGACTACTGTCCGAGTCCCTACTGCATGATTCTGTTTGCAGACTGTTTTACCTAGCCCATTCCTTCTGAGCCTGCAGGAGACCCCCAGGATACACATACCTTGGTCCTCAGGTGTCATCTAGATCCTCACAGATGGGACCGCCCATTGCCCAGTTCTCACCAAAGTGCCCCGCAGCCACAGACCAAATCATCAACCATCACTTGAGACAAAGGCCACTCTCTGCATGCCACAGTATAGGTTGAATTTGCATCATCCCTCAGGCCTCTCCTCATTAATGATCCTTCCACTGGTGAGTAGGTGTAAAGCCAAGAATCCCTCTTGGATAAAGCCAATCCCATTACCTGATGTGATACTGCGGGACCTAGTTCTGGTTTCGAGTTGAACACACCACTGTGAGCTGGAGTATCTGCATGCAGGAACCTCAGCATCTCGCGTCAGTGTGTCGGCACGGAAGATGTGATCTCCTCTTCCTATTTCAGCAAGATGTGGTGTTTATATACCCTAAGGTATTCCCATGGGTTCTACCTTGCTGTGCCAGTGTTGGACTTAGGATGACGCCAGAAAGAAAATTTATACACAGTTATTATGCAGGAGATGATGGCCCTGCTGTGATTCCAAGAAACTAAGAATCCTCATGCATAATTTATGAGGCGAGTGTCCAGGGAAAAACCCTACGTACTTTGGTGTAGTATTGTAACTGGGTAAAAGTTCATTCCTCCAAATCTGTTATGTATGTAGTATAGGAAAGAATGTAGGTGAAGGGTTATGATGATACGTAGACCTATATCGGGCTACCTATATGAAATATAACAGCATGGTGGATGCTCTTTACTCGAAATAACAGTTGAGGCAGGTCAAGCAATCTGCCTTTAAAGGGACCAAGTATGTCTAATCGACTGAGCATGGTGCTGGTTAGGTCATCCCAGGATATTCACTTTATATCCCTGCCTGCTCTTTGGGATGGGAGGTTCACAGAAGATCCTGGGGCAGGTGAGGAATGCAGACAAAGACCCTAGCCCTTCAGGGTCTCTTGGGACACTATGTGGTGTGGCAGGGACACTTTCATAATCAGAAGAGAACATATGGATTAAAAGCAGGTTGCATGTGAACTTTTTCCCACTAATCAGGAGGAAAGCCACTAACCTTTCTTGCAATGGGAGCACACCGGGTGATATTACATGCCATTCACCCAGATATATATGACCTCCTGTAGCCCTGGCTAGACTCAACACTTCAAATGAGCTTTTATCTGTACTTCCAGGTCAGCTCGGCTATCTGGTTATACAATGCTTTCCTATGGTGGGGACAACCAGAGACTGAGATACGAGAATGGAAGTCTGGTGGAACCATTTTCTCCAGGGCAAGATGCTGTTTGCCATTGGGGAGGAAAGTGGGCATGAAATGACACTAAAAGGCATCAGCTTCAACTCCGGTTGGGCTCAGGTTGGGCCAGGAGGCCGGGCACAGGGGCCTCCCAGAGCTCAAACTGAAGTTCAGCCATAGCTTATTGCCCAAGAAAAAAAAAGGAGAGGTAGTGATGGGAACCCTACACTGGACACTTTGTGATACCATGGGACACCAAATGCAACTCGGGCCCAGAGACCAAGACCCTGGGCCTGCTGGAGCTCTGGTGCGGACCAGGTCATAGATTGTAACACTTTTGAATCAAGGTAGGTTTCCAGCCTTCCCTGGGCCTGTAGAACGCTGTCCTTGCCACTTTGTGAAACAACAGGCTACACAATAGAGTCCAGACTAAAGGGCCTGCACCCATAGACTTGCTGAAGCTCTCAGGTGGGCCTGGACAGAGCTTGTCACCCCTTCAGGATGATGGCTTCACTGATGGTTTAGGTATAGCCCTTTGCTTTTAGGTGATGGGATGAGCCATCTGCATGTTGAGCTGAGGGATTTCAATATCATGGAGCAATTGGGAGTTCTGATTTTCTTCCATTTTCTTTCCTGTCTGCAGATGCAGCATTTAAATGTCACCAAGGTGTTTAGATTTCAAGTTTGATGAAGGTTTTGAATTGCAACTTGCATTTTATTTTGAGCTTGGATTGTCACATAGTTTTCCACAAAAGTGTTGAAGTCTTTTAGGTTGGTGTTGTGGTCAGAAGTTGAGTTGGCAGAGCAGGCTGAGTTCATGAATTAGGTTATTGAAGGAGAATTCTTTGTTGGATTTATTTCATGTTTGAGTTGACCTTGGTTTATTTGTAAAACACTGAGTGGGGAGATAGCAAATGCAAGATGGTCAGTTCAGTCCAGAGGCATCAGTGGATTTCAATGGTTTGACTGTGATGTTGAGAAGAGAAGGTTGAAGATGCACCCTTTGGAGTGGGTTGATTGGGTGACATGCTGGACCACATTGAGTGTGTCGATAAGGCTGAGGAGGATGTCTCTTGAGTTTTTGGAGCTTGTGTTGTCTGGGAAGGTAAAGTTACCTAAGAGTTGTTGGATGGATGAGGCGGTGTGAAGTTGTGAGAATTATTGGTGAAGTCCTTGTTTTGCATGGGAGTCCTGTGTATAAGATGGAAAGTGATGTCTGAGTTGCATAAAATGAGAAGTGGCATGTCAGAAGCTCCATGGAGTTAAGAATTGCTTGCTTGACTACGGCACAGGATGAGGACAACTTATGAATGATTGGGAGGCCTCTTCCCTTCTTATGTGCACCATCCATGCAATGAATGCTGTAGCCTGTGGGAAAAAGCACAGCTAGGATGTGCAAGAATGTGTTGGTGAACCATGTTTCTGCGATGAAGAAGGTTTCAAGCTTGTGATAGGTGATAAGGTGTGTAATGCATGGTGGGTGGAGTACTGCATAGTGAGCATTAATGAGCATGAGTTGGAATGTGAGTTCTATTTGAGTTTATGTGGTAGAAAGTGGGATATGAATGAGGTTGTGTCTATGTGCTGTGAGGATGCTATGTGAGCGTTTTTTATCTAGGTTTTGGTGTAAATGTGAGTATTGGTGATACAGGGTACCCAGTGCTGCACATAATTACATCTTACCTTGTAGGTTTTAGTTAAACAAGGGCTCTGGCCAAGGCCCTTCCAGGCATTACCAGGCCAAAGCAAACAATGCCCTTGTCTTTGTCCATCCTTGCTGGGGATTTATAGGCAGTAGGACATCCTGATTTGTTTGAAGTAGGTAGAGGGCAGGAAGTGATGTCACCTACTGTACAGATTGATGCTGTGAAATGCCCGGATTTCAATTCATGTACAGATGGGGGATGGGGAACAATGTCCGCTTGCCTGGATTCCTATTTTACAGACATGTTTTACATTTGGGTTCAGTAGAGAAAGAGGTAGTGAGGTCAAAATACATTTCACATGGATGAACAGTTTTTCTTTTACTGAGATACAAATCTTTTAAAAAAGGAACATGGATCATTACTTTTGAGATGTCTTTTTCGAGTCATATTGTTTACTTACTATTTGTTTTGTAGTCATGTTGATAAGTCTCAGAAATTCAGAGTCAACTATGTAACAAGTAATGGAGTGTGTGAGATTTGCACTTGCATTATGATACTCATGTTGGCACCCCCCCATGTACCTGTGATACCTGTGATGCTAGTGTGTTCTGGGGTACAAAGTGTGTATGTTGGAAAATGGCCCTCTCTGAAGGGTCACCCCAAACTTTTTGCCTTCCTCCTCCTCTTTTTCCGACCTCATTTGTGTTGGCTTTAAGACTCTGAGCACTTTACCACTGTTAACCAGTACTAAAGTGCATTTGCTCTCTCTGCTAAACATGGAAACATCGGTTTATACCCAATTACCACATTTATTTTACTTAAATGTCTATAGTACAGTGCACTACAAGTGCTCAGGGCCTGTAAATGAAATACTACTAGTGGGCCTATGCAAAAGAAACAATTGATGGACGGAATGCTTGACAATGCAAACATTCCCCCCAATCACAAGGATCTGGGTTTAATCCATCATTCTTTTGCTCTCCACACCACCCCAGTTTGGACCCAGCCATATGCAAATCAGTCTTGACCCTGTTCCTTATGGGAACAGTCCAGCCCGAACTGCCAAGCCAGGTCCTCCCTGGACCAGAAACAAGCATTTTGGGACCGGTCTCAGTGCATCACCCTTCATCAGCCATGCTAGCTTCAATTCCATGGTGTAGTGAGCACGGGACCCAGGTCTGGGCATACCCTTCCCACTTAGGACGACATATGCAAAAGAAATACTTGATGAATGGAATGCTGGACTGTTCCCATTGGGCGCAGGTTCAAGACTGATTTGCATAAAGCTAGGTCAAAACTGGAATGACATGGTCAGCAAAAAAACAATGGATTTAGGACCAGATCTCTGTACTGGGGTGAATGTATGACATTGTTCTGCATTCTGTCCATCAATTGCTCTTTTTGCACTAGTGGGCTTATAGCACTGTTTGAGCCACACACTCAAATAGCCCCATAAACATGTCTCAGGCCTGCCACTACAGATTTAAAACCCCTTGCCAAGCTGTGAACTCTATTTTTTAATACATATAGGTCACCCCTGAAGTATGCCCTAGGAAGCCTATAGAGCAGGGTGCTTTGTAATAAAAATGTAGGACATTTACTTTTAGGTTTTACATGTCCTGGTAGCAAACAAGTCCCAAATTAGTTTTTCACTACTGTGAGGCCTACCCTACTTATAGGTTAACACTGGACATTCCTTATTACACCTATAAGCTGTAATTCCTGATTGTAAAGGAATAGATTTTTCAAGTTTCATATCACTTTACTGGTAAAGTTGAATTTATCACTACCCTTTTAAAAATCCCACTTTGAGAAATAAGGCATTTTTCTGCTCATAGTCCTGTGCGTCTGCAGTAAATCTCCATTACAAGTCAGGGGTTGGTGACAGCTGGACTTTGTGCATTTCCTCTAGACAACCACACACACAGGAAGCTTAGGTGTGACTGAGTGGCCATCCACATCTTGTTGGGGCATCCTGGGCAGCATGGGAGGGAGAAGTGACACTTACAACTGAATAGGTTGTGTCCTGTTCCTACCACAGAGGGCTGCTACCCCCCTGTAGTGAGTCTGCAGACAGAGTTGGGAGGGAGGGCCTCTTTGCACTTCAATGTCCCTCTTTAAAATCACCTACACTCCAAAGATGCAACTGGATATACATACTGGATCTCTAACCACACCAAATCAGACCTACTGGACCTGTGAAGATTCTCTGCCAGGAGGAAGGACTGCTGTGGTGCTACAAGCACTGCCAATCTGCTGGACTGCTGCTCTGGAAGAATGGCTTTTCTGCTTTTCTGCTGTGCTGTCCTGCTGCCTGCTACCCTCCCCCCTGCTGAGGAAGGAGTGGACCCCTCTCACTTGAACCCAGAGTGACTCCAAGGACATACTGGCTTTCCCCCTGTTGTAAGTCTCAGGGACATCAAAAACCTTTCCTCACCCTACACATGTACCTGGAATTGGATTGCTTCAAGTCTTGCCCTGCCAAATTGTGCCAATCCATCCCTAGGTCCTTGGAAGTGGGCATAAAATTCTGCAACTGCTGAAATCTATGCATTGTCGATGTTAAGCCAACCAGAACTGGCGTATCTCCCCTTATGTTGATGCCTCACCGCCGCTGTAAGTATAGCGGACCTCGCATCACCAAATGTGCAGCGCATCTACTCCAGGTCTAGACGCATCCCCAACTTTGGTGACTCAGCACTGATGCATCGCTTTGTGCTGTTTGCATCGCTTACAACCTAGTATTGACGATATTGTGCCACTCCAAACCGATTGATCGCCTTCATCAAAAAAATCAACAACAATACATTGTCTCTCCTACTCCTTGCATCATCTTTGACATCGGCACAACCAAAATACTGTTTCAGTGGGCCAAGTCCGGTCCCTGTTTCTGACCTGTGCTCCATCGCATTATTCCTGAACTTTTGAATTGACACCGTCACAAGCAACCAGATGTCACTGGTTTGCGCTTTATGCTTTTAAGTGTTTTATTTTCATTTATTCTTTAAAAATGCATAACTGGGGCGTGGCCAAGATGGCGGAGAAGTAGGACGCGTAGTTTGGAGCTCCTACCTGCTGCCCGCTGAAAATAGCACTACCGGACCTCTACGGGGCGCAAAATCAGCCTGAGGGATCACCGGAGGGTCTCTCTGTCGAGGGTCTTCCGGTGCGGTCCTCATAGCCCTGCTGCGGACGCTGAGGGCTGCGGCATCACCGCGTCCGCATGTGAGGTCTCGCAGCCCTCTCCTCGAGAACGGCAGTGGGCGGCTTCGACAAGGCAGTGGTCCGGAGCTCCGGACCATCGGGGCCAGCTTCCTACCACTCGGCCACCCCGCAGACAACCCGGATGACACGCGGGTTGCTTGCAACGCTGCCCAGCCGCTTGGGGGCTTTTATCCGCTCCGGATGGTGCCGAGCTCGTGACCGGGGTGTGGGCCCTGCCCGAGCAGCTGCTGGGACTGCGGAGGTGATCGCGGCTGGGGGGAGCTGCCTGCAGCTGCACCAGAGCACCCCCGGGACACGGTGGGTGCTTCCATTGTTTGGCAGAGGGGTATCGCCGGGCCAGCAAGCCCCAACAGATAGCAATGAGTGGTCTCCTAGGCCTCAGGATCCCCGGCCTCCATTTTAGAGCAGCCCACGGAGGGAGCGGGTGCCTCAGGTGACGTGAGTGAAGGGCCACGGAGAATCGAGCGGGCCGAAGGACTGTGAATGAGCTTGCCTGCGCCCTCTGTGGAGCGGCGGTGACCAGCGGAGCTCTCTCTGCAGCAGAAAGCATCGCCAGCTCGGCGGTCTGCAGACACACCAGGAGGTTGGCTCCTCCTTCGGCAGCGATCCGCACCCCGCACACGTCTGGTGAGTGAGGAGACGGCAGTGGGAGGCGGCACGGGGCCTGGGGAGAAGTCACTAACGACACAGCTCCGCTCCATTGTGCCAACTTGAGATACGGAGCGGCGCATCGGAGCACGAGGGAGTGAGCCTGGCATCGGCTCTGGGGACAGTCCCGGCTCTGCAGAACCCCATAGCCGGCACCTCCAGCAACCAGGCCCAGGGCCCCAGAGTGCTTCCCCGGTTGTTGACGGGGGGCCTGGCCTCCAGGGATCGCACCGGACATCATCAGCTGCCACACGTAACCACCTGAGCACGGCTCCTGGTCTTCACCAGGCTCGGACACGGGCACGGTCTACATACCCATTGGGTCACAATCGCACTAGGCCCAGAAGATCCCTGGCCCCGATTTCAAGAGCGCCTGTGGGAGGGCTTAGGGACACCTGGGCGCTTCTTCAATTTCCCTGACTGGGCTCCCTCTGGTGGTGAGGAGTTGAACCCTGGGCCTGCACAGTGACCCCTCACATGCAATACGGAACACATCACCCACCTTTCTAACCGAACTAGCCCACTGCTGCAAACCACGAGAACCCTTCCCCGGGTGGACTCGAGGTGGGAATGTCCTGTTGGTGATTGAGGGATGGGAGGCCTCCTGCCTTGAGTGGAGCCAGTCCCTGCATGCTGGAACATATCGCACACACAGCGCAAAGACCCTCCGAACTCTGAGAGAACCTTGGGGGGCCCTGTCGGCCCAGACTGCACTGGCCTTTGACTCTTCCTCTGGTTTAGGCCTGCTACCCGTTGGTCAGGACCTCGCCTCCTGTCGCAGCCGTCTGACCGCTCATTTCTGCGACAGCCCCGCAAGGCCATGGTGCTCAGAGGAAGCGGCATAGGGGGGTGGTGCTTTTTGCCCCCACTTGGTGACATATACTCTACAGCGGAAGCAGCCAGGCCGGGTGGGATCGAGGGGGATAGTCGTGGCCTGCATTGTGTACCTGTCGTGACATCCGCTTGACACCTTGTTGGACAAGCTGAGGCTCCTCTGGTTCTCTCTCCTCTCTGTACTGGGCTTTGGGACGATGAAAGGGCATGTCCACGTCTAGGACAAGAAAGGGGAGACCTCTGAAGGATATGTTTGGTTGCTTGCTGTCCCACCCCAACATGGCGGCTGCAGCCCCTGAGAATGAGGCCTCTAAACCCTCCGCTTCATCTGGAGATGAACCGATAACAAAAGCCTATCTGGAGTCGCCGTTCCTCACCCTCCGGGAAGATATACAGTCAGTCAAACCTGAATTTGCGACGGAGATCAAGAAGATACAAAGGGACGTGGACGCTGTGGGAGAACGGGTGGCCACTTTGGAGGAGAAGAGCGACACTGCTGCAACCGAGATGACAATGCTTCAACAGGAAGTAATTAGAGTGCAGGACCAACATGTGGCCATCCAATCACATCTAGAGGACTTGGAAAATAGGTCCCGCAGACACAATATCAGGATCCATGAGGTGAAAGCTGCAGAGGACACCAAAGATCTGTTTGCATTTACCAACAGCCTCTTCCGCCATATACTTGGTGACTCCCACGTTTCCGACAACATCCTAGACAGAGCGCACAAGGTCGGGCCGCCTCGAGCACCCTATGCCCCTCCAGCAGATATCCTGGTGTGCGTGCAGGACTTCAGGATCAAGGAAGCCATCCTCACTAGGGCGAGATCTCTACACCCCATCTCCTTCCGCGGCCACTCCCCAGTGCTGTACCAGGACTTAGCTTTGATCACTCTTCAACGTCGCCGACAATTCCGTCCTGTGACAGAACACCTTCGACAGGAGGGGATCCCGTAATCTTGGGGTCATCCATTGTGACTAATCTTCCGCTACAACAGCAAACTCCATCAACTTCGTTCATTAATAGATTCTTGCCGATTGTTGGGCCTCGCCCCACCGAACGAGGAAAACGATGAACACAGCACTGGGTCAGGGCCCGAGATATCCCCGTCGGGATGGGAACGGCAAGGCAGGTGAAGACGCTCCCAGAAACCACACAAATCTGAGATAGCCAGGAGCCAGCAGGCAGCTATCACTGCCGTATCGGAGGCCCTCGCAGGGGAGGGTTCCAGCACCAAATGAAACTAGTTTTTTTTTTTACCTTCTGCATACTCCCTAACTAGGCCTAGGCGGGCGGCGGGTGGAATGGTGCTCTTCCTATTGGTCACAAGACGGACCCCCCTATTTATTCTGCCCGGTCATCTCGAGATGACGGACAATGTTACATGACCTTGACTGTTCGAACTGTCCCCAGCTGGATGTTGTATTGAGGCTTTGTTTTCAGTGTTTTTTGGGGTTTGTTTTGGGCTGGGTCCCCTCGTCCTCCTATTCCCTTTGCGCTATGCGGACCGGCTATTAGATGGTATGGGCTGCCCTCTCATAGTCACCCATCCCTTAGCCCGTACGACTGCTCACGATGTGACACAGCTTACGCTCCCTGTTAACCTCGATGCCACACAAACCTATTAGAATTCTGACACTTAACGTACGCAGCTTAAACAATCCCATTAAACGCAGGGCAGTCCTCCACTACTTGGAACAATCCAAGCCAACATATGTCTCCTGCAGGAGACACATCTTATCCCCAAAGACCACCACAGGATGAAATCACGCGCCTATCCCACAAAGATGATCTCCTCCAATCCTACTAAATCTGCCGGGTTTGCCATTCTCGTTTCCCGTTCCTTCCAAGGTAAAGTGCTCCAGAAAGAGGCTGAGATCAAGGGCCGCCTGCTCACATATCAGTTTCTTGTGGCTGGAGTTTCCTTCATAGCGAGATCCTTATATGCCTCTAATGAAGGACAAGACAAATTTTTTCACAACGCACTTACTGAGGCGACGGCAAACTCGGAGAGGCGCCTACTGCTGGGTGGGGACTTGAATTTAGTATTTGATAACATTCACGACCACTCGAGCCAGGTTGGTGCTCTTTCCTCGACAGGGTCGGCCTGCCTCCAAGAACTAGGTATTGTCGATTTATGGCGCTATTTCCATCCCCACAGCCGAGCCTATACTTTCTACTCGAGAGCTCATAAAACATATGTCAGACTATACTATCTCCTTAGTTCCGCACCACTACAAGCACTTGCAACTGACTCCGAGATTCTGACGACGTCCCTCTCAGATCACTCCCCAGTCATTGCCTCCTTCCAGTTCCCTCCTACATGACAACCGTTGAGACACTGGCGACTTCGCGATGCATTGCTGCATTGGGCCTGCACAGTTGACCAAGTTAAGGCCACTATCACAAATTACCTTGCCCTCAACAGTACTCCAAACACCTCTTTAGCGACACAATGGACGGCTTAAAGCGTAGTCGCAAACCAGCTGAGCTTACTCAACGGGTAGCTGAACTTGAGCAGATGCACCAGCGCACTGGAGCGGCCAGAGCCTGGCATCAACTTTGCGTGGAATGGAAACAGCTTGCGGCACTCGACCAGGACCGGGCCGAGTATGCGGCTCTTCGACTCCGCCACTCCTATTACACCGGGGACGATAAATGTGGTCGCCTCTTAGCGCACAAACTGCGGGAAACCAGGCAGCGACAGGGAGTGCAGACCATTCGCACCACTGGGGGTGAGCTTACCACAGATGACACGGCAATCGTGGAAGCCTTCAGAGACTTCTACGCGATGCTGTACTCAGGCGACACTTTAGATGCACAACACAGTATTGATTACTTAGCGACAGCGCAAATACCAGCTCTCAACAAAGCACAGGCCAACTGCCTGGACAGGGACATAGGTACGGAGGAGGTTATCGCAGCGATCTCTCACCTCAAGCTTGGCAAATCACCTGGGCCAGATGGCTACACAGCGGACTTTTATAAAACCTTCTGCACCCAAGTAGCTCCCATATTGCGCGATCTATTTAATATCTTCACACAGGTCGGGGCCATCCCAGAGGAGATGCCGGAAGCATCACTCGTGGTCATCCCGAAACCAGGGAAGGACTGAACACAATGCAGCACGTATAGGCCGATTTTCCTCTTGAATGTAGACATTAAGCTTTACGCTAGTATCCTCGCTACTCATCTCGCACCATATATGACCCAATTGATAGAGCCAGACCAGGCCGGCTTTATTTCGCAATGGCAAATGAGCGATAACACTAAGAGAATCCTCCACCTGCTAGAGAAGGCGTCACGCACAATGGGGGAGTACATGTTGCTGGCCATCGACGCTGAAAAAGCCTTCGATAGGGTACATTGGCCCTATCTGGAGCAGGTTCTGCTTTGCTTCGGCCTTGGTGAAAAACTACGCACTTGGACCCTCAACTGTTATCGCTCACCCAAAGAGACTGTGCGGGTGAATGGCCAGACGTCCTCGCGTTTCTCTATAGGCAGAGGCACTAGACAGGGGTGCCCTCTTTCGCCCCTCCTATTCGCGCTCTATATGGAGCCGCTTGCTCTACGGGTCAGAAGCCACCCTCTCATCACGGGCATTAAATTTGGAGGGGATACCCACACCATCAGCCTGTACGCGGATGATATTCTGCTCTCCCTCTCTAGCCCGATCCCCACGATGCGCGCCCTTTTCATAGAGCTGCACTGCTTTGCACAGGCCTCCGGCTTTAAGGTTAGCATAGATAAGTCCATTGCTCTAGACATTTCTCTCTCCTCTACTACGTTAGCTCATCTGCAAGACAAACATACTCTCCAGTGGTCAACCTCTTCGATCCCCTATCTGGGAATTCAGCTAGGGCCCACCATACCAGCCACTATTGACATCAACTACTCCAAACTCCGAACGCACATTCGCATGGAACTAGGGCAATGGAAGCACCACACTCTATCTTGGTTAGGCAGAATAGCAGCCACTAAGATGACCGTTCTTCCTCAGATCCTGTACCTCTTCCTGACCCTTCCCCTCTGGCCCCCTCCGGGCTGGATCCAACAAACACAAGCTGACTTAGCGAACTTCATTTGGCAGGGCCGTAAGCCCCGGTTCACGCACGCGGTCGCGGTTCTCCCACCGGAGAAGGGGGGAGTCGGGATTCCGGACCTACAGCTCTACTTTTATGCCTCACAACTTCGATATCTGGTAGAATGGCAGTTCCTCGAGTCAGAGAAACACTAGTTGTTTCAAGACCAGGCGGTAGCTGCTAGGCCCCTACAGGGCATCCCCTTTCTTCGTAAGACAGATAGGCCACCCAATCTCTACGCGTCATATATTACGGGCACGATCATGGAGGTTTGGGATCGCACTAACACTGCCCACGGTCTGACCTCCTTTTCCTCCCCCCTGATGCCCCTCTTCAATAACCAAGAATTTCACCCTGATATCGACCCCAAGGCCTTCGCAGCATGGCGTCCCACCGAGTGCCGATCCCTCGGCCATCTCTTTGACCTAGAAGGGTTTATTCAGTTCCCACAACTCAAGACATACTATGGCATCTCTGAATTGGATCGCCTACCCTAACTCCAACTCAGGCATTGGGCGCTTCAACCGCACATCAAACCAGGCACTCAGCGCCTGCTAACCCCTTACAAAAAATGGCTCATCACCCACACCTCCGATAAAAAAATAATTTCCGACCTATACAAACAGTTGTAACTGACTTCTACCCTTACCTACAACGCTGGTCGAATGCGATGGGAGTGGGAACTGGGACGAACACTTAGCCATAAGGAGTGGGATGGCATCAACCACAGGGCGTGGCACTCTGCATACCACATGGGCCTTACAGAGACACTGACTAAGGTAGCCACCTATTGGTACTACACAACGGAACGCCTCCACTGCTTCGATGCTCAACAGAGTGCCTTGTGCTGGAGAGGATGTGGGGAAGTGGGCACCCTCACGCATCTTCTCTGGAGCTGTGACCGCATCCAACCATATTGGTCTCACATATTAGATGAGGTAGATAGCCACTTTGATACACAACTCCCGCAATTCCATGAATACATTCTCCTGGGACTACCCAATCCTATAACATATCCCCTAAAGTCTAGGAGGGGTCGGTTGATAGCTTTCGCACTGGGTGCAGCCACTCAGAATATTCTTGCGCACTGGCGATCCACCCAGCCACCAACACACTCCGGATGGCTACAGAGGCTTTGGCAGGTGCTGGGAATGGAAAAGCTCACCCTCGCTTTATCTGGCAATGGGTCCGAATTTCCAGAGCTGTGGCGACCCGTTCTGACCTTGCTCACAGCTGAATTCCGAGAATTGACATGTCCCCGATACCTCAGACTTCTTCGCCTTGTTGATACACAAATCCCACAAGCTGGCTTCTCGCGTAACCCCAAGCAGCCACGCTGATTTCTTGAGCACTCATTCTTCCCCTTTTCTTTTCTCTTCTTAGTGGACGAGGGGGGGGATGGGGGGTAGAGGGAGGTTGAGTTGGGTTCTAATGTTTGTTCTGTTTTTCCTACTCCCACTTATTGTTTTTTCCCGTAGACCCGCACCGCTCATCTTACTTTTGTAATGTTATCTCTTGCAAAACTGGTTGTCTTCATTGCACTGTCCCCAGGGAGTCGGGGGTCTTTTTGTCTCTTGTCTAAAACTTAATAAAAGATTTAAACCATAAAAATTCATAACTCATGTTATACCCTTTGGATTTTTTTTGTTTTGCTCTGTTTATGTTCATAAAAATATAAGTTACTTTTTTCAACTTGATGTGAAGTCTTTTGTGGTGTTTTCACTTTGTTACTGTTTGAAGTGTTGCATAAATACTTTACACACTGTATCTTAAGTTAACCCAGACTGCTCTGTGGCATCCTACCAGAGGGTGGGCACAGATTAATTTATGGTATTTAACTGACTTAGTCTGACCAGGATTGTGGCTCCTACTTGGAGAGTGTGTTGCTCTTCTAAACAGAAACCCAATTTTTAACCTTGGGCCATGTGTTAATTTCTTGTAGGATCATTACATTTCCTGGTTTTCAGCAATATACATTGGCTTTTCTTGTATTGTAGACTACTTGTCTGTTTTCACTTTACCATTACATAACCTGTTGTTTTCAACAACAGTGGTTCCCAGAAACCCAGATATTTACTTGTAGGTTTAGGATATAATCATACAAAACAGTACATAAAATGGGACACAATCCTATGTCCTACTTAGCCAGTAGAGTACATAAACAAGGGAGAAAATGAACAACAGGGGGCTCAGGCAAAGCTTTTCCGGTTTGTTACACAAGGAGTATATAAAGTGTTACAAGAACAAATCACTACAAAACACCTTTACTCTACTGGCTAAGTAGGACACAGGATTGTGTCCCATTTTATGTATTGTTTTGTATGATTATATCCTAAACCTACAAGTAAATATCAGACCTCTGTCCGGCTGGACAAGTCCACTAAATGTAGCTACGATTGAGTCTATATTCATTCCTTTGGTTTCCATATCACTTTCTGGGGACCACTGTTGTTGAAAACAATTGTCTCCCAAGGTCCCTGGTCGACTTCTCTTGGGTCCCTTGTTGTTACAGAATATGACATAGCCAGTGGCACCAAAGGTGACAGACTTTTAACATTGAAATCACAAATCAATATCCACATGTGTTTGCATCTTTTTGGCTTTCATAGATTGTTCCCATTTCACAGCGGGACAGCAAGTGGTACTTATATCTCATAAATGTGAGACAAACCTGAAAATATGATGTGCATTTAGTAGTAGTACTACTAATATACTTCATTTGGTTATAATAAACCCTCAAAGTTTACACAAACAAAATAAAATAGCACTGAAACATGAACTTTAAACATACAATATCAATCCATTTATACTTTGTCCTACATCAAAGAGAGAATATATAAAATAGTAATAATCATCTCATAATCTATAATAAAATCAAGTAGAAGTACTTCATCAATCCCCTAAAAGATAAAAAATTGTCGAAGCATCATCATATCAATTCATAAAACAACATTTCTGCAGGGGCAATATAGAAAAACAGTGCAATAGATCCAGAAAGTGACCCCCCATAGTGCGACCAGAAGTCTTGTGCAAGAAAGCACAAGGGTTTGCAATTACTGTATCCCAGTAGAAGTTCTCATTATAAATATTTATATAAAAAAGATCCTTAATGGCTTGAAAAATTAAAAGGATATTTGTCAATACTTGTATAATTGGCATAACATTAAGTGGTGGTCTTTAGAATTTTGAAGCTCTTAAACCAAATTGCCTGTATAAACTTGCTCACTGCAAATACTATTTTTGGAATAGCATCGCTTTTTAAAATTTTAAAGGCTACCAAGTGTCTGTCAGTTCCCATGTCACGGCAGATTGGCACAATTCGTTTGCGACGGGGATTATAATTAGGGCTCCCGGTTTTATGGTATTTATTTTCTTGGCAATTCCGTCTATATTTATCCATATTTATTTTTTACAAACTTTATCTGTATTTATCAATTCTTATTTCGGGTTTTGTAAGACAAATGAAGCTAAAATAGTACATTTCCACATTTATTTAAACAATAAATGTAAAGTCTTAACTGAATGTATGCCCGATTTCAATAATATGAAGTCCAACAGATGATAAATCAATGCACATATATGAAAATATGAACATTTTAGAATCAATCTTTTGCCTATATACTGGAGTTAATGCCTCGTTACAATAATTTATTTATTTTTTGACCTCTTACCTGTAAATCTACACAATTTACAGCCTGACAGACATGACTGACAGAATTTAGAATCACTCAAAAAAAGAGACTAAATTCCATTTTTATCCAAATTTACATATAAATACTTACAGGAAAAAAAATGTTTTTCTGACTATTTATCTGTAAAAGTCAGTAAAATCGGAAAACATGGAGCCTTAATTATAATACTCAGGGCAAAAAAAATATTATGTGTAACTCATCTTGAACGTTCAAGCCACATGCTGGGCAAGTAAAACAATTTTGTTTCATATAACATTTGCCGGTAAAAGATCTTAAAGGAAGTGTCCTGTGACGAAAACGTATATACAAGCTTCTAGCTAGAGGAGAATGATATTAGATCCAAGAATTGCTTGATGATGGGAAAGAACTTGAAATCTTATAACAAATTAGTCAGAGGGACATTTGTACTATATGTTGTTATATATCTCTCATTTATGTAAGCCCAATAACAAGCTTTCACAATCTTAAGGTAATTTTTGCAAATTACAGTTGGATCATCCCAATAGCCCTGTAACCCCAATTTCCCCAACCAAGCTGAAACAAGTTTAATCCAAGGAAGAGTCCTAGCTCTTGGAAATTTTAATAAGTCTATAAGTGAATCTTTATAAACTCCTAACTTGGGTATAGTCCAGAGACAGGTCCAATGAACTAAAACATTTAAAACAGCCAGGTCAGTGATTCTTTTCGAACCCACATCAAAATATAATGGGTAAGGGGTGAGCTAGATGGAACAGCAAGCAACCTCCCAATAAAATTGTTTTCCGATATTGTCAGCAGGTGAGTATCAGCACAGCCCCAGATCCCAGTGCCGTAGAGCGCCGCACCCTGAGCTTTAGCATGATAGATTTCCAGGGCAGGTGAGACTACATCCAATGTTGTTTGCTTATAAAATCTGATAATAGCATTAGATCTGTGCTCTATCACTAGGGCGCTCTTATTCAGTTGACTTATCTACCTATAATTGTCCATAAGTCTGAAACCTAGATAATCAAAATTGTGTACTCTTACTAAAATCTCACTACCTATGTCAACAATGGAATCTCCTTCTTACCTTTTCCAAATACCATATATTTAGTTTTATTCTCATTTAGCTCCATACCCGTAGAATTGCAAAAGCTTAAAAATTTGTCGATTAAAATTTGGAGCCCCATAGGTGTCTTTGAAATAATAAGGGAATGGTCGGCAGAGAGAAGAGTCTTTCTATTGTTAAAACTGGGGAATCATTTCTGTATTGCTCCATGGTCTCAACAACGTCATTAATATATAAGGAGAACAATGTAGGTGAGAGAACACAGACCTGGTGTACACCTCACTCAATGGGGATACGGTCGGTTAGCTCTCCATTGGAACCCCAACAAACTTGAGCATAGTTATTCTAATGTAATTTGTTAATTAGGCGGACCAGATTTCCCGGGGCCAACATTTTTTATCAAGACTTGACATGGGATAAGATCAAACGCAGCTCTTAAATCAATAAACGCCATGTATAAAGCGTTTGGTTTTGTAATAAAACATATTTCTAATATAAAATTGTAGCCCTAAAAATCTGATCAAATATGCTATCCTCTGCTCTAAAACCTGCCTGAAGAGGGCACAAAATGGTATTTATATCAGCCCAATCCTGGAGTTTCTCTAAGAATTGTTTTGGGATTTTTTAGCATTGTCAATCAGGCTGATTGGCCTATAATTTGAAGGATCACTTGGATCGCCCTTGTTATATATTGATATAATTTCTGCCCCAAGCCAAGAGTAGGTAAATTTGCACCCAGCTGCTACTGCATTTGATAATAAGTTTAAACAAGTTGTCCAGATTAGGGGCTCTATTTTATGTAAATCTCCCGGAATTTTGCCCGGGCTGGGAGCCTTAGCAGATTTTAGAGAGTCAATAGCTCTATTTGTATCATCAAGGCTAAAGGAAACAGGGAGCAAGACTTTTGTAGAGGTTATAATATCTGACTTTGTAAAGGTTTCTAGGTTGCTACTACTCCTTAGATCCCCACAATCTCCTGTGGCATAAAGTGTCAAAAAATGAGCCACCCCTTTGTCAGGCAAGATGTTATAATGATGTGACTTAACTTTATCCGACTTAATTTGAGCCACAAGACACCAGAATAACCTAATGCCATTTGTTTTACTAGCGGCTAGCAGATATTGCCAGAGATTTTCATCCCACTTCCTTTTTGCCTTGTTCAAAAGTGACTTTTAAATAAATGCATTTTGCTTTGCTAATTTTGGTCGATCACCATCCATGATGGTAAATCTTAGTGAGATCTTAGCTGATTTACATGCTTGATCAAACCACTTTGTCTCCTTAGCAGAGTTGGATTTTTACATGAAATACATCCTTATAAAAGTCCTTTTGCAACTCTTCAAACAGCGGATTATGTATATTTAAAATAGGAATTTCTGTTTCATTATATCCCACATATGTTACCATGGGGCATATGTATCAACATCACCATTTGCGATTCTCAAATAGCGATTTTTAAAGAATCGCTATTTGAGAATTGCAAAACGGGATGTATTTAAAAAATTGCAAACTTTTTGCGATTTCTTAAAATTCCTTAATTGCGATTAGCAAATTGCGAAATCGCAATTAAGGAATACCTGCCCATTCATTTCTATGGGCCAGGAGACCCATAGGAATGAATGGGAAGTAATTCTCAAATAGCGAATCGCAATTTGCTAATCGCAATTTGAGAATAATTTCAAAGGTGCAAGGGTGTCATGATGACACACTGATGCACCCCTGAAATGAGCATGTGTGTGCATATGGCGCACATACATGCCCTAAGGGCATGTATGAGCGCCACGTGGCACTTTGTAAAATTCAAAAAAGTGCATTTTGAATGGAAAGCGCAAATTACCACCAACTGGAAGTTGGTGGTAATTTGCGATTTCTTAAGGATAATTCGCACAACTTGGGTGCTTTTTACATATCATTTAGGAAATCGCAATTTGCGATTTCTTAAATGCTTACACAAAATTAAGAAATCGCTAAATTAGCAATTCCTTAATTTTGCAATGGGATTTGGCTCATACATCCCGATTGCCGATTTTTTAATCGCAAACGCTGTTATTTTGCGAATCGCAGCATTTGCGATTAAAAAATCGTTTGATACATATGCCCCCAAATGTTTAACAAGACTATAAATCTGTGAGTATAATTTTAGGTTAGATATAACATTTGGCTAGGAAACATAGCGGCGATCATTAGTTACAAGGGGAGTTGGTACTATAGTTGTGCAAATATTATATTCTTGCCTCAAGGATTCTCACTCCAAGGTTACTTCTAACAAGTTTGGGTCACTATCAGATCGTGTTGCCACTTTCATATCGGTCAGAAGTGACCACAATCTCACGTCAACAAGAACATAATCTATAACACTAGTACACTCACCTCTCTTAAAAATTGGTGCTCTCTTTGGGATCGGACACGGTGCGCCCATTGCATGCTCTAAGCCCCTTGCTAACTGTTAAAGAGGCTAGTTTGAGTGCAAGACTAGAAAGGTTTTTCCTAGGTTGCCCTAGTAGAGACGGGATACCCCAAATTTCATCTTCCTTGCTTGTAATCTCACTTAGATAAATTGAAGGTTCATAAGAAATGTTAAAATCCCCTGCTACTATAATTTTTATATGTATCTGTTCAGTGTCCATAACTTCTTCCAGAAGTAGTAATGTGGATGATTTACCAGATACCCTTGTGGGTTTTAACTTAAATTAAAAAGTGTCAAACAAAATCCTGATGCAAAAGTCACAGTAATCCCCATTAAATCAGGGCAATCTATCTCCATTAATGTAAATGCACCAATACATCCATTCCTAATTAAAACCATAAGACCCCCAATTGCTCTCCCAAATTGCTCACCTGGTTTTGCCTCTACACTAAGAGTAGTGAACCCATCAACAAACACTTTGTTTGTGGCCCAGGTTTCTTGAAATGTACAAATGTCATGGGTGTCGCCAAAATTGGCTGTGAGTGACTGTTTTGGTGTGTTTTCAATAGTACAACAATTTCTTGAGGGATTGTTTATTTTAACAATACCTGAACTATCCCCATCTTTAATCTCGATACATTTCCTATAGTGCAACTGTTTGTAAAAGGGTTACTCATATTAGTAGCACCAGACTAAACCCAGCCTTACTCACAGGAACAGTACCAGTTGTTGTCACTTTTAGATTTACAACAGATGCTTCACCGATTATACACTCTGTAAACCAACAAGGATTTGATTGAGAATTGTACATTAGTCAGTCAATTTCCCCAAGTTCAATGAAGCAGCATACAAGGGAGTTATAGTGTCGCAGGGAGAAAGGCTGGGCACTTTCCTAACAGAAGCTTTTGGTATCTCAATAGATGGAGGAGATGCCATCAGCCTTATTCCAAGCAATTTAACCCCCATGAGATGACATCTACGTAATTCAAAATGTATAAGATTTTCAGCCAAATACTTTGAAAATAAAACAACTTGAATATAATCAAGTGAAGATAGATTAGGTGAGTATCTTTTTGCATGCACAATGTCAGATCTAATCACGGAAAGACAATTCCGCTCTACCCTGAGCCAATCAGTTACTTTATTAATTATGGCTTCTGTGTCCTCAAAAGATTCTGATTTCAATTACGGGACCTGAACCATGTAGATTGATTGTAATGAAGAAATGGACAGAGACTCTTGTGACAATTTGGAATAGTCTTTTGCAAGGGGACTTCTTGGTTGGTGAGAAATAGATAGTCCAAATGTATCTGCTATAGACAAGCGCCCGCCACTGTAGTGGTTTCTCCTATCCAGCGAAGTAGCAAAAGGCAATGATTCTTTGCTTGGGCAATTCAGATGAGTTTGCGGTCACTGTGTGCCAATCTATGGGTGCCCACAAAAGAATAAGAATCATAAGAATTACTTGGTAGACTTTCAGATTCAATCACGTTTCTTAAATGGGATTTAATATGGTTCCCAGTAGCCACTTGTTGTGTGACCTGGGTTGATTACATACAAGTCAGAGGTTTTGAATTAGTACCTGACTGGTCTAACATCAGAGGCTCATGAACATATTAATTACACTTATGATCTTGGCAACAAAAACATGTTTTAGCTAACAAACTAGTAACCTGAATGGACAGAAAAATAATGAAGCTTTTAAGATGATCCAATTTGGAGTCCAGTGTGTCAAAGCTACTCGTCCCCCCACAAACATTGTGTATAGTTCCAGTTGACTGAATTTGATTACTTTCTGATGTAGAAACCTTATGTGCAGGAGTTCCTTCATTTTGATCAAGTTAGTGTAATTGATCGAAGTGGTTATGGCAAGGCACATTAGAGTAGGGTTGGGCGGAATTTGCGTAATCGCGTTACGCAGATCTCCGCGAAACGGTAAAAAATCTCCGCGAACTCGCAGAAATTCCGCGAACACGCGGAATTGCTTGTTCACGATACTTTTTTCCTGTTCGCGATCGCTGTTTGCATGCTCGGGGTGAAATATCTCGCGATCACGCATATTGAGAACGCGAACAAGCCAAAAATTTCGCGAAGTCGCGGAACGCCGATTTTTGGTCAATTTCGCGTTCTCCGCGGAACGCGAAATTACCCACATTCCGCAAATTCCACGAGCGGAACGGATTTTACCACCCAGGCCTACATTAGAGACTGCATTTATATTAGTATGTAATGAGCAAAGGCCATATCCGCCTTTTCAGAACAACTCCATTCGTCAAGACTAGACAGAGCTTGCTCTAAAGGTTCCAAGGAAAGAGCGAGTTCTCCACTTGTCACAAAAGATTTGTCAGGCACATCAAGTGGATTGAAGGCTTTACGTTTTTTAAACATTGCCAGAAATTGTGTTAATTTACCCTTCCCTTTTTTCTCATTAGTGGTCAGGAGTAGCTCCACTTCCTCTATAAAAGTGTCAATGTCAGCCTGTGTGTGCAAATCGGATAAGGGCACCTCTGGTGTCCCTTTCCCTGGTCTCCATGGTTTTTTGGCATAGGTTTTACTTTTTGCAGGGTCACCAGACTTACATTTGCTCATTTTGACAACAGCAGAGGAACCCAGGTAACTCCATAATAAAAGAAACAATAAAATATCCAATATCAAATCTAAACACCAAGCTTACTTTCTGTATGTGTAATCTTGACATAAATGAAAGAGAGTGGGCCCAGCCTGGCCTTGTACGGTCGATGATGGGTGAAGACACGCCCGGCCTTGGCCCGGTCTTGGCCCAGTCTAGGCCCGGTCTTTGCCTGGGCATACACCCGGTCATGTCCCGCACACGTCCCACGCTGTGGGAGCTCACTGGTCAGTTTGATCAAGCGCCTCGGGTGCAGACGTGATGTGGTGGTGACAGTGTGCGGCTGCTGCCGTGAAGCTCCCTGGGGCTTGTGATCTGCCCCCTGGCCGCAACAAGGTCTTCCCTTGATGTGCATTGATATGAATTATAAGTTAGAGGACAGTTTGTCTGTCACACTCCATTGCTGTTTTTCATCCACATGCCTCTCATAGTGGTGTGATTTTGAAAAGCAAAATGAGCATTGGCAAAAATAAACATTAGTCACTAGGATGCACATATTTAATTGAGAATTTGTGTAGTGCCCCTTCAGCAAAAAAAGGAATTTAGGCACTTTATAGTGAACCATTAAACCAGTGGGATAAATATAGAGTGTGCAGGGATGCAGTGGAGTGACTAGATAAGAGTGAAAACTAAGGGCCTGATTTAGAGTTTGGCAGACAGGTTACTCCATCACAAAAAGATGGATATCCTGTCCACCTTATTACTAGTGCATTATATCCTAAGGCGGACAGGATATCTGTAACTTTTTTGAGGGAGTCACTTGTCAGTTAAACTAGACATCAGGCTCTAAATAAGTGCTTAATTGAATATAGTTATAAAGACAGATATCAACATGTTAGGCAGACTTCATTTGATGACCAGTCCTAACTAATCAATTTGGTATCATATTGAAGGAATGGATGAAGGACTAGAAAGAACATTTTGATCTTTATCGTTATCTTCCATTCTTGTCTGTGACAATTTCATTGGGATACAAAGCCTGTGTACATGTAAGAATCTGCAGTTTTATACATTACTATGTCAACATGTGGGGTACATGATTGCATATATGACAGTCTGCTATCTGTCCAACATCTCTATTCATGCCTGGCCAGACATTGTCAAAGGAGCTGAAGTATATTTCTGCTATGTACTTCCTGTCACATGCAATACATTGAGCCAGTCCTGTTGATTTTTGACCATTGCTTGGCATGTTGTGAAAGTAGTGTATCAATGCTCATTGGTCCATACATAATTTCCTCACTCTTCCTATCATGTGGAATTCAAGTTCAAGTTTCAAGTTCAAATGTTTATTGTTTCAGTTAATTAAAACCATAACAATATAAATTCTAAAAACAGAAAATGACAGTAAAAATGTTTTGGTAAATTCCTTAAGATCTTAAAAACATTTTGTTAGAAATTATTGATATTCAAATGTATTTTAAAATGCCCGTTAAACAATTAGTTGATCACTTAATAGTGTTCAAATGTTTACAAAAATACGTGATTAACAGCTGGTAGATCAGAACCGTTAGTTGGCCTATAATCCGCTGTGCTGAAGAGAATACCTTTCAAATGTTCTTGATGTGCTTTCCAGTGTTTTCAATATAGAGTGTTCACTCTCAAAGACCAATCAGTCTTGTTAAGTATTACCGGGAAATAGCTCGAGATTCCGTTTTTAGGGCTTGCTCATGTACAGTAAGGAACTTTATTAGTTGAAGTGTCAGTTGGATTCAAACCAGCTATGATTGCAGATCTGCATGTCCTTATTCTTTTGATGTTCATAGCGTTTTTTAATAAAGTGACTCGTGCGTTTCACAATTTAGGACATGTGCAGAACAGATGAATAAAATCCTCTTTACTGCTTCCGCATAATCTACATTCTTTCGGCCCTTTGTGGACCCATGATGGCTGATCCGCGATGGATGGCATTTTGCCTAAACACAGGGCCATTAGTTGTAACTTTCGATAGGCCAAGAATGTGATATCTAAATATGGCGCTGGGGCGAGTGTCTTATAGTTGGTGATTACCATCCAGGCGTGTTTTCTCTTACTGAGGATGTTATTGTCTACTAGCAAAGAGTGAAATATTGCTGATTTATTTATAGCTTGATTGAAGGATGAGTAGGACAGGCTAGTTTTCCAAAGCTCATCTGTGCATGTTGCTGATAAAGCTTTTTTTAGGTATTGGTTGCAGGGAGACTTTTCATCTTTCTCTAGTTCCTCCCACAGAGCCTTATTCAGTTCCGATTCTGTATTGTTTTGCTTTAGTCTGTACCATTGCTTGATGGTTGCGTACATTCTCCCAAGCGTTTTGTTGGTTACCCCAAATTCTAATCTCACCTGTGATGGGGACGCAGACTGATGGATTTGAAAGACACTATTGTATGTTGAGACTTGTAATTTATTTAGCAGGTCGGTGTCTTTCCCGTGTAATGCCGTATTGCCGTATGACAACTTGGGTAACATTTTAGCTGATATTACTGCTAATAAGGGTTTGAATGATGGCCCCTTCAATTTTTTGCTAAGGATCTAAAGGAAAATAATAGAGCATTTGTCCTCTGAACAATATGTGCTTTTTTTCCTGATGATTGTGCCTGCTGTCGATGTAAAAACCCAGGTACTTGTAATTATAGACTGCCTCTAGCATTTTGCCCTCTAGTTGAAAATGCTGTTTAGCCGTCCGGTGTCTACTGATCAGCATTGTTTTAGTTTTTCCTGCGTTTATCTCTAACTTGTTATTGGCTATGTATTCCAGCATTCCTGCGAGCGACCTACATAGGCTGATCTTAGTTAAGCTAATCAGGACCACATTGTCTGCAGATGATAGGTGGGATAGTGACAGAGTACCCAGTTTGGGTGGATGGGAGTTGATCTTGTTGAGCTTTTGTGCCAGGTCTGCTATAAAGAGATTAAAAAAGATGTGGGGCCATAACGCACCCTTGTTTCAGCCTTTTGGTGGTTATGACCTTCCTTGATATTCTTGAGCTGTCTCCCAGCTTTACTCTCATCCATGCATTGGAGTAAAGAAGCAGTATCCCTCTGGGTGTGTTTTCTGGGATGTTCCAGGCGCGCAGAGTTTCCCATAGAATGTGGCGTCCACGCTGTTGAAAACCACCTTTAAATCAACAAAACAGAGGTACAGTTGTTGTTTCCTCCATATGTATTTGTCGGCAATCAACGAGAGTGATAGAATGTTTGTAATTGTCCCAGTCCCTGTTCTGAATCCTGTTTGATTGCATGGTATCAATTTTGACTTATCAGACCAGGAAATCAGTTTTTCCAATTTCAGTGAGGCGCAGTACTTTGCGTCTACGTCCAAAAGCGCAATTAACCTGTAATTGGACTGGAACGTCCTGTCGCCTCCTTCAAAGATCGGTGTAATTACTGATCCTTGCCAGCTTGGTTGAATTTGCCTTTCATTCTCCACTTCTTCAAATAGATTTTTTAGTCTCCCGCTCCAAAAGCCTGGAGCCGACTTGAAGATTATTGGGGGGATACCATTTGGTCCTGGGGCCCCATTTCCCCGACCCTTCAGGATTACTCCTTTTACATCTTTTAATTGGTCTCCTGAGTTTCCAGGTGTAGTCCCTAAACTACAGGCACCCATTACGGCCCCATTCCTTTGTGCTTCATCTGCACTTGGCCATTTGGTCTGTCGACAAATTAGGTTGCTGTTTGTATTTTGTGTAACGGTCCTGTCATTGCTCGTTTGTTCCTCTTGCTCCTTGATGTTTGCGTGCTCCTTCTCTATGCCTACTAGATGGTTTGAAGGTTCAGTATCTGTAAATCTTTTTGTTAATACCATGACCCAATCATTTTCTTGTACACTTGAGGGGATAGATTTGACAGGCCAATTCAAAATTCCCAAATGTGCTTGAATTAATTTTCTTTGCGGTGTATAGTAATTTAGCCCAGATGTTATCTTCACATCTTCTTTTGTGTTCTCACAGTTCCTTTTTGTATTCTTTACTGAGATTCCGTATTAAGTCCCAGTCTGAGCAGGTCGGCTCAATTCTTTTCAGTTTCCTTACACTTTCCCTTAATTCTCGCTTGAGTTTAACAGCTTCGATTGATATCGACGTAATGTTTTTAAATTTCAGGGCATGTTTTGATTTGCCAGACATGAGTGTTATTAATTTGTCAGTGAAGCTTACCCATTCTTGTATTTTATTCAATTCGCTAGTTTCACTTTCTATTTTGAATCTCTGTAATTTGGCTTGAAGTTTGTCGATGTTCCCTGTTGTCCATTTCAGCCATTTCAAATCGGTTGAGAACATGCTTTCTACAGTTGTCACACTAATTTGGTGCTTAGGAAGCTTTAGACTAAAGTGAATATGTTGGAACAAGTGATAGCTTTGGTGGTGAATTCAATAGCAAACCGGGTGAGAAAGGGCATTAGTGGTAGTGATATTGCTGTATAGTCAAGCCTTGATTGCGTTTTCCCTCCGAGGTAGGTATGCATTGGCGGGTAGTCTTCTGGTGTTCTACCGTTTAATATTCTCAAACTCAGGTATTCAAATCTTTTCACCAGTTGTTGCCCTACTAGGTCGGGACAAACCGATTTGAGCTGATATTGGAGTTGTACATCCCAGAACTTGTAAACTGCTGCTAGTTTCTTGTCCACTTCTGGTGTGTAGATTACATTTGAATTGAAATCTCCTGTTATAATGATTTCTCCAAAGGGATTGATGTTTCGTATATCATTGATTATAGATGTTAGCAAAGCAGTGTGTGCATTCTTCTCTTTCAGAGATGGATGTGCATAGATGTTGACTTATAGTATAGGTTCCTGGTAGAGACAGTTTTATTAGTTGCACATTTGGTCCGTAGAGAGCTAGTTGCTCTGATTTAATATTGATTGTAGTCGAAACATAAACTTCTAGCCCACCTTTTTGGCGTCCATGCCTCCTGTGTTTCTCTGCCAGTGTGCTAAAGTGTGTGAAACCAGCAAGAGGCATCTCCTCTAGTGCCCAGGTCTCCTGCAAGGCGATTATGTCACATGACGCCCAATCTTGTAAAGGCCTGCCATCTTCTAGCCATTTCTTTGCTACGGCTATGTTCCACGAGATGAGGTGGGGGGTTCCTTGGCTATTGTTCGTTGTCTGTTTGTGTGGTGGTCAATTGGCTTTCACTATATTCAGCGTGCCTGCGAGCCAACTCCAGGGGTCAGTGACAGGCTCTATGATTGCTTTTTTTTTGGCGTTGCCCACAGTGCATCTTTTTGTCAATGGGCTGTTTCCCCTTGCGTTCCGGAGGACTGAGTAAGCCTGTTCCTTTATAGCCAGGCTGAGCCCTGAGTTTCCCTTTTATATCATGTGGAATTGGTACATGAGACCAGGACTGAGAGTGGGGGACAATTTACAAAGATATCACTCAACTCCTCAGGCAGTGCAGACACCAAAGTTGCCGTGATGGTTGGGTGAGAAAGCATAACAGTGCCATCTCTACTAAGATATGCCTCCCCAGCTCTCTTGCTTAGCGCCACACACACACCTTTGCACCATAATGCAACAAAGCTTGTGGTTCTCGTTTTATACTGGAACACCATTCGCACTTTGGTAGTGTGCTGTACAGTGCAGCACATATGCAAAGTCAGAATAGTTGGGAGGAATAAAAACATTTCAACTTTTTATCACTAACCTCAAAGATGCATTGTTTTTGGTACACAGACCTGTTTACAAATGTCAATAAATAGAGCTTTGTGTTAAAAACCATGGGTGGTTGCATAGGAACGTCCATGTCCACCCATGGTATGCCCTCATGACACAAAACAATGCAAAGCAGCACTGAGCTAGTTTGGGTTACTTTAGGGCCACTTTCCAGTGCAAATAAAGATTTCCACTGGAAAACAAATTTCAAATAATCATTTTGCACGTGGTTGAATCAATTTGTGGTATAGATCCAATGCAAAATGTTAGTAGGTCTGGCTGTAGGAGTGATTGTTGACTCGTTGACACTCATTTACACCTGAGGCTTTGGTATTTGCAATATTTGCTGTGGGATCTTCAGTGACATATTGATAGTGATACAACATTCCAATCCGAGATGGAAGGGTTGGGCAAGCCCATAAGCCTTAATATGATGAAATCAGATGGTCAATTATATATTAGCACAGTTAGGAGACAAAATAATGTGAGGGAGTGTCCAGTAATGTATTTAGGCAATGGCAAAATAACCAGTCTACAAGTGCACTTAGCAACCCACTGCCACTCTGGCCAGGTGGGTGAAATGTATCTGCTGATATGATTTATTCCTAACATTCCCTAAATGTGTTGATCTAACACACTGGTAGTTTCAGTTTTTGATGGGCCTTTAGGTAGTACATACATGCATGGCTGACTGTCATTCCTCACCAGATGAGGAATGTATACTGTATGGCTAACAGGATCTCTGGAAGAAGAAATCTAATTATTGGAGGCGTGAGTGTAATGCAAACCAGACAGAAGGGTCTATGTCCTCTCTGCTAAGAGCAAGATTAGCGGTAGATTCCTATTCCTCAGGGACACATTGACATACTCATAGCCACTCCTCCCTCCTCCTAGATGTGTTGGTGCGACATGTGTCATTGATATAGATCAAAAGTACATCTCAAAGCATGTATTATGTTACAGTTGAAAAAGGGATCTCTTGGTAATTGCCGCCACGATGACCTTAGCTGGGCACTGTAACATACAACACAGTTTCACTTCCCCTATGCACCCACAATCCTTTGCAAAAACTGATGTAGAGCCCGGGGTCCAAGCTCCAGTACAACTTTAGCTCAGGAGCTGACATTTGCATTGATGTTCTCTGAGTCAGGAAGAAAAGAATAAGCAAGCACAGTGTACCAGCCAAGTAGCAGCAAGGAGAAGCCAAGGGTGTGTGAGCAGATGGGTTAGGGAGCAGATTGGGGAGGGCAGAGTGCGACTATTAACTGAAATCTGAAACCTTATTTTGCCATGAAATTTACCGATTTGTACAATCTTAACATAGGAAACATTGTATAATGTTCACAAGTGGGTCTCGGCAATGCGCTCCTGTCCCACTTGCAATTCTTCCACATGTCAGTGAAAATGTCACATGTTTCCCAGGTCCCAATAATAATTTGATAAACTTGGCTACTACACCCACAAGAGGTACCCCACATCGCAAAAAGACAGTCACCTAAGTCTATCCTACTATCCTTCAGAGAAAGTGAGTCTGCTACTTAAGGCCGATCATCCTACAATATACAGATGTAAGATAAAAAAAAATAGTGTGTGTGAACCTCCTGATGTTTTTCTACAGCTATATCTTGAGACATGAGTTATTTGCTGATATGTTATAGTTGGCCAGTTTGCAGACCCAGAGATGTGCTTGTGTCCTCCAGATCAGGTTTGCCTGTGCCATACATTCTACCAATGGTCTTCAGAACAATCTCTGCAGTCACCTGCTATTCCGTGGACATCAGGTGCTGCTGGGTGTCTGGGCATCCACCTTATGCCAAAGTAGTCCCCTAGTATTTTGCCTGCTGCTCCTTTGGCCTTTGCTTCAATTGATGCGACCTCTACTTACATTCCTCCACAGTCCTGCTTGTTGTCGTTACCTCATTAGCCTTATCAACAATGTGTTTCCAAAAAGCAGCCTTCTTTGCCTGTGGGATTCTAGCTGTGACAAAGAGATCTTCCTCATGTCTTATCACCTCCATGGTCACTATCTCCATGTTTTCCTAGGTGAACTGTAACTTCTTTCCTCTTCCTGGTATACTACTTAGTACTTTACTTCTGTGTACCCATCTCCAAAGGTGTACCCTCATGGGTTGTGCCCTCCCCCTTCTCTCTGCTTGCGTGCCATGTTGGCAAAGGTTTTTGATTGTTTTGCAAAATAGGTGACTTTTTAAATATTAGTGCAACTCATTGACAATCAGTGCACTGCATTGGGTGCATTGTCCCACTTACTTAGCCATCCTTCATCATCAGGCCTCTTTATATTGCAAATAGGGTACTGCACAGAGGAAAGTTACGTGCAACCTAGCAGTAAGGATCTTATCGCAAAGCAGGGACGCATTACCTTTATTTAATCTGCGTTGTGGACCTAATCAATTTGAGGAGCCAGTAGATTTCCCCTTGACCCCCTCTTGTGTTCACAGAGAGATTAAGATTTAGGGTGAAGAATGCAGAACCTATGCAGCTTGTTTGACCTCCTCTGTTTGTAAATGTATACCATGTATTTTAACACTTTTATGTTTCCTTTATCTGGTGCTATGGGTTACACCTAAAATAAACGTATTCCTGACCTCAGTCTTCCCTGATAAATTTGTTTGAATGCTCATTGGGAAAATTCTTTGTTGTTCTTCAGTAATTCATTTTACATGTTTTCCTATTTTCCTCTGTATTTACCCTCCACAGTGTCTGCTTTAGCAAACACATTGTCCACTTTTTCAGACCAATGCTTTACGTCAGTTATAACAGTTCTTCAAAAAGAAACAGTTTAACTCAGACCCACAATGTATTGGTTAATATCGGTTCAGGTAAGATGTATTGTTTCTCTTCTATGTTGTTATTTTGTCTGTGCACAGAGGCATTGTATTTTCCTCAAACATGATGGTGGGGTTAGTATTGGATCATTTAATCCACTGAAAATGCAGGGTGGTTTTTCTTTTCCGCAAAAGAATAGGTGGTCCAAGACTCAAATATGGGACATGCCCACATACAACTCTCTTGCCTAAGGTTGATGAGTGTGGTCTATGCATTCACCTCTGTCATTCTTAAGTGGCCGCTGTCATTTGTTGCAGCTTCAGGCTACCTGCTTCATTTATTCAGGACATCCTTTCCTTCTAGATAGTTTCAAAAGAAGGAAAGTCACATCCCCCAAAAGAGCCAGACCATGATAAACGTATGTGCATTATTACTATAAGAATTCAATGATTTTATGATTCTGTAAGACTATTAACACATTATTTTCCTTTTCAGGTAGTCAGTTGCTGACTCAGGCGTTCATAGTCATATTTTGCCTAACTGAAAAATGCTTCTTAATCCATAATTTTTATTATTTAATTTCAGTGTACTATATTGTTAGACCTCTCAGCCTTAGGGCGGTCTTCCCCCAAACATTTAGATTTTTCCCATCCTATTTTTCTGAATTTGTTTTTGTTGAACTTAGGACTCTGTACACTTCCCATTGCTAACCAGTGCTAAAGTGTTTGTGTTCACTCCCTTAAACATGGCAAAATTGGCTCACACGTTATTGGCATATTGAATTTACGTATAAGTCCCTATTAAAGTGGTATACCTTATACCCAGGGTTGGCAAATTAAATCTACTGGTGGGCCTGCAGCATTTATAGTCCCACTCACTTATTTAGCCCCTTACAGCATGACCAATGGTATATTCCTCTCAGACAGCCACACAATAGAGGGACTGGGTGTTGGCAGGGCGGGTCATAAAAAGCAGATATGGGGGCAGAGCTGTGCATTGTCCTAATTGCACTTCAAAGACATTGCCTCAGCTCACACACAAAGAATTTCACACTAGCCTATTGTGACTGCAGACAGATTTGGACTACAGCAGGGAGGTAGGAAATTCCAGACACTTCTGTGGGGGGAACTCCTGAAGTGTCTCCCTCTTCAAAGCTAAAATGCAAAAAGAACAATTTAAGGCTTAGAATGCTGAACAATATTAAACATTCACCCCAGTACACTGATCTGGGCATTCATCCATTGTTTTTTTGTTCTCCGTGCCATTCCAGTTTAGACCCAGTCATATGCAAATCAATCTTGACCATACTCCCCATGTGAACAGTCCAGCTGAACTGCGAGGCCAGGTCCTTCCTGTACCAGAAACAAGCATCCTGGGACAGGTTTTGGGGTATCACCCCTCATCAGCCAGGCTAGCTGGACTCCGGTGGCTTGGAGAGCACGGGTCCCACGTCTGAGCTTTCTGCATTGTTCAGAATTATGTCCATCATTTGTTCTTTTTGCTTTTGTTAAGTGGGAAGGGTATGCCCAGACGTGGGTCCTATGCTCATTGCACCACTAGATTCAAGCTATCTCGGCTGATGAACGACGATACCCTTAAGCCGGTCTCAGGAGGTTTGTTTTCAGTCCAGGGAGGACCTGGCTTTGCAGTTCGGGCTGGACTGCTCCCAGGAGGAACAGGGTCAAGCCTGATTTGCATATGGCTGGGTATGAACTGGGGTGGCGTGTTGAGCAAAAAAAAATCGATGGATTAAACTCAGATACTTGTGACGGGGTGAATGTTTGCTTTGTTCAGCATTCGGTCCATCATTTGTTCTTTTTACTTTTGTCCCTCTTCAAAGCTGGCATCAGGTATAAAAGAGGACCCTTAGACCCTCACTGCTTTTGTGCCAAGCTACCAGAGGGTTAAGCACAGGTCAACTAAGTGACTTTTTGTGGTTCACCCTGATAGGGATTGTGGCTGTTGTTAAGTAGCCCAATTTCTCACATATATTATATATAAATATTTGTGTACTTTACTGACCTCCCTTGCTCTCGTCAACACATTTGTTATATTGGAATGAATGTATAAAATTTCAAATAAGATTCACATTTCCCAAATCTAGAAGGGACAGTAACTTAGAAAGTGAATTTTCTCAAACCAATTCAATCCACAGCATAATATTTATGGTGAGAGATGTTCACGGTACCGTGAAGCCTACAGATTCCTGTGCACTTTTTTTTTAATTCAGCCCTAAACGTAGCTTTTGCCAAGGCTACTCTTTTTGTAAAAACAAACCCTTTATCTCTACCCGGAATACTTCGAGGAGAGGATAACAATTATTAGCATAAGGCTCCAGGGAGTCTGACCAATAATCACATCAGTGACATATTGTTCTGAGATTCTGATTCAGACAACTGGTAGCCAGTCCAATACTTTATAAATAGCAAAATAACTCGAGTGGACACCAACAAGGTTTACCTGTCTGCTGTATCTAATCATTTCATTGTAGATTATAACTTTCCAGTACATCAGCAAAGATGGTTTCACATGGCCAACTCAGGAGGCAGACGTATTTGTGTAAGGCTGTTTCAAATGGTTCTAGCACAAAGCTCCTTAATCTTTTGGCTTCTGTGGACCTCCACCAAGTCGCGGTTCAAAGCCAGAGGCCCGCCTGAGCAATTTCTCTGATCTAAATCACAAAACAATGCATACAAATACAGAAATAAGTATACGTCAAAAACATATACAAATTGCAAAATATTCATCAACAAAAATATATATAACAATCTTTTTTTGTTATAATGGGAACATTGAAGCTTTTCAAAATGTGGTTTTATTTCTAAAGACAAAGCAATATGCTAGACCATTGCATATCAGTTTGGCATTAGTATTCCGAATGCATACTCTCTTTTTGTCAGCGCATTGCAGTACTTGGATTGAGACCTACTTCGTTAATCCTAGATTTTGGTTGATGGGCTTGCATTGCTCCCATGAACAAATATTGGGACAGAAACTTTTTTTTACCCTTCAATTCCAAATTCCTTTAATTTTACATTATGCTATTATATGTATATATTGATTGCATAAATAGGGTGCTCATGCCAATCATGGTACTAGAGTGCTCATACCAATCACTGTACTGCTCTCATGCAGGGTAATACCAGCATGAGACCAGCATCTGGATTGACGTAGGGGAGCCTGTGGTATGACGGTAGTCAAGGAGCAGAGTCCAAAACCCTACCGACGCTGCAAGGTGGCAGGTAAGCATTCTTTACATTATTTTCCCCACGCTGTCCCCCCACACTGCCTCCCCCGCACTGCCCACCAGTTTCATGCCCAGCAGTCGTCACTGTGTTTAACCTCACATCTACCTGGGTAGGTGTTGTGGACCATGGATCCCCAGTTCAAAACTTCTGTTCTGCTACCTCTATTTTCTCGGAACTCCTAAGATTGTATGCTGAATGCGCTTACCAGTTCGAATACCCGTCTACTGGTGGCAATTTCGTACCAACACAGAAATGTACATGGCCGGCACTCTATACTGCTGAGGGCAACTAAGTTGCAACGCCATACCTTGTACAAATCTATGTTGAGCCCTGAGTTTCCAGAAATGGTTTCTATATTGTGTTGTAATAGTAGCTTTCTATCTATCTTGAAGTTCACATGTATATCACCACTTATTAATGTGTTTACTATGGCCTTCCCTCATCAGATCTAAGGTCTTATGGGGAGTTATGTAGGTGTCCTTTACCTATTTTGACCTTGCCTCTTAGAAGACAGTTTACATTGTTATAACAACCCTCCTTTCTATCTTTCTTGTGATGTAAACTTCCTCCATGTTAAGCACTCTTTATAATCACACATAAACAAGAGTTGTGTAAGTTCCAGATGTGTCTCTCGTGCTTGGGTCCAATGGACCTTACTATTCATAGGCTAGAGGTGACTAGGTTTGCCCTATACAAATACCACCTACATATATTAACCTATACAGGTGACTTACAAAATGGGAACACAGTGCGAAAAAAATACATAAAGATATGTATTCGCTTATTCTACTTCAGCTAATCATGTAGGTCCCTATAACAGCCAAGGCACACCTTTTGCTGAAGACTGGCTGCCTACTTATGAGATGAGGTGCACTTAATGGATAGGACAAGAATACAACTTTAACAAAATTCAAAAGTGCAGATAAGGTAAGGAAATAATGGATCTCCTACATGGTATCATAGCCGGTTTCTATGTTCCTCAAAATACCTGTGGTGTAACATAGCATCTATAGGTGTTCAATATCAGATGTTTACCTAATTGTCTAGGTAAATCTCAGAGAGCGATCCTGGGCTCTAAACTTCTATGTGTTTCAGCGAGTCATCATCATCATCGTTAACATCATGATCACCATCACACTTATTGTTAGACTTGACACCTTTGACGTGGTGTCCCCCAGAATGCTTAGCCTTCACACTTTGATTTTTATGAAATCGTTTTTGTTGGAATTAGGACTCTGTGCACTTTTCTCTTCTTAACCAGAGGGAAAGTGCTTGTGCTCTTTCCTTTAACCCTTTAACCGCGGTGTAAATTCCGCCGCGGTGCGGGTGATTTATTGCGCGGGGGGGCCGGGTCGGCCAATGGACGTGCACAGCACTACCCAGGTAGTGCTCACGACGGCCGTTGGCCGATGCGCGCACGCGAGGGGTTAAAGATGGCAACATTGGCATACACCCAATTGGCAGAGTTAATTCACTGTAAGTGCCTAGTAAATGGTGCTCCGTGTACCCAGGGCCTATAAATTTAATGCTACAAGTGGAAGGGAGTAACCATTGTTCCACAAACACACTGTACAACATGCTTCAGGCATACCACTGTAGCCTGTAATACAGTTTTAAATAAACGTTTTGCCAGGCCTAAACCTTCTTTTTTAATACTTATAAGTCACCCCTAAGGTAGGCCCTAACCAGCCTAAGGCAGCATTTATGGTATTTAACAAGTAGGACATCTGGGTTTAAGTTTTACATCTACTGGCAGGGGAAAACTCCTAAAGTCATTTTTTCATAGTTGTAACGCTATCTCTCTCTTAGACTAACACAGTTGTATGCTGGAGCCATGAATGCTTTTACCATGCATTTCTTTACAACGCAGAGTTTACAACCAACATTCCAGTACCACGCACGTCTTTAACACGCATGTCACAACAATGAACCAACATAAGGGTACATTATAAATACCTTTACCACACATGCTGCTAACACACATACCATTATCATGCATACAGTTGCAAAACATTTAAAAAATATTAAGAAACTATATACCATAATAACATAGATACTTTCATGGGAACAACATGTTGTTTTTCTTAACTTCCTATGACATAAGGTATAAAATGTGGTTCATTAATCATTTTTGTAACATTTTTCATTGAAAGACAGTATTGAAAAAACATATCAGAACACAATAAATTCCTAAATAAAAGTGTTTACACTTGACTCGTTTGAACTGTAGTCCTCCCTTTATTTTAACCCTGTGTCGCCTGTACCTAATTAAAATGTCTGTTGTCATATGTGAGGTAAATTAAAGAATTATTCCTTTCTAAGAAACAAAATAAATAAAGTTTCTGTAAGATTAATGCCCGCATAAAACACACAATCCACTGCATATTTTGTTTATAATTATTGTACACCTCTCAAAAATATAAAAGCAGCTAGCCACCATTTTATGTTCAGTGGTACACTGATATCGCTTGTGACCAGTGACCGCACACTTGAGAGAGAGGAGGAAACCCGAGAGACTTTGCTGTACAAACACTGCCATCTATCTGCAAAAGTAAGTACAACGTTTGCAACAAACAATTTTAATATTAACCGACTAACTCCCAAACACATATATTAATCTAATTTTCTAAACAAATCCACAGATTTTGTCCAGATTTTGCCCAGACATTCTATTGGAAAGAATTACTAGAGTGCTAACACTGTGAGTTTATCAAAGATTTACAAATAAAGTTGCCCATATACTTATTTTTTCTTTAAACAAAAACCATCAATGTAAATATAAGACTCGCTGTTACAGCAGGACAAGGGATGGACAGTGGCAGGCATCAAAAATGGTATTCTAACTCCGCAGGAGAGGTACCTCAGGGCAGGTGCAGGTCAGTGGCTAGTGACCAAAATTACTATTCTAACTCCACTCTGGGCTTACCTAAGGGCAGGTGCTGGACATTGGTTGGGGACAAAATTACTATTCTAATTCTGCCACTGGCTTACCTCAGGAAAGATGCTGGACAGTGGTTGGGGCAAAATTATTATTCTTACTCCGCTGGGGGCTTACCTCAGGAAAGGGGCTGGACACTGGTGGGGGTCAAAATTACTATTGTAACTCCACCAGGGGCTCGCCTCAGCATAGGTGCTGGACAGTGGCAGGGGGCCAAAAGTACTATTCTAATTCTGCTGGGTATTTACCACTGGGAAGGGACTGGACACTGATTGGGGGCAGAGTTACTATTCTAACTCTGCTGGGGGCTTACCTCAGGTCAGGTGCTGTTCACTGGTTGGGGAACGAAATTACTCTTGTAACTCTGCTGGGGGCTTACCTCAGGGCAGGTGCTGGACAGTGACTGAGGGCAAAATTACAATTTTAACTCCGCCGGAGGCTTACCACAGGGAAGGTGCTGGACAGTGTCTGGGGACAAATGCATTATTCTAACTCCACCTGGGGCTTACCTCAGGAGAGTTGCTGGATACTGACAGGGGCATATTTACTAATCTCACTCCGCCCGGGGCTTCCGCAGGGAAGGTGTAGGACAATGACTGTGGACAAAATTACTATTCTAACTCCACCGGTTAGTTACCTCAGAAGGTGCTGGACCCTAACCGGGAGCAAAATTACTATTCTAACTCTACCAGGGGGTTAACTCAAAATTACAATTTTAACTCCTCCGGGTGTGTAGCTCAGGGAAGGTGATGGTCAGTGGCTAGCGAACAAAACTGAGAATTAAAACACAAGTAATTCCTACTTTTTGAGGTCACTAAAAAAGGTAGAACTACAAGCAAAAAAACATCTGTGTGACATTCCAAGACATTTTGGAGAAAAACAACCCCATATTACACAGAAATTCCACAATTAAATCAGCTTTCATTGAGGGAAAGGACAAGAATGCATTAAGAAAGAGCAAATGAAACACAGAAATAATGAAAAATGCTTATAAAAAACTATTCTTAAAATCTTTCTACCCAAAGGCTACCTCCAGTAAACAGAAAAACTACTCTCAAAGTAAAAAGGCCTACTCTTTACAACCAAAAGCGACAACCATTAAAATATCAGGTACAAAATCTTGTCAATTCATTTTCCCTTGCCTTACTAACAACATTTTTTAGGATAAAAAGTAAATAGAACAATGAACTTCTCAATCCAACAGGACATGTCATCTCACTTCTTCCTCCACAGAGTGCTGTAAATAACAAAACATTTTTTCTTTCTCTTAACAGGCAAAAATTTAGAGGTGTAAAGTAGTTAATCAGACTAAAAATACATTGATACACCCTTGTTCTTTTTTTTCACCAGAACCATCAAAAATGGATTTAGCTGGGGAAGAAAGTTATATTCAGCCAAGGTGTGGTAATAGGCTACTAAAATATGGTGGCTACATTTACTGTATAGAAAGATTGACTGAGCCTAGGAGTTATTGGAGGTGTGTGGAATATTTCTTATACAATTGCAAAGGCAGAGTGTTTACTCTGGGTGACACTGTGGAAAGGACCACAGAGCATGACACCTCTGCTTCTGTAATGGAGATAAAAGTAAGAGAAAACCTGCAACAGATACAATTATTAGCAGGCACCGCCAATGAACCCTGTGGTCCAGTGTTGCGGGAGGCTGCACAAAACTTCTCCATGCATGTTGCAAGCAATATGCACACAATCCCCAATTTGAGAAGAATGATTAAGAGAACAAAACAGGTGAGTAATCCACAAATAAGAACACCATAAACCTACTCAGATATTAGCAACCCCTCTGCACTCACTCTTACTTTTAATAGTCAACCTTCCGTTCTGCAGGACAATGAATCCCACTCAAACGCCTACTAATTTTCTCCGCAATGCATCACTTGGTAAGCTTAGAAAATACAGAAGTTTGGATGATGGATGATATTTTTACTTCAACACCCATTCATTCACCCAAATACACACTAATCACGGCAATATTAACAATACTACCATCCACTTAGGGGCTGATTCCAATCTCAGTCGGAAGGGCATGAGCGAGCAAGTACGATGCGAGCTACATGAAAATCACCAACCGAGTCGTTTCCGAGTCCGAACCGCTCCGTATGGCCCGGTCATAAGCTAACTGTGGCGTGCAATGGATGCGATTTACAACCGAGCCAGTACGATGCACGCGTTGGACAGACTGTGCGAGCCGGAGTGTCTGGCCTATTGGCTAAAAATTCCAAAAACATCCTTACATGCCAAACAGTAAACTGCAATACAAGTGAAAAAAACTAACTGATGTGTACCTCTTGAGTATGTGGATGTCTTCTACACTTCAATTATGCAGCCAGATTTCTTTTACACATAAAAAAGAAAAATTGGCCCTCTTAATACATTTTTTTCAAAGATACTTGGATTGGCCATCAAAGCAGGTTGGGTCGCAAGAGCAAGCCAAGGTTCCTTATCGACTGGTGTAACTGCTACTCGACCTGCTAAGAAGGAGATGCAAAAACAAACAATGCCATAGAAGGATGGCATAACTCCTTCAACAAATCAATTGACAAAAGTTACCTATACCTGTATAATTTCTTGGCAATTTTGAAAAAGGAGCAATGTTTCCATGAAATGAGAATGGCTCATCATTTTCTTATAGGTCTGAATCCCCGAATATCCAAAAAAAAGCAAAGAATTATGTGACAAACTATTGGCATAAATCCATCAGTTTCCTCTGATGGGGGCTTCAGACAATAGACCTAGAAAATATTGCTAATATCCTACATTACTAACCAAAACTGTTTCCTTGTGAAATTATTTGCCTGTTTTGCAACCCATCTTTGAATTCTATTGGCATTTTTCTAAACATTTTTTTTCTTGCTAATTTAAAAGTAAATAACATTTCCAAATCCTACCTGTAGATGTCTTCTTTCTTTAAGTCATGGTGATTTTTCAAAAGTCATGTCACAATGACACTAAAGCAATCCACTGAATCAATCCAAAAATCCAAATGGTCAAACCACAATCCACCGCAGATCATAGGAAAAAAGTGAAAACGTTCAACAATTAAATATGTTTTTTAAAGAAGCAAGTTGCAAAAAATCTTCTTTTAAAACAAACATTTTTCCAAACAGTCCACCTTCCTGAACCTTCTCCTCGTAGGCCAACCGAACGTGTTCACCACCCTGCAAAGTTTGAAATTTACCTAAAAAACACCAAAGGTTTCAAAAACGTTTCCTTCAAATAAAAAATCCCCTCCAAACCAGTCGTCTTTTCTTAGGTCTTTGCTTTCCTCTTCTTTAAAAGTTTCCCAATGCTAAAAAATAATGCAACCCCAAAAAGGCAAAATATTTCCTGTCGCTCAAAATAGGCCTAAAAATAGTGCTATTATTTTTTTAAAAGCACCTTTTGTAAACCTACATTGAAAAAGTAGAAACTTTCCCGACCGGTGTATATGAAAGCAACCTGCATGGGGATGTAAAAGGGGTTCAAACAGTAAAAACATAATGCTTTCTATCTACTACATCTAATAAGCTCCCTCGTCTTTCCTTACAGTAAATGCAACCACCGTACTATTTAACAATTAGTAAATTAAAGTTCTTACCAGACCTCAGATAATCCTTGCTTCTGATCTTGACCACGGATTTCCACCGACTAAAGAAACAAAGTTGAAAACGCATATGTCAAGACTGAAATTAAAAACAGAATATGGATAATACGAAAGCGTGGGAAAATACATTAAAAAAATATGTTGTAAAGCATGTAAAAATTACGTTATGTTTTAAAAAAGAAAATATATTTAAGTGTTTCTCAGATTTTTAAAAATATGTTTAATAAATATTTTATTTGAATAAAATGCTGAGTTTATTTCAGTGGCTAATGTACACAAAGAGGCTGAGGTAGTGAACCATCGGACCTACCACTTTAGTGAGGTGAAGTTCATCATAAATCAGAATAGTGCGCTGATCTGAAAGACCAGCCCCCTTCATCTCCCATACAAGAAAATTTCTTACACAATTTACAACTTTTCAATTTTCCACTTCAACATGCAGTGGATTGCATTCAACACAGTTCAACTCTGCTGTTAAACATAATGCACAGACTCTGTTGCATTTACTCTGGATACATTTCTTTATTCATATTCTTCTTCTTTGTATAATGTTACATTTCTGTTTAATTCAAATGTATCCAACACGTTTCGTCACAAGGACTTCTTCAGGGCTTCAAATAGAAGTTATTCTGAATCAGAAGGAATAACAAAGTCTTAGAGTTCATTGTACACTGGTGTTTTGACATGAACCAAATTTATATAGGACCTCTGTTTTGAGGGTACCCAATAATGAGCGTGCCGCTCTGAACAGAGAATTCCAGAGCTAAATCTCTTCATCTATTATAGGCCCTAGGGAGCCCATCCCCTGGGGCTGAGATGTGGAATAAAGGGAAAGGGAGGCCTTTAAAGGCCCCAGTACCCCATCCCGAAGGGCCTCATTCTTTAATTAAGGGAAGTTGGGCATTCTCCCTCCTTAATATATATTTTTTGGCCACGTGGGATAGCATCCCATAAGCCGCTGAAGCCAATCCTCCGCTGTGTACACCAAAGGCTGTGTGCTGGCTTGAGTTTGGCAGCATGATAAATATATATATATATAGGAGGGGTATTATTGATGAGTAACGATGGTATAACAATTAGGCAAAAAATCATGCCTTCATCACTCTATAATTACAAGCCATTGGTCACTTCAAATATGAATTTATAATTTTTTATTCACTGTAAATATTGATCGTGGCACCATGGGTTTGCGGAATATGATTGCATATATTTGGTGCGGAATGAAAATTTCATTTGAATATCATAGATGATTATAACATGTTGATAAATGCTGAAAGTTTATGTTAAATTGGTGATGGGAACTACAAGTCCCACAATGCATACGAAAGTCACATGACAGGAAATGCTTGTGTTTTTTTCAAAAAACTGTTATTAATTGTACACGCAAACCAGGCCACAGTATCGTGAGCAAGGTCTTGTGGCAAGACCGAAACGCGTTGCTTTGTTTATGGATTTATTGCACACTTTAATGGGGCTAAAATAAAAACATCTCTCATACTTTGCGGAGTGCGACCCTATTTTCTCTTTGTTTAAAGAGATTTTTGGACATATATATATATATATATATATATATATATATATATATATATATATATATCTCCTACTGGCAGTCGCCAGTAGGTAGTTATAGTTAGGACCTATTATTTATCCATAGGAAATCCGCAACATTCTATTTGGAATAACTTTGGCGCCAGTTGACGAATCTTCGCAGAAGAGAGTAGTAGAGAGTGAGTAGTAGAGAGTAGTAGAGAGTGAGTAGTAGAGAGTAGTGGAGTAGTAGAGAGTGAGTAGTAGAGAGTAGTAGAGGGTGAGTAGTAGAGTGAGTGGTAGAGAGTAGTAGAGTGAGTAGTAGAGTGAGTAGTAGAGAGTGAGTAGGAGATAGCAAGTAGTAGAGAGTGTGTAGTAGAGAGTGAGTAGTAGAGAGTAGTAGAGAGTGAGTAGTAGAGAGAGTAGTAGAGAGTGAGAAGTAGAGTAGCAGAGAGTAGTAGAGTAGTAGAGAGTGAGTAGTAGAGCGAGTAGTAGAGAGTGAGTAGTGGAGAGTGAGCAGTAGAGAGTAGTAGCGAGCGAATAGTAGAGAGTGAGTAGTAGGTAGAGAGTAGTAGAGAGAGAGTAGTAGAGAGTGAGTAGTAGAGAGTATTAGAGTGAGTAGTAGAGAGTGAGTAGTAGAGAGTGAGTAGTAGAGAGAGAGTAGTAGAGAGAGAGTAGTAGAGTAGTAGAGAGTGAGTGGTAGAGAGAAGAAGAGAGTAGTAGAGTGAGGAGTAGAGAGTAGTAGAGAGTGAGTAGTAGAGAGAGTAGTAGAGAGTAGTAGAGTAGTAGAGAGTGAGTAGTAGAGAGCGAATAGTAGAGAGCGAGTAGTAGGGAGTGAGTAGTAGGGAGTGAGTAGTAGAGAGTGAGTAGAGAGCGAGTAGTTGGGAGTGAGTAGTAGAGAGTGAGTAGTAGAGAGTGAATAGTAGAGAGTGGATAGTAGAGAGAGTAGTAGAGAGTGAGTAGTAGAGAGTAGTAGAGTGAGTAGTAGAGAGTGAGTAGTAGAGAGAGAGTAGTAGAGAGGAGTAGAGAGAGAGGAGTAGAGTAGTATGGAGTGAGTGGTAGAGAGTAGAAGAGTGAGTAGTAGAAAGTAGTAGAGAGTGAGTAGTAGAGAGCAAGTAGTAGAGAGTGTGTAGTAGAGAGTGAGTAGTAGAGAGTAGTAGAGAGTGAGTAGTAGAGAGAGTAGTAGAGAGTGAGAAGTAGAGTAGTAGAGAGTAGTAGAGAGTGAGTAGTAGAGTGAGTAGTAGAGAGTATAAGCTAATTGGTCGCACACTGCTACACCTACCGAGCGTGTTCCCCCAATGAAAAGTGGTCCCTGAGGTCAGCGTCGGCGGGTACGCCTATGCCCGAGTCATGTGTGCGAGTATGCGTGGCGTGTGCCATCCCTGGACACGTGTTTCGAGGTATTTGCCTCTCGTCAGCAGGGAGTAGGAAAGTGTGTGGGGTTGCTGTGTAAGCTGCTAAAAATCAATAACAGGTAAATACCTCTCGTAGCGCGCAGGTGCGTACCCATGAGTCCGTCGACTCCACCGGCTCAAGGGAGCCTGAATATAAGGTTTAAGCTAATTGGTCGCACACTGCTACACCTACCAAGCGTGTTCCCCCAATGAAAAGTGGTCCCTGAGGTCAGCGTCGGCGGGTACGCCTATGCCCGAGTCATGAGTGCGAGTATGCGTGGCGTGTGCCATCCCTGGACACGTGTTTCGAGGTAGTTGCCTCTCATCAGCAGGGAGTAGGAAAGTGTGTGGGGTTGCTGTGTAAGCTGCTAAAACACAATAACAGGTAAATACCTCTCGTAGCGCGCAGGTGCGTAACCATGAGTCCGTCGACTCCACCGGCTCAAGGGAGCCTGAATATAAGGTTTAAGCTAATTGGTCGTACACTGCTACACCTACCAAGCGTGTTCCCCCAATGAAAAGTGGTCCCTGAGGTCAGCGTCGGCGGGTACGCCTATGCCCGAGTCATGAGTGCGAGTATGCGTGGCGTGTGCCATCCCTGGACACTTGTTTCGAGGTAGTTGCCTCTTGTCAGCAGGGAGTAGAAAAGTGTGTGGGGTTGCTGTGTAAGCTGCTAAAAATCAATAACAGGTAAATACCTCTCGTAGCGCGCAGGTGCGTAACCATGAGTCCGTCGACTCCACCGGCTCAAGGGAGCCTGAATATAAGGTTTAAGCTAATTGGTCGCACACTGCTACACCTACCAAGCGTGTTCCCCCAATGAAAAGTGGTCCCTGAGGTCAGCGTCGGCGGGTACGCCTATGCCCGAGTCATGAGTGCGAGTATGCGTGGCGTGTGCCATCCCTGGACACGTGTTTCGAGGTAGTTGCCTCTCCTCAGCAGGGAGTAGGCAAGTGTGTGGGGTTGCTGTGTAAGCTGCTAAAAATCAATAACAGGTAAATACCTCTCGTAGCGCGCAGGTGCGTAACCATGAGTCCGTCGACTCCACCGGCTCAAGGGAGCCTGAATATAAGGTTTAAGCTAATTGGTCACACACTGCTACACCTACCAAGCGTGTTCCCCCAATGAAAAGTGGTCCCTGAGGTCAGCGTCGGCGGGTGCGCCTATGCCCGAGTCATGAGTGCGAGTATGCGTGGCGTGTGCCATCCCTGGACACGTGTTTCGAGGTAGTTGCCTCTCGTCAGCAGGGAGTAGGAAAGTGTGTGGGGTTGCTGTGTAAGCTGCTAAAAATCAATAACAGGTAAATACCTCTTGTAGCGCGCAGGTGCGTAACCATGAGTCCGTCGACTCCACCGGCTCAAGGGAGCCTGAATATAAGGTTTAAGCTAATTGGTCGCACACTGCTACACCTACCAAGCGTGTTCCCCCAATGAAAAGTGGTCCCTGAGGTCAGCGTCGGCGGGTACGCCTATGCCCGAGTCATGAGTGCGAGTATGCGTGGCGTGTGCCATCCCTGGACACGTGTTTCGAGGTAGTTGCCTCTCGTCAGCAGGGAGTAGGAAAGTGTGTGGGGTTGCTGTGTAAGCTGCTAAAAATCAATAACAGGTAAATACCTCTTGTAGCGCGCAGGTGCGTAACCATGAGTCCGTCGACTCCACCGGCTCAAGGGAGCCTGAATATAAGGTTTAAGCTAATTGGTCGCACACTGCTACACCTACCAAGCGTGTTCCCCCAATGAAAAGTGGTCCCTGAGGTCAGCGTCGGCGGGTACGCCTATGCCCGAGTCATGAGTGCGAGTATGCGTGGCGTGTGCCATCCCTGGACACGTGTTTCGAGGTAGTTGCCTCTCGTCAGCAGGGAGTAGGAAAGTGTGTGGGGTTGCTGTGTAAGCTGCTAAAAATCAATAACAGGTAAATACCTCTCGTAGCGCGCAGGTGCGTACCATGAGTCCGTCGACTCCACCGGCTCAAGGGAGCCTGAATATAAGGTTTAAGCTAATTGGTCGCACACTGCTACACCTACCAAGCGTGTTCCCCCAATGAAAAGTGGTCCCTGAGGTCAGCGTCGGCGGGTACGCCTATGCCCGAGTCATGAGTGCGAGTATGCGTGGCGTGTGCCATCCCTGGACACGTGTTTCGAGGTAGTTGCCTCTCCTCAGCAGGGAGTAGGAAAGTGTGTGGGGTTGCTGTGTAAGCTGCTAAAAATCAATAACAGGTAAATACCTCTCGTAGCGCGCAGGTGCAGGGCAGTCTACAGCACCCCGCATACGTACCTGCTCCCTGCTGACGAGAGGCAATTACCTCGAAACACGTGTCCAGGGATGGCATTTTAAACTTTTTACTCATGGCATAGGTGTACCCGCCGCTGTCACTACATCCTCCAGAATCCTATGGGGCTATTTGCTAGTATGACGAGCGGTGTGCGACCCACTTCGCATTGAGTAGTAGAGAGTAGTTGAGAGCGAGTAGTAGAGAGTGAGTAGTAGAGAGTAGTAGAGACTGAGTAGTAGAGAGTAGTAGAGAGTGAGTATTAGTGAGTGAGTAGTAGAGAGCGAGTAGTAGACATTGAGTAGTGGATAGTGAGTAGAAGAGAGTAGTAGAGAGCGAGTAGTAGAGAGTGAGTAGTAGAGAGTGAGTAGTAGAGAGTGAATAGTAGAGTGTAGTAGAGAGTGAGTAGTAGAGAGTGAGTAGTAGAGAGTAGTAGAGAGCAGTAGAGAGTGAGTAGTGGAGAGCAGTAGAGAGTGAGTAGTAGAGAGTGAGTAGTAGAGAGTAGTAGAGAGTAGTAGAGTAGTAGATAGTGAGTAGTAGAGAGTGAGTAGTAGAGAGTGAGGAGTAGAGAGTGAGTAGTAGAGAGAGAGTAGTAGAGAGTGAGTAGTAGAGAGAGAGTAGTAGAGAGTAGTAGAGAGTGAGTAGTAGAGAACTAGAGAGTAGTCAGTCAGTGTCAATCACTGTCAGTCAATCAGTGTCAGTCAGTCTGTGTCAGTCAATCAGTGTCAGTGTCAGTCAGTCAGTGTCAGTCAGTCAGTCAGTGTCAGTCAGTCAGTGTCAGTCAGTCAATGTCAGTCAATCAGTGTCAGTCAGTGTCAGTGCCAGTCAGTGTCAGTCAATCAGTGTCAGTCAGTGTCAATCAGTCAGTGTCAGTCATTGTCAATCAGTCAGTGTCAGTCAGTCAGTGTCAGCTAGAGAAGCTCTGCTGACCTGGTTCTCTGGATCTAAAGCAGCTCTGCTGACCTGGTTCTCTCCCTCTAAAGCAGCTCTGCTGACCTGGTTTCTCTGGCTCTACAGCAGGTGTGCTGACCTGGTTCTCTGGCTCTAGAGCTGCTCTGCTGACCTAGTTCTTAGGCTACAGAGCAGCTCTGCTGATCTGTTTCCCTGGCTCTACAACAGCTCTGCTGACCTGGTTCTCTGGCTCTAAAGCAGCTCTGCTGACCCGATTCTATGGCTCTAAAGCCGTTCTGCTGACATGGTTTTCTGGCTCTAGAGCAGCTCTGCTGACCTGGTTCTCTCCCTCCAGAGCAGCTCTGCTGACCTGGTTCTTAGGCTCTAGAGCAGCTCTGCTGACCTGGTTCTCTGGCTCTAAAGCCACTCTGCTGACCTGGTTCTATCGCTCTAAAGCAGCTATGCTGACTTGGTTCTCTGGCTCTAGAGCAGCTCTGCTGACCTCGTTCTCTGGCTCTAAAGCACCTCTGCTTACCTGGTTCTCTGGCTCTAAAGCAGTTCTGTTGGCCTGGTTCTCTGGCTCTAAAGCAGCTCTGTTGGCCTGGTTCTCTGGCTCTAGAGCAGCTCTGCTGACCTGGTTCTCTGGCTTTAGAGCAGCTCTGCTGACCTGGTTCTCTGGCTCTAAAGCAGCTTTGCTGACCTGGTTCTCTCCCTCTAAAGCAGCTCTGCTGACCTGGTTCTCTCCCTCTAAAGCAGCTCTGCTGACCTGGTTCTCTGCCTCTAGAGAAGCTCTGCTGACCTGGTTCTATGGCTCTAAAGCAGCTCTGCTGACCTGGTTTTATGGCTCTAAAGCAGCTCTGCTGACCTGGTTCTCTAGCTCTAGAGCAGCTCTGCTGCCCTGGTTCTCTGGCTCTAAAGCAGCTCTGCTGACCTGGTTCTCTCTGTCTAAAGCAGATCTGCTGACCTGGTTTCTCTGGCTCTAGAGCAGCTCTGCTGACCTGGTTCTCTGGCTCTAAAGCAGCTCTGCTGACCTGGTTCTCTGGCTCTAAAGCAGCTCTGCTGACCTCGTTCTCTGGCTCTAAAGCAGCTCTGCTGACCTGGTTCTATGGCTCAAGAGCAGCTCTGCTGACCTGGTTCTCTGGCTCTAGAGCAGCTCTGCTGACCTGGTTCTCTGGCTCTAAAGCAGCTCTGCTGACCTGGTTCTCTCCCTCTAAAGAGCTCTACTGACCTGGTTCTCTCCCTCCAAAGCAGCTCTGCTGACCTGGTTTCTCTGGCTCTACAGCAGCTCTGCTGACCTGGTTCTCGGCCTCTAGAGCAGCTCTGCTGACCTGGGTCTCTGGCTCTAGAGCAGCTCTGCTGACCTGGGTCTCTGGTTCTAGAGCAGCTCTGCTGACCTGCTTCTTAGGCTCTAGAGCAGCTCTGCTGACCTGGTTTTCTGGCTCTACAACGGCTCTGCTGACCTGGTTTCTCTGGCTCTACAGCAGCTATTCTGACCTGGTTCTCTGCGTTCACGATGCACGCACCTGACTTCGCGGAAATATATTTAAAAATAATATAAAGTTATTATAAGTACAAATATATTATTTGTATGAATATCTTAGATAATCTTTTGCCCTAATATGTATATTATAGACACATACATATCATTTTGGAACATACATTTTTTTGCGGGAGTCTCGCACCTAGCAGCCGTCGCACACCGTACGCGGATCCTTCACAACTTTTCTAAAATGGCGGCTAAAGTCCGCGCACCCACCTGTGATGTGTACGCTTTGAGTGCGCGAGTCCGAAAAAAAAATTGATTTTTAAAAAAAAAGAAAATAATATATATATATAAAAATAAAAAATGAAAACAAAACAATTAATCAATATTTCAGTTTGAATGTTTTTAAAACATTTTTTTTGCAATATTCAGAAAAATATATGTTATTTAATGTATAAAATATTTATAAATAAACAGTTAAAAAACTGTAGAAAGTCAGTACAAAAAAATAGGTATAACTACTATCACATTTAAAAATTTGCATTTAAAAAACCTTTGAAATTCACTGAAAAAAACCATAGGTTTCAGAGACGGTATAGTTAGAAATTAGCATTTAAAAAAGCTTTGAAATTCACTGAAAAAACCATAGGTTTCAGAGATGTTATAGTTAGAAATTAGCATTTAAAAAACCTTAGTAATTCACGGAAAAAAATATAGGTTTCAGGGGTGTTATAGTTAGCTGGCCATTTCTGTTGCCGATGCCACTAACCTGTAGTCCGGCTAGGCTCAATCCACAGGAGCGATGATAAGTTCCCCACTCTCCTCAAGACAAGTTATGAATGTAAGAGCTAAATCAGCCACACCCATAAACTGCCATAAGAAGATGTGGGGATTAGAAACCAGGGTGTGTCACTTCTAAATCCCCCAGCCGGTTCCCTCAGGACGGACCAAAGAACAGGAAGAGTGGTAACCTACAGAAAGACAAAGAAATTATTATAAAACCTGTTTCCCCACTTCTGCTTAAATATACCATTCATTCAGGGTCTACTGAGTGCTTGCTCCATAGAAATAAAATATTCCTTACCGGCTGGACAACTCATGAAGCCACATAAGGAATCCACACGTTGTTTAGAGCACTGCAGGTAAATAACTTCTTTACTTGCAGCAGTAGCAGGTTTCACCAAAAGTAAAATGTTTAAGAAATGATAAGGAGGCTGGTAGGTAAATAAACGAAGCCAAAATGTAAAACAGCCTATGAAAGTTAGTGCTGTTTCGGGGATTTACCTGTGCAGCACAACGTAAATTTCAAGAAGTTTCTAAGGGCAAAACGCGCATTTCGCGCTTAAATGACCAAAAGCAGTTACGCGTGCAAGGCGCGTTTAAAACGTGGTAACTTTGTATCTTCTTTCAGGGTTTGGATAAGATCAAACGTGGCTGCGTCTTTCAGCTTTCAGAATACGGCCGCTGAACTTTACCGGGGAAAGTCAGGACCTCAGCAGAGATCACACGTGACCGCGTCTTTTGTTTTCTGAACGCAGCCGCTGAAATATTTATCGGGGATAATCAGCGCTCGGATTGGCATAAAACGCGACTGCATCTTTTGCGATTTTAGAACGCGGCCGCTGCAGCTTTCTCAGGGCAAAGACAGGTGGGGAAAAATGACGGGGAAGGAATTTGTTTGTGAGCCCGATAAACTCTCACAGGCAAAGGGCAGGAAACAATAAGGAGCTTGGAACGCAGTCGCGTGCAAAAAGGGAACGTGACTGCAAGTCGTTTATTCTATGTCGGATACCGATCTGAACTTACGGGGTCAAAACAAGAAATGCTCAGCAGGGAAGGAAAGCGCTAGGAAATCTCACGCTAAGGGCAATGAAAGGTTGTAGGTAGAGCGAGGATACGAGTCAGGATTCGAAAGCCAAGCAACGGCTTCTGCAGCTGGTGTGCAATTTAAAGGAGGGGAGTGTCAACAAACTGCACCTCTTGCTGAGAGGGTAGGGACCGTTTCTAAAGTGTGCCAATTTCTAAAGAGCAAGCACCTAAGCTTCCCCTAGGCTCCAATGAATCGTGCATGAAGCTTGAGGTCTAACAGTTCTCCCACTCAAAGGCCTATTTACAGGATGGGGTTTTGTGGGATATAGGGCCTGGAACCTATGGACTAAAACAGGGGCATGTACGTTTTCTGCCGGTTCCCATGAGCTATCTTCTGGGCCATAACCCACCCAATCTATTAAATACTGGAGCTTTCCCTTGCATCTACGCGAATCCATGATTCTTCTTACTTCATATTCTATTTCTCCATTCACCTGGATAAGGGGAGGCGGGTTTTCAGGGTCAGATGGAGATACATACACCTTAAGTAAGGAAGTATGAAAGACGGGATGGATCTGTGAGGGATAAAAAAGTAGATTTCCCATATATAAGGAGTATCGGACCTATATTATGTTAGCATGATGCATCTATACGTATACTTCCTGTTTGATATATATGCTTTTGCTTGGAGGAAACTCGTTTATTTCCTCCCTGTATATCCATTGCTAAAAGAGTAGGCCGAGAAACCATACAGACGCCATCTTCTGATCATATGCTCGAGCACAGGCCGTGATCACGCGTTGATCACGTGCAGTTGGCAGGCCCCAGTTCATCTGAGTTACTGGTAGAAGCTGAAGGTAGGCTGTTTTACTCGACTGTTTCAAGACTCAAGGTCGCATCTGGCTTTGGGGGCGATAAGCGCATTCCTGGAGGCGCCGTGTCTACACCCCCAGGCACCAAGACGAAAGGGAGTTACCCCTCCTGACCTCATCAGTAATAGATAGTCAAGCCTTTGTACTGGTCTGATGTGTGCCATATATGGTCCTTCCCTGGAGCTCGAGGGCCAACTGGTATTTTTCCTTTTACAGCGATTTTATGTGTTGAACCGAAAAGTATATAACCTCATGTTTGAACACGAGCCAACAGTCTTCTCGGCGCACCTGATGGGTGAGGTTCAGAGAGGCTCCTCTATAGAGTATTTTGTTTAATAAACAATTGAACCTTCTTCACTGCCAACTGACTGATTATTTGGTAATGGTACTGGGACTATTGGTAGGTATAGTCCTTTAGTTTATTTTTATGGTACATCAGTTGGCGACTCCGCCGGGACTCCTTGACTGGGTCGTCCTCCCCGTAAACGGGTGGTAAGGACAAGGGGTAATTCTGGTCGAGCGGGTGGACGGAAATAGGATCCTTTGAAATTTAGCCATCTTTGGTATGAACGTACTCCGCTCTCATGATCAGAGTACCCCCAGCTGTTAGTGACCCTTCACTGGAGTCCTACGGGCATAACCCAGGAGCTGACCGTGTTGGTCTTCAGGAGTTGGCAGTGGAGAGCACGCAGTTGTACCTGTGTGCACCAGGTGAGTGGAATTGTTTTGATGTCCTTGGCATGCACTGTTGAGCAGTGCTTTTGAAGCAGTTAACTGTGGAAGTATTTGGTGGTCAGTGTACCACAGAGAATCTTGGGGGTCTGACGGGGCAGCGTTGTGGTGGCTGCACGTATAGATGCCTCACGGACCTTTTGTGAATAATAGAGACGCCGATCGGACGCCCTGTGTGGCACGTGTGGTGCGTGCCCGGCCGGACTGCTCTCGGAAAAGCCTGTGGCTGTACCTGGGACGTCTTGGGAACACATCTGAAGCAGTGCTAATGAAGCGGGCTTAGTCAGAATAGTCCCAAGAGTGAACCAGGAAGGCTGCGGGATGGTCTGTAGGTCGGTCTGTGGTTATACCTGTCTGATGGTCTCTTGGTAGTCTTTGGACTGCTTGATTTTGGTATCTGTCGGTCTTGGAATCTGAATTTGATTAATTCTCCACGAACAGGAGTCGGCGGGCTCTGTTATTTGTTTGAAAAGACGTCATTTTGAATATCTTTGTATGTATATATATATTCAAACCAAAGTACACCAGAGCACACCAGGTTGTTGTATCTATTTACAGGGTGTCATTGGATTGAAACCCACAATGATTCATGAAAGAGGACGTACACTCAGACAACATCTCTGCCCTAGTTTTATTCCTCCACAAAAGAATGTCACTTGGTTACCCTCTGCGCCAAATGGTTACTTTAGATGTGGTTTGTGCAACATGTGTTGCTTTGGAATGCACAAAATCAATAAATTCAAATATAATACGGAGAGACTCTATACCATAAGAAGTTTCAATAACTGCAATACTAAATGGGTAGTTTACTGCATCAAGTGTGTCTGTAACAAAATATACATCGGTAGCACAATAAGACCCTTAAAGGAGAGGATTCAGGAGCATATTCGGGCTATCAAAAATAACAATACACAATATCCTCTAGCAGTTCACTTCAACACCATACACACATCAAATGAACTATTAAAACTTGGTTTTCATGGCATTGATGCAATCAATCTGAGTCTACGGGGAGGTGATAAAACTTCTCGACTTCGAAAACTAGAAAGTACCTGGATCATTAAATTGAGGGCGGTTGAATGCGGGCTCAACATTGATAAAGAGATGTGTGAACTTCTATAAAGCAATGGGAAGCCTATCATCATAAAGTATGTTTCACTCTTACTGTTTTTCACTATTTTCACATCTTCCAATCTTGTGATAGGTTCACGGTGTATGCATACTACACCAAGTGATAAAGTTGTAATCAACCACTAATTGAGGAGTGATTCTCTTCGACATAAGCAATCTATGTGGTTCTATATCAAGCGTATCTTATCCTTACCGATAGGGTATGCGATTTGTGTCTGCCAAATCTACTCTGTTTTATGGCTCTATCTCCTCCAATTATGGAGCTATTATCATTTACCAAAATCAAAAGATGTCCTCTGGGAGAAAAAAGAAGGAAAAGTCCCGTGCTATTTTAGCTATCACTTAGCATACATTCACCACTCCTATTCAATCACGCATATATCTATCCGTATTGGCACACAGATTCCTCACGTCACGAAGAAACTTTTTTTTCACTTCAATTTATTGTACAAATCTATACACATAGTGTTTTGTCAATCAGTATTGGTTAAAAATCCAAAAGGCCTTTGTTGCTGCATTTGGTTACAATTAAAACATGTAAAAATACAAAATTAAAAAACACAATAAAACACAGTCCTATCTATCACTATCTATCACCTTGCTTAACGGGGAGAAAACCAATAGACAAAATTATATGTCATTGATTACCACATTCACAATTGACAATTAGACCAACTTGAAAGGTGTTAAAATGTGAAACATCAGGGTCTACTGTCCATAAATGGATGGAAGCGATTGTGGGTTTTCGTTAGAGGGCGTCGACGCGTTTCGAAGGACAGATCAAATTATGCCTTCTTTTTCAAGACCAGAAATTATTTTTCAACTCCCGTATTTGAAAAATCTATAAACATAAACATATATATATATTTAAGTTAGCATTTGGAACAAAGTTATTTTTCATAAACAATATTACGGTGTTTTAGTGTACCATAGTTCTATTAGGCCGTCTTCTGTTGCTTAATGCTAAAACAACAAAGGGAACAGACATGCTAATTTCAACAGTATTGATATCTCTTTGTCTATTGTCTATAAAAAGTATATTTAGTACTTGTATGTCATATTAGGAACAAACCAAAAGGAAAACAACCTCCTTCTTAAACATAGGTGTATGCCAATACAGGACCTCATTTATTCAGGTGTGGTAAACACCCACAGCAATTACACGTTCACTTAGTCAAACTTCACATTCACACTGTCATGCACCCGGATTATCCCACTTATTTGATCAATTTCGAGTCGCACTGATTTTTTTATCTTGGGACACGGAGGGTAAGTTATCCTTCTCCTTACCTCTTTCCGTGTTTCTCTAGTGGGGAACCCACCATATATTTCTGGTAGTTGACCACTTAAATGCTTTGGGGAACGTATACCCAGGTAGCCGTGATGACTCCTGTGGAGACCAAAAATTATTGTTGTTAGTCTTAACCCCGCTGACTCAGGCTTTAGTTGCATAATTAGGCTTACTTAAATTGGAAACTACCTGATTCTTTTATTCCGACTTCATACTGGTTTTTTCCATATAATATCCTCGTTATCCCTTGTCTCCTTAAGTTTAGTAAGACTGAGGGGCGGATAGCCGTTGTTAGTGCTCCTCTATCCTCTAATATTCTTATGGGATCTCCGATATGTTCCGATTTCCCCGTCTTCTTGTATTTGGGGCCTTAAATCAATAGAAACAAAGCGTAATGGCGAATTGTATTTCGCTCGATTATATCATTATTCACGTCTCCTTTTCACTTTTCCTTATATCCAGCTACTGTATTCAAGATACCATGTCTTTCTTTCTTTTATTGTCACCGATAGTATCATTTCCTGTTTTTTCTGTTGCTACCACATATTATCTTTTAATTAAGGCTTCACTTTAGACCTAGAAATACAGTCTCGTTTGTGGTTCTTCTATGCATGTGGAGACGAAGAAACCAAAGGTCCCGAGATGTAAATAATTATTCATGCATTTTGCCCTCTGTCATCTATCCGCGAACCCCTCTATAGCCACCCTTTTATTTCAATTTTTCGAAGCCATTAAGCTCTTTCCTATTTTAACGCTCCCATTTCCAGGATAGTGGCACGGCAAGTTCTTACCTGTTTCTTCAATAGTAGTTACGATAACCGGCGGCGTTTCCCTGCGTCCGTCACGGTATCATCTGGTGTATTATTTGTCCTACAACAGTTTCTCTTTATTGTAACGTGTACGTTAGTCGTCATCACATTAGTCCTACCATCATTTGTATCTCCATTTCTGATTGGAAGTCCCGACTAGTCCTTATCTATACACGTTTGTTGTTCTATTTCTCGGTCTTCACTAAGTAAAAACTTTATTTAAAAAAAGGGTGTTTATATAAATACACTCCTCATGTGTATAATGTTATATTCGTATATAATCTCCTATTCTAGATAGAGTGAAAACTATATCTCCTTAAACGGTAATAGTGATTTCTATCTTTTTTTTGTCTTTTTTTGCCATGCTCCCTCACTGTTTTTATTTAAAAAAAAATTCAACCTATAATTATACTGAAATCTTTATCGTACTGTCTTCGTTACTCCCTAGTAACTATTATATTATTAATCAGTAATTCCATCGGTCACCCTATCTTTTATTTAGGGTTCTGTGTTTCCCGAAGGGGATGTCCAAAAAGGGGCGGGAGGGTTTTTTTTGGAAGGGGTAATCTCCCAGACATAAGTTTGACCCTGAATCCCACAACTCCTATGTTTCTATCTTTTGCTGTTTTTTTATTTTTTTATTTTTTTATATAATCAACTGTGACTTTTTGTTTTCCAGTTCATACATTTTAATAGATTAGATTGTTTTAACACAATATAAGGTTATTACATTGTTTATCGCCTTATATTTCCAGATTATTTGTAGCACCTATAGTGCTTTATGGGTTGTTTCTGTTTTTCTTTCTTGAAGTATGGCTTGTTTTCTAAAATGAGGCGTTTGGGCTTCACTTATAAGAATATATGTATAATGAATCACATCAGCATTCATGAACAAATATGATTATGGAATTAGAAAAGATCATGGAACATTGTTCCTTATACCATCCTGACTGAAGTTTTATCACAGCAAAACCAAAGGAAATGATGGACGGAGTGTTGAACATTGCAAGCACTCACCCCCAGTCAACTGATCTGGGTTTAATCCATCACCGTTCTTTAGCCCACTCTGCCACCCCAGTTCAGACATGGCCATATGCAAATCAGTCTGACCCTGTGCCTCATGGGAACAGTCCAGTCCGAAATGCCAAGCCATGTTTTCCCTGGACCGGAAACAAGCTTCCTAGGACCGGTTTCTGGCATTTCAGCCGTCTTCAGCCAGGCTTGCTTGAATCCAGTGGCAAAGTGAGCAAGGGACTCACGTCTGAGCATACCCTGCCAACTTATGGCGAACAAAGCAAAACCAAAGGAAATGATGGACGGAGTGTTGAACATTGCAAGCACTCACCCCCAGTCAACTGATCTGGGTTTAATCCATCACCGTTCTTTAGCCCACTCTGCCACCCCAGTTCAGACATGGCCATATGCAAATCAGTCTGACCCTGTGCCTCATGGGAACAGTCCAGTCCGAAATGCCAAGCCATGTTTTCCCTGGACCGGAAACAAGCTTCCTAGGACCGGTTTCTGGCATTTCAGCCGTCTTCAGCCAGGCTTGCTTGAATCCAGTGGCAAAGTGAGCAAGGGACTCACGTCTGAGCATACCCTGCCAACTTATGGCGAACAAAGCAAAACCAAAGGAAATGATGGACGGAGTGTTGAACATTGCAAGCACTCACCCCCAGTCAACTGATCTGGGTTTAATCCATCACCGTTCTTTAGCCCACTCTGCCACCCCAGTTCAGACATGGCCATATGCAAATCAGTCTGACCCTGTGCCTCATGGGAACAGTCCAGTCCGAAATGCCAAGCCATGTTTTCCCTGGACCGGAAACAAGCTTCCTAGGACCGGTTTCTGGCATTTCAGCCGTCTTCAGCCAGGCTTGCTTGAATCCAGTGGCAAAGTGAGCAAGGGACTCACGTCTGAGCATACCCTGCCAACTTATGGCGAACAAAGCAAAACCAAAGGAAATGATGGACGGAGTGTTGAACATTGCAAGCACTCACCCCCAGTCAACTGATCTGGGTTTAATCCATCACCGTTCTTTAGCCCACTCTGCCACCCCAGTTCAGACATGGCCATATGCAAATCAGTCTGACCCTGTGCCTCATGGGAACAGTCCAGTCCGAAATGCCAAGCCATGTTTTCCCTGGACCGGAAACAAGCTTCCTAGGACCGGTTTCTGGCATTTCAGCCGTCTTCAGCCAGGCTTGCTTGAATCCAGTGGCAAAGTGAGCAAGGGACTCACGTCTGAGCATACCCTGCCAACTTATGGCGAACAAAGCAAAACCAAAGGAAATGATGGACGGAGTGTTGAACATTGCAAGCACTCACCCCCAGTCAACTGATCTGGGTTTAATCCATCACCGTTCTTTAGCCCACTCTGCCACCCCAGTTCAGACATGGCCATATGCAAATCAGTCTGACCCTGTGCCTCATGGGAACAGTCCAGTCCGAAATGCCAAGCCATGTTTTCCCTGGACCGGAAACAAGCTTCCTAGGACCGGTTTCTGGCATTTCAGCCGTCTTCAGCCAGGCTTGCTTGAATCCAGTGGCAAAGTGAGCAAGGGACTCACGTCTGAGCATACCCTGCCAACTTATGGCGAACAAAGCAAAACCAAAGGAAATGATGGACGGAGTGTTGAACATTGCAAGCACTCACCCCCAGTCAACTGATCTGGGTTTAATCCATCACCGTTCTTTAGCCCACTCTGCCACCCCAGTTCAGACATGGCCATATGCAAATCAGTCTGACCCTGTGCCTCATGGGAACAGTCCAGTCCGAAATGCCAAGCCATGTTTTCCCTGGACCGGAAACAAGCTTCCTAGGACCGGTTTCTGGCATTTCAGCCGTCTTCAGCCAGGCTTGCTTGAATCCAGTGGCAAAGTGAGCAAGGGACTCACGTCTGAGCATACCCTGCCAACTTATGGCGAACAAAGCAAAACCAAAGGAAATGATGGACGGAGTGTTGAACATTGCAAGCACTCACCCCCAGTCAACTGATCTGGGTTTAATCCATCACCGTTCTTTAGCCCACTCTGCCACCCCAGTTCAGACATGGCCATATGCAAATCAGTCTGACCCTGTGCCTCATGGGAACAGTCCAGTCCGAAATGCCAAGCCATGTTTTCCCTGGACCGGAAACAAGCTTCCTAGGACCGGTTTCTGGCATTTCAGCCGTCTTCAGCCAGGCTTGCTTGAATCCAGTGGCAAAGTGAGCAAGGGACTCACGTCTGAGCATACCCTGCCAACTTATGGCGAACAAAGCAAAACCAAAGCAAATGATGGACGGAGTGTTGAACATTGCAAGCACTCACCCCCAGTCAACTGATCTGGGTTTAATCCATCACCGTTCTTTAGCCCACTCTGCCACCCCAGTTCAGACATGGCCATATGCAAATCAGTCTGACCCTGTGCCTCATGGGAACAGTCCAGTCCGAAATGCCAAGCCATGTTTTCCCTGGACCGGAAACAAGCTTCCTAGGACCGGTTTCTGGCATTTCAGCCGTCTTCAGCCAGGCTTGCTTGAATCCAGTGGCAAAGTGAGCAAGGGACTCACGTCTGAGCATACCCTGCCAACTTATGGCGAACAAAGCAAAACCAAAGGAAATGATGGACGGAGTGTTGAACATTGCAAGCACTCACCCCCAGTCAACTGATCTGGGTTTAATCCATCACCGTTCTTTAGCCCACTCTGCCACCCCAGTTCAGACATGGCCATATGCAAATCAGTCTGACCCTGTGCCTCATGGGAACAGTCCAGTCCGAAATGCCAAGCCATGTTTTCCCTGGACCGGAAACAAGCTTCCTAGGACCGGTTTCTGGCATTTCAGCCGTCTTCAGCCAGGCTTGCTTGAATCCAGTGGCAAAGTGAGCAAGGGACTCACGTCTGAGCATACCCTGCCAACTTATGGCGAACAAAGCAAAACCAAAGGAAATGATGGACGGAGTGTTGAACATTGCAAGCACTCACCCCCAGTCAACTGATCTGGGTTTAATCCATCACCGTTCTTTAGCCCACTCTGCCACCCCAGTTCAGACATGGCCATATGCAAATCAGTCTGACCCTGTGCCTCATGGGAACAGTCCAGTCCGAAATGCCAAGCCATGTTTTCCCTGGACCGGAAACAAGCTTCCTAGGACCGGTTTCTGGCATTTCAGCCGTCTTCAGCCAGGCTTGCTTGAATCCAGTGGCAAAGTGAGCAAGGGACTCACGTCTGAGCATACCCTGCCAACTTATGGCGAACAAAGCAAAACCAAAGGAAATGATGGACGGAGTGTTGAACATTGCAAGCACTCACCCCCAGTCAACTGATCTGGGTTTAATCCATCACCGTTCTTTAGCCCACTCTGCCACCCCAGTTCAGACATGGCCATATGCAAATCAGTCTGACCCTGTGCCTCATGGGAACAGTCCAGTCCGAAATGCCAAGCCATGTTTTCCCTGGACCGGAAACAAGCTTCCTAGGACCGGTTTCTGGCATTTCAGCCGTCTTCAGCCAGGCTTGCTTGAATCCAGTGGCAAAGTGAGCAAGGGACTCACGTCTGAGCATACCCTGCCAACTTATGGCGAACAAAGCAAAACCAAAGGAAATGATGGACGGAGTGTTGAACATTGCAAGCACTCATCCCCAGTCAACTGATCTGGGTTTAATCCATCACCGTTCTTTAGCCCACTCTGCCACCCCAGTTCAGACATGGCCATATGCAAATCAGTCTGACCCTGTGCCTCATGGGAACAGTCCAGTCCGAAATGCCAAGCCATGTTTTCCCTGGACCGGAAACAAGCTTCCTAGGACCGGTTTCTGGCATTTCAGCCGTCTTCAGCCAGGCTTGCTTGAATCCAGTGGCAAAGTGAGCAAGGGACTCACGTCTGAGCATACCCTGCCAACTTATGGCGAACAAAGCAAAACCAAAGGAAATGATGGACGGAGTGTTGAACATTGCAAGCACTCACCCCCAGTCAACTGATCTGGGTTTAATCCATCACCGTTCTTTAGCCCACTCTGCCACCCCAGTTCAGACATGGCCATATGCAAATCAGTCTGACCCTGTGCCTCATGGGAACAGTCCAGTCCGAAATGCCAAGCCATGTTTTCCCTGGACCGGAAACAAGCTTCCTAGGACCGGTTTCTGGCATTTCAGCCGTCTTCAGCCAGGCTTGCTTGAATCCAGTGGCAAAGTGAGCAAGGGACTCACGTCTGAGCATACCCTGCCAACTTATGGCGAACAAAGCAAAACCAAAGGAAATGATGGACGGAGTGTTGAACATTGCAAGCACTCACCCCCAGTCAACTGATCTGGGTTTAATCCATCACCGTTCTTTATCCCACTCTGCCACCCCAGTTCAGACATGGCCATATGCAAATCAGTCTGACCCTGTGCCTCATGGGAACAGTCCAGTCCGAAATGCCAAGCCATGTTTTCCCTGGACCGGAAACAAGCTTCCTAGGACCGGTTTCTGGCATTTCAGCCGTCTTCAGCCAGGCTTGCTTGAATCCAGTGGCAAAGTGAGCAAGGGACTCACGTCTGAGCATACCCTGCCAACTTATGGCGAACAAAGCAAAACCAAAGGAAATGATGATGTTTTATCACATTATGGGGATTGTCTGTGATCCATTGCACATGGACATAGTAACTCCTTTCAGTTTTGAATTTTATTCGATTTTTGAAACGGAACAAGAAGACATACGTCTACTCAATATGAGTGAAACATCTTCAACCCACGTGCATGTGGAACATTTAGGTATTAATACATATTGACATCCCATGCAGGGTTAAAACCCGCTTAAAATAAGTCGGTTTAATTCAAAATGAACTACTAAAGCATTTGTCTGAGGTATAGGGATACAGCAACATGAATGACACCTCTTTCTTATGTATAAACGGTAACAAATGATGTGAGGTATATTGATTTACATGATGAGGGAAGCTAGTCCTCCTTTTATTTCCATTATACAAATGGGAATCAATACATCTGATGGGCGAATATGATCATAAGCAAAGAATGAAAAAATGAAAAATATTTTTTTTTTGTTGGATCTTACATACGCCCCGTGTTAAATTAATTCAATGATTAGGTACATTGGGACTATGGTTTGAATACTAATACCATACGTAATGTTTAGTGTCTGAATCGCAGTCCTCTTTTCATTTCCATGACGGTGCAGACGTAAATACTCAAAGGACGCCAAGTTGCCGCTTCACGTATACGATGCATTAGCACAAGAACCAGGTAAACACCTTTGTGTTAATCATTTAACCACAGGGTTTATACCCAGTTAAATTATGCTATTTGACCAGATTCAAGGGCTTAGGGACGCAATGACTAATTTCGCGTTTCACGTTTCGCGTTTTTTTTATTTTTCTTCATATTGTGCTGCTCCGTGAACGCTTACCAAAAGGACTTATCAGGGTCCGACTCTTTGAAAAGACGAGGTGTTCCGTTATTGTGGGATACTTACTTGGAAAGGACGCGCCACGTTTGAACAGTTGACATCGTGCATTATTGGTTCTTTTTCGTCCACTTTTTTATCGGGGTAAGGAACACTCACCCTAAATATCACATTAGACCATTGACTTGCACATATGCCTAGATTGCATATTCATTACTTAAATTGGTTGTCAACTCCTCTTTCTTTAGGAACAACTAATTAAGAGGTCCGCTCACTATAAGTAGTGCAATACAGAATAGCACATATTTCGTCGAAATTAAGGTGAGGTGACTGTCAGTTGGTTGGTTCTTGCTATAAAATACCAAGCCTATTCGATCCAAGTCGGTTATTCTCCTTGTGGTTCTAATCACTTTTCTTTTGGAGGTGGCTTCTCTCACTTTTTCGTCAATTCAATATTCTTTATCACTATCATTGGAGACTCAATAATTAATGATACGGGTCTGAGAGTGACTATGTTCCCCTCACTTGTCTCTCATGTTCTATTCTTGCTAATGTACACATAAGCTCAATCTAAAAATACGGGTTAATTCATCCTCTGAGAATGACTTTCTATATAACGTAGTATTAAACAGATTGTTATCAGTATGAGACTTGTTTGGTTGCACTTGCTTCACAATTTGAATCTGTTTTTGTCAAACTGAAATATATTTGAATGGTATGGCATTACAAAATAATGCTTGTTTATATATAATCGAATGGTTATTAGCATGAGATTTGTTTGGTAGCACTTGCTTCACAATTTGAATTTGTCTTTGAGGTGTTATCCAAAGGGCATTCATAAGATTGATGTATAACTGTGGCCTATAGATGGTCACAATTTTAAAAAAAAGGAATTATATATGTTTTTCTGCAGCCTTGAAAAAGCCCGGGGGGGCGAAATATGCTTCGGCGGCTGTTGTTCTGCATGTTTTTGATAATAAAACTCTTCAAAAGGACCTGATTGAAGACTGTGTTCCATTATTTAAAAGGACATTTGAGTAAATGGTCAAGTGGAATTGTGTTCAGGTTTAAAAGTATACCTGTGGATTATAGATACAACAACCTGGTGTGCTCTGGTGTACTTTGGTTTGAATCTTGCTCTAGGATTTCCAGTTCTAGTGCTATTATACCCTGATGGGTGGGTATTGTTAACGCCATTGGAGCACCCTTAAAGGGGGGATAAAAAAAAGTGAACAAATTATGTAAAATTGACTGTTTGGAATGGATGTGCAGATCCTTAAGCAAATACCCACAAAGCTTTGGATTGATGTATATATATATTATTGACTTGTGTATGTTTGAATGAGCGTGAGGTTGTATGTTTTGCGAATGTTTGAACATGGCCATGTTTGGAAGTTTATTTTTATGATTGAATAAGGAACGTGTGACGACAATAACAATGCTGTGTTTTAGCAAATTAAGTTGTTTTGGATGTTGTTGCCGCCCTAATGATACGCATTTGGCTGAAAGTCAACCTGCCCCACCTGAGGGCAGCCCAAGTTATGATATGTATGTAAAGCATGGTATTACACCTCTCTTGTTTAATACAATATGGCATAAATATACTAAAGATAATGTGGAATTACAGTGTCCCTTAACCGGGTCTTTTGATGAAAAAAAGATACATTTTCTGTAGGATCGATTATTTTCCAAACGTAGTCGACAGTCAATGTTTGACTCCCTAAGCCTGTGGCAGAAGGAAGCAAAGCGTAGATGTATGCGGGAGGAGAAAGTATGTAGGATGAAAGGAAATCAGACGATTACGCAGAAAGCTATAGCTTATGATAATGCACGAACTGAACAAGGGATTGATTGTGCAGACAGACAATTTAGATTGCAAGTGGATAAGACCTATGTGGCTAGGACTGAAGCGGAAGATGAGATAGAGGATTTATTGGATACTCGTCCACCTCCACCTTATGCTCCGCAGCGTATATATCCCGTTGTTCCCCCGACTCTAGTACAGGCCCCTTCAGCTTCCGCTCCTGTTGATTCCTCTTCCCTTGCCTCTCCGGGAACGTCCTCTGTTTTGTTTCCCTCAGTGTCTGAGATGGCTACTTTATGGCCTGATACACTGCCGTCTTCCGTTACGTCCACAGCTGTTTTGTCTCCCCCACCCCTGTGTGGGCCTCCCTTTCTGCGAGCACGACCCCTTCTCCAGCTGTTTCGACTCCATTTCGTGTTCCGGGGGATTTCGACGCACGGAAGCTGTTTACCCATTCGGCTGTAGGACCGAATGAGAAACAGATGATTGAGAATCAGTCATCCCAGTGGATGCGACAGCCTATTTACACTATAACTGATATATGGAACACGCTTCGAGACTATGAGCCTGTTATGCAGCAACATGCCTTGAAACACATGGCTGCATGTATTATTACTCTCTGGGAACAGTGTTTTCCAGGAGGGATGGCCCCCCAAGTGATGTATGACATCCGGGACAGGGCTCATAAGTCTGAACTTAGCCCAGATGAAGTGTATAGAAATGTGGAGGTCTTATTAAATTATCGCGAATGGATGCATCAAAAGTGTCCCTCGTGGGACACTCAGCATCCTATGCGAGAAGTTCACCCTATCTTTCATCCTGAAATACCGGAACTAAAGGATGGCCATGGCGTGGTGACTAGACCTCGTGTAGAGGCCAGAGTGCAGGAGCAATGGGTTTACACCCCCTGGAAGAGGAGTGAAGTCCTCTCGCTAAAATCACAATTACCCGACCCCCGTAAGAATCCCACGGCTTATTATAAGGAACTCACAGAGGCGGCCTCTTCGGCCATCATGACCTTAGCTGACATAGAGCTATTTTTTGCATTGTTAGTTCCCGTTGACGTATGGCGTCAGGTGCATGATCAGGACCATGCTCAAGAATTTGGCAAGACATGGGAGCAGATAAAAGATTGGGACAAGGATCGTAAGCCTGGAGATAAGCCGAAACCTGAATTAGTGGCATTACCTGGCCGTATTATCACTTACATGCATTCCTTAATTCCGCCTCGTAAGGTGGATTGGGACAAATTGACCGCATGTAAATAGAAGAAAGATGAAAGTGTTTCTGATTTTTTCACTAGATTAGAGGGCGTATTCATTGATTTTAGTGGACAGGATTTATCGTTGGAAGGCGGTATATGATTATTTGTTAATCGTTTTGTGACCAATTTGTTACCAGAAGTCTCTGCACGGCTACAAGCCGCTGAAAGTACCTGGACCACTTCCACACCCTATGGCCCAATATTACGAACATAGAGAAAATGAGAGTAAGGATAAGATGGAAAAGAGAACGAAGGATCTTAAAACACGGGTGTTGTTCAAGGACGAGGCAGAGAGAGAGGCGGTAGAGGGTTCGTCCCGAGGGGGGCGGGAACTGGACAAGGCAGAGGGCTGGCTGTCGTTTTGGGAGTAAATCTGTGGGCTTATTGTAAGGAGGAAGGGCATTGGCGATTTCAGTGTCCGTTGTTGCAGGCCCAGAACGGAACTATGCGAAGTAGAGGAAGAGGTCGCAGTGAAATGCGACGAGAAGAGGTGACGCAAGTTGGACAAGAAAAGAATTACTTCGATAATCCAAGAGGTAGGCAGTATTATAATGAGGAGTGTGCAATGGACGTGACCGAAGGGTATGCTTATACATAGGATAGCCATGGACAGAGTGAGGGCCAGGTGTCAGTACCCGTTGATCAGCAAGGACCTTATGTAGAGGCGCATTTGATGGGGACATCTGAAAAGTTTCTAGTTGATACGGGTGCAATGAATAGTTCTATTTCTCATTACCTGGTCCCAGGGGCTGCTCTGTCTGGGCACAACAATGTTTCGGTAGGATTCTCAGGAATTCCGGTGGTGAGCCCTATCTCCAAACCTATTCCTTTTACAATTGGTCCTGTTACGATAGACTCCCTGTTTCTTTTGACTTCCCATTGTGGTGAAAATTTGTTGGGCTTGGATTTGTTGAAGAAATTACATGCTAAGATTCATTGTTCACCTGATGGTGTTTACCTGACTATTAATTCCCTTAAGAAGCATACTTTGCAGTGTTTCACTAAAAATGAACCCCTCCCTCCTGAGTTTGCTGTTATTTCCTCAACATTTTGGGCCACTGGTGACACAGATGTAGGATTATTAAAGATTCCGCCCATTTCTATTACTTTGAAGCAAAATGCTCAGCTTCCTCGTATACCTCAGTACAAAATATCTCCGGCAGGCGAGAAGGCTTTTCCCTCCATCATACAAGATTTGGTAAAAAGGGGTGTGGTAGAAGAGACAACTGCTAATGTGTGTAACAGCCCCATTTTGCCTATCTTAAAGAAAGCCCCTGCTGGAAGAGATCCCGATTATGTTGATACTTATCGTTTTGTGATTGATTTGCGTGAAATTAATAAAATAGTGGTGCTCCAATACCCTGTGGTTTCAGACATCACTACTATTCTCACTAGGATTCCTCCTACTGCTAAATATTTCTCTGTGATTGATTTGAAGAATGCTTTCTTTAGCATTCCGATTCATCCTGATAGCCGCCATATTTTTGGCTTCTCATTGTCTGGTCGCAGCTTCCGGTTCTGCCGCCCTCCCCAGGGGTACACAGAGAGTCCTAGTATTTATAGTCAAGCTTTGAAAACATTGTTGGATGATTTGGTCTTACCCCCTGGTAATGTGCTTTTGCAATACGTAGATGATTTGTTAGCGGCTTCTGATACCGAGGAAGGTTGTAAGAAGGCCACCGTACAATTATTGTCTCATTTGGCTGTTAATGGCGATAAAGTATCCCTTTCTAAATTTCAATATTGTCGGCAGGAGGTGACCTATCTCGGTCATCTACTGTCAAAGGAGGGGAGGAGACTAACCCCTGAGCGTGTGACTACCATTTTTAATATGTCTGTACCTCATACTCAGTGTGATGTTCGTGCATTTCTCGGCATAACTTCTTACTGTCGCCAATGGATCCCTAATTTTTCCCTTCTTACTAAACCTCTTCTGTATTTAACCACTAAAGATGTGCATGAACCTTTACCCTGGACTGATGCTTGTCAAGATGCTTTTGACTCTTTGAAATCTGCGCTTTGTTCTGCACCTGTTCTTGGTACTCCTGACTATCGAAAACCTTTTGTGCTTTACATACACGAGGTGGAGGGTTGCTCGCTTTCTGTGTTAACACAAGGATTTGGTGGTAAGCAGAGACTCGGCGGTGCCTATTTCTCGGCGGTGTTAGATAACTTCGCCCGAGCACTCCCTAGCTGTTTAAGAGCTACTGCTGCAGTTGCGGTGGCTATTCAACAGTCGGAAGGGCTTGTTCTGAACACTGACCTCACAGTGATGGTACTGCACGCTGTGGATACATTATTGAACAAAACAAAGACCCAGCACCTTACGAGTGCGCGTCTTACCGGATACAAATTCACTTTGTTTGCTCCACATCTTACGATTAAACGATGTGCCACTCTGAATCCTGCTACATTACTACCCCTCCCTTCGAATGGAAAGAACAATGATGTTCATGGTTGTATATTTCGGACTGAGGAAGAAACGAAGGGACGGGTAGACCTGACTGACACTCCTCTATCTGACCCTCAAGGGGAGTTGTACGTCGATGGCTCTTGTTTGAAGTTACCAGATGGCACGACAACCGCTGCATATGCGATAACTACTCTTCATACTATAGTTGAGGCTTCTCGAGTACCCTATCAGTCAGCACAGGCGGATGAATTAGTGGCATTGTTTCGGGCCTGTGAGTTAAGTTAAGGACTGAGAGTAAATATTTACACCGACAGTCAGTACGCCTTTGGCATGGCTCATAGTTTTGGCCGACTTTGGGCAGAAAGAGGTTTGCTTACTTCTCGTGGTCAGCGAATACAGCATGGCCCCTTGATTTTGCGATTACTGACAGCATTGACATTACCAGAAATAGTGGCTGTAGTCAAATGTAGTGCACACAAGGCAGTGGTTGATGCAGTGGGGGAGGGTAATGCCTTTGCCGATCAAGTAGCTAAGGAAACTGTGAAATCCAAATTGACCTCAATGTTTGTGACTAGCTCTGCTAGGTGGGTGGCTGAAACAGAGATGTTTGATAATACCATGGAGAGTGTCCTAGAAATCCAGAAAGAAGCTACCCCAATTGAACTAGCTCACTAGAAAGAGCGAATTGGGAGATTAGATGCAGATGGTTGTTGGATTGATCTGACAGAAAAGCAGTGGTGGCTATTGCCTAATGCATTAGTGAATGCGGTGGTGACAATGGCACATGGTTCAGCTCATATTGGGGTGAAAGGTATTTGTGCATTATTAGATCCTGTATCGTACAATCCCAATATTTCTAGGACCGCTGCTCATTTGGTACAATATTGCATGGTTTGCTTACGACATAATCCAGGGGGCAGGTAGCCTGTTCTGAGTGGAAACTTTGCACCACCATCTTTGCCTTGTGGTTCCTCTCTCCTCGTGGTTCCTGCTTCACGTCGTCTCTGTGGGGTGGTGCACGTTGTTGTGAGGAAACGGAACAGCCTCTGTTTCCTTACAACAACGTGGATCGTCTACATGTTTTTTAGAAAGCATGGTCATTTACCATACATACCTTTACAACAAAATTTGTTGTAAAAGCATGCGTGATAAATGACCATCCGTTTTAAAAAAATGTGTAGTAATGACTGTGCGATGTACAACGCATGCGTGGTAATGCATGCGTTGTAATGGCATCACGAAGTAAAAAAGTCTTTGTAACGGCTGTTTACTGTTTGAAGCTGGCCCCTGTTCTTCAGTGAGAGGTTTATTTGATTTATTAGGAGGAAGGAATGTGTTTTTTTTTACCAAAAAGTGCATTCCCAGCTGTTGAATTGTGAAAGTGTCCGCGTGGCCTGGTTTCACTTCCAGTGAGAAAGTGGAAGAGTCTGTTTGGATCTAAAGGAGTTCTGTTGTTGGACGGGGCCGGCACGACACGTCATCAGAAAACATAGCTAATGGAAAGCGTCCTCCCTGAAGTGTGGAGCAGTGCCATGAGAGGTCAACGAGTGTGTGTCCCACCGCAGTATGACCATAACGCATGACGCAAGTGCTGCCTCCAGGGTACGGGAGGCACAAGTGGCATCGCAGGTCCTCTTGAAGACCGTTGTAGCACTAATTCTACATTTTGGTACTAGGGCATTTTAACTTTGTTGTTCCTGGCAGATACAAAGAGAAGATCCTGTGTTATTCAGTGCCCTCGTTACCTTTTTTGTGGGATGTGGTGATTGTCACTTCGCTGCCCCGCCGGTGCACACGACTGGGTACCCTACCTCGTGTGCCATCTGCAGGGCCTCTGCCCTCGGATCACTGATTTCGGTTTCTGGAGTGGCAACATAAACAGTTGCTCCCAAAGGACTAGCCTGAACACTTAGGTGAATATCCCCTGCACCAGCATTCCATGGAAATTCTTTCCTAGCTCTCCCACATCGATGAGGACGTCATAATAGCACAGCTCCGCTCGCAACACCGTATGACGTAATCGGAGCCATGAGAGGACCTTGTCGGCGTACTGACATCAGTTCCACCCATTTTTTCTGTGCCACCGAGGCAAACAGGCGGACCGAGACATTTTCACATGTATACATAGTATAATAAATATATATATATTCACTGAAAAAACCATAGGTTTCAGGCACGTTATAGTTAGAAATTAGCATTTAGAAACCTTAGAAATTCACTGAAAAAAACATAGGTATCAGGGGCGTTATAGTTAGTTGGACATTTCACTCGTACAAAACCATAGAAATTCCCCTGTTATAGTTAGTTCAACTAACTATAACTCGCGTGCCCGCAATGCACTGCTGATGACGTCACATATTACATCACTCATGACATGGTTAGTGACATCACTCATGACATCACTGATGACATCTCAAATGACATCACTGATGACATCATCCAGTGAATGTGTGTTTTTCTGAAAATTAAATATGTTTTATATATGCATATCTCAAGGTCGATGGAAGAATAAATGGGTATATAAGTGTATAAATGGACGATTTTTTTTTTAATTGATTGTATAACTCACTAAGTGTATCTTAGTGAATACATGGGTTAGTGAGTAATGTTTATATATGTAAATATCTATATCAGTCTCTCACTTTGTGTATAAGTGTCTGCATGGGTTGGTGAGTTGCTACATGAGTGTCTATATGGGTTTTTAGTTGATGTTTTTCGTATCAGGAGGAGTGTCTGAGTGTCTGTATGGTTCATGGGGGGTATTACTTAGTGCATAGATGCATGAATGAATGACTCACTGTTTGTATGTGTTGAAGACAGCATGTGTGCGGGGCTGAATAGGTGGATGAGTGTGTGTATGGGTGTGTTAGTGAGTTAATGACTGTCTCAATAGTGTCTTTATGAGTAACTACATATGTTTTAAACTAGTATATGTGAATATTGGTGTGTATAAGTGAGTATATGTAAGAGCGAGAGATTGGAAGAGTTACTGTACAAATAAGTAAGTGTTTCTATAAGTGATTGTTTAAGAGCGTAAGTAAGTGTAAGTTTCTGTAGAAGCAAGTGTGGTAGTGTGTGTATAACTGTATATGCAAGTAAATGGATGTTTGATACTTTGTTTGCATGTGTGACTATGTGTGTGAGTAACTCTATGGATGAGTGGCGGTGTGCAACAGGATGTATAGGTGTATGAGTACATATCATGAGTGAGTACATGTATGAGTGACTGTATAGGGACTGTTGGTGAATGAGTGGATGTGTGTGTAGATCTTGGAATTACTGAATAGGTGTGTTGTAACTGGTATTGGTATGTCCATTGTTTTGAAAATCTTAGTTTGTATTTTTGAGTGTGTGTATCAAAGGTTATATTAGGGTGAGAGGATGTCTGCCACTCTATCACAAGGATGATGTTATCAGTGATGTCATTTGAGATGTCAACAGTGATGTCATGAGTGATGTCACTGACCATGTCATGAGTGATGTAATATGTGACGTCATCAGCAGTACATTGAGGGCGCTCGAGTTATAGTTAGCTGAACTAACTATAACGGGGGAATTTCTATGGTTTTGTATGAGTGAAATGTCCAACTTACTATAACGCCCTGAAACCTATGTTTTTTTCAGTGCATATATATATATACACACACATTTGTAAATTAAGATATATTTATATATATATCTCCGCTCGTACTCACGATGATGTTGATGAACGGGAGCCCGGACCACCAATTTGTGCAGTGAGTAGTTTATAGGCAGCTCTCACAAACCACAGCCAAGACGCATTTGAACCCCATGGTGCTTTGATCAAACATATATATATATATATATATATATATATATATATATATATATATATATATATATATATATATATATATATATATATATATATATATATATATATATATATATATATATATACATACATATATAATATAAAATGAGGATTTGTAATTATATCCTATTTGTCATGAAAAGAAACCTTAGAAATTCACTGAAAAAAAAGCAAAGGCTAAAGAGACGTTACAGTTAGGCGGAATGTCACCTAAAACATGTTGTTTTAAACAAACAAAACCACTGAAAGTTAGCAGTTATAGTTATCTTAAAAAACTCTGACTCATGCCCTAAGGTTACTGTAACTTGTGCCCTCACCGTACTCTGCTAAGTACCCCACATATTACATCTTTTGCGACATCATTAACAATATCACTGCAACATTTGCAACGAAATTATTGATGAGAAATATGTGCATGGTGTGGGTGGGAACTAGATCAAAAGTAGCAGTTTTTGGAGAAGTTTCGTGGAGATCGGTCAAATGGCATCAAACTGAATAGCAACACAAAAAGGCAATGCCTATGGAACACAATCCTAATTGTGACTAACCAGTGGCAACCATCACTGGGTAATACACACACACACTCCACCCTTCAACAGTCACCACTGGGTACATATAGTCAGGATTGTGTTTCCATAGGTAATGCCTTTTGTTGTGTTGCTTACAACTTTTGTACTGTTTGACAAAGCTTTACGTAGCTTTCCAAAAGCTTGCTATAATTTTGTGTAGTTTCTGCATTTGAAGTTGCAGGGTGATCAGTCAAGCGGGGGCTGGGAAAAAGAGGCGTGGCCCAAAACATGTTTTCCCCATTCATTTTTTATAGGAATTGTAAATACAGCTACAGTCCAAATGGCTGCACTCTTGTGTGCAGGGAAACTCAAATTGCTCCCACCCAGAGGGAGCCAGCAAGCAAACCTGCTCCCATCTGGTGGGAACAAAGTCGGTTCCCACAGCACCTAGGATGGGTGAATGTGGGGAGCTGGTGAGGGCACTGGGGGTCCCCATACTTCCCCCTAACATAGTGATTTGTGGGTGCCCTGTGGGGGCACCAGGGCACCCAGCAGAGGCCCTGGAGGATGCTATTCTCAAGAGCCAAGGAGGGGGCGGGGCCCAAAAATACTCAGGAGGAGGCCATGCAACACCCTCCCGATATTTAAAAACAAAGACGCTGGGGCATGAGGGGCCCAAAGAGGTTCAGGGAGGGGGCCGTGCATCCCCCTCACATTAGTGAAGTAAAGTAAAGGCCCTGGGTGATGGGGTTCCTGGCCCAAGGTGGTTTGGGGAGGGGGTGTACACCCCCTACCCTTATTAAAAAGTAAAAGCTTCATGGGATTGGGTTCGTGGGGCCCACAGTGGTTTAGGGCACCTGCAATCTCCCTCCCCAATATATCTTTTAAATGAGTGTTCCAGCTGGGTACCAGGATGCCAATGTGACCAATAAACGAGGGGCAGGTACAGGGCAGCATGGAGTGCCCCATAATGCCCCGCAGGGATTCTTTGATTATCCGTTTTTAAAACTTGGTGCTGCCCCTAGAGTAGAGAGGGGCACCACCAAGCATTTTCTAAATGTTGTTGGGGGGTGCAGAAAGTGAAGCAACTCACCATCAGAACAATGAACCTAGTCGAGATTAGCATAATTTTTTAAAGCGCTCCTAGCTTGAGCTCTATGCTCTAGAGCTGAAGTGTAAGGTCATCTTGTGATCGTTTTTATGATTGCATTTTGTGGTTTGAAAAAGGTTTACAGAAAGACTCAAAGACATGTTGCTTTGTTGCTGAGTTCAAGTTGTTAAAAAGTGAGGGATGAAGCAGATCACGATTGTTTGAATGTGACAGAATTGTGCACAAAACCAAGGCATGACAAAGGATACACCACTAGAAGAATCAGATAGTGTGATGTTTGTGGATGCATCCTGTCTGTGAGATGAAAAGGGTATATTGAGCGCTGCTTATGCGGTATCTACAGTGTCTATGGTTCTTGAAGCATCTTGTCTGAAGTGGGTAAATTCTGTTCAAATTTCTGAGCTAATTGCTTTGACAAGAGCATGTAAAATTGTTAAACATGTGAGAGCAACCAATTTCACTGATAATCAATATGGTTTTGGGGTGGTGAATGATTTTGGTCAATAGTGGATGCAACGAGGATCCTTGACTTCTTCAGGATCCCCAATCCGGAACAGTAAACATGTGGTGGATTTATTGGATGCATTACAATTGCCCATAAAGATTGCTGTGGTTAAATGTTCAGCCCTTAAGTCAGAAAATGTCTATGTGACAAACGGACACAGATACACAGACCAAGTGGCTCGTTTCTGTGCACAAAATTCAATTGCAAGCAACAGAGGGTTGGAGAAAAAAGATACAAATTGCCGCTTGATTTTTTCTTTGTTTTCTTCTTTGGAAACATGGGATGAAATTAGGAAGTTACAAGTGGAAGCAAACGAGGAAGAGAAAGAAATTTGGATGAAATGAGGTTGGGAAAAGAGAGCAGAAGATGAAGTTTGGGTATATGTTTATAGGAGACCAGTAATGGCAGATTGTTTACTATCTCAGATGGCAAGGATGTACCATGGAATTGCACATATTGGAAGAGATTCTATGATTAGACTCTTCAAGCAGTCATGGTATAATCTAAAATTCAGGGTCATTGCAGAGAGTGTATGACAGAGGTGTATAGTGTGCCAGCAGCAAAATCCAGGTAGAAAGACAGTTGTTAGTTGGGGTTGAATTGGAAAAGCAGCAGGACCATTATTCCAGGCTACAGCTAGATTTTATAGAACTTTACTCATGTAATGGACTGAAATATGTGTTGGTTGTTGTTTGTTTGTTTTCTCATTGGGTAGAAGCTTATCCAACATGAAGAAATTACAGCCTGACTGTTGTTAAACTGCTTCTGAGGGAGATAATTCCAAGGTTTGGATTTACAGTCTCTTTAGAAACAGATCGGGAACACACTTTAACAATGAAATAATTTGGATGGTTTGCGCAGCATTACAAATTAAGCAAGAGTTGCATTGTGCCTATCGACCAGAAGCATCTGGTGTGGTCGAGCAAATTAATGGCACTATAAAGTCCTGACTGTCAAAAGTGTGTGCGTGTACAACACTGAAATGGCCTGACGCTTTACCCCTGGTATTAATGAGTCTTATAAGTATTCCTAATAAACAGACTGGATTGAGTCCTCACGAAATTCTGATGGGAAGAGCAATCGGACAAGCAATTGTACCAGCGAGCAAACTGATGAATATCGCGAATGATCTACTGCTTGATTATTGGAAAGGATTGGCTGATCTGGTGCGTTCTGTGTCTCACCAGGTTGGAAAAATTGCAAGTGGGTTCTGGTAAAGAAGTATGTGAGGAAGTCGTGTTTAGAACCCAGATGGCACGGACCATACCAGAATAATTTGGTGACAACAACAGCAGTAAATTGTGGTGCTTGCCTAATTGGATACACTCCAGTCATACAAGAAGAGTCCCAAGTCCACTTGAAAGACCAGATGAAGAGCAGCAACTGGTAAAGAAAAGAACAAGAAGCTGAATGAGTGAAGCTACAGAATTTAGTGAGACAGATTCTGAAAAAGCTGGAGAAGAACCAAACACGAATAAAGTGGGCACCAGCTACTGGGTCTCAAGAGACTGCTGTTGAGAAAGAAAGGAGAAAGTGACTGAGGAGAATCAAGAACAAGTACAAAAAAGAAAATCACTGAATAACAGAACTTGCAAACTTGACAACCAAGGTGAAGAAGCGATTCAAGTTAAGAAAGCAGTAAAAGATGATGTTTGGCCAAAAGGAGCGAAAAGACTGAAATACACTCTAGAAAAGAAAAGACCAGAACAAATAAATGAAATATCGAGTCAAACTGAACAAAGTAAGCCAGAAGAACTGGTACGAAAGACACAGCTCCAGAATGGACATATGTGGTGTAGAAAGAAATTGAATACACAAATGAAAGCGAGGAAGAGGCTGGTACTGATCAAAGTGATAAAAGCAAATTAAGACCATCTTAAAAGGAACTGTAAAAATTAAGATGCGAAAAAAATCAATGAAGACTATTTTGAGAATTTCAGAAGATCTGAAGCTGAAGAAGATTAAAAAAAGGGGGTGAAGAAGAGAGGCCTAAAGTGTAAGGATACACTGCTCTAGATAGTTGAGGCCTAAAGTGTACGGATACACTTCTCTAGATGTTTTTTTGATACGTTTTTCAAACGTTTTTCAGTTTTTAAGTATTTCAAGTTTTAGATTCTTACGGTTTTTTCTTAGATTTTACATTTTTTATATAATATCAAAAATAGCAAAGGTAACAGAGACTGGATATCAAAACCATAGTTTTAAACGTAGATGTATTAATGCTTGCTTATGTAGTGTCTTATTACTAACGTTGGTGTGGTGAACACTGATTATTGTTGTGCCTGTCTTAATGGTGAATAATCACAAAAATAATACTAATGATGTGGGAAGTGAGAGAATGGATTCTATTACTAAAGAAAATTTAAACACTAACATAGAAAATATAGAAGATGATAGTATTTATCATCTTGATAAAACAATTACTGATTTTTCGTTAAATGCATTTACTAAATTACTATTTGAGTACATTAATACAATGAATGCTAGAGACTGCTATGTGTGCATTCAATTAACATCGTCTGTCTCAGAGGGGGTGACTTATCACCTACCTTTAACATATGATGTGCCTTGTAGTGTGTTAACGAGTTTATTTTATGAAAGGGAAGGATTAGAGTATTATTACTCTCATTTTGATTTAATGTTTCCTGAAAGTCCTGTTAGTAGAGATTTAAAAAGTTTGTTTACGGACCTGTTTATGCTGCATTCATCGGTGATTTCTTTATTAGTAACAAACAAATAGATGCACATAGAAATAACTTAACATGTAAATTACGACATGAAGAGATATAGTTTATGAACTTAGTGGAAGATAGAAGATGAGATTTCAAAAAGAAAGCTGCTGAGCAAAAGTCTCATGTACCTCCATGGACTTTCAGAGACTTACGCTGCCATGACCCTAGATTTTCAACATAGAGGAAAGCTTTGTATCTTTAGAGAGAAGACTGAACTTAATAGCTACTTCATTGGTTCTCGTGAGTGTGAGCATACTTTCTTGATAAAAGGAAGTTGGGGATTGAAAGGAGGAAGTGATCCTGTTTTCCCGGGTATCTATTATGTGTGTGGTAAAAATGTCTATGATAGGTTACCTGCAGGTTGGTGTGGGTGTTGTTATTTAGGCATAGTTTTCTCTAAGGTGTACCACGTAGATAAGAATAATAGAGTTAATGAAATAAAACAAGGTCTAACACATGATAAGAGAGGAGCGAGTTATTCAGAAATAATTGGGGATATTTTTGGAGCACTGATACCTTCAGTTGGAGTCATTCTGAATTCACATAAAATTAGAAAACTGTCCACTGTGGTTGATCGTTTATCAACAGATACTGCTGGTGGGTTCTTGATGATTGACACTGAAATGGTTGCATTTAGATCTATGGTTTTAAAAAATCGACTTGCCCTTGATATATTATTGGCAAAAGAGGTTGGAGTCTGTAGCATGTTAAAAATACAACATTGCGGTACTTATATCCCCGATAAGAGTACAAATCTTGAGGGGTATATAAAAAATATTACAGAACTTCATGAAGATTTGAATGAATTAAAGGTTGATGGTGCATGGGAGAAACTTGGTAAGAGTTTTTCCTCAGTGGAAAATTGGTTTTCTACTTTAGGGAATTGTTTATTAGAGAAAATATTATTACCCATTACTGCAGTAGTTGTAGTGATGTTAATGATTGTTTTGGTTTATTAATGTTGCAAATGCAAATGTAGAAAGAAAAAAGTGTCAGATCTTAAACATAGAGCCATAAAAGGAAAGAGAGAAGAAATGAATTGGAGGATATGAAAGGAAATTACTATGAGATTGTGAAGGATTTAGATGGAAAATTATAACATGAGAAAGAAGGACAGCATTTGAACCATAGTACAACTTTACCGCCACCTTTGCATACTCAACCATGTAACGAGTTACCTGTAGGAAAGATGGGTAGGAAATCCGACTTTCTTGATTAACCCCCTGAAGCGACAACATATGTGATATTTTTGGCCAAAGTCCCAACCCAAACAGCAGCAGAAAACGAATCATGGGACTCATTTCAAAATAAGTTCCTGAATTAGATGGGCAATAAAACAGGCCTAGCAGGGGCTCTCTTTGCACACATTAAAATGGTTAGAAGGGTAAAATGGGTTGGTAGGGGAAGCAAAGTGTTGCTGGGAAACTGTGTGGTTCTGTCTTTTAAATCACCACGCTTAGTTGAAACTATGCTGCCTAGGACCAGCTCCCCAACTGTGCCACTACACAAAATAACAGTAGTATCACTCGGCTAGTTCTGTCAACCACTGATCACAGCTAGTGGTTCAATATTGCTAGCTAGATCCTCATCTATATATGCCCCTGAATCCCAATATGCCATCCCTACCTATAACCGTTTTGACAGACTACCTACGTTAGATGGGGTAGATTGACTTGGTGCTGAATGTCACCAGGTCCCTGTACTCTATGGAGACAAAGCTTCCAGATTTTGACAGACCCTCATGAGATATTTCGTCCAGCTCAGATGACTATCTTTCTTTGTCCTCCCCTACCTCTTGCCTACCTTTAAATTATTTGGTTGCTTACCCTCTTCAGGCCTAGGTCTTGTGGGAACTCCTGAATAAACAAACTTTGGGTATTATAATGGAATGTGGCGGGCCTACGTATAAAGGCTAACACTCCATTGTAACCAATTCCTGGATTCTCTATCTCCAGGAGACTTGGTCTATTGAGCCCATACACATTAACGGTTATAGAATCTGTTATATACCAGCAGTACAGATTAGATCCAGTAGAGTCAAGGGTGGCTTATGTACGTACATTTCTAACTGCTTACGTTTCTACAAAGTATATATGGTGGCAACCACATTGTATTATCAAATCATTGTTATTGAAATGTAATCTCTGTTACTTTGTGATGGCTAACTTCTATAGCAATGCATTGATGTCTGAAGTATTTATTGCCCTTGGGCAGCTAGACCAAGATCTTGAGGTTATCTGTAAGAAAGGCACATATGCATTAATGATACTATGGGGTGGGGACTTCAATATGCATCTGTGTCCATTGTCATTAAAAAAGATTAGCAGTCTGACAGATTCTAATGATTGTGTATCAATTCCACTTTTTTACACCATGGCTATGGCAACAAACTAAATGAACAGTTGTTTAAACATGATCTAGCCCTTTGTAATGAACACTGCACCCCTTATGTCCTGTTCAAATGCACCGTTAAGGGCAGAGGGAAGTATGTAGTAATCGATTACATAGTATTTTATAATCAATATTCCACAATGGTTTCTAATTTTACCACACATAGTATTTCCTTAAGCGATCAGTAGCCAAAAAGTGTAACCCCAAATTTTATCCACATGATTATTCAAACAAAAACTCAGATTCCATGTGTTGTTGATAACGTCGAGATTGTCACCCGAAATATATTTATATTGAGATGGTTGCAGATCAAGTCAAACATTTTTAGGGAATGATAATCAGTGCATAAAAAGAGGCCTTTTAGATATGATTGGATGATACAGTAAACCCTGATGATATTCTTAAGGCCTTCCTGACAATAACCAAGGGTATCAAGGAGGGTTTATTTGTTACAAGAAGTGTGATTTGACTCTCTTTGTTCTAAGACACACTTAAGGAAGCCCTACATAAATCACCAAGGTGTACGCAGTAAGCACAGGTATGTGGACTGGAATATAGATTAGCTGTGAAAGGGAGGAAGAAATACTTGAAAGACGAAGCTTGGAAGTCCCTTCATGAAGCAAGCCTTAGCAAGGACAGCACAGCATTTTGGCATGTGATTAAACCTGCCTTTTCTAAGAGAAGAGAATGGCCCATGACTGGAGATTGCCATTACTGAAACAGAGTGGGTAACCCATTTTTCTAAAATGTACTCAAAGCCCGCCAAGAAGATAAGTCACTGCAGAGGACTCTCCTAATTGTATTGAAAGTCTCTCATTCTCTGTAGAGGAAGTTGATAGGTCTTATATAGCGAGTAAAGGAGGGAAGCACCGGGTCCTGACCGTATCCCGGTGGACATTTTCAAGGCAAATTTTCCCCTCTTGGGCCCTATATTGACTCTGGTCCTGTAGGAACACTTGATCATAGTCACTCATCGTTCCTATTTTCAAAGAAGGGTGACATCTCCAATCCTGCTTGTTATCACTCAATCTCATTACTTGATTCATTAGTGAAAGTCGTTGGCCCGGTCATTCTGTATAAATTAGATGAATGGGCAGAAAGTAATGAAATTCTTTCTGAGCTACAATACGTATTTTGCAGCGGTTTAGGGACAATAGAACAGGGGCTAAATCTTGATCTTTTCATTTTAGTAGTATACATTAATGAAGCGGGGACATACCTTTTTACTTTTGTAGACCTATTGAGTGCATTTGACTGTGTCATGCTTGGTAAGTTATGTACCATCATGACAGACCTCAAAGTTGATCCACCTATAATGCAGTTCCTTAGAAACTGTACTTGGGGAGTGGGGCCTGGGTACTGCACGACATTAAGGGAGAATGCACTTAGCCTTGTCCTCACGCCATTTGTGTTCACACTATATATCAATAGCCTAGGAAATATGTTAGAGGAACATTGTAGAGATCTCCCACAAATTGGTCATTGCCCGATACCATCCCTTCTCTATCCAAACCATGGCCTGCGCTCCCCTGGGGTTGCAATCTGTGCTTACTAACTTTGTCAATTATAAGAAGAAATAAGGTTTGTTAGTTAATTTAAGTAAAATGTTTATAATGAAATGTGGGAGGACGTCTTTGAAGTACTGCAATATAGTTCGTTCGAGGCACAGAATAATTTTACATCTTCCTTTTCCTATTTGGGCATTGTATGTGATAAGGATTGATCATGTAAGCATTCCATTAATACCAGGAAACTTCATTTTATGGAAACCAGTACAGCGCTGAGTAATTTTGCAATGAAACTTGTCAATAAGCACCCTGAAGAGATGTTAATTATTTTTAAAGCCAAATGTTTGTCTACAGATCTATACGGAGGGGGAGTCTGGGGACACAGCAAAAGTCAAACTTTACAAATGGTGGAAAATGCTTTTTTTAAGGAACCTGATTTCTGTACTCAAGAGCTTCCGCTCATTTCTTTATCACTCCGAACTCAGGGGTCCCTTTTTAACTGACAAAGCCAGAATTCGGCCAATTCTATTTTGGCATAAGATTTGAGCATACCAGGCTTAACTGTGAGGTCAATAGAGATTGTGATAAATCCCCCTTTGCTCCCCAAATTCCCTGGTTGAAATACATTAAAAAATGTTGTCAAGACCTGTGTCAAATTGAATATTTAGACAGTCTGGAATTAATGAAGCTCATTAGTAGAAATAAATTAAAGAAGGAGTGTTTTTCACCACTTGAGAACCTAAGGTTGTCCATAGAATCGATAAAGCCTAGTGTTCCTAAAAATCAAATAATGGCGGTCACTTATGACATACAGCCATATCTTAGATTCATGCACAATGCCAGAAATAGGTTTGTTTTAATTTGTTTTAGATTGGATATATTTTATTGCCTGACAGGCTTCCCAACTATAAGCGATTGATCCACAGTACAAGCTAAATGTCCATGTGACAACTTGTTGGACAAAAGTACCAGGCATATTGTCTTTTTTTGTAAATTTTACAATGCCTTGAGCAACTGCCTAATATTACCTATGCTGAGAGAACAAACTTTTGTACAATGTGGTTCTGCATATTTGTTCCTGCAAACCTAACCAACTCTTATTACTTGCAGCACTATGGCAAGCTTTTTATGGGCAGTGATTAACTGTAGGAAGTCGTTGAATGTTCCCATTGTTACTTTTGTTGATTAGATACATTTGTATTCTTTGCTATACTTTCACCTGATGACTGTAATGCAATCTTAGTATAATTGTTTTTAATCTTTTTTTATGATGATATTATGTGTCATGCTTGTAAGCTTTCATGATATTCAACAAAAAAGTGAATAAAGAATATTTTGATTTGATTTGATATGTATTCTCTTCTGTTATGCTCAAAGATCATGCATGAGTGTGGTTAATCACATGTTTGTTAAGGTCTGAATAAATACCAGTTGAATTGGTAATTTTGGAACAAAACGCACAAAATCCTCTTGAGATTTTTGGAACAGGTCAGAAAAGAAAAGGCTTTCTGTTTGGCATCCTTTTGTAATTTCAGCATGTATTGGGGTCCCTAAATTGTCAATGGAGAAACTCTCAGTGGTAGAGGTCAGAGTTTTTGAGTAGAACACAAATAATTGATTATGCTATGCTATGATTTTGGTGTTTCCCACCTCTGTTTTCAACCTATTTTGACTAACAGGCTTCAGTTTTCCTCTAGACAGATGAAGAGTATGCATTCTCAGGAATTATATTAACTAACTTTGTGGTGTAATTTAAATCAATTTAAAATCTAGACTGACCTCCATATCAAGGTGAACCAAAGTTCAAATAAAAAATACAGAGACACATGTGGGGATAATAAAGAAAATCCCAGCCAAACTATATCATAAAAACCTACTCCCCAGCCTAGTTCAAGAAAAAGTCATAAAAATAACTTATGCACAGATTATGCTGAAACCAATATGTATGTATTGTATTACATTCACACTCTTTGGTCAGAGAGCGATTCCCCGAGGACCCGATAACTATACAAACATTTGAACTTTCAAATAGCAGTGCATCCAGCTAAATACCCCCAAGATCTTTCAAGTTTATTCTGACTCTGAAGCCAGGACAGCACGCACTTACCTTTCTTAAACATGGATGAGATTTTCAACCTCACAGACATTCGTGCAGAAACTTTTGCATTCAGCAATGAGGAAGTAGACAGAATATACGCACTCATACACGAGGATTCTACCGAACTGGCAACTGGCCGCACCAAGGAACAAAACGTGAGACAGTTGTTGTATCTGTCCAAAAAAGAAGTAAATCAACGCCTGACGCAAGTACTTTGGTTAAGTACCACCGTGCACAAAGGATTCCGAGAGGATTGAGGATCCCATTAAAGCCTTCTCTCTGTCAGAATGTGCAGAAGTTTAAAGATCGCTGGTACGCGATATTAAACAAATGTTCGCTTGACTTAATTCTTCTAATTATTGAAGAATTATCTAACATTTTAGAAGAACTAGCCAAAGACATTTCTAAAGTCAAAACCGAACTGGAAAATAATTTATCTCCAGAAAAACTTGGAAAAATCTTGGAAGACATTAACATGCAATTGTCGAAACACCTAGCAGAAGTAAATGAGCGCAAAATTCGCAAACAACGACGTGATACCATTGACTACAAGATGGGAGAAGTGTACTCATGGGCGGAAATTTACGCCAAAAGGAGACAAAATAAACCATATTCGGCTAACACGGACACCTCATCTTCGGAAGGAGATACGATGAACCAACAGAGAAGATTCGCGAGACATCAACCTCCAAAACCAGCAACTAATACACCTACTGTACAACACACACAAGCAACAGCCACTCCACAAACAATTAGTGACGAAACCCCTACAACCTCTACTGAGCCTTTTTTAGCGGTAGGCCCAGAGGCACAAGACGACCCAGGAGGGGCAAAAAAAAAGGTAAAAGAATCTCCACAAACACGCACAGTAACAGGAAAGAAGGACAAGCCGAAGAAAATTACACCATAGACAACTTAGTCATAAATATCTCGGACCATCACCTCAACGATATTCAAATCAAAACGTTACAAAAAGGAACTTCATTTATACTGACATCACAGACCAATAAATTGGAGCTTAATATAGCGCTTTTCAAGCTCATGCGAAAATTACGCTTACGACAATTCTTCGACAATGTCATTCAAAAATCTAAGTCTAGTGAACCTGATCAATTACTTGGCTTAAGGCCCAAGAGCACCTTCATGCCGCCGTCTTCACATAAGACGCTGGATACTTTTGAGACTTTAGTCATTAATGACCTGAAAAAATTGAATTGTCAACCGAAAACCAAGAAGAAAAATTATACCATCAAGGAGATGCACACACTAATAAACATTGCTAACAATAAAGCTATAACCTGCACAAAAGCTGACAAAGGCGGAGCCATTGTTATCTTAAATACATCATACTATCAGGAACAAGCGTCTCTTCACCTCGCAGACACCAATACATATTTAAAATTAGAAACAAATCCTACCAACGATTTCAAGCTGACATTGGATGCTATACTAGACGAAGCAACCAAGAATGGAACCATCAATTAAAAAAAAATGAGAAAATATCTCATTTAGACTTATCCTAAAAGCCCTAAATTTTTCTTGGTCCCAAAAATATACAAGAGCTTACAGAGACCTCCATGTAGACCAATAGTCTCCACCTGTGGGAGCATCCACGAGCCGGTGGGCAAGCTTCTTGACAAATACTTACAACCCATAGTCACAGCTACAAGTACCTACATCAAAGACACCACGGATTTTCTTAACAAGCTTAACAACTTATCTATAGAGAATCTTGAAGACATCTATTTATGTACCATAGACGTTACGTCCCTCTACACCTCCATTCCACATTCCATGGGCATTGAAGCAATAGAAAATGGATTACTCGGTACAGATTTGCCAGAGGACTTCAAAGTTTTCTTGATGAAACTTCTACAGTTCACATTGTTCAACAGTTACTTTCTATGGAAAGAGGATTGGTACCAGCAGCTTACTGGTACATAAATGGGCACTTCAGCAGCACCAGCGTATGCTAATATGTTTATGAGTAGGTTTGAAGAGGAATGGATTTTGTCGAAAGAAGTTTGGAAATCCCACAGTAAAATGTTCGTCAGATTTATCGAAGATATTTTCTTGATCTGGCAAGGACCAAAAAGAACACTCCTAGATGAGCTTCAAAAACTCAACATCATCGACACACGGATACAATTCACTCATGACATACAAGACTCATCCATATCCTTTTTGGATTTGAGAGTAATCAAAACAGCTACAGGATTTGAGACTGAACTCTTCAGAAAGACAACAGATAGGAACAATACTTTGTACTACTCTAGTTTCCATCCTCAGCCTCTTAAGGACCATTTACCATATAGCCAGTTCATAAGAGTGAAACGTATAGTATCCAACCCCACAAAGCTTGATGACCATTTGAAAGAGATGACATCTAGATTTACTGCACAAAGGTACCCTCCCCAAATACTTGAGCAGGCCAAACAACGCTGTAACAATGTCAACAGACAACAACTACTTCATAAGAGTCCACCTACCAACAAAGATTCCATAACAGTAGTATCCAAATATTCGACCTCTAGCTTCAAATTCAGACAGATCATTAAAAGACATTGGGAAATACTGCGAATTGAACAGGATATTAATAATATTTTCAATTCCGACCCCATATTCGCTTACACCAGGAGCAAAAATCTTGGAGAACTCATCAAATACAAAGAAACTACAATCACTGTTCACAAAGGGACAGTACCCTGTTGGAATTGTAGCCATTGTAGCAATGTAATCAAGGGGACAACCATCAGTCACCCTATGAAAGGAAACAATATCATGGTCAGAGCTACAGCAACATGCGACAGTGCAAACCTTATTTACATGATCAAATGCCCGTGCGGGAAGGTTTACATTGGACAAACTGAACGCAAGATTAAGATACGACTCAACGAGCACAAGTCCAACATTCGCACCAAGCAGTTGAAATCGACAGTGGCACAGCATTTCCTGGAAGCAGGCCACAGCATCAGTCAATTACGCTATTGCATATTAGAGACAGTTCCCAGACTAGAGGGTCGAGATAATCATAATGAACTTCTCAAAAGAGAGAATTACTGGATATCCCTTCTGTGTAGCATGAAGCCCAATGGTCTCAACGACCGTATGGAATTTAATTGTTACCTTTAAAGTTACAACAGCGCTAATATTTGATCATTAACTTCCTTGGTCCTGCCTATAGCCTTTACCATGTGGTTTAATGTAATTTTTCACCATGATATTTAATGTTTCATTCATCATATAATGTGTCATTTATCTTTTCTTCAATTAGATATTTTCCTTGTTATTATTTACTGTTACCATCTCCTTGCTGGAACAGATGTCACCCACTACACACGTTCTGTCTACACCATTATAGTTAATTCAGCTCTCCGTTTTTATTTTGATTACTAGTGCGCTTTTATTTTTATTTTTATTTTTATCACCATTCAACCCTATGACCTTCCATCACCTTCTTCACCGTCCATGGAATAGCTAACTTCATTAGCACTAACAACCGACACTTTTATCACAACGTTGCCCCTAGTTCATTTAATACACTTCTGGGTTACATGCTCGGGTTTTACTTCCGGAGCACACTACGCGAGAATCATCACGCTTAACTCGGTAAGAACATCACTGTCCGATTCTAAAAGCATGTTTTTTAGCCGCAACGCATATTGGATTGCATGGAGCACTATAGCACACATTTAAAATTCATTTGTCTTACTCTAACTAATATTGAAAACACACGCGTTTACTAGCACGTTTTATTATAATACACCCCGAGCCAGCTTCATTGATTCCCCTTCTGTATTCACTCAACAGTGCACTTAGCTAACCTCACGGACCTTCCTGATATTACGGACAACTGCATAATAGAAAGTCGGCTCACTGCAAAACACGTCGGATTAATGCTGTCACCACGCATAGTACTTTATGATAATGCACACAAATACCGATCGTTTTTAAACATTTTGTATTCCGTAACATCACAGTTATTGTATATAACCACGTACCTGTCCAGAATCATTTATTGAGTGCTACGCTTTTTGTTTACATTATAGAAACGTTTCCCCTGATGAAGGCATGTTATGTTAATGCCGAAATGCATTGGGACTCCGCATTGAAATAATGCTAAAAGAAAACTTCAAAGAAACTTGTGTTTGAATAAAACACCATGAAACATCAACCTATATAGAACTTTTGATTACTTTATTGAAACCCAATTGAGGGGCATAGGAGCCCGGGGGACTCCACTCAGTTGAGTGGCGCAACCGACTTATTGAAACCAATATGTATCAATTATTCAGTCCTTACTGTAATCTGACAGATTTCTTGAAACATCTGAACTTTTTAAGAGTCTGACCATAGATTTCTCCATACACTCATATCCACATCTTCAAACTCTATGTTGCTCACCTATTGATACATATGTCTCTCTCTCTTTAACAGTCACCTACTCAAAGTTTCTCATAACCATTAGGCCCCCATCTTATATGTTTTACTTAAAACATCCAGTAATACCTTTATCACATCACTCCTTATAATGATGTGCATCCCACACACAGATCAGTACAGTTCATGAGGGTGGTGGAGAACATAACATTTACCACAGCTTACACTGCTGATCGGGCACTCCACAGAATGACTTCATTGTGGAGCAGGACCAGTATTTGACAACAGTGGTAAGACACACCCGTCAAACAGCAGCACCGCTCACGGCACCTGTATTTGCTTTTCTTCTTGGATGTTGAGATGACCGCATGGGGTATCTCACGCTTGTCGCCAAATTATGTGGTGTTCACCACATAACAAATGATGAAGACAACACATGTAAAGTCGCAAGTGCTGTTCATTCACCTTATTCACCCCACAGTTTACTGGCAACTGACACTTAAAGAATATTACTCTCATAACATTCTCAGAATACAGTAAGTCTCTATATTATGACATATCACAGGCACCATCAGTTTTGATGGCTGTTCAGCAAAGTTTACCAAAGTATTTGTCTTTTTAAAACATATTCAAAAACAAATAAATAATAACCCTCCACACCCAATGAGCTTTTTCTTCAAATGTGAGGTAATTATTTGTTTTTTACTGTCCCTCACCACCAGGTATTACCTGGAAGTGATGAACAGAAGAAAAGAAGATCACATTGTCAGTTTCAAATAAGGCAGGCAATGTAGTGTCCTACCTCTAATGGCCCCACTGAGCAGAAAGTTTTCCATTGATGGGGCCAACTGTAGCTCTACTGACAGAAAACTGGCAGTTCTACCTACCCTAACTAGGGCGGGCAGACAGTCGGTTTGGCTGACAAGTTACTCTTTTATGTTTGCTATGGAGTATTCTGACTGCCAAATTCTAAATGTGTCCCTTTATACTTATTATTCATTAGTATGTCAATTTATTTCAACAAATAATTTCAATGTCGGATATTTCAGCATTCCTAGTTGTTCTGTGATTTTTTTTTATTTCGGATTCCTGAATTCCAGGAGTAATAAAATAGTAAATCACACTCAGTCATGCACCAGTCTTTGTGAATTGTATGCACTAGTATCTCTTTGATCATGATCAAATCCCAACTGGACAAAGCCAAAAATTGCCCGGAAAGGCTGTTTGAGTTGATTAAGTTACAATCCAATACAAGTCTATCCAATCTCCTCTGATCTCCTGTCCTCAACCAAACTGCGATGCCATTGCCGACTTCTTCCTTGAAGAGGTGAGTAAGATCTAATCAGATCTAAAGTCTGCCCTGATCGATCTCTCACCCTCTCCTGACTCCTCCTTACCCTCGCCACCTCCTACACCGCCCTGCCCCTCCCGCAAAAACAACACCTCTTGGAGTCAATTCACACCCCTCAATGACATTGCCACCTCAAACTAAACACACTTAAAACGGTATTCCTCCTCATTTCACCCACTAGGCAAACCCCGATTGTTGCAAAATATAAAAAAAACCTCGCAGCTTTCAACTGCACACCACACATCATTGACTCCACGGAATCACTAGGAATTGTGCTAGATGGGAACCTAAACATGCAGGATCACATCAGAGCATCTACCAAAGGAGTGAACTACCAACTGAGCATCCTAAGAAAACTCAAACCTTACCTTCCCCAAGACGACTTCAAAGCTCCTGTGCAAGCACTAGTCATCTCAAGACTAGAATATGGCAGTGCTACTCTATGCGGGCTTCCGAAACTCAGTTTATCCCCCCTTAGAGAATCTTTGAATGCTGCTACTATACTCATCACTGGCTCTAAGAAAACCAACCACATATCTCCGGACCTGAAATTGCTCAACTGGCTTCTGTTTGAATCAAGGATCCAGTTAAAAATTGCATGTATGACTCATAGAGCTCTACACTTCAACACTCCCCTTCACCTGGCAAATAAGCTCGAACTATCGGGAGCCTCCCCGTCCTCTAGGAGCACCAGCACACTGCTACTCAAGCCGAAGAAATTTAAAAAAATGAAAATCTACAATAGTACATTCTCTGGAATTACCCCGAGAATATGGAACTCCCTACCTGTGGAAACAAGACTAATTCCTTCAACATGTGCCTTCTAAAGGGAAGTGAAAGCCTTACTGTTGAACACTGCGCTGAACTAGAAGTTTCTCTCCTTTGTCTCCTATCTTGTTTAGTTGAAACTTTAAAAATAAATAAAAGAAAAATAAATCATTCAACTGCATGTGCTCAAGGAACATTTAAACTTTGTTGTATTTTATGTATGCACTACTATGGTGTCTAGCTTTACTTGATGTAAAGTGTGCTGTCACTCTCTGTGACTAAATAGTGCTCTAAATAATAAGCGTGGTGTGAAAAATACAAATGAATTAAATGAAAGAAGCACAAAGAGATGCACTAATGGGATCAGAGATGGATTATCAAAGTGAAAAAAGGGCATAATAAGGGGAACAAGATATTCAAAGAGTGTCACAGAGAGGAACATTGTTTGTGACTAAGGGAAATCAACAGGATAGAGATTCTTTAAGCGCATCCACAAGTCATATCTTAGTGTAATAGAATATTGAGGATGACAAAGATGTAGATAGAAGGGGAATAACATTTACATCAACAGCGGCCTACAGGAATGTCAGGAGAATCTTGAAGCACACGTAGGGGTTAGAGAAAGACACATTGTGGGAAGAAGAGTATCAACAGGTTTTGCATCAAGTGGGAAAAGAATCCCAGTAGTCCAGCTATGAGGACTGCTCCATTGTGAAGTAGGGGTGAACAAAGAGATCTTAGGGTATATCACATAAAGTAAGACCTTAAAGCAGTGATATTTTACCACTTTAGACAGAGGTAAATGTGTGTTTGTCAGAGAAACTTCAAAGGCATGTGCTTCTTTGGGCTGGAAATATGCTGCACGTGTTGGCATAGCTAAATGAAACAAAAGTACCTTACACAAAACCACATGAGGCAATATAACAGCACAATTAAAACATAAAAAAGGCAGAAAACAACAGACCAGTAAAAACAGAATTCAACACAGCCACAGCATAAAATATTAAAATAATGCAACACAAAAGCAAAGCAGCACAAAAAATGACGGAATGCACCACCACAATAATAAAATGCCACACAACAAATATGCACATACTCTTGTCATATATTAACATTTCTAGAAGCCTGCTTTCTTAAATCGCGATACAACGTGTTTCCATCAAGCGCTACCTTGATATACCATCAAGAACATGAAATGGCACCATTCAGAAATGTTTTATGATCCGAACCCTTGACCAAATTGTTGGTGAATTCACCATGTGTTTCAGAAAATGTATGCGAGATGATGGTGGTGTGCCTTATGATACATCGACCATTTGAGAATATGAATTGTTCTGCAACTAGAATGCTTTGAGGCCCACATCCTGTGCCACATTTGCACACATGCGCTAAAGTGACCTATGCAGGTGTAGTTGCACTTAGCCTGATGCACCTACTCAAATATTTTAATGGCTGCATTTTGCGCAGATTCTGTGAATTTGAATTCCCAAATGAAATGTGTACTCGAGTTTACACATTATTTCAGCGAAAGAGGTCCTCTTGTACATTACTTAAACAGCAGCGGCTAGCAGGGACTGAGGGTGCAGGGATGGGGGAAATGCGGTAGCAGGGGGATACATAACAATATTTGTTTTTTAAAATGCACCTCTTCGAAGTCCGTCTTTCTTTGCTTCTCCGTAGTCTGGGCACCAGGAAGCACCCAGGCTCCTCATAGCCAATCACAACACTGCAATGCGTCATTGTAATTGGTTCTGACAATGTGGATCGGTGCTCAGATGGGGACTGGGAGCCTGAGCATGTTTTCTCCACAAGGCTGTGCAATGCAGCCTGGTGGGGAACATGCTTAGTGCGCATGACTGTTTTATTAGGCCTCTTGGGGAGAGATTGTAGCCTTACAGCTAGAACTTCTGACTTTGAAGCTGGGGAACTCCCCGCGGCTACCAAATAATGAATGTGTCCTTGTGTAAGGTAACTGGTCCTCATGTAAAGCGCTCCAATACCTTCGGATCGAGTTCACGCTATATAAATCTGCAAAAAAAAAATAACAAATTTGCACTTAGTGTGCACAAATCACTCCTCCCCCTGTGCCTCCAACCCCACCCTACCCCGCCCTAACCCAGCCCCTATCCTGTGAAAAATGAAATGATGATAACAACGTTATTATCACTTTATTTTTCCTGCTTGAAGAGCAGTGGGGCTACGCTCCTCTGCCTTAGTGGAGGAGACGTCCGTGAGATACATCTTTACTAATCTACATTTCTATTTACTCCTCACGTTCAGTGGAAATTATTAGCATAAGTAAACTTTTTCAAAATTCAATCTGAAGCTCCACTAGCATTAAATCTTTTAGTTGTACAGAAACACTTTACTTATTTGACTCACTGTTTCTTGGGTTTCTGAATTGCCCACGGCAAATAAATAGAAAATTTGCGAGAGGGAAAAAAAACTTTTTGCCTGGAAACTTTTGAGAAGTAAAATAATTTATTACAAAACAGAGTTGAATTTAAAACAGGCAAAGAACTGAATTCACGGTAGAGCAAAATGAATTAATAACATTCCAGCGAGAGATTAATAGTAGGTCAGGATTTGAATATATTACACGCATGTGTCAAAATCTATTAAATGCATGGAAACGTTTTATTCCTAAACTTGGTTCATAATGTGTAATATCTAGAGAGCAGATTAAGAATATGTCCATATCGGATTGTGTGTGAAGAGATCTGTTCTTTAATCTGCCAAGATTTGATTGTAGTTTGACATTTTACAAGTTGCCTTCACCACACTCTTATCAGTCCTCAAGCCAGCACAACTTCCAATGAGTATTTACATAGACATCAGGCTAGTGGTGAACGCAGAATACGGTGGGGGAAGAAAACATACTTAAGAGCTTACATAAAGTCTAAAATACGTTTGTTATGCAAAAACAAGCATCATAGCGCTATTGCAGAACAGAGAAACAGAGCTTCACCCCGAAGTAATTTATATTATTATGCTACTTCCGCTCAAATTTCCCCAACCTTTATATATTTTCTAGGACTACAGAATGGAAGGAGGATAAAAGAAGAGAAACTGAAACTGAGTATTGGTTAGAAGGTGCATGGCTTTTTCATGAGAAGAGAGCAAAACCTTGGGAAAAATACAAGAAAGGAGCTTTCAAGCACCAAATTAGCTATTGGGAATTCTCGCCTTGCTGTAAAAAAGGATGGTAACAAGGCTGTGCACTTTCTAGTGAGAAGGCACAAGCAGCTGGTTTAACAGGGATATAAAATGGCTGCAAGTTAAAGAATGTGGCATTAGTTATAACCGCATTTTCAACATACATGGCATGCATTCTCAAGGGGATAAGCAGAGGGTGGAGGAAAGCGTTTTGAAAATCATGGCTCAGATGTACATGCAGAACCAGAAGGAGGAAACCATGCCCCTATTACCATGCTGCTGCAATTTTCAACACCTCTGTAACTGTGTAGAATCTAATATGTAAACTGATATTAATAAACAGATTCACAAAGACATGTAAGAGTCCATGAAAGAGTCTCCTGTAGTGCTCATGTACGTACTTTTACCTTTGTCAATTGACCACAATACATCCAAAAAGGAAAGATATGGAAATATGCAGAGAATATTCATATCCAGTTATAAATAGAAAGGACTGTGCCGTCTTTACACTTTTAATAGCAAGGAGATTGATGTGTTGGGGCTGATTCATAAACACATGTGATAGTACATAAAAGAGCATAAAAGAGTAGTCCTGTAGTATTACTTCCAACACCTGTTAATACTTATGTGAGTCTGTTCCACTGGAGTTCAATAGCTTTCAAAGTCTTAATCAGGGCCTTGATTACATACATTTTCATCAGAGCAAAGAGGTTTTACACCTATATTTGAACTAACTGATCAGTGAAAAAACACACCTGTGCACCGGGTGCAGAATATAAAACATTCTCAGCTATGTCTGAGAAAACAACTTTTCTAGTTTTTGCCCAAACCTGTCTGTACAAATGTTGGAACACAATTACTCTTCACCAGCATAAATGTTTGAAGTCCAGGCTCCAGAAAAATGTGCAACATTTTGACCACAAAGCATAGACCGATGCTGTTGTCAGTAAATAAGAGAAAAGCTAAACATTGGTAAGTTCATTGATGTTTTTTGCTAATAGTGGCTTGAATAATTTGTGGAAAAGAATTATTAAAGTGGATTGGACCGCTTGGCCCTGCACTGAAGGAGATTTAATAAATGCGTTATGTAAAATATCAACATAGATATATGGGTTAGAGCGGAGATGGAGAAAATGAAGCTGAGGAAAAAGCAGGGTTAATCTGTAAAGAAGTAGGTTTAAGGGAAATAGGGCATGTGATGTAATACAGTAACAAATGTCCTGTTGACTCAGAAGGAGAATTAACTTTATACTGTATATTAAATATTTTTGATTCAAACTATTTCTATGTTAAATGGAGCTTTAAAATGGATAGTACCACAGATGAAACAGAAGCGAGGATGATCCCTAAAAAGTCTGCCTGTCTATGATCAAAGCTACATTCAATTTTTAGCTTCTGCTATAAATTTACAAAGCTGAATCCAGATATTCTGACATTTGTCAGAAACCATCATCTTGTGTTAATAAAACCCTTTAAAGGACATTACGAATTTCATGTTGTGTCTATCCTACCACAATAAATTACATCAATCTACAAATGAGTTGGCCCTAATCGTTTTATGTTGTCCTATAGGGATTTTATAATGGGTATTACATCAATTCAGCAATTCCCATTGATTAAAATCTGCCCTTTTAAAAAAAATCTTTGATTATGTAATTTTAAAATCAATGAATGATATTCTATTTTTATAAGGAGAATTAATTGAAATTGACCTTTGGATATTTCAAAAATGTTGTTACCTAACTCTACTATATGAATGTTAAAATGTCCCCTAATGCAATTTAATACCACTCTTCCAATCTTCCAGTCTAAAAAACATTTCAACCGGGGGAATTCATTTTAGCTGCATATATGATTACGATTATCATATTTCTAATCCGGCGTTCCCATGTCATCAAACTTCTTAATCCTCCAAAAGGAATGTGTTATTAATTTACATACTAGTTAATTCATGTGGATGAATCTATGTTAAGAAGTATGAAGTAAATCCCATTATTGGAAGAGATCATCTTCCCCAGAGAATTCATCTCTTACTCCCTTGATAACCACTTTAAAAACTCCTTTCTTAATGCATTCATCCTTTTCTAAGATATAGCAATGTTTCAAAACAAGCTTTGATGTGTTTTCTTCACAATCAATACCATTTTAAAAAACAAATAGCAATTACAGACAACTGTAGACTACACCAGCAAACTGGATTTGAGCATGGAATCTATCAAGGAGAAGTTACAGACCCCGTACATCTAACTCTTGCGCGGAATTGACTATTGACTGCAGGATGTTAGCAATTCTTGGTTTGATGGGTCTTGTGCAATTATTGAAACTCAGTACTGCTGTGTGGCATAAGGCTTTAGATTATTGATCAACTACTTGCCTTTAAAACACATTTGTAATGTTTGTTTTGATCACTTGGGACTGAAAAAGCAAAAACATTAAACATGCATGACAGAAAATGGACTATACACTTTGGTGACTCCTTCACCTTTTACCTTTTACCTTTTAGCCATGAGTGATGTGGAGTCACAGATCAACATAATCTTCTTTTTTTCTAAAAAGCAATGGTTAGTTTTCACCAGGTGTTCCTACTCATTGAGGATTTTTCTTCTCTAAAAGTATGTGATTGAAACTGTAGGTTATTATCCAAGGTTTGCATGCTAGCCTGCATGTGATACAAAACATTATGTCACATTGTATACCATGGGCACAGCACAATATTGCACAACAACACATGAGCACTTGAACAGCTAATATTATCACCAAAACCATACTTAAATATGCCCCCAATTTGTTGCCCATCTTCCCACTAATGGCATTAAGTAGTCCAAATTAAAAGGGTGCCTCTCATCGGAATGGCTGAGGATGTCCCTACTAAATTCATCAGCAACGTCTTTGCTCATACATATCCATGTCTTCCTATGGCATTGGATTGATAAATATTCTATACTCCTACAAATCAACCGGTGGTATTCAGGCAGTGCAATTCAACCCCAGAACAAGGCTAATTGCTTTCTCTGTGTCAAGTAAACATTGTAATATTTGCAAAAGTTATCTTTTTTTTACTCATATCACTTCACTAATACTTTCAATAGATTTTCCTGAGGCTTGTTGCAGAAGAGCATTGTAAATCTTGCCATTCTCATTGATTTACTTCATTCCTTTAGAATATTGCATTCTGCATCATGACATGCTCTGAGACTGACTGATGGTTTGATCTCAACAAAGCTAAGTAAGAGTAGGGTATCACTAAGACGTATTGGTACTCCTTTTAACTTTGTCAGTAGCTATCATAATTATGTCAATGGTTAACCTTCTCACAAGCCTCCAATTGGAAATGAAATAGCCAGTCCATAAATGTATGCAGCTGATACCACCTTAGTGGCTTAAATTCCAAGTGAACTCCAAGTGCTGCTTAATCATTGCCCACCTACTGTTGACATAAACACATTATTGCTAACACAGGGCAGTCTGAGCAAGTATTACATTGATGGAGCCTACGGGTGCACCGTCAATGGAATACCTACGGTCCACCTGTCTCCAAATGAGGTGGGCAGACCGAGAGTTTAGCAGACAGTGTACTCCATCGCATTTCAATAACATGCAGATAACCTAAGAATTAGAAGAATGTATGCTTCAATATTAAAAATTATTAACCCATTAGTAATAGAAGGAGTGAGTGCAACAAGTACTCTCAGTGACAGGAAAATTATTTATCATAATCTAGACAATGATTCAAAGTGGTTTTGATAATCCTAGCTACAGTTTTGCCCGTACAGCTCTTGGCATGTAGTATAATAAAAATTGTCTTCAAAACTTTAAGCCTTCCACTGAAGACCCCTATGGTGGGGTACATCAAGTGGCTGCAATACATAATGTCAAATAAATCTGTCTAATGAATCACACATAATGAGCTAGACTATTGCTCACTTTATTCATAATTATATTGTGCCACTCCTGGGTAGCACATTATAGCAAAATTTTTAATCCAAAGGAGGTAAAATTATCTGATATGGTGGATGTTGGTAATTTTAATAAGGAGACAGCCAAAGAGCCTAGTGCCTCACTGACCCTTGATGAGGTAAGGAGTGCTCTATGCAAGGGTTCCGCTTTAAAGGCCCCAGGGCCAGATGCAGTGCCCTTAGACTTCTTTAAATATAATTTGGATGTATGGGTGCCACTCCTACTAAACGTATTTAGAGCAATAGTGGTTGGATTCATTCCAGCCTCTTGGAAAGATGCTGTAGTAGTTCTGATTTTTAAAAAGGGCAATAAATCGGACCCGTGCTGCTACAGGCCGATTTCACTACTAGATACGACCTGTAAATTAATGGGCAGGGTGATATTGGCACGTCTTGAAACCTGGGCGGATACAGCTGGTCTCATTGTAGACTCCCAATATGGGTTTAGAAGGGGCAAGGGAACCACCGAACAGTGCCTAAACTTGGCGCTAATTATGGGCAAGTACATGGGTGCCAAGCATAGTTCCATCCACTTGGCATTCATGGACTTGTCTAGCGCCTTTGATACGGTATGTAGGGCCAAATTGTGGCAGATGATGGAGACTATGGGGTTCGAAGAGGCATTGGTGTCTCTGCTCCGTAGACTACACGCTGCGACTACAGTTAGTATTCGTTATGGCCCGGGTGGGGAAAAAACTAAACCCATTCCATCGACCGAGGGTGTGCGCCAGGGATGCATCTTGGCTCCCTTTTTATTCCTGGTCTATACTAACGGGCTGGAAAGTTTTTTGCTGGAGTCTGGTGCTGATTTTCCACAGGCCAATGGTAAAAGGTTACCAATGCTGTCATATGCAGATGACACGGTTTTAATGACACTTACTGCTAATGGCATGCAGCTCTGCTTGGATGCCTTTGAGAAGTTTATGGGGAGTTTAGACCTTAAAGTCAACTTTACTAAATCCTTCGCCATGACCTGCGGTCTGAAAAGTGTTAAAACACGTAGATACAGGGTGAGGGACACAATTATATTGAAGGTTGACAATTTCAATTATTTGGGCAATATATTTAATAAGAAATTGAATTGGGACACTCTGATAATAGCTCGGGCCCAAAAACTTTCACAATCTGCTGAAGCTCTTTTTCGATTTGCCAGTAAATTAGGACAAAAACCAGTACCTACCCTAATATCCTTATATAAAGCCAAGTGTGTCTCGGTTGCAACCTACGGTGCTGGAGTGTGGGGTTCTCATAATACTGGAAAGTTACAAGTTATGGAGAATACTTTTATTAAGCGTCTCCTAGCCATTCCATTGGGAACCTCGAATAATTTTTGTCATGGGGAGGTAGGCATTGAGTATCTCAGCGACATCATACATGTGTCTCCCCTATTGTTATGGGGTAAAGTTTGGCAGTCTGAAGATTTAAAATTATCACAGGAAATTTTGCAGGACTGTCCCAAACTTGACCATTGTATGAAGATTCCTTGGCTTTGTATGTTAGGGATACTTTTTATAAGATTGGGCTAAATAAAATATTTGATAGCCCAGACCAGATTGGTAAGGACTTTAAGCCCCTGATAAAAAATGCCTACCGTCATAACCTTGGCACCTTACATTCTAGCAAGCATCAACTGTACTTGAGGGGTAAGCTGTCTTGTCCATTTTATATATCTTACATTACTCACTCGCAATGGCGTTTCTATCTGACAAGGTTTCGTATTAGCACTTTTCATTTCCTACTTGCATTTCCAAAGCAAGGGGGGTGGTTCAAGAGTTTGCCTTTCTGCCCTTGTAATAACAGAGTTTCGCAAAGCACCATTCATTGTATGTTATTCTGTGCATTGTATAATGCCCCAAGAAATAGATTTCTTAAACCAGTCCTGTTATCTTTTGGTTCCAGTTTTTACAGAGAGGCCTATGAACATTTATATCCTTGTCCACCCCAAGTATTTGTAATGCTGTATTGAGTTTTATTAGATTGGCCCTTGCCATTAGAAACCGTTACTGAAGTTAGCGAGTGATAATATTTTATAATGGATTTACCTGTCAAATGTTATTTTTAACGTACTGTTTAAAAATTTGTATTGTATTTTGGATCTTTGGGTATCTCTTTTAATATGTGTGTACTGTTTTTATTATATGTGTATACTTTTATGATTCCTTTTTGGATTCGTAATAAAGTTATTTGATGATGATGATGATATTGTGCCACTGTTCCATGACACTGACATAATCTGTTTCCCAGAAACATGGATAGTCCATCATTTGGATCTAAAGAACCGTGTGTCCTGTACAATACTAGTTATTTCTTGAAGGAAAGATCCTGTATGAGTTAATATTAATTTAGCTAAAAATACCAACTGAAGAGTCTATTGTAACTGACCTTTTACTGTATAATCTTTATGTTACTTCTGGCTGTTCCCGCAAAATGATGTTAGATAATGCCTTGTCATTATTACAAGCTTAAAATAAAATGGCATGCTTGCAAGGAGGAACAGAAGCAACAGAAACAAATATTAGAAATCCCAAAAGTTAGGAAAATCAAGCCCTTAAATAGGCTTATTCAGGCCTGGCTCCAAGTCTTTGTCATAATCAGTCTGAGGACCTAAAACTGAACAACACCAGTTAGAAGAAATCTTAAGATGCATCCTATTGATAGCTTATTTATAATCTCCCTCACCCTTGTTCCATCATTATCAACTTTTGAACTCCCAACGTAAGCTTTTACTTTGTTTAAACAATTCACTATATTTTTTAACTTCTTTTGTGTATTTTTTCTAGTTATTGTTGGAGAACTCTGTTGCTTTTGTGGCTAGGTTCAACTCATCTAAATACATAAATAAATAAACCTCAAACCTCAGATGTTTTGAAACAGACGTTTGGCTAGTTGACAGTTTGTATGTTTGCAGTAACATGAAGCATTAACTCAGCGGTAATATGGACCTTGATATTTGCCATCTTTATTTTGTTTTTTTAAGATGGAAGCGATGCCTTCTGGAGACAATCAATATAATGGTGCATCTATAAGTTGTTGAGGGGTGAGATGTTACCTCTGTAATTGTTCAAAATCAAGATATTGCACATGTTTTTTATGTGTCCTGCTTTATTGTATATCAGAAAACATTTTTGAAGTGTAGGAATTTGATTTTATATTGTTACAATGATAACTGATGAACTCCAAATGTTGTACTTTTCAGTTTCCATAAATATATTTTTTACTATTAGTTAGTAGTCTGTACTTTTTGAGATATGTTTCAAAATGTTAATCTGTAACTTTGATACTATGCTTTGTTCTGTGGACCACACAATAAAAATATGTATGATTGAATCAAGAGGCATATAATAAATTACAAAATATAATAATGACATATTTAAATCAGTACCAATCAATCAATCAATCAATCAATCATGGCATTTGTAAAGCGCACTACATACCCGTGAGGGTCTCAAGGCGTTGGGGGGGGGGGGAAGCTGCTAATGTTCAAAGAGCCAGGTCTTTAGAAGTCTTCTGTAGGTCAGAAGTTCTTCGGTCTGCTGTAGGCGGATGGGGAGGGTGTTCCAAGGCTTGGTGGCGAGGTGGGAGAATGATCTGCCGCCGGCGGTCACTCTTTGGATGCGGGGGACGGTGGCGAGGGCGCAGTCTGCGGAGCGGAGCTGGTGGGTGGGGGTGTAGAGGCTGAGCCAGCTGTTGAGGTACTCTGGTCCGGTGTTGTGGAGTGTCTTATGTGTGTGGGTGAGGAGTTTGAAGGTTATCCTCTTGTTGACAGGGAGCCAGTGCAGGTCTCTCAGGTGGGGTGTGATGAGGCTGCGGCGAGGGATGTCGAGGATCAGACGTGCGGAGGCGTACTGGATGCGTTGGAGCCGTTTCAGACCAATGCTGCTCTTTAAATAAAATTGCCAGAGCATTATAACACTTCAAAAGCAGAACACCATAGGAGCAAGTAGTATTCAGCATTTTTTTCCTATACTTATAGAATTGTCTTGAGCAGTCAATAAACATTTTCTTTGGAGGCAGCCCACATACATTTGTATTCATGCTCTCTCAATTAGTTATACAAAGTCAACAAGTATTGGGGGAGAGGACAATTACGCAGTGCCTCACATGGTTATGTTTAAATTTGATGACCAAATATTATATCTGGCATCGTTGGCGTGGTTTCCCTTGAATTTTTGCCTACAGACCTCCCTTTTTTGCTGACTTTGTTTTTGCTGGCCTTAGGATCCTGCACATTTTACCACTTCTGACCAGTGCTAAACTGCTTTTGCTCTTTTCCCTAAAACGTGGTAACACTGATTTGTCCACAATTGGCCTATTTAATTTACTGATAAGTCCCTAGTAAAGTGCGCTAAATGTGCCCAGGGCCTGTAAATTAAATGCTACTAGTGGACCTGCAGCACTGATTGTGCAACCCACTTATGTAGCCCTTTAACCATGTCTCAGTCCTGTCATTGCAGAGTTTGTGGGTTCATTTTTAAAGTGTCATGTCGACCTAGCAAGTTAAACCTCTTGCCAGGCCCAAACCTCCCTTTTTTAATACATATATGTCACTCTTAAGATAGGCCCTGGACAGTCGATGGGCAGGGTGCAATGTATTTCTTTTTAAAAAGGGACATGCAGTTTTGAGTTTTACATGTTCTAGTAGTACAAAATTCTTAAATTCATTTTTTACTACTGCAAGGCAATATCGCCAAAAGAATGCTATTGGGATAACCTTATCACATTTCATAAGTGTAATTTCAAAATGGGAAGATACAATTCTACAGAGCAACTCTACAGAAAACTCAAAATTGGCTAGCATCCCATCACCTCAAACTAAATACTTAAAAACTGAATTCCTCCTAATCACCCCACCTAGCCAGTTATCTGTCATTGAAAAATGGTTGAAACATCTAACAGCCCTCAACTGTATTCCACAAGTCATTGACTCTGCAAGATCACTAGGATTAACTCTCAACAAGAACCTCAACATGCAGAAACACATCCGTGTCACCACCAAAGGAGCCAATCACCAAATTAACATTCTTAGAAAATTAAAACCCTTCCTCCCCCTAATAACTTAAAGCATTCAGTGCAAGCCCTAGTGATTCCCAGGTTGGACTATGGAAGGGCAACCGTCACTGGACTGCCAACATCCAAAATGGCTCCTTTGGGAGCCTCGCTCAACTCTGCTGCATGGCTCATCCCTGACTCAAAAATAAACCTTATACTCCAGATCTGACATCCTTCAACTGGCTCCCTTACAAATCAAGAATCCAGCTAAAAATTGCCTGCATGACACACAAATCCCACCACTTCAAAACCCCTAGATATCTTGCTCAGAAGCTCAAACTTTCTGGTGGTTTCAGATCATTCAGAAGCTCCAATACCTTACCTCTAAAACCTTATAGATTTCACATGTAGAAAACGTACACCCGATTTTTCTTTGGGGTTGCCCAGAGAATTTGGAACACCTTGCCCCCTGAAGTCAGAATGAGTCCCTCAACTGTATCCTTCAAGAAAGAATTCAAAGTACTCCTTATGAATATATTTCATCCCTGGATCCTACGATACCCATCCCAATTCCTCCATTTTTCTCATGACTAAAGCTTACCAACTACTTTGTGTTTTCGACTTCTCATTCACGACATTACCCTCCCTTTTCTCAACACTCTCTGATCCTGCAGGTTTCTTGAATATGATATCTTTGTTTTTATTGTTTTTTCTCCTCTGCTCTCTGAACATTGTAAAGCATACCTTCCTTTTCTGAGTACTACCTTATCCTGTATTTTTCTTGAATATATTATTGTTACTATTGCTCTGCTCTCTTTAAATTTGTGACGCTCTCTGATACCCATAAGGGTCGTGTTTGGGCTATTAAAAACTATCAAAATAAAAAGACATTTAAAAAAAATTGATTCAAGTTTGAAGTCTCTGGAATCACAATTTAAAATCACAACTTTCAGAAAGTTATCATTTTTTTATTTTAGCCATTTGGTGCCTTTCTGCCTGTCTCTGATCACATGTTTGGGGTAGTTGACAATTGGGCTTTTTGTATTCCTCCTAGACAGCCACACACAATGGGAGTTTAGTGGTGACCTGATGGGCCATCCTGGCAAGATGGGAGGGGGAGCTGGACACAGCCTCACTTACACCTGAATAAGTCCTGTCCACACACAAAGGGCTGCATAAGCCCCTGAAGTGAGTCTGGAGTCAGGGCAGGAAGGACAGGGATTCTACACACCTCAAAGGCATTTATTTTAAGTGCACCCCACTTCAAAGACACAACTGGGTATAAGTACTGGACCTAAGCCACCACCACTTCAGTACACTTCTGGACCTGTGTATACTCTGCCAAGAAGGAGGACTGCTGTGCTGCTGAGAGGACTTCCACTCTGCTGGCCTGCCACTCTGAAGGAGTTGCTGCCTTGCTGTGCTAACCACTGCCTGCTGTTCTCTTGCCTGGAGAGGAAGAACTGGACCTGGAACCCATCTTGAACCCAGGACCCCGGAGGGACTCAAAGGGTTAGTGTGCTGGCCTTCTAATCCAAACCTGGTCATGTAGTTCTAACTAATCTGTAGGATCCACACATTATTTGGACAACATAAACTAAGGGTTTGGTGTCAAGACTGATTCCAGACACTCCCACAGGATAAGTCATCCAATAGACCAGCTAGCTCACAGTGCCACCATAAGCACCCTAACTTTACCAGGGAGCGAATGGTTTCTGACAACACTAATCTCTCAGTGATCAGGGAAACAGTTCAGAACCTTTCGCTCAGTTATTCGTGCTCACTGGTTCTCAGAGACATATATAGAGAATGCACACTGGGATGTTTTCAATAATATTTATTGAACCAACGTTATTTTTGCATAAAATAGGTGTGCCGCAATGATTAGGAGAAAGAAGCAGATAAATGTGATGACAAGCAAAAAAGAGCATAAATAGAAGATAGAGTTCTACCATGGTGCTAAAACAATGTACATATGCAGGCATATAAACAAGGCAGTAATATAGAATACTCCTAAGATGCAAGACATACTCTAAGTGTCCCTAGAGTGTATGTAGGTGTAGAGCCAAGAATCCACCCAAGGGACTTTCCAACCTCATTACCTGATGGGAAAGAGTGAAGGGACCCATCTTGGTCATGAGCTGGACACCCCTCACGAGATGTCAGGCCTCTGCGTGGTGATCCCTTAGCATGCACAGACCCACGGTGTCAGCGGAAGTGCCTCTTCTGCCAATCTATCAGAATGATCATCTTTTATATTAGAAAGCAACCTTGAGATGTACGCATAGATTAGTGATGTTGTGGACATCTAGTTATTTGTGTTGTCCCATGCATGATGATAGTGCTGACATTTGTACTCATTAAGAAACAAGACCTTTTACATGATGTTCAGGGCGTCGTGATAATGTTGCGTGAAGCGAAATGTAAATCAAGTTTAGTTTCAGAGAAACTAATACAACATTGTTGTGTGTGCAAATGTATGCCAGAGGTCACAGCTTAGAAAATGTAAATTTGTGAGGACCATGTAAGAAATAAGCTGCCTCGCTACATGGAGCTAACTCCAGAATAGAACACCCACTCTTCATCCTAAGGGTCGATACCTTAAAGACTATCTAAAAGGCCAGCAGACAGTTAAAAAAAGCAGTAAAAGACTAAACTTTAAAAATGTCTAAAATATATAAAAGCAATAAAATATGTAAAAAAATGTATAGGTCAGACATATCATTTGAGATCCCAAGCACTCGGAAAGACATTTTGCCTAGAAAAAGAAAAGCTGTTTTGGTATGTTTTGTTGAAAAATGAGACCAAATAGTTCCCAAATGGAATAAAGGCCAATTGTTTATTTGTTACGAGTGCCAGATGCAACATCGATGTTGCCCACATCCCCAGAGGCACTCCTCATAGCATGTTTATGGAGCAAAGGTGATTCCATTCATATCCCACAGCGGCTGCTGAGGGAGGCGTTGCATTCCACAAATTATCCATAGAGCCATTGTTCACATCACCTGGAGCCTAAGCATCCCAAGGTGGCTCTAAGAATGCATTCATCATCAATGGAATACACTGAGGACAGCCATATGCATGGGCATTTGAGGGGTCCATCAGTACATCAATGTCCAGTGGTGCAATCACGTCTGATACGAGACATAAATCCAGGAGGCACTCTTGGCTGCAAAGCAGACAGTGAAACACAGGTTGAATACAGTTAAGCCAAACCGGCCTGAAAGACAAGAACCAGTGCTCATTCAGTTCTTGAAGTCGAGGTGTGTCAAAGCAAGATATCATGCACTCACGGCAATGTAGCACAAGCAGTGCTGTCTCCCTTATGAATTGAACTGGCACATCCATTGTGGAGTAGAAAAAATTAAATCCAGATCTTTGCCGCAAGCAGCGGGACAAGCAGGAGCCCTCGAAAGACGCTTCCCAACAAGGAGTGCATGAAAAATGGTATAACTCCAGAAATCGTCTGAAAGGGGCTAACCAAACCGGAGTGGATACATTTTAAAAAGTGCACTATTCCCTTTGTATCAGACATTTTAAAGATACAATGAACCATCTCCCCAAAATGCAGTGAGAAGTTAGTATGAAGTAGTTTCTGTATCTGAGATGAGGACCTTGTAATCTGGGGATCAAACGTCTCTTTAGCTGAATTTAAGGCCATAGAGCTGCCTCCTTAACTGTGCGGACAGGTGGAAACAGTACTTGTGCACAACAAGTGACTATGGAATTAACCGGCACCAGATAAGCGATGCCTGATTCCATTCTGTGACAACCTTGATCATTCAGCATCAAATAACGCCCATTTGAGAGTTAGCTTGAACACTGGATGAATCACGGCAGCTGGGGAACCCTTCAGATAACAAGGTAAGTTCACCATTGAAGTATTACATGCCTCGTGGAGAGAAATGTCCTTGCAAACCAAGGAACCACTTAAGGCATCTTCACAGTCGGAGCCACTAAGAAAAATGTCTGTGTCCCTGTTCCTGCATTTAAACATGAGGGGTAATTTCCAATACTCATGCACATATACTTCCCCTAGCGCTTCATATCTGCCTACCTGGTGGTATTAGAGACTATATTGGAATTGAAAGGTTGTGACCGTTACGGTAATGTATCCGTGGATTATCCAGTCAGTAGATGGTGTCTCAGCCACGGTAAAAGGTAATTAGTCTAATTTATCAATGTGCATCATGGTATATTGCACATCTCTTTGAGCAATTGTCATCCATCTTTCTGTTAAATTGTATGCCGAAAACAGAATTATACTATTGATGTAATGCCATGGCATGTCACCAGAATGTAACATTTGCAACGTCCAGCTCAATATTACTATTGACTGTAATTGTGACTGTCCATGTTGTAATATAGACATTTCTTGCGGTATTGTGTCAATTGCAGAAGACACTATGTTTCCCAGTGAATACATTCTGGATGCTAAAGTGGTCATGCCATTGTCAACTGCAGCCAATGCTTTTTCTAAATTAACCTCATCAATCTCGCGCAATCTCTCAGCAGCTTCCTGTTGAGAAATGTTCCATAACTCATTTGTATATTCCATACAAAAAGCGCTTTTGACATAGGTTTTGGGGACCTAATAAAAAATCCCTGGGATCCATGTCATTAGAAAGAAGGGCCAAGTGTTTTTTCCCCAGGGAGAGTGTTGAGGTATTTAGGCTTTCTAGGCATAACTTCTCAAAACTATATAACCTCACCACCCCAAGTGTTCTGTTTGAACATACCGTTGATCAGGCCTATTTATTCAAAGCCCTTTGCTTTTACCAACGAATTTAGACTGACACCAGTTTGTGTCCACAGGCCAGATCAACCACCCCTTCCAATTGAACTCTGATGAATTGAAAGAAACATTACATATCATGGTGTCTAATGTATCCTCACTAATGTGTGTTCAAATCTTTCGTTTTAGCTATACCCAGACATGAAGTTTGTTGCTCTGTCCTATTCTTAAAAAATATTTGATGTGGTATGAGGCATGCTCTAAATAAGGCCTCCTTTCCCTGAACCTGCCAATGTTTTATCCACCCAGGTTGATTTTGTATCTATAGTGTCTTTCCAAAAGTCAAAACTTTGTACAGACAGTTGGAAAATAAAAGAAGCAGAGTATATCAGCATGGTATTTGTTTGTATATTTTTCTTTGCAGGTGTCGGTGCAAGACTGTAATAATATGAGGCTACGTCAGATGTATTATATCAAAACAGAGAACCTGGTAAATATATACTTAGTAACTCTCCTGTGTCAGAAAAATCTATGTTTTTTTTGTAAAACCCTCACCCACCAGGGTTACCCCTTGGTGGCATGCTTCAACATCGGGTCCCCAGGGTTAAGTCCACAATAGGTGACACAGCAAGGGTTCATCTTGATGCGAGTGTTACAACAGGTCACCCTCTCCCCAGAGGAATAATGATGAACTATTAAGGCATCGTATAAAATATAAAGAACCTCAATTGGGTGGTATACGTATGTATTGTTCACAAAGCAGCATGGCATGCAAGTAGCGTGTTTTGATGTGATTAAACAGACAGGAGTGGTACCAAGGAACTATGGGGCTGATTAGGATGGCGGTCCGACGACCCTATCCTAAATGGGACCACCTGACAGGCTGTCAGAGGTCCCGCCAGAGGTATTAAGATGCGACCACCACCACGGCATTCGCAATGCCTATGTTTTGCATTGCAGCGGGTGCTGCTGACTGCAGCACACACCACAATGCAAAAAGAGGACACTTTACACATCCCTGCAATACATGGCAGGCGCCATGCAGTGCCACCTGGTGCAGGGATATGTAGGGGGGAACCATAGGGGCCCCACAAAACACATAGCATAGAGCCTAGGGTAAGGGGGGGCCCACTGCAGGCCCCAAAGTCCCTTTCCACCTCCCTTTTCATATAAACACCTTATGTGTCATATGGAGACCAGCCAGTGCACCCACGTAGTTCATAGGTCAAAGCATTCCTCGATCCGCAGCGGATCGGAATGGACCCAATGATGAAGCACCTAGAGGCATTATTTCATTTGGTAGAGGGTATTCTTGATTGTACTGCAGAAATGCTTGTGTTTGTAATGTAGGATCAAATCTGTAATTTACATCTGTTGCAGTGAGAGAGTTAGCCCCCTGAATCCATCTTGGATGTAATGATTTGGCATTTTGTATGATTTCTTTTGTAACGGCCTCCAAGGTCGGTACCGGGGTCACAACAATTATGCATTTCCCCTGCGCCAGCGCTCTCACTACAGCAGTTTGTACTGCCGTCAGTATTTTTTCTGTTGGTGCAAAACACATTTTAGCATTTGTGTACAAATGTGATTTGTATGCAATAGACACTGTATCATCTTAATTGAAAGTGATGTAAGTATACCTGGTTGGTCCAGAGACTACGCGGATCACCAGGTTAGTTGAGTTGACACATGTGTGTAAATGTTTGGAAGCTATCATGTCAGCTTGTAATGAATGTAGGATATCGGTATGTTCCTGTGTCCAATGATGTACTGAAAAATCAGGCTGATTAAATCGTTGTTGGACTTGGCTCTTTTTGCAGGGTCATCCCTGAACCTTTTGCCTTCCTCCTAGGCCTTCTCTGACCTCTTTTTGTGGGTTTTATGACTCTGGGCACTTTACTACTGCTGATCAGTGCTAAGGTACATATGCTCTCCTTGTAAATTATTGTAATGGATTAGTGACTCCATGATTGGCTGTTTGATTTACGTGTCAGACCCTAGTACAGTGCACCATGGGCGCACAGGGCCTGTAAATCAAATGCTGCTGGTGGGCTTGCAGCACTGATTGTGCCAACCACAGAAGCAGCTTGTAAAATATGGCTCAGGTCTGCAATTGCAAAGCCTATGTGCATTCTGAGACTGCCATGTCGGCTTGGCAAAGTGCACCCACTTGCCAGTCCCTAAACCTTCCCTTTTCTACATGTCAGTCACCCCTCAGGAGGACCCAAGGGCAGGGTGCATTATGTGTGAAAGGTAGGACATGTCCTGATGTGTGTGGTATGTCCTGATAGTGAATTACAGCCAATTTGGTTTTTCACTATTGCACGGCTATCTGTTCCCATAGGCGCCAGAATGGGCAGTGTGAATATAACATCTTATAATCCTAACTGACCCTAGGAACAAGATAGGAAAACAAAGTTTAGTATGCCTAAACTCAGAATGTTAAAATACATCTCTTAGTGTGGGTGATTTTTACATTTTTTGTTTTAAAATACCACTTTTAGAAAGTAGGTATTTTCTTGCCTACCCATCCAGTATGCCTCTGCTAGGTTTGTGTATTCCATGTATGGTTTGTGAGTGTCAGGGGGCTGGAGAGGGCTTTGGCTCAAGCAGTCTGATGGGTCAGGGCTGGGTTGAATAGGTCCTGCATTGAATAGAGAGTAGGGGGATGAGATTTCCTTTCAGCTACCTGGGCCAGGTCTTCTTTTAACAATGCTGTCTCCACCTCCCGCCAGGAAACTGCACCAGAGAGAACAGAACTGGTTTTGGCTGGGCACAGGCACTCTCTGCCTTCAGAGAACAAAGGATTTTGTAGTATAAATATTGGGGCCCAGACCCCAGACTTTTAGATCACTTCTGGGAATCAAGACAAACCTTTGCCAAGGAGAGACACCAAGGAAGCTAAAGGAGTAGACTGCCCCTGTGCTGTTTGCTGTTTGGGACTGGCCTGCAGTGGTTAATCATTGCCAAGGAAAGGAGAAAAGGAACTTTGTGTGTACTTTTACTATCTTGAGGAAGATCTCCAAGGGCTTGAAGCTGACTTGCCTCCTGTTCTGAAGTCTCAGGGACACAAAGACTTCACCACCAGCTCCCCCTAAATTCCCTTTCTGTGAATTATACCTGCAGAGAGGTGCCTGCTGTTGTTTTGGGCCCTCTGGAGACTGCGTGTCGCTGGAAGCACGACGCAATGAGGAAGAAGCGTGGCGCTGCCGCAGCAATTGCCGTCGCATCACAGAGGAAGTGTGTTGATGCCGCAGCTGTTTGCCGTCACTTCACCGAAGAAGCGTGTTGCATCACCGGAGAAGGGTGTCGCCGCCGCAGCTGTTTGCCATCGCATCCCCGAAGAAGCATGTCATATCACCGGAGAAGCGTGACGCAGGGCCTGTCACGGCTCAAGAGTTCACTGAGTTCGCCACACGGCCGTCGGGCATGCACGCATCACATCCACGTTGTCGCATCGCATCAAAGGTGTAATTTTGTCGCATCGCACCAGATCGTCGCATTGCATCGAGGCGCCATCTTGTCGCATCGTAACGAGAACGCAGTAAGAAACCGACGCATCACCTCCTCTCCGGTAAGGAACCAACGCATCACCTCCCCTGTGCTGCAGTAAGGAACGGACTCATCACCTCCCCCGAAGCAAAGAACCAATGTATCACCTTCCCTGTGACCCTTTTGTTTGTTTTGCGTGATGCATCCAAGTGTTGCATTTATCATCTACATTGAACTAAGCTATTTCTACCATCTAAATGTCATATTTTTATTACTGTATTGTGGATTTTTGTCATTTGGTCTTGTGTTAAGTCTAGATAAAAATTGCTTATTTTTCTAAACTGGTGTGGTGTCCATTTGTAATTTTTTCACTGTATTGCTGTATGTGTTCACAAAAGCTTTACACACTGCCTCTAAGATAAGCTTGCCTGTTCGTGCCAAGCTACCAAGGGGGTGATGAGGGGTTATTTTAGGAGTGTGTCCCCCTTACACTGACTGGAAGCAAGGGCCCCTACTTAGTCAAAGATACCTACCTCTGCCAACTAGAGACTCCAATTTCTAACAATCGTAGAAAGGTGTTACTTTCTCAGGATAATCCAAAATATATGTACTGCCAAAATTAAAGAATCCGAAAATGGATTATAGTCTTTTGAGAGTCATAGGAGGTTGGATCAGTGCACATTTTTCTAAAACGTTCACTGCCAGGCTCTTGCCTTTACTTGACAGCTTGTATCCTAGAAACAAAACACTGAGATAGGCAATTTTTGATTTTTTTACCTTCAATTTATAACCCACATGAGCAAACCCAGGTATAATGTTTTTCACTCTGGCCAAGCGTTCCATTAATTCATTGTCCATCAGATAGATATCATCTACATAGGACAATGCCTCCTCATCAATGTTTTGAATTAACTCAATACCCTGGCTGAAATCAATCCAAAGCTGTTCTAATACCCCTGGGGTAATCGAAAGAAAATTGGCACTGAGAGCCTAGTGCTGAGAATGCTGTCAAATATTTGTATCTGTATTTGTATTTATTTTTTTATAGCGCATATATACCGACAGGTCTCTTAGCGCTTGACAGAGGAGAGGCAGCATTCGGGCTGAGGAGGTCAATCATGGTAGTAGGAAGTATTTAAAATGTATCCCTAAAAAGCAGAGTTTTTAGCTGCTTCCGGAAGGGAAGCAAACCAGATTCCTTCCGTAAAGTGTCCGGCAACTGTTTCCAAAGTTGTGGCAGAAGGACTGAGATAGCTCGTCCACCCTTGGAGACAAGATTACCCCGGGAGCAGGCCAGCTGAATGGCTTCTGCAGAGCGAAGCGCTCGCCCTGGCACATATTTGATTAGGCGTTCCCTTATGTAGCCAGGGGTGTAACCATAGAGGGCTTTGTGAGCAATACACAATCCTTTAAATTTTGATCGCTGTCTGACAGGCAACCAGTGCAGCTTACGTAACAGAGGTGAGGCATGAGTCCTCCTGGGCAACCTGAAGATCAGCCTAGCAGCGTTGTTCTGTACTACCTGTAGTCTGTTCATAAGTTTCTGGGGAAGTCCTAAGTAGAGCGCGTTCCCATAATCGAGACGCGAGATGATAGTAGCCGATACAATGGACTTCATAGATGAAACTGAGAGCAGGGGAGCCAGTTTCCTCAGTTGTCTCAGAAAGTCAATGCATGTGCCCACCACCGAAAGGACTTGATGACTCATAGAGAGTTCCGAATCGATCTTAATTCCCAGGCTTTTCACAACTGGTGATGGGCCTGGCGGGGCCCCAAGTTCTTTGGGCCAGAACAGGCCATCCAGAGGTTGTTTTTTACTGGAATGACAAGAACCTCTGTTTTGTCTGGGTTAATTTTCAAGGAGTTTGCAGTCATCCAATTAATGGTAAACCTTAAGGTGTTTTGGACTGTCTCTCGAGCGCGGGCCGAGTTATCGATCCTCAGGATAAGCTGGGTATCGTCTGCATAGTTGAAGACTCGGCATTCCATGTTGGTCAATACAGTCACCAAGGGCTGCAAGTATATGTTAAAGAGGAGCGGGGACAATGCGGAGGCCTGAGGGACCCCTCAAAGGATGTCACCCCTATCCGATATATGATCGCCAAGTTGGACCCTCTGCGAACGTCCTGATAGAAAAGATTTTAACCAGTTGTAGACAGGCCCCCGAAAACCCAAGTCCATCAGTCGAGTCAGTAGTGTTGTATGACTGACCGTGTCGAACGCCGCAGAGAGATCAAGAAGTATCAGGGCGCTCGGCTCTTTTTTATCAGCCATTATTCTAAGATCGTCAAGTACAGATAACATAACTAGCTCCGTACTATGGTGGGCTCTGAAGCCGGCTTGGCGTGGATGGAGCAGCTCAAGTTCTTTTAGAAAACCAGAGATCGTTTTCAAGACATGTTGCTCCATGACCTTCGCCAGGAAGGGGAGCTGAGAAATAGGTCTATAATTTTTCAACTCAGCCTTGTCTGCTCCTGGCTTTCATGCAATATATTTTGGCAGAAAAATCGATTTGAGATATCTTGCGTTGTTTTGTATTTTTTCCACACGATGTTAGTTATTATTGCAGCACTGTGTTCATTCTATACGGCAAATGTACGTGTGGATGCATTGAAATGTCTATAATCTAAGACTAGACGATATGAATGATCAGGTTTCATTACGAGAAACAAGGGTTTGTTCATGGGAGAGGTGCAATTTTCTATTACACCTTGATATTCAAGTGGATCTAAGATCTACCTGACTTCTTTCTTTGCTTAATTTTTAATTGGATACTGACTCTGTGGTTGGGGAATTGATTTTAATTGGATTTTGTGATGAGGTGACTCATCATCCCATCAAACATGATTGCGGTAGAGTGCGGGATCAAATGCCAATGCACACTCCTGCGCATATGATTTTTTAACTGATTCTGGTACGAGTTCAGAAAAAACAGGTAAAATAACTTCTTTTCCCATGAGGCAATCCATTACGAACTTAGGAGGCCAATCCTTTTCGGCCAAAAGAATGTTAATAACCATTGGTCAGGTTCTCCCAAAAGACACCCTTTACTTTCCTGGGTATGTCCCCCTCCATTTGGAGCGTTATTCCATATAAATGATGTAGGCCACTTACCCTTTTATCAGGTGTTTCCACTGTGATATGTTCACTCAGCGCTACTACCCCCAGAAAGTCCATCAGGTTCTGGTCAGTGAAGGTGACTTCTGCCACGCTGTCCAGCATTGTCACTGCCCATTTCCAGTTCAGAAGCAGAGTCCTCAGTAGCCTGAACATGTCTAATTTTAATTTCAGCTACCTTCTGCTTTTTAAATTGAGGTTTCGTAGTCTTTTGTTTACCTTCTTGTTTAATGATGTAGTCCAAAGTGCGATGTGTCTCCCTTTTCGGCTTGACTCGGTCTTCCAATCTATACTCTGACCGTCCGTCTCTCATCGCTTTTTGGAAGTTTCCTGAAAGGAATGAGATGAACGTGTATCAGTATCCTGTCAGGTTTCCTAATATTGTAACTGTTTTGCAGATTATATTTTCTTTCTGTGTGTTCCTGTTGAGGAGACCCACCCCATGACTGTGTTTTGTTGTGTTTATTTTTTTGTTTACTACCCCATTTCTTTTTTGAGGAATCAGGGGCTTGCTTGGAGTTATCCTTCTCAGAATTACTCTTAACTATTGGTTCAACAGGTTTGGCTCCCACATTATCTATACCTAAAGAGGCAAATGTTTTTGTTCAATAATCATAGGTAATTCACCCTACTTCTGTGTGGGAGTAAATTCCCTCGGGCATTGTAGTATAGCCACCGCTGCTGCCTCCCCTTTTATGTTGCTCAACATATTTGTCGATACTTGGTTGCCCACCAGCTTCATTCCCCGATCCAAGGCAGGCTTTGCCCTGGACTCATTCTGAATTTGTTTCAGTACTTCTGGTATGACTGCTATTAAAGGGGTACCATGTGTTCTGGTGTATATGGCAGTGAAGACTGTGCCCCAAATGGAGCAATATTATATCGGGGGAGCCTTCACCACTGGCCAGCAAATGGTCAATATTCTGTGTTTTTCCTGTGGGCCCATATGGGAAAAACTGTTTCAAGCTATGCTGTTTTCTGTACTATACAGAACTGGATTTGCTCTCAACTGGTGGGAACCTTTCCCATGATTGCATTCAGTGTTTGGGAGCTAATACCTGTGGTAGCCACGTGTGGTAGTGTAGACTGAGCAGCCACCATAGGTCGTATGGTCAGTATTGTCATTACATACTGTGATAGATTTCTGTACTATCTAGGTGATGTGTATATGAAGCTACTACCGGCCATGTCGCTCCTTCTCTGCTGAGCGGACCGAGTTTCACATGTTCTCTGGTGTGGGGTAGCGTGCCTTTAAACCAATTAATGTGCTCTTGGTAAGTTAACGGGACTTCTAAGTCCACATATGAAAATATTCTTCAGGTGGTTCATCTTAAATATGTTCATGAAATAACTTTGTGTGTGGATCTGCAGGTGAGAATTGTACCCATGAATACAATACCTCTGCTAAGAATTTTTGGTGTGGCTCGACCGTCGCCGGGAGGCCATGTTATATTAATTTAATGGTAACTGCTTGTCTGCAATTTTCTTAAATATTTAGTCCCACTAACTGATCCCGACCCCAATGTTTTCATCATGTTCGGTCATTGTTACAGTAGTGGTATTTAACAGATGTTTTTATAGAGATATGATATACACAATGTGGGAACTTCTAGTCCTTCAAGCTTGATTTAACCAACAGCCAATACATAGGGCGTACCTACTCCGCTGGGGCTAATTTGTTTCCCTTCCCACTATGGACGTCTCTGGTTAGAATGTGAGTAGGGGTGTCTGAGAAAGCATGACTGAACTAACCAGATTTGTCTATTAAATAACTGCCTAACCAACATTGGGGGTGCCATGTCATGTAGTTCGTACTAATCCGTATGACCTGGGCATTATTTGGACAACATAATTAAGGGCTTGGTGTCAAGAGTGATTCCAGACACCCCGCAGGATATGTTGTCTTATAAAACAGCTAGCTCACAGTGCCACCATAAGCCCCCCTAATTTTACCAGGGAGGGAATGGTTTCTGGCAAACACTGAACATGACAACCCGAATCTCTCAGGGACCGTGGCAAAAGTACAGAACCTTTTGCTCAGTTATTCGTGCTCACTGGTTCCCAGAGAATTGTACAGAGAATACACACTGGGATGTTTTCAAGAACCAACGTTATTCTTGCATAAAATATGCGTGCTGCATTGATTAGGAGAAAGAAGTAGATAAACGTGATTACAAGCACCAAGAGCGTAAATAGAAGGTAGAGTTCTGTCATGGTTCTAAAACAATGTATATAAGCAGGCACATGAACAAGACAGTACTACTAAGTGTACCTAGAATATATGTAGGTGTAGAACCAAGAATCCCTCAAAGGGATAATCCAACCCCATTCCCTGATGGGAAAGAGTGAAGGACCCCATCTTGGTCATGAGCTGGACACCCCTCACGAGATGTCAGGCCTCTGCATAGTAATCCCTTAACATGCACGGACCCTCGGTGTCAGCAGAAGTGCCTTCTCTGCCAACCTACCAGGATTTTCATCTTTTATAATAGAAAGCAACTTTGCAATGTACGCATAGATTAGTGATGTTGTGAATATCAAGATAGTCCTTTTGCCCCGTGGATAATGATATTGCTGACATTTGTACGTAGTACGCAGTAAGAAATAAGACCTTGTACATGATATTCAAGGCGTTGTGATAATGTTGGCAAAACAAAATGTAAAACAAGTTTAGTTTCAGAGAAACAAATCCAACATTATTTATGCGTTCAAATGTATGCAGAGTTCACAGCTTGGAAAATGTGTATCCGTGTGGACCATGTAAGAAAAAAACAGCCTCGCTACATGAACTCAAGACTTTACCGGCCTCAGAGACATAACAGGCTCCCCACAGCTCCTGGACCGGTCTTCCATGAGTTTTGACCACCAAGAGGTGCCTCCTAGGTCCCTGGGACCTTAATATGAGCTCTTTGTGAATCCAAACTGGGCCTACCCCTCCCCCCCGGAACATTACCACTCACACAGGGAATCAGTGCAAGCCACTACAACGTCACCTCTTTGCCAAGCAAGTATCATCCGCCAGCATGGATCACTGCGAGGCTTCAGACCACCCATCCATGATGCTCAGCCTGTGCACCATGTCAACTATAGCCAGGGATGCTTGCCTTGCTCCCAGTTGCTATTTTATACAAAATGTCTAGACCATGTGAGCATAGAACAACTAATACTGCTTTGTTGCAAGTTGAAGTCTCCCCCTGCTAAGTGCAGCTAAGCCTCCAGAGTGTCTGTGTTGTAACATCTTCCCCAGCCTCTGTACTAGTAAATGACTACACCACACACCGAACTTAGTATTACACAGCTTTATTCTGCTGCAAACTCTACATTCTAAACCGGCGTTCATTGCGTCCTGCTCTAACACGTCACAGTTCTACAGAGTCCATCAGGACCCAAAAGTGTTCTGTCATTTCTAACACACAAGATATTTTCCCCTCTGTTGAATACAAATTTAATTTTTTTAAAATATATATATATATATATATAGATCGATGTATACAAATACATTTGTTGTGCAAGCACGCATTCTCCTTTTTCAAAGATGAAGTGTTTTGCATGTTGTCTTTTGTCAGCCCATGCTTTCATCTTTTATTTGTTAACCAAGTCCTTCTCATGAGTTGCTTTCTCATCTTTCTTTCTCTGATTGGTCCATTGAGGTAACTTGATTTTCATTGCTCTCCCAATCAATGCCATAGGACTTTCACCTGTGGTCGAGTGAGGTGCTGAACGATAAGCTCTGAAGGTAGAACTCAATACAGTTTTCAAATTGTGCTTTTCAAGAGTAGCATGCTGCACTGCTTTCTTTAACGTACTTATAAAACGATCAACAAGTCCATTGGCCTGCGGCCCCACAGGTGTGCTCTTCTGATGCTTTAAGAACTCTTTGAATTCTTGACTATTGAAAGGGTGGCCATTGTCAGACTACACTATAGCTGGAACATCCAATGTCTCTCAATGACTCGTTCTTGAGTGGTAGATGAAAGATCTTCAACTAATGGAAATCATGACTATTCATCTAAAATCACCGTCAGGCGATGACCATTGTTAAGTGAATAGAAAAAGTCAAAAGCTACTCTCTCCCATGCATTCCTTGGGAGTTCTGACATGTTTAAGGTGTGGTGAGTAGTTTATGTAGAAATGCAATTGGATAAATGACGGGCCTTTAATTCCCTTTCAACCCTGTCATCAAGATAGGGGAACCAGATTTGGTCTCCGATAGCTTGTATTGTTGCAACAATTCCACGATGTCCTTCATAGACCACTTCAATTATTTTCTGTTGCAGAGTCTCCAGAACCATTAATCTCTACCCTCTTAATCTAATTCCTTCCTGAGTTATGGACAGTTCATTCTTTACATTTTTGTATTTTTGATCTTCACTGTCACTGGTGAGCTGTCAAGTATGTCAGTTCCATGACTAATGTGTAATTACATCGTTCATTTTTAACATGTCACTATCATGGCTTGAGGCACTGATTATTTGGGCTAACAAAATGGTAGCTAGTGTGTTTGATTTTACAATGAAGTTAGTATAAGCCTCAGCCATCTTGAATGGAGTACTGTGACCTTATATAGGCACTCTGGAAAAGTAGTCAGCAGGGTTCTGCTCCTTCCCTGGACAGTGCACAGTGGTTTAATTGTACTCTTGTAACCGTAGTTCCCATCGTTCAATGCGAGGAGACATTTTGGCCCATGAATTGTCAAATATATGGCCTGATTTAGACTGACGGGCTACTCCATCACAAATGTGATGGATATCCCTATGTCGTATTGCAATTTTATTATATTCAGTGGCACCTGTAATCCAGTGGACGGGATATTCATCACATTTGTGATGGAGTCACCCGTCCGCAAAACTCTAAATCAGGCCCTAAGTCAGGAAAGCGTGATGACAAGTTTCCAGCATAAAAGGCTTTCCATACAGGAATATAGCAAAATGTTTACAAGCCAATACCACAGCTAAGCTTTCTTTTTCAGGTTGAGTAAGCACGTTCAGTTCAGGACAAACTTCTACTTGCATATGCCACAAAACGACTTTGAACATTCGGGTATCTACTGTGCCGTGCAAGGAAAGCATCTAACATGACTGGTGGGCTAGCTTCAGCAACAACATAAATGTCAAGGTACTTATAGAGCGCACTGTCACCAGACGGCCACCTTGCGGTGTCTCCTTTTTGCGGTTTCCTGGCACTGATACTCATACCGCTGTGGAACCCCTCCTGGCTTTCCCTGTGAAGTGTCCACTCCTGGGCACCCCCAGGGTGAAGCCAGGCATCCTTAGCACTGTTGGGGCCGGTGTGGAGGCTAAGCAAGCTATTGCCCAGAGTTGCAGCGTGGAGCCCGTGATTAGAAGAGGCACCGAGGCGAGAATAGACAGGACCGAGGAAATTGAGCTCGAGCCCCGCCGAGGCGGGAATTGAACCCTGGTCCCTGGCCAGAACTCTGCTTCAGGGTCTGCCGCTCTAACCATTGAGCCACACTCCTCCACTGCCTCTGTATGAAGCTTGGAATTAAAGTATGCCATTTAAATAGCATTCTCAATGGCCGTTTAATTTTCTTCCAATTAAGTGAAACATTCTTTTCCGTCAAGTCTCTCAATGGAGCACTTACAGTGGCAAAGTCTTTATATATCAGGAACAGTAATTGGCCATGTAAAAATAGGAACGCAACATAGAAACATCCTGTGGGGATCAGCATTTGACAGCGCTTGTACTATGACAGGATCAGGTGTCATACCCCTTCAGAAAAGATAGGGCCAAAGAACTTTAGCTTTGTCTTATGGAACTCATAGTTGCCTGCATTCAAAGTCAAACCTACAACAAATAAACAACATACTTGTGTAAGAGCTTTCTTGTGTTCCTTTTGTGTAGCTCCGAAAACCAGTATATAATCACTATAACTGAACAATTTCATGCCAGGCTGTATGATACATTGAATGACATCTTGAAACAGTTCTGCAGAAAATGATACCAAAACCTAATCTTTTGTACTGAAACAGGCCAGCATGTGTACAAAAGGTTGTAATATACCTGCACACTTCTTTGAGTTCCAACTGATGATAACCTTTATTTAAATAAAGGCAAGAAAAAACTTTTTAACCATTTAATTGCGTATCATTTCAGCACTGTGTGGACTTGGTTGTCATTCTCATTTAATTGTCTTATTTCCCTAACGTGTGTCAACACAGATGCGTACAGCTCCTTTACTGTCCTTTTTAGGCACTACTACTATAGTAGGACCAGTGGAACGCTCAATAATATCATGCTTAAGTAACAATTCAAGTTATTTTTCAACATCTTCTTGCAAATGAAACACAATTTGTCTATGTCTTTGAGCAACATGACAGACGTCCTCATTAATATGCAACTTTACTTTAATAGTCTTAAACTTTCCCAGACCATGAAATAAAAAAGGGAGCTGACTTTTCATTTCATGATGAGCATTCATGTTGTAATTCATGGAAATCAGTCCTATATCAGGGGCTGTGCCAAAACGGAGTACTCACGCACTCGACGATGTGCGTTGAAGGACATGGATGGGTCCTTGCACCTACATTTTCTTATATTTCATTACTACCACAAATGAACCTTGACTTTTTAAAGGTGTTAATGTTAATGCAGCCTGTGTATACACTTTGGTTTCCCATGTCATAAGTTGCAGCAATAGAGATAATTCATTGTATTTCTCCTCAGGCATAATGTTTATCGATGCACCACTGTCAATAATGAAAGGAATCGAACAACCATTTACTTTCAGTCTAATCTTTATCAATGTGTAAGGGTCCAATACACCAGAGTGGTAAGGGCAAGTCTTCCCGCTTATTCCTATAGTATATGTACAACTGTGTGAATGTATGCAGAGTTGACCATTATTTGCACTATACTGCTGTATGATTTACCAACTGTGGATTCAGCTGATTTTTGTTCAAATCTAGCCACTTCTTTCCTCCCTGGGGGAAGGATCGTAAGGTGGTCCAAACACTGTACTCATTCTCACTTTCCTATCATCTCATTTTAGGCTGAAAGGATGCAGGTCACCTGGCACCTACCAGCTCCTTATCTCCTCTCACTTGTGAACACTCTTATAGTGAACTAGTAGCAAATGAATTGTTTTTTTAATGCTGGACTGTTTTGCATGCATACTCTGCTTAAATTACCAAACATGCAGCTGGCTGACTTAATGCCTGAGGTGCTCCTGAATGTATGTCCCCCCCCGACCGTGTCACCTGGGGTATTACCAGTAGAGTTAGTTTTATTGACTCCCTTTTCGTTCCATGGTGCTCAGTATAACTCAACTGTTTGTAATGCTATAGGGTCAGCTGTTTCTACGCCCATACAATGGGCAACCCAATGAGCAAAAGTGACTTTCAGAGCAGTCACCCCGCTCCGCTTAAAAACTCAACCACCTACGAAGTGGCCATCTGCCATGGCCTTAATGCACGCCTCTTTTAAGAAAAGTGGCATGCACTAACAGCTAAGAGAAAGCACTTGCAGTTTCCATTGCATGGCATATATGACATTGCTAGGTTGTCATATTTAATAAAGCTGAAAGAGTGGGACTCCTTTTGGATGTGGGATTTGAGCTTGTGAGATTTCAGAGCAACTAGTGATGTGAAAGAAAACGGGCATAAGCAGTTGTTGGAGTTGAAAAACAGATTTTGGAAACAAGCGGATGATCATCTAATCAAAATCTAGCCACTTCTTTCCTCCCTGGGGGAAGGATCGTAAGGTGGTCCAAACACTGTACTCATTCTCACTTTCCTATCATCTCATTTTAGGCTGAAAGGATGCAGGTCACCTGGCACCTACCAGCTCCTTATCTCCTCTCACTTGTGAACACTCTTATAGTGAACTAGTAGCAAATGAATTGTTTTTTTAATGCTGGACTGTTTTGCATGCATACTCTGCTTAAATTACCTAACATGCAGCTGGCTGACTTAATGCCTGAGGTGCTCCTGAATGTATGTCCCCCCCGACCGTGTCACCTGGGGTATTACCAGTAGAGTTAGTTTTATTGACTCCCTTTTCATTCCATGGTGCTCAGTATAACTCAACTGTTTGTAATGCTATAGGGTCAGCTGTTTCTACGCCCATACAATGGGCAACCCAATGAGCAAAAGTGACTTTCAGAGCAGTCACCCCGCTCCGCTTAAAAACTCTCCCACCTACGAAGTGGCCATCTGCCATGGCCTTAATGCACGCCTCTTTTAAGAAAAGTGGCATGCACTAACAGCTAAGAGAAAGCACTTGCAGTTTCCATTGCATGGCATATATGACATTGCTAGGTTGTCATATTTAATAAAGCTGAAAGAGTGGGACTCCTTTTGGATGTGGGATTTGAGCTTGTGAGATTTCAGAGCAACTAGTGATGTGAAAGAAAACGGGCATAAGCAGTTGTTGGAGTTGAAAAACAGATTTTGGAAACAAGCGGATGATCAGAAGGTTAGAGAAAACTGGAGAGAAAAGCAATTGGATGGTATTGGGGTTTTCCCCTTTAGTCCTGTGGCACATGTGAAGCCAGACGTTGAAAGGGAGGAAGCAGACCCAGTGCTAGAAGGTATAATAATGGATAGGATGAGGAACCCATCGACGACTAACCTTCCAAACCAAGATCACATGCACAGTCAGTAAACCTGTGCTGCTAACTACAGAGGAAGAGACAGAGAGCTGTGCCCTGGCACAACAACTCGTAAATGAGGAACTAACAAAAATAGACCTTGATAACATTTCAAACCTCCTTTCCCTTGCAATAATAGGAGAGGGAGTGGCATACTCTGCCAGCAAACTGACTGAAAAGAATGACGACTCCTGAAAACACGAGGAGAGAAAGGCATAACATTGCCACGATTAATTAACCATTTGTGGCGACTAGAGTTCATTGTTGGGTCTTTGGAGTGTACACTGGATGGTGTCAAGGTACGCACATTCATTTGGGACATTTCTACTATACAAAACATGCAGTACACGATACAGCAACTATAGTGAATGCATATAACAAACAGACAACTACCCGCAATTTGAAGGAGTAGCATAACTCAGACCAGCTCCAATCTTAGTATCCCATCGCAGTCCCCACCAGCACAGAGTCAAATATTTTTCAAAAGTGATAGTTTAAAATTTCCAGCATCATTAAATGACCTAGTTGAGGGCCGACTGCAAGTAAGCCAATTTGCAGCAACACATAATATACAGTACCAGGATACTAGCCCGTGTCCCACCACAGGTCCATGAATGGGATATATCTAAATTTAGCTTCCACAATTCAGATCTACCATCTTGGGAGGATGGCAGGATAACAGACACATTACAGTACTCCATTGAGAAGTTGCACTAATGGAAAGAACTACTGAGCTCCCTGAAAACAATAGAGGTGGTACAAACTTTACCAGCTACATACCCAGTGGTCCCAAAACCTGTACTGATAATGCCCCTATGAGAAGTACCCGCAGTACTTTCACAGTTCTGGGACAAGCCAAATTCCCCAACATACATACACGTCCCATGGTCTAGGGCAGATCTCATGTCATTCACAAAAGACTACCCCAAGCTGTGGAAGGAACCACACAAATGGTACACAGAATTAAATAGGTTGACAGCCATCGGAGGGCTGGTTTGAAGGGACCTGGATATTTTGTTTAACTTTGTAGTAGCAAAATGCTTGTGGAAGGAGTGTAAGAAAGTAACAAATTGGCCAGCGTTGGAGCTGGAAAGAGGTGGGATGCCAGGAGATGAAGTGGAAGAAAATTTGAATGAGATAGTCAAGTATTTGAAAGAAAGAGTGCCAGAGGATAATGTAGATTGGTCTAAAATAATACACACTAGGCAGGAAAAGGACGAAAGTGCAAATTCCTCTTTTGACCGCCTTTGGCAGGTCTACTAACACAATAGTGGTATGTGAAACCCCTTTGGAGAGGCCCTGCCAGCCTTTGTCACCACTTTTGTCCATGGATTGTGAGAACCAATTCAGACACACTTACAAAAACTCTTTTGTTTGCTGACAACAAGAACCGATTGAAAAAGTGCTAGCAGACTCAATTGACTATCAGGTACACTTGCAGGCTAGGGAGATAGAGAAAGTTAAAAGGGAGAAGGTGCTCCTGATGGTGGCACAGGAACAATATTACAGTGGGCAGCGGACTGGGGGTGGGGGACGGAGCAGGACAAAGGGACGAGGTTGAGCAAGGAATGATATGGCAGTTTCCTATCCCCCATTAGGGACAACTTGCTTCCACTGTGAAGAGGCTCCCGATGGTGGCACAGGAACTATATTACAGTGGCCAGCAGACTGGGGTTGAAGGAAGGGGCAGGACAAGGGGTCAAGGTAGAGCAAGGAATTATATGGCAGTTTCCTAGCTCCTACCAGGGACAACATGCTTCCACTGTGATGATTTGGGGCAGTGAAAAGCTGATTTTCCCATGTTAAACAGATCACAGGGCCAAGAATCAGCACATCAGAGGCCCCAGAGGCAGCACTTATATCAGCGGAATGCTCTGCCCCCTTACACTGATAACACATTTGACACAGACCTCAATAGGTGGCAAGTCCCTACAACATCCCAACTACGCTATGGCCTGGCGCACGACCCTCCATGGCCACCACCCCCGAGGAAGAACAGGGGACGATAGACTCGAGAGGACAATATGGCAGATAACTACCCGCCATATCCCCTGCCACTTCCAGAAACATTTTAGGGATGCCTGAGAGTGGAGGACTTCTTAATAACTCTGACGATAACCATGAACCAACCGGTCCATATGTAGAAAGGACAATTTTTTACAAGACCATTAACTTCTTATAGCCCAGTGACAACAAAGATCAGTGCTGAAGGCATCAGATCCCAGATGCACCACTTTCAGAAACACACATAAAGGCAGTAGGCATGACAGGACAATCTAGGGAGAGGAGTTCGCCTAATGGCTAGGGCGGTCGACCTCGGATCTGGGGCACCGGGTTCGAGTCTCAGCAATGACGCTGAACATCCTGTGATTCTGGGCAAATCACTTAATCTCCCCGTGCCTAACTACAAATGAATGTGTCCTCATGTAATGTAACTAGTGCTATGTAAAGTGCTCTGATACCCAATTCGGGTCAAGTTTGCGCTATATAAAAAACTCTGTAAAATAAAAATAAATGAATAAATAAATCTGTGGACGAGTACTCGATGAGACCCTTAAAACTGGTGGTGGGTCCCATCATGGTCCATCACCAATTAATACTTATCAGATACTGCCCCGTAAATTTATTGAGCAGGTACTTGTTTTGCAAATCACAGAGCACGATCCACTACTCACCATTGGGGGGTTTCTTGTAAAGTAAGGTGAATGGGCTGATGTTACAAGCATTTATGACGTGTACAGAGCCAGTGATTCTGCCAGAACTGAGGGACTGTGTGCCACACCCTGTCTGAGCAAGCAGCAACCATAAAGTGGGTTTGGTGCTAGGTTATCCACCAGTACAGATACAATTGATACCGGGGACACCACTACCACACGTTTCCCAGTACATAATTTCTAAAGCGCGAGAAGTAGGTATAGCCCCAGTAATAAAGGACCTTCTGCATCAGGGCATTATAGGAGAAATATGCTCTAGCCCCTGCAACACCCCAATACTGCCTGTAAAGAAATCTTCCAAGGTCGCAAATGGGGCCTCCATGTACAGATTTTGCAGGACCTCTGCAAATCGAACAAAATAATGATCCTGTCATTTTCTGAGTTTCCCAACCCAGCCACCGTCTTATCCAACTTCCCAGCCGTGGCCACCCACTTCACAGTGTTGGACTTTAGCTCCGTCTTCTTCACCATTCCCCTTCACCCTTTTTGCATTCTCATTTAGATTGAAAAATTATACATGGCATAGGTTAGCACAGGTGTACACAGAGTCACCATTCATCTTTTCTAACGCCTTGAAGAAGGATTTAGATTCCCTGGAACTGCCGGGGACCTCCACCTTGATACAACACATTGACGACCTACTGATGGCCTTACTCTCACAGTCAGCCTGCATGGAGGACACTATGACCCTTCTGTGTCACCTAACACTGAAGGGCTACAAAGTGTTTCCAAAGAAGCTGCAGTTCTGCATAACCACAGTACAATACCTGGGCCAAAAACAGTCTGAAGGGACACAACATTTACTACCCGACAGAATCTCCACAATTACACATTTTCCCCAACCACATATACAGAAAGAGGTGCAAGCTATCCTACGGCTGGCAGGCTATGGCAGGCACTGGATACCAAACTTTTTCTTGATTGCCCGCCCACTGCAAGCTCTAACACACAAGGGTGTTTCAGACACAGTGCTGTGATTCCATGAATGCGACAAGGCATTCTATAACCTAAAGCATGAGTTTTGTGTAGCACCGGCACTGGGCCTCCCACATAACAGCAAGGATTTGTACCTGTTCTGCCATGAGAAAGGGGATTGTTCATTGGGGGTACTGGCACAAAAGCTTGAATTCTTCTACTGCCCAGTGACCTACTACTCTGCCACTCTAGACCCCGTCGCTACAGCTCTCCCACCATGCTTGTGGGCAGTGGCTGCGCAGCCCTGGCGGTAGAACAATCAAAAACTGTAGTGCCCGCACACGCCTTGGCCTTACATGTTCCACATGCCCTGGACACACTGCTGACAACCACAAAGACACAGCACCTGACACATGCACACCTCACTAGGTAAGAATTCATGTTATTGGCACCACAAATTGTCATTAAAAGGTGAACCACCCTGAACCCCACCTCTCTACTGACCACTGAGTGTGACAATGATGACCCAACAATTGATGATGCTTTCCATGATTGTGTGCTTGCTATTGATAGACACACTAAGGTAAAACCAGACCTACAGGACATATCATTCCCAGATGCAGAGGGCGACTTGTTTGTTGATAGCTCATGTCACAGAGAAAACAGGAACATGGCCAAGGCCCGAAGGTGACTCGGACAAGCTGGGCACTACAATGAGGAATATATCGAATATGGTAAAAAGTGCATATTCTCATTCATTAAGCTACTTAAAGCAATGAATTTTATTACATCATTATAATAACTGATATAGGTCTATGGCAATACTAAGAAACACTCCTATCTCCTGATATGTAAATACAATGGTGGGAACAATTATTTTTTTAATTAGATCATTTTTCAATCTACAGTTGATTGCCAATTGTAACAAGTGCTAAATGCATTTCGGGAGGAACGTCCCTTCGTCAGGGGAAAAATCTAAAAGGGAAAAAAGAGAAAAAAACAATTGTACAGGTATGGTAAAGACACAGCTCAAATGGAATAAATGAATAAACTATTATTGTGAGAGACTGTTATGTCGGTGAGCAAACCAAACGCCAATGATAGTGAGCTAGTATTGCCTTTAAATTAATAATGAGGCAGATAGATATTTCATTAAAAGATACTCATAGAACAAAGAAGTATGCCCAAAGCGTAATCACATGGTGACGAGAATATAGGTCCATTGCTCCATGAGAATAACATCCCAAAGGCCTAGATACCACTGAAGTGTGTAGAAAAAGCTAAAGAGAACACAGACCTTAGCTTACAAGTCTCACAAACTGAGAAGTACCGAAGGCGTAAAGAAATCATTCAAATCTGAGGAAAATAAACATGAATAATATCTCCCTTGTTATGTTACAGGGTAAAAAAACACATAGCGTCAAAGTAAAAAATGCTGAGACTAGAACATACCTGTAGAAATTAAACTTGCAGCAGAACACCAGCGGCTGCTCATTCAGTCTATGCTCATGACAATGATAGTTCCACCATAATCTGCTCCTAGTAGCGAGCCCGCTGCAAAACAATAAACCAAGACGCCATCATTTATCATTCTCATGTGCACTTAGAAATACTCACGGAATCAGTCAAATGTACCTGGAAACTGACAGACTAGACTTCTCAAGACTGCAAATCGTATTGAATCAGAAAACCTTTAACCAGTGCTATGCGCTTATGTTTAAAACCACCTGTGAACGCGGAAACCACGTAAGCAACAGAAATCGGGGTAGGACAACATGTAAATAGTCAGTGCTGACCCACGGGGAGTGGGATGCGCCAAATTGATCGAGTTAGAATAGCTTCAGTGAAACATTCACACGTATGATAGAGACATACCCTATTCAAATTACAGGTCACAAATGGAACTAGAATAGAAGAAACATACAATGGAGACCCGATATGCCACAAGCAAATGTGTGAAAATCGAACAGTGAAAAAATAAACAGAGAAAAGAAGAAAAGAATGACCCATCGAGATAGTCCCCAGGAGAGAGTGAGTAAAAATAAAGCTGTACATAATTGTATCAATTTATGGAAAAATGTACACTCTTGAAAAAATAATCATAAGTGAAACAAGGAATAGACACATCTAATAGTTCCTATTCCTATCAAATATGGATGCCCCTTTAGTACATGTTTAATTCAGGTATCTAGGTGTTAAACGGATGTCTGCAGCAAACGTAAGTGGAATGTGGACATGATGAAAGTGTATTCACAGAAAGAAACCCATGTCCATTTTATTATTAGGACCTCTGAGGTTCATGGTGACTAAGTTCCTTATTCAATATACTTCTCTTTGTAGTAATAGTTTAGAATTGTTACGGCCAGGGATAATATTGAGCACCTCTATGATTTGGAACCATGGTTGGGCTATGGTGTGTCTGGCAATAATAAAATGCATAGCGCATACTTCATCTAAAGATTATGTTTCAAGGGAAAATGCATTCATTGATGGGGAGGAAAAGAGGCTAGCACTAACAGGTTGCCAGGTTGCAATGCTTCAGGTCACATTCACCTCACAGTAGACAATATAAAGGATCATTACATATATTTTGACCCTAAGTACATTCAAAAGAAGGCTGGGGAAGGGGAGTAGGAGGAGTGGAAAAAGGGAGGATGTTTGAATACAGATGAGGGATTGTAGACTGGTCCTAATGGTAGAATATGTTTGCCTCAGTTAATGCTTTCTTCCATTACCTGCCTCTTTCATGGTCCTTCACATGGGGGATGTGTTGGAATGACCCACTTGTTTTACCAAAGTTGGTACAGCACCAGGTTCCGCCAAACTGCAGAACTCCTATGCAGAAAATATACTGTTTGTGCACAATACAATACTTGGAAGGATACGCCAACTGTGCCTGGCCACTTTCCACCTCCACAAGGACATTTTGAATGCCTACAACTAGATGATTTCATTGAGATGCCCCCTATCTACAAATATAAGAATTTGTTGGTCATCAAGTTCATGTTTAAATGGACTGAGGCATACCCAGCAAAGAACTGTGGTGCATAAACTGGTGCCAGATGCCTTTTGAATAAACTTAGTCAATGTTTTGTGGTAACTCTGCTCCTGAGTTCGGACAAGCGTTCATCTCTCATGTGATTGGGAGAATATAAAGAGGGCTAGGGGCCACACAGAAACTACATTGCGCATATCATCCACCAGCAGCAAGGGTTGTTGAGAGAAGAAATAGTGTGTTGGAAAACAAAATAGGGAAGATCTGTGTATGCACTGAACTGTCCTGGATTGATGCACTGCCATTAGCCTTGTTGTCCATGAAAAGCACTCCTGACAGAGTCACAACACTGAGCCCACATGAGATTCTTTTTGGCAGTCCAATGCACATCCCCAGCCACATGTCTGTTGGTCCTCTGTCAGTGTTAGATGATTTGCTCTTGCAGTACTGTGAAAGACTAACTTAGACATTGTGTTATCTTCATCACCAGCTGTTGCAGGCTCTCCCTGAAGCAGATACATCACCAGCTCATGGGCTCCAGCCAGGCGACCTGGTCCACACACGTTGGCACTGCCTGTAGCCTTGGTGGAAAGGGCCATGCCAGGTCCTCCTGACACCTTTCACAGCCGTCATGTGCAAGGGGCTGAATTCCTGTACCCAAGGCTCTCACATCAGAAAGCATCAGAACCATGGCAAGAGCCCCAGGCCCTGCCCTCTCTGTCCACCACAGCACTGGCAGGACATTGTTACAATCTTCATTCTACCAAAAGTACCTAAGTGGCTGAAGTGCTGCTAACCTTCCATGCCACACAAAGGGTACCACCGAGTAATTTGGATCTTTGTGAATTCCTTCCTCTTGAATTCTTTGCTCCTTTTCTATACCACACACTTACCAACACTTGGATCAATGCCATACATTTCGCCAAAGAAAGACAAGAAGTGGCCCTGGGTGCAGGTTGCCGCGTGCACCCCCATTCCCAGTATAATGGTCACAACACTGGATACACTATTTGCTTAACACATCTATATACCCTTCATCGATGGCCCACAGACAGTCATAAACAATACTGAAATGCTGTATGAAGTGCTATCATGTTCATCAATAGAAGATGGCGGACAAGAGCTGGAGAGTATGGGAATAACAAGACAAGAATTTGGGAAGAATATAAAGAAAACAAAAACATACAGATGTTGACCAATGTATGTAAAGATAATGAATGTGTCAGGGTGCTATGTATGCACACATCTTCCAACATCTACCAACACATGCGGAGGAAAAAGAACAAGATACAATGTAATTCCGGTGGGAAAGTATGTAGGCTGTACCATGGTGAGGGATATGCTACTGACCCAACATAATATGTCAATAAAGGCAGGACATACACCTAAGGAGACAACAATACCTTCTGGGTGGGTCGCTTTGCCAAGTTTCGCCCACCCCTAAGGTCACCATGCATGAAGATGCAGCAAATAAGAGTGATCAGTTAATGTTGGATGATTTTGAAACACGATAAAGACAGGGGATAGTTAGGGGACTGACCAAGTGGCTTGGCAGTCCCCGAGTACAAGAGGGTACCAAGCCTAAGAGTAGAGGGCACAGTGGCTCCATGCATAAGGAAGACCAGAGACAACACTCTGGGTACTGAAGAGCCAGCACTTGCACACTGTACACTTCAGGAACTAGTCAGGGGCGAGCAACGTTAGCAGGAATGTAGGAAACACCAATATTCACAGTGTGCATTTAATGGCATCCTGAGGGGCAAGTGGCACAAACTCCAAAGCTGAATATTTATGTAGGTGATAGCAACTGCACACATTATGGCAACTTAGGAAGGATAAAAAGTGGTCCCCGACAACTGTCACCAGAGTTAGTGGGATACAAGGAGTTGCTCTTTGTATATGGTAGACATCTTGACGACCCTAAAGAAGCACCCTCAGGATAATCTGCCTCTCATTGCCATCCAGGTGCCAGTTGGGAAGCTGTTTGCCATTCTAGACAACTCAATCAAGAATGTCATTTGGAATTATCCATCAAATAAACCTTAGATTCAATAGGTTTGAAAATCAGCTTGCTCACAAGGGCAATGCAAATGATTGTGAGACAGGAGAATGCCATCCGTGCCCAGTTGGCCAAGCCTCAAGGGGGCACTTCAGTAGCTTTCCAGGATAGCTGATGTGCTGAAAGTGATGTACACACCCACACGTAGGTCTCAGGCAAGGAGTGCCACAACAGTGTCCTTCATTAGCTTCATCATCAACCATGTACTGCTCAGTTCCAGGGAATGAGCAAGTAGGTTCAAGATGCAATGTGTGATGAAAACGACCTACATAAACCTATGAAGGAATAAACGTTGATCACATACCAGGAATTGTTCATTCGATTTATCATTATTTAATTTTTCTTGGTTGTAGACATGGTGATGCATGCCAGAATGTACCAAAGACACAGCTGCTCATGATTTAATATGTTACTGTTTCCCTTAGCCTTACAAATAAAGTAGATGAGTAAAATGCACTCTCCTCCTGATCCATCAAACTAATTTTAGGGGCTTTTATGGGTGCTGCACTCATGAGGGTGCCCATTGATACCTTGATGTTCATCAAGAGCTATTGGTCCTTGAACATCTATGTTGTGTAATGTGCAACAAATTAAAATCAAAGCCAAATCAATTTTGAGCCAGTATAGAAGTTTACTCCCAGAAAGGTCTAACCATAGAAACCTGTATTTGAATGTGACAAAACAAAGTTCATTGACTCCATGTATTCTGCTACTTGCTGTGCTCTGGGTGCCTTCTGCTGGGGTCTTTGGACTTCCAAAGGGTGTCATCAACCAAGATTTCAGTCAGGAAATCTTGGTTGATGACAGTAGGGGAATGAGTACAGAATGCATGTCACATTTGGCCTATCATATTCTCATGAGTTTGATGGGCATGTATGTCATATATACCTCATACTGCTCCTGGTCTTTGCACACCACTTTTCAAGTACTTATTGTGAGTATGGCACCTGACTAGGTCATGTTTACTGCCAGGATAATTGACTACTAAATTGTGGAAAAAGAAATTGACATGTCAGATTGCCTGTACTTTTACAGAGTGTGTCTGTAGTCTCTAAATATGGCTGTCATGTCAACAGGTACTACCAGTGTGAGGTGCTTCAAGGACAACAAGAAGGCGCGGGAAACTTGCAACGGTGTAGAAGTCTTTCTTAACTTTTTCTTTTAGGAAATTAATTGGGTTAACGGTTGAGGAGATTAAACGGGGAACAACCTTAACAACGCAACTTTTACAACGCACTACCGTTACAACGAAACTGTTACAACGCAAGTGCGTTGACAACGCAGGACATTACAACGCAAGTCTTTACATCGACTTGCACTAGATGGCGTGCTAACATTAAAAATAGTGTAGTTTACTATCCCAACACCTTCCCTACTGTTACGTGGACTGGAGTTAGAATAGTAAATTACACTTTTTTAATGTTAGCACGCCATCTAGTGCAAGTCGATGTAAAGACTTGCGTTGTAATGTCCTGCATTGTCAATGCACTTGCGTTGTAAAACTTTCGTTGTAACAGCATGCGTTGTAACAGCATGCGTTGTAACGTCATACATCCGATTAAACCCTACTCAAGCAACTTCCACAATTCTTGTCAGGGAGAAACACAAGCTAAACCAAAATTAACCTGTGCTTAACCTTGGCACATAAGGAGTCAGTATTGACTCAGAGGCAATGTGTAAGGGATTTATGCAGCACTTCAAACAGTAATAAAGTGAAAACACAATACAAGAAAAATTCCTCACTAATTTATATATATAGAGCAAAATGTATAAATTATTTGAGCGCAAAATGACAAAATCCAATTAGTAGAACCGGAGATATGCAGTTTCAAAGATTCCCAGAAAGCATAGTGCCTAAATGACAAAGCACCACTCGCAGTTTTCTCGTAGTGCAAGACTGGTTAAAGGTCACAAAGTAGGCCAACCGAGATGGAGCGTGGGCAGAATACAGTGACCACAATGTTAGTCCCTCTAAGAGAGTTGCCTTCAAAAGTCCAGCCCAAACAGTTCTGTTTGTGGCGGAGGGGGTCACAGGGAGAAAGCCACAGATGATCGTCAATGCAGTGTGAAGAGCAGATCTGGCATCGTGGATGGTCATTGCTGTAACATGAAGATCCTGTTGGGAGTCGTGAAAGGTTGTTGCTGGAGATTCGCATTGGCGGTCACCACAGTCTGCTGATGCTGTAGCGCAAAGTGCAGATCTCATATTGTCAGGCGTCACTGCCAGTCGCTGTTGCGCGAAGAGTCGGGTACGCCAGAGCTTCGCATAGGCCGGCAGCTCAGGCCACAGATTCTTAGTGTCAAAATGCCCGTTCATGGTCACAAAGAGCCGAGAACTTTAGGATTTCTTCTTTTCTTGGGGACGGAGCTCAACTAATGCCACACCAAGATCTGAGGTGCACTTCTTCGGGATCAATAATTCACTCCAGCAGAAGACAACAGGGCTCAGGCAGGGTCAGTGGCAAGTCCAGGTAGCAGGTTAGCTGGACACATGCAGGGAGGCCTTGGTAACTTGTCAGGTCCCTGTAGCTGAGAAGAACAGGTCAGTCAGCTAACGCTTGGTATCACTTCAGCCTGGGATAAAGGGTGCAGGTCCAGTCTTCCTTCTCAGCAAGCAGGGCAGCTGGTTAGCAGGGTAGCAGTCCTTCTGGCAACATAGCAGCAGAGCATTCCTTCTTGTGTTGTGTTCACAGGTCCAGAGGTGTCCTGAAGAGTTGGGTTTGAGGATCCAATAATTATACTTGATACCAACTTTGAAGTAGTAGAAGATTCTGAAGGTTTCCACACCCAGGGGTTTTAGGAATTACCTGCCCTTCTTCCCCGGCTCCAGCTTGTCTGGGGACAAAAAAGACTAGCATTAAGCCCTTTGTGAGTGTGTCCAGCAGAAGCTTTGTGATGTGCAAGTGTGGTAGGTCAGAAGAAAGAGCCAGGAGGAGAACTTTCTTTCAGGACAAGAACCCTCACTCACCGTTAGGTGAAATGCTCCATCATATGGGTTCTCTCCTCACACCGAGGTGTGGGTAACAACTCCCCGAGGGGAGGAGCTGAGGTTTTTTTCTCAAGATGAGCTTATGGATAGTGGTGAATGGGGGGCAGAGTGAGAAAAAGAGTGAGTGATTAAAAATGCCTCTCTGGGTCCTCTACATCTTTATTGGGTGGCCTCAACAACACAGGTAAAAAACAAGAGGACCAGGGAGTAAGCCGATATATTCCTAGATGTAGGTCAACATGTTTCTGCCATTGGTTGGTCCCCTAAAGAGATCCAGTGGCATTCATCAGGACCATAGTTAAATAGTCACTCTTCATAAGTGAAAACATATAAGTACACTGGCCACCACAGCAACAGGGCTGTCAGGTGTTCAACAACCCAAGTCACTTCAAAGGGGTTCTTTTACTCTGAAAAACCAAATAAACAACATTCCAAACTACTTGTATTGACATTACCAAAAATTAGCCTTAATTTCATTGGTATTCGTTATGATTATCTATAATGTGATATAATAAACCAACTCTCCATGCTCTAGGAACGTCTCATTGTGCCCAACTGTAAAGAATATAGATCACAGTGTCTATTTCATGTACATTTGCCACCATAAGTACTGAATAGATTTGACACCTAGAATCAATTGAAAGAAACCTTCCGACTATTGAGTCCCACTAGAACAAACATGATCCAGTGTCGGGTCTCACAAACATTAGTGGTCCCGTATCTCCCACATTACAGCATATGTCACATCGCATTCAAGATTGTGTGTGTGTATATACCTGCCCTAATGTTCGGGGGCTGATCAGTCCTAGGCATCTCTGGTCCTGTGCCTAGTTTGCATACCAGCTGTGTGAAAGTGAAAGAAACTGTGTCTTAACTTTATGACAACCGCCACATTCAACTGTGTCTTATGCGGTTCTCAAAATCAGGGGAACTGAAATCACATCGAAGTAACTAAACAGTGGTTTCAGAGGGAAGAAATCAGAGTCTCAGCTATATGGCAGCCGCCAAAATAGGTGCCCCCTTCGGTGTCTTTCGCTGTTCTTAGGATCACATGAAAATGAATATACATAAAGAGAGCTTAACGTTAAGTAAAGGGGAAAAGAGTCTTCACTCAACAGCTATCAAATGGAAAGCACCCTTCGGTGTTCCGAGCTGTTCTTAAAACTGAAATTAAACAGGACACAACCTCGAGATTGGAATCCGCATTGTATCTATTGCGCAGTTGTGTTAGTCTAAGATACTGAATCAGGAGAGAGCTCAACACCACTCACTCCCCAATCCCTCAGATTATCCTGTGATCAGGTTGTCTGCTTACCGCATTCCGAGGGTGCACATAGTCAATGAACTTCCAGGCGAGAGTGCCGCTATTGCTGCCTGGAAGTTTGGAATAGAGAAAACTGTGTTGGGCATGTCGGCGGACGTGCAGCGCTTGTTACGTGGGTCAGGAGACCTGCTACAGCTTCTGGGACCCGTAGTTCCGGTGTGTTGATGTGTGGTACCAAAACCTGAGCTGCTTCCCACAGGCCAATAACCGTGGGTAGACGGATCTGGCAGTGGTTCATTAACCCGCAAGTGGATGTACGTTCTCTCTATTTTAGGAAACGTGCATTATCCGCTCCTCACAATGAAACTGTAAAATGCGGGGAACAAGAAATTATACCTAATCTTCAGTTTGCTAGAAAATTAGGATATTTTAGGAGGTTGTTGTTGCTGTAGCGGGTAGTACAAAATTTTGTATACCCCCGATTCTGCATGTTTATATTAATCTGAATAATCAACTAATAGTAATCTTATTAATTTGTTTGCAGTGAAAAACTTACCAATTATATTAACAAAAGAATTACACGTGGGAATTGCACTTTGCATGGCCAAACTAATTGTATACTAACTTATGTACGCATACTAATAGTAGAAAATTAGAATATTGCATGATATATGTTCCTCTTGTGATGTAATTGTGAGTTGTGCTTCATTGAGTGAGTATAAACACTTTGAATGTTGCTATTCTGCTAGATAACTACTTACACATAAGGGAATTAGTGAGGGTTTAACACTTTATTAGCCATTTCTATGTTTTAATTATGTTTTTGTGTTTGTTTTGCTAAAGTTGACCATTTTGGCCTAATCCAAGATGGCTGAACGAGACGCTTAACGTGACTGCTCTTGACAACACGAGGTTCTGGGTGAAGTGCGCATGCGTCACTGCCAGCAACAATGGCCTAGTCCTGACCCCAGGAGATGATGTTCTTGTCAAGGACACTCTGGGAGCTTCGCCAACGACAATACAAAGAACTGTCTTAAAACCGGAACCAGCAAGTGCGATGACTTCATTTTGCGCACTATGTGAGAACTTTACCGGACAACCCCAAGTCCACCAATGGGGACAGTCAAAAACCCCAATCTTGATACATTTTGACATTAATTTCATTATAAAAGTAGGTAGGAAAGTGAACTAAAAAACTCTTCTTCTTTGTCGAACTCGATTTCCTGACGTTATGCTGACGGAGAGGACGGTGACACTGCTGGACAGCTGTTATCCTGAATCTTTGAGAGACTGAATTGCGGCCTGACTTTTATGAATTTAAAGGTTTTTCCCCGACTTGACTGACTTAGAGGACGACTCCTAGCCAGATTAGGTAAATATAATGTTCTATGGTTTGGATGATGATTCTAACAATTTGCAATTTTCTTAGATAAATGATATTTGATTAATTGACAAATGTGTTGTGTCGATTATTTGAAGAAGAAAACTAGTATAAAGAGTAGCGTATAGATAAATGAATGGTTTCGCTAAACTACAAAACAACTAAATGATTCATCTCCTAATGAGGGGAATATCATAAGGTTGGAGTCAACGCATTTAGGGTTAGGTAAAGATATTCCTTTCATGTCAGCGTTTGGAAGCCTATTCCTCTGGGGAAGCAGATCAATGAAGTATGAGTATTGGTGTTATGGGCCCCACCAATTAATGTATCTGAGTGAATTTGCTAGTGAGGTAATTGGCCTACGATGAAGGGGGAATTTGATGTTCCACGCTGCAACAGTTTTTCTGGTAGTAGAGATATGGTTTTTATTGTTTTGGTTTGGTGACTATAGCTTGTAAATTGCTTATTGCTTATTGGTTATTGATATTGGTTTATGTACTAACACTCTATGTTGAGTCGCGTTGAGTTTCTATGTTGTTTGCACGGCTTCGAGGATGTAGGAAGTTGGAAGTTTGTAACGGTTCCGTAGTAGAGCAGAGGTAAGCGCTGTTCTCGGGAAAGATGGAATTGTTGTTGCCCTGTAAGTACACATGGAGAAACGTGTGACGATTGAAGTTGCACGACGCATTGTCTGGCTTCGAATCGGTGACATCGTTGTGTGTTGCCATTAGAGGTATTTTTTCTGTGTGAGAGAAGTGTGTATGATAGCGAAGGTCACCTGTGAAATTTTAGTCTTGGGTACCAGGAGTCCAAATGGCATTCCGATAACTCTTATCACTGGAAAGGTAACAGGTGTTCTCTGAGCTTGCTAGAAGAACAAAGTAGAGGGAAGCGCTGCTTTGTTAACGTATGTTATAATTCTGTAGTAGGACAGACTGTTCGCTGTTCTCGGGAAAGACAGGATTCTGTGTGAATGTACTGCATTTTTCTAGTGTGAAAGAGCGTGAATGAAAAGGCATTCGGGTTAATTGTGAAAGTCTAGTTTTATTTCTCAGGAGCATTGGGTCTCCAACTATGTGTCTAAAGTCTGGAGAAACGGTTAGCTAATGCTTGTTAGAAGGGTAAGGTAGAGGGATGTGCTACTTTATCAACGGAAGTAACAATTCCGTAGTAGGGCAGAGGTAAGCGCTGCTCTCGGGAAAGACGGAATTCTCGTGGGAAAGGTCTATTGCTATTCCTTGGTTAGCGAAGCGGACAATGGTGGGGTTTTTATGTTGTTACTAACAGAATTGTAAATTTCGAAACAAAACTTACCGGGTGGATTTTGTGAAGGAGGGATAGACAGGAGCAGGACCTGCGGCAGCGGCTGCTGACGTCAGAACGACCGCGCTGGGATTGGACAGACGGTCAGAAACATAAAACGCTCCGGATTGGTGCGTTAGTGTGCGCCGCGCTAGGAGTGGAGAAGTACAGGGGGACGTAGACGCTCCGTATTGGTGCGTTAGTGTGAGTCGCGCTGCGATTGGACAGAATAGCGGTAGAGTTGTAAGAAGAAACTAGTGATACATAAAAGAAAGGAAAATGTATTACGATCCACCAGAAAAGGAGAAAAAGTCTTGGTTTGGTAGAATTAAAAAATGGTTTAAGAAGGACAAACCGATTGTAACTAGGGAAGGACAGTTACTTCCTCCACCGAAAACCCCTGCATCCTTTATGGTTGCGAAATATGGATATTACACCTGTATTTGGTTAGATAATTGGGTCAAGTATACCGAAAAGGACGGAGTGTTGGCTTTTCCAGAACATGGTTCATTTAATTTGGCAGTTTTGAGAAATTTGAGAGAGAAAATGATTAATTTAGAACCAGGACCCAGACCGATACAATTTCGAGGCATTAACGGAGTGGGAAGACGAGATGCATGACCGAGAGAGACAGAGAAATGGTAGAGGATATAGGTACATGTTTGATAGGTCATACGGACATGAGACGCATGATGATCGAATGAGAAGGTGGCGGAATGCGAGTATGACTGAGGGTTTGTTTCCCGTAAGAACTGCAGGAGAGAATGAAGGCAGAAAGTGTGTAGAAAAGAGGCATAATGTGGAATCGAGAGGGTATGGAGTGAATGAATCAGAGGATGATGTTCTTGATGACATGTTCTATAAAAATCCACCCCCATATCGACCAGAACCAGAAATATTAACCCCAAGTGCCCCAGTGAAAGAAACAGTATGAATCATAAAAATGGAACCAGAATTCCAAGATTTGGGAAGAAGCAATTCCATTAGAGAGGTAGAGAAGAAGTCCGAAGGTAAAATAAACAATGAAAATTCAGCAGAATTAGCGAAAACGACCCTAGAATTAACAGAGAAAATAAGAGAATTGACTAAAAATCTGGAAGTGGTGACAGTACCAGTAACGATAGGTCCAGTAATGCCTATTTTTGATAAACAAAAAGATAGCGAACATTGTTTGATGGTCCCTTATAGAAGTAATAAACAGGTTGAACAACCAAGAATGAGTCAAAATGATAATCCATGGAGACAGACTATGAGTATGATTGAACCGACTTTTTCAAATAACCCGTTTGTAGGCCAAAACTGTGCAGAAAGGCGTATGACAAAAGTGGAGTCAATATCAGAAACACAAAAAGATTTTGGACAAGGAAATGTAGAGAAGCCAGTAGGACCATCTACAGAGGAATTGAGTGAATGGCTGAGAAGCTTGCAGAAGAAAGACAAAGAATCTCAGTCAATAGATGTGGTTAAGTTACGAATGGTACTGGAAGAATTAATAGTAGGTACTATCCCTACGGAAAAATAAAAAACTTACCAAGATGAGGAGTTTTTATTTCTGTGTAAAAGTGTAACATGGAGAGCAAAAAGTCTCCATGAAAGATTAGAAGAAGTGGCAAATGAAATGGGTATTGATATTGAAAAGGTAAAAGCACTACAGAAACCCTATAGAGTAGATTTCACTGAAAAAGACATTGAAAACATGAATACCACAGGACGAATAGGTCAGATTAAAGAGATAATTATTTTGTTGAGAAAATGGGGAGATGTGGACAAATGGAAAAGTAGATGGTATCGTAAACGAGATGAAGTATCAGACAAAACTTTTTCAGCTTTCCCTGTCAGAGAGAAAGAGAAGGTTGTGACAGAATGCCCTATGAGAGAAATTCCAGGAGGAGAATATGACCATGTCCCATGGACTAGACAGGATATTTTGTCATTTACGAATGATTTCCCTCGACTACGAGAAAAACCCGTCGAGTGGTACAGACAGGTGGACAGATTTGTAAAATTATCCAAAGTATTGTGGATTGACCTAAATAGCTTATTTGACATAATAGTACCAGCAGATCTATGGACAGAGTGTAAAATCCTGATAGATTTGCCGACACAGGAATACCCAAGAGATCCAAAAACAGGGGCTCCAGACCCCAAGGTCATGAAGAAATATGAACAGGTTATGGCATTTTTGAAAAACAAAGTACCTCCTAAAGAGACAGACTGGGTAAAAATTGACAGAACACATCAGGAAAGCAAAGAGTCGGTACATGCCTATTATGAGAGGTTAATTTTAGCCTTTAAACAATTCAGTGGAGATGAAAATCTAAGTGAAAAGGATTTAAGTCATTTTGTATACAGATTTGTAAATGGTCTTTGTCCAGAAATTAGTGAAATGATAAAGCAGCATACCGTAGACTGGCAAAATAAGAACATAGATGAAGTATTGAGACATGCTAAATATTTCAGTGATGAAATTGAAGCAAAACAGCGAAAATTGAAAGAAAAGGCTATGTGGGCACAAGTAAAGGTAGCAGAGAGACAGGAAGCTCAATTAGCAGAACAAGCAGGGTCAAGACAAAAATGTAATCATGGGAAAGGTAAAGGGAATATCGAGGAAGCTAAAAATAAATTTCCGTGTCATAATTGCGGTAGGATAGGGCATTGGAAATCCGAGTGTAAATCTCCTCCAAGTACAAACGATGAAAATGCATCATTGAATCCACAGGTGCAGAATGAGGTGAGTGGTCAACAGCAACGATAACAGCAGGTTGTAACACAACAGAAACAGGTGCCAAAAGTGCGTGCTTGGCGCAACTCTAGAAGTAGACCAGACAGGCCCATTGTAGATGGAACAGTTAATAATGAAAATATTACTTTCCTAGTTGATACTGGTGCTACTCGATCAACTGTTAGATCAGCTAATGTCAAGAATCTTCCTCTCTCGGATGAAACGATCCAAGTAGTTGGTGTATCGTTTGGCAGACAGCCGAGGAGCAGCTTTGGCATTGTTCTTCACCGGCTGGGCTTTTAATTGAGGACCTGATCGGCGGCTGCGGACGACGACACCCTGCTCTCAGAGGAAACGGTGATTTTAATTTGAACATTTCACATTCGGGACTGCGAGGACCAGGGCGCCTTGCGTACCACTCACCTGCTGCACCTGGTTCCTCTTCCCGACTCCTCCCCTGTCATCTATTTCACGCCTCGCGGCCCCCGCCTCGCGGGAGCCGCTCGCAGGCTTTGGCATTGTTCTTCACCGGCTGGGCTTTTAATTGAGGACCTGATCGGCGGCTGCGGACGACGACACGCTGCTCTCAGAGGAAACGGTGATTTTAATTTGAACATTTCACATTCGGGACTGCGAGGACCAGGGCACCTTGCGTACCACTCACCTGCTGCACCTGGTTCCTCTTCCCGACTCCTCCCCTGTCATCTATTTCACACCTCGCGGCCCCCGCTTCGCGGGAGCCGCTCGCAGGCTTTGGCATTGTTCTTCACCGGCTGGGCTTTTAATTGAGGAGCTGATCGGCGGCTGCAGACGACGACACGCTGCTCTCAGAGGAAACGGTGATTTTAATTTGAACATTTCACATTCGGAACTGCGAGGACCAGGGCGCCTTGCGTACCACTCACCTGCTGCACCTGGTTCCTCTTTCCGACTCCTCCCCTGTCATCTATTTCACGCCTCGTGGCCCCTGCTTCGCGGGTGCCGTTCGCAGGCTTTGGCATTGTTCTTCACCGGCTGGGCTTTTAATTGAGGACCTGATCGGCGGCTGCGGATGACGACACGCTGCTCTCAGAGGAAACGGTGATTTTAATTTGAACATTTCACATTCGGGACTGCGAGGACCAGGGCGCCTTGCGTACCACTCACCTGTTGCACCTGGTTCCTCTTCCCGACTCCTCCCTCTGCCTATTTTACCCACATTTAGTCTCGCGTGAGCGGGACGCGTGCGGGGCGCAGACCGGGGCGAAGCCCGGGCAAAGGGCGGGCCCGTTTAAGCCCGTTCAAGCACGGTTAAGACCGGACCGGGCCCCCCCTCTTGGCTGCCATCGACACTCCGTTATTAGTACGTGCTAATGTCAACCAAAAGTATGCAGAAGAAAACTGTGCCCCAAACCCCACTGGTGTCAGGTACTCTGGATAGTTTTCTTATGAGGGCTAACTCAGTAATGAATAATGAGCTAAATATTCTAGAAAGACGTCTTTCTGAGGGTATTGAAAGTACTAGAAGATCCTCCCTCGGTTTGCTTGCAACTGTTAGATCCCCGGGTGGTATGGATGATTCACATACTGCCCTAATGGACAGCATTGACCAGACGATCGAATCAGTTTTGCAGGAACTTAGAACTAGTACAACATCACGACGAGACTCACTTCAACCGATTCTCGAGAGTGCAATTGTCCCTTTGCCTGAAGTTGTTCCAATCGTGGAGAGTGAATTCAATTTAGTATCTGCAGGAGGGACTCGGGAGGGAGCTGTATCTAAAAGGAAATGTGCAAGGAAGCTTAAGGGGGGGAAAAAGCTTAGAATATATTGTACTTCTGACGCCTCATTGTTAATTCCATCCTCAGTGGATACAAGAGTGATTGAAAATTCAATTGTAATACCTACCCCAACTCCTGTGCAAACCCTTTATCAATTGCAGCCTCCCTCTCCTTTATTGGGAACGGGAAGTGGTGTAGTTGAGGACCGTATAATTAATGCTCTCACAAATGCCCTGAAACCCCTTTTAGACCCTCTAATCTCTAGACTAGCTACTATTGAGGTCAGATTGAAAGAAGTTGCAAAGGCTCTAGGGGTTACTGATAACTGCCCAAGGGACAATGGTACACGTAGCGTCCCACGAGCAAACATGGCTGAACCTTTCTTCCCTATTGCTACCAATTCTTTAGGGCTGTCAAAACCCACAATAGCTACCCAAATCATCCCAATAGATGTACCCCTATCCTCCTCAAATGAACCATCCACAAGTGTTGTCATGCCGCCACTCCCACATAAACAATTAATATCTACTGCAAGGTCCTCTATTTCTTTACCCAAATTACATTAAATGAACCAGGGAAAGTCTCTAATGAGAATTATGGCATCACCAACCAAGATTTAGGCAGGCTAACTTGGAAAAATGTTGTGAACCTCCCCCCGGAGGCAGCCCCCTATGTAATAGTCCTGAGTAGTGTTCCTGAGATTGCTAAACCGGATCTAGAAACCCATGATTCACTTAAAAACAAAGTGACCAGTTGGCTGAACATTCATAGACCACTCCCTCCGACCATGAGAGCTGATGTCCTGATGGTTAGGAGGATTACCTGGCTGGGAAATACCCCGAAGAAAATCAAGGGTGACTGTGTCCTGGTGAATTTCAGTTGGTGTATCCAACAGACAGATTCAAACTTACCTTACAGAACCAGTGAAAGTTAGTATAGGGAAATTCTCTGAAATGCACCGGTTTGTCGTGTGCGACACCAGTCCTGTGAACTTGTTAGGTAGAGATTTATTGTGCAAGATGAACTGCACTATATTTTGTACTCCAGATGGAATAGCCTTTGAAACACCAGATGATGATGTGCTGTATAAAATGACAATGGCAAACAGGGAAAACAGGTTACAGGAACCTATGCCGTATTTAACCCTGACGAATTACCAAAAGAATTAAAACAATCTGTAAAAGCAGAAGTGTGGGAATTCACTGGAGAAGACGTAGGATTGATGAGAAATGTAGACCCAGTAAAAATAACTGTCAAAGAAGGAGTAAGTTACCCAAATGTCCCTCAATACAAATTGACACCTGAAATAATCGAAGGAGTTACTCCTGTGATTGAGAAAATGATAACACAGGGAATTTAGAGAGAAATAATGAGTAGCCCATGTAATTCACCAATAATGGGTCTGAAAAAGCCTAGTGGGAAGTTCAGGATAGTGCAAGATTTGAGAAAGATAAACAAAATTGTTGTACCATGTTGTCCTATTGTACCGAATCCATCTGTGATTTTATATCAGATCCCTCATGACGCAGAATGGTATACAGTGATTGATCTGTGCCATGCTTTCTTTTCTATCCCTTTGCATCATGACAGTCAGCAAATCTTTGCATTTCGTTTCGGTGAGCGTATTTTGGCATGGTGCCGAATTCCACAGGGGTATACAGAAAGCCCCTCAATATTCAATCAGCTATTGAAGAAGTCTTTGGAAAGTCTAGAAATGCCTGAAAACTCAGTACTAGTTCAATACATCGATGACTTGCTTGTGGCATCGAAAACCCGTGAAGCTTATGAGGTAGATACGGTAGCCTTGCTGAATCATTTGGCAGATGGAGGACTAAAAGTGTCACCATCAAAATTACAATTTTGTAAGAAGGAAGTACAATATTTAGGACATAGCATTGAAAAAGGACAGAGAAGAATAACCATAGACAGAATCAGGATCATAAAGAGAATGAGTTCACCAATGACCCAAAGAGAAGTGAGAATATTTCTGGGAATGATTGGATATTGTCGTCAGTGGATTAGCAATTTCTCATTGATTGCAAAACCTTTGGTACGACTGACAAGAAGTGATGTGAGAGATCCAATTGATTTGAACAAAGAGGAATTGACAGCATTTAAAAGATTGAGAGAAGGATTGTGTGAAGCACCTCCATTAGGAATGCCTTATTATGTGAAGGAGTTCGAGTTATATTGCAGTGAGAGAAATGGATGTGCACTCTCTGTTCTAGTACAGAAGCACGGAAAACTGAGGAAACCAATTGCATATTTTTCATCCATGTTGGACCCAGCAGCTGTAGCCCTTCCTGGGTGTTTGAAAGCAGTAGCTGCTACATGTCGAAGCTTGGAACAGAGTGAGGGAATTGTGTTGGGATATCCTGTGAAAGTGTTTGTACCTCATGATGTGGCGATCCTTTTAACAAGGAGTCGTACTCAGTATATGACACACAGCCGGCTGACTAAGTATGAAAAGGTCATATTGGGTGCAACAAATGTGAGTCTTGTGAGATGTGTGAATGTGAATCCTTCAACACTGTTGCCAGATGCAGAGAATGTGGAAGTAAGAGATGAAGCAGATCATGACTGTTTGGATGTACTTGATTTCTGTACAAAACCACGACCTGACATAAAAGATGAACCTTTACCAGAAAGTGATTTTGTCATGTTCGTTGACGGATCTTGTTTGAGGACAAATGATGGAGTGCTGAGTGCAGCATATGCGGTATGTACAGTTGCAGCAGTGATGGAAGCATCCTATTTGAAAGGGGTAAGGTCAGCCCAAGTAGCTGAACTTGTGGCCTTGACAAGAGCATGCAAGATTGGGAAAAGTGTGAGAGTGACTGTGATAACTGATAGCCATGACTTCGGCCAAATATGGCTGCAGAGAGGTTTCCTAACCTCGAGTGGAACTCCCATTAAGAATGCTGAAGTGGTTGGAAAGTTGCTTGAGGCGATACAGCTGCCTAGGCAATTGTCTATTGTAAAATGTGCTGTCCATAGTCGCAGTGGTGATTACATTGCCACTGGTAACAAATTCGCAAATGACATGGTGCAATACTGTGCACGAAATCAGAATTCGATCAATCGGGCAAAGGAAAAGGAGTTGATTTCTTGTTTCCAAATGTTTACTAACACTGTGGGAACATTGGAAGAAGTTAGGCAGTTGTAGGAAGAAGCAATAGAGGAAGAAATAAAACACTGGGTAAAAGCAGGATGTGCACCAAGAGAGAAGGATCACATGTGGGTCTATCGATATGGAAGACCAGTTATGCCTGATAGCATGATGTCTGCCATGGCACGGATGTATCATGGACAGGTACACATAGGGAGAGACGCTATGATTAGGTTCTTTAAACAGACTTGGTATAATGCAAAATTCAGACTTGTAGCAGAAAGTCTTTGTCAAAGATGTCTAATTTGTCAGCAATACAATCCAGGAAGAAAAACAGTAGTGAGTCTAGGAACAATAGGTCGAGAAGGAGGGCCTTTTACCAGAATGCAAGTGGATTTCATTGAAATGCCTCAGTGTAACTGGTTGAGGTATGTTTTGGTTATGGTATGTTTATTTTCCAGGTGGGTAGAGGCATTCCCAACAAGAAGAAATGATGGGATGACAGTTGCAAAATTACTTTTGAGGGAATTTATCCCTAGATTTGGGTTCCCAGTGACAATTGAATCAGACCGAGGAGGACATTTTCATAATGAGATCATAAAACTGATTTGTGAAGCATTGAATGTACGACAAAAACTACATTGTGCCTATCGACCAGAGGCTTCTGGTGTAGTAGAACAAATGAATGGTACAATCAAAAACAGAATAGGGAAAATGTGTTTAGCCACAGGTATGAAATGGCCTGATGGCTTGCCTCTAGTACACATGACTATTAGATCAATTCCAGACAGAACTACAGGGTTGAGTCCACATGAAATCATCATGGGACGAGCCATGCGTCATGTTTTTATACCAGTCAACAAGCTGATGAGTATAACTGATGACATGGTGTTGGAATACTGTAAAAGCCTGGCTGACGCAGTTCATTCTGTGTTTCATCAGGTTGGAGCGGATGCCACCACCCTTGAAAAGAAGCCAGCCCATGATCTAAGCCCAGGGGATTGGGTAAGGATAAAAGTCCACAGAAGAAGAAACTGTTTGGTTCCCAGGTGGGGAAAACCAAAACAAGTCATCTTAACCACGACAACAGCTGTGAAGTGTGCTGGATTGAAGGACTGGATCCATGCAAGCCATACTTTGAGAATTCCAAATCCAGTCAACAGCAAAGAAAAGGAGTATTTTGATGAACCAGAATCCAGTACTGAGTCGGATGACAGAGAGCCAAAAGACAAAGAAAACCCTGAAAGGGGGGAAACAGAGCTGAGTCTAACTTTTGTCCCCAGAAGTAATTCCCTGAGGAGAAGGTTACAGATTTCTGATACCAGTTGAGGCTCAGAGACAGAACAAAGAGCACATTCTTCCAGGAAAGAACAAGGGAAGAACAAAGAGAAGGACAGTGAAGAGACGATAGAAGAGATTCATGAGAAAGAAGTGCCAGATGAAAGATTGAGAGAAATTCCACCTGAAATAACACACTTAGATGAACAGGTGACAGTTACAGAGAGAGAGGGAAAGATTATTGCGGAAGACCCCCGATGAGGTGCAGGGAACTCCAACATCCAGTTAGAAGCAGGGACGAATAGTCAGCAGGAAGATTGCGTGCCGGAGATTCGAGGAGGGACAGAAGTAGGGTAAATAAAAGAAGTGGTGGAAAAATAATCTTTTGAGAGTAAAAAGCAAGTTGAAACAGAGTCAGAGGAAAGTGAAGATGAAGTTCCAGAAGGCCGAGTTCTGAGAAAGAGAGCTTGGAGGACTGAAAAGAATGATAAAGGGAGCAAACTGAAAAGAGCGGCAAAAGATGACGTTTGGCCGAATAAAATAAAAAGATTGAGATATCGACTGACACGAGTGAATTCGCCAAGGGCTGAACAGGTGAATGAAGTGACGAGTCAGGAGAAATCAAAAGAAGAAGAAACAATTGTGGTTAAAGAAAGCAAAAGAACAAGGAAAACTAACCAGAAGTATAAATCACCGGAATGGACATATGTGGCCCTGCCTGAAGTAAAAGAAGAGGCGGATAGCCAAGGAAATCCAGAGGTGGTTGTACCGGAAGTGGTTGAGGAAGACGAAGAATCGAAAATCCTGAGAGTTATCTTGTCCAATATTGGAGAAGAAGCGGATGTTCAGGACATTCTATATACTGAAAACGAAGGAGAAGTGAAAGATGATGAGATGCCAAACTGAATGAGACAAGAAAACTACTGATGGAAAGACAATAAAATACTGAAAAAGACAAAAACTGGTAGAACCACGTAGGTGCTTAGAGCCTTGCGTTAGAAAACTAGTTGTGAAGTAGAAGAGGCTAAGTCAAAAGACACGGTCCATTTTAGCGAAGATGGCAAACATAGATAGTAGCAAAGGTAGATGTACATTCTTTAAAAGATGGTGTAAAATGTGTTGTTGTTGTACAGGATTATTAATGCTTCTTTGGAGTATAATTGCTCTACTAATATCATTTAAGTTACTATAGATACCTTAGAAGGACATAGTGATAACATAACTAATATAGGGAAGATTCAAAAGGTTGTTCCGACTAGAATAGATAAAAATTAATTGCATAAAGATAGGTCTATTACAGATTTTTCCAATAATGTGTTTTCAAAATTGTTGTATGAATATGTGAAAACAATGGACGTAAGGGATTGCTACGTATGTATGCAGTTACCTGCATCTGTATCTGAAGGAGTGACTTATCATCACGTTCCAGTAACATATGGAATAACATGTAGTGTAATAGCTGGTTTATTTTATCAAACAGGTAAATTAGAATATTATTTTGCAGATGTAGATACTATATTTTTACAAGTACCGGCAATTAACAAACTAAACAAGGTAAAACCTGCAAAGGTATTAGGTGAATTTTTCCTAGAGACTAAAGAACTATCACTAGAATACATATTTAGAAATAACTTGACTTGTAGTTTAAAGAAAATGTAAGGAGAAGAGATAAAAAACAAGAAAGAGAATTTGAAGAAATACAATTAGAAGAAATCAAGGAGAATATGTATAAAACAGTAAAAAGAGAAGAAACAGGGGAAACTGAAATATGAAAAAACAAGAAATCACTCTGAAATTCCGTAAAAGGGGATACCAAAATGTTGTTGGTGTGGTGATATAATCACCAAAGGGGGGATTGCTGGAGCAGGTAGTACAAAATGTTGTATACCCCCCCATTCTGCATGTTTATATTAATCTGAATAATCAACTAATAGTAATCTTATTAATTTGTTTGCAGTGAAAAACTTACCAATTATATTAACAAAAGAATTACACATGGGAATTGCACTTTGCATGGCCAAACTAATTGTATACTAACTTATGTACGCATACTAATAGTAGAAAATTAGAATATTGCATGATATATGTTGCTCTTGTGATGTAATTGTGAGTTGTGCTTCATTGAGTGACCTAGTTAGGACACCCCCGCACCGCACGGCCACCAGCTGCTGCGTGTGCCTCCAGCCTGCCTGCCTCGCTGCCCCGGTTGCCGCCGCGTGACCACGCCCCCTGCCACCGAGCCATGTGGTCCGTGCTCACCTGACCTGCAGGCTCCTGGGCCCCGCTTTCTTGCCCTGTGCCCCTGTATTTATTGTATTGTATTGTAAATTTGTATTTCTGTAGTGTCTGTTTGCCTGTTTTCTTTTTGCCCCCGTCTCTTCCCTCCCCGCTCCCCGCTTCCCGCCACCTCCGCTAACCATGCCCCTTTTCTCCTTCTGTACCCTCCCCGCTCCCGCCTCCCAGCTGCTCCGCCCCCCCTCGCACTTGGCCATATATGGCGACCGTGCGACGCAGGTGAGTGTGACCTAGTTTAGGACACCCCCCGCGCCGCACGGCCACCAGCTGCTGCGTGTGCCTCCAGCCTGCCTGCCTCGCTGCCCCGGCTGCCGCCACGTGACCACGCCCCCTGCCACCGAGCGGCGTGGTCCGTGCTCGCCTGACCTGCAGGCTCCTGGGCCCCGCTTTCTTGCCCTGTGCCCCTGTATTTATTGTATTGTATTGTAAATTTGTATTTCTGTAGTGCCTGTTTGCCTGTTTTCTTGTTGCCCCCGTCTCTTCCCTCCCCGCTCCCCGCTTCCCGCCACCGCCGCTAACCACGCCCCTTTTCTCCTTCTGTACCCTCCCCGCTCCCGCCTCCCAGCTGCTCCGCCCCCCCTCGCACTTGGCCATATATGGCGACCGTGCGACGCAGGTGAGTGTGACCTAGTTTAGGACACCCCCCGCGCCGCACGCCCACCAGCTGCTGCGTGTGCCTCCAGCCTGCCTGCCTTGCTGCCCCGGCTGCCGCCGCATGACCACGCCCCCTGCCACCGAGCGGCGTGGTCCGTGCTCGCCTGACCTGCAGGCTCCTGGGCCCCGCTTTCTTGCCCTGTGCCCCTGTATTTATTGTATTGTATTGTAAATTTGTATTTCTGTAGTGCCTGTTTGCCTGTTTTCTTGTTGCCCCCGTCTCTTCCCTCCCCGCTCCCCGCTTCCCGCCACCGCCGCTAACCACGCCCCTTTTCTCCTTCTGTACCCTCCCCGCTCCCGCCTCCCAGCTGCTCCGCCCCCCCTCGCACTTCGCCATATATGGCGACCGTGCGAACGCGCAGCGGTCACGCGCAGCGGGCGCGCCGATTGTGCGCCGAAGGCACGCCAAAGGTAAGCCCGTCTGCGCTCGTCCGCGCCTGGACCGCGCCCAGTGCCAGGACCCCTGGCCCCCACAGACGGAAGACGACCCGATTGTCCTACAACGTCACCGAACTCAGCGCACTCAACACCGGCGGCATCCCTGGATGTTACCGAGCCACCCCGAAGCACACCCACGGACCCTTCAGCTGCCACGCCTGCAAGTTCACCTGCATCCGGACCTGCCCCACACCAGCACCCGCCAAGCCGAACACCAGCAGCAACCACCTCAAGTGCATCCTGCTCAACACCCGCTCCGTCCACAGGCACGCCATCGAACTCTGGAACCTCCTCGACACCACAGCTCCTGACGTTGCCTTCCTCACGGAAACCTGGATGAACGACTCCTCAGCACCCGACATCGCCATCGCCATCCCAGAGGGATACAAGATCACCCGGAGAGACCGCGACAACCAGACTGGAGGAGGCATCGCTATCATCCACAGGGACACCATCCACATCTCGACCAACACCGACGACACCCTGAAAACAGCCGAACACCTGCACTTCCAGATCCACACCGACCCGAAAACCACCCTCAGGGGGACCCTGATCTACCGACCCCCGGGACCACGCACACAATTCAGCGAGGACATCGCCGACTTCGTCAGCCCGCATGCCCTCCCCTCCGCTGACTACATCCTCCTGGGGGACCTCAACTTCCACCTGGAGAACAACAACGACCGCAACACCACCACCCTGCTCGACAACCTCGCCAACCTCGGACTCAAGCAGCTGGTATCCACCCCCACCCACCTCGCCGGACACACACTCGACGCAGTCTTTTCATCCAGCAAAGACATCGCCTTCAACCACGCCACTGGACTCCACTGGACGGACCACAGCTGCGTCCATTTCACCTTCCAAAGAACGACGATCCACCACCACCAGCAACCTGTTGCTCGAAGAAGCTGGAACAAAATCTCAGCCGACCTGCTCACCGCTTCCCTGAGCCAGCACCCCCCCGCCAGCTCAGCGAACCCCAGCCAGGCCGCCGACAACCTCACGAAGTGGATCAACAACTGCGCGGACGAACTCGCCCCACTGAGGACCCCGCCTAGCAGACCCGGCAGCAAGAAGGCCCCATGGTTCACCGACGAACTCAAGAGCTCCAAGAAGAACAGCCGAGCCCTCGAGAAAGCCTGGAGAAGAGAACCAACACCGGATAACACGACCGCCCTCAAGCTGGCCACCCGGAAGCACCACCAACTGATCCGCGCCACCAAGAAAACTGCATTCAAGGACCGGCTGGACAACAATGCACACAATTGCAAGGAACTCTTCAACATCGTCAAAGAGCTCTCCAACCCCAACGCCGGAAACAACGACATCACCCCATCGCAAGACCTCTGCAATTCCCTCGCCTCCTACTTCCACAACAAGATCGCGGACATACACAACAGCTTCAGCACTCAACCGACGCACGCCACAACCGAACCACCGCCCCCCACCACCACCCTCCGCGCCTCGACTCTGATCAGCACCGAAGACACCATTCGCATGATGAACTCCATCCACTCCGGATCTCCGACCGACCCCTGCCCTCACCACGTCTTCAACAAGGCCGACGCGGTCATCACACCCCACCTACAGGACATCATCAACACCTCCTTCGACACCGCCACCTTCCCGGAGAGCTGGAAGCACGCCGAACTCAGCCCCCTTCTAAAGAAACCTACAGCGGACCCCACCGAACTCAAGAATTACCGCCCCATCTCGCTCCTCCCGTTCCCAGCCAAAGTCATAGAGAAGACCGTCAACAAGCACCGAAACCGCCCTCATCGCTGCCCCCGATGACATCCGAGCCCTGATGGACAACGGAGAAACAGCGGCCCTCATCCTCCTAGACCTCTCCGCGGCATTCGACACTGTCTGCCACCGCACCCTAGTGCAGCGCCTCAGCAACGTCGGAATCCAGGAGAAGGCACTGGAATGGATCATCTCCTTCCTCGACGGAAGAACACAGAGAGTCCGTCTACCACCGTACAAGTCAGAGGCCACCTGCGGCGTCCCTCAAGGATCCTCGCTGAGCCCCACCCTCTTCAACATCTACATGAGTCCCCTCGCGGCCATCGCACGCCAACACAACCTCAACATCATCTCCTACGCCGACGACACCCAGCTGATCCTCTCCCTGACCAACGACCCCGCCGCCGCCAGAGCCAACCTTCACGAAGGGATGAAAGACGTAGCCGAGTGGATGACGACCAGCCGCCTGAAACTGAACTCAGACAAGACGGAAGTCCTCATCCTGGGCTCCTCGCCCTCCGCCTGGGACGACTCCTGGTGGCCCCCCGCCCTGGGCTGCGCACCCAAACCAACAGACCACGCACGCAACCTGGGCTTCATCCTGGACTCCTCCCTCTCCATGACCAGACAAGTCACCGCCGTCTCCTCGTCATGCTTCTACATCCTGCGCATGCTACGGAAGATCTTCCGGTGGATCCCCACCGAGACCAGGAAGACGGTCACCCAGGCCCTCGTCACCAGCCGACTGGACTACGGCAACGCCCTCTACGCCGGAACCACCGCCAAGCTCCAGAAGAGACTGCAGCGGATCCAGAACGCCTCAGCCAGACTCATCCTCGACATCCCACGTCACAGCCACATCTCCGGACATCTGAAAGACCTGCATTGGCTCCCCATCAACAAAAGAATCACCTTCCGCCTCCTCACCCACGCACACAAAGCCCTACACGATCAAGGCCCGAGCTACCTCAACAACCGCATCAACTTCTACGCTCCCAAACGACATCTCCGATCAGCCAGCCAAGCCCTCGCCGCCGTCCCCCGTATCCGAAGAACGACAACAGGAGGAAGATCATTTTCCTACCTGGCCGCCAAGACTTGTAACTCCCTCCCGACCGACCTGCGCCTGACCCAAGACCACCTCTCCTTCAGGAAGAAGCTCAAGACCTGGCTATTCGAGCAGTAGCGGCACTCCCCGCCCCCCTAGCGCCTTGAGACCCTCCGGGTAGGTAGCGCACTATATAAATGTCTGTGATTGATTGATTGATTATAAATGCTTTGAATGTTGCTATTCTGCTAGATAACTACTTACACATAAGGGAATTTGTGAGGGTTTAACATTTTATCAGCCATTTCTATGTTTTAATTACGTTTTTGTGTTTGTTTTGCTAAAGTTGACCATTTCGGCCTAATCCAAGATGGCTGAACGAGACGCTTAACGTGACTGCTCCTGACAACACCAGGTTCTGGGTGAAGTGCGCATGCGTCACTGCCAGCAACAATGGCCTAGTCCTGACCCCAGGAGATGATGTTCTTGTCAAAGACACTCTGGGAGCTTTGCCAACGGCAATACAAAGAACTGTCTTAAAACCGGAACCAGCAAGTGCGATGACTTCATTTTGCGGACTATGTGAGAACTTTACCGGACGACCCCAAGTCCACCAATGGGGACAGTCAAAAACCCCAATCTTGATACATTTTGACATTAATTTCATTATAAAAGTAGGCAGGAAAGTGAACTAAAAAACTCTTCTTCTTTGACGAACTTGATTTCCTGACGTTATGCTGACGGAAAGGACGGTGACACTGCTGGACAGCTGTTATCCTGAATCTTTGAGAGACTGAATTGCGGCCTGACTTTGATGAATTTAAAGGTTTTAACCCGACGACTCTTAGCCAGATTAGGTAAATATAATGTCCTATGGTTTGGATGATGATTCTATCAATTTGCAATTTTCTTAGATAAACGATATTTAATTAATTGACAAATGTGTTGTGTCGATTTTTTGAAAAAGAAAACTAGTATAAAGAGTAGAGTATAGATAAATGAATGGTTTCGCTAAACTACAAAACAACTAAATGATTCATCTCCTAATGAGGGGAATATCACAAGGTTGGAGTCAACGCATTTAGGGTTAGGTAAAGATATTCCTTTCATGTCGGCGTTTGGAAGCCTATTCCTCTAGGGAAGCAGATCAATGAAGTATGAGTGTTGGTGTTATGGGCCCCACCTATGAATGTATCTGAGTGAATTTGCTATTGAGGTAATTGGTCTACGATGATGGGGGAATTTGATGTTCCACGCTGCAACATTGTAGCCACCTGCCCATAGTCACCATATGACATTTCTCGCATGGACTGGGTATCCCTCTGACAAATATAACCAGTTGTATCAACAGTGAAAACAATTGTACGGTTAATGAAGGAGGGCCAGAGATATACAATTGGTTATATTGAGTAACGTACATCCACTTACGGTTTAATGACAACTGCCACATTCTCCTCCTGGCTCTTTCTACTGACATTACATGACTCTGGTTTTCTATTTTTTCCTTCTCACATATAGCCGGACATACTCTATGTGATATTAAGTATTCTGGAGGGATTAATACCCCTGGCTTTTTTTAGCCCCGCAGATCCTTAGTGTGTAAACAAGTGTGGTAGGTGACAGCTCATATTCCCCCTTTATCTCACTGTCTGGGAACATTTCCCCAAACACCAATAGCGAACAACACCTCGTCATCTGACCTACTTGTCCAACTTCTTAGATGCCCAGTGCATTGCCCTATGTGCTGTTTCGGGGCCTATCCTATTGGTATTAAAAAGGAAGGTTTGGGCCTGACAATAGGTTTGTTTTGCCAGGTCGAAATGGGAGTTTAAAACTGCACACATAAGATTCAATTTCACCCCTTGCCCATGTTTAGAGGGCTGCTTAGGTGGGTGGCACAATCAGTGCTGCATGTCCATAAGTAGCATTTCATTTACTGCCCAGGATACCTGTGTTTCACCATATTACTAGGGACTTTTGAGCAAATTAAAGGGGCCAATTGGGTGTAAGTAAATTTACCTTGGTCTGGGGAGTGGGAACACACACTTTAGCAATGCTTAGCAGTGGTAAATTGCACAGAGTTTCAAGGCCAACAAAACAAGATCAGCAAAAATAGAGGAGTAAGGCAAAAGGTTTGGGGGAATATCACCCTGAGACTGACAGGTCTAACATGTGTCCCCTCAGCTGAAAGTAGGGAGTACTACCCAACCTCCTGGTGAAAGAACCTGAAGAGGCCATCAGCATTAGTGTGGTCTGACCCATAATGGAGATGGACAACCTCCACAGCTTGGGATGTTTATACCTCAGTTGCATAAACCATCTGAGGGGCCTTTGGTTTATCTGAACGCGGAAGTATGGTGTGGTCTCAGCTTCCTCAGTGCCCAGACCATAGCAAAAGACTCTCTCAATAGCATTCCACCTCTGTTCCCGGGGAAGTAACTGCCTGCTGATGAATGCTACAGTTTGGACTAGGCCCCTCTCATTTAACTGTGCTAAGATAGCACCTATGCCATACTCTGAAGCATCCGTCTGCACAATGAACTTCTTGGAGAAGTCAGTAGCCTTGAGTAAAGGTGCTGTACATATGGCCACCTTGACTGTGTCAAAGGGTTTCTTGCAGGCCTCTGTCCAGACTACCTTTTTGGGCTGCTTCTTTGAAGTCAGCTCAGTTAACCGGACATACAATCGATCCGTAACCCTCAACAAACCTCCTGTAGTATCTGGTGAGATCCAGGAAGGCCCTCACCTTAATCTGTGTTTTGGGGGTGTTGCCAGACCAGGACAGTCTCAATTGTGGCCAGGACTGACTTAATTTGCGCTCTGCCCACCAAGTGGCCCAGATACACCATTGTACTGACCCATATCTGGCACTTACTGGCTTTGATAGTCAGGCCCTTCTGTTGCAGGGCATTAAGTACCTCCTGGTTGTGATACAAGTGTACCTCCCAGCTGAAGCCGAAGACAGATATGTTGTCCAGGTAGGAAGCGCAGAAGGACCCCTTACCAGCCAAGACCTTGTTCACCAACCTCTGAAAAGTGACAGAGACATTCTTTAATCCAAAGAGCATCACTCTGAACTGGAAGTGGGCCTCTGGGGTTGAGAATGCTGAGCTCTCTGTTGTCCTGATGTGAGATTAAATGTTCTCTTTCACCTCATATCGGCCTGTTCAACGATCTTAGAGAGCTTTGAATTCCATATATTCCATGACCCACACCTTCTCGCCAGGCTGAAATTCCGTCAGAGTGGCCTTCTTGTCATACCAGTATTTCATTACTTCTTGACTGGCCTCAACATTTTCTTTAGCTTTCTTCCAAAATCATTCTATCTATTTATAGAGAGCCAGCATGTAGTTGGCTACATCCTGAGGAGGATTCTGGGAGCTTTCCACCATTCCTTCTCACTAGCCTGAGAGGTCCCATGGCAGAGTATCCATAAAGGAGTTCAAATGGGCTAAGCCCAACCCTCTTCTGTGGCTCCTCTCTGTAGGCAAACAGTAGGCCTGGTAAGAGGACATCCCACTACCACTTCATGGGTTCTGGCAGGCCCATAATCATGCCCTTGAGAGTCATGTTGATCTGAATTGTTCAGTCAAGGGACTGAACAATTCAGTCCCTTGCTTTTGTAATCAAGAAAATTCACCCAAGCCTAGTTCTGCATCTTTTGGCCATCCTTGACTTAATGCGGTAATTTTTTGAGGAGAGTCCAAACTTGGTGAAAATACAGTACTTTTCTCGGGTGAGTCCAAACTTGGTTACACAGATGTTTTTAGTTGTAATACACTTGTTTGGCTGTGATGTACTGCTCTTTGAGACTTAGCTCTTGGGTGATTCTCTTTTCCTCCATGACACGTTTTGTTTCAGCTACGGCTCTCCCCGCCTCCACTTTCTTCTCTTCCATTTTGAGCTTGGCCATCTACAATCTCAACTTCCTTTCAGGCTTCCCATCGGTCAGCTCCTCTGGGGCCCGGCCCTGTGAAGATGCACTGCTCTCCGCTCTGGCAGGGTGTTCCAACTAAGGAGGCAAGTAATCCCGCGTCCCTGAGTGCTGCATCTCAAGGCTTGCAACCAAGCCCTGCTTTTCCATATCTTCCTCCTCATCCCCATCCTCTTTTGCTTTCAGCAACTGGTGAGCCACCACCCAGGCCCTCAGAGTTTTCTGAAGTTCCAACTTTGTGTTACCTGTCTTGGTTAAAAGTCCTCTTTCCTTGCAGAACTACTTGAGCTCAACCACAGTGTAGCTATTCAGGTCAATGAGCTTGAATTCAATTTCTGCAGGTATAGTCACAAACAGTCAAGTAGAATGAGGGTAAATTTGGAAACAACAGCCAGCCAAAGAGAATTTAACAGAACTCAAAATGTTATTAAATATTGGTCTGGGATTTGAGTGTAACACAAAATCACTGTATGGGCCTACACAAACAGAAGTCCTAATCTCACGGAGGAACAGCAATGTAGGAAATTGGGTTACTGGTGGAAGGGGTGAAACCCTACTTAAGCAGCAGTCACAATTTTTGTCATGGTGAAACGCAAGCAAACCCCCAAATTAACCTGTGTTTCACCTTCTGATAGTTTGGCACAAAAGCAGTCAGCCTTAACTCAGAGGCAATGTGTCGAGGATTTATGCAGCATTTCAAACAGTAATAAACTGAAAACACAGTGCAAGAAAAATCCTACACCACTCTAGAAAAATAGAGTAAAATATATAAATTATTTGAGAGCAAAATAACAAAAATCCAATTACTGGAGGTATGCAATTTTAAAGACTTACGGTAAGTATGATGCCTCAAAGCATAAAGTTCACGGTTATCTGGTCATGCAAAACTTGGTGAAAGTCAAAGGTTTAAGCCAACTGAGATGGTGCATGAGCAGGATACAAGGACATGGTTGTTAGTCCCACTGAGAGAGTTAAGTTCAAAGTACAGCACGAAGAGTTGTTTGCAGTGGAGGGGGCCGCAATGACAAGTGAGAGTGCTCCAGAGCATCGTCAATGGAGCCTAAGAGCAGAATGGACGTCGCAGACAGTCCTCGCTTTAGCATGAAGATCCCAATGCATGTCATGGGCGCTTCTTTCTGGAGAATAGCAATGGCGTTTAGCGTAGGATGCAATTCTGCAGAGTGAAGTGCAGATCTTGCATTGCCGGGCATCATTGGCAGTCACTGTGGTGTGAAGAGTCAGGTACACTGAGGCTTCGTATCGGCGGGTGGCATGGGCAGTAAGATCTTGACACTGTTCGTGGTAACAAAGAGCAGAGAACTTCAGGATTTCTTCTTTTCTTGGGGAAGGAGCTCAACCGATGCCACACTAAGTGTGTGACCTAGGGGGGCACCTCTTGGGGATCAGGAACTCACTCCAGCAAAGGCCAGCCAGGTTCAGGCAGGTCCAGTTGCAGGTCCAGGTTCCAGACCAGCTGGGCAGATGCAGAGGGTCTCAGGAGCTTGTTTTTCCCCTGTAGCTCAGAACAGGAGGTCCATCAGCTGACCCTTTGTATCACTTCAGCCTGGGATGAAGGGTGCAGGTCCAGTCTTTATTTTTGGCAAGCAGGCAGCAGGACACCAGAGTATAAGGGCAGCATGATAGCAGTCCTTCTGGTAGCAGACCAGCACATCAGCCTTTCTTCTGTACTATCTACAGGTCCAGAGGTATACTGAAGAGTTGGGTCTGAAGGTCCAATATTTATACTTCATGCCAGCTTTGAAGTAGGAGAAGGTACTGAAAGTTTCTACTCTTGAGGTATTTGGAAAGTACTGCCTCCCTGCCCTGGCCCCAGCTTGTCTGGGGGCACAAAAGACGAGTGTCAAACTCTTTTTGACTGTTCTTAGTCAGAGGCTTTGTGATGTGTAAGTGGGGTAGGTGACAGCTCCACCCCCTATCAAGTCAGAGATGGCTCATCCTGCTAACACCTATTCCACCTTTGTCTCACTATCTGGGAGCAATACACAAAGACCAGCTGCCAGCTATCTCTCCTCATATGACCCAGGATACACCACTTCACTAGGGACTTACAAGTAAATTCAAGGCACCAATTGGTTGTAAGGCAAAGTTTTCCAAACTTTAGGGAGTGAGCACACACACGTTAGCAGTGGTTAGCAGTGGTGAAGTGCATGGAGTCCTAAGGCATACAAAAATGGGATCTGCAAAAATGGAGGAAGGTATGGCGAAGTCCACTCTAAGGCTGACAGGTCTAAGACTTGTGGATTAGGGTCAGGTTTCAGGAATCTTCGGTGTTGTGGTGAGATGGACAGGATTCCCTCCATCACATCTGTCAGTATATCAGTGTTTTTGTGCCACTCAGGCTACTTCAACACATTTAGGCATAGATTTATCAAGGACTAGTGCCGTTCTTGTTTGACTCACGTCATCGCAAGGCAACACAAGTCCTTAATTGGTATGTTCAAAGCCACACAATGGCTATTTGTGCTGCTTCTGCAACTGTAAGGAAATTCAATGCAATGGAGTAGATTGTGAGGTGTTGTGTTACTTTGTGTTGTGTTAACCGTTCCATGGGTGGACCATGTGGTGCTCCTGTGCAGTCTCCCTTGAAGTATAAACTAGTCCTAAATTTATGAAGGGCATTAAAACTGGGATTGTGCTAAAATTGTGTGAATATCACAGAGAGGTGTAACAAGAAGTATGTGTATGTTTCCGTGATACTTCCTCTTTCTATGCATAATGCAGTCTGCATTTTGCATAGAAAGAGGAAATTGTCTTACATAGTTGTTTTTTGTGCAGGAAGGTGTCACTTCCTGCACATAAAAATACCCCTGGTAATGCAGGCACCCTTGCAGCATAGCACATGGGGGCCTACTTTGGCATTTGGAAGCCTCAAGTGTGCCACCACAGGTAGAGCACCGAAGAGAGCCATATACAGTAGATGTACCACTCCATCTCTCTCCTGTTAACGGAACACAGAACATCAACTTTACTTGCTGCCCTGCATTGCGTGAACTTTTAAGAAATATGCCCCTTATTCTGGAAGGATCCTGATGCAAGGAAATACAGTACCCCAAGTAATTTAATGTGAGCTGGTATGACATGTGGCCTAACTGTAGTTGGCTAAAGAGAGGTACACTGTTTTCAAGGAGCCTCAAGATAATGTCACGTCTCACCTATACCTTTGTTGGTATCCCAGTGTCATAGTAACTGTAGATTGTTTTGCTGCACAGCCTTTGCCTGTTGCCATCCCCGGCCAATTACAGCAGCTGTAGAGTCTGGGGGACTGATTCACAAAACTAATCTGAACTAATCTGAGACAAAATCCTAAACACACTACTTTTGGTATTCACAGAAGGCATTTAGTAGTAGTAAAGTTAGGATTTTGTCTTAAGTTTGACTTAAGACAGACTTAAGACAGACGTAAGACAGACTTAAGACAGACTTAAGACAAAATCCTAACTTTACTACTACTAAATGCCTTCTGCGAATACCAAAAGTAGGAAGTTTAGGATTTTGTCTCTGATTACTTCTGTGAATCGGGCCCTGTGTGTGTAATACAACCATTGTATTTATGATTGCATTTTATGTTGCTCGAAAAAAGTGTGAAATGTTTGTCAATGCTTTTATGTCACAGACATTTTAATGCAATTTCCATAGAAACTCATTCGTGCCACGACATTTTAGCAGGTATAGGTTAGTGGTAATGCGTTTGTGTGTTTCATGCTACATGGTATAAGATGTTTTGATGCATCACTCTTGTCAACCTTCTGGGCAAAATAACCTTTGTGCACAAACGCTGATCCAGCCTTAGGTTTGTGCCTCTAGAATCACGTACCCCCATCCATCATCACACAAACAACCTAATGAAGTCATAGCAACTCTTGAGAAAGTTAAAATAGTGCATTATCATACTCAGAGCGGCACACTACTAATGTTCAAAAAGATCACACCCACATACATTCCATCATGCCAACTTTATAGTGACTGCTGTAACATTTCAGCCACTCGCAATGATACACGAACCCCTCAAACAGTAGACAGCAGTGTTTTCCTTGTTTACCAGAATAAGGTAATTAGTACTGCTATTATCCATACTAAAATGCTGTCATAAATATTGTACTTTCAGTTGGGTGTAACAGATAAAGTGCTCGCTTAAAGTACTGCTCACCTTAATGGTATATCTGAGTTCATTATTATAATTGCCTCATCTCTCGTTGGCAGGTTTCATAGTCACTTCACTATTGTTTACAGGGTCTCTTACTGCCAAATGTTCTCCTCTGTAGATATTGTCAAAGGTCTTCTGGGAAGTCTCACAGGCTTTCAAGAACGTTTATAACTGCTTTCTCAAAGGCATTTATTTCCATGAAGCCAAAATGTGTGTGTGGGGGGGGGGGGGGTAGGGGATATGAATGGTGAAGCATTTTTGGTCATGTCATTTGTGGTGTCATTCATATTCCACTTTTTGTTAAGAATAAACTCTTCAGATTAAGCTTCCTGAAAATGTCTGCAAATCTGTGAACCTTTACACAAAGACCGGGATTTTTAAAGGAGGTGGTGTAACGTTGGACAGGAAGGTTTCTATCACTGGCTGGGTGCATAGCCGACCTACTGAGGAGAGGTTGCAATACTATTTGGAATATATTCAACTATTACAACAATGTTTTTTGCTGCTTTTAGCACAGACCCTCGTTAAGCTTTTGAAGAACAAAACACGAGCCTTCACTCAGTCAGATGGACCCAATGGGCCTGATTCACTAAAGTAATTTACACTTCTGACTAATTAACACTTTTGAGTAAGTTTACTACTTATTGCTTATTCACAAAATCGGAGTGTAAATTACCAATAAAAAATAAATAAATAAACTATTATAAGTCCAGTACCACACATGGTTAACTACTGGTACTGCAGCACCCTCTTATAGAAAATACAGAAAGTAGGGAACTAAAATAAAACCCCAAAGGAAACAGTGTTAAATTAAACTTAATTATTTAAAATAAGGAAAAATATGTTAAATATTATAATATTATGTAATGCTAAAAATATAAACGGGTACATATTTATTATTTAATTATAAAATATTTTAATATCCTTTTTTTAATTTAGAATGAATGTAAAAATATTTATAACTAAATTAATTTAATTATATGCAACACTTTTAATATTTATGAATGCATAATAATTGTTTTCTTTAGGAGAGAATTTTTGTTAATTTAAACTTCAGCAAAAGTATTTTCATTTAATTTGATATTGATACATTTCCATTCATAAAAGATGTAATTCAAATGTAATTTAATAGTGCTGTAGCATACTTTTTTATTCTACATTTAAAAGAAAAATAGAAATTAATTTATAATAATATTTAATATAAACATATTTTAATATTTATTTTCAAGTTAAACACTTTTTTAACCCCTTCGCTGCTAGGCCTTTTCCCACCTTGTGCTAATAACGTTTTGTCCACATAAGGTATCCACGCCAAATTTGCATCCTTTTCTTCCAAAATCTTGAAGATTCTAAAGGTACCCAGGCTTTGTGGAATCCCCTGGTGGCGACCCAGAAATTAGACAAAATACAGCTAAATGTTGGTTAAAAAAAGAATGTGAAAGAAGTGCTGCAGAAGGAAGCGCCTGTTTTTTTCCCTGCAAATGGATCAACATTAGGTTTATGGAGCTGAAATCGTCATCTTCTCAGCTTTCAGGGACTGGCAGACTTTTGTCAGATAACCAAAATATTTTACACATTCTTGCCATTTTACTGGGACATAGCCTAGTTCAACTATTTTTCATGCTTTCAATCTCCTTCCAGTTAATGATAGAAATGGGTATAAAAGCAATAATGGATCCCGGAAAGCTATATATTTCTGAAAATTAGATGCAATTCTGAATTTGGCAAGGGGTCATTTGTGTAAATCCTTCAAAGTTATTTATAGAAACTAACAGTTGAAAATAAAAAATATTAGAATTGAGTTGAAAAAAACCAGTTTGAGCCAACGTTTTCACCTATAAATTCTTCTAAGTATGACAGATTCTTTAAAGCAATATACAGTTACATCAACCGGGCCCTTCTGAATGCAGGGGTATGTAGGACGTGTAGGTTCAACAAGAACCCAAGTAACCCAGAGCCAATAACTGAGCTGCGTCTTTCAATGGTTTTTTATTGTGTACCGGGTATATAGCAATTCATTTGGTAAAATATAAAGAGTGAAAAATGGGTATCAAAGAGTTTAGAAGTAGTGGTTGTTTGTACATCTCCAACATTGTGGGTACCCATAAAAGCATGTGAATTTGAGGTCATTTTTCAAAATGACTTCTTTTTTACAAATTGTCTTACATTTGGAAGGCAGAAATGCAAAGAAAGCCAAATCAAATTCAAAATAAGCTTCATTCGTTTGGGACATACAACCATAAAAGCACGATATATAACACATGACATACTAAAATACCATGATACAGATCCCCATATAATGGTGAGCAGTCTAAATATCGAGTTTTAAATTTCGAACTACAAGTATATCGAGTTGGAAATATCGTAGGTAAAGAATATCGAAGTCAAGAATATCGATGGACAGAATATCGACCCCAAGGTAAGTATTATCGAAGTTAATAATATCGAAGTCATTAATATAGATGTAAGTAATATTGTAATCAAAAATTTCGATGTCAAGAATATCGATATTTTATTAGTGTAATGTATTTTAATATGTATTTAATTTGTATGTTAAAGACTATTGTAATGTATTTTAATACATTTAAAAATAAATGTTTAGAGATTAATAATTATGTAAAATATAATTTAGCGTTTTAGTATCAGAGCGGGTTGTGGGTTTATAGGGGAATAGGGTGGGAAGTAATTTAATTATAATTAATTAATTAATATGTATTGTTTAATTGGTATTTATGATTAATTAATTGTTAATTAATTACTAATTGTTAATTAAATATATTAATTGATTAATTAATTGCTAATTAATTATTAATTGTAAATTAATTGTATTAATTGGTTAATTATATAAGTTATAATTAGTTTAATATTAATATTTTTATTGGTATTGTTAATTAATTAATTGTTAATTACTAATTAATTGGTGATTTAATTTTATTAAGTGATTAATTGATTTAATTAATTATGTGAATTTTTATGTGTAGTGGGTTGTGGGTTTATAGGGGAATAGGGTGGGATGTAATTAAATTCAAATAATTACTGATAATTTTTATTTATTTGTAATTAATAATAATTAATTGTTAATTAATTATTAATTGGTATTTAATTGTTATTAGTACGTTAAATATAGTAAATATAAATAATTTATTATTCCATGTTATTTGTTGTTATTGCTAATTAATGTATTGTTAATTAATATTTAATTTGTGAATAATTGTAATTTGGTAGTTAATATGTATAAATTTCTAAATAATAAGTATATTAATTATAAAGAATGTATTATGATTTGTAAATAATAGATACACTGATATTTAAATGTATTGTGTATTTTGTATGTGTAGTGTGTTGTGTGTTAAAGAGGGAATAGTGTGGGATGTAATTTAAAGTTATTTATATAAATAATTATTTTAAATAATTGGTATTTAATAATACATATTTTGTAAAATAATTATTAATATGCTATTTTTTTAAAACTAATTATTTAATTGGTTATTATGTTTATAGAATCCCTATGCTATCCAGTGCTTTCCCAACTGTTTTACTATCTGGAGTTGGAATAGTAATTTTTAACCCTACGCTATCCAGCGCTTTCCCTACTGTTTCACTTACTGGAGTGGTAATAGTAATTTGTACCCCTACGCTTTCCAGCGTTTTCACTACTGTTGCACTCTCTGGAGTGGGAATAGTAATTTTTACTCCTACGCTATCCGACGCTTTCCCTTCTGTTGGACTCACTGGAGTGGGAATAATAATTTTTACCCTTACGCTATCCAACGCTTTCCCTACTATTGCACTCTCTAGAGTTGGAATAGTAAGTTTTACCCCTACGCTATCCAACGCTTTCCCTACTGTTGCACTCTTTGGAGTTGGAATAGTAATTTTTACCCCTACGCTATCCAGCGCTTTCCCTACTGTTTCACTTACTGGAGTGGGAATAGTAATTTGTACCCCTACGCTATCCAACGCTTTCCCTACTGTTGCACTCTCTGGAGTTGGAATAGTAATTTTTACCCCTACGCTATCCAGCGCTTTTCCTACTGTTGCACTCTCTGGAGTTGGAATAGTAATTTTTACCCCTACGCTATCCAGCGCTTTCCCTACTGTTTCACTTACTGGAGTGGGAATAGTAATTTTTACCCCTACGCTATCCAGCGTTTTTCCTACTGTTTCACTTACTGGAGTGGGAATAGTAATTTGTACCCCTACGCTATCCAGCGTTTTCACTACTGTTGCACTCTCTGGAGTGGGAATAGTAATTTTTACCCCTAAACTATCCAACGCTTTCCCTACTGTTGGACTCACTGGAGTGGGAATAGTAATTTTTACTCCTACGCTATCCAGCGTTTTCCCTACTATTGCACTCTCTGGAGTTGGAATAGTAATTCTTTTCCCTACGCTATCCAACACTTTCCCTACTGTTGCACTCTCTGGAGTGGGAATAGTAATTTTTACCCTTACGCTATCCAACGCTTTCCCTACTATTGCACTCTCTGGAGTTGGAATAGTAATTTTTACCCCTACGCTATCCAACGCTTTCCCTACTGTTGCACTCTTTGGAGTTGGAATAGTAATTTTTACCCCTGCGCTATCCAGCGCTTTCCCTACTGTTTCACTTACTGGAGTGGGAATAGTAATTTGTACCCCTACGCTATCCAACGCTTTCCCTACTGTTGCACTCTCTGGAGTTGGAATAGTAATTTTTATCCCTACGCTATCCAACGCTTTCCCTACTGTTGCACTCTTTGGAGTTGGAATAGTAATTTTTACCCCTACGCTATCCAGCGCTTTACCTACTGTTTCACTTACTGGAGTGGGAATAGTAATTTGTACCCCTACGCTATCCAACGCTTTCCCTACTGTTGCACTCTCTGGAGTTGGAATAGTAATTTTTACCCCTACGCTATCCAGCGCTTTTCCTACTGTTGCACTCTCTGGAGTTGGAATAGTAATTATTTTCCCTACGCTATCCAACACTTTCCCTACTGTTGCACTCTCTGGAGTGGGAATAGTAATTTTTACCCTTACGCTATCCAACACTTTCCCTACTATTGCACTCTCTGGAGTTTGAATAGTAATTTTTACCCCTACGCTATCCAACGCTTTCCCTACTGTTGCACTCTTTGGAGTTGGAATAGTAATTTGTACCCCTACGCTATCCAGCGCTTTCCCTACTGTTTCACTTACTGGAGTGGGAATAGTAATTTGTACCCCTACGCTATCCAACGCTTTCCCTACTTTTGCACTCTCTGGAGTTGGAATAGTAATTTTTACCCCTACGCTATCCAACGCTTTCCCTACTGTTGCACTCTTTGGAGTTGGAATGGTAATTTTTACCCCTACGCTATCCAACGCTTTCCCTACTGTTGCACTCTTTGGAGTTGGAATAGTAATTTTTACCCCTACGCTATCCAGCGCTTTACCTACTGTTTCACTTACTGGAGTGGGAATAGTAATTTGTACCCCTACGCTATCCAACGCTTTCCCTACTGTTGCACTCTCTGGAGTTGGAATAGTAATTTTTACCCCTACGCTATCCAGCGCTTTTCCTACTGTTGCACTCTCTGGAGTTGGAATAGTAATTTTTACCTTTACGCTATCCAACGCTTTCCCTACTATTACACTCTCTGGAGTTGGAATAGTAATTTTAACCCTACGCTATCCAACGCTTTCCCTACTGTTGCACTCTTTGGAGTTGGAATAGTAATTTTTACCCCTACGCTATCCAGCGCTTTTCCTACTGTTGCACTCTCTGGAGTTGGAATAGTAATTTTTACCTTTACGCTATCCAACGCTTTCCCTACTATTGCACTCTCTGGAGTTGGAATAGTAATTTTAACCCTACGCTATCCAACGCTTTCCCTACTGTTGCACTCTTTGGAGTTGGAATAGTAATTTTTACCCCTACGGTATCCAACATTTTACATTCTGTTGTTTTTGTTGGAGTTGGACTAGTAGTTTTATTGTGTCTGATATTTCATATGTTTTGTATTATTTTTGCTATTGTAATATATCATTAATAATAAAAATTATTCACATTAAAAATATTGATTAATATTTGCTATATGTAATTAATAAATATTTATTAATGTTATTTTTTATGTGTATAGATGTATTGGTAATTTTTAAAAACATTTAATAATTTATACGTTACAGAAATTATTAGTAAAATTAATTATTAAGTAAGTATATATATTATATATTATATGTATATGTTTAATTAACGTTTTATTAAATTATATATATTGATTATACTTTTTAAATATTATACAATATATTTAATTATGTTTATTTAATTTCTAAGTATAATTTGGTTTATTTTACATATATTTTTAAAGTAAAAAAAAACGATATTTTTAATAACGATATTTTTGACATCGATATTTAATTTTCGATATTTTTGTACTTACCATGTTGTAGATAGGATGTCGATATTCTTGACATCGATATTTTTGTTGCGATATATTTGTAGGTTGATTTTCTGTCTGTCGAAATTATGTCATACAACCCATATAATATTAAAACACATACAGTTATCATTTTACAATATCCGACAGACCATGGTTATCTTCTCTTAAAATAAACAGTAAGCACAGAATAGCATTGCATATTTACATTAGGGGGAACCATCGTGGCTTTTCAATGTCCGGTATATAGTGCGTAAGTTAAAACAAAACTCCAGATGTAAACAATGGACTCATAGCAGCGTAACCTGATATTAATAGCGATAGCGAAAGAATAACTCGCAAAGGCTTAAAAAAATACAAAAGCTAAAGTGCAAAGTGCATAGAGTGCAGGAGCAATAGGACTGTCCCTAACTTAATGAAGGATAAAGGTTCACGTTAGAACAGCATACTCTTTCTTATCTTAATTGCACTTAAAATAAATGTAGCAGTATAAAAACATACATCAGGGTCGTTGAGTGCAAAAAGTAGGGTCATAGCAGCATTGATGGTATTGGTTTCATACTTTTAAACAAGGGCTTGAGATAGACAACCCTTAAAGGCAGAAAAAGATCACATAAAAACAGAAAGTGCAAAGTGCTTTGTTTTGTGGACCCGTCACAAGGACAAGGGGTAACTGGGTGCTGGTTCATCATAGGAAACACAACTAGATGGTGCACAAGGCCTAATCTCAATCTGGTAATACATAACGATGGGAAGATCTTGTAACTAAAGAGAGATAGGATTGGAAACCCAGCGTGTCCATATATTGGTGGTAAAACTGGTATGTGGTTTGTTTCTTAATTAATTCCCTCCTACATGCGTTCTTATGTGACAAAAAGATGTTCTTCAACTCCTGTTTAGATGTAACTGGTGTCTCGTTATGCTTTCCCAGAACAGATAGATTAAAAATGTCCCCATAAGTTTAAGTTAAATATTTCAACCATGGTATCTTTCGATAATTTTCCAGGCACAGACAGTCGTTTATTATAGACTTAGTAAAAGTTGTCTCGTCTTTAGACCATATCGAACGCCAAAGCTGAAGTGGTCTCAATGCTATTAAATCACTCAAAAAGTTAAGACCAACCTCGCAATGGATAAGTTCAGAGGGGGCAGAGACGGGGAGACATAAAAGCTTTTTTAAAAAAGAGTTCTCTTCCACCTGTAGATCATGGCAAGATTCTGATCCCCAAATCCCAGCCCCATAAAAGGCGACCGATGTACATCTAGCTTTAAAGATCTCAATCATGTCTTTAATACGACGATCCCCCAGATTAATGGCAAATTTAAAAACACCATATATACTTTTCCTCAGTTTGGCCCGACCCTGGGATATTTCATAGTTCCATTTCCCATCCGATGAGAAAGAGATACCCAAATAACAGAAATTATCCACATTTTCAATTTTATTACCCTCAATAAAAAACGGTTTCAAGCTTTTATATTTTGGGCCACATACCATTGTGAAGGTTTTGGTTTTATTTATTACCAGCTTCCTCTGGTTGGTAAAAGCTCCAAACCAATCTATTAACCTCTGGAGGCCAACCGGTGTTCATGACAAAAGCACGGCATCGTCCGCGTAAAGCAGGACAGGTACTTCTTTGCCTTCCACTAGCGGTGAATCCGCCTGTATCCTCTTAAGTATAGCATCAACTTCGTTAATAAACAGAGTAAAGAGTAGTGGGGCTAGTACACAGCCTTGGCGAATGCCGCGTTTTACGTTAAAATTGGGGGTGCATTCACCCTTCTTGCCATATCTAACTTTGGTTGAAAGGTTTTCGTACAACCTGGCCAAGAAATAAATAATCGGTTTCGGTGCCCCTAGATTGAGTAAAGCAGACCATAAAATTCCATGATCAACCAAGTCAAAAGCACTACTCAAATCAATAAAAAGCCGACCCTGCTTGGCTTTGGTATATTTGCCGATTAAAAGCTCCAAATTAATACATTGTTCCAACGTGCCTAACCCTTTTCTGAAACCATATTGTGCCTGTGACATAATTTCATTATCCGAAACCCACTCCTCCAATCTTAACAATAAAACCCTACTCATGATTTTTACTGAGGAGTCAAGTAGGGAGATTGGGCGGTAGTTCTTCGCTTCTGATTTATTACCTTTTTTATAAATAGGGATAATAACGGATTCCCCCCAAGTGGAAGGGCAACCCTCGGTTACTGCTGCGTTAAAAACTCTGGTAAGTATGGGTCCCCACAGTTCTGGTATTGATTTGTACACATCAATGGGGACACCGTCAACACCCGGTGCTTTGTCTCCTTTACTATTTCCTATTCCTATCAGGACTTCGTCCAAAGAAATATCAAGCGGGATAATTGGCCAAAGGCATTGGGTATTTAAATTTACTGAGGGGATATCGCTAGGGCTAAAAATACTAGAAAAATGGGCCACCCATTCTTCACATCTTACATGCGTTAAAAGCTCTGGGACTGATTTGATTTTAAGTAATTTTGAATTCACTGTTTCCCTTAGCTTATTATTTGAGGTTTCTGCTGCGAATACAAGGTTGTCCCATGCCTCTTGTTGAAGCTCTTTCTTCCTTCGTTTTATATTAAGATTATATTCTACTCTTAGCAAATGGATAACTGAACTATCCCTTGGTTTATTTGAGAGGGCTATTTTCAAACGGTTCAGGGAAACAGTACAAAAGTGATCAAACCAGCCCCTAGCCTGTGTTGGTTTCCTGGATAGTAACACAGTCAGTAATTTAGTGATATGTGCGGAGATTTTAAGGAAATTAGACATAATCTGTGGCGGTTCCATCCCGAAAGATAAACAATCATCTATTTCATTACTACATGTCTGCATAATCTTTTTTTGCATCACACAGGAGCTGGAACCTCTCCATTTCAGTCTTGTCCCATTAGGGCGTGATGGTATGATGTTATTCACAATTGTACATGGTTCAGCTGTCTTACTCCCCCACATATTCAAGTACATAGTGATTGAGTTATGGTCACTTATAGACAATTCGACAACCTGAGGGGTAGAACATAAATTTATAATATTGGCAGAAACTATGACATGATCAATACAACTGTGCGCAGACCTTCCAATAAAGGTTGGGATCTCTTGTCTGCTCCCATCCTTAGCACACTGCAGAATATCCAGGTCAAATTCTGTCATTACTGCATTTAGAGTGATACCATAGGTAGTATGTGGGAAGTGCAGATAATCATTACCCTCTTCATTTTGACATCTGCATACTTTGGTCATCGACAAAGGACGGGTAACAACATTAAAATCACCTAGCCAAACAATATTCAAATTAAATTCTTCCCTATTGGCCATTTTGTCTAATTCTAGTTTTAATTCTAAAACTACATTATAGCGGGTGGAATCGAAAATATTATTATAGAAGTCAATCAAAAGCACATACAGGGCCTCCCTATGCTGCAGCCATAATAACTGTGAATGGTGCCCTATATTGGTGCCTCTTTTGACTTTCATCGGTAAGGTATTTTTTAATAAAATTAACAAACCTCCCTTTGCTCTTCCACGGGGGCATGGGGTTGCGGGCAGATTATATGCTACATAACCATCGAAATAGACATCTATGGTACTCCAGGTTTCCTGAAAACAAACTATATCAAATGAACTAACAAATTCCTTCCATCCTAATACACCAGACTTACTTGCAATGCCGGCTATGTTCCAACTAATGATTGAACAACCATCATCCTGGTGTGTTCCCTGTTGTAATGCGGGTAGGATGGTTCCTTGGCGGGTAGGGTCACTAATGGGGGCTCCACCTTGAACCTTTGTACTGTCGTCTAATAGTGCACTACTAGAGGAATTTGTGATTAAACTGTGACCGTTACTCCGATCAATATTAACCCCTTTTTGGGGGGTTATTTGCTCTCCTTGATATAAGGATGTAATTTTATCACGGGCTACATAGTTAGACATGGAGAAGCCATCGGAATCTTTGGTGGACCCCTTTACAGAGGGCAAATCTAGGTCCAGGGACCCAGGAACTCCCAACCCCCTTACATATATACTAGTTGGAACCAGTCAATCAATTAACCATAACTGCCACATATGGGCTACATAGAAGTAACTGATAGACCCACAGGCTCTTCCCTCCTTTCCGGTTTATTACGAGTTGGGTGTTTATTAATTATTGCCTCTCCATTAATCTGTGGACCCATCTGCCTGTCCCCTCTTGCTAAAGAATTATTGGCTGCGTTAGATGTAGGATTAATAGTCACTGAATCATAGATCTTCCTGATGGGACTGTGAGATGTAGCTATACCACTAGTGGATGGAATAGATGTAACTTCATTTATTGGATTTAAATTACGCCCAACTGGGCAATCACTCTACGGTAACATTACCGGTCCACAAATGTCTTTAAGGATATTGCCAAGTTTGGTCACCCCCGCAATTAAGCTAATTATTTTATCAACTAGGGGTTTGATGGTTGATTCGATTTTTTGTGTTAGAGTGGATATAATAAAATTAGCTTGCTCATCAGGCAATAGATTTAAAACACTCTCTTTTACAGGTTCCTTACTCGTGTTGCGAGAAGTGGCCCCTTTAATTGGTTTACAACTATTCCTTGTCTTGGTTTGTTCTTTCCTGCAATTTCTTTTCCTTTTCAGGGCCGGGGAAAGTCAATTGGTGATGTCAATTGGTGATAACAATTGTTCTACTAATCTAAGTTTCCCCTAGTCTCCTGATAAACATTCTACCTCACTTGTGTGAGGAGGCCTAGTGACTGTGATAGTAAATGGCCCAACACGCAACGTGGACACATCACAATTTTCCAGTGAAAACTGACCCTTTTTTTGCAATGTGTCTAGCTGTGGATTTTGGTCCCTAGCTCAGCCAGAGCCTAGGGAAACCTAGCACACCTATACATGTTTTAAAAGTAGACTCCCAGGGGAATACAGAATGGGGAAACTTGTGTGGCTCTCACCGGGTTTTGTTACCCAGAATCCTTTGCAAACCTCAAACTTTGTAAAAAAAAAACTACATTTCCCTTAAATTCTGTGATGGAAAGTTCTGGAATCTGTGTGGAGACACACTCTTACACCCACCTAGCATTAACCAAAGTCTCCCGATAAAAATGGTACCTCTTTTGTGCCTAGTACCTGCAACGGCCCAAAATGCAACATGGACACAACACATTTTTCTGGTGAAAACTTACCCTTTTTCGCAATGCTCCTAGCTGTGAATTTCGGACCCTAGCTCTGCCGGCACCTAAGGAAACCTAGCAAACCTATATATTTTTGAAAAATAGACATCCAGGGAAATTCAGGATGAGGTGACTTGTGTGGCTTTCATCATGTTTTGTTACCCAGAATCTCTTGCAAACATCAAACTTTGTAAAAACACACATTTTCCTCACATTTCTGTGATGGAGCATTCTGGAATCTGCATGTATCCACAAACTTCGAGACATCCAGCATTTCCCAAAGTCTCCCACTAAAACTGTTACCTCACTTGTGTGGGTAGGCCTAGTGCCTGCTACAGGAAACGTCCCAAAACGCAATGTGGAAACATCACATTTTTTCCAGTGAAAAATTACCTTTGTTTTGCAATGTGCCTAGCTGTGGAGTTTGGACACTTGCTCTGCCGGCACCTAAGCAAAACTAGCAAACCAATACATTTTTTATAACTAGACATCCAGGAAAATTCAGGATGAGGTGACTTGTGTGGTTCTCACTAGGGTCTGTGAACCAGAATCCCTTGCAAATCTCAAACTTTGTAAAAATAAAAAACATTTTCCTCACATTTCTATGATGGAAAGTTATAGGAATCTAAGGGTACCAACAAGCTTCCACCAATCCAGCATTTCCTAAAGTCTCCCCATAAAAATGGTACCTCACTTGTGTGGGTAGGCCTATAACACGCTACAGGAAATGACCCAAAACCCAACATGGACACATCACATTTTTCCAGTGAAAACTGACGCTTTGTTGTAATGTGTCTAGCTGTGGATTTTGGACCCCAGCTCTGCCAGCGCCTAAGGAAAACTAGCAAACCTATACATTTTTCAAAAAATGACATGCAGGGGAATCCAGGATGAGGTGACTTGTGTGGCTCTCACCAAAATCCCTTGCAAATCTCGAACATTGTAAAATAAAACACATATTCCTCACATTTCTGTGACAAAAAGATATGGAATCTATGTGAAATCGCACACTTCAATAGGGGTGGGGGCATTGAAATGCCAATTCTGGGCAGCCCCCACCCCTATGTATTTAACAAATAATTATCCCTGGTGCCTAGTGGGCATTCTGCCCCCCCCCCAGCGGTCAGATCAGGGACCACTGCCCCCATATGCCTCCTGGGGGCAGAACGACTGTGGCTTTTTTGGGGGGGATTGGCATGCCCATTCTGGGCAGCCACATACCCTGAACTTTGAAAAAATATTCTCTGGTGCCTAGTTGGCAGTCCGCCCCCAGAGGGGCAGATAAGGGGCTAATGCCCCCATCTGCCTCCTGGGGGAGGCAGAAAGATTAGCAAATGTTCTTGGGGTGGGGGCATTAGCATGCCCATTCTGGGCAGTCCCCACCCCTACGTAAAAAAGAATTACCCCGGTGCCTAGTGGGCTTTCTGCCCCCCTGGGGGCCTATCAGGGGTTATTGCCTCCATATGCCTCCTGGGGGTTCTGAAATTCTTTTGCATTTATTGGGGGAAAAGGTGTGGGCAGCCCACACCCCTGGCCTATGAAGTAATATAATCCCTGGTGTCAAGGGTGCTTTCTTCCAGGGGGGCAGATTGGGGGCCACTGCAGAAATGCATTTTATGGCATATTCCAATGGGGCCACGGCAGAAAGACGTTTTATGCCATATTTGAAAGGGGAGAGCAAAGGCCCTTGCCCAAGGAGGGATCCACTAGGGAAGGGTACCACTGGAAGGGGAGATTCTCCCGTTTCCAACAATACCCCTCCCATGTGTTCCTGGTCTCGTAGGGCTGAGATAGCCCCACGAGCACTGAAACATTGAAACTGAAAATAAGGGGTCTCTTACGACAGAATGCGGGACCGTCCGCCAGGGGTGCAGCGGTCCCGCACCGGCAATTAGGATGCCACCGCCACCGTGGCGGTGGCATCCCCACTGCCCAACATTGTGGTGGGCAGAGCTCACAGCACCGCCTGCCACAATGCTGGTAATGCACATTGTGCATTGGCATGCACAAGGTGATAGGCACCATGTGCTGCCTGCCACTTTGTCCTTGCCAATGTAGGGGGTACCAAAGGTACCCCCCAAGTGCACTCCCCACCCCTGACACTTAGGGGTCCCACAACGGGCCCCCGCAGGTGGAAACCGCATGCCTTTCCATGGCGGCAACGCCACCATGGAAAGGCTCATCTCCACATTAATCATGATATGGATGGCGGTGTCTTGCAGACACCACCACCATGTCATGACCATTTTGCGTCCGGTCGACGAGTCGACCGGTGGAAAAGCGGCGGACGGTCTTTCCGTCCGCCGTGGACCCCCCAGCGATCCTAATATGGCGGGGGGACATTCAGGCAAGTATGGCGGGTGGATCGCTCCCGCCGGGCCGGCGGTAGCTACCGATATCCCGGCAGGGGTGATCCACCCGCCATCCTAATGGGGATCTATGTTTTAGTTTCATTTTTATTGTAATGACGACAGCACGTCTTGTGTGTGATTGTCATTACATTGAGAAAAAAGGCTTAGGAATGGTTCAATCAGGAATCGTTGCTCTCTGGAAGAAGGTAGACTCCGTAGGTTCCCAACACACCAAACACATCAAACAAAGAAGCACTCATCTGGGTGATCTTCAATGTAAGATCAGCCCAGTCTACCTGGTACAATAGGGTCTCTTCCACCGTATGAGTGCCTGATTCCCAAAAGGGCCTCTGCACTGGGGTCAGAATCTCCTCCATGAGAGTTCTCATGGTGGGGTTTTCACCCTAAGTGTGGATACTCCCCCCGCGACTGCGGAGCCTTCGTCATGAGTACGAAGGCCTCTTGTGAATCAGGCCCACAGTCTCTATGTCTCAGCCAACTTCTCATTAAGTTGCAACACCTATCAGTCTAGTTCATTAAACAAGAAGCCTATTCTAACATAACGAATGCAGTGATAAGACACTTGCAAAGGGTAAAAAACATGACACTAGTAAACTTTTATTAAAATGAAATTCAGGTTACTAGGGCCCAGTTACTCATTAAGGTAAAATTCAACTTAGCTTCCAACTAATGCATTTAGCATACACAAATACAGTGATTGCATTTGTAGAAAGTATATATTATTCCATTTGAGTAGATACATTGGCTAAAGTTCAGCTCAATAAACAGATGGCTTTTAATTAGGGTAAATATTTCCATCATCACACTTGGTTAACATAAAACACAGAGATTAATGCTGTTAAACACACATTATACTGCTCTAATTCACACTCTGATTGACAGCATGGCCATCACACAAATAATTGAACCTTCTGAGATCACCTCAAAATCGTGTTTTCTCTCCTTATGCCTTGACTTCTCTAATTGCTTCAACTCATCATAAACCTTACACTGCTTCTCCTCTCACTATACTGCATCCCTCTTTCTTTCAATTCCCTGTCCTTCGGCCACAACTTTCCTTGATCTCATGCATTTAAATCCTTTGAACATATCAAATAAAGTAATCAAGAAAATCCCAATAATCAAGATAGGCCCCAATATAGTGCCTCGAAGTACACTACCAATATTTTCAAGCCAAGTACCTATGGCAGAAAAAACGTTTCCAACTGCTTCCCAAATGCCAGTTACTTCCAATTCCTCCAAATCACATTTCAATTTAATGATAATCTTCACAAACCCTCTTATCTCCGTTCTCTTATCAGGTATGAAGGTGGAAAACTGCCAAACTTTCAGCATCTTAAAGACACTACCTTCCTTTGCTAGCAAGATGTCTAAGGCAAGTCAACTTAGACCTAATAGCTACTTGCTGGGTATTTACAGCCAGCTCTGCACCAGTTGTACTAGAGGCACATTTTCCCACTACTGTGGAAAGTGTTCTAATCTTTAAATCATTGAAGACAACCCCTACTAAAGGAATCATAGCTCCAAAAATGTCTCCTACTATTTGTGAAGTGCTACTACCACTAAATGTAGGTCTACTAGATGATCCCTTTACCCTCGTATGTAGATATCTGTATGATATGTTGTTTGGAACACTAACATAAGGTAACAGGTTTTGCATTTTGTCCACAAACAAAATAAACTGCAGGAATCACTTGATATTCTACCGTAAGAACTTGAACAAGCTCATCTAAAATTTCCTATTTTTGTCCACACACAATCAGTCCCATAAGTGAATTTCTGTCTGCACTTTTCCTCTTCTAAATGCACAACTTATGTTTATGTTGCCAATATAACTTCAACTTAGAATATTCACCCTTTACCTTCAACTTGTCTTCCTTCTTTTTCCCTTCATTTTTCAAAACATCACCTCCCCCTATTGACCGGTGGTACATATTGGGTCTCCTCACCTCTAGACCATGGATAAACTGCTTATCTACAGGACTCATAGCACATGTCAGCTTAAATCTATGAGGGCAATTACTGCCAATTTTATAAGGGGACTGAACGAACTAACAAGCAGTATTCATCTCATTTGCCTAAGGATGATGAGTCATGTGCATATTAAGGGGAACTTCAGAAATAATGTTCAAAGCATACCCTTCAATGTAAAAATCAAAGCAGAATACTACAAGTTATGCTAAAATAAAGAGGAAAATCATTGTAGGTAACTCCCTCAGCTCCTGAATCAGGGATGTGAGCACAGACGTAACAGTCCTATACCTCCAATGTATGTGTGTACATCCTGGTATAAAATCCTAACCTCCAAACTATGTTCATCTTCTACAGGATTTGCGTGCATAGAAAGCCTAAGTGGCGACCTAAAGTAGCCATGAATATGATAGCAACGATTAGCATTGCTGCTATCACTAATGCTGGTCATTGGTAAGGATACTCATAATATGTCTACAATCAGACCTTTAGAGTAGAGTGGCAGTGAGCAGACTTATAGATTCTGAAACAATTCTACTGCAAAGGGCAAAACGGATTTTTGATTGCACAATAAGATTAGCTTTCTGTACAGCAGTCTTTGTGGGTCATCCCCTAGGCCTACTCCACCTTCTTCTCAGATGTCAACCTTACTCTTCTTCTGGATCCTTGGACTTAGGGAATCTTTAAAGTCTGAAAAAGTTCAATTCAAACACACAGTTCATTATGATGAATATAATCAGTTCAGGAAATCAAACTCTCCTTGTAATGGTAGCAAAACCATGGAGGTTGTGGCGACTCTGCTCTCTAATCACCCACGTTTAGGTGAATTGATCAAACCCATTGTTGGCATAGTATGTACACTCAGGGGCTGAGTACTGTCAACAGTTTACCATCACTCTTTTTGATCTACTGAGTACTGGTTGTTAGTCTTCACTGTCACTTAACCCAGTCAATTCTGTCTCCTCAGTGACAATTTGAGGAATGTTTTCAACAGAGAAGCTTGATCCCAGTATCTCTTGCCTTCTCAGTTACTTCTCTCTCTCTCTCCTAGTCACATTGCTCCTTCACCAGGATCAGCATTGTCAACCACCTGTGCCTGATTCACTGTGGTTACTCCTGATTCGCTCCCACAAGTTCAGAATTCGCCTCAATTTGACTTTGTCTTACTACTGGAACATGAACTGCAGGTTGACTTTGAGGCTCTCAAGTCCTTGCCTCATACCCCCTCTGGATCCCGATGGCATAAATCCTTTAGTGACCACAACATTCCAAAATCATGGATCACACCAAAGTCATACTGACTATCAGTGAAAATAGTAACTTTCAGTTGGTCTGAACCACAGCACACTCTAGTAAGAAGGACCAATTCAGCCACTTAGGCAGAAGTTACACTACGGCGCCAGGAGGCTTCCACTACACCTTGAACCGCACAGACACCGTAGGAGGCTCTCAAATTTCCTGCATTGTTTTTCAAGCAAGAGAGGTCCACAAACAGAAACATAATTAAGCTCTGCAAGGGTTTCATCCTTGATATCAGGTCTTGGCTTGGTGCACAATTCCATAACATTCAAGACAGTCATGCTCAATCTCCCCCCAGTTTCACATTCAGCACGGGCAGCTGTGTAGCCTGCAGCAACTTTTCAATGTTATCTTCTCAGCAGTGAGTATAATCTACTCATAGTGTATTTATTTACTGTTGGTCAAATTAGATGTCTTAGTAAGAGAAGAAATATTTCTACAGAGTGAGGGACCAACACTATAAGAGAATAGTCCATAACTATATTCTCACTCTGCTCGATGCTGACACTGACTACTGTGACCACTTTCAGGCAGCCAGGTAGACCTGCAGCCATGATTTCAAGAGCCAGATGTATGACGCATTTTAGCTGTTGCAAACAAAAAATCGGGCCATTGGCGACCACGAAAAAGGGTCGGAAACCTGTTACTGATTCGCAAAAAAGGATTTACAAATCGCTATTATGAAGGGGCATGCCAATAGGGTCCCTTCCTAACAGTGAGTTGCACTGGTATATATAATTTTTTTGAGACCGCAAATGTGGCTGCAAAACAATCGTAATTACCACCAACTTCATGTAGGTGGTAAGCCAGTCACAAATTGGAAAGAGTCCACAGGATACCCCGTACCCTTTGTGAATGTGTGTGGAAAAAAAATGAAAGAGCAGGCAGTGGTTCCACAGACCACTGCCTGTCCTTAAAAATATGAAAAGAAAAATGTTCATCTTTTTCTTTTAAATACATCCCGTTTTCCTTTACGGCTACAAAATGGCGGCGAAGTAGGACGCGTAGTTTGGAGCTCCTACCTGCCGCCCACCGAAAATAGCACTACCGGACCTCTACGGGGCGCAAAATCAGCCTGAGGGATCACCAGAGGGTCTCTCTGTCGAGGGTCTTCCAGTGCGGTCCTCGTAGCACCGCTGTGGACGCCGAGGGCTGCGGCATCACCGAGACCGCGTGTGAGGTCTTGCGGCTCTCTCCTTGAGAACCGCAGAAGGTGGCTTCAACAAGGCGGTGGTCCGGAGCTCCAGACCATCGGGCCAGCTTCCTACAACTCGGCCGCCCCACCGGCAACCCGGATGACACGCGGGTTGCTCGCAACGCTGCCCAGCCGCTTGGGGCTTTGATCCGCTCCGGAGGGTGCCAAGCTCGGGACTGGGGTGTGGACCCCGCCCGAGCAGCTGCTGGGACTGCGGAGGTGATCACGGCTTGGGGGAGCTGCCTGCAGCTGCACCGCAGCACCCCCGGGACATGGTGGGTGCTTCCATCGTTTGGCAGAGGGGGATCGCCGGGCCGGCGAGCCCCAACAGATAGCAACGAGCAGCCTCCTAGGCCACAGGATCCCTGGCCTCCATTTTAGAGCAGCCCATGGAGGGAGCGCCCTCTGTGGAGTGGCGGTGACCAGCGGAGCTCTCTCTGCAGCAAAAAGTATTGCCGGCTCGGCGGTCTGCGGCCACACCAGGGGGTCGGCTCCTCCGTTGTCAGTGATCCGTGCCCCGCGCATGTCTGGTGAGTGAGGAGACAGCAGTGGGAGGCAGCACGGGGCCTGGGGAGGAGAAGTCAATAACGACACAGCTCTTCTCCATTGTGCCAACTTGAGACCCGGAGAGGCGCGTCGGAGCACGAGGGAGTGAGCCTGGCATTGGCTCTGGGATCAGTCCCGGCTCTGCAGAACCCCATAGCCGGCACCTCCAGCACCCAGGCCCGGGTCCCCGGTGTGCATCCCCGGTTGTCGACGGGGGGCCTGGCCTCCAGGGATCACACCGGACGTCATCAGCTGCCACACATAACCACCTCAGCATGGTTCCTGGTCTTCACCAGGCCTGGACACAGGTACGGTCTACATATCTATTGGGTCCACAATCGCACTAGGCCCAGAAAATCCCCGGCCTCGATTTCAAGAGTGCCCATGGGAGGGCGTAGGTACACCTGGCTGCTTCTTTGATTTCCCTGACTGGGCTCCCTCTGGTGGGGAAGCGTTGAACCCTGGGCCTGCACAGTGACTCCTCACACGCAATACGGAACACATCACACACCTGTCTAACCGAACTAGCCCACTGCTGCGACCCACGAGAACCCTCCCCCAGGTGGACTTGAGGTGGGAATGTCCTGTTGGTGATCGAGGGACGGGAGGCCTCCTGTCTTGAGTGGAGGCCGTCCCTGCATGCTGGAACCTATCGCACACAAAGCGCAAAGACCCCACGAACTCTGAGAGAACCTGGGGGGGCCCTGTCTGCCCAGACTGCACTGGCCTTTGACTCTTCCCATGGTTTAGGCCTGCTACCCCTTGGTCAGGACCTCGCCTCCTGTCGCAGCCGTCTGACCGCTCCAGAGCAAGGCCGTGGTGATCTAAGGAAGTGGCATAGGAGGTGGTGCTTTTTGCCCCCACTTGGTGACATATACTCTACAGTGGAAGCAGCCAGGCCGGGTGTGATCGAGGGGGATAGACGCGGCCTGCATTGTGTACCTGTTGTGTCATCCGCCTGATGCCTTGTTGGACAAGCTGGGAATCCTCTAGCGCCTGCTCCTCTCTGTACTGGACTTTGGGACGACAAAAGGGCAAGTCCACGTCTAGGACAAGAAAGGGGAAACCTCGGAAGGATATTTTTGGTCGCTCGCTGTCCAACCCCAACATGGCGGCCGCAGTCCCTGAGAATGAGGCCTCTAAACCCTCCGTGTCATCTGGAGATGAACCGATAACAAAAGCCTTTCTGGAGTCACTGTTCCTCACCCTCCGGGAAGATATAGTCAGTCAAAACTGAATTCGCGGCGAACATCAAGGAGATACAAAGGGTAGTGGACGCTGTGGGAGAACGGGTGGGCACTTTGGAGGAGAAGAGCGACACTGCTGCAACCGAGATGACAATGCTTCAACAGGAAGTAATTAGAGTGCAGGACCAACATGTGGACATCCAATCACATCTAGAGGACTTGGAAAATAGGTCCCGCAGACACAATATCAGGATCCTTGGGTGAAAGCTAATGAGGACACCAAAGATCTGTTCGCATTTAGCAACAGCCTCTTCCGTCATAAACTTGGTGACTCCCACGTTTCCGACATCATCCTAGACAGAGCGCACAGGGTCGGGCCACCGCGAGCACCCAATGCCCCTCCAGCAGATATCCTGGTGTGCATGCAGGACTTCAGGATCAAGGAACCCATCCTCACTAGGGCGAGATCTCTACACCTCATCTCCTTCCGCGGCCACTCCCCGGTGCTGTACCAGGACTTAGCTTTGATCACTCTTCAACGTCGCCGACAATTCCGTCCTGTGACAGTACACCTTCGACAGCAGGGGATCCCGTACTCTTGGGGTCACCCATTCCGACTAATCTTCCGCTACAACAGCAAACTCCATCAACTTCGTTAATTAATAGATTCTTGCCGATTGCTGGGCCTCGCCCCACCGATCGAGGAAGATGAAAAACACAGCACTGGTACAGGGCCCGAGATATCCCCGTCAGGATGGCAACGGCAGGGCAGGCGAAGACGCTCCCGGAAACTGCAGAAATCTGAGATAGCCAGGAGCCAGCAGGCAGCTGTCACTGCCGTATCGGAGGCCCTCACAGGGGAGGGTTCCAGCACCAAATGAAACTCTGTTCTTTTTTACCTTCTGCATACTCCCTTACTAGGCCTAAGTGGGCGGCGGGTGGAATGGTGCTCTTTCTATTGGTCACAAGACGTACACACCTCTTTTTTCTGACCGGTCGTCTCGAGATGATGGACAATGTTACATGACCTTGACTGTTTGAACTGTCCCCAGCTGGATGTTGTATTGGGGCTTTGTTTTCAGGGGTTTTTGGGGTTTGTTTTGGGCTGGGTCCCCTCGTCCACCTATTCTCTTTGCGCTATGCGGACCGGCTATTAGGTGGTATAGGCTGCCCTCTCATAGTCACCCATCCCTTAGCCCGTATGACTGCTCACGATGTGGCACAGCTTACGCTCCCTGTTAACCTCGATGCCACACAAACCTATTAGAATTCTGACACTTAACGTTCGCGGCTTAAACAATCCCATTAAACGCAGGGCAGTCCTCCACTACTTGGAGCAATCCAAAGCCGACATATGTCTCCTGCAGGAGACACATTTTATCCACAAAAGACCACCACAGGATGAAATCACGCACCTTTCCCACACAGATGTTCTCCTCCAATCCTACTAAATCTGCCGGGGTTGCCATTCTCGTTTCCCGTTCCTTCCAAGGAAAAGTGCTCCAGAAAGAGGCTGAGATCAGGGGCCGCCTGCTCACATATCAGTTTCTTGTGGCTGGAGTTTCCTTCATAGCAGGATCCTTATATGCCCCTAATGAAGGGCAAGACACATTTTTTCACAATGCACTTACTGAGGCAACGACCAACTCAGAGAGGCGCCTACTGATGGGTGGGGACTTGAATTTAGTATTTGATAACATTCACGACTGCTCGTGCCAGCGAACAAGCCAGGTTGGTGCTCTTTCCCCGACAGGGCCGGCCCGCCTCCAAGAGCTAGGTATTGTCGATTTATGACAGTATTTCCATCCCCTCAGCCGAGCCTACACTTTCCACTTGGGAGCTCATAAAACATATGCCAGACTAGACTATCTCCTTAGTTCCGCCCCACTACAAGCACTTGCAACTGACTCCGAGATTCTGACGGCATCCCTCTCAGATCACTCCTCAGTCATTGCCTCCTTCCAGTTCCCTCCTACACGACAACCGTTGAGACACTGGCGACTGCGCGACGCATTGCTGCATCAGGCCTCTACAGTTGACCAAGTTAAGGCCGCTATCACGAATTACCTTGCCCTCAACATTACTCCAGACACCTCTTTAGCGACACAATGGACGGCCCTCAAGGCGATGTTACGGGGGAATTTATAGCCATATCCACAGCCGAAAACTTAGAGCACAGAGATGAGCTTACTCAACGGGTAGCTGAACTTGAGCAGATGCACCAGCGCACTGGAGCGGCCAGAGCCTGGCGTCAACTTTGCGTGGAACGGAAACTGTTTGCGGCACTCGACCAGGACCAGGCCGAGTATGCGGCTCTTCGACTCCGCCACTCCTATTTCACCTGGGGCGATAAATGTTGTTGCCTCTTAGCGCACAAACTGCGGGAAACCAGGCAGCGACAGGGAGTGCAGACCATTCACACCACTGGGGGTGAGCTCACCACAGATGACATGGCAATTGCGGAAGCCTTCAGAGACTTCTACGCGACGCTGTACTCAGGCGACACTTTAGATGCACAACATAGCATTGATTACTTAGCCACAGCGCTAATACCCACTCTCAACAATGCACAGGTCGACTGCCTGGACAGGGACATAGGTACGGAGGAGATTATCGCAGCGATCTCTCGCCTCAAGCTTGGCAAATCACCTGGGCCAGATGGCTACACAGGGGCCTTTTATCAAACCTTCTGCACCCAAGTAGCTCCCATATTGCGTGATCTATTTAATACCTTCGCACAGGTCGGGCCATCCCAGAGGAGATGCTGGAAGCATCACTCGTGGTCATCCCGAAACCCGGGAAGGACCGAACACAATGCAGCTCGTATAGGCCAATTTCCCTCTTGAATGTAGACATTAAGCTTTACACTAGTATCCTCACTACTCTTCTCGCACCATATATGATCCAATTGATAGAGCCAGACCAGGCCGGCTTTATTCCGCAACGGCAAACGAGTGATAACACTAAGAGAATCCTCCACCTGATAGAGAAGGCGTCACGCACAATGGGGGAGTACATGATGCTGGCCATCGACGCTGAATAAGCCTTCGATTGGGTACATTCGGCCTTGGCGAAAAACTACGCACTCGGATCCTCAACTTTTATCGCTTACCGAAAGCGACTGTGCGGGTGAAAGGCCAGACGTGTCCTCGCGCTTCTCTATAGGCAGAGGCACTAGACAAGGGTGCCCTCTTTCGCCCCTCCTATTTGCGCTCTATATGGAGCCGCTTGCTCTACGGGTCAGAAGCAACCCTCTCATCACGGGCATTAAATTTGGAGGGGATACCCATACCATTAGCCTGTACGTGGATGATATTCTGCTCTCCCTCTCTAGCCCGATCCCCGCGATGCGCGCCCTTTTCATAGAGCTGCACCGCTTTGCACAGGCCTCCGGATTTAAGGTTAACATAGATAAGTTCATTACTCTAGCCATTTCTCTCTCCTCTACTACGTTAGCTCATCTGCAAGACGAACATACTCTCCAGTGGTCAACCTCTTTGATCCCCTATCTGGGAAATCAGCTAGGGCCCACCATACCAGCCACTATTGACATCACCTACTCCAAACTCCGTACGCACATTCACAAGGAACTAGGGCAATGGAAGCACCACACTCTATCTTGGTTAGGCAGAATAGCAGCCACTAAGATGACCGTTCTTCCTCAGATCCTGTACCTCTTCCAGACTCTTACCCTCCGGCACCCTCCGGGCTGGATCCAACAAACACAAGCTGACTTAGCACACTTCATTTGGCAGGGCCATAAGCCCCGGTTCAAGAACGCGGTCACGGTTCTCCCACCGGAGAAGGGGGGAGTCGGGATTCCGGACCTACAGCTCTACTTTTATGCCTCACAACTTCGATATCTGGTAGAATGGCAGAGCCTCGAGTCGGAGAAACACTGTTTTTTTCAAGACCAGGCGGTAGCTGCTAGGCCCCTACAGGGCATCCCCTTTCTTCGTCAGACAGATAGGCCACCCAATCTCTCTGCGTCATATATCATGGGCACGATCATGGAGGTTTGGGGTCACACTAACACTGCCCACGGTCCGAACTCCTTTCCCTCCCCCTGACGCTCCTCTTTAATAACCCAGAATTTCTACCTGGTATCAACCCCAAGGCCTTCGCAGCATGGCGTCCCATCGAGTGCCGATCCCTCGGCCTTCTCTTTGACCTAGAAGGGATTATTCCGTTCCCACAACTCAAGACACACTATGGCATCCCTGAATCGGACCGCCTACCCTACCTCCAACTCAGGCATTGGGGTCTTCAACCACATGTCAAACCAGGCGCTCAGCACCTGCAAACCCCTTACGAAAAATGGCTCATCACCCGCACCTCCGATAAAAAAATAATTTCCGACCTATATAAAGAGTTGTTACTGACTTGTACCCTTACCTACAATGCTGGTCGAATGCGATGGGAGCGGGAACTGGGATGAACACTTAGCCATAAGGTGTGGGATGGCATCTACCACAGGGCGTGGCACTCAGCATTCCACATGAGCCTTACAGAGACACTGACTAAGGTAGCCACCTATTGGTACTACACACCGGAACGCCTCCACTGCTTCGATGCTCGACAGAGTGCCCTGTGCTGGAGAAGATGTGGGGAAGTGGGCACCCTCACGTATCTTCTCTGGAGCTGCGACCGCATCCAACCATATTGGTCTCATATATTAGATGAGGTAGATAGCCACTTTGATACACAACTCCCACAATTCCCCGCACACATTCTTCTGGGACTACCCAATCCTATAACATATCCCCTAAAGTCTAGGAGGGGTCGGTTGATAGCTATCACACTGGGTGCAGCCACTCAAAATATTCTTGCGCACTGGCACTCCACCCAGCCACCAACACTCTCCGGATGGCTACAGAGGCTTTGGCAGGTGCTTGGAATGGAAAAGCTCACCCTCACTTTAGCTGGCAAAGGGTATGAATTTCCAGAGCTGTGGCGACCCTTTATGACCTTGCTCACAACTGAATTCCGAGAATTGACATGTCCCCGATACCTCAGACTTCTTCGCCTTGCTGATACACAAATCCCGCAAGCTGGCTCCTCGCATAACCCCAAGTAGCCACGCTGATTTCCTGAGCACTCAAAACCGTATGGTCGTACATGTGGCCCCAAGTGTGGCAGATTAATATTCAACAGGCCTCACCATGCATTTGAGTAAGCACTGAGAGGATACAGCTCTCCCTCTCACTGCAAAATAACACTAATTCTTTACTGTAATCTGGCATTATGTAGTAACCTGTGTTGTTTGTATCTGGTGTTAGGTTTGAAAACCCCATTCCTGCTATGCACTCATTTCATGTTATATTAGGTTAGCAGTGTGTGGCTAAATAGACAACATTTGTATTCACGTTATGCAACCCACTAAGTTATCCCTGTAATGTGCAAGCTTTAGTTAGCGAGTGTGACTCCATTTTGTATTTCGTAATTCCTATTAGGCTTCTTAGGCTGTGCCTGAACTAGGCCTCATTATTCGTATTGCTTGCCTCAGCAGAACACTGTATTTCGTTATTATTTTCTCTTCTGTTCAAGGCTGCTTCCCGACTTACTAATGAATAGGCCATTCTGCCCTCGCATACCTACCCAAGTGTGTAGTTCTGCTCCCATGTTAGGACACGCTGAGATTCAGCGTGGTAACCTTGAGTTACAGATAGCATGTACTCATCTGCCAGGTGATAGCCCATCCTTCTGTGCCTCCTTTGTTCATGTTTGCCCAGGCCGGTAACTTTCCACTGTAAGCGTGGTTGGAGGCTCTTGGGAAGAATGATTATGTGTTGCAGACTGTTGGGTGGTCAGTCCCTCGGCAGACATCTTAGGGTGCAGGTCAGATTGGACTCCTCTGCAGAGTATTGTTAATAAAAGCCTGTTTGTATTCTCTACTCTCTGTTGGACTCTTCATTACTTGGGAAGGCATAGCAGGTGGTTGTAAATATCCCGGGTGGCCCCTAAGGGCTACTTCCTTCAGGTGGCTCCCGAACAGGGACCCCGCAAGGTGACCCGACTCACCCACAATTGGGTTGCAGGGTCGGGGTTGCATCTGGTTGGTCAGGCGGATCAGGGTACCCCACACAATCGGGCTTGGTTCTCGCAACTGCCCCGCCCGTCTGATCGGGCGACTCCTCATCTAGTGATCACCGGCTGGGGTCCTGAGAAGGCAAAACCTTGGAGTTGAACGTTTGGTCCAAAGAGTCGGCAGTGGAGAATAATTTAACTCGACCTGTGTGCACCAGGTAAGTGATTTGATTCTTGGAAAAATTGTGCCATTCTTGAACGGCACGAGCCTACGGGCTGTGTCCTGGTATGGTCTCTGGACTGTCTTGTTACGGTTTTCGGATTCCTTGCTTGAACGACACTAGCCGAAGGGCTGTGTCTTGGTACAGTCTCCGGACTGTCTTCTTGAATTTGGTACAGCCTCCGGGCTGTCTTCTCAAACTTGGTACAGTCTCCGGAATGTAGGGAGCGGTCTCCGGACCGTTTTGTTTGGTCTTGAACTATTTTTTATTATTTAATTTTTTTCTTTATTATTTTTGAAGGTGTTATACTTGTCCGTTGGGGACAGTGCATGTGTCTTATATTAAGATGCCTTGTCTAAGTAAACTGGGGTGTTTTGGATGACGGTGTTGTTCTACTAAGGCTCGACTGGAAGAGAGCCAGCCTGCGCCTCTGGAGGGTACCCCAAATTCTGATGTATACGTCAAGCATGGTATTGGCCCATTATGTTTTGCACATTGTGGAATAAATATACAAGGGACAAAGCTGAGTTAAAATGGACACTTACTGGCTCATTTGATGAACAAAAATTGAATTTCTTGGAGGACAAAATGTTTGCCAAAAAGAGCAGGCAGTCGATGTTTGATTCTCTAAGAGTATGGCAAAAGGAAGCAAAGCAACGGTGTATGAGAGCAGAGAAAGAGGCCTGGAAGACACAGACGCAAACCATAACGCAGAAAGCAGTGGCCTATGAAAGGGAAAAGATAGTGAAAGGCATACAATGTGCAAATAGAAATGTTTGATTGCAGATTGATAAATGTTATGTTACTAGAGAGGAAGGTGATGTTTTAGTTGAAGAGCTATTGGATACTCGCCCTCCTCCACCTTATGCTCCTAAGCGGATATACCCAAAAGTTCCACCATCTTAGTCCCTGGCCCCCGGTGCCTCTCTCCCAAGTATTTCTGCCACTAGCCAAACTGCTTCAGACCCAGCCCCACTTTCTACCTCTCCACTCATGCAAGTAACAGGGGTGGGAGCCGTTAGCTCTCCTGTTATGTCTACTGACCGTATAAGCTGCTACGCCCCCTTTCTCTCCTAGAACACTGTTTCCCTTCATGATGATACCTGTCTCTTCATCTGCTTTTTCTCCCTCAAGTATGACACCCTAAGCACTGCAGAATGGCGAGACTCCTGTACGTGGGACACATGAAGGGAATTGGGCGGCAGCACGAGACCGCATAGAGAAAGTGTTGGTGCGTTCTGCTGTGGGTGATGAGGAAAAGCAAATGGTGGTGAATCAAGCAGCTCACTGGGCCCGGAATGCAATCTATAGTGTGGAAGATGTGTGGAGTGTGATGAAAGATTATGAACCCTTCATACAGCAGCATGCTCTTAAGCACATGTCGGCCACACTAATAGGGCTGTGGGAGCAGTGTTTTCAGGGTATTGCACCGCAGATCATCTATGACATACGGGACAGGGTACATGCTACAGGTATGGGTCCCAATGAGGTTTTTGGTAATGTAACGACCTTGGTGGATTATCGGGGCAGATTGCTCCAAAAGGATCCGACGATGGTGATCCAGAGCCCAAGGAGGGAGGTCCATCCCATTTACCATCCTGAAATGCCAGAACTGCGCGACTCCACGAATACTGTAATTAGGCCACGAGTCGATGCTCAGTTTCAGGAGCAGTGGATATACACTCCATGGAAGAGGAGTGAGGTAATATCCCTTAATGGTCAATTGCCAGACCTTTTCAAAAACCCGACTGCATACAACAAAGAGTTGACAGAGGCAGCCTCCTCCAAGGTGATGACGTTGGCTGATATTGAGTTGTTCTTTGGCCTGTTGGTACCGGTGGATATATGGAGGCAAGTGCATACACAGGATCATATAGTGGAATAGGGAGGAACATGGGATCAGATCAGGACGTGGGATAAGGAACACAATCCCAGCGAGAAGCCGAAGGCAGAGTTATTGGCTTTGCCGGGTCGCATTATCACTTATATGCATTCCCTTATCCGCCAAGACGGGTGGATTGGGACAAGTTGACTGCATGTCGTCATAAGAAGGACAAGAGTGTGTCTGATTTCTTTACTAGGTTTGAAGGGGTGTTTCTCGACTTTAGTTTTCAGGACCTGTCGTTGGAAGGTGGTGTCCGGTTGTTTGTCAGCAGGTTAGTTAATAACTTGCTTCCTGAGATTGCGACTAGATTTCAGGCTTCAGAAAATACTTGGAGCACCTCCTTCCCGTCGGTAATACTGAGTATGGCACAGTACTGCGAGCATAGAGAGAATGAAGAGAAGGGGAAAGTGGAGAAAATGTAAAAAGAGTTGAAAACGAGGGTGTTGATGCAGCAAGTTCGGAGGGGAAGTGGAAGAGGAAGAGGTTCGGGTTCGGTCCAGCGGCTACCCTGGACTAACAGGGGTGGTACTTCGAGTGCACTCATTGGGCTCAACCAATGTGCATATTGCAAGTAGGAGGGACATTGGTGGAATGAGTGTCCGGAGTTATTGCCGAAAGGTGAGGCCCGAGAGGTCGGGGTTTTAGAGGACGTGGAAGAGGAGGAGGAGGCCGGGGGAGATGCAGTCAGAGAATACATCATCTACTCAACAGAGCGGGAACTATTTTGACGACCCCCAAGGGAGGCAGTACAATCATGATGACTATGACATGGACGAAGTGACGAGGATATCTCATAACTAGGATAGCCAGGGACATGGCAAGGGATCAGTTCTGGTGCCTGTAGATGAACGCGGACCCTATGTCACTGCAGATCTGCAAGGCATGGCTAAGACATTTTTGATTGACACAGGTGCTATGAATAGCTCTGTTTCTCGTTTGCTGGTCCTGGGGAAGCTCAGTCTGGCCAAAATAATGTGTTGGTAGGTTTTTCAGGCATGCTGGTTGTAAGCCCCATTTCCAAACCTCTTGCTTTGACCATTGGCCCCTTCATGGTTGATTCACAATTTTTATTAACTTCAAATTCTGGGGAGAATTTGTTGGGATTGGATTTGTTAAAAATGTTACATGCGACAATTTTTGTTCTCCAAACGGCGTTTACATGACAATTGGACCACAAGTGGCCCGTGCTAAACAATGCTTTGCAAAGGATGCCCCCCACCCGGCTGAGTTTAACGATGTGCCACGCACATTATGGGCTACGGGAGACACGGATGTGGGGTTACTCCAGATCCCACCGGTCTCTACACCGACAATGCTGTATTGACACGTAGTCCCCAGTACAAGATTTCTCAGGCAGGAGAAAAGGCCTTATTGCAAATATTACAGGATTTGATTAAGTCTGGTGTGGTTGAGGAGACAGCGGCAAATGTATGTGATAGCCCTATTCTTCCTATTCTTAAAAAGACACCCTTGGATTCTTTTGATGCTCACCCTGATGTTTACCGCTTTGTAATTGACCTTAGAGAGGTTAACAAAATAGTGGTTCCCCAGTACTCTGTGGTTCCAGACATTACCAATATCTTGACAATGATTCCCCCGTCAGCAAACTGCTTTTCTGTGATCGATTTGAAGAATGCTTACTTCAGCATTCCAAACCATGTAGATAGCAGATATCTGTTTGGATTTGCAATAGCTAGAAGGAGCTTTAGATTCTGCCGTGCTCCACAAGGCTATAGAGAAAGTCCTAGTATCTATAGCCAAGCTTTGAAAGCTCAATTGGAACTTCCCCCTGGTAATGTGCTGTTGCAGTACATTGACAACCTACTTGTGGCATTGGACACTGAAGATGGTTGTAAAGAGGCCACAGTTTAATTACTGTTGTATTTGGCACACCATGGACACAAGGTGTCACTTACAAAATGTCAATATTGTCGATAGGAGGTCACCTATTTAAGTCACCTACTGTCGAAGGAGGATCGCAGACTAACACCTGAACGCATAGCTGCTATTACTTATATGCCTGTTCCTAAGACCCAATGCGAGGTGCATGCTTTTATTGGTATAACTTCGTATTGTCGTCACTGGATCCCTAATTATTCCTTACTAACAAAACCCCTCCTTTACCTGACTACCAAAGAAGTGCATGAACCCTTGCCTTGCACATCTGCATGCCATCAAGCTTTTGAGCAATTAAAGATTGCGCTTTGCTCTGCTCCTGTGCTTGGTACTCCTGATCACCAGAAGCCTTTTGTGCTCTACATACACGAGGCGGGTGGTTGCGCGCTTTCTTTTCTAACACAGGGTTTCGGTGGACCCTGCGCTTATTTCTCTGCTATTCTTGATAACGTTGCCAGAGCTCTCCCGAGCTGCCTGAGAGCTGCCGCGGTGGTGGCAGTTTCTATCAGACAATCGGCAGGGCTCATCCTTGATACTGATCTCACAGTAATGGTACCTCATGCTGTGAATACACTATTGAATAAGACAAAGACGCAGCACCTTACTAGTGCACGTCTGACTGGATATGAATTAACCTTGTTTGCTCTGCACATTACCATCAAACGATGTGCTATTCTGAACCCAGCCACGTTACTACCCCTTAAATTTGGAAGAAAAGGACAATGTCCATCATTGTTTATTTCGGACTGAGGAAGGAACGAAAGGACAGGTAGACCTTACTGATGTTCCCTTACCTGAATCCCAAGGGGAACTATATGTCGATGGCTCTTGTTTCAAACTACCAGATGGCATTACCCCTGCAGCTTATGCAATCACAACCCTACACACTGTAGTTGAGACATCCTGTATCCCATACCAATCGGCCCAAGCTGCAGAGTTGGTTGCCCTCCTTAGGGCTTGTGAGTTGAAAGAGGGACTGACTGTCAATGTCTACACCGACTGCCAGTATGCCTTTGGGGTGGCCCATAATTTCAGGCACCTCTGGGTGCAAAGAGGGTTCTTGACCTCGTACGGGTTGCAAATACAGCATGGCCATTGATACATAGACTGTTTTCAGCATTGAAACGTCCTGATAAGTTGGCAATAATAAAATGTAGCGCTCACAAAGCAGTAACAGATGACGTTGGAAGGGGAAATGCGTTTGCAGATCAGATAGCTAAGGAGACAGCTAGATCAAAGATGAATAAGATGTTTGTGGCAGGTCCCACTAGGTGGGTCCCACACAATGGAATGTTCGAGGACACATTAGAAAATGTCAGGGAACCACAGAGTGAGGCGACCTTAGATGAACTGCCAATATGGGAGGAGAGTACAGGACGTTTGGACGAGGATGGGTGCTGGACTGACCTGTCTGGGAAACAGAGATGGTTGCTGCCTAATGCCTACGTGGTCCCTGATGTTACCATGGCCCACGGCCCAGCACACGTTAGTGCCAAAGGAAAATGTAAGCTACTGGACCTAGTATGGCAGAACAATAATATCTCTAAGGTAGCCACACACCTAGTGATTCACTGCATTATTTGTATGAAACATAATCCTGGGAAAGGCAATCCTACACCCGCAGGTAACTTTGCACCGCCTTCCTTCCCTTTCGAAGGTTCTCCAGATGGATTTCATCAAAATGGAACGAGTGAACAATTTGAAGTATGTGCTGGTTGTAATTTGTGCATTCAGTAAATGGATTGAAGAATATCTAACTAAAGAGAACACAGCTGTAGCGACGGCAAAGGTGCTTCTAAAAGAGTTCTTCCCGCGCTTCGGTTTGCCACATTTGATTTGGAGTGTCACCGGAAGTCACCTCAATTCAAAGGTTATCAAAATAGCGTGTGAGGGTCTGCACATTAAACAGAAGTTCCATGCAGCTAACCACCCACAGTCAGCAGGTCTCGTGGAAAAATACAACAGGACTCTCAAACTGAAATTAGCACAGATTCAAGAAAGTACAGGTTTGCGATGTCCCGATGCTCTACCCTTGGCTTTGTTATCTACCAGAGCGACAGAGCATTCTAGAACATGGTTGTCCCCGTACGAAGTGGTCTTTGGATGCTCCGCCAACGTCTGGGGTGTTCCAAGACCCAAGTGCTTCTCCGAGATAGAGTACCCCCTGCTTGTGGACTATCTGTATGAGTTAACTAAAGATCTTCATTCTATCCACCAACAGATTCACGACACACTGCAACCAGTACCAGAGGGCCCCGGGCATCAGTTCAGCTCAGGGAGTATGTCTTGGTGAAGAATTTCCAGTGAAAGAGCTGAATGGAGCCTCGTTGGAAGGGCCACTGTTGGTCCTCCTTGCCACCCGCACCGCAGTAAAGTTTGAAGGCCGGAAACACTGGGTGCATGGAACACACGTCAAGAGGATCCCTCTCCCACTTCCTTATGACTGGTGAGTCCTCAATGGCATTGCTGACCAGGAAGGGAAGCGAGTGTCCCATTTTGTTCCCTTCTCTGACGCCCGATTGAGGTGGGCGCAGACAGACCAAGAAAGTGACATGGCCTTGCTTGCGGCGGTCCCCCCAGAGATAAGGGCCACCCGTATACTCCAGTTTCTGGTGCACATCAATCTGAATTTCAATGCTCACCTGACCCTGAGTTTCACCCCCTTTTTGTTGATGAGACAGTACCTGGAGCCACCAGGCACCAGGTATAACCTGCGCCCTCGACGAAGGGACAGTGCATCAGAGGGACAGTCTAGGAGTTAGGGAAGGACTTGTGACCAGGTTGTAGGTACCCTGTCTAAGGTACCAGTGATAAGAATAGGGAACAGAGATTCGTGCACTGGCCTGGAAACTGGACAGGATTAACTGAGGGTGTATTCTCAGGAGGGAGGGTGCCCTATCCTGAAAGAAGAGGATTTGTTTTCCAGCAAGGGTTGCAATCGCGCAGCTCCCCAGTGGGAGTGCTTCATAGCACAGTCATTGATGAACAATAGGAGTCTGCCAGCGAGGCTCTAGAAGGGGTGTGCCCCTCTGGTCGGTTGTATTTTTGTGTCTCCAATTCCAAAGATTTCTTTCTATGTACCCATTTGGCCGTGCAGCCATGAAGGAGGAACAACCCCTGGTGGCCCCACCAATACAGCAGAATAGTCCTCTGTGGTCTAGTGGTCTACTGGGAGTAGGGTAGCAGTGGTAGTAGTCTTTCTCATAGTAATGCTAACACTATTTGAGGTAGTATGGTATTTAGAAGAACAGAATCCTGTGCACACTTTGATAGGGACTACCCCGGCTCCACCTGAGCACCTGTTTGTTACACTGGCCCCGCATAAAGAAAGTCAGACTTATGTCGAGAACGCCTTTTTACAGATGCTTCACTGGGTACACAGCACCACTAATGCCACGTACTGTTGGGTGGGTGGGTTACTTCCCTCAGTTATGTACAAGAATGATTTATTGGTGTCATTACCCCTGTCATATTTAGGTAGCTGTGAGGCCTGGTTTCAGTTGCTTTCTATGGTGTACATGCACTATCATGCTGATGCTATGAACATGGTACCGTCTGATTACGAAGCAGTGTTGGAGTATATAGTAGTACACCAAGGATATACACCCGGGGCAGATGGCAAGGAGAGTATCCTACATCCAGAAGCTTGCATCAATGCTTATGAAGATAATAAGAATGTCACCTCGTTACAAAATGAAATGTTGGATTTTCAAGGATTTAATGTACTGAATACTTCAAATGTTTCCAGGAACGAAATATCACTGAAGACAAAGCCATGCCCGTCTTTTGATCAATACAGCAGCTAGTTTCTGTGTTGAAGGTTCAGGGAACATTCCAGTAGGAGAGAGCAGTTGTAACTACACATACCAATTGAAAACTACTAGTAGCCCACCTTTGCTTAAACCTCCACATGTATACTTCGTTTGTGGGGAACAGGCTTATATATGGCTTCCTGGGGGATGGTCTGGCCGGTGTTAAGTCTCCTTTCTTTTACCCCCGTTTACATTGCACGTCTAATTATCACAAAGATCCTAGGCTACAACGTAGGGATCTATATTTGTATCATGTTAAAAGAGTTGTCAACGCAGAAGATATAGATCAGACAGATACTTCCTGACAGCAATTTACTGATATAATGAAGGGCATTCTGCCGTTCTGGGGCCCCATGTTCAATAGTCGTAATATTTGTCGCCTTGCCAGAGTAGTTGAGGGAGTTATTAATACTAACACAGGTATACTGACTAATCTTACAGACAAGCTTCAGGCTATGAGGCTTGTTGCTCTTCTAAACCGAATGGTTTTAGATGTCATTCTTGCTGATAGGGGTGGAGCCTGCTGCATCATCAGCAGCAGTTGTTGTGTTTACATTCCTGATAACGCCCATAATGTATACTCTGCAATACAGAAATGACACAGGCTTGCTTCAGATAACCATCAGGATAATGGTTCATGGTCCCTCACAGGGTGGTTCTGGGGTCTGCTGACATCATGGGGCTGGAAGATACTACTTTTCCTAGTAGCTATCGCAGGTGTCATCTTTACATGTTGCTTAAGTATTAATTGCCTTCCAGTCTGTTGCACCTATTGCGTGAGTAGGCTCACCCCTACCCCTAAATTGTCAGGATGTGATAATAGGGTCTCTACTATGATGATGCAGGATATGCAGGAGATGATGCTTATCAACGAAGATATGTTTGAATGCTAAGTAGATTTTGATACACATGTGCTGCCTTATTCTCCCTCGTAACCTGAGTGACTGCATTTTCTTCCTCCCCACTTAGAAGTGTAAAGACCCTACCGGATAGCCACAATAAAGCATTTAGCCACTCATGCTAAAAGGAGGGTCTGTTAGATTTGAAAACCCCATTTCTGCTATGCTCTTGTGTCATGTTATATTTGATTAGCAGTGTTTGGCTAAATAGACAACATTTGATTCCCGTTATGCAACCCACTGAGTTATCCCTGTAACGTGCAAGCTTTAGTTAGCGAGTGTGACTCCATTTTGTATTTCGTAATCCCTAGTAGGCTGCTTAGGCTGTGCGTGAACTAGGCCTCATAATTCGTATTGCTTGCCTCAGCGGAACACTGTATTTCGTTATTATTTTCTCTTCTGTTCAAGGCTGCTTCTTGACTTACTAATAAATAGTCCATTATGCCCTTGCATACCTACCTGAGTGCGTTGTTCTGCTCCCATGTTAGGAGACACTGAGACTCAGCGCGGTAACCTTGAGCATGTACCCATCTGGCAGGTGGTAGCCCATCCTTCTGTGCAGGTCAGATTGGACTCCTCTGCAGAGTATTGCTAATGAAAGCCTGTTTGTATTCCCTACTGACTGACCGACTCTTCATTACTTGGGAAGGCATAGCAGGTGGTTGTAAATAACCCGGGTGGCCCCTAAGGGCCACTTCCTTCACTGGTTACTTACTCCCTAGCAGCTCAACCAGTGTGAATGTGATGCATGGAATGTTGGTGTGTGAGCCTTGAATGGAATGTTTGGGTGCCTAGATATCTTCAAAGGAATGCTACAGAACCTAAGAAGAAACTTCCAGTCTGAAGTACAAGGCGTGCCAGCTCCACCAGTGTATTTTACATCTGATGGCCCCAGCCTGCTTGTACTTCTTTGGGTTTAACAATTGGATTTCCTCTTCTGTAACAGCTTGTGTGATCCTGAGCACTACGCTAGTGTCCTTCACAATGGACAGCCTCAGCCTTCTTGTACTTCACTGGGCTAAAGGATTGGGAATTCCTCTTTCCACGGCAGTTTGTGTGATCCTCAGCAATTCACAGCCCCAGCCTGCTTGTACTTCATTGGGTTAAACTATTAGATTTCCTGCTTTCCTTCAAATCAACTCGTTTTGGTGGTGCTTAGAAGCATACATTCTTTACAGCTTTGGTGTTTACAAGCAGCATGGGCACATCTATGTGTGTGCTGGAAAAGGGAATGCTGTACTCTGTCTTCGTGCCTTTTGAAATCCTCTTTAACAGTGTTGGATTTGAGCATGCACTGTGTTGCCTTCTCAAAGTGCGTTTCCATTGTTTGGGAGTGCACAGTGTTTCATTGGAACATGGCCTCTAAGCCGGCATCAGGATCAAGCCCTTTGCAGTGAGATCTTTTTCTTTGACATCTACATCTTTTACTTTGGTCGTCAATGGAAATATGACTAGTGCCAGCACCATGTGTCGATCTTTTGTCGTGTGCATACATCATATGTTGTGCGGCCCCCGGACTGATGGCTGTTTAACCGCTGCTGGCCATTTTTCAAAAGGTGGCACGAGTCTACTATTGCACACGCGCAGTCTTACTTTTGAGCTGCGCGGATATCCTCAAGGCACCTCTGTGTCATCTCTCCGTCTATGTGGAATGGAGAGCTGCGGGGCAACACTATGCAGCACGCTGCATCCGCAAGCCACCCGGCTGTATAATGCATGTGTGCCACCATATAGAGATTGGAGGCAGCACGCAAGCACCGGGGCTATGGAGTGTCCTTTTGTGTCCAGTCCTTTGGTGTCCAGTTGCCAATCACGTGTAATACCAAATAAGTTCCAGGGAGAATTATAGTAGACTGGCTCCAAGTGTACTGCTGCTCTTTACTTCATTCCTGTGTAATGGAAGGATTTTGGTAATGCACCCGTTTCTGGGGCCTTCCATTTAAATTGACTTTGAATTTGCCATCTGTATCAAACAATGCAGTTACACGCATGTGAGGCTAGACATGTATGCTGTCTATAATTTCTGGTAGAGTCCTCGTGAATCATCTTGCAGGGTCGTTGTTGTTGAAGGTTGTTGCTGCTCACTCAAGTGGGCATGTAGTTCGATACCTGTTGCTCATGGCTGAGTTCACGCTCAATATGTTGGGTGGGGATAGTCAAGTGTTTGCTTCTCTGGAAAGTGTATCAATACGCTGCATGTAATATCTGTGGGGTTCCCTAATATTTAAAGTTGTATTCAGTTTGCAGCTAACGTTTTCTTTTAGGAGCAAAGGCATTGAAAAAATCACTTTTCTTTTGTTTAACCCTCATGGTTATTGTAATCTGTCTGATTCCAAATCTAGTGTGACCATCTTTGCTTGCAATTTGTTTTATTGCTTAGTAGTTTGTCTTACATGCTTTTTAGGAGTCAATAAGTCTAGGGTGTGACCATAGTAGCATTACTCAGGTGAGGGATCGCTCACTGGCATTGGATTTCGATCTTTCATTGTGCTAGTTTTTCCCTGCTTAGTGTCCACACAGTTCATGCCGTTCATGGTGTTGTCTGTCACCTGGTGTTCAACGTGTTTTCACAGTTCATGGTATGTAGTCACCTGGTGTTTCACATTTTGTTTTTGTAGTGGGTCTTAATCCCATCTACGTTGTTTGTAGTGGGATTTAGTCCCATCTACATAGTTCTAATGGTTACAAGTCCCATGTTTTTTGTAGTGGGTTTTAGTCCCATTTACGCTGTCCTAATGGGTACAAGTCCCATGTTTTTGTATGGGTTTTTTGTCCCATCTATGCAGATTGTAGTGGGTTTTAGTCCCATCTACGTGGTTCTAATGGGTACGAGTCCCATGTGTTACATTGTTCGGTGCAAGTATCTAACCTCACACAAGGGTTTCTAATGGGTACAAGTACCATGTGTTTTTGTCTTCTGTGCACGTAGCTAACCTCCACACAGAGGTTCAAATGGGTACTAGTCCCATGTGTTCACTTGTATGTTCACACTAATCTCCACGTAGGGGTTCTAATGGGTTTTTAGTCCCATGTGTTTTATTGTTCTTTACACTTTGGTAACCTTCATTTAGATGTTCTAATGGGTTTGAGTCCATGTGTATCATTGTATGTGTGTATTCTGTGCACACTCATTGGTTTTCTGATCCCAGGCCTGTTTAGCTGTATGATTAGCAGTCAACATTTCTTTCCCATAACCATTTATTTTGTTGTTCTTGTGTGTTGTAGATGTTCCATGTTTCTGGTCCATTCATCCACCTGTATGTTGGGGAAAGTCAGTTTGGGTGTTTGTCACCCATTTCTATTGTTTTCTTTAAAAATATTGGAGGATGATGGGTGGGTAATTTATATATTATGTATATTTATCTTTGCATCTCCTCCACATTGGTTATTCTTATTGCATGTACTTTTTGTACATCTCATGTATATTTTCTCTGTATTTTTCTTCCATTTCTCTTGTACTTCAGTCTTAACCTAATATTTAATTTTCTCTTGTACTTACGCTTGCTTATCTCTGGTGCTTTTTCTTCCTTGCTCACGCTTGATTTTCTTGGTATCTTTGCTATGATCCCTTCACGTTTGGGTTCACTTTCTTCTTACTTTTTCTCTACTTTTCCATTTTTCTATTTCTTGGGGTTCTCCTTGTTTGAACCCTCTTCTTGACGGTTGCTATTTTTGCTTTGTAGAAGAAGGGAAGGTATATAGTAACCTGTGTTGTTTGTATCTGGTTACTTACTCCCTAGCTGCTAAACCAGTGTGAATGTGATGCATGGAATATTGGTGTGAGAGTCTTGAATGGAATGTTTGGGTGCCTGTATGCTTGAGTGTGTCAGTTGGAGTATGGGCTGTGCAGCAGGCAGTCTGCTCCTGGTGGGGCTGTATCTCTACTACCTATCTACTTGTAACTGGTCTCAATAAATCTACCTGAAACTACATCCTGGCTGTGGACTTCGTTACAGAGCTGAGGCTTGACAGGGTTTTTGTCACAGCTCATAAGAAAGCATTCCTCTTGTCGTTGTTCCATGGAATCAGATCTTACACATCCCTGAGTGTCAATCTCTGTAGAGGTTTGACCTCTAGGGAAAAGTTGGGTATCCACTGACAACAGTGGCCTACCATTCCCAGAAATATCCTTATTTTTCTCTGCGTAGTGAAAGGGTTAATTTCCAAATGGCAGACATTCTCTCTTATGACACATTCCTTACTCCCTTTGCATGTTATATCCAAAAGACGCCTGTCTTGCTCCCTTTATATGTCATATCCTAGGTGTAGGCCCTTTTGCTGACAATACTGCAGTTTAGTCAGGGTCACCTTGTGTCCATTCTTAGCCAAATAATTCAACAGGGCAGTGGTGTCCATTTTGCATGCTTCTTATGACATCAGCGCTATTAACAGATCATAGATATACTGCACAAGATATACTGCACAAGAACTGAGTTACACTGAGTTAATAGCTTCAGAGACTCCAGATTCTTTTTCGAGATATGGTTAAAGATTGAGGGGCCTTCCCTGTACCCTTTTGGAACTCTGCCACATGCCAAAATTCTATTTGCAACCAATATGTAAATGCAAAATAGAAAAGAAAGCGTGACATAAATCAACAACTGTGAACTATTTGGCTTTTCATGGTATTGGAAAGAACTTTCAAGCAAGATTAGGTACCACTGAACAACAGGGAACAGTGATATTATTAATCTTTCACAAGTGTTGCACCATGCAATACTTGCCATTAGAATTTTATAGTCCCATAACAGGGGAATTACATGGACTCCCTATCATCTCCTTTAATATACTTTGCTGTATCATGGACTCAATCACTGGCGCAACTCCAGCTATCGTTTTTGGTGTGAGCCTATACTGTGGCATTGGGGGAATTCAACCTTCCGTTTGACATTAATTCAGACAGGTACTACACCTTTAATGAGTCCGATATCTTTACCTGAGAAGTCCCAGACTTTTGGGTGTCACAGTGTCCTTCCAATAAGAAGAACATTTGTCTATTGTGTGGGGGGCTCTAGAGGGTGCACGGCAAGATGGATGCACTGTAGTGCAGCTCTGCCGGCCAAACTTTCAATCCCACAATAATCCTGCTTCCCTGCTGACAACCAACGCCTGAAAGAGCAGGGAAATGAAGCGGTAATATAGCGAACAGCTTGAGGATGATTGAATGAATGGGTGCCGCTCGTACTTGGGAATACTCTGCCAGTGAACTTTGTGAGTGTTTGTTCCTGGGTGTGAGGGACTGCGAGGCCCTACAGCGGCAATATCCTCATCAGCTGCGGCCTCTTTCCGGACACTCCCCTTCTTGCCTGCCTTCATAAATACGACTCGCGGCCCCCGCTCCGCGGGAGCCGCTCATACTTGGGAATACTCTGCCAGTGAACTTTGTGAGTGTTTGTTCCTGGGTGTGAGGGACTGCGAGGCCCTGCAGCGGCAATATCCTCATCAGCTGCGGCCTCTTCCCGGACACTCCCCTTCTTGCCTGCCTTCATAAATACGACTCGTGGCCCCCGCTCCACGGGAGCCGCTCGTACTTGGGAATACTCTGCCAGTGAACTTTGTGAGTGTTTGTTCCTGGGTGTGAGGGACAGTGATATTATTAATCTTTCACAAGTGTTGCACGATTCAATACTTGCCATTAGGATTTTGTAGTCCCATAACAGGGGAATTACATGGACTCCCTATCATCTCCTTTAATATACTTTGCTGTATCATGGACTCAATCACTGGCGCAATTCCAGCTATCGTTTTTGGTGTGAGCCTATACTATGGCATTGGGGGAATTCAACCTTACGTTTGACATTAATTCAGACAGGTACTACAACTTTAATGAGTCCGATATCTTTACCTGAGAAGTCCCAGACTTTTGGGTGTCACAGTGTCCTTCCAATAAGAAGAACATTTGTCTATTGTGTGGGGGGCTCTAGAGGGTGCACGGCAAGATGGATGCACTGTAGTGCAGCTCTGCCGGCCAAACTTTCAATCCCACAATAATCCTGCTTCCCTGCTGACAACCAACGCCTGAAAGAGCAGGGAAATGAAGCGGTAATATAGTGAACAGCTTGAGGATGATTGAATGAATGGGTGCCGCTCGTACTTGGGAATACTCTGCCAGTGAACTTTGTGAGTGTTTGTTCCTGGGTGTGAGGGACTGCGAGGCCCTGCAGCGGCAATATTCTCATCAGCAGCGGCCTCTTCCCGGACACTGCCCTTCTTGCCTGCCTTCATAAATACGACTCGCGGCCCCCGCTCCGCGGGAGCCGCTCATACTTGGGAATACTCTGCCAGTGAACTTTGTGAGTGTTTGTTCCTGGGTGTGAGGGTCTGCGAGGCCCTGCAGCGGCAATATCCTCATCAGCTGCGGCCTCTTCCCGGACACTCCCCTTCTTGCCTGCCTTCATAAATACGACTCGTGGCCCCGGCTCCGCGGGAGCCGCTCGTACTTGGGAATACTCTGCCAGTGAACTTTGTGAGTGTTTGTTCCTGGGTGTGAGGGACAGTGATATTATTAATCTTTCACAAGTGTTGCACGATTCAATACTTGCCATTAGGATTTTGTAGTCCCATAACAGGGGAATTACATGGACTCCCTATCATCTCCTTTAATATACTTTGCTGTATCATGGACTCAATCAGTGGCGCAATTCCAGCTATCGTTTTTGGTGTGAGCCTATACTGTGGCATTGGGGGAATTCAACCTTACGTTTGACATTAATTCAGACAGGTACTACACCTTTAATGAGTCCGATATCTTTACCTGAGAAGTCCCAGACTTTTGGGTGTCACAGTGTCCTAAGAAGAACATTTGTCTATTGTGTGGGGGGCTCTAGAGGGTGCACGGCAAGATGGATGCACTGTAGTGCAGCTCTGCCGGCCAAACTTTCAATCCCACAATAATCCTGCTTCCCTGCTGACAACCAACGCCTGAAAGAGCAGGGAAATGAAGCGGTAATACAGCGAACAGCTTGAGGATGATTGAATGAATGGGTGCCGCTCGTACTTGGGAATACTCTGCCAGTGAACTTTGTGAGTGTTTGTTCCTGGGTGTGAGGGACTGCGAGGCCCTGCAGCGGCAATATCCTCATCAGCTGCGGCCTCTTCCCGGACACTCCCCTTCTTGCCTGCCTTCATAAACACGACTCGCGGCCCCCGCTCCGCGGGAACCGCTTGTACTTGGGAATACTCTGCCAGTGAACTTTGTGAGTGTTTGTTCCTGGGTGTGAGGGACTGCGAGGCCCTGCAGCGGCAATAACCTCATCAGCTGCGGCCTCTTCCTGGACACTCCCCTTCTTGCCTGCCTTCATAAATACGACTCGCGGCACCTGCTCCGCGGGAGCCGCTCGTACTTGGGAATACTCTGCCAGTGAACTTTGTGAGTGTTTGTTCCTGGGTGTGAGGGACTGCGAGGCCCTGCAGCAGCAATATCCTCATCAGCTGCGGCCTCTTCCAGGACACTCCCCTTCTTGCCTGCCTTCATAAATACGACTCGCGGCCCCCGCTCTGCGGGAACCGCTCGTACTTTGGAATACTCTGCCAGTGAACTTTGTGAGTGTTTGTTCCTGGATGTGAGGAACTGCGAGGCCCTGCAGCGGCAATATCCTCATCAGCTGCGGCCTCTTCCAGGACACTCCCCTTCTTGCCTGCCTTCATAAATACGACTTGTGGCCCCCGCTCCGCGGGAGCCGCTCGTACTTGGGAATACTCTGCCAGTGAACTTTGTGAGTGTTTGTTCCTGGGTGTGAGGGACAGTGATATTATTAATCTTTCACAAGTGTTGCACGATTCAATACTTGCCATTAGGATTTTGTAGTCCCATAACAGGGGAATTACATGGACTCCCTATCATCTCCTTTAATATACTTTGCTGTATCATGGACTCAATCACTGGCGCAATTCCAGCTATCGTTTTTGGTGTGAGCCTATACTGTGGCATTGGGGGAATTCAACCTTCCGTTTGACATTAATTCAGACAGGTACTACACCTTTAATGAGTCCGATATCTTTACCTGAGAAGTACCAGACTTTTGGGTGTCACAGTGTCCTAAGAAGAACATCTGTCTATTGTGTGGGGGGCTCTAGAGGGTGCACGGCAAGATGGACGCACTGTAGTGCAGCTCTGCCTGCCAAACTTTCAATCCCACAATAATCCTGCTTCCATGCTGACAACCAACGCCTGAAAGAGCAGGGAAATGAAGCGGTAATACAGCGAACAGCTTGAGGATGATTGAATGAATGGGTGCCGCTCGTACTTGGGAATACTCTGCCAGTGAACTTTGTGAGTGTTTGTTCCTGGGTGTGAGGGACTGCGAGGCCCTGCAGCGGCAATATCCTCATCAGCTGCGGCCTCTTCCCGGACACTCCCCTTCTTGCCTGCGTTACCCATAATGATTCAGACTCGTGACGCGACGCAGGACGTGCGCAGGTCGCGCGCCGGGCGAAGCCCGGGCCAAGGGCGGGCCCGTTTAAGCCCGTTAAAGACCGAGTAAGACCAGACCGGGCTCCCCCCCTAACGTCTGATACTGTAGGAAGTTGGATACTGTATTTGGCTGTATCACATTAGCGCTTGGCCGCTCCGTTATTTAATTTATTAATGGCGACCACACGAGGGAGCAGGAGTAAAACGGCCATGGATGCATCCAGTATAATCGGCCCATTGGACAATTTTATTGTAAGGGCTAACTCTGTTATTGATCAAGGGATTGCACTTATGGAACGGAGAGTGTCCCAAGATTTAGTACTAGCAAAACGTTCTTCTATGGGTCACTTTGCAACAGCTAAAACTCCAGACCAAGAATATAAAGAAGTAGTCCCCATTTTAGTCCATGCGGACTTACATAGTTTCCCAAACGTGGTAGACTTGTCAGTGTCGGTTTCTGAATGTATATCAGTTTCACAATTAGAGAGGTCCTCGATCTTAGAATCAGATCCACTGCTAGAAGATTTAATTACTAGACAGTCGAGGGGAATGAGAGAGGGTGCTATATCAAATATATCAAAAAATATAAAGAAAAAAAAAGAAAAGAAAGTAAAGAAAACTAAGAAAATTCAGAAAACTATTGCGCCCGTGGAAAAGGGGTCATGCGAGCTACCCTTAAGAAATGAGGAGGGAGTAGAACAACAAACAAAGGATGGCCGTACTCTTAGCCGCCTAGATGTGAATAATGCGATTTTGGATTCAGGGAGCGTAGAGGCTCCCTCTAGCATGTTTGTAAGCACCAAGGATGCTGAGGCTGATAATACATTTTTTGAGTATATGAGGGGGCTTTTTAAAATATACCTCTCCCCTTTAGAAAATAGATTGCGGTGCATCGAAAAGCAGTTAACCGATTTGACCGTTTTCTCTAAGCCTCCGAGTAATTCTGGGGTATTAAAGGTTGGGGACAGGAAGTTAAGCTATAAAAACAATAAATCAGCGGGCTCATTGACAAATAAACCATCTGTCCCAGTCGAGAATGCAAAAATAACGGATCCTACTGCTTTAGAGAAAAAGTCTGTAGATAATACTAATACCCCTATTGTGAACACCAGACAGAAGGGTAATATATCCAAGGATACTGCCTCGGACCCCACGTGGGATCGTAACTGGGGATCTCCATTGTCCATTGGGGAAATTAGCTATTAACTTGCCCACGGAAGTAACCCCTTTTTTGGTGGTTTTGACTGGGGTTCCAGAGTTGAAGGAGGACGTAGAGGAGCCTATTGGGTCATTAAAAAATAAGGTTCAACATTGGCTCAATATAAATCGACCACTACCTCCCAATGGGACGAGTAAGATTCTAATGGTGCGTAGGGTGCCCTGGGTGGGGTATGGAAGAAAAACCATCCAGGGCGACTGCGTTTTGGTTAATTTTGAGGACCCGGGTACGGTCGATCATATCTGTTCATGGGATATCCAGAGTAATAACGAAGGCATTGAAACCAAGCGACTTTCCTTTTTTTATCCTCCCAGGATTCGTTTTGACCCAGTTTATGACCAAAGCTGGGGTGCCTATTTAGAGCTCTCCCTAGTGAGAGACGCTAGGGCTGCGAGCGTTTTTACCTGGAACTCACTAGCTGGCATAGGTATCTGTGAAAATTGTGATTTAAAACTGCTAAAAGATCGTTTTTATAACTTTTTACCTGGGGGTTTTAAATTGAATAGTTAGCTGGGGAATTGAGTTAGGCACATTGACATTTCTCCAACACGCTGATCTTCCTCTCTCTGCCTCGCCCAGCCGTCTTGTGTTATTTGCTGTTGGAGGCGGTGGGCGCCATCTTAGGTAGGGCTGGGGGTGCGCTCTAGTCGCTCCGCCCTCCCGCCCTCCCAGGCTATTTAGAGTTGCTCTGTGAAGCCCTCGCTGCCTATTTAGAGCTCTCCCTAGTGAGAGACGCTAGGGCTGCGAGCGTTTTTACCTGGAACTCACTAGCTGGCATAGGTATCTGTGAAAATTGTGATTTAAAACTGCTAAAAGATCGTTTTTATAACTTTTTACCTGGGGGTTTTAAATTGAATAGTTAGCTGGGGAATTGAGTTAGGCACACTGACATTTCTCCAACACGCTGATCTTCCTCTCTCTGCCTCGCCCAGCCGTCTTGTGTTATTTGCTGTTGGAGGCGGTGGGCGCCATCTTAGGTAGGGCTGGGGGTGCGCTCTAGTCGCGCCGCCCTCCCACCCTCCTCACACCCTACATAATGTGCATCCCTGCCAGACGGCGCAGCGGGCTGGCGCAGCGGGCGCGCCGGATGCGCGCCGAAGCCGCGCCAAAGCCAAGCCCGTCTGCGCCCGTCCGCGACCGGACACGGCCCAGGGCCCCAACCCCTGGCCCTGATCGTAAGCTGACCTGGAGTAGGAGTGACTTAGTAAGTTTATCCTCGATCGTGTGCACCCGAGGCCACCATAGTGTAAGGGTAGGGGAGAATGAAGGGTGTAGCTATTGTCAATTCCGCTTTAGCTCAGCCCTACCAGACACCAGGGCAAGCAATCCCTCGCTGTCCTGCGGCCTCGTTAATGTTAGGTCGCTTAGCCGTCACAAACATGACGTATATGACCTTCTCACTGATAAACATTATGATCTGCTGTTTATTACCGAAACGTGGCTAGACGCCAATTCTGATCCTGATACCATTCAGGCTTTACCTGATGACTATCAGATGGTGCGCCTGGACAGACCGATAGGCAGAGGAGGCGGGATTGCGATCGCCTTTAAACAACAATGGCCATGCAAACTAGAACTAGTTGACCTGGCGGGATGCGAAGCGGGTGTTTTCACCATAGCAATTGATGGGAGCATGACTATAAAGGGCCTGATAATTTATCGCCCACCGGGACCTATGGCCAGTTTTAAAAGAAACCTCCTAGAGTGGGTCACAGAAACAGCGATCAGGAGGGACAAGTTTTTGCTGTTTGGAGATTTAAATATACACCTGCAAGACGCACTAGACAAAGGAGCAGTGGAGTTCCGGGAAGAACTTCACACCCTACAGCTAGAGCTAAAAGGTCAGCTGCCAACACACAACCGTGGGCACCTGCTCGACCCAATATTCGCCAATTGGGAGGGTGTTTTAGCCGCTCCCCCAGTGCCCTTGCCCTGGACAGATAATTTTCTCGTTCCGTTTACTATTTACTTGTCTAAGCATATAGCTAGCGCTCCCACCCCTCTTAACTACCCTCGACGTAGGTGGGCAAGATTCTCCCTGCGAGAGTTTAATAAGGCTCTTACCGTGGAAGGGCCCCCAGGAGGAAATGACGTGACAGCGGCAAATAAATTGCTGAATGACCGTATCACGGCTGCTCTGGACCACACAGCCCCATTGGGATGGTCTAATAAAGCTGTCCACAGACAAAGAACTGCTCCCTGGTTCAGCGAGGCGCTGCGCTGTGCCAAAAGGGACTGCAAACGAGCAGAAAGACAATGGAGAATGGCTTATGATGATCGGATGAAAGAGGCTTACCTCACAAAACGACGATCCTATCATAATAAAATCCGTATAGAAAAAGCCACCTACTATGCAGATAAAATTCACGTGGCTGAAAACTCGGCTAGGGAATTGTTTAGCATATATAAATCCCTTTCCACCCCAATAACCGTTACTCGAGATGAAGATCACTCAGTAACAGCATGCAATCGCATTGCTAACTACTTCGGAGACAAAGTGCGCAAGATTTACTCTGCTTTTCCCGACACGCCACCCTTAGCGGAAGAACCTGCAGATTTAGCAGGAGCTGAAGCTGACTCAGATCTGCTACTTCATTTCACCACTCCTCTATCGGAGGATCTCGTTAAAATCTGCAGATCCGTCAGATCTGGCTCCCCACGCGATCCTGCTTCCCCAAAAAGGCTGAGTGACAGCATAGAGACACTGGAACCTTACATCAGGCATTTGCTAGATGTCTCCTTTCGATCCAGTTCTCTACCTGTGGACTGGAAACAGGCTGTGGTGCTTCCCCTCCGCAAGAAGCCTAACATTGGCCTCGATAAGCTGGATAACTTACGCCCCATCTCTCTCTTGCCATATTTTTCGAAGGTAGCAGAGAAGGTGGTAAATAAGCAGCTAATGAAATATGTGGAGGACAGTAACCTTCTTCATCCGACTCAATTCGGGTTCCGGCCACGCCACTCCACCGAGTCTGCCCTTCTTAGGGCCTCCGAAACTCTCAGGCAGGGTGCTGACGAGGGTCAAACCATGGCTCTCATCCTTTTAGACCTTAGCGCGGCGTTCGACACTGTGGCACATTCCATCTTGCTACAGTGTCTGAGCAAAGGTGGGGTGAGAGGGGCAGCGTTGAAATGGATTTATTCATTTCTCGCAGGCCGAGGCTTCCAAGATAGGCAGGGTGACTATTACTCTGAGCGAATTGCTCTGGACCTGCGGGTGCCGCAGGGCTCGTCCCTGAGCCCAACACTTTTTAATCTCTACGTAGCCCCGATTGCCTCCTTGGTAGAGAGCTACGGCCTGCGAATGGTTTCCTATGCCGACGACACGCAGTTGGTGATCTCCCTGTCGCGCGCACCCGATCTTTCGGCGGACATCTTCAGAGCCTGTATGCAAGACCTAGCTGCCTGGATGTCCGCAAACTGCCTTAAGCTTAACGGAAATAAGACCGAGGTGCTTGTCGTAGGGGGAGACCGATCGGCGTGGACGTCGGCATGGTGGCCTCCATGCCTTGGCTCAACACCTATCCCATGCCTGAAAGCAAAGAACTTGGGCATTTGGTTCGACTCCGACCTGACCTTCGGCCCTCAGATCAACCGGGTGGTCGGATCATGCTTTGGGACCCTCAAAAGTCTCAGGAAGGCATTGAAGTTTTTACCTGTAAAGGCCCGTCAAACCCTTGTGCATGCACTAGTCACCTCAAAGATGGACTATGGCAACCTCCTCTATCTAGGGACTCCGATGAAGAATCTGAGCCGTTTACAGGTCCTACAGAATGCCGCTGCTAGGCTAGTACTTAGACTACCCAGAAGAGCCGCATCCTCGGTGGCCCTTCGGTCCTTGCACTGGCTCCCGATCAGAAGTAGGGTTGATTTCAAAGCACTCTGCATGTGCCATCGGATCATCAACGGGAGGTCTCCTCTCCCTTTGAAAGGACTGCTGACACCTTATGAACCGTCCCGCTCCCTCAGATCTTCTGGCTCGGGACGCCTTGTTGTCCCCAAGGTGTCCAGAGCACGGATGGGCGGAAGATCCTTTAGGTACCTTGCAGCCGTCAGATGGAACACATTACCCTTAATATTGCGTCTCGAACCATCTGAACTAATCTTTAGAGCCAAGCTCAAAACTACACTATTCGAACAGTAAAGTATTCCACTTCTGTAGGTTCCAGTTAGCAGCCGCTCCTTAGCGCGGGGACACGCCGCTGTGCGTCACCAAGCGCTTTACAAAACTCCCTAAATAGAAATAGAAATAGAAATAGAGTAGGCCTTCAAGAGAGAGGAGTAAACAGAAGGGAGTGGGGATGGCAAACAACCAGGGAAGTAAGATCTAGGGATAATTGGAGAGGAATACCGACCGCCAATAGGTATAGTTGTTTGGAGATGGTCGATTGACTCCCTTCGACTGTTGGAGCTAAGTATGATTTTTGTGGGGGCCCCAGTAAGTCAAATAAAAGAGCCAATCATTTGGCGAATGGTAACTCAAGGGTTATGTATGAGGGCTGGGCTAATGAGATAGTAGGGACTCCAATCGTCTCGCGACCACCAGTAGAGGGACCAGATAGACAAGAGCACGCAGTGTTTAAATATACTGGTGTTGAACACGAAAGTGAACTAGTTTGTCAACAATCTCAAAATACTGTAGTGAGGGATATCGGAGTAAATCCCATACCGATAGAAATAGGCACTTGTATTGACAATCCCTCTGATCTGGAGACTCCAGGAGATGCTCAAAGGGGGAAGCTGGCTCTCTTATCCTGGAATATAGCGGGCCTATCAAACAAGGTAAATGACCCCATCTTCCGAGATTTTATTGAAAAATATGACGTTATCTGTTTTCAGGAGTGCTGGGAACAGGTTGAAATTCATCTTGCAGGGTATCGTACCTATTTTTCTACTGCATCTCAGTCAAGGAGGGGTAAATGCTCTGATGGGCTCTGTACATATATTTCTAATACTGTTAATCTGACCATAAAGCACCAGACCACTGGGGGGAATAATTTCTATCAGCTTCTTTTTCTCAATGTGGGAGGTAATCGACACATTACCCTAGTAAATTTGTATAACAACATTCCAAAGGAAGATCAGAAAAGAGTCCAGGAAGATTTAAATAACTCTTTACGTCATGGGATAGGCTCGGAGCACAATGACATGTGTATTATATTGACAGGCTACTTTAATTGCCATCTATGCCCCCATAGTAACTTGGGTATATGTGGAATGGTTAATCTAATTGGTGACCCCTGCACTCACTTTGAGCATTCCATGTTGGGAAATTTGTTTAACAGCTTAATTTACGATTGGAATCTGGGTTTTGTAAATGAATTATGTAGCCCCCAGGTTAACTTTCAACCCACTGTTAATGGACGTGGTCTGCGGTCTGTTATAGATTATACATTGGTTACTACTAGCTATCATCATAACGTCCTGTCGTTTAAAACAGAGGACATCGCGATGAGCGACCATTTTCCGATTGGCTCAATTTTCGATATCGGGACGAGCATTAGAACAGTACCTAATGTAGTCGAAAATTTATATTGCCATGCTATTTCGCTGACGAAAACAAATGGTTATGCAATAAAATGGAGTACGGTTGACTCTACAAATTTTCTGCAGAGCCCAATAGCTGATCAATATGGTAATTTTATGACCTGCCTAGAGGAATCCCCTGATCCAAGTGCGGTCATTAGTGCCTTCCAGAAGATCACAACACAAATTGGCAATAAATTGATAGGAACATTGCGGGAAGGGGAGAGACATAAGGCAGAGGGTTGGTTTAACTCAGAGTGCAGTAAAGCACATACCAATTTAAAGCAGATTTTAAAAAAAACACCTAAAAACCAGCAAGATATTAGAGCTGCTAGAACAGCTTATAAAATCACATTACATAAACGGGAATTAGAGTTGAAGGAGAATGCATGGGCCACACTACTAAAGGCATGCTCCTTGAGAGATAATACTGCCTTTTGGAGAGCAGTAAATGCCCCTTTTTTCGTTGAAAGGAATTCTGACCTGGTAGAACTTGCTATAGAAGAACCAGTTTGGGTTGATCATTTCACTGAGCTTTATAAGAAAGATGATTTGCTCAGCCTAGATAGCATTTGCCAAAATCAGCTGGCTGCTAGCGAGCTTATTCCTTCTGTCTTGTTTCCTTTGGGGATTTCCTTTTCTGTTTCCGAGGTGGAATTAGCTTTACTTGAAAGCTCAAAAAACAAAGCCCCAGGACCCGACGGGATATAAGGATAATATCTCCTTATGGGCCCCGCTCCTGACTAACGTGTTAAATAGTTGTAATAATAAGGGATTTCCATCCACTTGGCAGGAAGCGATAGTAGTGCCTATTTTTACAAAGGGAGATCGAAATGACCCTAAATGTTATAGGCCCATTTCGCTACTTGATTCCTTGATGAAAGTGGCAGGTAGAATTATTTTAAATAGATTGCAAACATGGGCTAAGGACAGTGATGTTCTTTCCAAGTTTCAGTATGGTTTCAAGTCAGGATTGGGTACTGTCGAACAAGGACTTAACCTAGCCATAATAACTGGTAAATATATGGTGGCAAAAAGGGGTAACCTTTTTATGACTTTTGTAGATCTCAGCTCAGCTTTTGATTGCTTGAGTCATGAGGTTTTGTGGGATACTTTAACAGGGCTTGGCATTGATCTAAATATCCTTAATTTCATTAAAGAGTTATATAGAGGGGCAGGGGCAAAGGTACGTTTTGGAAAAAGAGGAGAATGTACAAATACATTTCCAATAATGAAAGGTGTTCGACAGGGTTGTATTTTGGCACCTTTTCTTTTTAATTTATATATAAATGGCGTGGCGGAATCTTTAACAAAGCTAGAAGTAGATTACCCCCAAATTGATGGTACGGCGGTGCCTATTTTATTATACGCAGATGATGCGGTTATCATGGCTAGAACCCAAGCAGGCCTGCAAAAGGCGATAACTAGTTTTTCAGTATTCATGGGATCTAGGGGCCTAAAAATTAATATTGGGAAAACTTTTACCATGTGCTGCTCATCAAAGAATAAGATTTCTTGTAATATTTTTTTGGAGCAGTCTAAGATAGGATTAACAAGTACTTTTTCATATCTGGGGATTGTTTTTAATAAAAGAGGTACTTGGACAACAGCGGTTAGTACAAGGAACCTTGCATTTGCTCGTGCAATAGGCGCAGTAAAACAGTTTGCCAATAAACTCGGGGGTAGGCCTGTTCGTATCCTAATGGATATTTACAAGGCTAAATGTGTGTCAACTGCCATATACGGGGCTGGCATTTGGGGTATTGCAGATTGTTGGGAAATACAAGCAAAGGAAACATTTTTCCTGCGTTATCTGTTGGCTGTCCCCAATTCCACCTCCACATACGTTTGCCATAAGGAACTAGATTTGGTTTACATATCCGATTTAATTAAAATCAGTCCATTATTGTTATGGCATAAGATATGGACCTCGACGGCAACTGTTTTTAATAGAGCCATCTTGCTGGATTGCATCAAACTTGAGAGATCGAAAAATATACAGTGGCTTTCATATGTAAAGGATTTTATGACCAATATGGGACACCCAGCATATTTTAATACCCCCTCCTCGCTATCCTTGAACCCCAGAAAGGCATTTAAGGAATGCTGTCTTGCTTTTCTGGAGAGTCAACGGTGGTTTGAGGAGAGGAGTAAGGTATCCGTAATGCAACATCACTTACTTTTGCAGGGTTCTGGTCTGCAGCTTTACTTATCTCCTGAGCAATCTAGCTACAATAGAATGTTATTAGCACGACTGAGAACCGGTAGTTATTATAGGTTGCTAACCTTCCCAGATAGCAATGATTGGTCGCTAAGTTTAATTAAATGTCCTTGCGATGATCTTTCTATGCAATCAACAACACATTGTGTTTTGTTTTGCAAATTTTATGCATGGGGGAGGAAGAGATATTTGATTCCCCTTTTAAAGATCTGGGGCTTGAGGCAGTGTAGACCTGCTTACCTAAAGCTGCTTTTATTAGAAGATGAAATGACCATAAACGCTCTATCCAAGTTTTTAAAATTTGCAATTAGGTGTAGATCTTCTATGGATTAATTTTTTATTTTGTCTTGATCCAGACTGTCCCACTATAATGTACTTAAATTGTAATGTATTTCGATTTCTATTATTGTGTTTTATTGTATGCATTTTTATTGTGCTTTTATGATTTTTATATTGAAATCGAATAAAGCTATCTTTGACTTGACTTGAATGAATGAAATGATATTTATAAAGCGCGATGGCTACCCGTAGGCCTCTCAGCGCCGCAGACAAGCAGGCAAAGAACAGTAAACAAAGACGGAAGCTAAAACAGCCAAGTTTTTAGTAGCCTGCGAAAAGATAGGAGATTAGATTATTTGCATAGTTGAAGCGGAAGAGCATTCCAACCAGTGGCACCATTATATGAAAAGGAGCGACCACCATATCTGGCCCTCCTTATTCTAGGTTGAAGGGCAAGAAAAGATCCAGTTGACCGAAGGTCTCTCTTTGGATGATAAGGGGTAATCAAAGACTGAAGAATTGAAGGACCACTCTTGCAGAAAGCTTTGGGGACCAGACACACAGCTTTAAACTGGATCGTTTCTCTGATTGGCAGCCAGTGCAAGCTCTTTAATGCCTGTTTGGCAGAGTGCCAATGGGGAATCTGAAGAAGTCTACGGGCAGCACAATTCTGAATAACTTGGCGCTTATTGATGGTATACAGCGGGGCTCCCAGATATAGAGCATTTCCATAATCCAGGCGAGAGAGGATCAGGACTCGTACCATGATCCTTCTAGCGTGGAAAGAGAGAAGGGGAAGGACCTTATGCAGCATCCTTTGTAGCCCGAAGCAGGTTGCAGAGAGTTTTGCTGCCTGGTGACTAAACGTAAGGGAACGGTCAATCCAGATGCCCAGGCTCTTGATTTGATCTTTAGGGGCCGGAGCCGAGCCTAGGCAGCCTGGCCAGAGAAAAGCCGGATCGAAGACAGGAGAGCTGTCCAGTAGCATAAGCTCTGTCTTATCCCCATTAAGTTTAAGGCATGAGCGTTCCATCCACTTGGCAACCTCCTCTAGGCAGCAGCCTAGCGTGTATGACCCTTCGGGGTGGTTAAGCGCCACCACGAGCTGGGTATCATCTGCATATTTTTATGCCAAATGGATGGACGATCTCAGCCAGAGGTTTCGAATATATATTAAATAGCGTGGGGCTCAGGGCAGACCCCTGAGGAACCCCGCAATTGAGGGGATACTGATTGGAAACTACATCTCCCTCAAAAATCCTAAAGGAGCGGTCACTGAGAAAGGATTGCAACCACTCTACTGCCATACCGGACACTCCCAAATTCATGAGTCTGAGGAGCAGGGTAGCATGATTAACAGCATCGAATGCAGCGCTGAGGTCAAGAAGGATAATAGCCGCAGAGCCCCCTTGATCCAAAATCCTTCTTGATTCCTCTGTAACCGCAAGGAGGGCAGTCTCAGTACCCATTTGGGGACGGAACCCAGTCTGGGAGGGGTGTAGTAAATTATTGGTTTCTAGAAAGGCTACCATAGTATTATTTACATGCCTCTCTAGAATCTTACTCACCCAAGGCAGGAGGGAAATAGGGCGATAATTGGCGAGATTGTCCTGATCCAGGTTAGGTTTTTTTAGAAGAGCTTTGACCATCGCACATTTTCACGCTAACGAAACCGTACCTGAGGAAATAGAACAATTCACCAGGTCCAGGATTATGGGGCAAATGGTATCAGCTACTAAGGTAAGAGCCTGGGGGGGAGCAGGGGCCATGGGAGAGTCCGATTTTATGTGTGCCATAATTGGACCCAGCGAGGCAGAGTCAAGAAAAGGAAATTGTGCCAAAAGGGTATGAGGCCCTACTGTCGACTCAACAGGAACAATCGTGGAGCTGGGTGATTGAGAGGGTGAAAATGCCTGATAAATAGTTTGAATTTTCTTTTGAAAAAACTCTGCCAGAGTGTTGCAGTGTGCCAAAGCATCATGCAATCTGGGAGGTTTCTGAGGCAGTTTAGCGAGGGTTCTGGCAATTTTAAAAATTTATTTGGGGGAATTAGCAGCTAAAACAATTTTCTGTTCATAAAAGGTAGCTTGGGTGACTTTGATTTCAGATTTGTAACGTCTAATTGATTCCCTATATTCCATTTGACTAAGATCAGAGTAGTCCAACCTCCATTTCCTTTCAAGTCGTCTGCAGCGCTGTTTGAGTTCCCTTAAATTATGAGTGAACCAAGGTGCAGTTTTCGGCCTATTGGATATAAAAGCAGGTTTCTTAGGAAGTACTATATCCAAGGAGCCTTGGATCCAGGAGTTAAATCTCTCATTAGCTTTCCCCAGATTAGAATTACCCTCACAAGATGGTCTCTTAGATTCCAGGACCGACTTCCACTGATCAATTGGGAGTTTATACCAATTTCGCTTACACATCGAGATTATATTGGAAGAGCGAGCGGGTCCAGGGATTTCCCACGTTAACGGGATCAGGAAATAATCCGTCCAAGGAAGGGGGACGGGAGGTTCGATAATAAGTTCACCGCAATTGCTGAAGACTGGGTTCAGAAGATGACCTTTGGAATGAGTAGGTTTAGCCACTTTCTCCATAAGCTGAAGTGCTGACAAATTCTCAATCAGTTCCACAGCCATTTTATCAGATGAATTATATAGGTGTAGATTAAGGTCACATAGTATAGTAAAATTAGCTGGTCCCATGACTAGGTCCGCCACTACAGTAGGTAGTGCATTGAGAAATTGTCTAGCATTACCTGGAGGGCGGTAAACTAGAATGCCCGAGAAGGTGTTAGTCGAAGAGATCTCTAGGGAGAAGGCAAAACTCTCGCAGTCTAATAAAGGGTCTGCGGTAATACGACAAAAAAAGTATTTTTAAAAATAATGGCTATACCCCCTCCTCTACCAGTCTTCCGGTCAATCCGATTTATAGCATAATCAGGAGGAATAATTTGCACATGAGTGGGGTCTGACTCGTTATGGAGCCATGTCTCAGTTAAGAAGAGGACATCAGGTTTTAAATCTTTCAACAACATAGCAAGTTCCGTAGAGTGTTTAGAAACAGATCTACAGTTCAGTAGGAACATTTTTAAAAAGAGAGGAGTAACAAGGCGTTCTGATACTTTAAAGACAGGCGAAAAAGCAAAATCACAATGAAGGCATTGCACACCTTCACTTAGAGCATTCATAGAGTGCCGGCAATTTTCCGAGTTGATTATGCGAGCGAGTGAAGGAAGTGAGAGCTATAGAAAATACATTTGACCCCAGAACAGACAGGGGTTGTGGCCCCTAGACCCGTCCGGGCGCGGACGGGCGCAGACAGGCTTGCCTTTGGCGCGCCTTTGGCGCGGCCACTGCGCGCGTCTGCTGCGCATATGCCAGGGCATTCGGTTAAATGGGGGAAGTAGCGCGAAAACTAGAGTGCTAACCTCCCGAAACCAGAAGTTGCCTTTTCTCCCTCCACACAATCGGGACAATACCCGTGGTGGACCGGGGAGGGGCAACTGATCAGCAAACAACAATCAATGTCCCCCCAAAGTGCAAGTAACAGGTCAATGCATAAATCCCAATTAAAAATGGCAACAGATAAAAAGGAGTAAGGGATTTTGTATTGAGCCACAGGGTCTGGTAAAATCAAGACTAGTCAAGCAAACAACAAAGCTTCTGCCTTGCCTGCGAGCATCCCGGGCTGCGGTGGGCAGCCCAAACCACCGAGTATCGAGACCTGCTGAGCGGACGGCCCTCAAAAACAACATGGCAGCCCTGCGACGATCAGGAGACTCTCATCAGCTCTGTGCAGTGTACTAGCCCGGATGCACAAGCTCCACCAAGCGGAACCCTGGCTAGGACCCGTACCACAATTGCCCAACCGTCTGATGCCACAGTCCAGTCCAAAGCACTCATTCAAGTGCTGCGGTGGGAACAGTGATCTGAGTGCGGAGGAGACACTAGCCTGTCTGTGCACCTTTCCCCTCTCGCTGATCACCGTGCAGTGAACACGAAACCTGCCAAGTAGATCAGGTGCTGCCAGTAGTTGGAGGAGTGCTTTGGACTGGACTGCGGCATCAGACGGCTTCCCACGGGTGATCCCACCCACAAGGTGAGGCCTGCTGCATGCGACCTGGAAGGTGCGGGAGGCCCGGGTTAGGTACGCCTATATGTGCGGTCTGCTCCTGCTGATACTGCGTATTTGAAGCGAACGCTGCACTTCCCCCCATGCACTGCATCGTCTGGACCCACTGCGCTACAGACACTGTGTGAGAGGCTGACAACGGACATTCTACTGCTCGAATCACTATTGTGGGTCTGTAGCGTGATTACACCAATCAGTTCCCTCTCAGCACACAAATAGAGAAGCCATATTGATGAACATATCTCCCATGGCGCCGCGATTTCCGACTTGGCACTAAGGCACTGGATTAACTGGTAATATGGACTTGAACTGACGAGCATATTCAGGGGATGGATATCAAATTGTGACTTGACCCTTCGGGTTGCGGAGCTAGATTGGGGGGCAGGTTGTGCAGAAATACTAGTCCCACGGTGTGGACTGTATCGAGGTGCTGGCTACTGCCTCAATACTTGTAGGAGAACCGATCCACCCTGCACATAATCCTGCTGAATAAAGCAGAGATATCTAACCAGGCAAAAATGGGTAAAACTGAAAGAAGCAAATCACAGCTAACCTTCGAAAATCTGGCAAATCTCAAAAGCGAGCCACGTCGGACTTGGAGCCAGATGCGCCCTCCGAGTACCCATCCTCTCTTGAGAAGATGCTTCTGGCCATGCAAAGCAGCTTGCAGTCCTTTGTGTGAAAAATAGATGCTCTAAATCTCAGGATGGATCACATGTCTGCGAAATTAGATAAACATGCCGTCCGGCTGGGAGAGGCTGATACACGCATTTCGGACATGGAGGATGGTCTACAACAGATGGGTTCAAAGACCCTTTGTTGCAGGGATTCTGCTCATGCACAGAACTATGCACAGGAAACCAGGACCTCAGTGAATTGTGGTGTACCAAAAAACTCACCTCAGTACCTAGAACCCCTATCCGACCAGCATCAGTGTCTCATTCGTTCTCCGTATCATATCGAAGCTACCAATGATTAGACAACCCAGAACAAGCGACTTAGAATACTCTCAGGAATGGTGGGAATCAAGAACACCTTTTCGTTATTGTTCTCATATCAGTCCACAACGTGAGTAATCAGAGACACGGAAAAGTTTAAAATGTTTATTTTTAACTACGTGCTCTAAGATACAGTACTTTGGCGAACATAAGCATACATGTGATTTGAAATAAAACCATCAGCATTGTTACAATACCATAAAAAACAAAGGGAAAAATCATATTATAATGATAGTGGAAACAGGTCCTATAATCCCTGGTGTACCACCCTGCCCTAGCTAATAAGCTAGTTTTATATTATAATAATAGAAGGTCTCTGGGTTTGAATGGGGAACTCCATACCTCCAAGATCAGCTTAGGTGAATCACATCACAGGAGTGTCAGAATCATGCATGCAAATGCATTATTAAAGGCACCTGAGTTTCAGATATTTGCAGCTGTGTGCTTGTTGTGTCTAGAGCGTGGGCCGATCAACCTGAATTCAACAGCATACATTGTTATTTGACCTTGACGGTTTCTGCACACAGTGTTCAGACTAAGGTCACGGTGCACGTCTAGGTATGTGAGAAACAGACCGTTCTCATGTGAAGAAAAAGCAAGCAAGCAGTTTTACTTGTAATAACAACTACCTGTAGTGTCGTGTGCAAAAGCAGCAAAGTGGCAAGATTGTGTTAACATCTAAAACGCTTATGCTAACATAGCAATGTATGCAGACAAAACCCTGTCTCCACTACACCTTGACATGGGAAAGATGCTCACCATTATTCAAGCTAAGAACGCGGGCCTAGAAGCCAGATACCGTCGCAATAATCTGAGGATTACAGGCCTACCGGAGTCAACCAACGCAGGGAAACTGGAGCCCTATGTGGAGGCAATGCTGCATGAAATTTTCAGGGCAGAACATCTATCCCAAATGTTGATCGTAGAGCAAGCTCATCGCTCTCTTGCAGCTCGCCCCCCCAGGTGCCCCGCCAAGACCGATTATTGCTCACCTGTTGAATTACAGGGACCGTGATTCAATTTTGCGCATGGCTCGGGAAAAGGGGACCATAACCTACCAGGGAAACTGCTTGGCTTTCTATCCGGACTTCACGGCTGCAGTCCAAGCCGCAAGAAAAGAATACCAATCTGTCAAGAAATTGCTGATAGCAGAAAGTGTTCCCTATGCCATGTTTTACCCGGCACGTCTGCGCATCTGTGCAGAGGGTAAATCAAACATTTTCACCAGCCCTAAGGCAGCTATGGAATGTGTGAAAAACAACAGACCTAAAGACCGTGCAACCTCTAGCACGCCAGAAGACAAAGACTGACTGCCACTGAGCCCTGGCAAATCATGTACCTGCTGTGCACCAAGACTATGCAAGAAGGTGATTTCATGTTATTTGCACTAAGCTCGCCTCTATGGATATGAGAGTGGGGGAGGCGCTCTGTGGCCTTATTGTTCCCTCCTTGAACTGACTGTAATGCTGTTGTTCTACAAGTACTATATAAGGTCATCATTAACAGGAAGACTGTTCACTAACCCTATAAGGTTGGATATACAATAGCTAGGGGAAATGTATAAGGGTGGTTTGGCCGCTTCCCTTCTCATCTGGGAGGTTATATGTACCCCGGTGTTCCCCTGTTGGGTATACCCCGAATTCATTTGCGAACATGTTTTGTATTTGGGGTTTGACTTTGTGTCTCTGGGATGGCTTTGGCAAGTTGGGGGTGCTGAAGTGGGAGGAGGGAGGTACTGGGAGGCGGGTATATATGGGATTGTTTTATGTGGTTATGTGGTATTCACGGATACAACCACTGATGTATATTTTACCCCAAACTTTAGATACACCACACAGACTGGCTGATAAGAACACATGACAGTGCTAGATACTGAATCGATATCATGCATGACGTGGAATGTTCATGGGCTGAACTCTCCTAAAGAAATAAGACAAGTACTAGCTTATTTAGATAGGCATGATATTAAGATCGCCCTCCTCCAAATGACGCATCTGACAAAACAATCAGAGGCAAGGGTGGGGGTACAGTGGGCAGGATGCAGAATGGCGTCATCATACTCATACGCAAGAGGGGTGATTACACTGATAAAGAAAAACCTGCCATTCACCATGATGGAACATTGTGCAGATGAGGGGGGTTGTTATGTAATAATCCACGGTAAACTAGTTGGTTCGCTAATAACTAAAGTGAACGTTTACGACCCACCATGGATGAGCCTGTCTTCTCTGCAGGTATTTTTAATATGTTGCGTGAATGGCCTGAAGCCGAAATCATAGGGGGAGGTGATCTCAATACACACTTAGACCCCAGTAAAGACAAGTCGAGTAGCCACGGGGGGGTCAATCACCCAAAGCAGCTTGGGTCATAAATGATGTGATAGCTGAATTAGGTTAAGTAGATACATGGCGACTTCGCAATATTGAAAAGCTGGAAGGTACACATGCTTCTGTTGTGCACGGCATCAGGTCACGGCTGGATTACAGGCTGCTAGGTGAAGGCGCAAATGCATGGGTCTCCACAATTGAGGCGTTACCCAGAACGCTGTCCGATCACAATCCTGTTAGGCTCACGCTACGCATCCCGCTAAGTGTCCCACGTCAGTTCACATGGTGTTTCAGATCTGAGACGCTGCTCGATCCTCTATATGTTATCACGATCAAAGACGCATAGTACAATATTTTGAATTATATAAGGGTTCGGTGCATAGTGCTGCTACCTTATGGGAGGCCTTCAAGGTCACCATCAGGTGCAAGTGCATTGGGACAACGGTGGGCATCCTTAAGGATATACGCAGTCAACTTTCCAGAGTGGAAAAAACATTTAGGCAGCTCGAATGAGATTACGAGACTCTCCCATGTCCGCGCACGCTAGCCCAAATTAAAGACCTAATCCTAGAGTATAACGAATTAGCGGTTGGAGAGGTGCGTTATCTGTCCAGGAGACATGTGGCCCATGCGTAGGGCGAAGGAGGCAGACCCTGGCATAAGTTAGCCACTAAGATCATACTTCGCATAGAACGACATGTCATAACCAAAATCACAGATGAAAATGGGGGGACCACTACACCACGCAGGCAATTGTTCCACAGTTTCGTAGTTGCTATACAGTGCTATACACTTCAAAAGGAGGAGTAAATTCCAGGGACCTAGATGACGACCTGGCAGATATCGCACTAGCATGGCTGTCCCCTGGGCAGCGAGAATATCTATGTCAGCCGATCGTAGCGGCGGACATTCGTGAAGTGGTTCGGTCACTGCGTAGTAAGAAAGCTGCTGGCCGGATGGCCTCACCTGCATATCTTATAAGGAATTTGCAGATGAGTTAATCCCTTACATGCTAGAAATGTACGAGGAAGCCTATGACTTGGGAAAACTGCCACCAACACTCAGAGAAGCCCTGATAATTACACTGTTAAAAAAAGACAAATTGCCCTCCCATTGTAAGTCCAACCGCCCATTGTCACTCATCAACATTGATGCAAATATATTAGCAAAAAGTCTAGCCACCAGGCTTCAACCGCTGATGCCGCTCATACCGTAGAATTTCCCCTTGTCTGGTCATCAGACCCCATCAAATATTTGGGTGTGTGGGTTCACTGGGATCCCGACATCGTCATCAGGGAAAACTATGGCGCTGCAAGCTTTATGTTGGAGCAGCAGGTGGATAGATGGTCGGGGATGCCGCTATCACTGGCTGACCGCAGGGCCCTCATAAAATTGATTGTTCTGCCCCGATTTCTGTACCTGTTCAACAACATACCCATAAAGTTGACCCAGCATTTCTTCAAAACTATGCGATCTCTACTTGTAGAGCTAGTGTGGGAGGAAAGCAGCCTCATGTGAGCTGGGAGACATTCACACTGGACTTCATTAAAGGTGGCTTTATCCCTCATGGCGCAGTCAAGGATGGTGGTGGCCACCCCATTCCATTGGGATATATATTGTCACACTCACACAGAGATACCCCCAAAAAGAAAATCAACACAATATACACCACAATAGCAGCCTGGCAGGCTCTGGGACAATTGGCAGCAAAGCTTCCATTGTATGCCCCCATGCTCCAGCTGGCTCACCATGCAGCATTGTCGGTCACATGTGAGGCTGGAGCTATGCACACCCTGAGATTAGCAGGTACAGATAAAATGCAGGACTTATACCCTAATGGTGGTTTCATAATAGAGGAGATGCTACATTATGAACAAAATAAATCACCTCTATTCCAATTTATATTTCACAGAATAAAAAAGGCAGTGAAGGCACACTATAACAACTTTCTTGAGGAACCACTGACACTACAGACCCTCCAGATGCTTCTAGCTAGCCCAACAAGGCACAAATTGGTCACCAAGCTATATAAAATGGCCAGAGATGAGAAACTCACTGCTAAAGACAAGAGCCTAGAGCGGTGGAACAATAGACTTCATCTTCAGTGTACACAGAAGGAATGGTGGCATTGCAGTCAATTAACCAGTGCATTCCCCTGAAATGGCAATCTGCGCATTATCCACTTTTAGGTATCTTCATCAGGTCTACTACACACCACACAAATTGCACAAATATGGTCTACGGGAGGGTGATGAATTTAAAAGATGTGGAGCTCAGGGAGCAGACTTCTGGCATCTGGCCTGTGAGTGCAGTCGGGTGGCTGAGTTCTGGAAAGAAGTGGCCTGTAGACTACAAAGTATGACCAATATTACATTACAATGTACTCCACAGGTGTGTCTGTTGTGCTTCGTACCAGCTCTGAAGGGTGTGATTGGTAAATTCATAAGAATTGCTCTACTACTAGCAAAAAGGAGGGTGGCAATGCAATGGGAGAGTTTGTCTGCCCCACTACCTAATCATTGGATAAATTACCTTGTGTACTGTAGGGAGAACCTAGAACTGTATGCAGAGGAGGTTCCGGCTCCATTCCGACCCAAAGAAATCTGGGAGCCACTATTGCAATACTTGCGGTCCAGAGAACAAGAAGCGTTATCAGAAACTGCAGAAGCATAGTACTGTACATGTCCAATTGTTAACTAGGTATCTGTATCAACAAAAAATATTGTATCGGAAGGCAAAGGATTACTGACATGAATAACCACTGGTTGTTTGTTCGTAACTGTTTTTGTAATGTATGCAAATTTGAACTTGTATGCAATGTAAGAATAACACTAATAAATACAAAATAAAAAATAAAACATTTGTCTATTGTCATGAGAGGAAACAGCCAGTGGGCGTTCCTTGCCGGGCCCTTTTGAAGTCAACTTCCTCTCATGTGTTTGAAACTCAAGACCATCTGGTGTATAGTAAATTGTCCAATTTTGCCTAACCAAGATATCACATCCTAGTAAGTTGACTGGACTAGAATAATAAACCGATGGTTTGCTTCAAAAGAACCTATCATAACTGAGAATTTCTCTGACACTGGATTAGTAATTTGCTTATTTGCAACACCTACAATTTGGATCTGTTTCCTGAGAGGAGTAGGTTTGGGACTTCCACTGTTCTAACAGTGCACTGAATAGCACCAGTGCCAATAAAAAGGCACTTGGTGGCCAATGACCTCAGCTTCTATGAATGGACCCCTCTGTTCTACCTTCAAATATCACGCCAAGCAAATAATCGATCTACCCCCTCAGGCACCATTTTTTTAATTGATCAGAACCATAACCAGCAGAAGCATCAAAGACAGGAAACTGTTGGAAAGTAGCTTGATTTGTCAAAGGGTTCTGATTAACTCTCGGAACCTGGTTCTCATTGAACATTGAACCTCGGGTTCCCCATATTCTGCTGGGGCATTGATGCTTGGTGAACATGCATCACTGGACTTGAGACATGTTAGGATTCTGCATTCTGTGCATGGGTACATTTTGCATCTGCATAGGATTAACATTTTGTATTTGGCCATCACCAGACATTCAATTTTGGTTCAGTGGAAACTTCAGCTTCCAGCGGCCTAACTTGTAACAATAATGACATGGAGTAGACCATTTCATCATCACCGCATCTATAGTGTACTTGGATCAATTGAAACATTGCAACCCCTACCTTGTGGAGCACCATTTCCGCCTTGCATCATTTGTCCTCTGCCTTGGAATCCTACACCTTGCATTCCAACACCATTTCCCACAAACGGTCCATTCTGAAATCTCTTCTATGCAAGTTTAGTTTGATCTACCAAAAACTTCTCCTTAAGTCTCTTTTGTTTCATTCCCTGTTCATCACTGCAATGCTTCGTATATCCAAGTACCTCGTCCAAAGGCTTCCTTTGCCAATAAATCATTTTCTGTTTAATGTGCGGTTAATCTCTGGATGCAGCCCAAGAACAAACTGTGCTACAAAATCACTCATGTCTCCACTTTGTGAATTATCACACTGCTATGTTGTTTAAACACCTGCAATAACCTCTCATAGTAAGCATGCACTCACTTCTTAGCCTACTCAGTATTTGGTTAAAATTCAACCAGTCTATCTCATTTCGTGGGGATTTTCCCTTCAATAGTTTAATACCTGCTTATACATCTCTATCACTTTAGGAAATGGTGCATTCATCACAGCCACTCTCTGGGGTTCAGCATTTGGCCACTGTATCAACACTTTAGATTAAGCCCATAGATTGCTAGAAACCACAGTGCTGAAGAAAATATAGAATTTTTCCAACAAAACGTTTGAAATGATCCCAAATTGTTCCACCTGGGTGTACTACAAGACAGGATTCATCCTCAATTTTGAGAACTGATTTATAAGTATAGTAAGATCACCTTGACCCCAGGACACATCTCTAAGCTCATATAAATGGCTTGAATTCTGTATACAAACGACCAGTTCCTTAACATGCAACTTCGTCCCAGAATTCCTCAACTGCTAGCTGAGCTCGAAAACCCCTATGAAAAGTCTTAGTTTTAAAAAGGTGGAATTTATACTAATTTGTCAATTCTGCTAATTGGTCACAGTGCTGGAAAGCGAGTCACTCACTGTCAGATCGAGACAGTACAGATGCGGACGCAGACCGAGACCGAGAGCTGCGGAGCCTCTGCTGCGAGCTGAGAACTGAGCCGAGAGACGGGAGCCGCGGCAGGTAAATCTTGCAGCTCGAGACCCGCAGTGGAGGCAGGACGCGGGGGAGAGCCGCTGAGAGCCGCAGCGGGAGAGCAGAGCGGCCGAGACCTGCTGACACGCGACTCGCAGCTCGCAGCTTGAGACCCGCAGTCGAGGCAGGATGGGGGAGAGCTGCTGAGAGCCGCGGAGGATGAACTGACCGGCTCTAGCAGCTCGAGACCTACAACTACAACTGAGGTGGGTCGCGGGGAGAGCAGCGAGTGACTCGTGGTGAGCCTGGTGTGCCTGGTGACCGGGTCCACAGTAGCTTGACCTAGCTGCCTGCTGCCTGCTGCTTTACCGCCATTACCGCCATCACAGCCACAGCGAGGGAGCCGCCTGGGAAAGTGAAAGGCGGACAGCTCACCAACCTACCACAACACCATCACCATGAAACAGCCGGCGGACACCATGAGCCAGGTACCAGCCGTAAGCGCTGACCAAGTGGATAGGGGTAATTGGGGGCAGTATTGAAAGAACAGAGGGGACGAACAGGGTTAGGGGTGGCCCCCCTTGACCCCCCTCCCCCCTGGCTCCTCTTTTCTCCTTCTTTTCACATAACAATAGAGTGGTGTTTGGCTGTAGTCAACACAATCTAAAAACCCACCAAAAAAAAAAAAAAAGAGTAACGGCTAACACATCGCATTACAAGGAAAACAAGTGAAGGGAAGGAAGAAAAAAAAAGGTCAAACCAAAGTTCAAGTTTCTATCAACCCCATTGAAATATCGCCTCAACTTGTCCAGCTGCCCCAAACCCTCCCCAACATCGACACAGTTCAGATTAAAGTGCCGGCCTTGATTCACGAACATCTTCAAAACCAGGCTTACACTATATCCCCAGACGGCCATTCAACAAGGGACGCACTCTCTCCACCCCCGAAAAAAATAGGTCAAGACCAGTTACCCGGCTAGGAAACATATCTTCTCCTTTTCAATAATTTAATAAGGAACAGAGTTCATCACCAATAACCATTTCAAGCGACAATTCTCCTTTTAATCCCAGATCACCCTTACAGCAGGAAACCAACATTCACATAGATAATCCGGGCTCCCTTGGAAGTAAAATAAAATCTACCCCCCAAGCAGCTCAATGGACAAGAACCATTCCAGGCAACATCAAGCCGTTAACGCCAACGACGCCACCCGTATTTGCCCATTATGAATCCCCTGAAACAAAGCCAGGTGAGCCTAATGACCACTCCCTCTTGGACTTATCCTTTTTCAAGACACAACTCAATAAAACAAAATACGTAACTGAAGGCCATGACCCAGCAGCGTTTGAATCTACCATCATTTGGGCCCAGCTCCTACAAACTTTGCAATCTACAGTGTCTGCATTAAATTATCATTCAGACAAACTTGATTTACAAGTTGACCTTTTAAATACATTAGCAGTATACACGGCAGGGATCGAAAACAAACTAGAAGGCTTGAATACCTTAATAACAAAAGCACAATCTAAAGTCAACCTGACCCAAACGATATGCTGCTGCTCACCAATAATTGATAGCTTGTCTACACTTCCTCAGTTCCTTGCTATGGTCCTGACAGAAATAAAGAAACTACCATCAGGCTTGCAAATTCAATCACATCTCCCAGGTTCACACTCAATAAATGGAACCACCCCAAAAGTCAAAGACCAAAGAATAAATCACAATAAATCTGGCAAAAACCATAAGGCTTTCTTCAGCAAGAATCTACACTCGATCAACTGATGCTCCAGGAATAGTTCCATCTCCAGATAATCGAGATAATCGAGTGGCACTTAAGGAATACGGTATCTTCCAATTAATCAAATCAAACAACAAAAATAATACTATGTCAAAAACAGACAAACCGTTCACACCCGAGACAGTGCAAATTGCTGACATCAGAGACGCTGGCCCAGGTATGGGACCAACGAATAAATCAACTAAAAAACAACACCTGAGCAAAAGAGAAAGGAAGAGACCACGGAAAAAATGCAATAAACGTAGCACAGTATTTCAAAATATGACCAGCGAGCCATCACACATTGAAAAGGTTAATACACGACTCAGCTCAATCAGTACAGTAAGTTCAGATACCATTCTTACATCACCACAAAAATCACCCACACAATTATTCATAGAGATACCAGGCAAGGTGCTAACAACACCTGCCAATAGCAAAAAAAACAAGGCCCTACCTGGGGCTAGGGAAGAGGTTTCAGCAAAGCCTCCACAGCCTTTGACATCAGATGAGCCCGGGAAAGGTCATGAAGTCAGAAATATTACCTTACATCGTTAAGACCGGATTAGACGACCCGATAATTTCAACAAATACGGTGAGCGTACCAAAAGAAAACCAAAACAGGGAAATCACAGAACAGCACGATGATGAGTATAGGTCAAGAGGCAAGGAAAACCTTCAGATAACATTATTCAAGAACTTGGACACACTACAAACGGGTAAGCTTTTACCCAATAAAGTAGACTACGAACCCCGAGGTGAATACATGGGACATAAGCAACAATCGCCCTATATTCAAAGGAGAATTGATTTATCTCAAATCATAGACGAAAACAATTATAAGACCTCTGGCCTGGACCTCTTAACAACCAATTTAAAAACCAAACTGTTATTCATTCCTGAATATCACACACAAGGACCACATGACATCCTGAACAGAGGGAACATTCTGAAACTTTTCAAATGCACCCCCGAATTGTGCCATATTGAATCCAATGATATAATCTCAATTGAGTTAAAACCTATCGAAAGTATTCTATTCACAGAATCAACGATAATTACTTTTTCAACTGTAGCAATCAAGGAGCAAGTAATTTCAAGGTCTGATTTATTTAATAAATGGGGCATCAAAATAGTTTCCCAAATTGAGCCACGGTATCCATCGGTCCTTGTAAAACCCCCGGCTATATTAGACAAACAGGGACCACCACTTTTCTCAGTATTAAGATCAGCCAAAGGGCGATCCCCAGTAAGGGGGATCCATCCAAAAAAAGAGGAGGCTAAAACCACAGCGAGTGATTGGGCCTGGCTGCCAGCAGCCCTGGACGGGGGAAATTATAATTGAAGTCAACCTGGTCTCTAAGTGTGCTCATGGAACATCAACGGCTTTACCCAAAAATTTTAATCCCCAGATGTGATAACGTTTTAAAAAAAATCACAAGGTTATACTATTGCAGGAAACATGGTCCCTGGTTAGCCTCCCAATAGAAGGATACTTGGAATACAGAACACCCGCTCAGAGGCTGCATAAATCTGGTCAACCCAGCGGCGGTCTCTCAATTTACATCTCAGCCAAGTTAAATGTTAATATAGTGCAATTGACATTTGAAGAAGATTGGATTTCTGGCGTAAGGATTGACAACTCCAAACAGACCGAACAACTAATCCTGATTAATATCTACATCTCACCAAGCGTCAGGGAGAAAAAAATGAAATTTAACCATCTAATCCAGGTTCTGTGTAACATACAAAGTAACTATAAAAGACCAGCCTGCCTAGTAACCAACGACTACAACACAAACCTCTTTCAAGAACTTCCGGAAGAGTACGAAGTGCCGTGGCCAGACACTCTGGAACAAATAAAACCCACTGCCAATAAATACAGCAAACTAGGCGAATATATGGTGCTACAACTCAGTGCTCTGGGATACACAATCTTAAATGGTCGCTTCCCCAAGGATAATCCTCCCAACTGGACAAGACCAAACGGTCATACCCATTCCTTTTTAGACTATACCATCTCTAACAAGGAAATCCTTCCTTTTATCGAGAATTACACCATAGCTGCTCGAGGAGACAGTGACCATCGTCCCCAAGTGACCACCTTGTCATTTCATTTAGTACATCATGCCATGGCAAGTTTGACTTCAGAAGGTAACTATACTGAAAATCTCAAAAGGCTGAAGTGGTCTGATCCGATTATACCAGCAATAATGAGCCAAAGTAGAACCCAACGAGATTCAATGAGTATTGCTGCACTCCTGCCTACTACCTCATGGGAACTCTTCTCCCGGGAACTGCTTAAAAAATTCCCACGTACTACACGTAAAACCAAAAAAGGAAACCAGGCAAAAAATAACAGCCGAAATCAGTAAATTAAAATCAGTACGTAATAGTGCTCTAAGACAACTACGCAGGCTCCCAGGGGAAGATCATAATCTTAACAAATATAAGCAAGCCCAAAAAGCACTTCGACATGCAGCATTCACGGAGAAAAAGAACCGCTCCGAGCAGTTCTGGCTAAAATTGTTACACGCAAGTAAAAATCATGAACCAAAATCCTTCTGGTCACTTGTTAATACTAAAATACACAAACAAGGAGGACAAAGTAGCGCTAACATCTCTGAAGCTGAATGGGTTTCCCATCTAACAACTCATTTTGAGGAACCAGAAAAAGATGTCCCATTGGCCAGATAACTAGCCACGGTTCCACAACCCAATTCATGCCAATCACTTGGCATAACGGATTCAAGGACACTAGGAAACCATGTTGAATTAAATAAAAGGACTCCATCGACAACTGATACGGAATCTCTGCTTCAGTCCATTGAACCGTCACAAAGTGCTCCAACAACTCTGGGAATCATTACAGAAAAAATCGTTCGAATCATAACCGAGGGTCGTTCAGACGGAGCTCCAGGGCCAAATGGTCTCCCCCAGTCTCTGTTTAAACAGGATACAGAATTTTGGGCCAACCAATTGGCACCTCTTTTTTCCTACTGCCAGATCAAATCGGTAATACCGGAATCGTGGCAAGGCGCCATTATTCATCCAATTTATAAAGGTGGTAAGAGATCAGACCCAAAAAACTATAAGATGATCACCCTACTGGACGTGGAATCGAAATAATATGCTAAGCTGCTCCTTCAAGACCTGGCATCCTGGGCTGGAAAAAAACATCCTATACCTTTCAACCAGACAGGATTTGTGCAAAAATCAGGCACTATAACGAACTTGCTTGCAATTTCTGTCCTGCCGGATAAAGTGGCGGCCTCAGGAACGTTAATGCATGGCTGCTTCGTTGATTTTAAGGCTGCATTCGACCGCGTACCCCGAAGCCGATTATGGCTCAAACTGCGGAAATGGGGGATTCCACCGGCTGTATTACAAGCCATAATCGCGTTACACACCAACACATGGGTCCGTATAAAACTTGGGGATGGATCATAAATCTCCAGGAAAATACAAACTTCCCACGGAGTGAAACAAGGGTGTGTGTTGGCGCCCCTTCTTTTCAACCTCTTCATCTCCGACTCGTCAGAATCACTTGACGAAGTTAATTCTCACCCCCCAAAACTCACGGGCACAAGAGTTAGTAATCTACTGTACGCGGACGATCTGGTCCTGCTTAGTCACACCAGGGTTGTCTTGCAGAGACTACTTGACCGGTTGTCTCTATATACCATCGAAAACGATCTGGAACTGAATTTAACAAAGACAAGGGCAATCACCTTTGGGCAAAGGAAATATCAAGGTGGCGGTTGGCGATATAACAGTAAAAATGTTGACAGAGCCCCTTCTTACAAGTATCTGGGGGTTCACTTGGACAGAAGGGGAACATTCTCTAAACATAGAGACAAGGTAGAAGCCAAAGCCCTGACAATCCAGGTGGCTTTTAAGACTCTTGCAAGGCAACTATCTGGCCCTAGTCTGACCCCACTTATAACTGTCATGAAGGCAAAAATCATCAATTTCCTCACCTATAGCCAGGAGATCATGCAAGGGAAAGACAACAGCCACGTAAATAAAATAATAACAAGAACATTCAAACAGGTGCTGGGTCTACCAAAATCTTCATCTCCCGCCCAAATACGTCTCGAGTTTGGTCTTCAAGACCATCAAGCAGTAGGGCGAGGAGCGTTTATCAGGCTGTGCAATAAGTTGCGTACCTCCAGAGAAGGAACCCAGGAGGCTCTTTTGTGGGTGGAAATCTCAGCCGGCCAACTTGGCAGTTCATTCCGGCGCTATCTGCAAGATTCTTTAAAACTCTTCCACATAGAAGGAATCTGGTCCTCTAATCCATCACAGCAGGCTCTTAAAATTCACATCAAAAGAAACGTCTGCCTTTGGTCCTTTCATTTGGATAGAGCCCAACTGGTGCAACGTAAGCACGCCTGGTCAATTGTATCAGGATTCAAGCCAGGGACTATGACACCCCATCTGTCATGTACCTACTCAGTGATGTGGAAAAAAAGATTTTTGGCCCTCAGAATGGGTGAATGGTCATTCCTGTACCATCTGCCAGGATGGCGCTGTGCAAATCCCAACGTAACGTGCAGGGGGTGTGGGAGTAGCCCAGAAACAATCGAGCACGTGGTATGTCTATGTCCTGCAGTCCATGACGATCGAAAGACCTTGTTAAAGAGCGAATGGAATAAACTTGGCATTCGTACGTGCCGGCAAGCCATTCTTGCATCAATGAATCCGGATAATCCACAGCTCAATATCCGGTTCACCAAGTTCATCACAGGAACAGCAAGAAAATGTATACACAGTGAGAGCCAGCAAGCCATTAACGGTTAATTATCAAAGGACAGGTTTAGCCCCACACTGTTTCACTTGATTTGCACACTCGCCCGCACCACCCAAGAACAGCAGAACACGGCCTTCGGTGTATGGACCATCTTGCTTTCCCGTGTAATGTTGGAACCTCCAAATCTTGTACGCAGGGACTTTACAATATAAATGGACTCGCACCACGAGGGTCTTTACCACAAACACGTACTCATATTACAGTGTTATTAATTATTGCCTTTTAATAACTAATGTCTGCCTGTGGCCCTAGTAGATGATAAAATTAGAAACAGGTTTCTAGGATTTTAAATTATTTTATGATGAATTCTTACTTGTTGTGATGGTACAAATGTAAATATCTTAATAACTATTCTTGATACATGTTTTTATTATGGTAGCATGTTCACCATTGTAATGATTTTTATTAATCAAAAAATAAAGTATTCTCAGTGCTGCTGGTCACATTCTTTCCCAGCACAGTGAGTAACATCTTTGCTGAAATATAAAAGTTCATTTTCCATATACTGGTCCACGAGATTAAGGTCAAGTTTCCCCTAATGATCTCCTCTAACTCTACCTTCAATCTGGAAATGTCTTGAGATCTTAAACTTGACTGATCCACTAGTTCATTTTCAGCCTCTTCTGTCTCTATGCTTTCTGGGGACTCTCCAAACAACCGAGCTATACTACACTATCACACCAAAGTCCAAGAATCCCATGGCACTTTGAGCAGCTGGGGTCGGGTTGTAAACATTAGAGTTCCGCCTGATCTTAAGGTCCTTGTAATTTGGGACTCCAAATTGACACTTGTGAATTCTGTGTTGCAGTGGTAAAAAAGACAAAAAGCATTCCAGCAGACAATCTGGAAACAACAGGTTTCTGGGCTATATGGGCGAAGTTACACAGAGAACAATCATAGTCTGGTTCATCATGACAGGGATCATCAGTCCTGGAGCAGGCACAACTGGGGAAGTAGTAATAAGGGCCATCACAATAGGAACTATCGGAGTGGGAACAGTTACTATTGGGGTAATCGGAGGTGGCCCTCTTATCGGAGTCACATCTTGGTCAACAGGAGCAGTGGCAACAGTACTATTACCTACCTGTAGCTCTGCCATTCCTAATGGGCTGGACAACATTATCGGGCAGTGGTCGGGAGGATGATAAGTCCTCTAGGAAATCAAAAAAATCACTGACAGACTCAGATTTATCGTGCGTCTCATTATCTTTCTCTCCCTGAGCTTTGGTCTTCTTTTCATTTGTGAGTACCGGGTACAACATAGCTCCCTCTATCATATCTTTTCGCTAAATTTGCCATTAAGTATCCCACTTAGCATCCTTATAACTTTAGACAGCCTTCTTTAGCTTATTCAGAATGTTTCATTATCATTTGTATGTACAGCATGCTCCCAAGCATTCAAAGCTTCATATTGTGCTGATCAAGGTTGTAGTTTCGATTCATATAACACCGGTATAAAATTTTCAGTTATGATTATATTAAAGGTACCATATCTGGGAAACTATAAGGGCCCTTCTTTCTCAGTGACCCACTGTTAAATGCAAATGCATGTGTATAGTTTTAGATTTATGGCCATGTAGTGACCTGGTGTACCTTCAGGTTGGGCTTCCTAACCCTCTCTAGGACCGATTCACAGAACTAACTTAAGACAAAATCCTAAACTTACCACCACTTTGGTATTCACAGAAGGCACTTACTCATTTTGGTATTCACAGAAGGCACTTACTCATCAATGAGTAAGTGCCTTCTGTAAATACCAAAATGAGTAAGTGCCTTCTGTGAATACCAAAATGGTAGTAAGTTTAGGATTTTGTCTTAAGTTAGTTCTGTGAATCTGGCCCTTTGACAGTAACTCTCATATCACTACTCACCAAATCTCTTATTGCCCTAAGTCATTTTATATTTACAGTAATTTCTAACAATATAGGAGTAAATGGTGAACTCAAACAGGGGGCAATTTCGATCAAATCAAAATATAATATGTGGTGGTGCTAATGTTCAATCTCAGCATGGCACTTTCCACACTGACCTACCACAGCATGGCACCTAATGATGCAACAACCAATAGTATTGTGATACTGACACTAACCGACCAATACCACCACAACACTCAATGACCTGGATTACAGCAATTCGCAACTACTCTCCCTCCTTTACAATTTCTACATATAAGCAAACTTTTGGAAAAACACCAACACAAGCACAATTAGCAAATGACTCTTGTCTACCCACTAAAGAAGTTTCAAGTAACCACTCATTCAAGGGGATAGCAGTTCAAATCAATGTGGTTCAACAGAAATAAAAGAGAGGATAGCATCCAAACATAAAGGGCTTAAGTAGCAAATTAGTTCAGGTTGTAAGTTAAATCAGTCAGCAAAATTTAAGAAAATATACTGTAAAAGCATACATATTTAAATTATCATGCAACCTGAATGTGTATAATACAAGGAAAATAGATCAAAAATAGAATTATATATAGAAAGCAAAATATCAACCAAGCAGATTCTTCTGAAGGAACGTCTCTATTATAAATAAAGAGTCGCAAGTGGCAAGAGGAAATTCTGTGAGTAAGGTGTCAGTATCAGATGAACCAAGTTAAAGGTTCAAGGAGAAAAAGCATGAGGGTTAGAGCATGAAGCTCAACACTGGGACAGAGAACCATTAAGGAGAAGACTATACATATCAGCCTCCAAATGGGTCAATCAGAAATCTATGTTCTCTGCGAGCAGGTAGACTCCCTAGTTTCTCAACACTGAACAAAAGAGTACTCCTCTGGGTGACCTTCTATTTAACATTCGTCTGGTCAGCGTAGTACAGAGGATCTCACTTATCCTCTCAGTCTCCATGCCCAAGGCCAACTTCTCATTAAGTTGCAGCTTCCTATCAGTCTAGTGCAATAAACAATAAGCCTAGTCTAAATTAATAAGTGTGATGATAAGACACCTGCAAAGGAGAGAAAAACATGACACTGGCAAAGCTTTCAATAAAGTGAAATTCATGGTATTTGAGCCTGCTTACACCTTAGGCCAATGTTAAATGCAAAATGGCTTCCAGCTAATATATTTAGTAACACGAATACAGAGATTGCATCTAAAGAAGGTATACATATTCTATTTAATGTGAATATATTGACTATAGTTCATTAATAAATAAAGTTGGCTTCTCATTATAGGAAGTATAGCCACCTATCTCACTTGGTTAATATAAAGCACACAGATTAATACTGTTAGACACATGTTGAATGTACATGTTGCAGATAAAAGAATGGACCTCAAAATAACGCTTCTACAGTAACAACACATGTTAGGAAACTCTTGCCAGTTTCTGCCTGCCCACCGACGTACAGGAGAAGTGGTTTAAAGTTAGAGCAGGAGCAGAGTTGCTTTTCATGCAGTGTTCGATGTTGCATTGTTCCCATAACATGTTCATAAATATGAAAGTAACAAAGTCTTCTCCTTCTCTGGGACCTGTCTAATGACATCTTCATCCTCATGCAAATTTACTTTAACTTCATTTTTAACTACTAGTTCTCAACAAAGATACTCCCTTACTTTTGAGGATACTTGACTTCCATTTTTTTTTTTTTGCAGTTTCTCTGTCTGGTAGTTTTTTGTGTTATATTACTTTCTCAGGCACAGTATGAAACTTGGACATTCAATAAGATCCCTTGAGACTTTGAAAACTGACTGATAGCATTCGTGAGAATGCATAAACTCTGCCTCAAATGACAACAGTTTAAATATTAACAGCAGAGCTGTGTGGCAAACTTCTTTCTTTGTCTGTAGTTTATTTGGAAAGTTTGTGAATCAATCACCAAAAATATAAACATAAACGGTACAATGAGTATACTTAAAAACACACACATACTTCTAGAAACATTCAAGCTGATTATTAGTGCACTCATAACTAAATCCTCCTACTTATACAGCATAATAACATTAGGGCCTATTTATGAAATAGTCACACATCGCAACGCAGCAAGTCACCTTCCTGCGCTGCATTGCCTGACAGCTAAAGGGCAGGAATGCTGAATTTCAGGCAATACGGAGCATTCCTGCCTTTCCCTCTTCCCTGGACCCCTTTTGCCAGCCTAGCACCAATGCAGGCAGTCTTGCATGGTGTTGCGTAGAAAGGGCTCTCCTTCCTGCACAAAAATATTCCTGAGAGGCATATTCCTCTACCTACATGCGCTGCAGAATGCACCACACATAGAATGCAGAAGTAACGAGGAGAAATAAAGATATTTCTCCTTGTTCCCTATCCTGGGAAGATGTATCTCTTTGGAGCATTCCTAGGTTTACCAGTTCTGGTAAATCTGGGAATGTGTCAAAAATCATGGGAGTAGCGTGGGAACGCCAATGCAACACCCAGGGCAGAGTAAGGCAAAGCAGCAATTTGTGCTGTGTTGCCTTACTCCAGATTTATGGAGCCACTCAGGGCCATGCAAAGTTGGCTTGTGTGGCTTTATAATTCTGACTTAAGGTTTGCGCCGCTCTTGCACCACGTTGCCTTGTGCAAGAGCTACGAGAAACAACCTCGTAAATAGGTCCCTTTATCTGCTGAACCCTCTCTCCTGTAAAATGTTTGCCGGTAATTCAAGAGCTTAATCTGTTCTTAGACTAATTTGTTTGACATTTATTGTAACCAATGAATTATTTGGGCATATTATCACCTTATCATGCTATTTTAAAACATTCATTAAAGTATACTGCACTGTTTAGTAAAAGTACATTATATTTATTCAGTTTAGCTCCATGATAAGCCTACCTACAAGGTTATCATACACAGGTAACTTACAGTCCAGTGATGTCACAGTTATCTTTACTACGCAAACCTTTTTCTTTATCTCATACTGTTATCACCAAATGGTTGACTCTTTACGTTTATCAATATCTTGACTAACTTCTCAATTAAGATATTGCTATTTACACCACCTGTACTCATAGTCATTTCCTGGTCCTGGACACATAAATTATCACAAAGAATATTATCTACATGTAAACAATGGTCATATGACATGAAAGTTCAACTTTCCCACTTTCTTAATGCAGTTTAGATTTCTCACCTTAGGGGGTTTGTAAATCCTATGTTAATATTGCCTTATAGCCCGCCGTTGCGGGCTATACCGGCTATACCAGCTATTAAAGGCCCGCTCCAGCCGGAGTGGGACTTTAATAGCCGGTATAGCCCAGCTACGAAGGGCTATATGGCTATTAGAACATTCTGCCACTACAGGGCAGAATATTCTAACAAATAAAACAGAGCCGTCTCAGGGCCTGAGAGTGTTTAAATCCCCTCGAGCTCTGAGAGGCCTTTGTTCACAGCAAGTTGTGAACAAAAGCAACATTGGAATGTTGCTCTGCGGGCCTTTACCGGCCCGTAGAAACACGGAGCACTCTATTGTAATCAATGGAGTTCTCCACATTCCAATGTTACAATAGTGAATAATTCATGAACATATACCTGCCTCCTAACATTTACATTTAACCCTTTTTCTCGCAGCCTTCAATTTATGGGTCCTTAATTTTTCTAAATTTTTCAATTTTTTGTTCTATCCCCACATTGTCTTTGTATATTTAACTTTAGAAACTTCGGACTAGTATTCCCCCTGAATATAGAGGGTGGAATATCCTGGTATAGGAATATTGCAGACAAAATATTGAAATCAAACTATCGAAAGATATGTAAGTATAGATTTTCCATACTTAACTCCCCACCTATGTACCTTGACAGTATTTATATCCTCAAAGTACATAGATGTGGTGTTAGAAATAGTAAATCTGTACTTCCACTATATTACCTTTCAATATTTTGGTCTTCGATATTTTGTCCACAATATTTTATTATCACAAATTTTATATACTTGGTGTTCAGTTGTACAATCATTAGACTCCATACTGTCTTCTTCAAAGCTTACTGCCAAAGAGTGTCTCTTGACCCTCTTATGCAAATCTCTTGGGATCTCTTTCCAACTGACATTTAGTTTTCTGATTTATGCTTGTGTGCAATTCTTCTCTGCGGTTGCACAGCCCTCTTGGGGACAGATTCTTCCATGCAGCAGTCAGCAGTACAGTCCATTCGGACAGATGCTTCAATGAAGTGGCACAGTCCAATGGTCATATATTCTGGTTGAGCTTCCAAACTGGAACCGTAATCATATAGACACTGTGCCCTTGCTCAGGCATAAAGATCACTCTCCTCAATATTCCTGTTTTGGTGGTTTGATCCACCAGTGGTGCTCAACTTGCTTCTGACTCTCTTTGGACAGTCACACCTCCTGCAGGATTGACAGATTTCTTCCCTCTCTCAACAGGCAGGAGGACTTCTAGGTATTTCAGGTCAGAGCAACAGCTTCTTCGTTCCAGGTAAGAACTCAGGTGAGGTCTATTCACCGCCGGAAAGCTGGCTGTCAAACAGACACCATTTTCTCTCAATACAAATCAATTAAGCATGATCACCTGACAGAAAATTGTTACCCTAAGCAAAAACATATTTAATGTGCTGGTGTCTGGATCGTCACCTCAAGGAAGCAAAAAATGGCCTTAGGGAGAAGATAGTGTTCATGTTCACAATACTGGCTCTATAACTCTTAGAAAATCTTGTTTTCTTTGCCGGGTTTGAAAACAATGTTATGCTGTTCAAAAATGTGCAGAGCACAACACTATGCTTTATGGCTTCTCGTCCTACTAGAGCCATGAAAGTTTACAAACAAATGTCATAGGGTGCTTTAAGCTGATGTAGAAAAAACACACAGATTTGATTAAAAGGCTGATGCATTCAGGAGTGATAGGTGGTTGCTAATATCGTAGTTCATTGCAATAAATAATACATACAGATTTTAAGTTTATTTTCACAACACAGTCACCTCTATACTAATAACCGGTAAGTTAATGGACTCATGACTGGCCTCTTTAGCAGGCCTTTACTGCACCCCATAATCCAGGCCCTTTTTGAAACCAAGGGGGTTGTCTAAATCAAGTTGCACACTCAACTGCCCTACAGAGGAGCAAGTTCAACTCAGATGCAGGCCTGAATAACCATGCCTGGGGCATCCCTTTCAGGACCTCCTAATACCATTTTGAGAAGATGGTAGTTGGTGACCTGGCAGTAACCTGTTCCTCTGGCGCAGATACATCTTCCACGTCCTTCTGGGCGTTAAGATGAAGTACCCTACAAAGAGGCCGGAAACAGCTGTGTAAGCGCCTCCCTCAGCACCTGTCACTCCTAGAGCTTCATAGACCACACTTGGGTAAAAATGTATCAACTATATTTTTTATGTGAGTTGCCATGGTGTTGACCAATATCGATGCCAACCATCATCCCACACCACAGCAGAATGCCCCTTGTTCACCTACCATTCAGCCTCTTCCCAATCAAGGCCACATGCTGGGATGAAATGGAAGCAAAAATGTCAACAAACAACTCATTGCCTGCAAGTGGAATTTGTGCTCCATGAGGATGTTAAAACACTCTCCTCTCAGGCAACCACGCACTACTGATTCAGACAACTGGAGACGCTTAAACATGTAGATATTCAAACACATGACTGATTTATTAAGGCCTTTCACTAAAACCAATCCAGCCAAATCCGCATGGGGATTACATGTGATCAAATAATGACTGCATCAAGAAGTTTCTGTGCCAACGAAAAAAATTCCCCATCAATAATTCAATTAAGCCCTTTTGGTCATGGCTTGCCAAGTCATTTCCATCAATGTAGAACATCACCAGAATTGGTGTTGTAAGCCCACGTTTATGGTATGGTGGCCCTCTGTCCAAAGCCCTTTGAATGATCTTCCTCATATTAACTGCTCAAAGGCAGTTGGCGCCAAACCACCACATCCTATTGTGAGCTTCCAGAGCCTGCTGCTTAAAATCAACCCTGAGAAATGTTATCATTGCCCATCAGACTTATCAGTAACCTACCACCCATGCTTTGATTGGACCTATCATACCAAATGCAAAGATATCAGAGAGAAACAATAACATTGAAAAGGGAATCCTGGGCACTATCCAATCAGAACAGAACTGAGAGCATACATTCTTAAATCAAGTTTAGGTTCTCATAGCACTTATAACAGTCTGACAGCCATCTACTTATTTTCTGCACTTGCCCAAGCTCTAGTCCTCATCCTGCTGCAGGAGTGGCATCTCCTAGCCTAAAGGAATGAGAGCTGAAATTAACTGGATTGAGGTTTTCTGCTTTTAAGGCCAACACTAGCATCTTGCTAAACTTTAATTTGGAGGGAGAACCCCCAATGGAGTGAATAAACAACACCCTGACCTTGCAAAGTTGGTGAAGTCTGATGTAATTTCCCAGTGCCATCACTGGACAGCAAGAATAGCCTAGTGTCTTTGCAGGGATGGTGAGGCTACCCCTCCCAAACTGATACGTTTTAGAGAAAGGGACAGAGACAGATCCTGAGTTCCTGCTCTAACTGATGTTGGTCAAGAGAAACCTACCATCCCAGTCTGATTTGGAATCAGCAACAAGTTAATTGACCCGGAGTCCCCCATAGAAAGCTAGACAGGAAACCACCTAAAAGAGCTTCACACGGGTGGTTGCAGACTACAGTGAGGCTACCTACCAACTTATTCAACAAATCTTTGTCAATGAGTCTCCAGAGATCCTGTTCATCTCCTTCCAGTTTCTCTCAGCTCCCTACTGCCTTCAATAACTGAAATGAGCTACAATAATCTTGTACCCCATCTGCCTTTGTAAAGAAGGCCAATGTGCTATATGACTTTTTGCTTATACAGCTGTTTCCCCTCAATCCCACAGGAGAGCAAGAAGTGCAGCCCAAGTCTCAATGGAAAAGAGCCCAAGCTCTGTGGATCCTTCTCAATCAAACAAGGAGCACTGAAATGACCCGTCATAGGCCTTTTTGCTCTTTAGAGCTATACTGACTGAGGCAAGTTCTGCCAGATAGTGCACCATATTTCCAGAGAAGATTGGGAAATTAAGTGGCTTTGTTCAATGCCCCAGTGTGAAAGCATCTGAATTCCTTCAACTAAAAATGAGACCAAGCACTGGCAGCATTATCATCACTGGAACACAAATCAGGGCCAGAGAAGATTTAGAGGTCTGCAGGGGTGGACTCCCCTATTCAGAAACCAACAGCACAAAAGAGACCTCTGGGTCTGCAGAATATGGAAGACTGCTAAAGGGATGTCCCTTTTAAAGGATTGTTTCCTTTATCCACCTGAAGATGGCATGCTTCATCATAGGGTAACCTCCTTGCATTATGAACCTGGTTATAATGCACGCTACAAACCCCCCCGCCACTTTGAGTTTGAGCCAACGTAAGGCTGTGGTTGTTACCTGGCATTTGTGGGTAAGCTAAGCTGATATACCTCTCTGGATAGCACATTGTGTTCTGTGTTACTAACAGTATTATTCGTTGAAAATGGCTCCCTAATGCCTCTCGGAAGCCAGGTATTGTTGGAATGAGTACTATGATTTGATGTACAAAGTATGAGTATGTTTCATTTAAATATGTTATTTCTTTTAGGTACATACCAACCAGTGGAACACTGATTTTGGAGTCTCTTCACTCCAACCACTGGTTCTGTATACAGTTAAATGTGTTTATTCTGCACCACAGTTCCTTTGTTATACATGTAGGGAAGCAGGATCTGCTTCTTATGGTTACCTCCACTTTTTGCTTGATGTTACACTGTTTTTGACTAGTCTGACTGGGATCCTGCTAATAAGGACCCCAGTCTATCTGTTTTCTCCTTTAAACTGTTTTGCCATGTACTTTGGTACACTCCGGATTGGATACTGGGGCACCCTTATGAGTCTCTAGTATATGGTACCCATGTACCCAGGGCATAGGTACCCCACAGGCCTCCCATGGGCTGAAGCATGTATTATGCCACCCATGAGAGGCCATGCAAAATGGAACTACAGGTCTGCTACTACAACCCGTGTAAGTTGGTGCTTGCACCATTTACTTTAGATACAGGTTCACTAACTCTATAGGTCACTACACTTAAAACTTATAAGTCACCCCTATAGCAGGCCTTAACAATCCTGAAGGCAGGGTGCCGGGTTTTACGTGAGAGGGTGCCCCTGCATGAGCAGAGCCCCTCAGCAGCCTTCAGAGACCATTCTCCCGGGTTGTTTGTGACTCATCCAGACATACAGGTAGAGGTGCATTATAACCTTGCGGCAAATGCTTTCTCGAAAACGGCTGTAATAAAGCATGTAGTGTTTGGTAGTAAACACCTTGGAATCATACCTCCGCATCGGTAACCGATGTGGGAAGTATGATTTCACCCTTCTGAAGTGAGCTTCGTGGGGTCACTGGTCTATCCGGTGTCAGCCTTCTCAACCCGGTCAGCACAAAATGGATGCTGCCGACCAGAGACACATTTCTGCCCTCCTGCTGCAGAGCCAAGCTCGAGCAGAGAAAGACAGCACAATAGGCATCCTGTCACAGGGAGGTGTGACCACCTCCCAAACAGGATTTAGTGTATTGGTGCTGGGTGGGTGCACTCTGAGAGTGCCTGAAAGTCTGCACCTGTAGCACATTTGGTGTCCCTGTGCATAGTCCAGCTCAAACCAGTTCTGGGATCCATTGGCTCCTGCTCTGGCGCGAAACTGGACAAAGGACATGGGAGTAATCTCCCATCTGTACTGACCCTCCCCTATGAGGGTCCCCCGAATCTGTCCAACCCTTTCCCGTGGGTACAAAAGGACTTACCTGACTGTAGCTCTTTAGATTTTACGTGGGCAAGATTCTACAAGAAGAAACCACTGACCTTCGACCGTTTGGACACTCTGGACTTCGCTGGACATTGACTGGGCCCAACTTCATCTCCCTCTCCGTCCAAACTTTGTCTGTGCCCTTGCTCCATACAGGCTCCGTGCAGGACCTGTGGTGAACTAAGGGCAACTGAAGAATCTCCCTTGGGGTGAAGGAGTCTGTTAGAGTCGGGGATCTCTGGTTGGCGCAAGGTTGCCCTTGTGTCAAGCAGGAACCCTCTCCTCCACGTCAGGGCGCAGGATAACCCCTCGCGAATGACCCTTGCTCACCCTCTAGGTGCGTGGCGTGAGCAGCCAAGGCGATTCCTCAGGCGTTGTTGGTTAAGCACTTACAATCATACACACAGTAAATACATCAATCCCCCCAGAAACGGACACCAGGCTTGGATATATATAAAAATACGCTTCTTTATGTAAAAATACGGTATATATATCTCGACAGACTTATCACAAGACCAATAACGTTTTCGCTAGGCCACCAGGTTATACAGCAGGCAAATGTTCTTGGTTCGTTGTTTCAAATGGATACTTTGTAGTCTCTTTACTTGCAGTTCCAGTACTCACAGGGATCGACTCCTGGGAACGGGGAAATAAGGCGTTGCGGGCCCCGAGCCCGATACTGGAACTTCTTTCGTGATGTGGAGAGTCGGCACAGGTCGGTGCGACTCTCAGCTTGGGAAGTGTTCTTGGGTCCTCAATCAGCAGGTGTGGGCAAGTAGGCAGGCGCGGCCCACGACCCTTTAGCACGGCGGTGCAGGAGGGTCTCCACAGCGGGGGCGGCGCGGCCTGAGATGTCCGAGGATAGCGAAGCGGGGCCACAGGGCACAGTCAGTGCAGCTGGGTGACCCGGCGTAGATCACAGTCGTCGGACGGCTTCCGGCAGGAGGGGTGATAGCGCGGTCAGCGCGCTCCAGTAGCAGGCGGTGACAGGGATGCAGGCGGCCTGGCCCGGGGACAGAGAGCGGCTCGGGACGGAGCGGGGCTCTCACGGGTTGGAGGCAGGCGAGCTTCTGAGTGTCACGGCCCTAGGAGGGGCGATGAGGGGCGCAGTCTCTTTTCCAGCGGGATGCACACACGGCTCGAATTGGAGGACGAGCAAGAAGCACAGAGAACCCACTGTTCCTGGGGTTCAGTTCAGGGGGCAAGCTCAGATCAAGCCCTTGGAGAATGTTCAAGCACAAAGTAGCAAAGTCTTTTCAGTAAGTCTCTTCCTCTCCTCTCTCAGCAAGGCAAGCAGCAGGCCAGCTCCTCCGGCGTCTTCTTCTCCTTCTAGTCGGGCAGAGGTCCTTTGTGGTAAACAGGATTCTGATTTCTTAGGAGCCAGGCTCCTACTTTTATACCATGGTTCTTTTGTTCTTTAGCGCCAGGGGGCCTAGGCCTGGCTCAGTCCAGTTCTGGAGCACTTTGTTATGGTGACTCTGCTCTTTCTTTTCAGCAGCAGGGCAGAGACATCAGCCGCCCCACAGGGGGTGGCGCCGGCTTTGTGGTGGCAGAGCACAGGTCTATTCAAGAGTCAAGGTGTACTCCTCCCACCCATCCAGGTGTAATCTCTCTGCCCACCACCTGGCAGCCAGCCTGTCTCTGGGGATTCCCCAACCCTGCTCCTTACTGTTGCTGGGCAGAACACACACACATACAGCAGAGGCGGACTGAGATGGTCAGGTCAGTAAATACTAACTTTCTAAAAGTAGTATTTACAAACCCAGGATATTAAAACAAACTTGACTACAAGAAGTATTTTATTATTCTGAGTTCAGGCATACCAAACTTGACACTCTACCATGCTCTCTGAGTCCACTGGGGTCACAGCGTTGGCGTGACCCCGGCAGCCCATTCTGGCCTATGGAGAGCAGGTAGCCTTCAATAGTGAAAAACGACAAGGGCTGTAATTCACTACTAAGACATGCCACACACACAGGGCATGTCCTACCTTATGCCTACAATGCACCCTGCCCTTGGGCCTACCAGAGGGGTGGCTAATATGTAGGTAAGGGAAGGTTTAGGGACTGGCAAGTGGGGGCACTTGCACAGTCAGCGCGACGGTCCCGGACCGCGCACAGGGTCTGCGGTGGCAGACCCTAGACACACTTTACAAGGCCGCTTCCGTGGGTGGCGCAACCAGCGCTGCAAGCCCACCAGCAGCATTGGCATTCACAAGCCCTGGCACCCCTGGTGCACTCTACTGGGGGCTGACAGTGAATCCAATCAACCAATCATGAACATCAATTACAGGTACACTTTACTTAGGGAGCACTTGCACTGCGGCACGGATTAGCCGTGGCGCAGTGCCCTGAGCGGACAACACCAGCAAAACAGTCGAGGCACACCATCAAAAAGTGGAAGGGAAACTCACGCCAAGGTGCCAGGTCTAACACGTGTCCCCTCCAGCTGAAATGTGGGGAGAACTACCCTTGCCCAGGGGGTTCCTCGTCACTAAGGCGGAAATACCTGGACAGACCGTCAGCGTTGGCGTGATCTGTACCAGGACGGTGTTCCACCGTAAAGTCCATACCCTGTAGGGAGATGGACCACCTCAACAGCTTCGGGTTTTCACCCCTCATTTGCATCAACCATCTGAGGGGCCTGTGGTCCGTCTGAACCCGGAAGTGAGACCCAAACAAGTAGGGTCTTAGCTTCTTCAGCGCCCAGACCACAGCAAATGCTTCTCGCTCAATTGCACTCCACCTACTTTCCCGTGGAAGTAACCTCCTACTGATGAAGGCTACGGGTTGGTCCCAGCCCTCCTCAGTCATCTGTGAAAGAACAGCCCCTACACCATGCTCTGAAGCGTCTGTCTGTACTAGGAATTCCCTGGAGAAGTCAGGGGCCAGGAGCACGGGCGCCGTGCACATGGCAGTCTTCAGGGTGTCGAAAGCTTTCTGACAGGTGTCAGTCCAAATCACGTTCCTGGGCTGCTTCTTGGAAGTCAGCTCTGTCAAGGGGGCAACGATCGTTCCATAGCCCTTGACAAACCTCCTGTAGTACCCAGTGAGCCCCAGGAAGGCCCTCACTGCGGTCTGCGTCTTGGGGGGTTCCCAAGCCAGGATGGTCTCAATTTTGGGTTGCAAGGGTGCCACCTTGCCACTCCCCACTTGGTGTCCCAAGTACACCACGGAACCCTGCCCGATCTGGCACTTGCTTGCCTTGATCGTGAGGCCTGCTCGGCGCAGCGCCATCAACACTTCCCAGAGGTGGCGCAGGTGTTCAGGCCAGGTGGCACTGAACACTGCGATGTCATCCAGGTAGGCGGCACTGAACGCATCCAGCCCAACCAGTACCTGGTTGACCAACCTCTGAAAGGTGGCAGGGGCATTCTTCATCCCAAATGGCATGACTCGGAACTGGAAGTGCCCATCTGGGGTAGAGAATGCTGACCTCTCTTTGGCCCCATCGGTCAAGGCGATCTGCCAGTACCCAGACGTTAAATCAAACGTACTGAGGAACCGGGCAGCCCCCAGCCGATCAATGAGCTCATCAGCTCTGGGGATGGGGTGCGCGTCAGTCTTCGTGACTGAATTGAGTCCTCTGTAGTCCACACAGAACCGGAGTTCAGGTGTGGCTCCCGGCGCAGCAGCTTTGGGGACCAAGACCACGGGGCTGGACCAAGGACTGCTGGAGGACTCAACCACCCCTAGCGCAAGCATTTTGGAGACCTCCTCCTTAATGCAAGCTCTGACCCTGTCAGTTACCCTGTAAGCCTTGTGCTTCACGGGTAAGCTGTCTCCTGTGTCCACATCATGGACGCACCAATCTGTGACACCAGGAACCAGGGAGAATCGGTCGGAAAATTGTCCCAGCAAGTGGCGGCAGTCTTCCTGTTGTTCGGGCGTCAGGGTGGGTGAGAGGTTAACTCCATCCACTGACCCATCTTTCTCAGAGGCCACTAAGAGGTCAGGAAGAGGCTCGGTCTCCTCTTCCATTCCATCATCAGTGGCCAGCAGCATGCCCACTTCGGTCCTCTCTAAGTGGGGCTTACGGCGGTTAACATGTAGGACCCTCAAAGGGTTCCTGGGAGTCTGCAGGTCCACCAAGTAGGTGATAGGACTTTTGCGCTCCACAACCTCAAAGGGACCTGTCCACTTATCCTGAAGTGCACAAGGCTCCACTGGGGCCAAGACCCACACCTTTTGTCCAGGCTGAAGCTCTACCAGAGTGGCATTCCGGTCGTACCACCGCTTCATCTCCTCCTGGCTGGCTTCCAGATTTGCCTCAGCAAGTTGCCTGAAACGCCGAGTCTGGTTTCGGAAGGCCAGCATGTAACTATATACATTCTGGGGAGGTTTCCTGGGAGATTGCTCCCAGCCTTCCTTTACCAAACTCAGAGGTCCTCTTACCGGGTGACCATACAGAAGCTCAAAGGGGCTGAACCCTAGAGACTTCTGTGGCACCTCGCGGTAAGCGAAGAGCAGGCATGGCAAGAGGACGTCCCACTTACGCCTCATTGGACCGTCCAGGCCCATGATCATGCCTTTGAGGGTTCGGTTGAATCTCTCAACCAACCCATTTCCTTGGGGATGGTAAGGAGTGGTGAACTTGTAAGTTACCCCACACTCCTTCCACAGGGATTTCATATATGTGGATATGAAATTGGTCCCCCTGTCGCTCACCACCTCTAGAGGGAATCCCACTCGGGAGAAAATTCCCATCAGTGCCCGTCCCACCACGGGGGCCGTCACTGTCCTCAGAGGGATGGCTTCAGGGTACCGGGTGGCATGGTCCACCAAGACCAGGATGAACCTGTTGCCCAGGGCTGTCTTGGGGTCCAGAGGCCCCACAATGTCAATACCCACTCGTTGGAATGGCGTACCGACCACAGGGAAAGGTTGCAGAGGAGCCTTGTGCTTCCCTCCGCTCTTACCACTTGCCTGGCAAGTCTGACAGGTTCTGCAGTAGGAATCGGAATTCTTGTGCATTTGGGGCCAGTAAAAGTGGGTGACAAGCCTGTCATAGGTCTTGTCCATCCCCAAATGTCCTGCTAAAGGCACATCGTGAGCCAGCCCCAGTAGGAAGGTTCTGAACTTCTGGGGTACCACCAGCACACGGGCTGACCCAGGTTCAGCAGCCTTAGGCTCGGAATACAGGAGGTCACTCTCCCAGTACACGTAGTGTGTTTTGGCCTGAACACCATTGGCCTGGTCTGCAGCCTGTTGCCGCATACCCACGAGAGAAGGGCATTCTTTCTGCTCCCTGCAGAATTCCTCCCTGGAGGGACCTCCTTCTTGCTGCCAATGGGTCAGCTCAGGCAGATCTCCCAGTTCGGCAATCTGTTCCCCGGTAGGCTCCAGAGCATCCCCCTCAGGGTCTACTTCCTCCTGGGCCGTGGGAACTTCGGGGGCCGGTTTCCCGCGCCTCCTGCGCCTTCTCCCTAAGGCCGGTTCCTGGACCTCTCCCTCAGGCTCCAGGACCCTCTCAACACCCCTACTGGCGGCCATGGACCGGGTGGTCACGCACGCCCAGTCGGGTAGACCCACCATCCTCAGATGCGTGGTCTTCTCCACCTTTTCCCAAGGGGAACTCTCCAGGTCGTTCCCTAGCAGACAGTCTACAGGCATGTCAGTTCTCACAGCGACTTGTAGAGTACCAGAGACCTCCCCCCACTCAAAGGGAACTTGAGCCATTGGACAACGACTCTCTACGTTGTCAGCATTGACAACCCTACAGTAGGCATTGGGTACAATCTGCTCTTGAGACACCAGGTGTTGCCTCACCGAGGTCACGCTGGCTCCTGTATCTCTAAGAGCCTCAACCTTCTTTCCATTGATGGTCACCACCTGCCCATATTTCTTAGTGTTAGAGGGTAGGTAGGTTACAGGGACCATCTCACTGTCTCCTAGCGAGACTAGGGTCATCTGCCCGGGACCCCCACCCTCCTGGACTGCTACCTCCTCCCCAAAGTTAACACTAGCTACTTGCCGGGGTGGAGCACCAGTGGGTGCGGTCTTACCAAACAGGCGACACTTAGGATCAGAGGCAATGTGACCCGGATCACCACACTTATAACAATTGAAGGGCCCCTTTGGAACAGGTCTACCTGTCGGGGCCCCGTTCTGCTGCGGGGGTGGGGGAGGCTGAGAACCCTTCTGCTGGTTCCCTTGGGAATTACTTTGGGGGCCTTTTTGGAACCCCTTCTGTTTACCCTTGTCCCCCCCACTCTTCTGCTGGGGACCCTGCCCACCTTTGGCGGAGTCTCCCACTTGACCCTTGTGGACCCTGGTGCTGAGCCAGCGGTCCGCCTCCTCAGCAAGCTTCCTCGGGTTGGACAGCTTGCTATCTATCAGGTGCTGGCGTAGCTCAGGAAAACATTGACTGGACAAGTGCTCCCATGCAATTAAATCAAGCAGCCCTTGATAATCATTCACTTTGCTACCCTTCACCCAACCATCCAGCGCTCTGCAGAAAAAGGTCACATATTCCACATACGTACTCTCAGGGATCTTCTTCGTCTCCCTGAACCGCTGTCTATATAGCTCCGGAGTTAACCCATACCTGGTCATTAAAGCTTCCTTCATATGGGGGTATGAGGTTTGGAGATCTAAGGGTAAATCTAACAGTGTGTCACGCCCTTCAGCAAGGAACCTTCCCCACAACCCCGCTCCCCAGTCTTTCTCAGGGACCCGGTGTGAGGACATGGCCACCTCGTAGGCCCTAAACCACTGCCCTATGTCATCCTTTCTGAAATACTCCTTTACTACATCTTTGGGGATGTACACCTTGGACTCTACCTGCGCTGGTGGAGTGCTGCCACCAGAAGGAGCGGTGTCCAAACTTTTCGCCTTCAGCTCCAACTCCTTCAATCTGATATCATGATCCATTTGGCGTTGTTGTGCCTCCAGGGCCAACTTCTGCTTTTCCATTTCCATCTGTCCTGCCAACTTTGCCATCTCCATTGCATGCGCCCTGTCTGCTGCCCTGTCTGCCAGCTCCTCTGGTGACCGGACTCTGCTGGGCTCCTCAAGGTTGTCGGGTGGAACGATGTCCCCCGCATTCCGTAGGTCTCGTGACTCCTTCCAGGCTCTCAACGCCTTGGTGTACTGGGGCTTCCTCTTGCATCCAGCATGGGGGACTCTGAATTGTACACTGTAGCCTTTCAATTGCTCCATCGTGTAGCCTTCCAGTCTCTCCCAATCCACCTCATCGATTCCAGAAATCACAGAGAGTGCTCTCCCAGCGGAGTGTGAGCCAGGCATGGTTGCAGTAATGGCAGATGTCTCAACAAAGTTAAACCTGTGGCTGCGTTATTTGGTCTGCTCTCACTATCTGGTGATTAATAATTCACTGTATGCAAATTACAAGTGCAAATCCGAAATCCCAACCGCTGCCAACAATGTTAGAGTCGGGGATCTCTGGTTGGCGCAAGGTTGCCCTTGTGTCAAGCAGGAACCCTCTCCTCCACGTCAGGGCGCAGGATAACCCCTCGCGAATGACCCTTGCTCACCCTCTAGGTGCGTGGCGTGAGCAGCCAAGGCGATTCCTCAGGCGTTGTTGGTTAAGCACTTACAATCATACACACAGTAAATACATCAATCCCCCCAGAAACGGACACCAGGCTTGGATATATATAAAAATACGCTTCTTTATGTAAAAATACGGTATATATATCTCGACAGACTTATCACAAGACCAATAACGTTTTCGCTAGGCCACCAGGTTATACAGCAGGCAAATGTTCTTGGTTCGTTGTTTCAAATGGATACTTTGTAGTCTCTTTACTTGCAGTTCCAGTACTCACAGGGATCGACTCCTGGGAACGGGGAAATAAGGCGTTGCGGGCCCCGAGCCCGATACTGGAACTTCTTTCGTGATGTGGAGAGTCGGCACAGGTCGGTGCGACTCTCAGCTTGGGAAGTGTTCTTGGGTCCTCAATCAGCAGGTGTGGGCAAGTAGGCAGGCGCGGCCCACGACCCTTTAGCACGGCGGTGCAGGAGGGTCTCCACAGCGGGGGCGGCGCGGCCTGAGATGTCCGAGGATAGCGAAGCGGGGCCACAGGGCACAGTCAGTGCAGCTGGGTGACCCGGCGTAGATCACAGTCGTCGGACGGCTTCCGGCAGGAGGGGTGATAGCGCGGTCAGCGCGCTCCAGTAGCAGGCGGTGACAGGGATGCAGGTGGCCTGGCCCGGGGACAGAGAGTGGCTCGGGACGGAGCGGGGCTCTCACGGGTTGGAGGCAGGCGAGCTTCTGAGTGTCACGGCCCTAGGAGGGGCGATGAGGGGCGCAGTCTCTTTTCCAGCGGGATGCACACACGGCTCGAATTGGAGGACGAGCAAGAAGCACAGAGAACCCACTGTTCCTGGGGTTCAGTTCAGGGGGCAAGCTCAGATCAAGCCCTTGGAGAATGTTCAAGCACAAAGTAGCAAAGTCTTTTCAGTAAGTCTCTTCCTCTCCTCTCTCAGCAAGGCAAGCAGCAGGCCAGCTCCTCCGGCGTCTTCTTCTCCTTCTAGTCGGGCAGAGGTCCTTTGTGGTAAACAGGATTCTGATTTCTTAGGAGCCAGGCTCCTACTTTTATACCATGGTTCTTTTGTTCTTTAGCGCCAGGGGGCCTAGGCCTGGCTCAGTCCAGTTCTGGAGCACTTTGTTATGGTGACTCTGCTCTTTCTTTTCAGCAGCAGGGCAGAGACATCAGCCGCCCCACAGGGGGTGGCGCCGGCTTTGTGGTGGCAGAGCACAGGTCTATTCAAGAGTCAAGGTGTACTCCTCCCACCCATCCAGGTGTAATCTCTCTGCCCACCACCTGGCAGCCAGCCTGTCTCTGGGGATTCCCCAACCCTGCTCCTTACTGTTGCTGGGCAGAACACACACACATACAGCAGAGGCGGACTGAGATGGTCAGGTCAGTAAATACTAACTTTCTAAAAGTAGTATTTACAAACCCAGGATATTAAAACAAACTTGACTACAAGAAGTATTTTATTATTCTGAGTTCAGGCATACCAAACTTGACACTCTACCATGCTCTCTGAGTCCACTGGGGTCACAGCGTTGGCGTGACCCCGGCAGCCCATTCTGGCCTATGGAGAGCAGGTAGCCTTCAATAGTGAAAAACGACAAGGGCTGTAATTCACTACTAAGACATGCCACACACACAGGGCATGTCCTACCTTATGCCTACAATGCACCCTGCCCTTGGGCCTACCAGAGGGGTGGCTAATATGTAGGTAAGGGAAGGTTTAGGGACTGGCAAGTGGGGGCACTTGCACAGTCAGCGCGACGGTCCCGGACCGCGCACAGGGTCTGCGGTGGCAGACCCTAGACACACTTTACAAGGCCGCTTCCGTGGGTGGCGCAACCAGCGCTGCAAGCCCACCAGCAGCATTGGCATTCACAAGCCCTGGCACCCCTGGTGCACTCTACTGGGGGCTGACAGTGAATCCAATCAACCAATCATGAACATCAATTACAGGTACACTTTACTTAGGGAGCACTTGCACTGCGGCACGGATTAGCCGTGGCGCAGTGCCCTGAGCGGACAACACCAGCAAAACAGTCGAGGCACACCATCAAAAAGTGGAAGGGAAACTCACGCCAAGGTGCCAGGTCTAACAGAGTCACTCCCCTGCATTCTCTGGCACCTCAACGCAACTGAATGGTCTGCTGCTCCCAAGCTCCTGCAGACTCTGAAGACTCCAGCAATACAGATGGTGGGTTTCGAAAGTCCCTGAGATTGATCTGCCCTCTCAGAAAGTTCGAGGCCAGTATCCCTTGTGGGGACTGCATAACCCGAACCCCTGTTCACTGCGTCTATTTGAAAGTGCATATGCTTGTTGGCAATTTCCGAGCTTGTGCACTGGAGTCCATGTAGTCCTGCCCCTGAGCTGTATTTCCACCAAAGAACTCCGGCCTCATCGCACCAAGTGCTCCGTGGGCTGGTACTTTGTGATCTTGCTCGAGCTCCCCTCATAACTCCTAGTCATTCAGCCTGTGGGTCCTCCTGATGGTTGTTTTGAATTCTGTTGGGCATTCCTGGTTGCTTCAGATGTGACTGACTCCCCATTGCTTGGTGAGTCTTCTGGACCTTGCTGGTCCACACCATAGCAAAACCAAAGGGGATGATGGACGGAGTGCTGAACAAAACTTTGGTTTTGCTAAGTTCGCCCTAAGTTGGCAGGGTATGCCCAGACGTGGGTCCCTTGCTCACTTTGCCACTGGATTCAAGATAGCCTGGCTGATGAGGGTTATGAACCCGAAACCGGTCCCAGAATGCTTGTTTCCGGTCCAGGGAAGACATGGCTCGGCAGTTCGGGCTGGACTGTTCCCATAAGGCACAGGGTCATACTGATTTGCACATGGCCATGTCTGAACTGGGGTGGCGGAGTGAGCTAAAGAATGATGATGGATTAAACCCAGATCAGTTGACTGGGGGTGAGTGCTTGCAATGTTCAACACTCCGTCCATCATCCCCTTTGGTTTTGCTAAGTTCGCCCTAAGTTGGCAGGGTATGCCCAGACGTGGGTCCCTTGCTCAGTTTGCCACTGGATTCAAGATAGCCTGGCTGATGAGGGTTATGAACCCGAAACCGGTCCCAGAATGCTTGTTTCCGGTCCAGGGAAGACATGGCTCGGCAGTTCGGGCTGGACTGTTCCCATGAGGCACAGGGTCATACTGATTTGCATATGGCCATGCCTGAACTGGGGTGGCGGAGTGAGCTAAAGAATGATGATGGATTAAACCCAGATCAGTTGACTGGGGGTGAGTGCTTGCAATGTTCAACACTCCATCCATCATCCCCTTTGGTTTTGCTAAGTTCGCCCTAAGTTGGCAGGGTATGCCCAGACGTGGGTCCCTTGCTCACTTTGCCACTGGATTCAAGATAGCCTGGCTGATGAGGGTTATGAACCCGAAACCGGTCCCAGAATGCTTGTTTCCAGTCCAGGGAAGACATGGCTCGGCAGTTCGGGCTGGACTGTTCCCATGAGGCACAGGGTCATACTGATTTGCATATGACCATGTCTGAACTGGGGTGGCGGAGTGAACTAAAGAATGATGATGGATTAAACCCAGATCAGTTGACTGGGGGTGAGTGCTTGCAATGTTCAACACTCCGTCCATCATCCCCTTTGGTTTTGCTAAGTTCGCCCTAAGTTGGCAGGGTATGCCCAGACATGGGTCCCTTGCTCACTTTGCCAAAGGATTCAAGATAGCCTGGCTGATGAGGGTTATGAACCCGAAACCGGTCCCAGAATGCTTGTTTCCGGTCCAGGGAAGACATGGCTCGGCAGTTCGGGCTGGACTGTTCCCATGAGGCACAGGGTCATACTGATTTGCATAAGGCCATGTCTGAACTGGGGTGGCGGAGTGAGCTAAAGAATGATGATGGATTAAACCCAGATCAGTGGACTGGGGGTGAGTGCTTGCAATGTTCAACACTCCGTCCATCATCCCCTTTGGTTTTGCTAAGTTCGCACTAAGTTGGCAGGGTATGCCCAGACGTGGGTCCCTTGCTCACTTTGACACTAGATTCAAGATAGCCTGGCTGATGAGGGTTATGAACCCAAAACTGGTCCCAGAATGCTTGTTTCCGGTCCAGGGAAGACATGTCTCTGCAGTTCGGGCTGGACTGTTCCCATGAGGCACAGGGTCATACTGATTTGCATATGGCCATGTCTGAACTGGGGTGGCGGAGTGAGCTAAAGAATGATGATGGATTAAACCTAGATCAGTTGACTGGGGGTGAGTGCTTGCAATGTTCAACACTCCGTCCATCATCCCCTTTGGTTTTGCCTGGTCCACACCATAACCTGCTTGACCTTCCTGCGTGGGTTGCTTTTGCCAAGGCTTGTTGGTGCTCCAACCAGACACCGACCTTTCAGCACTCAACATCATTCAAGGGACAGCTCACATCTGGCTCCTAGTTGTCATCGACATCTCCTGGTCCTCGTGGTTACAGAGTCAAGCATCCCTTCTTTGCACCTGAAGCACCCGACATCGGTGGGCATTCGTCTCCCGAGCCCCTGGTAACGCTAAAGTGGCCCAGACTCTGTCCCCTCTGCTTTCAGGTTCCTTTCTTCAAGAATTTATCCTTGGATTCAACCAGACCCTTTTCACCTTCACGGCAGCAGCACTTCTTCTAAGCCTTCAAAAGAGAACGACGGTGGTTTGCAACGCCACTTCGACCCGATGCACCCGGCTCCTCTGGAATAGGTATCTCTGGTACTTTGGAATCCACTGGTGGGGTCGCACTCGTACCTCCTAAGTTCTGAAGGGTTTCCTCGAAGTCCTCCTAGAAGGGTCCTTAAACTGTAAAATTGCAACCGCGACTTCCCCATAGAATTGTACGGGGTCCCTATCTACTCACTTTGGGTGGTTCCTTGGGGTCCCAGCGATTCTACGTGCTCCAGACCCTGCATTGACCTAAGTTGTGGTTGTTATACCACTATTTTAGTATATAGTTGAGTCTCCCCCTGGAGCCCACTGTGTATTGTGCTACTTACAACTGTGCTATTAATATCCTATTGTGTGCTTTGTGTTCTATCCTCGGGAATAGGATACTAGAGAGTGTTATATTAATAAATACACATTTTTATATAACTACTGTGTGGTTCTCCTTTTATTTAATTAATTCAGGAGGTGATATTCTGGTAAAACAAGCTGATTTACATTCCTTCAACATTAAGCCTGAAGGCTGCTCTCCACAGCTACCACTGGGATAGCTTTCTAAACGTTATCTTTGACCTCATACATCATAAGGGTCGTTTGGACTAGTGCAAGGTGCCCACTTTAATTAGTGGACTGCATATACCAGGCCAACTTCTCACAACACATACTTTATTACGCTTTTCATGAGGTCCTTGAGAAAGCTGCCACACCTATAAGGAGGGTAAAAGGCTGAAACATGCTGACCCATTTCTTTACTTTATGATAGGTTGAATTCCCTTCTGTCATAGCCTGGTTTTAGTCCTGGCCCAAGGGCACCCTAACAAAGTTTATTACGCACCCTGGAGTTAGTTTTACTTCACACTAATTATTTTCTTTTTTTACTCCTCACCACACCCTGCGCACATAAAGGTTTAGTATACCTCTTTCTATCAAATACAACATACCTGAGTGCCTCCCTGTCAGAAAGGGGGTTGTAGCCCACATTACAACCGGGTTCATAATGCAAGCAGGCTACCCTATGATGAAGCAGGCCACCTTCGGGTGGATGAGATAAACTGTCCACTAAATGGGACATCCCTTATCACTCATCACTCTTCCATACCCGTAGACCAAGGGGTCTCTTTTGTGTTGTTAGCATTATCACCACACCTGGTACATGCTTAGCTTTCAACAGAAAATGATTTGGTGTAGCCCTAATCTTGTGAATATATCCTTATTGATTGCCAGTATGTCCCCACACATTCACTCTGCACTGGAAGAAGACCAAGGGGCCATGAAACAATACATTATCAATGTAATGTATCACAAGGCTTTTCCCCACCTGCGTATTGAACATCTACTCCAGGAAGGCACTAAAACGTTTAAAACAGTCACAAGATATTAACTTCATAGGACCATACACTTGTCAAAGTATAGAAAGCTCTCATGTTGACAATGGGAGAAAGTCAGAGACTTAAGCATGGCTATGGTGTGATCTTTGGAAACATATTTTACTGAGGAGATATTTGGATCAATGGCATAATTCACTGACTTCTCTTCTTGGGATTCTAAAGTCATAGCAAATGCCACAATAGAGTTGCTGAGCCATAACTACTCCACCACTCCTGGTGTGGATGAAGTACATCACATCCTCACACCAAGTGGAGAAAATCATTTTAGTGCAAATATCTTTTTTGTTTGCAAAATAATCTTGAGCTGTCAAGGAAGAGCCCACTAGTTTCTCGGATCTAGCTAGTTTGGGACACTCTGTCAGGGATACTAGATGATTTCACAGCAAGGCAACAAAACAGGGGCTCTTAATCTACACAGGGACAAAGGATTTCTAGAAAAGGGATTGAATATAAAGAGAGTACCTGAAAACTTGCAGGACAGAAGCAAGTTGTAACAGACAGTGAATAGGAAACTGGAAGTCTGCAAGGTAAACTATAAAGATAATTCTAGAACACATAAAAGGAAAGTTAAAGCAGGGAAACAATAGATAAACTATCATAAATTATAGTTTGCCTGCTCCTCGGAAGTGATCTCTCGGTGAAGGAAGAAGGATCTTATAAGAAGACAAAGAGAAAAGTAATTTTAGAGTTCAGGAAGACACCAGCAGCTCCTATGGAGAAGGAACACTGCGTGGTTCGCTGTGCCAAAGGCACAAGCCTTGGTGGCTCACTGGCACCCTTGAAAGCAATAAAAGTCAGGATAATAATGTAAACACACAAGACAAAGGCGAACAGTTGAAAGTACAAAAAAAGAGGAGCTGTGCTCAGGAAAATCTGGTCTGGAATAGGGATCAGGAACAGGACTGAAATACACACAACTGAATATACCGGAAGCTGAACACTAGCTAGGATAGGACATGAATATGCCATCAGAACATGAAGACAGAAGTATGAGGCAAGGAACCTGCATTTACCAGACAGATGTGGATATGTGCAGTCAGAACTAAAGTCAAGGAAAACTGGGAAACAAAGAGGCAGGATAAACAAGGTTCAGGCAACAGAGACAAATAACTAATTAGAACAGGAACAAAGACTGAACAACAATGAAAATTGAAGTCAAAGGCAAACATGGAACATAGCTGTAGGATCCAACAGAGAGCACGGAGACACACCAGCAAGGTCAGTTACAAGTCGTTGCACTCTGGGCTCCCCTGGCAGAATTAGCAGGAGGTTCACGGGACGAGCACAGGTGCAAAGGGATAGTCAGGTGCGAGGAGTCAACCAGGTGCAATGAATACGAGAGCTATAAAAAAGGAAGACAGTACTGGGACTTAGAGATGGGAAGACCAGAGAAACCACCAGACACAAGACAAGACATAGGAAAGCAGGAATGAAGGACGTTTCAGAGCAGACAGAGTGAAAGGTCCAGAATGCAGGTATGAAGAGGTCAGAAAGGCGGTAGGGTCCAGGAATCAAGCAAGAGAATAGAATACCACCACCAGGTCATTGTCTAGTCAGGGATTGGAGACAGAAAGGACTAAAAGGACTATGATGCATCTAGACAGCAGTGTGGCAGAGTGAGATGGAATACAAAGTGTATCTGTTAATGAAATGAGTAGAAGTGCATGCAGGGATGAATGCAGGATTGCAGAGAGCATTTGTGAGTGCCAACTAGTGGCTAGATGGTACACTACTAACAACAAGACTCAAGACCTTGATAGGGCAGGCCGAACTACCCAGGCATTGGGCCTGTCACCTGTCCATAAGGGCCCTAACAGTCTTGTGCAGTCTGATAGGCGGAATGGGTGGCTGATCCCCCATATGCCCTGTGGGGGAGGCAGATAACTCACTAAAAACCAAGGATTTTGAATAAAAGAACTGGGATGAGGACTGGCCCACCCAAGCGTTTTTGCCCTCCCTTGATGGCATATTGAGGATTTACACAAAATCTGCCATCCCAAATGGGGAAAACAGCCCAGTAGAAACCAGGATTCTTTTTTTGTTAAACGGAATGGGGTGGGAGCTGCCTACCTTACCTCTAAATGTCCAGCAGCCTTCCTTTCTCCTGGGGCAGAATGGGAGGGTAATGCCCAATCTGCCCGATCCATGGAAGCCCAGATTGTATCAGGTCACACTGCCTACCTTAAAGGTTTCAAAAGTCTTCTAACCTGTTCTGAATTTGGTCCACTGTGCCATGCCCTATCCTTAAACCTCCATCCATTTTTTTGACTCTCCGCCTAGGGGACAGCTTGGGAATTTTTTCCCCACTCACTCCTTAGGGAAAAAGTCCACGTATGCCAGGGAAACACTATTTTTTCAAATGCATTAGAGGTTGAATCATCCTGGCAGCAAGCCATAGCCCCCATCCCTAAAGTCCCAACAGTCTTTCTGATGCCTGGGGAAATTGGAGGATTTACACCTAATCTACCCCATGCAGGGTAGAGGGGCAGAATAGCCACTGATAGACGCTTTTTTATAATTTAAATTCGATAGGTGAGGCAGGCCATCCTAGGTTCAGGCTGCACCCCCACCCCCTAAGGTTTCAACAGTCTTTCTGACCTCCTGGGCCTAGAAAATCACCAGCACTCTGGAAAGTGATAGGAAATTTGGACTTTCTCAGTGGAGGTTTGGTATATGGGTCGGCGGAGAGGCTTTAACTTCCCATTTCTGCATCTCCGAAGTGACAGAAAGACTGTCTAGTGCTGGGGCTGGGGGATGCAGTGTAGTGACAGGATCTGTCTCCATTTGTTTCTCACTTTTTATGATGGTCAGGTGGACTTTCTGTCCCCAATGTGATGGACAGATACTTGGTAAGCACCCCAATCTGCTCACATAGGGGAGCTGAAAGCCCACCATACTAACATAGAAAAAAATAAAGAAAAGGAAACAGAGGTGCTAGACCATCTTGCCATTGATCTCTAACCACCTGCACCAGACAGTATTTCTGCCTCAGGATGAGGCAAAGTGAGGTGTTTACCCCTCTCTGCTGGTCCATATGTCAAAAATATGCCCCCACAAATCTCAATTTCTTTCTCACTTGGCATGGCGAATGGCTACTACATTTGGTTTCATTGTCGGCCTACAATCAATGAATCCTATTAACCATGGGCATATCTGAAACTTAGAGAAACAGCAGAATGTAAGCAAACCACAACCATGTGAAGAATTTATTAACCCTACATTGACTTCACAGTCCAAACTTTGACTGTTTCCTGCTGCGGGTGATAAGCACACCCACACAATTGGAATACCATTTTGATCTGGAGAAGTGTGGGAGCACTTGATGGTACGGATTTGGTGGATCCCAGCAGATTCGAGAACTTCACCTCACGGAAATGTGAGGAAAATCTGGGATGGGGTCACAGTGCTCTAATGTGAGTGTAGAGTACAATTAATTGTATTTTAAGATAGGCCGGACTGGGAACCAAAACCGACCCTGGCAATGTGCTTGGCCGGCCCCCCAGGGGTCTGGGGGTGTGGCCGAGCTGTTTGCCAGGGCCGGTTTTGGCCGATTCTGTTACAGGGGACGATATTGCAGCTATGTTGCAAAAACTGCCCTATAACAAAAACGGCCCCCTAGGGGACCAAAACCAGCCCCTACCCTGACGGCCCACCAGGGAAATGCCCGGTGCTCGCTACGGCCAGTCCGGCCCTGACCTTAAGAATTTAAGAGATATCAGGCAGAATATCATGGAACTGGCTGCTCACGTACATCGCAAAGATGTATTTATATCCAGTAATTCTAGTGAAAGACATTTTGCTTTGGGATTTAGAAAAAATAGAAACTTTAAATTGAACTGTTACAATAAGCAATGGCTCGCTGTGAAAGCACAGATTTAGTACTTGGGGTTTCGAATGGAAATGCAGATGGCAGTACATTTTGTACGAGAAAAAATATGTTCAAATAGTCTCCTCGAGGGGAATAAAGTACTAAGGTGCTGCTCCCCTCCCCCTCCTCTCTTTGCTCCTACATGCTCTACGAAAATCCCAAACCTTTTCCAGCAGACATACTTTTCCATAATTAAAAATAAAAACTGGATTTTTGTAAACAGAAAACGATGTATTCCCAATCTTGGAAGGAGCACTAATGTCGCCTTAGAACGATTTACAATTCAAGATATTGTACATTAGCATTAAATAAATGGCAAGCCGTACCATGAATAAAATATGGACTGAACTGTGTAATCAAATGTCTAGAACACTAACGAGTTCAATTTAGATGTACTGGACGTTTAGCTGCACGGAGCATTGTTTTGAAAATCCAGTTCACAAGAAAGACCGTCATTAACGTGCTAAATTGTGATTAACTTAAAAACCTTCTTTGAACTCTTGGCAAATTATTTTAGCACTTAAGAAAATGATCCTCATCACATTATAAAAAAAATGATCTCATTCCATTAAGCAGGCAGAGATATTTTCAAATGCCATTCAATAGGCACAGAACACAGATTATTGCAAGCCAGCCACTTAGGCTGTTACAATATTTCCACCTTTTATCACTTTTGGTGGTTTAAGTTAGATAGTCTTATTGCAGAAGGGCTATGTATTATTGAGCAAAGTATTTATTATGCCTTCTAAAAACTAATATTAGGTGATCATATTCGGAAAATATCACACAGTGAGCTTAGTTTGAGACTGGGTGCGCATTACTATCAATTTCTGTTTAATAACATGCACGGATTTAGGATTGCTTTTTAGCACTTTTATTTTTATGTGGATGCCATTTGATCCTACAATTTCACAGAGTAAAATACAGTATACGGTTTACAATCCCATCTTTATTCATTCAAAAGACTTATTTGCACAATTATTCCAGGTATTTTAAAAAAAGTAATAATTATACTTTTACCAGAAAGAAATAGTTTATTGTTCTTATCACATGAATGTGTAAATGTATCAATTTGTGGCAAAATTCATCATTTTGATTCAAGGTTTTTCCTTCCCCATACACACCACCATCTCACCCTTACCATGTAATTGAAAGTGTGGACAGTATCTTTAACATGACAAGTCACCATGCGGCTAATGCATTGAAATGCCCATGTTGCATGCCTAGCAATGTCACTCACTCTGTGTGTATGAACTCCACACAGTGGACCTCATTTATATCTTGGCAGACGGCCCTTGATTTTGCCAGGACGACGGAGTAAATTACTCTTTTGCCCTGTTGGAGAACCACCTGCCAAATTTATAAATGACCACCAAGCTGGCGGTCATTTATAAAGCATGGCCAGGAACTGCCGTCAACATGACGGAGCCTTGCACCAAACTGTGTTCTTTATTTATTTTCAAAAAGAAAATCCCAAAACAGAATTTTCTTTTTGAAAATAATTTTTAAAAGGAAATGCTCCTCCCTGTGTGAGCCATCTCCCATAGCAGGGCCAGCATTAGTTACATTTACATTACCTCACTGCCAGGATTTGCCACCTGTCCTGATTAGTAAAGGGTAAGGGTTAAAGGCCGTCGGAGACATTTGGCTATGGTGGTGAAAGAGTAGTCCCCATCATAGCCTAACCAAAGGTCCGCCAGCATTTAAATCGGGATGGAAGGACCTTCATGTTGGCAGTGTGTATACTATGTTGCCACTCCTATGGAGAATACATAACGGCAACATATAAATTGGGCCCATTGTGTGATATGCAGGTCCATTTGCGAGACCGGCAGCCAGTGGAAGAGACTGGTCAGTGTAAAGAAGAAAAACATTATCTATGGCAATTCCTATAATCAGGGTCAGTTCCTATAACCACAGAGGAATAGTCTCATATCTCTTTCTAATTGCTAATGCCTTTCTCATAAAATTAAGTATAGCGTAACATAGTAAAATATTTCTGCAGTAGAAAGGTTCTATGGGAATGTCAAGCCTTCTTTCTGAGTTGTCAATTTAGAATTCCATAGGATAGGCATTAAAAAGACATGCCCAGGATCTGTATATTATGGGCAGAAAGATATAAAGTGACAAGTGCACTGTTTTGATACCTGGTCACACGTACATGGAGGTACGTCGTGAGACCATACACATTGTATTTCGAAGGCAACCATAAAATGTATCCTATAGAACCTAAAAAGAGAAAGGTAGCTGTGAAAGATAGGACTTACAGTCCAAATAAATAGTTCAAGATTGGCTGTAGTAGAAATCGTTGCACATCTTGTAGTGATATCATAGAATGCACCTTCTGGAATCTTAATTAGGTCCAAACGGTAATTAAGGAAACGAGATTGATCACCCCTTTACTTTGAGGGGTAATTAAAAGGCGATTGTTAAAAAATCTTTTTATACCAATTGCTACAAAGGTTTCTTTTAAATGTGTGACCTAAGGAACTGGAATCCCAATCCAGAGATAAAAAATCAGACATGCAGGATCTAACCAAAGCTGCCTCCGGGTTTATCCAGAACCTAGCTTGTCTTCTACGGAAAGAGTGATTTTCTACCCATTGAAAGATTGTCAAATTTGTGTACCCCCATAAGCCTGCCCCAAATGACCCTGCAGAAATACATTTGCTAATGTACAAACTAATGATTTCTTTAATGGGTTTCTGGCCTAACCTATGGAACAATCTAAAAATGTCCTCTATATGTGTCTTAAATTGTTGTACTCTGGCAATCAGAAGAGGATTTCATTTAAAAGAGTAGCTGAAGAGGATCCCTTAATACTTACCATCATTCACATACTCCAGTGCGGATTTCCCCGTAAATAAAGTTTTTGATTTCTTGCTATGAGGCCCACATGTCATAATAAAGGACTTTGACTAATTAACATTAAGGTCCAGGTTTTCCATGAATAAGGAGAAGGAATCCAATAGCATTTGAAGACCATTTGTCATGCAGGCACTTAGCACTGTATTGTCCGCATATAATAGGATAGGAATTGGTTGCCTACCTATATGGGGGGTTTCCTTTCCTACCTCGGTAAGGTGATTGGAAATCTCATTTATATATAAAAGAATTGGGAAAGAAGCAAGAATACATTCATGACGCACCCCGCGAGTAGATTTTATTTGGGAGGTTGTTTCGCACTGCAAACCATAACTGACCCTCACTGTCAACTCATTGTGAAGACGTTTAGTTAAAGTGAGCAGTTCTATTTCTGCACCCATTGACTCCATCAGCACTTACAATTTTGAGAGATTTACCAGGCCGAAGGCACTGGGTAATTCAATGAACGCCAAATGGAGGGACACCTTGTTTTTTCACGGTTACATATTTGCCTGCTAACAGGTAGAAATTGAGACACTGGTCTTTTATCCCCATGCCTGGTCTAAAGCCAAATTGCACATTGGACAGAATTTTGTTTTCAGTGGCTCGCAATTCCAAACAAACCAAAAGCACTCTACCCAGGACTTCATACTTGAGTCTATCAAAGATATGGGTCTGTTGCAAGACTGTTAATGTTGATCGCTTTTTCTATAAACCGGGTTAATTATATCTACAAAATGCAAACCCAAGAAAACCATTCAAAGTGGCTTTCTGTGACTTAGTAAATGCCAAAAAGTATTTTGCTAAATAATTTTAAATCTGGGCCTAGATGTATAGTTGAGATGGTAGAACTTGTAAAATTGCAAACTCAGATATTTTGATCTGAGAAATTGGGCAAAAAATGCATCTTTGTGGAGGGCCAGGTTGGCCTAGCACAGTGATAGTATTGTAATATTTAACCAGTGCCTCTACAGAACCTGCACATTTTTAGCCAATTTAGGTAAGCAAGTGTGCTCATTTTTTGGGTCCAAATTAATAACACGTTCACAGAGGAGAATTCTCCTTCACCCACCAATCCCTCTTATTAGCTGATTTGTTTGCTTGCCTAATTTGTGCAATTTGTTATAAATTATTCATAAATTTCAAATTTCACTTGCAGCCTTTTGTAATTTTGGTTTCCTTTGATGGTCGGCTTTCTTTCGGCCGTTGATGAATATATAGTCATGTTTAGGCAACTTTGGAAAATTTATACTTTTTATTTTCTTTTTTTTTTACAAAATTGTGTTGCATGTGAAGCTTGTTAGCAAAATAACAAAGTACAAAATTGTGTTATTTGACTTCATAAATAAAAAATGTGTTCATAAATGAAATAATGCACTGTTCTGCTTGACCTCTGAATGCTTTTTTTATTTTTGCAACAGTCAACTGTTTGCCTTGCAACCAGTCCACTGAATGCTTATTTTTTCAGTTTTCCTTTGAGCAACCAGCCCTTTGCTTGCTTTCAAGGAGCTCTCTGCTTGCCAGTAAAACAGGAAACCCGGTGATGTCATTTTGTGCATGAGCAATTAGGAAATAACGAGTCTAAAAGCAGCTGTTTGTTTGCCGCCCAATCAACACTCCACACCCTTGATCTATTTATTCCATATAAGTGCCTCGTTTGACCTAGAAAAAGAAGGTCTCCTACAGAGACAGGTAGTAATAGAACGTAGGAAGAAAATGCACAAAGTGAGCAAATCGAGGCAATATGTCCTGCAGGCGTCTTGGCATGAAATCGTTGGTCTCGGCTCCGAGTAACAATGGTACATGTATGTTTGCCAGCGAGTAGCAGATGTTTTTGTTATTGTTATCATTACGGCCTGATTATGGACCTAGAAGTGAATGTGTGTCGTGCTTAGAAAAAAAGGTAACTTCGACAAGCTGTGCATATTCTAAGCATACTTTCTTAATTGTAGACATGGTTGTGATGGTGTAAACAAGAACTTTTATAACTTGCATCTCAAATTGTGATTTCATATGTTGTAGAGTTTATTGTGCACGGCCATAACAAAGAAACTGAAAGTGAAGTCTCTACAGGGAATTCATAACTCGCCAACTTTCTGTAATGTAAGGAAACATATAAACTGGGGACAGATTGAGATATGTACTGTAACAAACTTTCTATCTGTGTGGACGTTATTCATATGGTGCAAATAAGAACACCTTAATCCAGCTTTATCCACAAACTATTTGAAAGTTCAATGCCCTCCAAATGACCATTGTGTATCCTAAGGAACTCTTCACCCTAGCACAAAAACTTACCTCTTTGACTATCTCATCAATTCACTTTAGTGTTATTCATTGGAATGGAGTAAGGAGCTAAAGAACAAGTTACTTACCTTCGGTAACGATGTATCTGTAAGAAACATTAGTTAGTTAGATTCCTCACCTTAGTTCTTCTTTTTTCCGCGCCAGTAAGCGCAGATCCGGGAGAGCTACCCCTTTAGTCACTTTTTGACTAACTTTTTCGATCTTTTTTGATCTTGTCAATCGACTCCGGTGCCGGTAGGATGCCTGGTTTTAAAGCCTGTGCTGACTGTAGCCGCCTAATGTCGGTTACGGACCATCACCGCTGGTGCCTTTACTGCTTGGGCCTCGACCACGACACGGAGTCGTGTTCCGACTGCAAGGCCCTGACCTCGAAGGCTAGACGGGAGCGGTCCCGTAAGCTTCTCGAGATCCGCCACTCGGCTCCGCGCGCCGCTCGATCCCGGTCCAGGAGGAGGTCCAAGGATCGGTCGCGGAGCCGCAGCCGACGTCACCATCGGTCGTCGGGATCCAAGTCTTCGGGTAAGTCGAAGCATTCCAAGAAGTCCAAGAGGCGACACCGCTCTTCGGACTCCCCTCGCCGGTCGCGCGACTCGGCCGAGGGTCAGGGTGGTTCCACCCCCGCGGCTCCGGCGGAGCCGCAGGCGCCGCGCACGTCCCCATACCCGCCGGTCCCTGGGACTGACGCGACGCCGGCGGAGGTCAGTGCCTTCCTCTCGGCCATGAGGAGCCTGGCCCCGCCGTCGACGCCCGCTGGTGCGCCTTCGGGCCCCGCGGACTCGACAGGGCTGCCTTGCCTGCGGGTGGCTCCGGCCCCGGTGCCGTCAACGGCTCCGGCCTCGACGCCGCAAGCGCCAGAGGGACCCGTTCCCGAGTCCCTGCCGACGCCGGTCGACCTCGTCACGCCTCCTCTGCCGGCGTCGACACCGGTACCACCCCCGACGCCGACGCTGACTCCGCTCGACGTCGGGCCCCAGTTCAGTCCCACTCCGGACCCGGCGCCGCTACGGCGTCGATGGACGCCGCGTTCGGCGCCGCTAGAGACACACTATGTCTACCGTCCGGCTCCGTACCTTCCTCCTGTATACCAGGAATCGGATGATGGGGACAGCTGGGAGGGATCCGAGGATCCTATGGCCGCTTAGGCTCAAATGTCACAGGACTGGGCAGATGAACTGGGGGAGGCCAGTGGCCTGGATACCTCTCCAGACACTGGATTCGTCTCTCCTCCGACTGTGGCTTCGGAGGAGGGCGCTGCTTTCTCTGTGGTGCTGCGCAAGGCGGCCGCAGCCCTTGGGCTCGAGCTGCCTGCCGTGGCTGTGAGGACTAACGTCCTCACTGAGGTGCTTCAGTCTGCAGCAAGCTCCACTGAGCCTCTGCTGCAATTCAATGAGGCCCTCATTGACGTTCTGCAGGGCACCTGGTCCAAGCCCTCCACAGTCCCTCCTGTGGACAGGAACGTCGCCAGGCGCCACCGCCCTGCTCCGGGTGACCCCAGTTTTCTGTCCCAACACCCTACCCCTGAGAGCCTGGTTATCCAGGCCTCCACCTCCCAATCCTCTTTCCCGACCGCCCCGCCGGACCGGGATTCCAAGAGACTAGAACAGTTTGGCAAGAAGCTGTTCTCCTCCCTTAGTTTGGGCCTGCGGTCTTTGAACACCGCTTGTCTCTTGGACCGTTATTCCCACTCTCTGTGGGATGCGGTGGAGGACGCGCTGCCCCTGTGTCCGGAGGAGGTCCGGACACGACTTACCCAGGCTCTGGCCGATGGGAGGGATGCCGCGCGACATGCTATACGATGTGGGCTTGACACCACGGACTCGCTGGGTAGGGCCATTTCTACCACAGTGGCGCTTAGACGTCACGCCTGGCTGCGGTCCACGTCCTTTTCGGGCGATGTCCAGAGCACTCTCATGGACATGCCCTTTGATGGCACTCGCCTTTTTGGCGAGAAAGCGGACAGTGCGCTGAATCGCTTTAAGGACTCCCGGGCTACGGCCAAATCCTTGGGCCTCTCGGCCCCGCGGTCGCAAACTTCCGCCTTTCGCCCCTTTCGTGGCCAAGGAAGGGGTGCCTCCTCACGTGCGCCTAGCCACCAGCCGCAGAACCAACCTGCGCGCGGTCGCGGACGTGGTTTCCGCCGAGGCGGTTCTGGAGGACGACGAGGTCAGCCCACATCCACCCCTGGAGCATCCGCCTCAAAGCCTTCCTAGTCCAAGCTTTCAGGCCCATTCCACCCCAGTGGGCGGCAGAGTTCGCCATCACCTCCTCCACTGGCGGTCCATCACATTGGACAGGTGGGTGCTGCAAATCGTCCGAAGGGGCTACTCCCTCCCCTTCGAGACGACCCCTCCAGCCATGCCACCGCAGCACCACCGTATCTCGGGGGATCATTTGAATCTTCTCCACGAGGAAGTTTCGCCCTCTTGGCCAAGGGGGCCGTCGAGCGCGTTCCGAGCCCAGAAGTAGGTCGTGGTTGTTATTCCCACTACTTTCTGGTTCCCAAGAAGGGCAAAGGGGGCCTACGCCCTATCTTGGACCTCCAGGACGTCAATGCCTTCCTCCGGAAGGAGAGGTTCAAGATGTTAACTTTGGCTCAGGTTTTAGCTGCCCTAGACCCTGGAGACTGGATGGTAGCGTTGGACTTGCAGGACGCATATTTCCACATCCCCGTCCTGCCGGCCCACCGGCGTTACCTGCGGTTCACGGTGGGCCAAGAGCACTTTCAGTTTACCGTGCTCCCCTTCGGCCTCACCAGTGCCCCTCGGGTGTTCACGAAAGTGATGGCGGTGGTCGCAGCTCATCTGCGCAGATCAGGGGTTCCAGTCTTCCCCTATCTCGACGACTGGTTGTTGAAGGCGGGCTCGCCCCAGATAGTCGTCTCCCACCTCCAGACTACGGCGGATCTCCTGCATTTGCTGGGATTTTCCATCAACGTGCCGAAGTCACACTTGAGTCCCTCTCAGAAGCTCCTCTTCATCGGAGCAGTTCTCGATTCGGCGCAGTTCCGGGTCTATCCACCGGAACAGCGGGTCCGGGATATTCAGGCCCTGATTCCCATCTTTCGGCCTCTATCCTGGGTTTCGGTCAGGCTAGTGTTGCGGCTTCTGGGGCTGATGGCCTCCTGCATCCTACTAGTGCATCACGCCAGGCGGCGCATGCGGGCTCTGCAGTGGGACCTGAAGTTTCAGTGGGCCCAGCATCACGGCAACCTGTCCGGCCATGTCTTGATCTCGGAGGGCACTGCACAGCAGTTGCAGTGGTGGCTCACGGACTGCGATTGGGTCATGGGCAGAAGCCTCTCCCTTCCCCAACCGGAGCATGTCGTAGTGACGGATGCGTCCCTCCTGGGATGGGGTGGCCATATTGGAGAGGCGGAGATCAGAGGCCTCTGGTCTCCGGCGGAGTCTCGTCTCCACATCAACCTGTTGGAGTGGAGAGCGATCCGGCTTGCACTGAAAGCCTTCCTTCCCTCTGTCAGGGGCAGTGTCGTGCATGTGTTCACGGACAACACCACCGCCATGTGGTATTGCAACAAACAGGGCGGGGTGGGGTCGTGGACCCTTTGTCAGGAGGCTCTGCGCCTCTGGACGTGGCTGGAACACCAGGGCATCACCCTAGTGGTTCAACATCTGGCGGGCTCTCTGAACGCCAGAGCAGACGAACTCAGCCACCGGTGCATGATGGATCACGAATGGCGTCTGAACTCCGAAGTGGCGCAAGGTCTCTTTCAGCAGTGGGGAGAGCCTTGGTTAGATCTATTCGCCACCGAAGAGAACGCGCAATGTCAGCAGTTCTGCGCGTTGGAATTTCCAAGGCGGCACTCGTTCGACAACGCTTTTCGTCACGAGTGGAGTTGCGGTCTGTTGTACGCCTTTCCGCCTATACCACTTCTGCCCAGAGTGCTGAAGAAGATCAGGCACGACCGGGCCCAAGTCATCTTGGTGGCTCCGGATTGGGCACGAAGGTACTGGTATCCCGAGCTACTCAGTATGTTGACCGATCCTCCGATACGTCTGCCCCTTCGTGAGGATCTTCTGTCGCAGCAGCAAGGGACGGTCCTCCACCCGAACCTGTCCAGCCTCCACCTCCATGCGTGGAGATTGAGCGGCGGCAGTTGATGCCATTTGACTTGCCTCCTGAAGTCTGTGATATCATTCTGGCAGCCAGGCGTCCCTCCACAAAGACGGTATACGCCTGCCGGTGGAACAAATTTGTGGCATGGTGCACAGCAACGGCTGTGGATCCCCTTTCCGCTCCTCTTTCTGAGGTTCTCCTCTTTCTTCTTTCTTTGGCCCGGCAGGGCTCTGCCCTGGGCACCCTGAAAGGTTATCTTGCTGCCATCTCTGCCTTCTTACGGCTTCCTGATCAGCCTTCTCTTTTCAAGTCCCCTGTAGTGTCACGCTTTCTTAAAGGCATTACTCACACGTTCCCTCCTGTCCCTTTTGTAATGCCCCAGTGGGACTTGAATCTGGTCTTGACATTCCTGATGTGCGCTCCCTTCGAGCCTCTTCACAATTGTCCTCTTCGCCTTCTGACTCTTAAGACTGCGTTTCTGGTAGCCATCACCTCGGCTAGACGGGTGAGTGAGCTCCAGGCTTTATCTTCAAAGCCTCCTTTTCTGTCTGTTCATCCGGACAAGGTTGTCCTTCGGCCTCGTCCCTCCTTTCTTCCGAAAGTGGTGACTCCATTTCATCTTGGGCAGTCTGTCACCTTGCCCACCTTCTTCCCGCCTCCGCATCCTTCCAAAGAGGAAGAGAGGCTCCACCGTCTGGACCCAAAACGTGCGCTCTCCTTTTATTTGGACCGCACAAAGCAGTTCCGGGTGGACAACCAACTTTTCGTTGGATACGTGGGTGCTAAGAAGGGGAAAGCTGTGCACAAACGGACCATCTCTCGGTGGGTCGTTTTGTGCATCAAAATTTGTTACTCTTTGGCAAAAAAGGACCCTCCTGTTGGGCTGCGCGCCCATTCCACTCGGGCCACGGCGGCTACTACTGCTTTGGGACGAGGTGTCCCTTTGCAGGACATCTGTCAGGCGGCAACGTGGGCTTCGCTACACACGTTTGCCAGGCATTATTGCCTTGACAGCCAAGTCCAGAGGGATGGCTTCTTTGGCCGTTCTGTCCTCCAGGACTTTCTGGTGTGATCTTGGTTCGCAGACCCACCACCGGGGATGGTATTGCTTGGGTATCTATTCTAAGATGAGGAATCTAACTAACGTGTTTCTTTCAGATGAACAAGTTACTTACCTTCGGTAACGATGTATCTGTAAGAAACATTAGTTAGTTAGATTCCTCACCGACCCACCCATCCTCCCCGTTCTGCGAACTGACATCTAGGGTTAAGGTTATCCTTTTCAGGCCCCTAGATTTTATTTTTGGCACCAGTGTCGGTCTTTGCATGGCTCTGCGTTCCTGGCGCGGAAAGCTATGTACAAGAACTGACGTCAGCGCGCGAGGGCGGCGTCTAAGTACTCCGACGACGTCATTCCGGCGCACGACGCCGACGACGGACGCGGAGCCGCAGACGACGCCTAGCGACACGCAAGGGGTATTGCTGACGAAAAATCTTCCGGATCCAGTCTGACGCCTGGGGATATTCTAAGGTGAGGAATCTAACTAACTAATGTTATCAGAATCGGATGATGAGCGGCGCGCGGAGCCGAGTGGCGGATCTCGAGAAGCTTACGGGACCGCTCCCGTCTAGCCTTCGAGGTCAGGGCCTTGCAGTCGGAACACGACTCCGCGTCGTGGTCGAGGCCCAAGCAGTAAAGGCACCGGCGGTGATGGTCCGTAACCGACATCAGGCGGCTACAGTCAGCACAGGCTTTAAAACCAGGCATCCTACCGGCACCGGAGTCGATTGACAAGATCAAAAAAGATCGAAAAAGTTAGTCAAAAAGTGACTAAAGGGGTAGCTCTCCCGGATCTGCGCTTACTGGCGCGGAAAAAAGAAGAACTAAGGTGAGGAATCTAACTAACGTGTTTCTTTCAGATGCAGGTTTTTGGGCAGGGGGAAGGGTGCAAAATATCCCTACAGAGGCATCAGTTAAAGAGGAGACGTGTTTTTTTAAAAATAATGTGAGATAATTGGCAGCTGGTAAAATGTGAATATCGTGGAGAATTAATACCTACACCAAATTGCACAACTCTTAATATAAAAATGCACAAATTACAGAAACGATACATTATTGCTGAAGCAAACGGAAATATGCAATGGTGGTCACCTGAAACCTTTGAAGAAAAAATCATGGTGGGTCCTCTATTCATTAGCTGATTTCACCTTCCGGTTGATCTCATCAAACTGGAGCATCAGCCATGCCATTTTTCTGATGGTAACTAGTCACAATATCGGAAAAAAAATATCGACTGGACAGAATATCGAGTTTTTGATATCGAATGGACAGAATATCAAATTGCAAAAATATAGTGGTGCAGAATATTGAAATGCAGGTGAGAAATCTCGAGTTCCACAATATCGAAGTTAGTAATAACGATTTTTTTTTACTGTTTTAAGTGTTAGTATATGTGTTAAAAGTATGTATTATTTTTGTAAGGTATGTTTGAATGTTAGTAATTAATTTTATGTCAATTAATTTTTGTGTAATTTAATTCCGTAGCGGGTTATAGGTTTATAGGGGAATAGGGTGGGAAGTAAATTAATTATAATACATATTTTTAGCATTATTTAGAATTAATTAATTATATGTAAAAAAAATGTGCGTAATTTAATTCTGTAGCGGGTTGTGGGTTTATAGGGGAATATGTTGAGAAGTAATTTAATTGAAATACATTAATTTGATATTTTATCACCTAATAGTGTAATATTTAATAATTTATATTGTTAATTAAATTAATTAATTTATTATTAATTAATTATAAATTGGTTAATAATTAATTGGTAATTATAATATTTGTGTATTTTTTATTGGTTACTAATTAATTAGATATTAATTATTAACAATGAATTTGTAAATATGTTAATCAATTATATTGTTAATTGTCATTCGTTAATTAATTGTTAATTTATTATGTTAATTTATTAATATGTTACAATATTGTAGGTGATGTTTATAGAGGAAAATGGTGGGAGGTAAATTAATTTTTACAAAATAATTAATTGTTAATTAATGTTGATTATATTGCACAAGTGGGCATATTAAATTATTCCCCTACGCTATCCAACACTTTCCCTACTGTTGCACTTACTGGAGTGGGAATTGTAATTTTTACCCTCCCACTATCCAACGCTTTCCCTACTGTTGCACTTACTGAAGAGGGAATAGTAATTTTTACCCTCCCGCCATCCAACGCTTTCCCCACTGTTGCACTCACTGGAGTGGGAATAGTAATTTTTACACACCTGCTATCCAACGCTTTCCCTACTGTGGCACTCCCTGTAGTGGGAATAGTAGTTTTTACCCTCCCGTTATCCAACGCTTTCGCTACTGTTGCACTCACTGGAGTAGGAATAGTAATTTTTACCCTCCCGCTATCCAACGCTTTCCCTACTGTTGCACTCATTGGAGTGGGAATATTAAATTTTACCCTCCCGCTATCCAATGCTTTCCCTACTGTTGCACTCACTGGAGTGGGAATAGTAATTTTTACCCTCCCGCTATCCAACGCTTTCCCTACTGTTGCACTCACTGGAGTGGGAATAGTATATTTTACCCTCCTGCTATCCAACACTTTCCGTATTGTTGCACTCACTGGAGTGGGAATAGTAATTTTTACCCTCCGGCTATCCAACACTTTCCCTACAGTTGCACTCACTGGAGTGGGAATAGTAATTTTTACCCTCCCGCTATCCAACGCTTTCCCTACTGTTGCATCCACTGGAGTGGGAGTAGTGATTTTTACCCTGCCGCTATCCAATGCTTTCCCTACTGTTGCACTCACTGGAGTGGGAATAGTAAATTGTACCCTTCTGCTATACAACGCTTTCCCTACTGTTGCACTCACTGGAGTAGGAATAGTAATTTTTACCCTCCCGCTATCCAATGCTTTCCCTACGGTTGCACTCACTGGAGTGGGAATATTAAATTTTACCCTCCTGCTATCCAATGCTTTCCCTACTGTTGCACTCACTGGAGTGGGAATAGTAATTTTTACCCTCCCGCTATCCAACGCTTTCCCTACTGTTGCACTCACTGGAGTGGGAATCGTAAATTTTACCCTCCTGCTATCCAACATTTTCCCTATTGTTGCACTCACTGGAGTGGGAATAGTAATTTTTACCCTCTGGCTATCCAACACTTTCCCTACTGTTGCACTCACTGGAGTGGGAATAGTAATTTTTACCCTCCCGCTATCAAACGCTTTCCCTACTGTTGTATTCACTGGAGTGGGAGTAGTAATTTTTACCCTCCCGCTATCCAATGCTTTCCCTACTATTGCACTCACTGGAGTGGGAATAGTAATTTTTACCCTCCCGCTATCCAACGCTGTCCCTACTGTTGCATTCACTGGAGTGGGAGTAGTAATTTTTACCCTCCCGCTATCTAATGCTTTCCCTACTATTGCACTCACTGGAGTGGGAATAGCAAATTGAACCCTCCCGCTATCCAATGATTTCCCTACTGTTGCATTCACTGGAGTGGGATTAGTAAATGGTAACCTTCTGCTATCCAACGCTTTCTCTACTGTTGCACTCACTGGAGTGGGAATAGTAATTTTTACCCTACCGCTATCCAACGTTTTCCCTACTGTTGCACTCACAGGAGTGGGAATATTAAATTTTACCCTCCCGCTATCCCATGCTTTCCCCATTGTTGCACTCACTGGAGTGGGAATAGTAAATTTTACCCTCCTGCTATCCAACACTTTCCCTACTGTTGCACTCACTGGAGTGGGAATAGTAATTTTTACCCTCCCGCTATCCAACACGTTCCCTACTGTTGCACTCACTGGAGTGAGAGTAGTAATTTTTACCCTCCCGCTATCCAAGGCTTTCCCTACTGTTGCACTCACTGGAGTGGGTATAGTAATTTTTACCCTCCCGCTATCCAACGCTTTCCCTACTGTTGCATTCATTGGAGTGGGAGTAGTATTTTTACCCTCCCGCTATCCAATGCTTTCCCTACTATTGCACTCATTGGAGTGGGAATAGTAATTTTTACCCTCCTGCTATCCAACGCTTTCCCTACTGTTGCACTCACTGGAGTGGGAATAGTATATTTTACCCTCCTGCTATCCAACACTTTCCCTATTGTTGCACTCACTGGAGTGGGAATAGTAATTTTTACCCTACGGCTATCCAACACTTTCCCTACTGTTGCACTCACTGGAGTGGGAATAGTAATTTTTACCCTCCCGCTATCCAACGCTTTCCCTACTGTTGCATCCACTGGAGTGGGAGTAGTGATTTTTACCCTCCCACTATCCAATGCTTTCCCTACTGTTGCACTCACTGGAGTGGGAATAGTAAATTGTACCCTTCTGCTATCTAACGCTTTCCCTACTGTTGCACTCACTGGAGTAGGAATAGTAATTGTTACCCTCCCGCTATCCAACGCTTTCCCTACTGTTGCACTTACTGGAGTGGGAATATTAAATTTTACTCTCCCGCTATCCAATGCTTTCCCTACTGTTGCACTCACTGGAGTGGAAATAGTAAGTTTTTACCCTCCCGCTATCCAACGCTTTCCCTACTGTTGCACTCACTGGAGTGGCAATAGTAAATGTTACCCTCCCGCTATCCAACACTTTCCCTATTGTTGCACTCACTGGAGTGGGAATAGTAAGTTTTTACCCTCCGGCTATCCAACACTTTCCCTACTGTTGCACTCACTGGAGTGGGAATAGTAATTTTTACCCTCCCGCTATCCAACGCTTTCCCTACTGTTGCATTCACTGGAGTGGGATTAGTCATTTTTACCCTCCCGCTATCCAATGCTTTCCCTACTATTGCACTCACTGGAGTGGGAATAGTAATTTTTACCCTCACGCTATCCAACGCTGTCCCTGCTGTTGCATTCACTGGAGTGGGAGTAGTAATTTTTACCCTCCCGCTATCTAATGCTTTCCCTACTATTGCACTCACTGGAGTGGGAATAGTAAATTGAACCCTCCCGCTATCCAATGATTTCCCTACTGTTGCATTCACTGGAGTGGGAATAGTAAATGGTAACCTTCTGCTATCCAACGCTTTCTCTACTGTTGCACTCACTGGAGTGGGAATAGTAATTTTTACCCTACCGCTATCCAACGCTTTCCCTACTGTTGCACTCACAGGAGTGGGAATATTAAATTTTACCCTCCCGCTATCCCATGCTTTCCCTATTGTTGCACTCACTGGAGTGGGAATAGTAAATGTTACCCTCCTGCTATCCAACACTTTCCCTACTGTTGCACTCACTGGAGTGGGAATAGTAATTTTTACCCTCCCGCTATCCAACACGTTGCCTACTGTTGCACTCACTGGAGTGGGAGTAGTAATTTTTACCCTCCCGCTATCCAACGCTTTCCCTACTGTTGCACTCACTGGAGTGGGTATAGTAATTTTTACCCTCCCGCTATCCAACGCTTTTTCTACTGTTGCATTCACTGGAGTGGGAGTAGTAATTTTTACCCTCCCGCTATCCAATTCTTTCCCTACTATTGCACTCACTGGAGTGGGAATAGTAATGTTTACCCTCCCGCCATCCAACGCTTTCCCTACTGTTGCATTCACTGGAGTATGAGTAGTAATTTTTACCCTCCCGCTATCTAATGCTTTCCCTACTATTGCACTCACTGGAGTGGGAATAGTAAATTGAACCCTCCCGCTATCCAATGATTTCCCTACTGTTGCATTCACTGGAGTGGGAATAGTAAATGGCAACCTTCTGCTATCCAACGCTTTCTCTACTGTTCCACTTGCTGGAGTGGGAATAGTCATTTTTATTTATCCGCTATCCAACATTTTCCCTACTATACTACTTGTTGGAGTGGAAACAGAATTTTTCATCTTTCACGCTATGCAATTTTTTCAATATTGTTATATATAATGTAGTGTAAAATATTATTATTTAAAAAATAATAATTTTAATGTTTTAACTTGTATATAAAAAAATATATATTTATATTATAGTTTTTTATGTATATATGTAATTATATTTAAAACTATGTTTTTGACATTTAATTATTACAATTATTGATTATATTTAGTAATATCATGTTAATATATATGTAAAAAAAATGCATGTTAATATTTTTTTTACTTACATTTTGGTGCCGATTCTGATCCGGTAAAACTCGGGTACAAATGGTCGTACGGAGCGTTTTCTCTGTCCGACTCGTACCCGGGAAAAACACCTTACAAACTCGCAAGTACGATTCGCACAGAAATACCATTTCCGTACGAGTCGTAAAAAACACCGACCAGCTAAAAAATACATACAAATCTGATTCTGGACGGCGCATACGCGACGTCTGGACGGAGTCAGGCAGCGTTTTACGGACCAGCAAGTATGATTCGTGCCGACGTCACTCCGCACGTAGCATTTTTTATGGGAGCCAAAAACTGCCGGGAAATTGAGGACAACGCGAACAAGGAGCACCAGTACGTGACGGACAGCGATGGACCCCAACTTACGCGTCATCCCGGCCCTCATAGCCTACGACCTCGTGTTCAGAAACCGACGCAGACACCGCAGAAGGTCAGAACAACCCCCAGGGGCAAAGGGGGGGGGGTGCAAGGGGCAGGAAACATAACCCACACCCCACAAAAAACAAATATATCAGAGCGTGGGTACGGTCCGTACCACCATTGTGGTGGTGATGTTGGGGTAAGCATGTACGGCCCGTACCCAGGCCCCCAGAGCGTGGGTATGGTCCGTACACGCATACCCCTACATCACCACTACAATGGTGGTACGGCCCGTACCCACGCCCCCAGAGCGTGGGTACGGGCCGTACCACCATTGTAGTGGTGATGTAGGGGTATGCGTGTACGGACCCTACCCACGCCCCCAGAGCGTGGGTACGGTCCGTACACGCGTACCCCTACATCACCACTACAATGGTGGTACGGACCGTACCCACGCCCCCAGAGCGTGGGTACGGCCGTACCACGCGTACCCCTACAGCCCCATTACATGATGAATACAAGGCGTACACACACCACGGATGTAGGTGTACGGGTTGGTGCAGCACATCAGCTGTAAATTGGGGGTGGTGTATGCCCAGGACAGCAGTGTACCACGGCAAGGGTGCAAGTGGGTGGGTGGGTGCATGCAGAGGACTCCCAGCAGTGCCCAGACATATGAGGGGTGGGTGCCTATCACTCCCAGCAGTGCCCAGACATATGAGGGGTGGGTGCCTATCACTCCCAGCAGTGCCCAGACATAGGAAGGGTGGGTGCAGAGGACTCCCAGCAGTTCCCAGACATATGAGGGGTGGCTGCCTATCACTCCCAGCAGTGCCCAGACATATGAGGGGTGGGTGCAGAGGACTCCCAGCAGTGCCCAGACATAAGAGGGGTGGGTGCTTATCACTACCAGCAGTGCCCAGACATATGAGGGGTGGGAGCAGAGGACTCCCAGCAGTGCCCAGACATATGAGGGGTGGGTGCCTATCACTCCCAGCAGTGCCCAGACATATGAGGGGTGGGTGCCTATCACTCCCAGCAGTGCCCAGACATATGAGGGGTGGGTGCCCATCACTCCCAGCAGTGCCCAGACATATGAGGGGTGGGTGCAGAGGACAGGCATATAAGGGGTGGGTGCCTATCACTCCCAGCAGTGCCCAGACATATGAGGGGTGGATGCAGAGGACTCCCAGCACTGCCCAGACATATGAGGGGTGGGTGCCTATCACTCCCAGCAGTGCCCAGACATATGAGGGGTGGGTGCCTATCACTCCCAGCAGTGCCCAGACATATGAGGGGTGGGTGCAGAGGAGTCCCAGCAGTGGACAGTGACATGGGGGTGGGTGCAGAGGACTCCCAGCAGTGGACAGGGACATGTGAGGGGTGGGTGCCCATCACTCCCAGTAGTGGACAGAGACATGGGGGTGGGTGCAGAGGACTCCCAGCAGTGGACAGAGACATGGGAGTGGGTGCAGAGGACTCCCAGCAGTGGACAGAGACATGGGAGTGGGTGCAGAGGACTCCCAGCAGTGGACAGAGACATGGGGGTGGGTGCAGAGGACTCCCAGCATTGGACAGAGACATGGGGGTGGGTGCAGAGGACTCCCAGTAGTGGACAGGGACATGTGAGGAGTGGGTGCCCATCACTCCCAGCAGTGGACAGATACATGGGGGTGGGTGCAGAGGACTCCCAGCAGTGGACAGAGACATGGGGGTGGGTGCAGAGGACTCCCAGCAGTGGACAGAGGCATGGGGTGGGTGCAGAGGAATACCACCAGTTGACAGGGACATGTGAGGGGTGGGTGCCCATCACTCCCAGCAGTGGACAGAGACATGGGGGTGGGTGCAGAGGACTCCCAGCAGTGGACAGAGACATGGGGGTGTACATCATTATCAGATGACCACAGCTCCATGGGTGAATGTACGTATCCTTAACTTAGGACAATGATGATAGTGCCATAACAACACATCACTGACAGCAGTGTCCCACTCCCAGGAGGATGGATGTCTTTCCCCCACTGCATGACACACCACATGTGGGTGTGAGGACAAATAACACATGCATACCCACCCCTGGCAGATGCAGCACAATACACACACTGAGATCATGCCACAAGACTGTATAGTCATGTCACTGCCTAATAAACTAAGAGAGCCAAAGAGAACACACACTGTCACGCACATCCCAGGACTGATAGGAATGTTCAGGTGCTGGGCTAGCCACCAAGATGTTGTCTGTCATGGAAGGAATAGGGTGGAGTTCCCACAGATACAATGGCCACAATTGTGAGTCAGGTGTTCAAATACCCAGCAGAACAAGTACCATATGTGTACTAGGATGGGATTACACACATGCATTGTGCGGAAAAGGGACAATTTCTCCATGAAGGCATGGCAAAATACTCTATACACAAGTGCAGTGAGTACCAAGGATGGCACAGACGATGCAGCCGGACACATTGCTGAGCAGGCATGGCCAGAGTTGAAGGGATCCATCACCAACAAAGGACATGTAGACACAGGGCAACACAACAATTGTGCAACTCTCTGCAGGGGAGATGTCAGGTGCCACAGAGGAAGGAACACTCCTTGGGACAATGTCTCCAAACACAAAGAGCATACATGACAAAGAATCTTTGCAGAGACCTTGTGATGGCACGCAGATACCAGGTTCCACCCCATGAGCAGCAGACTACAACATTTCCCTTAAACATAACACATGCCCACAACCCCAACTCCTGTAGCATCAGCATCAACATCAATACCTGGAATGCAAGACTTTTCAAACGAAAAAGAAAATGCTTTATTCAGCATGAAAATAATAATGTGTAAACGAGACTATTCACAAAGGCCAATGGCCAGTCCATATCATCAGTCCTTGGGGGGGGGGGACACATGGCCATGCGTCTCCCCTAGCTTGCCTGCACATCACAACACTGTGTCGTCGACTGGGGGGGGGGGGCATCATGTGGGGAAGGACCAGGCACCGCAGAGACAGGAGGGGGAAGGGTAGGTGTGGTGGGTGCAGGCACGGATAATTCCACCACAGCGGGTGGGGCAGCGCCAAAGGTGGAGGCGAGCTCGGCGCTGCACACTTCTGCCAGTTCTTCAAGAGTCTCCCCTGCACCCGGAGAAACAACAGGCCCCAAGGAGGGGGGGGGTCAGAGGGATGGGTTGCAGCGCTACTGGGGGAGGTGGTGGACGGGCTGGGGGACTTAACTCCCCTACCCGTGGAGTGCCTTGACCGTTTGCGTCCAGGTGAACTAGTGGGGCTGAGGCCCAGCCCAGCAAAGTAGGCCTCCTTCTCTGAATCTGGGGCAGGGGAGCCAAGGGGAGTGACATCGGAGGGACTGGGGAGCGAGTCATGTGGAAGAGGACTGTGGCTGCGTGCCTGCCTGTGTGCCCCAGACCCAGTGGGTGTGCCTGCTTCCCCCTGAGTGTGCGTGTCAGGAGGTGTGCGCTTGCCCTTACGTGGTGGTGTGCTGCTTGTGTCTGGTGGGGTGCGTGTGTGTAGATGTCTTGGTGTGCTTGGGACAGCCATGGGTGTGGGACTTGTGGATGGGGCAGGGGTAGGGGGGGATGCAGCGCTGCAGGTGACTCGCTAATGCCGTCAGTGACGAGTCCAGGGACCTCAGCAACATCTGTTGGTCAGACATCGCTGATGACATGCCCTCTATGAACGACACCATCTGGGTCAGCAGTCTGGTGTGGTCATGGAGGACAGTCAGGATCGATGTCTGCCCAACTTGCAACTGCCGCTGAATGTCCACAGACTCGGCAGTGAGGGCAGCAGGGGGGACAGGGGCAGGGGGTGCGGTGCCTGGCACGAAGTAGACACAGTGTGGCCTAGCACGGACAGAAGGGACCCGAGCAAGTGGGAGGGCGGTGATGGGAATGGAGGGGGCGGCGAGAGATGTACTGCTGCTTTCAGCTGTGGGCATTACAACAAACAAATGATGGACGGAATGCTGACAATGCAGACATTCTCCCCCAGTCAAGAGATCTGGGTTAAATCCATCGTTATTTTGCCCACTACACCACCCCAGTTTAGACATGGCCATATGCAAATCAGTCTTGACCCTGTGCCTCATGGGAACAGTCCAGCCCGAACTGCCAAGCAATGTCTTCCCTGGACCGGAATCAAGCATCCTAGGACCGGTTTCTGGCTATCAGCCGTCATCAACCAGGATAGCTTGACTCCAGTGGCGTAGGAAGCACGGGTCCCACGTCTGGGAATACCCATCCCACTTAGGGCGAAAAGCATTACAACAAACAAATGATGGACGGAATGCTGACAATGCAGACATTCTCCCCCAGTCAAGAGATCTGGGTTAAATCCATCGTTCTTTTGCCCACTACACCACCCCAGTTTAGACATGGCCATATGCAAATCAGTCTTGACCCTGTGCCTCATGGGAACAGTCCAGCCCGAACTGCCAAGCAATGTCTTCCCTGGACCGGAATCAAGCATCCTAGGACTGGTTTCTGGCTATCAGCCGTCATCAGCCAGGATAGCTTGACTCCAGAGGCGTAGTGAGCACGGGTCCCACGTCTGGGAATACCCATCCCACTTAGGGCGAAAAGCATTACAACAAACAAATGATGGACGGAATGCTGACAATGCAGACATTCTCCCCCAGTCAAGAGATCTGGGTTAAATCCATCGTTCTTTTGCCCACTACACCACCCCAGTTTAGACATGGCCATATGCAAATCAGTCTTGACCCTGTGCCTCATGGGAACAGTCCAGCCCAAACTGCCAAGCAATGTCTTCCCTGGACCGGAATCAAGCATCCTAGGACCGGTTTCTGGCTATCAGCCGTCATCAGCCAGGATAGCTTGACTCCAGTGGCGTAGTGAGCACGGGTCCCACGTCTGGGAATACCCAACCCACTTAGGGCGAAAAGCATTACAACAAACAAATGATGGACGGAATGCTGACAATGCAGACATTCTCCCCCAGTCAAGAGATCTGGGTTAAATCCATCGTTCTTTTGCCCACTACACCACCCCAGTTTAGACATGGCCATATGCAAATCAGTCTTGACCCTGTGCCTCATGGGAACAGTCCAGCCCGAACTGCCAAGCAATGTCTTCCCTGGACCGGAATCAAGCATCCTAGGACCGGTTTCTGGCTTTCAGGCACAGGGTCAAGACTGATTTGCATATGGCCATGTCTAAACTGGGGTGGTGTAGTGGGCAAAAGAACGATGGATTTAACCCAGATCTCTTGACTGGGGGAGAATGTCTGAAACGCTAATTAATTGACTACACCTTCAGTGATTAACCCTTCCATATGCTAAGTAAGTGATTTAACTACTCCCACGCTGCCTCAGTTCCCCGCTTCATAGATGGCAATCAGTATATACCACTATGTTAGTGCCTTCCTAATCTTTGGTTTCCCCTGTTTAATTAATCCTGTTCCCTTGCGTCGAAAAGGGTTTAATGAGAATACTTTCAAAAATGCTCAATGTGTCAATTGTTATTGTAGTACACAGTTTATCTATTTTCATTATTGATTAATTCTTCAATTGTTCATTTTCACAATTAGGCACTCTAAACGTGTACTCTTTTGCATCACTTTTTGGAGAGCATTATGTACCACACATTTAAATGATTGTGATGCTGTATACATTTCAGGGACTACACTATGAGTTATTTATACTTAATTCTTTGCAATTCTTATAATTAGAGTCCCTATGAGTTACTTATACTTATTTCTTTGCATTTCTTATATTTAGAGTTCATATGCTCACATTTGTCCTGAAGATGAACTCGAATAACTGAGTTCGAAACGTCGTCGACCGTACGCAACTTGAACCCTTTATACTAATTTAACAAAAAATGGTTCACAACTGTTGCCAATGCGATGTTCTCTTTTAAGTTCACCCTCACCTTCACGTCACGCTTGTTGTCACTGAATATGTGAGCACTTGAATTCATCTTATGTATAATAAATAAGTGTCATAATTTGACTTTCTTGTCCCCTTTCTCTATATTAATTATCACTCTCCCCTATGAGTCTATGTACCTATACAAAATCACCTGCCCTCTTAAGGGCCTTTCTCTGTCCTGGACCTTCATAGGCCATTAAGAACCATTGTATCCTTCTACACTGTATCACCCCAGGTTCGCATATTGGGGTACCCTTGTTCTTTAAAACATCTTTGTATCTTACGGCATCTCCTGACCCACTTCTTCACATGATGTTTCCATGTAGGGGACTCTGGCTGTCCCAACATGCCATGGCTGATGACGCCTCTCCGCAACCCCAGAACAGCCGCAGAACACCGGTACAACGACACCCATGGGCAGACGAGGCGCGTGATTGAGAGGACGTTTGGACTCCTGAAGAGCAGATTCCGGTGCCTCCACAAGACCGGCGGCACCCTCCCATATGCCCCGGTGAAGGTCTGCAAAATTTTCATTGTGTGCTGCATGCTGCACAACATGGCAGTGGAGAAGGCCGTGCCACTCATCCTTGATCCGGATGAGCAGGATCATCCACCCGTGGAGGATGAAGGGCTCGGGCACGGGGCAAGTGAGGATGAGGATGAGGACATCCGGAGTCAACTTATCCGCAACTTCTTCTCATGATGATGAGTCCCTGTGTCTGAGTGTGCACGCTTTGAGCCTTGTGTGGCATGTGTTGCAATGTGTGTGTCGAGCTGACTGTGTGCTAAGTGACTTGGAGGTGTGTTCTGATGTGTCATTCAAGTGATGATGTCATTCCACACATATTAGCTGGGACACTAAATTTATTAACAGCATGGTGACAACATCATTCCTGTAGAGTACATGTACATGTCTGAGGATTACTAGCTCTTCGCTGACTTGTGTGTCTAGCCTCCAGAGGTTCTTGCGGCTGTCGTCTGCTCAGGTCATCATTGCCCTCCTGCTATTACTCATGAGTATTGCAACGTGTGCTGGATCAGAGTTACATGCACAGACATGGTGAAAAGTCATTTGGGGTAAGGAGTGCAGCAAGGCATTTTGTGGGTGGTACGTGTTTGTGATATGTGGGACTGCTCCTGTGCATGTTGTGTTACCATGCATACATGTCGACTCACCATGGGCCACATGACGTGTTGCATGGCTCCCATGAATTGATGGTCACCCTTCCTGACAGTCATCTGTAATGGTCTGTGGATTCTGATGAAGGCATCAATGTGTGTATAATGTCACTCAGGAACATATGGGATGCTAATGGTGGACATAGTGTGGGACATCCCCATATAAGGTAGACTCTCCGTGTGCAGCAAGGGGTGTTAGGCTCAACCCCTTCACTTGTGTGCAAGCTCAGTAGGATTTACACATCTGTGTGTTGAAAGGGGTGTCCAGTGTAGGTCACACATGGTCAGCCAAATGACCTGTGAGTCTGTTCCAATTGATGCATTTCCCTTAGTGTGAGGCTGAGTAATAAAGGTGTTCGTCACACTCCAAGATGCCTCATCTCTGTCAATGCAGGTCTCTTGCCACTTTGCATGCGGCATATCTGGCATAGTTGTGGAAGATTATGCATAGGAGTCCATGTGTAGTTTAGCAACATGCATGCAGTTGCTCATGGGTTAGGCTCCCTATTGGGCATGAAGTACATGGTCGTGTATGTTTTTTGGCATGTTGGTCCACACAATGGGCCATCAACAGCTGCTGAGGGTGTGTCTCCTGTGCGCAGGTCGGCCTTCAGTTTCCTGATCTGGTATCATGCTTCTTTGGTGATTGTGCATGCATTGTCTCTGGGTGTGCCTTGTGACACTGGACACTCCTTACTTTACACACGCGCCTGTTGCAGTTGTCCTTCTGACATTCTAGTCTATGTGTGCAAATTCTGTCATTTTGCAAGGAGATGCCACCTGCTGCTGCGGCCCCTGCAGCAAGGGCCCACAGAGTATCCAGATTTGGCAACACACACGCCTCCAAGATGCTCCTCACTTCCTCCCTCCACCCATTCATTTGGCTGTCCTCAGCTTGTCTATGCCACTGTTGCCGCCACGCGGTGCCAAAGGCTGGACCATCAGCACATGCAAGGTGCACATTGCACCACCATCCTGTCCTTACATAACCCACATAACACTACAGTCTGATGTATCAGCCACACTCCGAGCTATGTCCATCCGCACATCTAACGCCTGCTGTCAGACATACCCTGGGCACACACACGACACCTTTACATGCTGAGTGTGCAACTCCAACTGCCTACACTGCACTGCCCCGCCTTCCAGGCCCTGTCACACCAACCAGGTCATGTCCCTAATACTCCCCACAGGCTCTGTAGCCCAGCAAGGGCATGGGAGTGGGACTCAAGGCTTCAGCATGTAGTATGGTGTCATCGTCTGGGACATGGCACAGGTATCATCTCTCAGCATGTCAATCTACAGAGTGTCCAGGACCCCCCTCTCCACCATCACATGCGCACAGCACCTCATCATCAGCTCGTATGCCATTGACAGCCAGGTGCTCCTCACCCTCAACAAAGACACAGACATTGGCAGTTCCATCATTCAAGTATGCATGAGATCCATTGATGAATGGCTGCACACGAGCCACCTGAGGCTGGACTTGTACAGGACTGAGGTGATCATCTGAGGATTGTCCCCTTCCAGCTGGGTCAAGTGCCTGAGTCCCACCCGCAAGAGCCCTGCACAAGCACCCAGTGGCCACACACACAAGATGGTGTGCATCATGTTTGGCTCGCTCACATATGCCATGCTAGTCCACACCATCTGTACCTCATGCTGCAACACCCTCTGCATTATGCACATGATCCACAGATAGATCCACTCCAAGAAAAGACAGACCATCCCCCAGGTCCATGACAACATCCGTGTCAAATACTGCCCTGCCCTCTACGGAGCAAGTATATCCAAACTCCCAGGAAACTGGTCCACTTCCAGGGGGCATCTGCACACCTCAGATTCAACCCCAGCCCCCTCACCGTCCACCATAGATAGCTGCAATGGATCACTGTCTGCTGCAGGATGACCTCCACACTCCTCACCCACACTCAGGAGGCAGTCCACAACTTCGACCCCAACCAACCTTGTACGACTGTCATCCTAGATCCCGTTGGGCCATCTCCGTGCATCCAACCTTGCCCTGGCCACCGTTCTTCACATCCACCGTACTCCAGCATACAGGACATTGTTCTCCCACCTGGCCACACATACCTGGGACTCCCTCCCCGGGAACCTCCACATGAGCCATGACCTCTACGCCTTGATGATTATCTCCCAAATAGGTCTCTCCGTACAGTTTAGCAAGCACCCCCTCAGCAGCCAGAGGCCATCACAGGTGAGTGTTGTGCTCCATGCCTACATTGTATGATACCTTGTGACCCATGTGTGTCCTGTACCAGACTCTGATCCCAGGGTATGGATGGCTGGAGATAGTTCAACACTCAGGCATAGTTTGACATTTCCACACACATATTTCGTTGAATAATGCAAAATGACAGGAACGTCTCATGTCCAAAGTGATATATTTATTTGTGGTGGGGTAAGTGGTTTGGTATATGCAATTAGGTGCTTTACCGGGGGAATAGAATCCAAAGTTCACAGGGGGAGATGGTATCCTTGGCATTGGAAGTCATCAGAGTCCAGGGCACAGTGTTGGTCATCATTGGTCAGACTGTGACCAGCAAGTCCATGTGGCAGAGAATGTCATTGGATGAGGTGCTGCTGTTGCGCCAGAGGGCCAGGTGCTAGGCCAGGTGACCTGGGAGATGTGGATGGTCCGCTGACTCTCACGGTCTTTTCCGTGGACGACCCACCGTCCTCCGGGGACCCTCAGATGCAGGCCTTGACGATGCTGGGGACGCTCCATCAGACGAATCCTCCTCCTCCTCTTCCCTCCCTGTGTCTGGTGCTGGTCTACGCCTGGTGGCACAGGGAGGGTTGCCGATGCTTTGGGTGATGTGACGGAGTAATTGGCTCACATCCCTGTGCACCACCAGGAGCTCAGCCAGTCTTGCCTCCATCCGTCCTTGGTGTTGTTGATGACTGGCATGATGCTCGACCTGCAGGTTATTAATCTCATCGAGGGTCCCCTGCATCTCGGAGAGTCTGGACACGACCTGGTTGATGCCTCTGGTGTCACGCCGGTATGAGTTCAGGATGTTGCGTATGTGTGACATACCGGTGTCCTTAGCTGGCTGGTCAGGTTCGCGCCTCCACCTGCCTCCACTCCCACCACCCCTGCCCACTTGAGCCTGGCCTGCCCTTGTGGGCACATCGGGTCTACGGGACCCCTGAGGGATGGCATTTGCAGGGTTGCCTGCCTCCTCCTGGGTGCCCGGAGAACCATGTCCCTCCTGGTCAGACTGGCTCTGTTGTTCAGTGCGAGCAGGGCTCCTGGGTGTGTCCTGGGATGTGGCAGGAATGGGGGTGGTGGTTGGCACAGATGTACCTGACAAAGGTGCTGTAGGGGCTTGGGCACCAGAGGGTCCAGGTTGGTCGGGGTCATCCACAGAGTGGTGAGAGTCGTCGCTGCCGGTGGTATCATCTTCACGCGGAGCCTGGGACTGTGATTCTTCCCCCCCAGTGTTGGGGGGGAGATCGTCGACGTTGCCCTGTGTGTGAGAGAGAGACAATGTTAATGGTGTTTCATGCGACATCTATGTTTCATACATATTCAAGTTGACACAGTTCCTCCAGGTAGTTGGATATGCCTAGCATTCCTCTCAATGTCCACTTGGGGATGGGTATGTTGCGGGGGACAGATAGGGATGTTCTCCTGAGTGTTTGACCTGTAGATTGTTTGCTCTGATGCCTATTTGGCTCTGGATTGGTCTTGTTGTGTCACATGTCCATTGTGGGAGTGTGTAAATCCGTTGCCTGCCCCGGGGGTGTGTGCTTGTGTTAGGGGGGGGGGTTGTGACGGGCGTGCTGTTGTGTGTAGTGTGAGTTGTCATTGGGACTTCCAGGTGATGTGTCTGTCCCCTCATGGTGCATGCTGGCATGACAGTGAGTGTGAGTTCCTGTGCTAGATACCTGTGCTTGTGGAGTTGGTGTTTGAGTGTACAGTGGCCCCAGGAGGGCCTTGTGCTGCATACAGCAGGGCCAAGTGTCAGCTACCTTGTCAGTACTTTGCCAGTCCCTGTGCATTGTGCATGGGTATGTACCTATGCCATATGGCTGAGGGCATTGGTGTCTGCGTCTCATTTTCACAATGTGTTGTGTGTGGCCCACCCTCTCAGCCTCCCAGACATCCAGTCTTGTGTTTGTGGTTGTTGTAGCCTTGGACATGGCCTTGCCTTTGTGAAGGGTGCATGGAGACGTTAGTGGCATGAGCATGATTTTTGAGTGTGGTTGTGTGTGGTGAGTGCTTGGGGGAAGTTGTGTGCATTTGGTGTATATGTGGTGTGGACCCCATTGCCCCCATGTTACGTAAGTTGTTTGTGTACTCACCAGGCTCTGCGACTCCTTCCACTCCGTGTACTCCCACCGGCGGTAGCAGGGCCATCACCTTCTCCTCCCAGGGATGGTAGTGTACGGGTCTGCGGGGCGGCCCACCTCCAGTGATGTTACTCTGGGCATACTCTTCGTTCATTTTCCTCTTGACCGCCCTGCGCAGATCGTACCACCTGGCTTGGCATTCATGCCTGGTCCTTCTGATGGGCGCAACAGCATTCACCTTATCTACAATCCTCTGCCACATGGCAGTTTTTTCAGCTATGCTGGTCTGTCTGACCAATGTTCCAAACAGCTGTGGCTCGACTCTGGTGACTTCGTTGACAAGGAGGTCCAGCTCCGCCGTTGTGAACTTTGGATTCTTGTCTGTGGGCATGGGGTAAGGCGCGTACATGCGGTGGGGGTACGGTGCGTACACGTGCGGCCCTGGGGTTAGGCGCGTACATGCGGAGGTACGGCGCGTACATGCGGGGGTAATGCGCCTACAGGGGGGGGGGGAAGGCGCATACATGGGGGGTTCCGGCGCGTACAGGTGCGGGGATGGGGTACAGTGCAGACAGGGGGGTAAGGCGCGTACATGGGGGGGTACAGCACGTACATGGGGGGGTACGGCGCGTACAGTTGTGGGGCTGGGGTACAGTGCGGACAGGGTGGTGTACGGTGCTGACATATTTGGGGGTGGGGGGGCTGTACGGCTCGTACACGGGCATGAGTTTACCCGTGTACATGTGTGCTACTGCGTTGGCTCCGGACGGGCCATTTTACGTGCGATTGTCTATTCGGACGGACGGTCGGGATTGTACTTGCGCGCTCGGACTTGTGTTTTACGATGTGCACGTAAAAATGTCCGGCTCACTCTCGTACACTTTTCCCGACGATATTTGGACATGAAAACTTTCCGACGCACTCTCGTAGACTTTTCCCGACGCTATTCGTAGTTATTTTTCACGGACGAATCGTACTTGGCAGTTTGTACGGTACTTGTACGACTCGTACGTAAAAAAATACAGATACGGGTCGTACGCAAATTATATTTAACGGATCGGAATCGGCACCTTTATATTTATTAATTTTAAGGTTATTTAAGCATTTTTAAGTATGTTTTACTTAATTATAGTTATTATTTCATTAATTTTACATTACTTTTAAGAGATGTAAAAAAGTCATTATTTTAGCAGACTATATTATTTACAACAATGTTTAGGATTCAATATTTTTGTACTTGCCTGTTTGTAGATAGGAATTCGATATTCTGGTAGTCGATATTTTGTCAGCGATATTCTGGCAGCTCGATATTTTGATCGCCGATATTCTGTCAGTGATTCTTTTCGGATATGGTCTGTAGTATATATTAAACAATTATAGACAGAACAGAACAAGGTCCATATGAGTTCCTGGGAGTAAGTACCCTAGCAGATTTGAGGAACTGTAAATTTCTGTGATCTGGATACACTTCTAGAGTGCTTTTGGCCCTTAGCAAATATTTTGACCACCTTTCAAAAGATCTCTTAATGACCAGAAGTTCATTTTCGGTGAGGTGTAATGTAACCCTTCTGGGTAGATTTTCATAGAAAAATAAACTAAGATGTGAATGGGAACAGTGTTTGGCTTTCTTAAAACACCTGCCATAAAATCATAGGAAGCTTCCATCTCAAAAACAAAACGCCATTTTACATTAGAGGGTTGCAGAATTGGAGCACGAAAGGAAGGTTTTTTAAAAACCCAAAGACCTGATCTACTTCTTTCAACAAAATTAAAACAACACCCTTTCATGTTAACCTGGTGACGGGTTGTATGACTTCAGAAAACCCCTCCTATGAAAACTGGATAAGCCTAAAAATATTAAATTGCTTTAACCGAAGCTTTCGTGGGGAGCTTAATATTGTTCACACTTTCTTTTCATTCATCTCAATGACCTCAGTTTAATTATGTACCCCAAAAACTAGACAGTAGTGGAGTTAAAAACAATTATCTATCTGACTATGGGGATCACACATAAGTGAAGTAGGTACAACCCAGCAATACACTGGACTAATGTTGATGTAACCCCCAGAAGATGCAGATTCCCACGAAACCACCAGAAGACTTAAGCAGAGTTCTGAATCTTAGGCATATAATGCAAGTCATTGAAGCTCTCTGCCTATTGACTCTACAAATCTGCATTCTACAGAAAACAGAAAAGTTCCCCTGACCCGATTCCATTCTTTCCAGATGCAAAACAATGAGTCAGTAAATGACTGATTAGTTTCTGTTGTCTCTCTTTTTAAAGATTACTTTTGAGTTCATCATTGTAAGAAAAAAAGTTTGGCGATTGGAAGATGGTGTTCAGCATCAGCATTTTTCCTGGAAATTAGAATTTGTTTTTCAACAAATTCAGTTTGTGGGGAGATTTCTTCAATGAATAAGATAAAAACAATTTAAAGATTTATTAGCAGTGCATGTCATAAAAATCAGCTCACCGGCAAGTTATAAACATAGCTTAACACTGTAGAGTCGATAGATGACATCAATTAGGCTGGTCTAATTTAGGCTGAAAGTAAGGGTCCTACACAAGTGATTGACAAAATAGACCTTAAAGTGACATTGTTTCCTTTATAGGAGGTATTTCATACTGTGGAGTAAAACATATCAAGTGCTTGGTGTCCAAAACAGCCCCAATATACTGAATACATCTTGATAAAGTCAGAGATAACCTGGAAAGTTTAACTGAGATACTTGGTCAAAGCTGGACAAAGCTAATTCTTTAGGTTAGATTCATAAGGCAATTACCTTGCAAGGGCTAGCAATGGGCCTTCTGAAAAAAAAAAATCTGGCTACTTGGTCCAGGACTTGCTAACAAACTGAAGGGCGCATTAAAGCAAAACAAAATAAATACAAAATTGCAAAGCTTCTGATAAACATCAATTTTGGTTGTGAACTGATGCAGAGAGATCAGTAGTTAGGCAGTCTTACGTCTAATAAGGAAAGTCAGTGAAGATGTTGAAGCATATCTTAAATGTCTGCACCAGGGCAAATTTGGGTCAGATGAAACATTTGGTGTATTCCTCATCCTTTCTTCCTCACACAGAAGCAATGTAAGTCAAATCAACTTCCTTTCATCAAGAGAATCAGTCATGTTGACACCAAAAGAAGGAACCTGCGAATCTCTCCCAAGGGCTGTATTACAATTACTCTTTTTTAGGGATGCAATGGGTATTGCATCCCTTTTTAACTCCCCTGGGAACTTTTGTATAAGAAAACGAACAGCTTGCACTTGTGTAATCACTCCTGCACTATGTATCGCATAGGCATATCTTTTTTGTTTGGACAATCCCAAGAGGGTATTCCATCATCGCATAGGTATGACACTGTGTTACAGATGAAGCTGCAGTAAGAAACTGGCCATTGGAAGGGGTGCTGATTATGAACTAAATATGAAGTGGCACACAGTCAGTGTGCCCCCGAAGGTACCGCTAGAGCAAAGGCATAGGGATTCCATGGATCTCTCTGACATCCCTATGCATTTGCAACTTCAGTTACACATTGTGCTCGCCTACTGGGAATCCCTCCTCCAAGTGTTTCAAATCCCTCTGTTTTGTCAAACTTCCCAGACATTTAAAACTATCAGTCCACTTTTCAGTTCCCATGTGTTCCCCAGTGCAAGCATGAGGGACAGTGCATTTTGTATTTAATATCAGGCATTTTCTCTGTTTTATATCAGGTACCCCCAATTGGGGGTAAGCCTTTTGTAGCTGCAGAGATGCTACACTATTTTATATCGTATGACCCTAGATGGTTTGAAATGCTCAGGGGTGGAACCCCCCCACTGTGCAAGGTAGCCCCAACCTCCCTGTGTTTGGGGGTCCCTCAGCCACATGGCTTAGTTGTTGTTATAACCTGTGAAGTGGTCTCCTTTGTGATGTGTGCAGAACCTGTGAGACAGGCTAGTGCTGCTCCACAAAATCCGATTTATTTTTACAAATTGAGTGGGTAGGGGCCATTGGAGATGCACTAGGTAGGCCTCAGTTTAGCGGTGAGCCCTCCGTTGCCCATTCAGCTTGCCCACTCAGTCACAGTCAGTTGTCAGAAGCTGGAAGGAAGGTTTGAGATAGCCAAGCTTGGGATTAGTTTTTATTACATTTCATAAGTGCATTGTGTGCGCTTCTGAACCCAAGCCTGGGATAATCTACCCCAGGCCGCAGTGACAATGCTGCCTAAAGGCTGGAAAGTTTGGGTATGTCAGAAATATGCTTCTCCATTTGATCAGTGGGGCCCAAACGGTTGAGCACAAGCTCTTTTCCTTCTGACACCTACATGGACTCAATGCAGAAAAATGAGGGGGGTGCTGACATCGGTACCACATCTGCATTCCTACTGCCTTCCGCAGCACCCCTCCTCCAACACTTAGGGGCATAACATAAATTAACCTCCCAGCCTCAAAGTGGGTGGGGGATGTTCATCAAAGAGCTTCCAGTTCCCTGGCCCATGTGTGCGTGAGTAGCTGAGCCAGTCCACATTTTTGTGTTTGTATTCTGGGACTTGTAATTTTCTTTATAAAATTGTAAAGTCTGGACTACAAGTCACGGAATACAACGTAAAACACTGGAATAGCTGAAGTACTCAGAAATGGACCTGGGAAACTTGAATGCACAGATAACAGGGTCTCGGGCTGTCAATACTAAACAAACAAAGAAAGCTGGAAAATGCAGACCTTGAGCTGTGCAGCTGATTCTGCTGAGGTAATGAAGTGGGATAGGCCCCTTCATCTCTGAATCTAGACTCTCGGAGTAGGTCAAGTGTTGGGCTCCTTAGACAAAGCCCCAGATATAGTGATTTTTTTAATTGCTAATAAAATTTCAGAATAGGTATTTTTGGTAAAATGTCTGCTCTTCTTACAAAAATCCCCACAAGATTTTAAAATGCATCTTTTGACATTCCTTTCATAGGTTCCAGCACTGTCACTGGTTCAATGGCTTACACATACATCTTGACCCTCAGCTAAGTCTGAATCCTGGCAACCGGGCCATTGCACAGAACAGAGGGCAGGTTATGCGAGTCAGTTATCAGTTGGGTAGCACTTTTTTCACCTGAGTAATCTGTTGGGTTATGGACAACATGTGATTTCAGGTCTGTTGTCAATGATGATAGATGGACATTTAACACTCTGTCCATAAATTGTGTCCTGAATCTACTTTGCAAGCCACACTCGATATATGTAAACAACAGATGTTGACAGGAGTGAAAAGATTGGCCATGCAATTTGTCATGTGCACATGTCAACTATTAGTTTTGACAATGTCTCTAAAGAATCCATTGCCTCAGGGGATTAAGTGTCTGTGCATATGTGAGACATCCTAGGACCTATTGACAATGGGGTCCCGATTCACAAAGGGGACCCACTTTCTCATAGTGGAGGAACTGCTTCCAAATGCAACGACTCCCCCACAACTGAGGGGCCTCCACCATTAGTGATGAAGCCCTTTGTGAATCAGGCTCTGTGGGTCTGTGGAGACACAGCACTGCTTTCCCTGACTTTGGTGTAACACTACAGTCAACTCTGAAGAGAGTGCAAAATGTGGACTGCATGTACCATGAAGACAAGTGGGCAAACATTTCTGTGATGTGATGTAATGTCTAACCACACCCTTTTCCCTTCCCAAACGGAATTTCATGCCCTGCTCTTACATTTATCTTGTTGGTCCTATTGTTCCTTTTTGAAATGTTTGGTTGCCGGACAATTTTCAGAATCTTCACTCCGTATGTCGAGTCTCCGCTCCGCATGCGGTGAGTACTCACTCAAGTTGGAACCTACCAATTTCAAACAGGAAATGGCATACAGGAGATGCTAGACAGGAAATAAATCACAGGAAGTTGCAGGCAGCCATTTTCTGTTCATTCTAAGTCATCCTCATCACCAGATCAGATCCTCTGCCATCCTGCTCCTATGTAAACCCAAACTGCCCCCAACATGGATGAGGGACTTAATTAGATAGCCCCCCCTTACAGCAAAAGCCAATTGGGCCAATTCCCTTAGGGGGTGCTACAGAAGAACACTCAACTGTATGGGGAGCCTGAGTAACAGCTGAGCAATGCAACACTCACCAGAATCTTGGCACTATTGCTGAGAGCAGAAGCGCTGGATGACCTAAAATGCTGGGCCTGGTTGAAGGCCCAGGAAATATTGGGCCAGTCCTCCCAGCACCATGTGCCCTGTCCTCGCCTCTCGCCACTGTACAGGAGGGTCTGAAGGGCAGTCTGCCCAACGCTCCACGCTCAGCTGGAGGAACATGAGCAGCAGGGGTCTGATAAGTGCTTTTACTGTATTATGTGTCTGAAAGTATGATGTGAGGGATGACAGAGTTGTACCATCAGGTGTCCTCTGACTCCTTTTACCTAATCTGTGAAAATGCAGCATTCATTATGAGGCCAAAGCCTCATTGTAGCACATAGATTACACTAGGCAGAATGCATTCTGGAGCCTGTAGTGTTTGGGAGCCACCAGGGGAAAAGAACCTCACATGTGCATGTGTATGAAAAACAGCACTGGCAGTACCAGTATTGGTGAACCAAGTGCCTTATAACTGTTGTGTGTATTGGGTAAGGAATGGCACAGGCACTGCCCAGTGTGTGAATAAGAGGCCTTTGGGTATTGGATGCTGTACTTTAAATGCCTTTGGTGTGTCTCATGTCTTCCTTTACATAATCTGTGCAAATGCAGCAGTCATTATATGGCCAAAGCTTCATTGTAGCACATAGAATGCACTGAGTAGAGTGCATTCTGGGACCTGTAGTGTTTGAAAGCCACCGGGGGGGAAAGAGCCTCACACATGCATTTGTATGAAAAACAGCACCGACAGCACCATTACTGGTGAACCAAGGGCCTAACTGCTGTGTGCATTCTTTTTTTGTAGAGTTTTATATAGCGCGAGCTAGACCCGAGACATCAGGTATCAGAGCACTTTACATGAGCACCAGTTTCATTACAGATGAACGCATTCATTTTTTTCTTTTTTAGGCACGGGGAGATTAAGTGATTTGCCCAGAATCACAGGATGTTGAGCGTAGTTGCTGAGACTCAAACCCAGTTCCCCAGGTCCGAGGTCGACCGCTCTAGCTGTAAGGCTGAATCCTCTCCTTGTGATAGGAACGGCACAGACAGTGTAGAGTGTGTGAATTGGCGGCCTTTGGGTATTGGATGCTATACCATGCTAGCCTTTTGTGAGTTTGGGTTCAGATAAATTCAGATAATCATGTGCCATGGAGTAAATCCAGACTTTGAAATCATTGTCTCACTCGAAACTGATACCAACTTCTCCAAGGTGGTACACATAGACACATAGTCCCAACAGTGGTTCGTTTGGCATTTGTCCAGTCAAGGTAGCTGTAACAACTAGCCACATGTGTTGACCAGAGTACAGCATTAATTAAGCAGTCTTTGAAGGCAAAATATGGAAGTAGAGTTCTGGTGGGTTCACTGAGAAAATATCGACCCCAAAATATCCCCATACACAAATATCGAGTTATAAATATCGATGTAAAAAATATCAACATACTATATTTATAATGGCAAGTACAAAAATATTGATGTAAAAAATATAGTTGTACAAAATATCAATTTTAATATATATAAAAAATGATATTAAATATATTAAATAATAAAATTAACTTTTAAAAAATTAGATTTAATATACATTTTAACAAATATTACAAATAAATGTAATTAACATTTTTTTAACATACATATATAAAATGTTATATATATATTTACTTTAAAACAATTAAACTATTAATTTTAATTTATTTTCTAATTGCATATATGAAAATGTACAAATAAATTATATATACATACACCAATAAAATGGAATCTAATAAAAAAATTATATCATAAATTAAAACATGAAACTATTTAAAAGTCTTTAAACTTACATTTCCAACTCTGTGAGTGTAACAGTAGGAAAAGAGTTGGACAGCGGAGGGGTAAAAATTACTATTCCCACTTCAGTGAGTGCAACAGTTGGGAAAGAGTTGGATCGCGGAGGGGTAAAAAATATTATTCCCACTCCAGTGAGTGCAACAGTAGGGAAATTGTTGGGTAGCAGAGGGGTAAAAATTACTACTCCCAGTCCATTTAGTGCAACAGTAGGGAAAGTGTAGGATAGCGGAGGAATAAAAATGACTTTTCCCACCCCACTGACTGGAAGTGTCGGGAAAGTATTGGATAGCGGAGGGGTAAAAAATACTATTCCCACTCCAGTGAATGCAACAGTAAGGAAAGTGTTAGATAGCGGAGGGGTATAAATTACTATTGCCACTCCACTGAGTGCAACAGTCGGGAAAGTGTTGGATAGCGGATGAGAAAAAATTACTATTCCCACTCCAGTCAGAGCAACTGTAGCGAAAGGGTTGGATAGCGGAGTGGTAAAATTACTGTTCCCACTCCAGTGAGTGCAAAAGTAGGGACATTGTTGGATAGCGGAGGGGTAAAAATTAATATTCCGACTCCAGTGAGTGCAACAGTAGGGAAAGTGTTGGATAGCGGAGGGGTAAAAATTACTGTTCCCACTCCAGTGAGTGCAACAGTAGGGAAAGCATTGGATAGTGGGAGGGTAAAATTTACTATTCCCACTCCAGTGAGTGCAACAGTAGGGAAAGCATTGGATAGCGGGAGGGTAAAAATTACTATTCCCACTCCAGTGAGTGCAAAAGTAGGGAAATTGTTGGATAGCGGAGGGGTAAAAATTAATATTCCCACTCCAGTGAGTGCAACAGTGTGGAACATGTTGGACAGCGGAGGGTTAAAATTACTATTCCCACTCCAGTTAGTGCAACAGTAGGGAAAGTATTGGATAGCGGAGGAATACAAATGACTATTCCCACTCCAGTGAGTGCAACAGTAGGAAAAGTGTTGGACAGCAGAGGGGTAAAAATTACTATTTCCACTCCAGTGAGTGCAACAGTAGGGAAAGTGTTCGATAGCGATGGGGTAGAAAATATTATTCCCACTCCAGTTAGTGCAACACTAGGGAAAGTGTGGGATGGCGGAGGGGTAAAAAATACTATTCTCACTCCACTTAGTGCAACACTAGGAAAAGTGTTGTATATCGGAGGGGTAAAAATACTATTCCCACACCAGTTGGTGCAAAAATAGGGAAAGTGTTGGATAGTGGAGGGGTAAAAATGCATATTCCCACTCCAGTCAGTTAAAAATTTGAAACTAACATAATATCACCAACACGAATAAAAAAAATGAAAAATATATAAAAATATTTGACAAAATAGAAACATTTTGGGGCCGATGCCGATCTCACTCAGAAGGGCTCCGAACGCTATCCGGCTGGAAAAACTACGAGCCGTACGAGCGAGAAATTATGATGCGAGCAACACAAAATTCGCCAACCGAATCGTTTCCGGGTCCGAACCGCTCCGTACGTCTCATCCGTAAGCAAACCGTGCCGTGCAATGGAGGCGATTTCTGACCGAGCCAGTACGATGCACGCGTTGGACAGCCGGATTGAGCCAAAGATTCTGGCTCGCAAAAAGTCCGGGAAGCTGCCTATGGGGGTCCGCGTCGGACCCCCCGTCACCCGCAGCCTTACGATTCGGACACAGGAGGAGGCCCAAGGGGTCTCCCCAACTCAGGCATGTACGGTGCGGATGACACCAACGCGTACCCGCTGTAGGGGGCGCCCTTGTGCGAGACATACCCATTCAGTCAATGGGAGCCCATGTACGCGTGGTACGACCGGCTCCCGTTGACTTCTATGGGAGTCCGACCGAACCGAGTCCGGCAGCACGCGGCCGCATCGTACTCGCTCGGGTGGACTGCAGGCGACCTGCTCGGTCAGAAAACACTCCGGATCCAGCTCGGTCAGAGAGCTTAATGACTCAGATCGGAATCGGTCCCATAATGTTAAATAGATATAGCAAATACCAAGAAATATTAGATTGAATGAATTTAAAAATATTTTACAAACAAATAACTATTTTTAATTAGAATTTATTTATAAACAAAAACATTAATTATTACATAAATGTAATCTTTTTCATTTCCTACCCTATAACCCCGCACAATTCACAACACACACCTAAAAAAAAATTTAAAAGGTACCTCCATGATTAAAATAATTAACTATCAATTACAGAAATATTATTGATTAAAATTAAATTAAAACAGATAAAAAGTAATTTACTCCCCAAACTTTACCCCTATAAACCCAAAACTCACACGCAAATAAATAAACAATTACTCTAATTAATTATCAATTGACGAACTAATAATAAGGGTCAACTAATTAATAATTAAACATAAATTATTTTCCACCCTCTACCCCTATAAACCCCACAACCCACACCTAAAAAACATTACACAATTTCCATAATTCATTTTAAAATAGTAAATTAATATCAATTGACAACTACTTAATAATTAATTAAAAATAAATTACTTCCCACCCTTTACCACTATAAACAACACAACTCACATCGAACGTTAATTACAGAATTGCCATATTTAAATTTAAATTGATTAATTAGCATTCATTATTGAATAATTATGAATTAAATCAAAATAAATTACTTCCCACCCTTTAGTCCTAAACAAATGAGACAATTAACATAATTAATTATCAATTAATTAATTAATAATAAACAACCACTTAATAATTACTTAATAATAAATTACTTCCTACAATTAGCACTATAAAATCTAAATTAAATAAATAGTGATAATTATTTTTTTAAATCATTATTTACGATAATTAAATTACTTCCCACCCATTTACTCCTATAAACCCCACAACTGATCCTAAAAAAATACACAATTACCATAATTAATTATAAATGAATTAGTATTAATTAACAACCAATTAATAATTAATTAATAATAAATTACTTCCCACAATTAACACTATTTAAAAAAATGTAATAACTTCTACAAATTTAACACGTTTGTTAAGAAACAAAAACAATACTTATACAAAAAAATAGATCACATACATTTAAAATACATACTAAAATACATAACTAATTAAAACATCGATATTTTAAACAACTATAGTTTTTGCCAACAATATTATTAACTTCGATATTTTTTAAAACGATATTTCTTACCTTAAAGGCGATATTCTTGACCACGATATTCTTGCTGTCGATATTTCTTTATCATGATATTTCCAACTCCATATTTGTGAAAGTTGAGGTTTCCAACCCGATTTTCTGTCTGCATACCATTCTGGTGTTGGTAGAGAATATCAAATTATTAGACACACCTCTTAGCAAAGCTAATATCTAAGCCCTTGTTTGGATATGCACACCTAAATCTGCTTTTGTGTAGTGTAAAACAATGCTACACAGCAGATTACATTTGTTAGTAAGTCTAAGCGTAAAAGTGCTGAAACTACATACATATCACAGGATCATCCCAGAACAATCCTGATCATCCCCCATCTCCTTTTGTAGACTGGCATAGGATAATGACTAGGTAGCAATGACAGGAAACACATATTACAAGAATTTTGAAGGTGATGGTAGGTCAGTACAGAAGTGCATGCCACCTGAATTCAAGTGAGATGTCAATGTGTGGGTCAAATCAGGACATCACAGTGAACGTAATAATAATTTGGGCTCTAAATCACTTCTAATTGGATAGTGAGATCAAAGGAGAACAAAGTCTGCACTTGCTTCATGTAGTTATGTGTGTCATTCTGATGTGTACAACAACAATAATGCTTTGTCTTCGATTCCAGTGGGCCCAGCTGGCAAAGACCAACAGGACCTGGGTCAGAGCAGGACATACTTGGGGCAACGGCGGCCTCTACTTCTTTCCAACACTGAGGAGAAAGATGAGGAGAAGAGACCTACAACATCTGAAGACAGGAGAAATGTGTCCACCCTTATAGAGCCAGAACCCACATTGAGCACTACAGACTGGGTGGAGGCTGAGGACATTCTAGGGGTGCAAAGAATTGGACACCTCTGGCCATGGGGGAGGAAATCAAGTCCCGTCCTGACAATAAAGACCTCTTGTTTGCCGAGGTGTCCCCATTGCAGGTCGCAACACAACCTGGAACTGCCACCAACCACTTCCTGACTCCTGAGGCTCCCATTCCATCGGGGCCTCCAGCTGCACTCCCTGCCACTAACCCCCCTTGAAGTGGCTGCCAGGAAAACCCAAGGGAAGGCTTTGACCCCGACAAACCACACTCCTCATGTCAGACCCAAACCCCTCCCTGTATTGTCACTCCTGTGGCTGCATCCCAGGAAGTAATGGGGGCACATGAGGGGTAGCAAGACATGTCCTCTTGGATCCTACTGCAGCTCTGTGATAAGTTGTGTATGTTCTGAGAGGAACATGCAAGATCCATGGCTACCATCAATGCCTCTATCACTTCCGTGGTTACAGCCATGATATCAGCCCTTGACCAATGTCCCTCCCAAACCACCCTCAATGTCACCCTGTACGTTCTCCCACACTGTTTCCCCCTATATCCCTTGTGTGTCACAACCCCATGTGGTCTCTGGACCTGCATGGGCAAGCCAGGAGCCTGCATCTGATTCAGAGGATCTCCACATCGTTCAAATAGAGGATGGCCAGGAGGACAGGTGACTGGCTGAACAATGACTTGATTTTGGACATTTTCTTTGCCCCTTGCATATAGACTGTTTCCCCTGACTGTTCCTGACGTTTTTTAATTATGTTGCCTAACACCCCCCAAGTCCCTGTGTTCATTCCGTGTGAATAACATTATTTGATTTCCTTTCGCCCTTCCAAACGGACGGTTTATTGCATATTTATTTATACATAAAGTTTTATTTTGTATCAAACTATCTCTAGCTTGTTTACTTCATTGTAAATGCTGTGTTCAAAGTATGGACATATACCTTGGGAGTAGTTAATTGCTTTACGCATGACAGATGGTCTAACACTTTGTGTCTCACTCACTCAGATTCATCGTCACATCTCTGGGTCACCACAAGGGTAAATAAGGAAAAGGAGAAACAATTGACCATCAATGCATAATATGCAACATAGGGGCCTATAAGGATGGCGGGCGGACATTCGTCCACCCGCCACCCTAGCGGTGCTGGGACCGGCCGCCAGCGGTGCGACGGTCCCGCACCAGCAATTAGGATACCACCACCACCATGGCAGTGGTATCCCCTATTACCGGCATTGTGGCAGGCGGTGCTCACAGCACCGTTAGCCACAATGCTGGGAATGCATGTTGTGCATTGGCATGCACAAGGTGACAGGCACCGTGAGGTGCCTGTCACTTTGCCCATGCCAATAAAGGGGGGTACCATAGGTAACCCCCATGTGCAGCCCCCCAACTTCCTGAGGGCCCGCTACGGGCCCCCAAAGGCAAAGACCGCATGCCGGAAAGGCTCATGGCAACATGTTCGCAAAGGTTGTTGCGTTCATGGAAGGCATTCATTTGGATGTGGGTGGCCTACACAGAACTGTCCAGTCTTTGTCCTCCACAGTGGCGGCAGCCATTCAGCGGTCCCAAGCTCCCAGTCCAGCTCCTGTCCCTTCAGCAACCACCCTGCCAGTGGCCCCACCTGGCGAAAGTACACACACGCCAGAGCCCTCATGCTCCAAGTCATCCACACGCAGCAGCAGTCTAAGTCAACCAGACACAATATACCATCACCACAACACAAAACAAGCACACATGAGCGCAAAACAAAAAGCCCATCACAGGACACTCAGGGACATAGGGCAAAGAAGCATGCATCCACATTACATTCGTCAAAATCATCACAATCCAAGGGCACTCCCATCCCCACACCTGATCCCAAAGACACACAAACACTTGCCCTGTCTGCTTTGAACCTGGTGCCTGCCACAATTAAGTCAAAAGACATTCCGCAGGCAGATTTTACCCAAAACCTCAACTTCCATCCACACCTCTGTCAAGCAGGGACAAGAGAGCAAAGTGGGGGTTTACCTCATAAACAGGGGATGCAGGGGAAAATGCAAGGCCACACCCAGAGTACCACCAGGTCCAGCAACTACCCACAGGGAGAGCCACCTGCACCTGCTACACCTTTGGGGAATAGTGAGGCTGTTGTGCCTACCTCACTTCCCACTCTGGCCAAGACACTTGTTGGATATGAATTCCCAAACAGTTGAGACCCAGCCCTCAACATTCACCCTCAGCCACTGAGCCTCCACACAGCATGTCACCACCTCCACGTGCCACCACTCCACCCGGTCCAAGCAGCCCTCATCCACGGATCCCTCTACCTCAGCCAGTTCTCTCACTCCCAGGTCCAGTCCTCCAACTGGCTCTGACAATAAGCCCCCTCCCAGTTCAACTTCAAGCCAAAGTTGAAGCCAAGTCCCCCTCCCCACATCACTTCTTCAACAGCGGTGCCTGAACTGCCCATTCTAAGCCCCTGACCTGTGGTGATTCCCATGACAGTGGACTATGTTACCCATTTGATGTGCAAGTTCTCATGCACACATGTGCAGACTAGAAATTTGGACTTGCCAATGGCATTGATGTTTTGCACTTTTAATGCCTATCCAGAGATAATGTAATAAAGACTGTTACTCATGTTGTGAGCTTTGTCGCTGCCCTTGCTAATGCAAAAGTGCAATGTATGTGTATATGTTCATGTGACACATGCTCTGTATGCCACATTCACATTGGCAATTACTTGATTTTCTTTTGCTGAGGTTGTCCGAGGCTACAGGCACTTTTGTGCTTCTTGACTCAGATGCTTGAGGGTGCAATGATGGTAATCTGTGATAATGTCCTCTTATCCAAATCATTCTATTGTCAGGTCTCCAATTTTTTACACGTGTCATATTCGGATGCTGTACCACAACAGAAGTGAATTCTAGCCACAGGATAGCTCGGTGGTCAGGGTCCGTCATATCTGTGGGATCTCTCTTGATGTGTGAACAGCAGTGTAGATGTGTAGTCATCTTGTGTAGGCCTGGCTTCATAGTCACATGGGTACATTAGAATGTGTGCACTTGAGTAGTCATACAGTGTGATTGGCCTGTCATTGTCAGAAGTGTTGATGTGTATGTGCCCCTGAACATGACACCTACACACATGTATGATCCAGGTAATGAGTGCCTGTTTGTTTACATTCTCAGTCATGTGCTTTAGATTGTGGGCACATGTAGGAGTTGTTTGTTGTGCACTGTGTAGTGTGTCAGTGACATTGCAATCCTCAGGTACACCTACTTGTTGTCGGTGTCAGTTGTGAGTATGCATAGTGTCTCACTGTAGTGTCTGTGTTGTGTTTTGTTGACCTGCCACGGCTCTTGTTTACGTTTGTGCTCACTGTGCTGACCTGCTCAGACAAATTGACATTATATATGACTTTTCTCATACATTGCTGTCACTTGACACATTTTTGGCACAAGTATGTGGTATGAAGAGTCATACCATTCCCTATAGGGGTAGTTGATGCCTACACATTGTGAGTTACTCCTCCATGTGTTTTTGAACTATACACTCCTCACCTGACCAATAGAAATGTACACACCACTTCAGTCTAATATCTTCCACCCCATGCCTTGCCAGTGTGTGACCCTCCCCACCACTTCATAGTGTGACACTGTACAGTTGGAGGAAGTTCTGTGTCCAGGACCAATGTGCTATTCAGGACAGTTTCACCATTTGTTATATGGTGTTTTCTTCTACTTGATTGTAGTCATGATTGCTCATGTGCAGTGCATATGTTTTATCAGCACAGTCCTCTAGTCATGTTGGATGCATCTGTGTTTTTCGGAGTTGTGCAGCAGTAGTTGATAACTAAAGTGTATGTCTGTTTGCTGAGGTACTGCCACCCTTCCTGAGTGTGATGTGGTATGTGGCCTGTGATGATTTGTGGTGTGGAAGTTACTGGTGCAGCACTCAGACATGTGTGATACTGGTTTTGTTGGTGTTCACACACTGCTTACTGTGCATGCACTGCTGTCGGTGTATGTTGCCTTGTCCTTGTCAGGTGTGAATCCCCCTGATGTCCAGCTGAGTTTGCTATGTGATGATTTTGTATGTGCATATGTGGTGTTTTTGTTGTTGATGAATGCAGTCTTTGGCCTGCATTGGCTCTTTCTACTGACAGATCCATATTTGTGTAATGTTATATTTGCATGACATTCTGTGTGAGGAGTTTGTGGATTGTAATACATTCAGATGTGCGTTGAACGTGTATTGTGCATTTCTTGTGTGACTGTCACATGCAGCAATGTTGAGTCTTGTTAAGGAGATTGTTTTGAGTGCACAATAGTGCTATGTCCTCCTATGTTTGACCTGTCACTTGTCAGGAGTGTGCATGTGCATGCTTGTGCTACACATGAACAGCATGTTTATTTGGTAACTGGTGTAGTGTGTATGTCTGTGTTAGCAGATTTGTTGTATTGATCACAGTTTGTGTTCATTATTGGCATTTGATAATGCATTTTCTGATTGGGCTGGGGGATGGTGTTTGTGCAGTTGGCCAGAGTGAAAATATTGTGTATTCCTGTGCTGTCTAGGGTCACATTGCCTATCCACTGTTTGCCTGCACATGGGTGAGCATGTTGGACTTCTTTGGATGTTGTTTGTGAGACATGTGTTTGGCAATTGGATTTGGATCAGCATTGGTTCACACATCCCTGAGTGGGATTCTGACATTTGTAGATACACACCATGGTGAGTAATTGGTTATCAGGAAACTCACAGGACCTTATTTACACCTTTAACTGTGTTTCTCGCAGGTGTTGAGTAGTGAAGGTGTGGGATAGGTAGATGAGGGGTATGTGTGAAGGTCATACTTGGGTTTGACAGTCAGGTAGTGTGGCAATCAGCCATGAGTGTTGTGCTGGTGGCATACACATGTCAAAGTAGTTGACACAGATGTGGGGTTGGTCACTGTATGGTTTATGACAGTTCCCATAATTCCTGGGCCAATGCATAGCTTGCATTGCTGTATGACAGGAATATTGCACAGATGTTACATTATTTCAATTTCAATCACTGTGCCACTCATGTCTGATTTGATGGCCTAGGTGTGGTGTGATATGTTGCTCCTCTTGCATGTTATGTACAAATGCTATGTGGCTTTCTCCATGTTTTCCCTGCACTGGGCACTCCACTTTAGGCTAGTAGATGTATTGTCATACATTGCTGCTGACTTATGATATGTCTATGAGGCTAAATTTCAGAGTGTGAGCTGTCTGAGGGCCTTGACATGCAGTGTGCACAGTTCCATGGTTGTTAATATGCACAGTGACTCTTCATTTCTTCAATTACTCACTTTGATTCACATGAGTGGAAAGCAGGTGTGAGGATGAGGGTTGTCCTGAGTGTCAGGTCAGAGTTTCCTGCTGTCAAGATGGACTCTTCCTGCCACTCTGGCATTCATTTACGACTTAGTAGTTGGTGCTCCCTTTGTTGAGGTGGAGTGATGTGTGTGGGTGTTCTGTGAGTTGGGAGTGTAGTCAGTGTTGTTGATGTCCTGGACATACTCACATGGTATCATTAATTTAATCAATGCACTTGTAAGTCAAATGCACAGTGGTGCTCAATTGAGTTATCTGTTTGAGTCAGAAATGTTGTTCTGTGTTGCATGGTATGGCGCTGTCATTATATGATATGGTCTGCCATTGTATGTGATGAGCCTAGCAATGGCTGCTTGGGGCTGTGGTAATGTGTGTTTGTGTGGCAGTGGTGTATAGTATGCTGTGTCATCTACCTGGGCTCAATAACTCCTTCCAACACCTCGTTGGCCTACTGTGAAGTACACATACACATCCTACTTGGTATGCCCTCCTCTGTTTCACATTATATGTGGACCGTCCCTTATTTATGTGCAATGTTGACTACAGTCATTTTGGAGGGACTCTTGCCTCACCCCACACTCATGTTGCTATACAATTGGTGATGATCCTAATGAGATGTCACTGTAGACAGGGTCCCTGCACATGACTTCTTGCTGCAGATGTGTTGTGTAGAGTGGTGCTTCTTTTATGTTACATGTGGAGTGGATGTTTTGATGTTGGTCTTGCTTGTCTGGGACAATGTCCTGGACTCCTACTACATTGTGGGCAGGTTTTCCGGCGGCTTCACTGCTGCAGTGACATGACTGCCAGGACTGGGCTAGTTGCAGTGATTTCTACGGTGATGGGTGACCCTGATGCAGAAGTATCAATTTGTGATGTGCAGGACATATGTACGTACACTGGGGAATATGTTCCTGTCTCCACCAGGGTGTCTAATATAGAGAGGACACATATTTCAGCACAACAGTTGTGGTTGTATGGGAGGATGTGTTGTTGACTTACCAGCAGTGTTGACCGCGAAGGCGTCTTATCTGCTGGTAATGGATGAGGTACAGCAGCGGAAGGGCTTGTAGAGCTGGATCCATGGTGGCCAGGAATGTGTGGAGGTGCCTCGGATTCGAGTTTGTATCTCCGCTGTTGTACTTCCGTCATCTCTGAGTGGCTGGTTTCTCCACTGCATTCGGATGGGCTGTTTGATTCATCGTGATTTGTCCGGCAGTCGTCATGTTGTTCTGGACGGCGGTCTTTCTCTAGTGGCTCCCTCTGCCACCGTTGTGGAACGGAAATTCTGGCAGATCCGGAAACATCGCGAGGGATGGGAAATGGGCTATCTTTGCCCATTGAAATATGGTGGACGCGAGGACCGATGCAGGAGTATGTAAATAGACGTTTTCTGCCACCGCCAGCACTGCGGAGGTGCCTAGAACCACAAACATAATCGGCCCCTAAGTTAATTTAAAATAGCACATGGCCCACAATAGAACCTTGGCGGGAATCTCATCTAAGAAGGACATGGCGCTATAAACATCTTTTACCTCAGTAAACCTCTTAGTGAGAGTGCCCAAAGTTATACCTGTCAACAGGGAAAAGAGCTTGAACCCCATATAGCTATTCACAAGATTCCTCCTAGATATTAGCAAAGAAGCTGCTGAAGGATCAGGCCATAGGGACACTACTCCAATACAAGTAAGTATTCCTCTAATGTAAGAAAGCCAGGGTAAACTTTTTGCCCCAGGTATGTCCAGTACCTCCTCCAGAGCAAGTCTGTATTCTATCAGCCGTGGGGTAGCCCAGATTCTACTCCAAAAAAGGAGAAGTCTTGTATCAATCCCCTCCAAGCTGGGCCTTAGTCCTAGATCTAGGAGAAGCAGCAATAGGGGTGTGGTAGGGGGAAGACCCACTAGCTTCCTTATAGGGTTATTTCCACCCAGTACAAGGTCTTTCACAGGTTTGTGCCCCCATAGCCCAGCCCCATAGGTGATGGCTCCTAGAGTTTGGGTTTGGTAGATCTCTACCAAAGGGCTAGTAGGCTTGGGAAAAGAGGCCCTGTGTACCTTGGTGAGACCACCTGTAATCTGCGCAAGTTTCAGCCTTTGTTTGCCAATATGAAAGGACCAGTCCATATGCTCATTAGGAGTAAGCCCCAAGAAGTCAAAAGTGGGGACCCTCTCAAGAGGAATTCCATTCAAAGAGGGGTTAAATTGTGAGGAAGATGCTGGGCAAAAAAACATAAGTTTAGTCTTATGTCTTTATGAATTTCGTTGCGCGCCCTGCATCGCAAAATGCGATGCAGCGCGCGCAACGAAATTAGTTTTATTTATTTTATTGTTTACTTACCTGCAATTATCCATATTCCGGTTTTTAGAACCCCTCACCCTGCCCCTCCCCCGCCCCGCCTTTCCGCCCCACGGAACTCCCTCCACGGGCCGTGGCTGCCATTTAGTAAGTTACACCAAGCCATTGATATACAAACAAAATAAAGTCAGGGCAAGTACACAGCACTGACGTACTCCCCTAGTCACAGGGAATGGTTCAGAAAGCTCACCCAGTTTCCCACATCGAACCTGTGCAAAGTTCTTTTCATTTTTAGTTTTTTTTAACAAACTTTATTAGGCATTTACAAATCATAAAAATACAAACATTTGTACGGGCTTAAGATAGGTATGTGTATTCTCTTGGTAATCATTCCATTACTGTTTAATCAATCTCTGTGTTCATATGAGATTTCTTCAAGAGTTGTAATATTTGCCGCATAGTATAACAACCCATATGGAATTTTCTGAGTCTACTCACTCTATGCTAAATTGGAACCCTCTCCCTCCCCTTCTCTCCCTCCTCCCCCCAGGTGTGTCTTGAGTTACTGTGCTTAAACATTCCTCTCAGGTCTGTTCTCTAGGGTCCTCTGCTCAGGTATCCAAGTCTCTATTCTCCCTTCATGCTTCCGTGATCTGGACACTCCTCCCTCTCTTTCTACCCCTTTCTACCCATTCCATGCTGTTGTATAGGAGTATTTTATGATTCATACTCCTGCAGAGAACTCTCGGCGCTCTTCTTCTGGGATATCCTCAAGCTGCTTAAGGTGTGCTGCTAGCGCTTCCCATGCCTTGCTGCTTCTAACGCCTTCTCACTCCCATTGCGTCTGGCTTCCCTTAGCCTCACCATTCCATCAAATCCTGCCCAGCGTATAAACTATCCTCTCAATCTACCTATATGGGGACCTCCCCTTGCTTTCCGGTGTGACTGGACCCAGGTCCTGGAATTTACTTGTGATCTTATTCTTGGAGGTATGTGGGAATCTATGTAGCAGGCAGTATCCTGGAGTCATGCTCACCTCTTTTTCGTTATTTCCATAAGTATTTCCGTCACCTCCTTCCAGAAGTTCCCTATCTCCGGGCAGTTCCAAAACATATGTAAAAACTCTGCACCCTTCTTCCCAAAATGGGGACAAAGCGCCGCTGTCGTGTTGAAGTACTTAATAATACGCCCCAGGGTGAGGTACGCCCTGTGAAAGACATAGAAATTTTCTAGCTGGAATCTAGCATGCCTAGTAATCTTGCTGACCTGCTCTGTTAGTTCACCCCATTCTTTCTCCTCTATTGGTTTCCCTAGGCCCCCTTCCCATTTCCGCTGTAATTCATTGAGGGGAGAGAGTTTCACCCGGCTCAGTCTCATATACATGCAAGTAACCACTTTAAATGTCCCTGCTGCCATTACCACATTTTGGCATCTTTGCATGAAACCTACTAATAATGTGATAAAAGTAAGTAGGAACCCCCACATCACTCAATATGGAACACAATTTACATCTCGGGAATAAACAAAAGGCAGACTTTAGGTCCACAAATGTTAAGTATAGACTGCCACCTTCCAGCACAACTGTTTTCCAATAAAGAAGTTGAAGGTGAAACACCTGATCAATAGTAGTGGTTCACTTCCTGAATCCTGCTTCTAATTGACTAAGGACATATGATTCTCAATCCACTCCTGGAGATGCTCCAATATTACCCTAGAGAAAACTTTCTGCATTACATCTATTAGCCTAATGGGTCTATAGTTCCCCGGTAGCAAGGGGTAACCTTTTTAAACACAGGAGTTGTTTCTGCTCCGGCCCAAGATTTTGGGATAGCCGTTCCCCCCATTATAGCATTGAAATTCACCCATAACTACGGGCCCTGAACGTCTGGTTCAGTGAGGTAAAGATCCCCAGGTATTTTGTCAATACCAGGTGACTTATGGGGAGCTATTTTAGAAATTGTGCTATATACTTCTGTGAGAGTTATTGGGGGGAAGTCCTACAGATCATACAGGTGCAAACCACTTGTAAAGTGGCCTACAGAGGTATTCACTCCTTCCTCCTGTCCCTCCTGCACATCATATATTGACCGAAAGAGCCCATTCCATAATTCGGCTGCAATATTGGGCTCAATGTTAGATCTTCCTTCCCTGTTCCCAAAATGTAGCTATATTCCAGAAGGCCCTAGAATCTTTCAATTTAAGTGGCTGGAGAAGCAAATCTTATTTGGCCTGGATCCAATCTTTCTTTGACAATTTAATGGCATTCCTGTACATAACTCTCATACTTTGGATCCGATGTCTGTCCTTGGGTTTAAATGCTAATTAGGCAGTTTTTGCATTTCTACATTGACCATTGAACCATTAGGAGATCATTTGCCTGTGCCCTCGGTTCCGCATTTCAACAAAAAACAGGTGTTTCAATGAGTTCATTAGTGCTGAATGAATCTCAGCCACTCCATCGGTGTGCCTATTTTTACCATTACACAAATCTCCAATAGAATTACGCACTACCTCATACAAGGCGCCAATGGAATCAGAAGATTGCTGCATAGTTGCCCAAAGAATTTGTCGCTGAGATGATGACAAACACAGGCCAGCAGCAAACAGGTCCAGACACGTTACTCGACTAGTCCCATCATCTAATGACAGATTCAATGACAATACATTATGATCGCTACAATGTTGAGGCAAAACGACAAAATCTAAGACAGAAGGCCATAATTTGTTGTCCACAAGGACGTAGGGCTACATGTATCAAGCTATTTTGCGTCCGTGAATCAGCCCGTTTGCAAACGTAAAAAAGGCCTTTACATGTATCAAAACTAAGCCTAAGCCTAGGCAAAGCACTACGCTACGCTCGCGTAGTTTGCGAAGTTCGCGCTACTTTGCACTACGCGAATTGCACGTAGCACAGTGCGAACACGCGTAGCATAGTGTTGCGTAGTGCTGCGGTCATTTGTTGCTTGCTCGCAGTCCTCAACGTCAAGTTGGCGACCGCGAGCAAGCAAAATGACATCCCGGCGAGACTTTTTCCTTGTTCGCGATCAGCAACATCAAGTTGGCGATCGCGAGCATGGAAAATAAACCTCCCAGCGAGATTCCCAACGCGAGGAGGACAGGTTTCTCATTGCGAGTGGTCGCGTATGCTCGCGACCGCTCGCAATGAGAAACTACCAGTTCGCGTTGAGAAAGCTGCCGCTCGAGTAAAAATCTACTCGAGCAGCAGAAAACTACAGCTCGCACTGTGCAAGATGCCATTTTCAATGATTGCACAGTGCCGGTTGCTTGTCCACACTGTGTTATCATTGAAAACGACATCTGGCACAGTGCGAACAAGGTACTATGCAGTTCGCGAAGTGCTACGCGTAGCTCGCGTAGTGCGAAGTGCACTTTGCGTAGCTTCGCGAAGTGCTACTTCGCGAACTACGCCCAGGGTTAATCAAAACCCATTTTGCGATTCGGTAACCTGTTACCAAATCGCTCAATGGGTTTGTGTTTCGCTAGAAAGAAGGGGCATGTCCCTTCCTAATACCGAATTGCATCAGTATGTAGGAATGTTTTGTGACCGAAATGTGGTCACAAAACATTAGCATTTTACTATCTACTTCAAGTAGGTGGTAACCCATTCGCAAATGGGAAGGGGTCCCCAGGTGACACCTTCATTTTTGTGAATGTTTGTTACAGCATTTTTTAAGAGCAGGCAGTGGTCCCAGGGGTCACTGCCTACTCTTAAAAAACTGAAAAGAAAACTTTTCATTTTTGTTTTTGAAATGCATCCCATTTTCCCCAAACGAAAACGGGCTGCATTTAAAAAAAAAAATGCTTTCTTTAAAAGCTTTCATGGACATGTTGGTCTACTGAACCCAGCAGGCACCATCCCCTGGGATTTTAGCGATTCCAAAGGGATCGCAAATTGCGATTTACCTCATTAATATTAATGAGGTACAGCGATTTGCGACCCTCAAAGACTCGCTACATGAAACTCCTGGAGTTTCATACATTGTAAACTGCAATCCACAGAAATTTGCAATTAGGTACTCGTGATATACAATTTTGATACATGTAGCCCATAGTCAATTAAAGACTGGGTTCGCCGGTTGCAGGTCCGTATTGAATGATTCAATTTGAGAGCATTAATTTGGAGGTCTAGGGGAGACTACATTTAATGGGGGATTTTGTCAGTGCTGGGATGGCCCACAACCTATCTTCGTCCCCTAAAGTTTCACCCTGTCTAATGCCCAGGGGCTCTAATTGACAATTAAAATTGCCCCAGACGACCTTAAATGCAGACCCCGCGATAGAGGATGAAAAGATAGATAATTGCTCAACTACTGAAGATTCCCGGCCATTGCTCACAGGTCTTGAGTAGACATTGACCAAAGCTATAACTACTGCAGGAGTGAAATTCAACAAAACACGCAATAGATCAGGCAACCCCGTCAGGACCTCCTTAGCTGAGCAGCTCAGACGAGTGGTGATCCATATGGTTAATCCCCCGATGGTCTATTCCTCCCACCAGAAATACTAAATTTAGGGGTGTTACAGGAGTGTGCAGGTTGGGACCAATCGATCCCTTCCCTGGGGTGACTAAACTTCCTATTATCACACCCTCCAGTGAGAGGGGGTATGAGCCTCTCTCTGATTGGCTGTGTACCCTCATCTTCAAGATGGAGGGGACTGAGATGTGTGCTTCACCTTGTCTCCCCCACCTGAGGGATGGGGTTGGCAACGGTGGGCACACCTCTCTTCCTAGCTTGGTTTTCCAGCTGATTTTCCCACCCAAATTGAGGGTCAGAGCCAGTGGGAGCCAGTTGCTGTGGGAAGCAAAAGGCAGGGTCAGCTAACAAAGACGGCAGGCCTCTGGAGCTTCCCCTTCATGGACCTAGACCATCTTGGGGGAAGAGTCAGGACACCTCTGCACAGTCTGGGCTTTGTTTCTGGACCCAGAGAGTGGAGGCCCCCTACCCAGGCGTCCAGAAACCCGACTGGTGGTGGCAAATGGTGGGTAGCCATTCAGGAACCACACCAGGACTGGTTGTTTTTCAGGGGGAGTCTCTAAGATGCCCTCTGAGTGCATTTTACATAGAATCCCACACTGGCATCAGTGTGGGTTTAAGGTGCTGGGAAGTTTGCTACCAGGTTTCAGTAAAGCCATTATGTATCTGTGGAGTTATAATGACCAACTCCCAGACCATGTACTCTTTATGGCTTTGCTGCACTTACAAGGTCTAAGAAGGGACTTAGACACTGTAGGGGCAAAGTGCTCCTGCAACTGTACCCTCACCTGTGGTCCAGTACCCCTGCTAGAGAGATGTCTTACCAAGTCCACAAGGGGTGGGTTGCAGGCATGGCACACAGGGATGTGTACCATGTTGACTAAAACACGCAGCCTGCAATGGCAGTGTGTGGGTGTTAAGGTGCAGGGTCTCTAAGGACAGCACAATAGGTGCTGCAGCCCTTAGAGACCTTCCCTGGCCACAGTGCCCCTGGTACCCATTGTACCTTTTACAAGGGGCTTACCTGGGGCCAGAGATGTGCCAATTGTGGGTACAGAGGTACAGTTTGGGGAAAGAACACATGCCCTGGGAACCTGATTGGCAAGGACCAGGGCACATCAAGTCAAAGTGCCTTCAAGGGTCAGGCAAAAAGTGGGGGGTAACCATGCAAAAAGGGCCACTTTACTACGCCCCCAAATATTCAATCGGAGTGACAACAGGTGGAGAGAAGAGATATTCCAACTGTGAGCTGGACCACACACTAGTTTGTAGGGATGTGAGAATCAGGGACACTCATCCTCTGCAGCTTTGTATAGAAGGGGATGACCCAGCCTCATCCGGCCTGCTGTTGACCTGGTCTTCAACAGGGTGCGTCCCACACCGCAGGAACCCCAGCAAGTTTTGAGCTGGTGGCATTAGCGGCTCTTCTGCCGCAAGGTCACCTGAGTCTTGTGCTCTGCCCCCCTCGCGGTGACGCTGTCTCCTTTCCCTATTACTTTTAAATTCAGATAAACTCCAACCTCCAGCTTCTTTGAAATAAAATAAAGGGTGCTACAGTTCATCAGGTTGTGTTGAAAAACCTCTTCCTCGAACCACAAACACAAACCCAGATACATTTAAAATCATTCGACTGTCAAACATCGCTAACATATACATAATTACTTTCTAGACGGATGCAAGTAATGTTTCCACAGTAGAGCTTTCATATTAATACATGATATTTTTTAACATAAAATTGGACTGTGTACGCAGACTTGTTACTCTTCAAGTCATGCGTCAAAGTATTTCAGAGAACATCCTAACAGCCAAAGGCACTTCAACAATAGCCTAGAAATGAACGAATGGGAAACGCTAAGCTTTGGGTTCAGTTTTTGTCCTGCTTCTATTTAAAACATGAAGTTGCATCAGAGAGGAAAAAATCGGTTGCAACAAAAGGGATGTCAATTAGAGAACATAGCTCTAGTATATGCTTAAAGCATTTTATTACTGGTACTGTACGATTACTCCTAAAATGAAATGCCTTCTTCCTTTGTTACATGCTTAAAATACACGAAAAGCTGAGGAGAGGTAAGTAGTTTATATTGGGATTTTCATGACGTCGTTATTCCTAGAATTTTTAACAGGGCAAATTATAATGCATTCGTTCCTCATTTTTGTTCAGTAGCTGCAGCCTTTTTATTGCACATTTTCCAACAAGGCCAGTGATCTAACAAGGGCGATTCCTTTCTTTATGCGCTTTTCTGCTCCATCAAAAGGAACAAAATGAACCTAGTTTTTTTTAGAGGCACTGCGCCTTCAGGGCACAATCCTGCAAGGATGGATGCCGCTGTCTCAGAAGAAAGAAGATTCTTTAGGTCGTTTTATTATGAACGGCACTATCTATGTTCTGAAGAGAATACTGGAACAGAATAGTAGTCCAAAAGCGCAGTTATTTCATGATATGCTAACAGGGATGGCCATTTGTCCATGTTAAGTGCCCTGCACTATAGACATCTCAGTGATCTGAATAGAGCCCCATGCAAGTGCGCCTTTTAGCCGCCCAATGCATGTATATATTCATGTGCCAAGCGTTGCTTCAAGGCGCTTTATCAACTGCATCTTACTGATTTCAGACAACACTCACTGCATAGAAATGAAAGCATTTAGGGGCATATCAGCAACAACCAGCGATAATTATCGCTAAGCGTACTTAGCGCTAGGATAATTATCGCCGGCTAGCGTGGATTTTTATCGCTGAGATAGCGTGCTTTTAGCAACGCTTATCTCAAAAGCGATAAAAATCCTCGCGCTAACTGCTTAACGTGAGATTATCGCTGGAAACCTAGCGATAATCTCACGCAATGTGGCGTTAGCTTGTTGATAGGGACTTACAAACTTAGCCATGATATCCACCTTCCATAGGATATCATGGCTAAATCAGTCCTGAAGCAGGCATAAGGAAAGTAGCGATAACAGGGGTTATCGCTACTTTTCTTGCCGCTTTGTTTCATAGCGTGGGGCTTGATGATAGGAGAAATGTCGCTTAGCGACATTTCTCTAGTCTTGTCAGGTCAGGAACGCCCACTATGCATCTCATTAGAGATGCAAAGTGGGCGTTAAGAATTCGTGCGTTAATGCAAGGTTTCACACGTTTGCGTGACCTTGCTAATTTGGCGATAATATTATCGCCGCTTTTCAGCCGAAAACGGCTGCAAAAGCGGCGATAATTTTCTATCACTGCCGTGTAAATATGCCCCCAAGATGTTAACTAGTAGTTGCCACGAACGTATTAAGGGGCATATAAGCAACAACCGGCGATAATTATCGCTAAGAGCACTTAGCGCTAGGATATTTATCGCCTGCTAGCGTGGATTATTATCGCTGAGATAGCGTGCTATTAGCAACGCTTATCTCAAAAGCGATAAAAATCCTAGCGCTAACTGCCTAACGTGAGATTATCGCTGGAAACCCAGCGATAATCTCACAAAATGTGGCGTTAGCTTGTTGATAGGGCCCCACAAACTTAGCCATGATATCCACCTTCCATAGGATATCATGGCTAAGTCAGTCCTGAAGCAGGCGTAAGGAAAGTAGCGATAACAGGGGTTATCGCTACTTTTCTTGCGGCTATGCTTCATAGCGTGGGGCTTGATGATAGGAGAAATGTCGCTTAGCGACATTTCTCCTGTCATGTCAGGTCAGGAACGCCCACTTTGCATCTCATTACAGATGCAAAGCTGAGCGTTAAGAATTCTTGCGCTAATGCAAGGATTCACGCGTTAGCGTGACCTTGCTAATTAGGCGATAAAATTATCGCCGCTTTTCGGCCGAAAACGGCCGCAAAAGCGGCGATAATTTTCTATTGCCGTGTTGCAGATATGCCCCAGAATTTGGACAATGTTTGTTTAGAATCTCATTTTATTCAGGCCCGAGTCAATTTCCGCTACGTTTCCTGACACAAAATAAAAAAAACAATAAGGTGCAAGTTGAATTGATTATTTTACGTTCCCCCAAATCTCTTTAATTCAAAGTGTATGATCTGTGACTGTGAGTGAATGCTAGGCGGTTTAACGCTGTACGTGGGAGCCTAAAGCAGCTATTGAACGAAGATGCAGTAAGCATAGCATGCACTAATAGTATATTGTTTTATAACTGGTAATTGTGCCGTAGGCCAAACCTTAATTGGCTATTTCTTGACACAATACATTTTTACACAGCAGTAACAGGCCTCTGAAATAACTCTAGGGGCCTCCATCATGCCAGATAAACCCAATAATTAAAGTCGGTATCCCACATTTTAATACAGTAGGGCGTTTAAAGGAAATGCTCAACAAGACTGTTAAAGACTTCGAAACGGAAGGATCATGGGAATTTTCAGCAATGACAGGTTCCACACTCGTGATGTCTCCACTGAGAATAAACGTGCCCCTATGGAGCGCGAGATCCTTCTTGCAAATTGCAGAGTTTCTATGCTAATTGCACACATCTCCCTAGCTTATTGCAAATGACTTTCTAAGGCAGGCTGCTAAGGCTTCCAATATACATTATTTTTTTGCATTAGGCAGTGGACTTTTTACACTCTTTACTTCAATTAAATTTTTATGTTCCCATTACATAAGCCTTCGAATTTAACATTGCCAACTCTGTCTTGCTGTATCTAAGAATTTAATAATTTCCATGCCAGAAAATGCTGCGTACTAAAAGCCTAACACCTAAAATGTCATACTGAAATGTCAGGATATTATATACATTTCACTGTGTTTCTGGTAACTCTGTGCCATAAAGATGTGGCTCTTTTTTGCGTTTAATATCCATGGCCTAATTATGAGAGCAACTCGATGTTACCATTTGTGTGATGCAAAGGCACCCCGTTAGAAGGAACACCATGAAATTAGGAATTACCACGTGGGACTGGGTTTTTCCTGCCATAAAATCACATGGAATCCCCTATTCGATGGGAGTTTACTGCATACATTTGCCACCTGCACTTGGCAGATAATAAATGGATGTGGGGGCAAACATAACAAAAGTAACTCTTGCAAGCATGTGTTCACTTTGATCCGCCTTATTTGTAATCAGGCCAATACTGCTGTAAACAGTCCCTGTGCTCCTTTTAATGCTTTTGTTTTTTCGTTTTTGTAGGTTAACATACACTTGTTGATGTAGGAACCATTAAGACTGGTACTTTGAGTGTAAATACTTGCTTGAACTATTGGCCTATGAGGGAAAGAGAGAGGAACCCCTGCTAATGCGCCGTGGACTGTTAGATAAAGAATCCAACTTTCTAGTACTAACTGTAGTGAACTGTCTTTACCCCAAATGTTAATTCCAGCTAAGGGTGGGGACAAGCAATATTAAAGCTGCTGGGTTTTAGCAGACAACACATAGTGCATTTTTCCTGCTGCAGTGGATTACAGTATCCAATTTCCACACTACGATACCTTGTTTGTGGTTAGTTTTGCTAGCTTCCTGGCAGTACTTTCGCACAGGGATTAAAGCCTGCAGTGTAAATGCTGCCTCATACCATGAAGCTTTTTCCTGCCTGCCTCAGCTGTGCTGGATTGGGCTCAATTCCTGCCCCAAATTCCAGACAGGAGAGTTGACACAGAATGAGAAAGTTGCTAGGGACTTTGGGACCTGTAAAGGACTGGCAGTATAGCATACAGTCGATAATCGTTCTCTCTTGTCTGACACATGTGCTAAACTGTGCCCCCTTCCTGCTGCTGATTCCTGCTGGAGAAATGATGATTGGTGTATTAGAACATTGGAATGTAGGGAGCTCCATTTAAGACAATGGAGTGCTCCCTGCTTCTACTGGCAGTAAAGGCCTGCTGAGCAACATTCCAATGTTTTACAATGGCCTCTCGGAGCTCGAGGGGATTTAAATCCCCTTGAGCTCCAAGAGGCCTTTGTTTTATTTGTTAGAACATTCTGCCCTATAGTGGCAGAATGTTCTAATAGCCTTTTAGACCTTTGTAGCAGGGCTATACCGGCTATTAAAGTTCCGCTCCCTTGTTAAAGTCCCTCGCCTTCGACTCAGGCCTTTAACGCTGGAGCGGGCTTTTAATAGCCGGTGTAGCCCGCTATGGCGGGCTATAAGGCTGTATTAAAGCTACCCAGCACTACTTAATGTACAAGGAAAGTCAGGGAAAGGGTGGGCTGATTTATAGCCTGTTGTATGCGTTATGGGAGTCTATAGACCTATATATATGCATTTACTTATTTGACTTATTAGAACATTGGATTGTGGAGCACTCCATTGAATACAATGTAGTGCTCTGTGCTTTTACGGGTCGGTAAAGGCCCGCAAAGCAACATTCCAATGTTGTTTGAACAAAGGCCTCTCAGAGCCCGAGGGGATTTAAAACCCTTCGAACTCCGAGAGGCCTTTGTTTAATTTGTTACAACATTCTGCCCTCTAGTAGCAGAATGTTCTAATAGCCTTGTAGACCTTCGTAGCTGGGCTATACCGGCTATTAAAGTCTCGCTCCCTTGTTAAAGTCCCTTGCCTTCGGCTCAGGCCTTTAAATCTGGAGCGGGCCTTTAATAGCCGGTACAGCCCGCTACGGCAGACTATAAGGCTATAGTATACACTGTTTATTGTCCTGGTCAACCCTACTATTCATTTGTCTTATAATTGGTTTACTGTCTGGTACTGTTTATCCTGCTTTTATTCATGCTTCACATTTCTTGTTTGCTCATTTTTGATGGAGGCAGACAAGTTAATGTAATTGCTCCTGACAAGAACAGAATAATAGCCGGATTTACATTTTGGTTGATTATGGAGAATATCCCCCTCCAAGCTTTTCCTATGGTAATGGAAATCCAACTGATGAATTGGCTTCTGGTTTTAAAATCCTTCTCAGAATCATGGAAATTATCTTTAACACTCAAACCTACAATATGCCTGAAAGACCTGTCAGTCTAAGGGTGGTCTTACTCCAAACATTTTATTTTTGCCATCCACTTTTTGCTGAAATTAGTTTTCGTTGTACAGCCTCTGTGCCCTTTACCACTGCTAACCAGTGCTAAAGTGCTTGTGCTCACTCCTTAAAACATAGTAAAATTGACTTACACCTGATTGGCATATTTAATTTTCTTATAAGTCCCTTGTAGAGTGGTATACAATATACCCAGTGCATTTCAAATAAATGTTTCTGGTGGGCCTGACGCACTTATTGTGCCACCCACTTAAGTAGCCTCTTTAACATTTCCCGGACCTGCCATCGCAGTCTGAATGCAGTTTTAAAATGCCTATTCGACTTGGCAATATAACCCTCTTGCCAAGCCTTTAACTCCCGTTTGTTGCATATAAGTCACCCCTAAGGAAGGCCCTAGGTAGCAGATAGGGCAGATTGCATTGTCTTTAAAAGGATGGTCATATGCTTTTAAGTCTTACATGTTCTGGTGGTGAAACACTCCTAAATTCCTAAATAACTACTGTTAGGCCTACCTCTCCAATAGGATAACATTGGGCTGCCTTATTTCATTTAATAAGTGCAAAATATTGATTGGGAACAGGTAAACATTTAATGTTTACTGTCTCTGAAATTGTGTTAAAAAAATACTCTTGAATAGCAAAGTAGGATTTTTAAGTTACAATTTTGAAAATGCCACTTTTAGAAAGTTTCCAAGAACTCCGGTAATGTACTTTTTACCTAAAGTCCACAAAGATGCCATGTACCCCCAGGAAGACTGATAGTTTCCGGATGCAAATCTATTCTGGAGTCACTCTCAAAGTATGTGGACTCCTTTCTAAAAACCTTTCCTATCAGGGTTCCCTCTTATTTACATGACACAATGGAGTTCATCAACTAGGGTGGAGGGGTATAATTTTGATCCCGCATGGAACATCTTAGTCACATTGGATGTCGCATCCCTTCATACACAAATCCCCCAAGATGAAGCCTTGGAGGCAATGGAATCTTACCTGGAGCAAAGACCAAGGCCACACCAAGTACCGACTCAGTTCATTCTGAGCCTGGCCTCATTGTCTCTGAGAAATAACTTTTTTCAAATTTGAAGACAATTTTTTTCTACAAATAAAGGGGACCGCAATGGGTTGTCCCTTCGGCCATGAAATGGCGGTGCTGTACATGGCCAGACATGAAGAGAAATATGTTTACAATAACAATCCCTTCATTGACCACATAACACAATGGTATCAATACATAGATGATATTTGGTGTACCAGGGAGGGAAACGAGACATCCTTGATTGAATTCCATGAATGGCTGAACAATCGCAACCCCAATATTAAATTCAGTTTGTCACATAATACAAAGAATCTTGCATTCTTAGATGTGGAGGTCTGAGCAACTCAGAGTGGATTATTCACCACCTTACATACCAAAGAGACGGATAAAAATAATGCCCTACATTATAACAAATGTGAAGTGGGTCGCACACCGCTCGTCATACTAGCAAATAGCCCCATAGGATTCTGGAGAATGTAGTGACAGCGGCGAGTACACCTATGCCACGAGTATATAGTTAAAATGCCATCCCTGGACACGTGTTTCGAGGTAATTGCCTCTCGTCAGCAGGGAGCAGGTATGTATGCGGGGTGCCAAGTGGACTGCCAAAATATATAAGGTATAGTACCTCTCACGGCGCGCGGGTGCGGGATCCAGGCTCGTCAGCCCATAGCTCAAGGGAGCTTTAAATACAAATGTGAAGTGGGTCGCACACCGCTCGTCATACTAGCAAATAGCCCCATAGGATTCTGGAGAATGTAGTGACAGCGGCGAGTACACCTATGCCACGAGTATATAGTTAAAATGCCATCCCTGGACACGTGTTTCGAGGTAATTGCCTCTCGTCAGCAGGGAGCAGGTATGTATGCGGGGTGCCAAGTGGACTGCCAAAATATATAAGGTATAGTACCTCTCACGGCGCGCGGGTGCGGGATCCAGGCTCGTCAGCCCATAGCTCAAGGGAGCTTTAAATACAAATGTGAAGTGGGTCGCACACCGCTCGTCATACTAGCAAATAGCCCCATAGGATTCTGGAGAATGTAGTGACAGCGGCGAGTACACCTATGCCACGAGTATATAGTTAAAATGCCATCCCTGGACACGTGTTTCGAGGTAATTGCCTCTCGTCAGCAGGGAGCAGGTATGTATGCGGGGTGCCAAGTGGACTGCCAAAATATATAAGGTATAGTACCTCTCACGGCGCGCGGGTGCGGGATCCAGGCTCGTCAGCCCATAGCTCAAGGGAGCTTTAAATACAAATGTGAAGTGGGTCGCACACCGCTCGTCATACTAGCAAATAGCCCCATAGGATTCTGGAGAATGTAGTGACAGCGGCGAGTACACCTATGCCACGAGTAGATAGTTAAAATGCCATCCCTGGACACGTGTTTCGAGGTAATTGCCTCTCGTCAGCAGGGAGCAGGTATGTATGCGGGGTGCCAAGTGGACTGCCAAAATATATAAGGTATAGTACCTCTCACGGCGCGCGGGTGCGGGATCCAGGCTCGTCAGCCCATAGCTCAAGGGAGCTTTAAATACAAATGTGAAGTGGGTCGCACACCGCTCGTCATACTAGCAAATAGCCCCATAGGATTCTGGAGAATGTAGTGACAGCGGCGAGTACACCTATGCCACGAGTATATAGTTAAAATGCCATCCCTGGACACGTGTTTCGAGGTAATTGCCTCTCGTCAGCAGGGAGCAGGTATGTATGCGGGGTGCCAAGTGGACTGCCAAAATATATAAGGTATAGTACCTCTCACGGCGCGCGGGTGCGGGATCCAGGCTCGTCAGCCCATAGCTCAAGGGAGCTTTAAATACAAATGTGAAGTGGGTCGCAGACCGCTCGTCATACTAGCAAATAGCCCCATAGGATTCTGGAGAATGTAGTGACAGCGGCGAGTACACCTATGCCACGAGTATATAGTTAAAATGCCATCCCTGGACACGTGTTTCGAGGTAATTGCCTCTCGTCAGCAGGGAGCAGGTATGTATGCGGGGTGCCAAGTGGACTGCCAAAATATATAAGGTATAGTACCTCTCACGGCGCGCGGGTGCGGGATCCAGGCTCGTCAGCCCATAGCTCAAGGGAGCTTTAAATACAAATGTGAAGTGGGTCGCACACCGCTCGTCATACTAGCAAATAGCCCCATAGGATTCTGGAGAATGTAGTGACAGCGGCGAGTACACCTATGCCACGAGTATATAGTTAAAATGCCATCCCTGGACACGTGTTTCGAGGTAATTGCCTCTCGTCAGCAGGGAGCAGGTATGTATGCGGGGTGCCAAGTGGACTGCCAAAATATATAAGGTATAGTACCTCTCACGGCGCGCGGGTGCGGGATCCAGGCTCGTCAGCCCATAGCTCAAGGGAGCTTTAAATACAAATGTGAAGTGGGTCGCACACCGCTCGTCATACTAGCAAATAGCCCCATAGGATTCTGGAGAATGTAGTGACAGCGGCGAGTACACCTATGCCACGAGTATATAGTTAAAATGCCATCCCTGGACACGTGTTTCGAGGTAATTGCCTCTCGTCAGCAGGGAGCAGGTATGTATGCGGGGTGCCAAGTGGACTGCCAAAATATATAAGGTATAGTACCTCTCACGGCGCGCGGGTGCGGGATCCAGGCTCGTCAGCCCATAGCTCAAGGGAGCTTTAAATACAAATGTGAAGTGGGTCGCACACCGCTCGTCATACTAGCAAATAGCCCCATAGGATTCTGGAGAATGTAGTGACAGCGGCGAGTACACCTATGCCACTACACTATCCAGAATCCTTTGGGGTTATTTGCAGCATGACGAGCAGTGTCGCGACCCATTTACGTAAATTACGAATAGCTCATTCGAGCGACTTTGGCTGACGAGCCCGGTGTCTGCACCTGCGCGCCTTGGAAGGTATTTTACCTATATATATGGCAGTCATCGGCACCCCGCATACCTACCTGCTCCCTGCTGACGAGAGGCAATTACCTCGAAACACGTGTCCAGGGATGGCATTATATTTCTATATACTCGTGGCGTAGGCGTACTCACCGTAGCCACTACACTATCCAGAATCCTTTGGGGTTATTTGCAGCATGACGAGCAGTGTCGCGACCCATTTACGTAAATTACTAATAGCTCATTCGAGCTACTTTGGCTGACGAGCCCGGTGTCTGCACCTGCGCGCCTTGGAAGGTATTTTACCTATATATATGGCAGTCATCGGCACCCCGCATACCTACCTGCTCCCTGCTGACGAGAGGCAATTACCTCGAAACACGTGTCCAGGGATGGCATTATATTTCTATATACTCGTGGCGTAGGCGTACTCACCGTAGCCACTACACTATCCAGAATCCTTTGGGGTTATTTGCAGCATGACGAGCAGTGTCGCGACCCATTTACGTAAATTACTAATAGCTCATTCGAGCGACTTTGGCTGACGAGCCCGGTGTCTGCACCTGCGCGCCTTGGAAGGTATTTTACCTATATATATGGCAGTCATCGGCACCCCGCATACCTACCTGCTCCCTGCTGACGAGAGGCAATTACCTCGAAACACGTGTCCAGGGATGGCATTATATTTCTATATACTCGTGGCGTAGGCGTACTCACCGTAGCCACTACACTATCCAGAATCCTTTGGGGTTATTTGCAGCATGACGAGCAGTGTCGCGACCCATTTACGTAAATTACTAATAGCTCATTCGAGCGACTTTGGCTGACGAGCCCGGTGTCTGCACCTGCGCGCCTTGGAAGGTATTTTACCTATATATATGGCAGTCATCGGCACCCCGCATACCTACCTGCTCCCTGCTGACGAGAGGCAATTACCTCGAAACACGTGTCCAGGGATGGCATTATATTTCTATATACTCGTGGCGTAGGCGTACTCACCGTAGCCACTACACTATCCAGAATCCTTTGGGGTTATTTGCAGCATGACGAGCAGTGTCGCGACCCATTTACGTAAACTACATTATAACAGTTACCACCCCAGAAACTTGGAGAATAACTTGACGTAGGGCCAATCTTTGCGTATCTGGCGCAACTGCACTTGCAGGGAAGACTATGAATTGCATGCACATAAACTGATGTGTAAGTTGAAGGAAAGAGGTTATCCACATAAACTGTTAAAACACTCCATGAAGAGGACGTGGTTTACACACAAAGAGAATTTATTAACAAAAAAGCACAAACGACCTGCAGAACGTCTAGTTTGCGTAACAATGTACGGGCCACACACTAACTTATTCAAGAAAGTTGTACGCAATAACTGGCATCTGATTGAAGGACCGGTTCAAAATATAGGGTCACCCTTGTTTGCCTTGAAAAATAATAGAAATATCGGACTACAAATAATTCACTCAGGCGGTGTCAAAGCAACAAGACCAGACAATTTGCGTACTATATTTTACTTGAAACCTATACAAGGCCATTACAGATACGGAAACTGCACAGCATGTAACTCCACCATCGAGGGTTCCACCTTCATAGATGGTCAAATACAATGGAAGCATAATGAGTTCATGAATTGCAAAACAAGAAATGTGGTCTACGCCATAATTTGTCCATGCCAGAAAATATATATTGGAAAAACAAACCAGGAGGTAAAACAAAGGATTGTACAACATTGCTCCAAATTAAAAAAGAAAATCCTCACAGCCGCTATGGTCAGTCAATTTGTAGAGAAGGGTCATACGGAAAGAGACTTTAAATGGACTGTACTTTGCACAATAACGCCGAGCCCAAGAGGTGGAGACCCGGAAATTCTGCTAATGAGAAAGGAGGCTTACAATATCATGAAGTTCAATACAGGCACATGAGGTTTAAACAAAATGACAGAAATCAATAGACTTTGAATCAAAACATAGATCCCAAATATCTTTTTTCACACAGTTTAGAACTGCAACATCCATCATGCAATTTCAAAGCACAAGAAAAAACGAATCCGATCCTTATGAGTTAATTTCGGTAATTGATTCTATAACCTTGAGAGCATCCCAGCCATCCGAGCAGCCACGAGATTGAAGCCAGCGTGCAGATGGAATGAAAGGAACTTTAAGGACTATTGAAGGCAAGTTTAACTAACAAACAAAATGACTTACAAAGTCATAAGGTTGCTTTGACCTGGAGCTCCTTTAATATTAAATGCAAAGCAAATAGACAACACTTTAAAAGCAAATAGACAACACTTTACAAGCGGCAGATTTGTCTGCCGAGCATACACAGCTTGGTTGTTTTACAAGCGTGGGTAATTAACTCCCTCCTAACAAGTGGCTTTCATTTTATAGGCACACATTGAAAGCAGGAAGGCTAAAGGCAAAGGCAGATGAACAGGGTGTTTTAATCTAAAGGCAAGTGCAATTTGAAACACTGAATTAAAAAGAAGGGGGGGGGGGACCGAGGAGCGAATTACGGTCCAGTGTCCTTGCTCCTCTTTCATAATACTTAAACCAAAAGAGGACACTGTTCCTAAGGCTGGCTATCGGGAGTTAGCCAATAGCCATAGCCAGGAAAGAGCAAGAGGGGAGAGAAAGACCTAGGTCTAAAAGGGACCCACTAACAAAGAGGAAGAACTAGTCTTGCCTCATGTTGCCCTCACACACCCAAAAGGATGTCATGCTTCATCATCGGGCATTGGCTCCTCGTAGGGCCCGGCGCTGCAATGCCCTACGGGTCCCCCGGAGGGTCACTTTGGCGGAGCTCTTTTTAAAAAAAAATGCCGGATGGTGCCTGAGGGTATGCGTGGTGTGGGTCCAAGTAAAGAGGGGAAAAGGTGCGTGCAAAATTAAGTAAAAATTTGATCAGGGGTTGCTAAAGCCAAAGCTAAAAACGGGAATAGTGGCCGTTAAAAACAAATTAGAACCCCATGGGTAAATGATTACCCCAAACGGCATAGATATACCTGTAGTAGATCGACATGTTTCGCGCCCCTATTGCCACAAGGGTCGTATGGCGCTTCTTCAGGATCAAAAGCAGAATGTGGTGAAGTGCACGTGAAGTGAGTAATTAAAAAACATATACCCTCATACTCAATCAGGGCGAGCCAGCTTCCTGTTTCCCATACAGGGCGGCGGTAGGTTGCAAATGCTCCTGATAGGTACCTGTAGTAGATCGACCTGTTTCGCGCCCCTATTGCCACAAGGGTCGTATGGCGCTTCTTCAGGATCAAAAGCAGAATGTGGTGAAGTGCACGTGAAGTGAGTAATTAAAAAACATACACCCTCATACTCAATCAGGGCGAGCCAGCTTCCTGTTTCCCATACAGGGCGGCGGTAGGTTGCAAATGCTCCTGATAGGTACCCAGCATAATCAAGAGAATACCTGCTGTGGTCAGAGACGCTGGACTCCCACACCTACTATGTGTCAGACGCATGGACGGGGCAGGTATTTTGTAACCAGCACCCGGAGACTATTTCCGAGTAGGTTTGGGAGTCCAGCGTCTCTGACCACAGCAGGTATTCTCTTGATTATGCTGGGTACCTATCAGGAGCATTTGCAACCTAGCGCCGCCCTGTATGGGAAACAAGAAGCTGGCTCACCCTGATTGAGTATGAGGGTATATGTTTTTTAATTACTCACTTCACGTGCACTTCACCACATTCTGCTTTTGATCCTGAAGAAGAGCCATACGACTCTTATGGCAATAGGGGCGCGAAACATGTCGATCTACTACAGGTACCTATCAGGAGCATTTGCAACCTACCGCCACCCTGTATGGGAAACAGGAAGCTGGCTCGCCCTGATTGAGTATGAGGGTATATGTTTTTTAATTACTCACTTCACGTGCACTTCACCACATTCTGCTTTTGATCCTGAAGAAGCGCCATACGACCCTTGTGGCAATAGGGGCGCGAAACATGTCGATCTACTACAGGTATATCTATGCCTGTTGGGGTAATCATTTACCCATGGGGTTCTAATTTGTTTTTAACGGCCACTATTCCTGTTTTTAGCTTTGGCTTTAGCAACCCCTGATCAAATTTTTACTTAATTTTGCACGCACCTTTTCCCCTCTTTACTTGGACCCACACCCCGCATACCCTCAGGCACCATCCGGCATTTTTTTTTTTTTAAAGAGCTCCGCCAAAGTGACCCTCCGGGGGACCCGTAGGGCATTGCAGCGTCGGGCCCTACAAGGAGCCAATGCCCGATGATGAAGCATGACATCCTTTTGGGTGTGTGAGGGCAACATGAGGCAAGACTAGTTCTTCCTCTTTGTTAGTGGGTCCCTTTTATACCTAGGTCTTTCTCTCCCCTCTTGCTCTTTCCTGGCTATGGCTATTGGCTAACTCCCGATAGCCAGCCTTAGGAACAGTGTCCTCTTTTGGTTTAAACAATTTGAAACACTGGCATTTTCCAAACTGTTTGTGTCACATATTTTACAGTTAGTGAATTTGCACATGTTAATAATTCCATACTGAACATGGCACATTCCCCCTACAGGAACCCGCTTTCCCACAATTATCCTCTGTGGCAATATTCGACAATGGAGGATTCCATTCAGACACGACTAGAGGTATGAGACTTAACTTATGAAGCGGTGTAGTTTAGTAATAGGGTTAGTCCATAATCAACATTCCTTAAAAAAACACCCGTTTATTTTATTTTGAACAGATATGACCATGCCCAGGTCCTGAGGAAAACCCCTGGAATAATAGGGGCTTGAAACACGTTGACTCATGCCCTTTGGAAAGAACAGTTTCATTATCAGTGTCTGAGAGGGATCTAAAATTGTAGCTACTCTCTCCTTGACATTAAAAATTAGCGGCAGGGCAATACACATTGGCAGGACACACAATACAAAACATAAAGTGCACAATCCACTTGGTGTTAATATGTTAATGAAGGACAGGTCAAAAAAGTATTTGCTGTTGTTTATGTTATGAATATGTTTGTAGGTCATTATATGTTGTTTGGTAATTCATGTATTTCAATTGTGTAATGTTTGTTTGTATTTTGTGTTGTCAAAACTAAGTGTTGCCCTTGATACATGCCTTCATGAAAAAAACATTTTTAAAGAAAGAAAAAAACAAAAGTGAAATAAACCACAAGGGCTAATGAAATCAGAACATTGCCACCTTTATTTTTGAATTAATCAATAAATATGGCAACTAGATACCTTGTTAGTTTACACAATAGAAGTGGCCCAATCTAGTTTGCACACGGACCCAAGCCTCCTTTGTATTAACGCTTTTAGAAAGTTGGCATTCTCCTGCCCCTGCTTATTGGTGCCTGCAGCCTGTCCTAGGTCACTTAACCAGGTGTAGTTGACAGTTGGACTTTTTTTCATTCCTTGCAGACATCTACACAATAGAGGGATTTGATGTGCCAGATGGGCCCTCACTGGCAGGATGGGGTGGGCAAAGTTGTGCAAAGCCTGAGTTGCAACTGAATAGGCTGTGCCCTGCCTTCACACAAATGACTTGTTACTCCTGCATTGTTCATGTGGCCAGATTGGAGCCAGGGAAGGGGAGTCGGGAAACTTTAATCACTTCAAAGGGAATTCTCTAGACACTTCTCCTACTTGAAAGGGGGCTCTGGGTATAAAAATAAGACCCTCAGATCCATTCTTCAGGTCACTTTCTGGACTTACTGAAGGACACTGAGAGGACTGTGTGTGGGTGTGGCTTGCTGTGTAGTCCACAAGACTGCTTTGCTGCATTGAACCTTGAGAGGCCTGCCATGCTACTTGAGCCTTGTTTCATCTCTTGAAACCAAGACTACTAGAGTGACTTCAAGAGCAAGTTGGCTGGCCTTCTGATCCGAGCCTCAGGCATGGAAAAGGCTCCTGTGGTAAATAAAATCTTCTTTACCGGACTGAATTTCATACGGAATCTTAAAATAAAGTAAAATAGCTCAAAATAACAAGAGGCAGAATCCGTGGTATAAGAGGTTTTCTAAATGGGTTTTATTCCATTCAAAATGGCCGACTCGAGTCGCGGCCTTCAGGTTCCGTCACCACGAGGGTTCAGGAAGTGAAGTACAATACTTTATTGACAGACATGCATTTTTATAATAAGTACATTACAATGAAACGAATGTAGAAGGCGTAACATTTGATAAGAAAAGTGACATAACAGGTATGTAATCGAAACTAGGCGTAATAAGGAATAAAAGAAACATGATTGGTTAGGATTATCAGACATAGGTGGATCTATAAGATAATACTTGGCATAGATGCGCGCGCAGCAGCATGACGTGTGAGTGACGTGCAACTAGGGGGTGAAGGGGACTTGACATTTAGCTCTACATGTGGAGACGAGAAGTCTGGGGGGTCAAGTCAACCTAATCCCAAATCATATCTAACATCCTATGTTTAGAGAACTATGTTATCCACAAGGAAGGACTCTCGGACAGAATCTAGTCTATACTGACTGTGTGCGTGCACAAACGCCTAAGTGTCTATATGAGATGCGAGGGGCAGAAAACTTTCCATGGCAGCAGGGCTATGAATCACTTGCAGGAGGACGGAAAGGCTGAGTCCTTTGCTTGTGAGCTAAAGGAAATGTTTACCTAAATCACTAGACAGGAATGCATCGGCTGAAGAGCAAAATAGATAATTCGAAGGTGAAATACAGCTTCTTGGCAGGCAGGCGAAAACTGGCCGAGGCAGGCACCGTTAGCTGCGCAGGGAGTAGGACAAAGTTCATGGATACAGATGCGAGCTCAAGCTGAAGCTGTCAGAGACAGAGAGCAGGGAAAGGCTTTGAGGACAGAATCGGGCCTACTTGCCTGAACTGTAAAAATGGAGTAACTTAGCCATATAAAGTCGGTGGCCTTTCATACTTAGGAATCGAATATCCAGCCCATTGATGGCGGATCTGACAGAGAACATGTCGACGGTAGACACACATATGTTTGCGTCTTAGAAACTGGAACTGGAGGGAACATACATGTACTTGTAACATGCATATAGAACCGTTGGGGTCCAAGATAGGGGACATAACTGATCAGGAAAATCCACATTTCCACATTCCCTCCTTGTCCCCTACTTGCCCTTCAAGAGATATCAATCTTCATCATTCCATCGATTTGCTCATGGAGCATCATTTCTTCTTCCTTCTTCTTCCGGTATTTTGAACGAGAACTGTGATATGGAATACATGATGTGGCACACAGACCACAAATCGCTGGTCCACATTGCAGGCATAAACAACAACTGAAGAGCATAAGAAGGCCAATACCTAGGAAGGATAGAACTCTCCATCCCCAGGCTGATATCACACTCCAAAACCACCCGGACCACGTCCAAGTGCCTGGATTTTCGTGTATCTGGCTCACAATCTTATGAAGGCGTGTTATAGCTTTATATACAGATGGCGAATTTTCTGGTATAAATATGCAACAGCTGGATCCGATGACCCTGCAAGCTCCGCCCCTATCGGCCAGGATGACGTCAAGGACAAGACGATTCTGGAGAACAACAATTCTCATCACTGATTGTTCCTCTGTCAGATTGCCTAGGGCGGCTATAGTCTCGTTTACTACAGCTTCAAGAGTCTTGGTGAGTCTGCGTATCAGCTTACTATTTGATATGGTACCTATATAGGGAAAGATACCTTTATTGAAATCTACATACTTGTCCCATGCCGTCTCAGTATAATCGACAACTGGGAGATCTCTACGCTCTCTATTGTGTACTAAATGAACATTTCGATAATAATCAGGGGGAGCTAGGAAAACAGGTGGTAGAAGGAATGCTATGTAACAGGTACCATCCCAATCTAGAGGCAGACGCATATATGCCGTCTGACCACATATAAAGTAAGAATGGCGAGAAGCTCTAAATGAAGATTTACCTTGATCACGATATTCTACTGTAGTAACGCATTGGCTATGGCCCATATGTATGGAACCAACTTTTCTCACACATAATTCACCCTTAACTGGAAATACAGACATAGTGGGCAGAATTAGTTCAACTTCGGATTTGACATTCAAAATCATAAGATTAGGCGTAAAATTACCTAATTTATACACTTCATTTTCTAAATCAGTTCCTGTTCTACTGGGGTGACCCTCCTTATTGGGGTGACAGACTTTGAATAAAACTAGATTCAGATTTCCCCATATCCAATGTTGTTGATAAACTGCTGTGTCTGGGTCTATGGAATTTAATAAACTAAACCATGCTCCACAGGAGCCATTGTGTGCGAACGGATGTGGAAAGAAAGGCAGAACTCCTTTGTTATTCTGATAGGGAGGGAGTCGGCCACACACCCAACAATTGGTGGCATTACTAGTCTGATGGGAATGATGTAACATACTAATGAAGGTGTTGTTGCGCAGCGCAAGTCTATAGGACAACTCATGTGGGGTTAATTCACTAAAAGAATGTTCATCAGTTATATTGAAAGCACGTTTAGAAACAGGATAATACATATGCAACAATATACTTGCAGTAACTATTAAAAAACTCAAGGAAAACAAAATTAATAAAGTCACAATACAGTGGCTACGCAGTAATTTACAATAAGCATGTCGTTTCATTATGATTCTGGACTCTACATCATTCAGACCTAAGGGATACATGTCGGGACAGATTCAACCGCTTCACCTTGGAGAGGACTTAAACAATCAAATCGTCCGACAGTTTGGATCTGGACCTGAGTTTCTGCTTATAGAGTTCGGTGCTACTGGCCTCAGCCAAGGGTAGCTTTGAGTCAATAGGGGAAGACACACGGGGAGTACTGTTTGTGTCAGGAGGAAGTCCATGAAATTTCTTGATATGGCTGGAATGCACCCAGCCTTTTCTCCCTTCGATCTTCACAGCTGTTCTGGTTGTCAGCAGGACCAACTTAGGAAGCCTCCACCTTGGCTCCAGTTGGGTTTTCCGATCAAAATTCCTGACGAGAACATAATCGCCGGGAATTACATCATGAGGTTTCACCTCGGTGTTGTCGGGAAAAGCTGCGACTACCTGTGAACGACAAGATTGTAGTGCAGACGTCAAGGAAGCCAGGTAATCTGTCAGCATATTACAGTCAACATCAGTTATTTTACGGGGTATAGGCGTCCCCCACATATTCGGTGGTCTACCAAAGATCACCTCATAAGGGGATAGCCCTGTTCGAGAGTGTGCTACCATTCTCATGTAAAATAGCGCAACTGGTAAGGCTACTATCCAGTCCACACCTTTTTCCTGACATATTTTAGACAATCTGATTTTTAAAAGTTGATTATGTCGTTCCACGAGACCTGCTGCCTCGGGGTGTCGGACACAGTGGAATTTCCACTGATATCCCAACAAAAGTGAGACATGTTTCATTAATTCGGATGAGAAAGGCTGGCCGTTATCTGAATATACAACACGTGGTAAACCGTACCGTGGGAAGAATTCTCGAACTAGCTGCTTGGCAGTAGTCGGGGCAGTGTAATCTGATACGGGATACGCCTCTGTCCAACGGGAGAGAGCGCAGACAACTACGAGAACATATTTGAATCCTCGACAACGTTCCATCTGAATATAATCCATCTGGAGGACTTCAAAAGGATGGTCAGGAGGCTGAAATCCACCCTGCTCTACGGGAACACTCTTTCCTGGATTAAACTGACAACATATCATACAGGTACGAACTTTTTGTTTAGCTGCTGCTCGTAAATGTTTGTTGAACCAAATGTGCTGAATGCTGTCTAGCATAGCCTTCTCTCCTAAATGTGCTGGACTGTGAACTGTAGCTATAATGGCTTGAACCATGGAATCAGGGAGAAACCATACAGATTTCTCCTTCGTCATCCATCCTTGATCTGTCTGGATCCCTCCTAGTTCAGTCCACTTCTTTATTTCTTCTGCTGTGGCATGTGTCTGTATGTCAATTACGTCAAGTGCGGGATCCTTAATTGTCATACACTGTGTTGGTGTCTGAACTATTGGCTTTGTCATGTCTAATATGCGATTCTGAGCAGTCTGTTTAGCTGTTCTGTCAGCTAAATCATTGCCTTGAGAAATGGTATCAGTAACCTTCGTGTGTGCTTTACATTTCATAATCGATATAGCAGTGGGTAGATGTATTGCGTCTAACAAAGCATGAATGAGGGGTCCGTGCTGAATGTGGGCACCATGGGAGGTTAAATAACCTCTCTCTCGCCATAACACGCCGAAGTCGTGTACAACTCCGAATGCATAACGTGAGTCAGTGTATACATTAACTTTCTTATTTGTGGCTTGAATACAGGCTTGTGTTAGAGCAATAAGTTCTGCTGCTTGGGCTGACAAAGTATCTATACAATTTGTCTTAATAACTTTAGTGTCTGTTGTGACTGCATACGCGGCCACTAAATCTCCTGTACTTGTTCTCATGCACGATCCGTCTACATACAACGTCAGGTCTGGATCTAACAATGGAACGTCTGTCAAGTCTTGTCTAGGTTTCGTCTTTATTTCAATGATTTCAACACAATCATGAGCTAGTGGGTCTGTTCCAATTATAGGTAATAGTGTAGCAGGATTCAATGTATTACACCGTCGGATCTCTATGTGTGGTTGAAACAATGTCAGTTCATAACCGGTAAGTCTTGCTATGGTCAAGTGTTGTGTTTGTGTTCGGTTCACAAGAACCTCTACTGCATGTGGTACTTGTACTGTCAATGGGTGTCCTAACACTATGGCATCGCTTTGTCTGATTGCTAAAGCTGTCGCTGCCACTGATTTCAGGCATGCAGGCAAAGCCTGAGCTACGGGATCTAATGTACTGGAAAAATAAGCACATGGCTTGCGTGATCCTGCTTGATCCTGAGTGAGTACTGACAAGGCAGTACCTTCGCGTTCTGTAACAAAGAGTGTAAAATGTTTGCTATAACATGGTGTTGCTAAAACAGGTGCTTGACATAAAGCTTCCTTTAGGCTTTCAAAAGCTTGTGTATGTTCCTGAGTCCAAGGGAGAACAGTCGATGTGGCTGCCTCCTGTGTGGTTAACTGAATGAGTGGTTTTGCTAGAAATGCGTACTGAGGGATCCACTGCCTACAATATGAAGTGAGGCCTATGAAAGCCCGCACCTCCTTCTGTGTCTGTGGTATTGACATGTTAGCAATTAACTGGATGCGATCTGGTGTAAGCTGCCTTCCCTCCTTGGACAGCGAGTGACCAAGATAAATAACTCGCTGGACACAGAATTGCAGCTTAGAAGGAGACACCTTGTGCCCCTTGTCGGCTAGAAAATGTAAAACTGTCAGAGAAGCTTTTTCACATTCTGGCTCGCTTCTCGCTGTGATCAGCAGATCATCGACATATTGAAGCAGTGCAGTATTGACTGGCATGTGGATACTGTCAAGTTCTCGTTTCAGTGCTTGGCTGTAAATGCTGGGGCTTTCTGTGAATCCTTGGGGAGCGCGTGAGAATTTAAAGCTGCGCCCATTTAAACTGAATCCGAACAAATATTGGCTTTCCGGATCTATTGGGACGCTGAAAAAGGCATTCTTGAGATCGATTACAGTAAAGAATGTTGCTTCGGAATCAATTGCTGTCAACAATGATGATATATCAGGGACCACAGGGAATTGTGGTACAATGCACTTGTTTAGTTCACGCAAATCAATAACCAATCGGTACACTGGTGGGGCAGTAGGATCAGTTCGTTTAAGAATCGGAATTATCGGTGAATTACATACATTGGAGTCTGTTTCTACAACTACTCCCTGGGCAATCAGCTCATCAATGATTTTCAGCAAAGCCACTACAGCATCATGCGGTAACTTGTATTGTCGCATTCGTGGTAGTACCACTCCTGCTTTCAATGTGACTCGATAGGGTGTAATGTTCATGCAGCCAACATCCGTAGGGCCTTGTGCCCATAGATGTACTGGTAAAGTCTGTAGTCGGGGATCCATGTCTCTAGACACATAGTGACCTTTAAAATCACGTAAAAACAACCTTACTCCTTCCGGAGAACAACATATTATGGCTCCTAGTGCTTTCAGAGTTTTAATTCCTAACAGATTTTCTGGGCATGATTTAGTAAGCAATAAATCTGTAGTTCGTGTCAAAGGTCCTATCGTAAGTGGTAGAGGCTGTGATACTTCATTAACAATAGGTTTTCCTGAAAAACCAAGGGAAACATTTTGAGAGCCTGAGAGGGGTGCCCCTGGAACTTCACTACGTTTTATAGTTGTTCGACTTGCCCCTGTATCGAGTAAGAATTTTCTATCTTGACCTAATAATTCACTATGTACATAAGGTCCTTCTTGATCTACAGGAATCTCGATAAGCGGTAAGTCAACTTCCCTCTCTAGGCTGGTTCATGCGTAACGCTGATACTCAGGGTATTCATACTGTGCAGTCTGATACATTTGTCGTGTTGTGGTTTGTGTGGCAGTAGCAGGCAACGGTGGTGCAGCTGGCACAAACTGTATGGGTTGCTGTGAGGCTGGCATGGACTGTTGCTGAACTGGCATGGACTGTCCATGCTGCATAGCTCCTTGTTCATTCTGATCTGGTCTAACTAATCGTGGTCTCTCCTTTGCAATACCTGTAGCTATATTACGTTTCAGGACTGGACAATCGTGTACATAATGGCCTAGTTGTTTACAGTAGTGGCAGGTTCCTTTTACAGGAACTGCAGAATCACCAGAATGTGTCACACCCTTTTTGTGACCATCTGCTGGTACTGTCTGAGAAACTAGCATTTTCATTTTTGTATCCTTCATACGTCTATGCTCGTGTTCTTGTTCATCCCTAATTCTATTGTGATGATACTGTAACATTTGTAGCATTTGTGACGGAGTGTTACTTTGCCAGGTACTCTCGAATTTCAATATTCTATTCTTTACTGGAGGCAATGCATTTTCCACTAATTTTGTCACAAATAAATGTGGATACGACTCACTACTTGTTTTTATACCACTATTTATACCAAAACATTTTTCAAATCGAGCATAATAATCGCTTGTGTCTTCATCTTGCTTTTGTTTGCAGGCTGTGATTGCACCCCAATCTTCCTTTTTTGTAGTTAATAAACGTGGCAGTACCTGTACTAGTAAACCTGGTAACAGTTTAACTTTATCCCCGAGCCCTGAACCTGCAGTTCGGTCCCTTTCTTCCTCTGCTAATGCTGTCCAGTCTATCTTTTGGTCACCCACTTCCCACTCTTTTTCTTTCAGTTTTTCATAAATGCCAGCAGGCAAAAGCACCTTTAATATCGTCATAATATCAGGAAAGGTGTACTCTCCCATCAGTAACATATCTTTAATTTCTCGGTGGAAACCCGCTGGGTCTTTGTCATGACTAGGTACTACTTTTTTCATTTCCTCTGCCTACATAGGCTATGGTCTCTGACTGTCTTGCCGAATTCCCTGATTCGGACACTTCATCTTGCTCGAACTCGTCTGTTCCCAATCTTTCTTCATGAATACGCTCTATTTCTTTACGGATTTTTCGGCACATGGCTATTATACAATTTTGCTTATCGTGTCTCCCTTCTGATATATTCTGACTCCATCTTGTAAGAATAAGCATTGCATTCGGGTCTACCCCCGGACGGTCTTGATTTCTGATCACACAGTTTATGAGGAAACGTAACAGTTCCCCCTGTATCTCTACTTTCTGGAATTCCATAGCTCTGTTAATACATCCTGGATCTCGTCCTGTTTGAACAAAATGATATATGTTATCTAGATGCGTAATCATCCCTGGTAACCTCGCTAAATACTCTGCGGCTCGCCTGATACGTAATGATGCCAGGACCATTTCGTCCTCTTTACCAACCACCGGGTCATATCTACAATTTACAAGGAGTTCTTTAAGCGTACGTTCACTTACGAATTTAGGTGTACGTGAATGTGCTGACTCTTGAAAAACAAGTTTATTTATTCTGGGTGGTGTAAAGGTACTGCTAGCACCTCCCGTGGCCCCATCTGGGGCGTCGGGTGTGAATGGGTTCGTTGAACGTGACACAGCAACTATGGGTGTCGATACCTCTGTAGAGTCGACTGCGGAGACAGATGCGGAAACAGATGTGCTTGCCGACGCTTGCGTCGGGACTTGCTGTTGCACGGGGACAGATACCTGATCCTGACGTTGAACCCCTACACCAGACGGTCTATGTGGTGCGGCGTTAGCATACTCGGGAGCTGCGTCGTCTAGGTATGAGGAAAGAAAAACATCTTCTGCGGTTCTGGGATGCCCTTTTGGATGTACCTTAATTGGAAATAATGGGGGTGGCAAGTCTTTTGGCATCTCTGGAGCAGCCTTAGGTAGTCCTTCGGCTAGAAGGGGATACATACCATTCATAAGAGCATTTCTTTGTCTATTTACTTGTTCTGATTTCACTCGGATACCTTCCTTAATTAATAGATTTTCTTGAACTCTATTTGAACTTTCTTTACTCCTCTCTTCTTGTCTACGTGCTTTTTCTGTTCGTCTATGAGATTCTTTACGCCATAACTCAACAGCGTCTTTCTGTGATTGTCTGACCTTTCTTTTCCATAACTCTTCCTCCACTTTCATGATGCACTCTGCATCCCAGGTTCCCGCTACGGGCCACCTTTGACTTTCCGGCAATCCCTTGGTATAATCTACCCATAGATCAAGAAACAATATGGCATCTAAGCCATGCTTATGGTACATAAAATGCCCTGGAGTGTCCCTAGGAGGAATAGGAACTGCTTCCTCAAGCACCCCTTTTCTGGTAGTAATCTGTCTTAACTTCGAGAAGAGCGGCATATTGACGACTGATCTGATACTTACTCTTGAACTTACTTAATACGAAAAACACAATAATGAACAGTGAACAATGAACAATCATTCATACCACAATATGCAAGACATTTAAACACTTTACATATTTGAACATTAAATATTTTAACAATGACCGACAATGATGACAGTCTGCCTAACTAATCACCACGCTGAATTCTTGACAGTAACTGAATACTTCGGAATACTTGATATACTGCTAAACAGTACATATACACTGCTAAACAGTGCAGACCGGATTTGTGTACCCAAATCCGTCTTGACCGGCACAACCTATGTGCGCGTCAACACGCCTCCCCGGCGATGGTACTCACCGAGTAGCTCCTTGAAACGGAAGGCCTCAGAGAATGGACAGGACTCGATGACTGCGGACAGCGGACCCTCTGGACATCGGGATTTCGAGAAACCTGGTGGGCCTCTGTATACCTCGGATCTTGCTCTCTCAGCTAGGCTCTGGTCGGGATACTTCGCACTTCTCACCGCCTCGTCTGGGTTGATCGCAGCCTCAGTCGCCCCCGCTTGACCGGAGGGAGCTTACAGGAAATCCTGCTGGTACGCGTTTATGGTCCGTCCAGCTGTGGCAGGAGACCGGGCCTGCAACGCACCGCCGGCGCGTGAGATGAGAAAGTGTCCCTGTTCGGGCGCCATTATGTGGTAAATAAAATCTTCTTTACCGGACTGAATTTCATACGGAATCTTAAAATAAAGTAAAATAGCTCAAAATAACAAGAGGCAGAATCCGTGGTATAAGAGGTTTTCTAAATGGGTTTTATTCCATTCAAAATGGCCGACTCGAGTCGCGGCCTTCAGGTTCCGTCACCACGAGGGTTCAGGAAGTGAAGTACAATACTTTATTGACAGACATGCATTTTTATAATAAGTACATTACAATGAAACGAATGTAGAAGGCGTAACATTTGATAAGAAAAGTGACATAACAGGTATGTAATCGAAACTAGGCGTAATAAGGAATAAAAGAAACATGATTGGTTAGGATTATCAGACATAGGTGGATCTATAAGATAATACTTGGCATAGATGCGCGCGCAGCAGCATGACGTGTGAGTGACGTGCAACTAGGGGGTGAAGGGGACTTGACATTTAGCTCTACATGTGGAGACGAGAAGTCTGGGGGGTCAAGTCAACCTAATCCCAAATCATATCTAACATCCTATGTTTAGAGAACTATGTTATCCACAAGGAAGGACTCTCGGACAGAATCTAGTCTATACTGACTGTGTGCGTGCACAAACGCCTAAGTGTCTATATGAGATGCGAGGGGCAGAAAACTTTCCATGGCAGCAGGGCTATGAATCACTTGCAGGAGGACGGAAAGGCTGAGTCCTTTGCTTGTGAGCTAAAGGAAATGTTTACCTAAATCACTAGACAGGAATGCATCGGCTGAAGAGCAAAATAGATAATTCGAAGGTGAAATACAGCTTCTTGGCAGGCAGGCGAAAACTGGCCGAGGCAGGCACCGTTAGCTGCGCAGGGAGTAGGACAAAGTTCATGGATACAGATGCGAGCTCAAGCTGAAGCTGTCAGAGACAGAGAGCAGGGAAAGGCTTTGAGGACAGAATCGGGCCTACTTGCCTGAACTGTAAAAATGGAGTAACTTAGCCATATAAAGTCGGTGGCCTTTCATACTTAGGAATCGAATATCCAGCCCATTGATGGCGGATCTGACAGAGAACATGTCGACGGTAGACACACATATGTTTGCGTCTTAGAAACTGGAACTGGAGGGAACATACATGTACTTGTAACATGCATATAGAACCGTTGGGGTCCAAGATAGGGGACATAACTGATCAGGAAAATCCACATTTCCACACTCCAAACAACTTGAACCCTCACCCGGATTCTCCAGGCTAGTCGGTGATGAGTTTTGGATCAGCGATTAGACAATCATTGTTGCGACTATATGCCAGGTAGGGGCGGCCAGGGTTGGGTAAGATCATTATTTCCCTCTGAAATCTACATTTATTATTGTTAAAGGGGGCTTCTGGCTTATTGCTCAAGTAATGAAAGCCAATTTTAAATTCACCTTCTGCATGTTGCATGTTGCATGTTCCTAATACGGATGATTCCTCCATTTTTAATTTCCTTCTTTTGGAATTGAGTCAGTGAGATGACAGGATTATAATTTGTGGGGATTTGAATCTGGTACTTGAGTCAGGTTTGGATTGAACTTCTGAGAGAGCGGGAATTTTTAGGCATAGGAGTTGCTCTCAGCCCACTCATAATCAGAATATGGACTTGCATGGCCCTCACGCTGTTTGAGAGGCTTTCTGTGTTGCTAGAGCCACATTTTAAATTTTTTGCGGCCCGCATGATATGCTTTTTAGCTAGTCGTAGTATCATCTCGTCTCTTTGGATTAAGAGATACCCATAAATCCCCTCAGACAATACTGGTCTCTCTTTGTTTTTTGACACAATTCAGGGACCCGACTCTCAAGCTGGTCATTTGACTTTAAATTAATAAGGGATGCCGCCTAAATCATGTTCATGTCTCTAGCTTGAACAAAATGGTTGCTTTCAAGGAAGGGTCATCTTCACCTATCATTGTCTGGGATGTGCCTAAATCTATGATTAGGGGACAAGTACTTAGTTTCTCAATGCAGCATGATTGCAAGGAAAAAAATTCTGGAGTCTTGATTATGAACTGAGCTTTCCAAATTAGAAGCAGAACTGTAACTGTCTCACCAAACCACAGGCATTCCAGGCTGAGTGGACATTTGAACAATTAACCTTTATTTGGATGATGATTCCGAAGAGGATCTGGGCTAGGACCTATAAGAAATGGCGGAAAAGGCAAGCACCCTGCTTTGAGAATAGCGAAGAAATGGTGCTCATACTTGCCTGTCAGCTTTGAGTTTGTCGCTCTATGAATGTTATAACTAGTATCAGGAGTCCCTTCAACCAGGTGGTGTCAGCCACACGTCTTTCACTTCCACGTGCTGTGGGTGAATCTGCCAACCGTGATAGACACACAGCAAGCCATACTGGGGGTGCCAATCATGACAGCAAAAACTAGGAAAGCTTCTGAGAATGGGTCTGGTCCAGAGTTCATTCCGACTGAATTTAACAAGGTTTACTTTGATATAGGTATTGCTCATTTTGTTGAGCTATTCAACTCCCCTTCTTTTTTTCAGAGGTACCAGCATCTTGGGAGGAGGTGCACATCATGGTTTTTCTCAATAAAAAGCAAAGAGCTCCTTAAATGTGGCTCATATTGACCCATCCCATGTTGAACACTGATGCCAAGTTATATACTCATGTTCTTGACAATCGACTTTCATCCGTCATTTTTTCCTTTGTGGACCCTGTGCAGCATGGTTTTAACCCTGCATGGGATACCTCAGCCAGCATTCATCTTGCTCTTTTTACCTTGGTGGTTGAGGAAGAACTACGTGCACCTGCTGCTATGGTCCTGTTGGATACAGAAAAAGCATTCAACAGAGTCTCCTGGAATTTTCTTATGGGCAGTTATGGATCAGATGGGCCTGGTCAAAAATGTTGTATCTGCTGTTAAATCCCTTTATTGTTCATTGACAGTTCGAATTGCCTCTATGGGGAGGATGTCAGATAAGGTAAACACCAAGAAGGGCACCAGATAGGACCGCCCTCTGTCTCCTCTACTCTTTTCACTTTATCTAGAACCCTAAATTCAAAAGCTCAAAGTAGCAGATTGAATTTCCCCACTATGGGCTTCACACGTTTAGCGCTAAAGTTTTTGCGTATTCAGATGACATTGCTATCTTGACTTCCTCTCCATTTGAGGCACTTCTAAATATTCAAATTATCGCAACCCAATTCACAAAGGCTTCCAAGTACAAGCTGAATGCAGATAAAACAAGCCCCTAGATTTACATTAAGTTTAAGCGAGAAATATTTGGGGGTACAGATAACCTTGCTACTAGAGATATGGTGCACCTTAACTATGATACACTGTGTCAAGAAACTGTAGCAGTTTTTAGGAAAGGGAACCAATTACACTTTAGGATCACAGGTAGATGCAATTTAATTAAAAGGATTATTCTGCACCACTTCTTGTATCTTTTTCGCGTAATGCTGTTTTTTCTCCCAAAAGTATTTTTTAAAAAGGTGGAAGCCAGCTGGCAACAATTTATATAGCAATAAAAAAAGACTTGGTGTGCCATTCACTATTTGAAGCTTCCCCTAGATATGGGTGGTATGGCACACATAAGCTCTCACCGGGTATTATTTATACCATCTATTTTAAACACACTAGATTAAAAGTTCTGCCTGTATTTGACAAAGACTGGTCCCATATTTTTACCAGTGTAAAATTCCTAGGCTTAATCGTTATATGGCCATAGAGGCTAATCAGAAATTCCCATTGATTATTCAAATGATTATAATCAGGTCAAGCGGCCTGCTGGCATGGAAGGGTTTGGCCAACTCTTTGGCAAAGGTACTCTTCTTTTATTCGAGGAATCTACAGAGGTTTCTTAGGGTGCATAAGCAGGTTTTTTTCATTTTCTCCTGCTTTGTGATTGTTTTAGCCACTTGCCAGCTCACACATTTTCTATGGAGCAGAATTCCTTTCTGCACTGCTTTTGTAGATGGCCCAAACACGGTGGGATAGATATTTTTTATTAGATTCTTATGAATGATCAGCCACATGTGAATTATTTTCTTAGTTTCTTCACCTCCAATTGCTTTTACTGCCAAGGTTTAGATGCCGACACCACACATGTTTTTGACACTTGCCCCTCTTTGCTATTATTTTGGTCAATGGTCTTTAACAAGCTGAATAACTTGATGGGCGTAGATGTTCGCTGGGACCGTAAGCTGATTATACTGGGCCATTCATTTAATAGACTGTCTAATCTTGGAGTATATATTTCGTCACCATGATTGGAGCCAGGTTGGGTATTACTAGAGCGTGGATCTAAAGGGAACCACTAGACCCTAAGACCTGGTGGCAGGAGTTTATCCTTGCTTAAGAGCTTGAGCTCACTATTATTAAGATGCCTCCAAATAGACGGATAGTGCAGCAGCTGTGGCAACTAGTCAGGGAGAGGTTAGCTGGTTACCTCCACTGTATTATATGAGTTTCATATCTTTGCTATTAGATTTCATTTAATGAGGTTATCTTCATGTGTTTATATAACTTATGACAAAAGACACAGCCACTCTCCTGTTTTATCTAGATGTATATTTAATCTATCCATTTTTGTAAGAATTTTGATTTGGAATGCTTTTCTATTTTCCTTTTGTCACTATACTTACCAATAAAAAAGAGCCCTCATATGGACCCAGCCTGAGTGAGTCCTAATCATCCAAGTGGTGCCACTTCAGTCCTGAACCCTTGGTGGTAGTGCTAAAGGTACCCAGAAAGCCAAAATCCATAATTTGGGACTTGGAACTTATTTGGCTAAAAATTGCTTTGAGAACTGAGAGAAGCCAGAGATCAACCTGCTTATCTATCCACACAAGGTGCATCATCCGTCGACCTGACTTCATAGCAGCTCCCGCTACATTCTTCTCCGCAGCAGCAAATCCTGTTCTGCAGTCCTTCATTAAAGGAGTATCCGGCCTCATGGAACTCTGATCGGCTACAGCCTCCATCTTCGTCCCACTGGAGATTTTAAACTTCCAAAAGAGACTAAGCCCAAAAGTAGAAATCTTCACAGTGACTTTGTCCAGTGGCTCAGAATATTTTTCTCAGAATGTCTTTTAAGTTTGAAGGTAGGCGCTGACCTGGCCCAATCCACTTCTTACATCCTAATTGCGCTCCATCGCAGTCGGCCATATTTTTTGCCTTTGACCTTACCTCGAATGACAAGATGTCCTTTTTTGGCGTTTTGATCTTTTAGGCACTAGTTTTTACTAAAAAAACTTTGAAAATTCATAACTCTGGTTCTACTGTTATAGGGATTATAATCATTCTTAATTTTAGTTTTCCTTTTTTGCTTAACATCTTTTTAAGATGGTACTTTGAACATATTTTTCATGAAAACGAGAAAAAGAAACACATTTATTTTTGTTAGACGTTTTTCTGTAATCTGCACTGTTAGTTCCAGGAACACACATACTAGAATGTGATGTCCTTGCTTTATTATGTGTTCATAGGAGACACCTCAAATTCTCTATGTAAAATGTGTTTTCCTTCATCTCTTGCAGAATGAGATAAGGCTGGTGCTTTATTATTTAAATCTTGTTTGTATTGAAGTCTGTGAAAGGCACCTGATAATGGAGTTATCATGGATGCTGCAGAGAGCTGTGAATGATAAACAGCCCGACATTTATATTAAGAAGGAATACAGCTGCACAAGCAGAGATGTGTGCAGGCTTGCACACTCTGATAAAGTGCATTTATTAATGCAGTCAGGCCAACTTCCAGAGACCTTACATTAAGGTATGGTGTTAGAGCATTCCAACTGGGTCTGGCAGCAGCCTACTCCCACATTGCACTCAGTAGTGTAGGACTAATAGTGATAGATAGGAGTCATATTAGGAACAATTAACATGGTTGAATTCTTAGTGTTGTGCACCCGTCCAATAATGTTAATAACAGTGGTGTCTCTCATCTGTCTAATCATCCCAGTTCATGTTTTATGTACAATTATTAGATCATTTCAATACATATTTGAAAATATATTATTGTCTCCTTCTGTGTAAAACTTTGGGCATGCAGGTGGCTTGGAGGCTAGCAATGGTGGGTGCACTGTAAAAGAGCTTTGCCACACAATGCCACTAAATCAGACGAATAGGACACGTTACAATGCAAACTTTTACAATGCATGTCTTTACAATGCATGCCATCACCATGCATTTTTTTAAAACTACACTTACAACTATTCCATTACAATGCATACCATTACAACGCATACCATTACAACGCATAATACGTTTAGGGCAACAGTAGTGTAAGTGTTGGATAGTGTAGGGGTACAAAATACTATTCCCACTCCAGTGAGTGCAACAGTATGGTAAGTGTTGGATAGTGTAGGGGTAAAAATTAATATTTCCACTCCAGTGAGTGCAACAGTAGGGTGAATGTTGGATAGTGTAGGGGTACAAATTAATATTCCCACGGCAGTGAGTGCAATAGTAGGGTAAGTGTTGGATAGTGTGGGGTAAAATTAGTTTCCCATTACTTACCTTATAAGGCGTTGTAATGGCATGCGTTGTAGTGGCTTGCATTGAAATGGCATGCATTGTAGTGACATGCGTTGAAATCATGGCGTTGTAATGGCATGCGATGCAAAGGGTGTTGCATTGTAATGACTGCGTTGTAAAGGTAGTGCATTGTTGTTTCCCAAATCAGACACCAGCCGCTGGTCACCAGGGCTCCATAGCCCGGGTTGATTTCTCCTTGCAACATAATTGCAGTGCCCACCTGGGACTCCACTGAAGCAGGTGATGCCATGGAGAGGCCCGTTTGCCTGTGACTGAAGACAGTGCTGAGTGGTTGCCATGGTCACAAGAGTCAAGCTGTGGTCAATCTGAGATGTGCCCCATAAGCCGGTACTTGATGCCTGAGAGTCGGGGGGAGCACCACTGCTGTCCTTATATTGGAGCTCTAAGTTTGGGAGTCTGAGGTTCTGTAGCGATCCGAACCCGTGAATTCGGTATCGTAGTACCGACACGATTTCGGTACCAATGAACCGCAAATGATCCACTGTATACATGACAGTGTTTTCGCTGTGCAACTAGCATGAATTCACTGGAAAATAGGGCATTCTGTCGTAAAAGTCATGGCATCCATTTTAGTTACGGCACCAATCTTGTTTCTTGCCCTCACATAGTCAATGAACGGACGATGACCCCGGCAGAGTCACCTTGTAAGGACACGTAAGCTCGAGCCCGAGAAAGGCTGACGCTGCATGACTAGACAGAATCAAGCTGCCTCCCTTGCCTGAGGCCAGTCCTGCTATACTGGTTCTCGTGTCCGTTGTCCTGACTGAAAAGCCGAAGACGGTAGCCATGCCCGTTTATGATCCATAAACACCTCTTATCCTACATTTCAATCCTTTGCACCTGGCTCTGCTCCTTTCCTTCTGGGCTTTTACAATGGGGAGGTTACGATTTTTATGATGGGGAGGATCGGGCGAAGAATGGAAAACTGTCGAGAGAACCTGATCGAATGCCGAAAAACCTACAACTAATTATTGTTTGATGTCAAATTTACTGTTTGTTTGGGATACCGGGTTGGGCATGAGAAATATTCGTGTAATGTTGCCTAAAGACATTTTGCGTGTATTTAAAGAGTAACCCACATAATGCAATTTGAACAGTCTCGTAGATTCTGCCTCTGCGTGGTTCCTATGATTTCTGTGTCCCTGCAGTAAATAAACCTTGGTCTTTGACGCCGCCATCGAGAAGCCCGTGTCTCTGTTTATTTGTGCACCGAGACAGGAGGAACTCAGGGGTCTTCGGGTGTTGTTTCCCTGACACCTCTGGACTCTTAAAAGTCCAGAACCTCAAATTGGCGACCAACGTGGGGCGACGTCATCCGGTACCGGTCCAAAGCCTGAAAAGTTCGAGAAGTTTCGTGTGAAGATTCCGGAGGGAGGTACCCCGCTTCATCGATCCCTGCATGTCGTAAAAGTGGCCCGACGATCTCTTCCACGAGGGTTCCCGTTCCCAGACGGCTACAGAGGACCGCTGCCCTGACTGTCGCCCTGTCTTGGACCCGAGGTGCAGACCTTAGTACGGCGAGACGTAGACGGGTTCTCCTTGGTGACGTCTTCCACATTTCAGTTAAGTATTTAGTTACGCTCGATTTGGTTGTTCCTTGTTGCTCTGATTTGATTCGTAGATTATCATTGGTTGCTCTTGTTTAGATAATCTTTGTTTTGGTATTGGTTCATTTTGGTAGGCCTAAGTTCTCTGCGCATTTTTGTTGGAATTTGTTTTTGTTGTCATGACTACCAGTAGTAATTGTTTCTTGTCCTGGTTACGTTGCAATGGGGATTCCCGGTTGGAGGATTCATGTTCGGTTCCTCCGATTGGAACTCCTACACATGAGCTCTATTGTAAACATGGTGTGGGTCCTATTACGTACAATGAAGTATGGGTCCGTTATACCAAAAAAGATGGTGTCCTTAGTTGGCCACCGCATGGTAGCTTCGAAACGGAAATACTAGATAATCTAGAAATGAAGTTGTTCAAGAAAAAAGCCCGGCCGGCAATGTTTGATTCCTTTCGCGTATGGCGCAAAGAAGCCAAACAGAGAGAAATTAGGAAAACGAAGAAAGAACAGAAAGAGAAAGGGTTGACTTTAATGGAGTCTGCTAGGCAGTTGCATGTCAACGAGACTGAGAAAGCAATGGAGATGGCGAATAGAAAATATAATTTGGCAATTGATAAATGTTACCCTGTATTACCATCATGTCCTGCTAAGCCGATGGAGGATCAAGAAAAGGATCCTCTGTTGTCTTACCTGTTGAATTCACCTCCACCGTATGCACAGGGTATTACAGCACCACAATTACTACCTGTTGTACAACCAGCTGCTGGTCAGCCTGGAATAGTTGCTCCACTTCCTTTGATTGCAGCTCCTATCCTTCCCGTGGTTAATGTTCCTTCGGCACCCCCTCTTCCTGGGTTGCCCGTTCCACCTTTGCCTGTCGTTTCGCAAACTGCTTTACCTGCTACTCCCACCCTTACTATTTCATCTGCTCCAGCTACCTTGTCCCCGAACCCTGTGAACATTCTGACTCCGCTTTCCGTTCGTCGGAAAATAACCGACTCTGTAACTAATATCTTAACTCCTCTCTATAGGTCCTTAATTGGGACCCCCGTTTCTGACTCTATACAGAGACGTAGCCAGCTTCCTGGTTCCCAAGAACAAGACAATTTAGATTCGACAGCTCTTAGGTGGATGTCGAAAGCTGCGAAGTATGATGCACGAAGAGTGTTAGAGACATTTATGCAATGGAATGAACCGACTCAACGTTATGTTTTTGACGTGATGTGTTCTCTTGTGCGTGAAGAATGGGAAGATGATGATTTAGACTCCGTCCCCACTGACCTGATAAATATTCAACAGAAATTTGCCGCAGGAATGGTGATAGGTCCAGAAGTAAGGGGAGCGATAGAACTGATTTTAGCCTATAGGGATGAGTCCCCTCTTCGAGCGACAAGAGACCCTGATGGTTCACCGATTACTACTAGGAAACGACGAGGACAATATCCAATGAGGGAAGTTCCACCGATATGGCGTGATGCAGTTCAAGCTGATGGGAACTTGGGTATTTTAGCTGCTCCGGCACATTTCCAGAGAGTGTGGATACACATCCCTTGGAAACGGGCTGAAGTATTAGCAGTAAAACAAGCATCCAGACCCACGCAAAAATCCTGCTGGTTATTACAAAGAGTTAACGCAGACAGTTCAAGCATGTATCATGAATTTGGCAGACATTGAAATGTTGTTTGGTAATGTGGTGCCACAGCCTATATGGGCCAAAATTCGGCAAGAGAACCACCCAGTTGCCTTAGGAGGTGATTGGCCAGCTATTATAGCGGCAGATGCGCAACAAGTCGGCGGTGCTAAACCAGAACCTCTGATTGCTGCCTTACCTGGCAGAATAATTACTCTGATGAAAACGCTGATGCCAGCGTTATGAGTCAATTGGGATAAATTATCGGCATGCAAGCAAAAGAAGGACGAAAGCGTCTCTGACTTCTTCACTAGATTTGAAGAGACCTTTGTAGATCACAGTGGGCAAGATATGAGTACTGAGGGAGGCCAGAGATTGTTTGTCGACAAGTTCGTGTTTAATTTACTACCTGAACTTAGTAACAAGTTAAAGGATTCTGAAAGTGCATGGGCAGTGTCGACGACAGCACAGATACTTGCAACTGCTCAGTATTACGAGAATAGAGAGAAAGAAGAGAAGGAAAAATCAGAAAAGAAAACGAAAGATTTAAAGACCAAAGTTCTTTTGCAACAGGCGTATCCGCCTCGTTCAAATCAATCAGATTCACAGCAGCAACCCCAGTTTCAACAGCAGCCACAATTCCAGCAAGGGATGGCCCAAAGATTTAATTATAGTTTTCCCTGACAACAGTTAGCATGGAATCAGTGTGCTTATTGTAAAAAGGAGGGTCATTATAAGAATGAGTGTCCAGTTCTGCACCCACAAACTTGTGGTGTCCCAGCCCAGAGAGGTAATGTTGGGTTTACGCAAGCTCCCAGAGGTAGAGGGCGGGGTACGATGACACCACAAACTGATCGCCAAACGAATTACTTCGATCAGCGAAATATACAACCTACGCAACCAGGTAGATCTCCACAGTATCATGTCGAAGATTACTATGATAATAATGAAGAGATTCAAAGAAGCGAGCAATAGGACAGCCGCAGACAGAGAGAGGGAGTAGTATCAGTTCCAGTTGATCAGAGTGGACCTTATGTCGCAGTGGTTACCTCAGGCGTGGTCGAACCGTTTCTGTTGGATACTGGTGCGGCAAAAAGTTCAATTATGCATGCGAAACTCCCTGGCGCACCTTTGTCTGGCTTAACGAACACTTCAGTAGGTTTCTCAGGCGCCCCTGTTCACAATCCTGTTTCTAGTCCTTTGTCAATTTCTGTTGGACCATGCAAGCTAGAAGCACCCCTTATCCTAACAACCGGTTGTAATGAGAATCTGCTTGGTTTAGGTCTGTTGAAACGCCTGCATGCGACACTATACTGTTCTCCTTCGGGAGTACAGCTCACATTAGGCAAAAGAGTCATCTCTCCAATGTATATGTCGATGGATAAGCTCCCACCGGAGCTGCGTTCTCTCCCTGATACTCTTTGGGCGACTGGTCCTAACGATGTAGGCCTCTTGGAAATTCCCCCTTATGTGGTAAGTCTGAAAGCCAATGTTAAATTTCCACGAATCCCACAGTATCGGATTTCGAATGAAGGTGAACGAGCACTCTTGCTGATTGTGAAAGACCTAATACAGAAAGATGTGATTGAGGAAACTAGAGGAAACGTCTGCAATAGTCCTGTTCTGCCGATTTTGAAACGCACTGACCCTTCCAAACCTCCAATCTACAGATTTGTGATTGACCTCAGAGAGGTTAACAAAATAGTGATTCCACAGTTTCCTGTGGTACCAGACATCACTGCATTACTGACGTTGATTCCTGCCTCAGCTTCATGGTTTACAGTGATCGACTTGAAAAATGCCTTTTTCAGCATTCCCATAGCCGAAGAAAGTAGAGACATTTTTGGATTCTCCTTAGGAGGTCGCAGTTTCAGATTCAAACGCACTCCACAAGGTTATTGTGAGAGCCCTTCAATTTATAGCCAGGCATTAAAGAGTCAATTAGATACCCTTGTACTTCCTCATGGTGTTGCTCTGATACAATACGTAGACGATCTTTTACTAGCCGCTGATGACAAGTAAACTTGCAAAGCAGCTACAATTTCTTTGTTGCGTCATTTGTCAGACTTACATCACAAGGTGTCACCTTCTAAACTGCAATATTGTTGCCAAGAAGTGACCTACTTAGGTCATCTTTTGTCAAAGGAGGGAAGAAGGTTGACCCCAGAGAGAATCAAAGCAATTTCGCAAATGACTGTACCAAGCACACAGAGAGAAGTGCGTGCGTTTCTGGGTATTACGTCATACTGTAGGTAATGGATCCCAAATTTTTCTCTCATGGCAAAACCATTGGTAGCCCTGACTGGAAAAGGTGTTCCGAGCCCTTTGCCATGGTCTGATGAATGTCAACAGAGCTTCTCCGACTTACGTGATGCGCTGTGTTCAGCTCCTGTGTTGGGTACTCCTGACTACAGTAAGCCGTTTACTCTATATGTCCATGAAAGAGAAGGTTGTGCATTGAGTGTATTAACGCAACAATTTGGTGACAAACAGCGGCCTTGTGCATATTTCTCATCCACATTAGATCCGGTAGCCAGAGCATTGCAGAGTTGTTTGAGAGCTACAGCAGCAGCTGCAGTGTCTATTCGACAGTCTGCTGGACTAGTCATGAACAACATGTTAGTAGTCATGGTTCCACATGTTGTGGATACACTCATGAATCAAATGAAAACTCAGCACCTAACCAGTGCTAGACTATCAGGCTATGAGCTGACACTTTTGGCAAGTCACATTCAGATCAAGCGATGCAACATATTGAATCCAGCAACGCTGTTGCCGACTACTCAGGAGTCGAGTGATTCAGAGCCCCATGATTGTTGTTTTAGAACTGAGGAAGAGACAAAAGGTCGGATTGATTTAAAAGACACTCCGTTACTAGACCCAGACGGCACTTTATATGTCGATGGGTCTTGTTTTAAGTTACAGAATGGTGATGTGACTGCCGCGTATGCAGTTACGACTTTGAGTACGATTGTTGAGACTGCAAGAGTGAGTCAAAATTCTGCCCAAGCTGCAGAATTAATTGCATTAACAAGAGCGTGTGTTTTAGCTGAGGGAAAGAGAGTGAATGTGTTTACTGATAGCCAGTACGCCTTCGGCGTTGCACACAATTTTGGGCGTCTCTGGAGAGAAAGAGGTTTTCTCACGTCACATGGGACTAAGATCCAACATGGACAGCTAGTCAGCGATCTATTGGAATCCCTGACCCTACCGAATGAAGTTGCAATTGTGAAGTGCAGTGCACATCGAAAGATTACGGATGATGTTGGCCGTGGGAATGCGTTTGCTGATGAGGTCGCTAAAGAAACGGCCAAGAACATGACGAGCCGAATGTACGTTGCAACGTCTACAAGATGGATTGCGGAATCAGGAATGTGTGAGAATACGATTGAAAGTGTGAAAGCAATCCAGAATGAAGCAACTGAAAATGAGAAGAATGAATGGAAGGAGAAAACGGGTAAAATGGATTCAAGTGGATGTTGGGTCGATTTGTCTGAGCAGCAACGTTGGATGTTACCTGATGCGTATGTACTTGCGGTAGTCACGATGGCACATGGAGCGGCGCACATCAGTTCGAAAGGGATCTGTAAAATGTTAGCTCCAGTATGGAAGAACGATGGAATTACTAAGTGTGCAGAAAGAGTGGTGAAAAATTGCATGATATGCCTGATGCATAATCCTGGCAAGGGAACCCCAACCCCAACTGGCCATTTTGCCCCCCCTTCTTGTCCCTTTGAAGTGATTCAGTTGGATTTTATCCACATGGACAGGGGTAACAATCTCAAATACGTCCTAGTGGTAGTCTGTGCCTTTTCAAGATGGATTGAGGCATATCCATTAAAGGATAACACTGCTATGTCCACTGCCAAAATCCTCCTCAAAGAATACTTCCCTAGGTATGGTATGCCACGGATTGTTTGGTCGGACAATGGAAGTGAGTTTGTAGGGAAAGTTATGAAGAGTGTGTGTGCGGGTCTGAATATTTCCCAGAAATTCCACAGTGCGAATCACCCACAGTCAGCGGGTTTGGTTGAAGGGTACAATGGCACCCTGAAGCTGAAACTTGCGAAAATTCAAGCTTCCACTGGTCTCTCTTGGCCAGACGCACTGCCTTTAGCTTTACTGTCCACCAGAGCGACTGTACACTCTCGAGTAGGGCTTAGCCCATATGAGATTGTGTTCGGCCACCCTGCTAATGTTTGGGGAGTCCCTAGGCCAAAGGAATTCAAACAGATTGAATACCCAATGTTGATTGACTACCTTCATGATCTGACTGCTAAATTGAGCCTTATTCATCAACAGGTATTCGAATCCTTGCCTAAACTGCTGGAGAGTCCAGGCCACACGTTGAAACCCGGCGACCAGGTGGTAGTTCGGAACTTTGAACGTACTCGGAACCTTAAGCCAAGATTCGTGGGCCCGTTTCAGGTCCTCCTCGTAACCAGAACTGCAGTACGTCTAGCTGGCAGGAAAAATTGGGTGCACGCCAGCCATACGAAGCGAGTCCCTCTTCCACTTCCCTATGACAACTGGGTTAGACAGAGAATTGGTGTATCAGAGACAGAACCTGTTCCTAGGCACATCCCTTTCAGTGATGCAGAGTACCTAACGGACCACCCACGAACGGAAACACAGAACTTTGACACCTCAACAGGAACCGCTCCTTTGAATCCTGAACCGAGTATTGTACAAAGTGAACACTTGTCACCTGTGGAGTCGAACATTCCTGCACCTGTAGACCAACTATTCCAAGACCAGACAAGACCCGGGAAATTCAGATATAACCTACGTTCTCATGTAATGAACTAATGACATTGCATTATTACCTTTCTGTTTGAAAACTGTAAAACCGTTTTGATCGTATTGCATTCCATTCAGTCAGGAAGTTTGCTAGAATTTTTATCTTTTTATTCTTTTTCTGTTTCTCTCACCTTACCATCTGGGTTACCGTAGGGTCGTAACGTGTGCCTTGTTTTAATTTGCAGGGAATCAGACACTAGGTCGGTTTCTTCTGTTTGTCTTGGGAACTCCCAGGATAAACAGAGGCAAGTTTTTAACAGGTACAAACCATCCATTGCGAACGGTTGTAGAAGATGGAGCTTCCTGAATTACGACGGGTTAATGTCATAAACGTGCACAAGACAAAATTATGTGACATATTGTACAGTAAATGTTTCCTAATGCAATGCACTCTGACACTTTTGATTGTCTTAATAACTTTGGTAGGCGGAATTATTTTTGGTATTCAGTTGATCTTTACACCTGTTGCATCTACAGTATCTCCTCATGCTCCTGTTTCTCCGACTGTTGTTTCTCTTCATTCTTTCCATCCTTTTCCTGCTCACGAGCAAGCTCGACGCTCTGAGTTTATAAATAACACTTTCATTCAGCTCTTGCACCAACATCAACTAGTGGTCAACACAACAAACTGCTGGGTGTGTGGCTTGATACCACATACCATGGACAAGGGCATCCCTTATTTGGTTCTGCCTTTTAGTTATAATGGATCATTCTGGGCATTTCAGACCATGTTCGCTTATGCCCTAGAGACCTACCCCCCACGACCTCCACGTTCCACCCGGTATAACTCTGCTAATAGAGCCTTGGTAAAAGGAATCACTGACATGGTGAGAGATGTCAATAATACTCCGTACATTCCCAAGGATGAATTGCGAGTTTACATGGATTGGAATGTTACGGAATACGGCATTACTCTGGGTGAGAACAAACGTAAGAGCTCAACTCCGATCTGGGTCGTACCCCACCAAGGTCAAGTCTGTTTGCAAGGAAATGGGAGGAATCCGAAAGCTCGACTAGGGAAAAGTGACTGTATCGAAACGTATGTTTTCCCGTCACAGTCTTCCCCTGCATTCTTAGCTGCTAAGGGTACCTATTTTGTTTGCCAAGACAGAGCATATACATGGCTGCCTGCTGACTTCTCAGGCTCATGTTATATCGCTCAACTGTTACCTCCGACATATACTGCTGCACCGGATTATCACAAAACTAGAGTTGTGAGAGGTGTTTTCAGTAAAGAAGATACTGCTGGCCAAGAGGCAGGAGACTTTTTCAAGGGTTTCCTCCCATTCTGGGGGCCTATGGCCAACAGTAGAAACTTACGTCAACTAACACGGGTAGTTGAATCCACCATCACTGAAACTGCGGGTGCCCTTAGTAACCTGACAGCTGAGCTTCAAGCGGATCGCCTCATGACGTTACAGAACCGTATGGTTCTTGATGTGTTACTTGCAGATCGAGGTGGAGTATGTAAGATGATCCAATCAAGTTGCTGCGTTTTTATTCCAGATAATGCGCCAACAGTATACAAGGCCATCTCTAAGTTACATAAGATTTCTGACTCTATTCATGTAGAGGAAGGTGACTGGTCATTAATGGGATGGTTCTGGAGCCTGTTGTCCGCGTGGGGATGGAAGGTTCTGATAGTCACTGGTGTTGCATTAGTATTTTTATTTTCGTGCTGTCTCATTGTTCAATGTGGTCCTGCCTTATGTAATCTCTGCATTTCTACATGCGTAAGAAGACCACCTGTTTTTAGAGATACGCCACGAGATAGAGTAATGCTGCAACAACACATCAGTGACCTGAACATAGAAATGGACTCTGACATAGAGTGAGTTATTGCCTATGTAAGGGCAAAAGGACGGTCTGAGGTTCTGTAGCGATCCGAACCCGTGAATTCGGTATCGTAGTACCGACACGATTTCGGTACCAATGAACCGCAAATGATCCACTGTATACATGACAGTGTTTTCGCTGCGCAACTAGCATGAATTCACTGGAAAATAGGGCATTCTGTCGTAAAAGTCATGGCATCCATTTTAGTTACGGCATCCATCTTGTTTCTTGCCCTCACATAGTCAATGAACGGACGATGACCCCGGCAGAGTCACCTTGTAAGGACACGTAAGCTCGAGCCCGAGAAAGGCTGACGCTGCATGACTAGACAGAATCAAGCTGCCTCCCTTGCCTGAGGCCAGTCCTGCTATACTGGTTCTCGTGTCCGTTGTCCTGACTGAAAAGCCGAAGACGGTAGCCATGCCCGTTTATGATCCATAAACACCTCTTATCCTACATTTCAATCCTTTGCACCTGGCTCTGCTCCTTTCCTTCTGGGCTTTTACAATGGGGAGGTTACGATTTTTATGATTGGGAGGATCGGGCGAAGAATGGAAAACTGTCGAGAGAACCTGATCGAATACCGAAAAACCTACAACTAATTATTGTTTGATGTCAAATTTACTGTTTGTTTGGGATACCGGGTTGGGCATGAGAAATATTCGTGTAATGTTGCCTAAAGACATTTTGCGTGTATTTAAAGAGTAACCCACTTAATGCAATTTGAACAGTCTCGTAGATTCTGCCTCTGCGTGGTTCCTATGATTTCTGTGTCCCTGCAGTAAATAAACCTTGGTCTTTGACGCCGCCATCGAGAAGCCCGTGTCTCTGTTTATTTGTGCACCGAGACAGGAGGAACTCAGGGATCTTCGGGTGTTGTTTCCCTGACACCTCTGGACTCCTAAAAGTCCAGAACCTCAAGTCACTCCCGCCCCCCCCAAAGAGTTGTGGCTGGTACCGCAGACCCGGTTGTGCTCCCAGGCTGGTATATTGGGCACTGCCCCCTTCTGCGGGGTCTGAGACCTGGGCAAGGCCTGCATGTGGAGACAATCCTGCACAGCAAGAGGGGCACTCAGCCTGCAACAGTCTCCTGCCTCCTAGCCCCAGACCTCAGCTCTTCACCCCTGGAGCAGCAGTGAGTCATCTACAACAGGGCATAAACCAGATACCCTGAAGACATTTTCCTGTAATATCGCTCCCAAACTGCATCTCTCAATGCACCCACCCAAGGTGAGGCATGGGGGCTGGCATCAGCCGGGTTGCTGGCACTACAGCCCCCTGCTGGGATTTGGGGCCTGTGGGAACCACCTTACCTCGGCATGACCCCCTGGGCTGCAGGGGGCTCACTGTTGAGCCCATTTTGACTACCCTGTCAGTTTCGACCCATGCATCTCCACTACCACTGTAGAGAGGGGGGCCCTCGGGCGCCTGGAGAGACAGACACACTCCTTTCCCCACGGGGCATGCCTTAACGCCCTGCTGCACTTGCTTTCTCCCCACAGCCGGGGCCTACTCTCACCTGCTGAAGTGCCCCTATTCAGCGGCACCCTCGAGACGTGGGGCACATGCCGACTGACCCAGTCCATGTCTGCCTCCTGAGAAGGAAGCCCTGACTGGGACTTAGGGTGCTTTGAGAGCTGGCTTGACATGAACCATACTGAGGCATAACCTGGGCATGACTCCAGCTCAGTTGCCTGACACTGGCAGCTTCAGTGGTGGGGGTCTTATAAAGCAAGCAATGGTGAGGGAGCCCTGTGAGGAGGGTTCTTTGCATGGAGGGGAGCATTACCATTCCTTGAGTTTCCCCCCATAGACCCCTGCTGGGGCTTGCCACATCTGTTCTCTTGAACTCCTGACACTTGCTCCTGTTTCCTCCCATCGACCCCCATCATGGCAAGATGCAAGCCCTCCAGTCCTGCAGTTTACAGAAGATAAATAAATACACGAAACACGCAACATTAGTAGATGTGGCTGGTACTGTGGGGAGTGCGGACAATCGATTGGAGGGGCTGCAATAGCCTCCATCCTGTAGGCACCTCACAACCTCAAAGAAACCATGAAAGTTTAATGGTGGACCTAAAAGTTGATCTATTCATAATCCGACAAAATCTGCGAAACATGGTCGATAGGGCCACGGAGGTGAAGGGCAGCGTTTCTGAAACTGAAGATGCTATCAGATCACACTAGTCCTGCATCACCTCTCTGCAACGTGTGGGTGATCAGCTGGAGGCTCGGGAAGAAGATGCCGAGGCATGATCACGATGCAACAGGCTGCACATTGTGGGCATCCCGGAGAGGGCAGATGGGTCTGAGCCAACCTCATTTATCACTTACTCGCTCAAGAGCTGGTTGCCATCTTCAGAGGTATCCCCCTGCTTCATGACAGAAAGGGCAAACACAGCCCTGATTGCGAGGCCCCGGTGGGATACCCGCCCTGCCTCTTCATTTGGGAGTTATTAACAATGCTGGTGAAGACGTCATCCTTCAGGTGGTGCATAGGACTGGTACTCTTGTTTTCCAAACCTCCCCAGTGATGATTTCTTTGCATTTTACAATGAAAGTTTGACAACAGAGGAGATCTTTTTAGGAGGATAAACAAAAACTGAGGGCCATGAGCATCCAATACATGCTCCTTTTTATCTCAGTTCTTTGGTACTCCCACGGTGGCCTGGGACTTGGCAGAGGAGCAGCCCAACCTGTATGGCCATGTAATGTAACATGCAGGGGAGGCAGGGAGAGGGGAGGGGAATAGGGGTGGCAAAGGCCTCCTCAGAGAGTAGAACACAACATCATAATGTAGAACCCGCTGAAGAAAGCATAAGACCTGCTCGCTTGATCTGGAGAGGTCCTCAGAGGAGGACATGGGGATCAAGCAGTAAAATGCCATCATCTAACTCCTTGTTGCCCTCCCAGGAGCCATCAGTTTGATCAGTCGCTAGTAGGACTGGAGGATGCATGACAATATTCCCGGAAAGGCACGGTTTGGCTCAGGGATGACTGGTAAACCAAGTCTTAATTGATGATTTTGTGTTTGTTGGTATTGGAAGGGGAAAGGGGTGGGGCTGGTTCGGGAAGGTTGCATAATAGGACAGGATCATATCTCAGGTTAGCCCACTTGGCTACTGTTCCTACTTGCATCACAACTGGTACTTCTATTTGATGAATTATGGGGTGGGAGTTGGGGTGGAGAAAGGGGGAAGTTTCTCTGTTTAGACCCAGAGCTGATATATCTAATCACACTGACTTCACCGCCGCACTGACAACACGTGGTCAGAACACAAAAATTATCACTCGTACTGATACTCCCTTGGACAAATGACTGATTCACAACTGCGACACATCATGGGGAAGCTTAGCGTCCTCTCATGGAACATTAATGGCTTCTTAGACAAAGTTAAATGAGGGGCAGTCCTGAAGAGGGCACACAAAAATAACCCTGATGTACGCATGCTCCAGGAGACACACCACATGGGTAATCACTGCCCCTTCCTGGCATGCACAGGATTTGTCACGTGGCTTAGTTGGGCCCAGGAAGAAACACTGGCATTTTGATATGTACATGTTTCCTAAGTTGCCTTCTCTTTCACATGACTTTTGACACACATGTGCTTATGTTACAGTGCAGGATTCGTTTCTCTGAAACCACATTGCTTACAAAACCACATTGTAAGTACACTATCACAATGCCTTAAACATTTCCTACAAGGCCTTGACACACGTGCAAATTTTGTTATTTGGTATTTCTTCCATAAAGGCAACATTGCTATTGAAGAGACCATAATCAATGTTAGCTCAGCTGGAGCGTCTGCACAAAGGCATGAACATGGTTCTTATAAATGCACACATAATTCAGTACTAAGATCAGTGGAGAACTTTGCTGTCGTTACGAAGTCACAGCTGTGTCGAAGTATCAGCTCAGTTTGTTCCTGTCTCTCCCTCTGCAAGGATTCAATTAAATTCAATATTTATTAAGAATTTGGATCTCCAATGAGGTCCACATAAAAATGTAAATACAAATTATTACATAAAATATAATAAAACATAAGGACAATTCCGTTCTCAGTCTATTAGTGATTATCGAAAGCAGGTCTTAGATTTGCCCTTACATAACATAAGTGAATATTGTCAATTACCCTAATGAGCGAGACAAATAAAGTCTACGGATTAAAACCAACTGGCTCATGGGCAGCAAGAAAAACCTAAAAGACCTCTACCAAAACAAGTGGCATAAGTTTAGGTCCATACTAGACAATAGCAGCTTCGTGTAATAATCAGCATAGGATAATGTACATCACATCAGTTGCTTGGTAAAAGACAGAAAAGTATTCTAAAACAATCAGCGTAATTGGATAAACAATACATTTTCTTTTTACAACAAAACCTAAAAAAACTAAATCTAATCTTATTTTGTGCCAAAACGCATTAATGGCAGCAACTACATATACAAATTTCTAAAACATTTAGATAGCAACACGTAACAGCTTTGGTAGGAAATTGAGCTTGACATTAGCTGCAAGAGAGTGGGAGTAACAGAACATATCCCAAATTGTGCAAAGAGCAGTTGAGTAGCATCCAATACATGTGCAAAATACAACCCAATATCCAGCTTCGGTAGAAAATTAAGTTTTAAATTAGCAGCAAGAGAGTGGAAGTAATGGAACATATCCCAATTGTTTAAAGAGCAGTTGAGTAGCAGCCAATACATGTGCAAAATACAATTCAAAATCCAGCTTCGGTAGAAAATTAAGTTTTAAATTATCAGCAAGAGAGTGGAAGTAATGGAACATATCCCAATTGTGCAAAGAGCAGTTGAGTAGCAGCCAATACATGTGCAAAATACAATCCAAAAAAGGAGAGAATATCAAGACTCCATAAAAGGACATCAGGCACGGGGGTTAACAGCATAATTGAAGGAAGAGCCATGTGTCTATAAGAAGAGCCCATTTAAAAGGATATATAAAAAATTTAAATATATACATAAACTCCATAAAAAAGTTGAATAGTTTTACACCGACTGCTTTGTTCTTCGGGCAAAAGAGAAAGTCACGGGCTGAAGCTACATTTTTAATTCAATTTTGTAAAAACATCAGCCGAAGCCAGCGACGACGACTCAAAACAAATGCTTGACAGGCAAACAAGACATGATCCAGGTTCTGAATGCTCAGCTCACAGAAATTACAGATTTTTCAATTTTTATGCACTGGGACCAGTTTACTGTTAAGTTGCTTAAAGGTAAAAGATGTATGCGACATAGGGTAAGCCATCATCAAATTCCATGTTCTAGATTCCAGGATAAATATTTCTGAGAAATTCTCGAAGAATTTGTCCTGGCTATTATCTTTAATCTCTCTTTGGAAATACAAAATGTAATATCTCTATTATAGCTGATCTTACCACTTATGGTTTTTAAAAAGGATTTAAATTCTGAAGGCAGGAGGGTAATCACTGATTCTTCTTGTACACAGAAAACTTTTAGTGCAAAAGAAAAATCACTATAAAGGGAATATTTACCTACAATCCCACCGAAAATTTCTTGACACGTGAAACCTCTAAATGAATAAGGCTCACTATTTTTTAACTGATATCCCCAACGTAAAACCCTGGATAAACCTTGGATATAGGAGCTTATCAAGCCAAATTCCAATCTAATAGCAGCTGATAGGACTAACGTGTTAAATGTACATAGTTCACGTAAAATCTGGCCTTCAATCCTATCTAAAAAACTCCAGTCCTTTCCAGGGATTGATTCAATAGCATAAAGCAGAGTCGGAGGGATTTTTGCTTTGAAATCCGTGAGCAGATGTAAAAAGTGCCTTCTGCCCATTGCACTATAGAAAATACGCAAACCATTAGTGTGAGATGCAACCTTACACGAACTGCGTACGAAATTAATTTCTTTTTTGTACTGCTCGCTATTAGTTTCCCTAAGTAGAGATATAAATCTACCACCTCCAGCTTTTCATGACCAATTTGCCACTTACATTTACATGATTTTCCACTTCGATTTCATTTTATGATTAAAATATTGATTTTCGATACAATTATCTTCAAGAAATGATATCAGCTTTTTGTTCAGCCCAATAGGGGTTAGGTCCATCACTGCTATATCGTCAGCATATAGGAGACATGCAAAAGGACGGCTGCCTATCTTTGGTGCATCTCCATCTAACTGAGAAAAACATTCAGGTAAATCTGCTATATAAAAGGAAAATAGCAGCGGTGCTAATAAACAACCTTGTTTCAGGCCTTTTTCTATGGGAATTACAGATGATAAGCCTTGGTTTCCTCCTTTTAATACCTGGCACCAAGTTTGAGAATGTAAGGCAATAATTAAAGGAGAGAGGGCACTCACATTTTATGCAATTTTCTCCACAGTAATGGCCGGTCTACCTTATCAAAGGCCGTTGAAAAATCTATGAAGGCCGTACACACGTTTGACCTACGAGAAATCGTGTATTTCTCCTCAATTAGTTTCAACATGGAGATGTTTTCCAGGGTGGAATGATTTTTCCTAAATCCTGCTTGCTCTATAGGGAGGACCTTCTTCTCCACCACCCATTCAGTGCGGTGATCAAGGATACTATGTGCAAATATTTTTCCCAATACATCTAATAAGGCTATTTGCCAGTAGTTACCCGGATGGGTTCTAGGACCCTTTTTGTACAGAGGGATTAAAATTCTTCCAGACCAAGATGGTGGTGTCTTCCCCTGAGAGTAGAAAAACTTAAACAGTGGAGCTAGGTAAGTGGCCCACAACAGTGGCTCCTTATTAATTACTGTCATGGGAATTTCATCCGGACCCATCGGTCCTGAGGTTCTCATTTTTAAAAAAAATCCTACCACGTCACTCATTGAGGGCGCATAGTTGAATACAGGGATTTCGAGCGAGAAGGGTACAGCGCAAACAGAGCTGGTAGAGTTAGAACTTGCATAGTGGAGTTCTACCAGATGGAATTTTCATTCCTCTTCTTTAAAAGGGATGCGGCGAGATTTCACTCTTGTGCCACAGCAGTCAGCGATTATTTCCAAATACCTTTTAGAATTATTTTTTGAGGCCGCCTCATTTTAATTGCACCCATACACCATCTTCCTTCATTTGCTTTAAAGAGCATTTTTTTCTCTGTCTTTTCCTCTTTAATACGTTTATTAGATTACTTTGTTCGAGAGAAAAAATCAGGAACTGAGCCCTCACTGGTTTATTTATTTCCCTATTTATAGTGAGCATTGGATTAGAATGTGATCTCCGTTTAGCTGGAACATGTGATGATTTACAAGATGTAGCCAGGGAACCTACATTATGGGAAAAGGCTTCAAGTAAATCAGATTGAGGAGAGTCATACTCAGCCATTACTAAGTGCTGCTCATCTCTTATCAGAACTGTTAAATTCTCTTTTAGTTTAGCGGTCGCTAGAGTATTCCAATTAATTCCACCATTTGTTGCATTAAACCCTACTGTGCTGCCTTTAAAATTCCAGGGGCCTACCTTAGCACAAGTAAATACAAATTTAGAGCAGATCAACATATGGTCGCTAAAATAATTTCCCAAAACTTCCATACTTATGAGTTTACAAAAGAAATCTGCAGAAACAATTAGATAATCTATAATAGATCTCCCAGTTGGCGCCTTATGGGTATAATTTGCTGGGATATCATTTTCTAACCTCCCATTAGCAGTTATAAGGTTTAAGCTTCTCAGACCTTCGAGTAATGCGGCTCCTCTTTTGTCTCTCCTGCTTTTATTCGGAAACTGGGCAGGGGGATGTTAAAGGCTTCGTTTTTTGGAATGTTAGAAAATACCCTTATACTATGAGAAGTGACTTTAGAATTCAAATCTCCAATTAACATTAGGAACCTGCAATCCTCACTTTCCAAGGTAGAGGAGATAAAAACAGATAGGTCCTTTAGTAGATGAGAGTAAGATGCTTCGGGAGGTAAATATGCATTTACGATCAATACGGAATTTGAGTGATCTTGGGAATCCTTGAGATCTAGCTTAATCGCCTGAATTAAGTTAGAGGCATGAGAGAATTCTTTATATAACCATCTAAGACTTGTACTTAGCATAATAACAATACCTCCTTTAGCATGTCCTCTATTTACAGGGAGCGCAGGCCGGCTCAGCACTAAATAATCTTAAGTGGACCAGTTCTTTGTGATCCAAGTTTCTTGTAGACATATTATATCAACACTCTGCTCTTTCAAAAATAAGAGTTTATTTTTGTTGGCGCTTAAGCATTCCAAGATATAACATTAATATCCTTGCTAGGAAGAATTCCCAAATTTTAAGCCTAAGGATCTATTTGTATTAAGAGTGCCTGCTACCCAACTCCATTTCTTATCTTCCTCATCTGCAGGAAGTACACACTGGGTCTTTTTCTCCGTGAGGAGCGAAACTCTCCTTCCTTCTTTACCAATTAAGACCTGCAATATACTCTCTCTCGCTCCAGGAAGGGTATGCCCCTTGAGGAGATTTCTGTACAAGTTTTAGACTGCTGATTTTGGGACCCTTTTTTTGAGGCTAGCTCCTCCTCAGGTATAAGAACATTAATACCACAGCATCGTAATTTATCACTGTGTGACATTAACAAATGGGAGATAGCTTTAGATGCAAACGTTACTCTTGCTCCCCTAGGATTATTATATTTTTTAACCTGAACCAGAGCGAGGTCATTGTTTCGGATCATTTGGAGGCCAGGGATTTCAGCAAAGTAACCCAGCAGGAAGGGCCTATTCATATATGGTTCATGGTAAAAAATAAATGAGAAATCCAAGGTGTAAGGGGCAAAAGGTGAGTGATTGACTTGGCAGGTTACCTCAGGAAGATTTTCAATAGGATTATAAATAACACTATTACCTAAGGAGGAAGCAAGTAGTGAAGCAAGTAGAGGGAGCACTTATATCTAATACAAATGCATCTTAGGAGGATTGAATTGGAGCACTTGGGTTCAAAAAAGGAGAACATGGTCCCAATAGATTGGTTTCTGCTTGACCATCTTCCTTCTTCATAACGTTTGAATCGGGGTTCAATGATAGATTGAGAATTAGATTAGGATCGAAGCGTAGCCATTTTGCCCTTTTTTTATTTATCCTTCAATGCTTTTCCCTTTTTTACATCTTCTTCTTCTTACAAACGCTGTTACTTTTATTCTTGATATCTTTTTCCTTAGTGGGTGAGCAACCAACTTTTAGTCCCTCCACTAAAGGATGCTCAGGAAGTTTTGTACCTGTTTTTAGGAAAATGGGGAAAACTTTTCGAATTATACTTGAATTTTCCTTCTTAGCTTGCTGACAGGACGTAGATACAGCCACTGAAGCTAAATTCTCAGGTTTGAAAAGCTGTTGTAGAGCAGAAGGGTGTAAATTGTTGAGTATATCTTCATTTTCTTTACCTTTCAATTTTTGTTTTTCCTACTAGAAAAGGGCTTACCAGCCTGAACTCCAAAGTCCCGTCCTTTAATGTGGGGAAGAGAGCCTGTTCTAGTAGATTTGAGCTGATTGGGGTTATCCTTGGAAAATAGAGGGGAGGAGGACCCCTTCCCAGGATTAGGCTTTACCAGGTGAGAGTCTTTGCTTCAAGACTATGAACTTAGTCAGGGCCAAAAGAGAATCCAGAATGAAGTCGGAGTTACTTACTGATTTCTCCATTAAGGCTAAGATAGAAGACAGCACTCTTTCCAGTAATGATTTATACATGAGCATTTTTGACTCTGGATTATTATTTAAGCGGTGAAAATTCGGGGATAAATCAGGAGTAGTCGATCCCCATGAATTTAAATGCTTGTTTCGCTAGGTGTACTACTAAACAGCTGCATTTTTACGGGGTGATCCTGAGGGGGATCCCGTAATTTGAAGGAGAGTGAAGTTACAGGAATATGAATCCTGGACGACTCCAGATTAGGTGCGCGAGACACCCTAGAAGACTGATTTATATTAATGTTGAGGTCAGGGAGAGTAAAATCTTCCATTATAGGGTCTCCAACTTTTGGGACTAGATGAGGTAGCCCTTCAAGTTGTGAAACTCTGTAAGAAAGGGAGTGGATGGTTAAATTTTCCAGCAAAGAGTCAGTCACCCTAGATTCCGAGTGTTGGACATCCCTAGATCAAGTTCCTCCAGTTTGGGGAGATAGTTTAATAGGTTCTACTGGAGATGATTTTCCAGGGTCTACTTTAGCCTCTCCGTGAGCTTCTCAAGTGGACCTCAATATCCCTGCTGTATTTAGGCTTGTCTCTTTTTTGGGAAAAAAGGAAGAGATGGCATTCAAACATTTCAAGATGTTTATTTGTAATGAGTTGTTCCTAAAGGATTAGCTTTCGTTTTTTTGCACGCTCTTGTATAAAACAATCTACCAGAGCACAATTTCTTTGCGCTCATATCTCAGTCTTTTAATCTTTTAGGTTCTCCTATGGGCAGGTGCTAGCATAAACCTTAAGAGGGCAGGGGCAAACGAGTGGAGAGAGTACAAAAAAGGCGGTCGGGTAAAGGTGGGGGTGACATATAGAGTGTTGAGTGGTGACCCCACTGGCTCTCCCACTGACTCACCGTGCCTCCGCCATGCCTCTATTGTCCCTACTCCTTGCTCCGTTTTCACGATCAATTTCTTCAGCTTCTTCAGCTCCTTCAACCCCTCAGCAACCCTCCAAACCTGTAAATCCGTTGGTCTACTGAAGGTCAATTGAAGGTTCCCCAGGTGGTTGGTAGCGGGATGACAGGCGGGACACAGCACACCTGTCACCTGCCAACTGGAAATAGACTGGGGTAGGGGAGTGGGGTCACTTATGCGCTGCAACCAGGGAGGCATAGCCCCGATTCGCCAATAATGCTGCACCGTGCACTGAGGGCCGAGCTCCCACGCTCCAACACACAGCTCCGCTCGCAGACTCACAGGCTCAAGCAGCGCAGCTCCAGATGATTAGTGCTGGTGATCATAGGCCGCGGGCTGTGGGACAGCAGGGTTAAAACTGAAGTAGGTCAGTGGCAGGATGGAGTTACAGCTGGATCAGCTTTGTGGCTGCGGCCGGGGTGGTGTAGGGATGATTAGTGTTGGCTAGCGATGATTATGGTGAGACGGTGGAGGGCTGTAGCACGGGCGAGAACGAGCGAGGACAAGGCAAGCGGGGCTCACAAGCTTGTGTTGCAGGCTGCACCTGGACTAGTCAGGCCGCCTCCGCAAGATGCCAAGGGAAAACACTTGCTGCGGCCGCCTGCTAAAGAGCAGCCGCGTTTGCCTCCAACAATCACCTGCAATCACTCTCTGTCTCCAGTAGTCTCCAGCAGGGTCTTTCCCTCACCAAGCTGGACGGGTTTGGATGATTATGATTGGCGGGATTTGGCGGGGTGAGGTTAGGGTTTAGCGGGGGATTAGCGGAGTGGAGCAGGAGCAGAGCCGAGCCACGAGGGGAGGGGGAGGAGCAGTAAGCTCCGCAGGTTTCTTCGCTCTTCAGCCTCTCCCCGCCTCTCACCGTTCGTATCATCTGTTCTGTTCTGTTCACCCCACTCCGCTCGCTCTGCTTTGCAATTACGCAGCTTCCACTGCTGTGCTGCCCGCTACGCCGTCAGCCTGCTCGATCTCTTGCAACCACAATCACGTGACCGGAACCGGAACACAAAGTTTTCATTCAACTCGGATGAACTGGAACTCAAGCTCTGTTCCTTGTCACAACTGTGTCAGTCACAGCAGGAAGCGGCTGCTGCGTTTGACCTCTCAGCGGGGATGAGAAAACACCAGAGGGCACGTGCGGCGCTTCAGCAAGGAGGGAAAATCTAACTTGTGACCAAGATGGGGACCTACATACTTTGCCTTCGGGTAATGGGAAGAGAGAGCATCCAATAAGGGATTCCTTGCAGAACACCAGCCCTAGACATCTAGGTTAGGGGTTGCATAGTAGGAGTAAACTATACATAGTACTTATATGCCAGCATATATAAATTGTATTAGCATGATAATAGAATTGTTCATTATGTTCATCATCTTTGTATTGCTAATCACTTTTATGTTTCTGTCTAATAATCATTGCAGTGCATATATTTTATACAGGAGTCATGATGATTCAATAAATATTGAAAACGCCCCTTTGTGTATTTCTTGTATATATCTATGAGAGGACGCAAGTGACTGAGAGAAAAGGTTCTGGATTTGTTACCACAATTCTCGGGGAGATCAGGGTTGTCATGTTCTGAGGTTGCCCAAAGCATTTGCTGCCTTACTAGGTTTAGGAGTACTTATGGGGGCACTGTGAGCTAGCTGGTCTATAGGCCAACATTTCCTGAGGGGGCGCATAGAGCCAATCTGGCACAAATCCCAACATTTATGTGTTCCAACAAACAAACAGTTCCTACTGAAAAGTGGAAACCTTATGACAGGTTCTTGAGGGTGTTCTACTCAGAGTTCCATTGTAGCTCAAGGGGCATTGCCATTCTGATCCACTGACACATCCCCCTGGTGGTGTCTAGAATATGGCATGATACTCAATGGCATTATGTAGTGGTGTCTAGAACTCTACAGGGGGGCCTGTTCTTCCTAATATGCATCTATGCCCCCGCCCCTTACATAGAATTTTGTAGGGACATTGAGCTATCATTCATGGAGCTCCCTACGGCCCTGTTGTCCCAGGCAGGGAGTTCAATTGGGTCTGTGACCCTAGCCTTGATCGATCTGCACCCCAGCCACGGAAGGGGCAGGTCCAAAATTACTCATCACCTTCTTGCGTAACATATCCCTCATGAATGTGTGTCAGGAGAACCCCTCGAAACACCAGTCGTTAAGCACCAAAAGGTGGGTGGCTCTGTAGTATAACAGTAGATCCGGGGTGGCTATGTTGCCCTTGAAGGTAGGCCTGCAAAATTTCTTAAGGGCAATTCAAGGCATTTCTCTCCCCCCCAGGAGGTCTCGGAGGAGAGTTTTGGCCCGAATAATGAAGTCCTGTCCTAGTGGGAAGGGCTAAGTAGGTCCCAAATGTATGTAGTATTTGCAGGACTCAAGGACCCAATTCATAAGGATTGTCTGAAAATAACAAGACATCTTCTGCATATAAGGAAATTCTGTGGCTGACCGCAGTAGACCATTGGCAGCCGTGAAACGGTGCATCCACCCTCATCCAGGCTGTCAAAGGCTCTATTGCCAAGGTGAACAGCAGGGGCGAGAGAAGGATGCCCTGGTGGAAACCCCTCTCTATGGCAAATCAATGGGACACAGCACCTCTGACTCATACCCTTCCCGGGAGGTCTGCTAATAGCCAAACAAGACATTGCACAGGCATGGAAGGACTCCACGGTCCCTCCCCTCGGCAGATGGACAAAGGCTATGGACCACTGCATGAGCCTAGAACGCCCTGCATGCTAGGCCAGGGGGTGCCTACAACAGCACTACAAAATCTGAAAGGACAGAGGGATACACATTGAGGCATGCCCACCTCAGCCATGGGCTATGGATGGCAAGATACGTTCCTTCAAGGCCACACCATGCTGACTTCGGGGGGGGGGATCTATGTTTAAGTTTATTCTGTAACATGTCTGGGGGCTAATTATATGACAGTGTAATGTGATCATAACAACCAACAACCTAATTTCATTGTGCCAACTGTTTTGTATCTGGTGGCACAGTGGACTAATGCATCCACTGCAGGGGCCTGTGTTCAATCTCATTGCACTGTTTCAAATCCTGATGGGTCCACTCAGCCTTTCATTCATCTGAGGCCGATAAAATGAGTACCATTGGGTTTGGTAATAATAAACATCTTTTATTCAGTGCCAAGATACCTATGGGTGAATGTGGGCTTTACAGATATCCATGTTATGTTAAAAATTCAAACCTCAATAGAAAATTAAAAAAAATCTTTAGGCATACAAAAGTGAAAACAAAAGGGTTAGATCGCTTTCCACAAATTAATTTTGAATCAGAGTAATCATGTTTTAGGTTACTGACAGCATTTTCAACTCTGAAGATTTAGGTGTTTAGATTCTGAACTGTGTGCTAGCCGAACCAACATTTACTGATCAAATGAGTAGACTCAGTTTTTATATTGTGAAGTATTGTTGACTTAATACACAATCCCACTAAATTTGTAGCAACCGTATAGCATTACTGTTTGCATTTTTGTCATTTTGGTATCAAATAATTTATTAAAATGCATTCTTTTTTTCTAAATTGGTGTGGGATTTTTCTTGTGTTGTGTTTTAACTTTATTACTGTCTGTGTGCTGCATAAATGCTTTACATATTGCCTCTTAGAGAAGCCTGATTGCTTCTGTGCCAAGCTACAAGAAGATTAAGCAGGGGTTAATTTAGTGATTTTTGTGGTTCCCCCTGAAAAGGATTGTGGCTGTTGCTTGACCAGGGTTAACACCCCAATCAACCAACACTCCAATTTCTCACAATCCCATAATAATAGTTTCTTTCCTATTGCGTGAACACCTCTGGACCCCAAATGTATAATAATCATCGCTATTAGTGTCAAATTTTAACTGATAATAACTGTTCTAAACAAGCTAACTATCCTCTGACCTATAAAGATTGTGCCTCAGTATTCATTTCCTTGAACAAAAATGGAAATATGAAAAGTCAAAGCCTATTGTTGGAATCATGTATTTGGAAAAAATACATCTTCCTTGGCTCGGGTAAACAACCTAATTCCTAAGGTAAAAGGTCTTTTATGTCTATACACACAAAAATTCCATGAACAAAACGAACATAATAGAAAGTGAAATCTTTACAAAAGAATGGTAGCCAAGTGCAGCACTCTTTCTTACTCACAGCCATTGGGCACGATTCACAAAGGTAAACTTAGACGTTTCGTCTAAACTTAGACCAAACGTCTATGTTTATGACTTTAGCGTTAGCACTTAGGGCTGAGGTCCGCACAAGTGCAGACATAAAGATAGTACTCGTAAATGTCCTTTGTAAATTCCCAAAGTAATAAACTTAGACGTTTGGGCTAAGTTTATGATTGCCTTTTAATAAACACTACCAATTAAATAGCATAGCCAACAATTCTATACAGTAGTCAAAAGGACAGATAAATTCCAGGCTTCAAATTTACTGGGATTGACCTATCACGAAGCCTGTTTAGGGGTTGACTAAATAGGGAAAAATCACCTTCTATTTTGAAGTGTAAACTCTGGATGATCTTTTGGAGCTTGCTCAAGAATATTTCATCACAGAAAATGTGAAGGGTGTGTAAGGTAATCCAGTTGAAAGTTGAATGTTCAAAAGGGTTGAAACTATATCAATTAAAAGCTACACAAATATAGTAGTCGTTTGATCATCAATAAATCCTACACCCATTTGACCAATGACCAGAATAAAAAAGACCTCTATGGAATAAAACTCCCTAACTATTTACAGGAGTGACGGCAGGATAGCAGCTACGTTTTCTTTTAAATTTGGCAAACTTTGATTGAATAGCAGAGGCACCTGCACCTTGTTTGTACTTTGCTGCCTTCCAAATCATGTGCCGCGAACCAGCATGCTCCTGTGAATAGTGTACATGAGAAAGGGTCCTGTTATTGGAGAACTTCTGCCTGCAAGTACATTTTTCTAGTGTCTGGTTGTTGTAAGTAGGAGTCTTCTATGGGAGAACCCTGGTCCCTGAAATGATTGTGCTGTTAGTTGCTTGGTACTGATGTGTCGTACCGCGGTTTTATGTCCCCGAGTTCAGAGTGAAGCTCAGTTTTGTGTAAAGGGACTGTTGTCAGAGGCCCCCTCCCGTAGATCAGAGCTAAGAGAAGGTGGGTGACCTCAAAAGAAAATGTGGGATACAGTTTTTTATACTTTTGCATTGAGACCTTAAGGAATATGTGATCACTTAAGTATTTTTGTGAAATATGTTAACAACTAACATTTTGCACGAAGAACACACAGAATCAAAAAAGGGAATGAATATTATGATTTGGTGTATTGTGTAATATTCTATAAACAGTGGGGATATGAATCATTTTAAATAATGGATAACATCTTTTTGAACGGTAAAGAGTAAGTCGAACCGGGACTTATATATAGCAATTATTCGAATGTTACACATTTACTATATTGACAAGGTACGTTCAGAGTCAAGGAAATGTATTACCAACAAAATTATGATGGTTCAAATTCTAATTAATGATTATGTTGTTTTGTTGCAGATGGTTCAAGAGAGAAAAAATAAAAATTAACTTTGGTTGTGATGAAGAATATGTTGAACTAGAAAAGCTTGGACCAAAATGATTCAGATCAAAGTAATTATATTTATATTGCAAGTTATGTTATACAAAAGAAACATGTGACATGAGATAGCCGAAGCTGACATTTATTTGAAAGATATTTGAAAGATGGTGATACATTTGTTATGTATGGCTCTCACAAGGAGACTCTATTGCTTATTTCAGTTTCTAAATGTCATAACACATTGCTGTGACATAACAACAGTTGATAACAAAATTGGTTACCCACTCTTGTGATGCCATAAGGGCCTTCCAGGCCAGGGCTCTCTGGAAACCTGTCAACTCAGCTCTGCTTGTCTGCTTTGACTGAAAGCAGAAAGCACAGCTGCAGATGGGGAAGCAAGGAAAGGAAGGTGGCAGGAGTTGGTCAAGGGTGGCAAAATATTTTTTTTAACCATTGGGACAGGGACATATAACACAGCCATGATATGTATCGTCCCTCCATTACTCTGCTGACCCTGACTAGCAGTTGAAAGCAGGTGCAGGTGACTATGGGGCCATAGAGAACATACAATTATAGAAGGGTAAAAAGTGAATTATGTGGATGTTTTCCACCTCGGGGTTCTGAGTGACATCACAGACATCTCGAGCTTCACTCTCATTGTCTATTTGGTGTCTCTCAGAACTCCTTGGTGAAAAACATCCCCAAAATTCACTGCTAAACCATTTACAATTCTATATGTTATGCATAGCTTCATAAGAAGCCTATATTATTAACACTAGTTTCTGAAACTTGCAATTCACTGCTATGGCATAGCAACAGCTGCTCACAAAACTTCCCACCCACTTTTGCTACGTCATAGAGGCCTTCCCGGTCAGGTTGACATGGCTTACTGTCAGCTTTTACTGAAAGCAGAAAGAACAGCTTCAGGAGGGGAAAGGAAGGCAATGAGGGTGGTGGGAGTTGGATAAGGAAGGCTTATAAGTTATTTTCTTGTTTCTTATTTGGGTCTGAGAGAAGAGAGAGGCCATGGTATGTACGCCTCCCCATTACTCTTCTGCCCCTGCATAGATTTGAAAGCCATACATAATATAAAGTTATAGATTGGAAATAGTTAAGTATGGGATGTTTTTCATCTCAGGGTTCTAAGTGACAACAGACAGCTTGAGCTTCACTCTCTTTGTCTACATGATGTCACTCAAAACAAATCTTCATAATTCGCTGTTACTGTTAAGGCTACATATTTTACAGAAGAAAATATACACATTTAATTACACCTCTAACAGATTATGCACCTAGAGCCAACTCAGAGTTGATAGTGGGCGCCTTTAGATTCTTTTACAATGCTCATGGGGGGTTAGTAGTTGAGACTAGTAAAATAGGAGGAAAAACTGTTGTTAACTATATTAAAGAGAGAAGTCAAATATTTTGAGCTTATAGTCAGTTATAGATGAATTTATAGCAACACACCTGTTATCATGAGCTGTTTGCCCTGTTGCTGAATATGCTCCTTACCTCAATCTGTGTGGCCCTTCAGCCCAAAATGAATAGACAAAGCTTTGAGGCTGGACTACTGCAGCATTGCCCAACCTCCTGCCTATAATACAGACAATTTTCTTTTTTATATTTATTAAATGGTCATATATATAGCGCTTGTGTACACTTAGGACCCTGCTCCCTGCAGCCCCACCCATGGGCAATGGAGCTCTACAAAACATATGTGTGTAATACACATCTAGTTGCTCAACAATAAGCCCTATTACCCCGAATATATCAGTAAGCCACTGACAGATAAACAGTTTAAAGATCCGGAGCTAAGGTACCCCATGCCATATTTTACCATAGTATGAAGTCAATAAAAGCTTCTGAAAAAAAGGTTGATGTTGGCTGCCTCTCACTGGGTGCATCCTACAATATCCACAATGATAGTGGAGTCTCTCAGAGAGCAAGACGTCTTTACTGTCGCTGTCACAATTGACATTGAAACCATTTTGTCCCAGCCAAGAAGGCAACAGAAAATTCCCCGACTCCATGCATACATGGTTGTTTGGATATCAGTGAGCCCAGCAGGGCCTGCAGAAGATGGAGGAGAGTACTATAGAATACTTGATGTCTTCTTGCCACACCCTGTCTGTCGGGCAAGACCTCTCTGCATCCAATTAGACGTATATGGTGGAAAGGCGATTGTAATCAGAAAGTCACATACTTCCAATATTTTAGGTATAATTTCCCGACAGACACTAGCTTGGTATTGTGTATATTTCTATTGACTGGATAGAAAAAATGCGTAAGACCATAAAGCTATATTTCCATTTATGTTTCTGTTAATCTTATTGTTATTGCTACATTCACATTCCTTTCTAAAATGAAGTATGATCCGTAATGGGAATATTGTTTTAGAGGATTCCTGGCTCTGTAGATGTAAGCCTCACAATTTTGTGGTGACAAAAAAGCACGACGGCCTAATAGACCTGCTCACATAGCCAGACAGTGGTGACCCTGGGCATAAACATTTTAAAGTACACTGTTTATCAACATTCGTATCTCATGCTGTTGGGTTTGTGACCTGGCAGTGTCAGGCGAGGTCCATGTTAATAGAGGCTGAACCAGGAGAGAAAGACCTGTCATTTGAAATGAGTTTATGGGGTCTGAGGTCTACTATGCGGGTATTTATTTATTCATGTGTATTTTTTGTACTTTTTGGGAGCTGCATAAAAAGCTGAATGTCTTTTTCTCTTACTACAAAGTCCTGGTCATTATTTCCTAAGTATGTTCAAAATACAGAGATTCATAAAGCAGATAAGCATCAGGGCCCAGCATGGGCCCTACAGTTTAACATGCTATATCAGCAATTAAAATAATACATTGTTACCATTAATTCTCACAGCTTGTTTATATGGCTAGTAAACATAAAGGGTCAACCCATATGAAGTCACTGGGACCTGGGTAGAGAACAGTATAGAGAAAAGTGGTCCCAGCATACAGTTCATTTAAAGCAAAACATTAAAGAAACACAATTAAACGAACAGCTCAAAAAAGTTCGAATGCCATTTAATCACACCGAATATGTTAAGATGTTTCAAATGGAGTCAGCAATTTTAAGCAACAATTTGTAAAGGTAAAACACGTGCCAAAGAGAGTGTATCGTCGATGTAACGTCTCCATAAATTGATCTTGCCAGAGAATGGATTGTTGTTGAAGATAAATAGGCGTTCAAAGTGGTCCATGAAGATTATTGCTAGATCAGGAGCAAAGGCTGCTCCCATGGCAACACCTTTAGTCTGAATGTAGAAATCTCCTTGGAAGATAAAGACATTTTTTTGCATGGCAATCGTCAAAAATAGAATTATGAACTCTGTTGGAACTCTCATAGGTGCTGGTCTGGTATTAAGGACTTCACTCATCACCTCCAGGGCAGGTATCTGGGGAATGCTGGTATAAAGGGACACGATGTCGCAGGTGAAAACATTGCTAGACAAGTTGAACAAGACTATAGAGGACTTTCACTCCCCTGAGTTAAAGAAGAAGGCTGATAAAGTGACCAAAGACATCAAGAATTTCTCTAAAGAAAGGGCTTATCCTTATCTAAGGGATGACTACACCACTGTTGGCAACCAGAATAGACAGAACACCTGGGGTAGGTTTAGGAGAAACCAACCTATAACATTCTCTGAATCCTCAGGGGGCTCAGACAACTCTGACACTCAACCAGGTCGCAGCCGGTCAGACAACCACCCAGGCCAGCCTTTTTTAGATCGAAGCGGCAAGGCAAAAGGTAGGAATTGGTACCAATACCCAAGGGAGCGACAAACGAGGAGAAAGCATTACCAGTGGGGCCCCCAACCATACTAGGTCAAGATATGAGCAGAATGGATGTCGTTCCCATTTTTAATCTATCTCAGCATGTATTATCATCATCAGAAATATCACTTCTAAATAAAGGTCTGTCATATGGTATTACAGAGAGGACAAATTTCTTTAACTTAAAGGCAGAATTATTTCAATTTTTCATGAAAATACGCCTGAAATTATTCTTCAAAGACAGAGAACCTATGTCACAAGACTCGGTGACGGGACTGAGACCAAAGTCAACCTTTTATCCCACTAATGCAATGATGCCGCCTGAACTGCTTACTTTTGAGAAGTTAGTCTTAGTGGGCTTAGACAATCTAAAAAACAATAGGCAGTACATACCCTATAACATTACATTACAGGAACGTCACGCACTAAATGTACTAAAAAATTACAAAACAATAATTCTTAAACCCGCCGACAAAGGGGGCGGTATTGTGGTCCAGGGCCGCAAAGACTATGATACAGAGATCCTGAAACAAATTGGTGAGGAAAAACATTATAAGAAATTGGGCAGTAACCCATTATCAGACATCAGAAATGAGATACTGAGAGTCACCACAGAGGGAATGAACAAAGGATACATAAGCAAAAAAGAGTTTGAGTTCCTGAATGCAGAGAATCCTAGAACCCCTGTCCTCACACACTCCCGAAGATACATAAAAGTATTACGAACCCCCCTGGACGACCCATTCTGTCAGGGTGCGGGTCCATCTTGGAGCCCATTGAGAGATACAAAGACTATTTCATCAAGGAGTTTGTCCCTGTACAAGAAACGTATGTGTGAGATACTATGTACATGATCAACCTGGTGGACGGTATGCCTTACGACATTGAATCTGACTGGTTAGCGACTCTAGACATTTCATCCCTTTACACCAACATACCACAAGATGAGAGTATACAGGTTATTGAAAAGTTGCTAGAGACAAGACCTAGGTCTACTCAGGTAGCCACTTCCTTTATCATTTAATTGCTTCGTATCGCCCTGCAAACAAATTATTTTGTCTCAGGTGGCAATTACTATCAACAGTGCTCCGGGACAGTACTTGGTGGGGAAACATGGCGGCGGGCTGACGCCGGTCACGCGAGCTCCCAACCCGAGAGGGGAGAGAAATGCAGTTACTACGGGAATATCTTGGAAAACAGCCTTCGAAACAGCGTGAAACGTGCAGGAAACTTCAACGCTTCATGACAAAGGAACAGATAAGATAAAATTTAATGTATAATAAGTTTGTATTTTGACAAAAAAAACGCGCTCACCCGGTTTACTTGAGCGGTCACCGCTTATGGCTTTAGATGCGGAGCTGCAGTGGGGAGTCTGGTATAATGCCGCACGTCTCTTTTGGAAGGCTTGTGCTGTGTTTACAGTGGCAGGCTTCCGGGTTGAGAGAGGCAGAGGGAGCACAGTGCGTGGATCATTGGGGAGGAGTGGATCCGCGAGTGGAGCTGGCAGCTGTACTGAAGACTTCGAGTGGCAATAGACGAAGTTTATGCCTAGTAGTGCGTGGATTGAGGGGCAGCAGAGTGTTATATCTGGAGGTGGGAGGTGTGAGAAGACCGGCAGATCTCAGGTACAGGGGCTGTGTGTGGGGATTTTGAGGCTGATGGAAAGTGAGCCCCAATGCTAGCGCCGCAGCCACAGCCACACCAAGAGCCACACCAAGAGGTCAGAGAGGGCAGAGGGACCAGAGAGAGAGTGGTGGAGATTGTGGAGATGGGGGGGTTTGGAAGCGAGGGTAGACCTCCCCCTAATTATATCTTTAAACAAGCCGGGAACTGCAGCAACTACAGAGGTGGGAGCTGAAAGTATGGCTAAAAATAAAACTGAAAATCCAGTAAAGAGCCGTTACCAGCTTCAATCACTTCCAGCGGGCAAGAATAAAGGAAAGGGAGGTAAGGGAGGAGGCAGTAGGGAGTTGCTGGTTGGTGGAGAGACTGTAGCAATTTCCCCCAAAAGAAGGCACCGAAGTCAGGAGGAAAGCGTAGATGTTGCGGCCCAAAAGGGGTGCGTGTACCTGCTAAACCTGCACCCTCTTTGAGATCCTACTTCAAAATTATGGAGCATGTCGAAAGCTCACAGGTAAGGGGGGATAAGCCACAAAATAAGCCACAAAACCCCTCACTTCCTTTGGAGAATCGATTTACTCCGCTGGCAGCGCTTACACTGGATGTAGAGCCACAAGCTGAAAATATAAGTCCTGAGACAACCCCCAATCCCAGTCCTGATTCTAGCCCTATTTGAATTGCTGGGACATTTGAAGGAACTACTAACTTGAGGCAGGCGGAGAACTCCAAGCAAAGCGAGGGTAATATAAGTGGTAATGGAGGGGAATACCTTATGGAGAAGATGTTCTTAACCCTACGTCAAGATATTTTCACAAAATTCGAGATATCTGAAATGAACCAAAAGGGGATCCGCGATATATGCAAGGTACTCGAGGAGAAGCTTGATGATCTTGCGCTGCGCACTGGAATATTAGAAGGGGAGGTTAAAGCCCTATCAGCAGTGGTGATTGGTAACTCTAAGGATATTGAGTCTCTAAGAAAACAGAATAAAACATTGCAAGATGATTTAGAACGGCTCAAAACTCAACCCAGACGTAACAACCTAAGATTCCTTAAAATTCCTGAGGGGGGCGAGAAAGGGGATGATAAGGCCTTTATATGTGGTCTCTTGAGAGAGGAAGTCTTGAATGATAGGCCATATATTGATTGGGAGAAGGAGATTCAGAGGGCCCACAGGGATCCTTTTAGGTTGAGCTCGGATCGGAAGACCCCCAGAAAGATTTTGATACATTTTCAAACTTTCGCTGTAAAAGAGTTAGTATTGGTACGGGCCTTGAAGGGGGGGTCTTTAAGTCATGATGGGTTTTCTTATCAAATCAGGTCAGATCTTGGTAAGAGGACTGCCCAGAGGCAGTGGGAACTGGGCACTAGAATAAATGAGTTGGCGAGTAAGGGTGCACAGGTCCAGCTAAAATTTCCAGCATTGCTAAGAATTATGTGGCGAAACAAAATGTACAATATAAGCAACCGAGAAGAAGTGGACATTTTTCTATCCCAGATGGCATGATGAGATATAAGATTTAGGTTTATGACATTAGGGTTTGAGCCATATAAAGAACATGTATTATGGTGTGGAAGAATGTTATAGATTGGCTGTTTTCTTTGTTTGTATTTTTACTTTCCATATTTATTTCTTGTTTTCGGAAGTCTCTCCTCTCTGGGAGGGATGGGGGAGATCACAAAGGGCGGAGTGTATCACCCCAGGTCTGGAGAGGGGTTTCCCGGGGGAAGGGGGGATTGGGGGGCACTGGGTGTAGGGGGCAGTGGGAGAAAAAAAAATAGTCCTCATCTGCTTATCTTTTGAAGGGGAAGAGATAAGAGCTGATACGATTATGGGCCGGAACCAAGATTATAGGGTAAGAATTGGCATCTTAGGTTTAGAAAATGGATACGTTAAAAGTAGTTAATTTCTTAACTTGGAATGTGAACGGGTTGAGATCTAGGAGGAAAGTATTGAGGGTTATGGAAATTCTAAAGGAAAGCGCTGGCCAAATTATATTATTACAGGAAATACATCTTGAAAGTATTGAATGTAGACAATGCTTTGATAAGTGTAGATGGGTTCAGGAGGTAGTATGTTCTGACCAGATGGGGGTACTAGAGGAGTTGCCATTATCATTAAAAGTAATAATGGAATAAGATTAGTCAAATATGAAACTGATTGTTCAGGCAGATGGTTATTGGCGACTCTTGCAATTCAAAATAGACCTCTGGCATGCGCAGTATATTATGGGGCAAATAATGATAACCCTGAGGCTTTAATTAAGATGGAATCCTGTTTATTAGAAACAACAGCACCTATTGTGATGGGAGGAGATTTTAATTTAGTTATAGATAAAGGATTAGACAGGACCTCAAAAGTAAAGTATACAAATCCACCAAAATCATTTTCCATGATAAAAAGCATGATGAAGAAGTTTAATTTGATTGATATCTGGCGTACTAAGTGGAGGGAGGTCAGGGAGTTTACTTTTTATTGCAAAAAGTACAGATATCACTCCCATATTGATTATTTTTTAGTGGATCTAGAGCTGTGTGGAGATGTAATTGAGGTAACACATACTACCGCGGTAGTAGCGGATTATTCTGCTGTTGCCTTGGCGCTGACGATACAGCAAAAGGAGGGGAAGAGAAGATGGACAGTAGATAGGACCATTTTTTTAGATGAGGGGGTGGTTAGAGATTTAAGAGAAAGATCAGATGTATATCCATGCAAATATAGGATCGGCGGGATATCAAATAGTCTGGGATGCCTTTAAGGCCTACTTAAGGGGGGTTTAGAGATCCATAATGGTAGGAAAAAAAAGGGAGGAGAAACGAGAGGATGAGCATAAATTTGAAGAGATCAAGATAAAAGAAAGGGAATTACAGAGGGCCTCAATGGAAGATATGGATAAAGTTCAAGCCCTGAGCAAAGAGCTAGAGGGGCTACAGGCAGTATTTCAAGGGCGGATCGATAACAAAGTATCTGATAAATGGAAAGCCAGTAAGCTCCGGCACTTTGCTTATGGAGAAAAATGCAGCTCCCTACTAGCTTGGAAGGCCAAGGTGGACAGAGCTAGAAATACTATTCGAAAGCTTACCAGTAGAAGCTCAGGGGAATTACTGCATACCAATGTTGATATCTATCGAGAGACCTGTAGTTTTATGAGAGATCTATATAGAGAGAATATTCAACCTGATCTAGAGGCCATTACTGAGTGGTTAAGATTAACGACTCTCCCTCAGCTAACTAATGAACAACAGAAAGCCTTAGAAGGGGAGTTTACGGATGGAGAGATTAGAGTTCAGTGTAAGAGAATGGTAAAGGGGAAAGCTGCAGGGCCAGATGGCCTTCCAGTAAAGGTTTTTCTATGTATTATGGATACAATAATTCCAGTTTTAAAAGTTCTGTTTAAAGCAATTTATATTAGTGGGGAGAATGCACCTGGGTCGTGGTCAGAGGCTATAGTAACTTTGATTTTAAAACCAAATAAAGACCCAAGGAGAGTTGACTCATATAGACCGATTTCCCTACTAAATTGGGACTACAAGATCTTTTCCGGTGTCATAGCAGATAGGGTAGCTAAGGTTATAAAACAGGTTATCCATCCCAATCAAAGAGGCTTTATTCCTGGGAGACAACTCAACGAATTAACCTTTTAGCTGGTAGGAGTGGTAGATATAACTGAGACACGGAATGTTCCTCTTACCATAGTAGCGGTTGACGCAGCAAAAGCGTTTGATCAGGTGCATTGGGCATATTTATGAGGGTCCTTACGTAGCTTTGGATTTCCACAGAATATAGTTATGGCGGTGCAAAAGTTGTACTATGGTCCAAAAGCTAGGGTCTTGGTAAATGGGGAGTTGTTTGACTGGTTCAACATTTTTAGGGGCACAAGGCAGGGTTGTCCCCTGTCCCCACTTCTTTTTAACTTGCACATAGAGCCTTTGGCAAATTTGATTAGAGCAGACACCACTATCCTTCCTTTTAGATCAAATGATTTTGAAGTCAAATTAGCTTTGTATGCAGATGATCTAATGTTGTATACAAGAAACCCACAGGATGCAATTCCGAACTTAATTAGGAAGGCAGAGCCATTTGGTCAGGTCCCTGGTTATAAAGTAAATATAGATAAAACCAAGATAATGGAGTGGAACCAGGACCTAAAGAGCCATGGGGTAACAACTCAAATATGATACCTAGGGATTTTAATTACACAGAGGATTGAGGATATCACAAAAATTAACTGGAAGAAAACGAGTCAGGAAGTGGCAGGGCTATTGTTAAAATGGGCAAACCTCCCCTTAAATATATATGGTCGGGTGAATTTGATAAAAATGATTATCCTTCCAAAAATCACTTTCCTTTTTAATTCTATTCCTTTAACTTTTAGGAAAGAAGACAGCCAAACTCCAGGGTAAAATAGGAAGTTTCATTTAGGCATCAAAAGGTCCCAGGATATCCTGGAAGAAGTTGAGGAGAAGATTGGAGGTTGGGCGGATTGGCACTTCCTGATCTGTTAGTATATAGTTTTGCTTTTCACTTTAAAAATGTACGCATGTTGGCAAATAAGATAGATAAGTCATCTATAGGCTCACTTTTTGAGGCTATGCTCGAGGATATCCCGCATGGTCAACGGCATTTTCTTTTTAAAAGCGGAGACTTTAAGTTTTTTAAGAAAGTATGATTGAAGGTTTTGAAGGCTGCTTTGAGTACGTGGATGTATGTGGGAAAAATACTGAAAGTTCCTTATTTCTCGAGTTATGCCCCAATATGGGATTCTCCCGGAACCCCTGAATGTCTGAGGGACCAGCTTAGTCAGCCTCCGAAATCAGGGGGTATCTACTATTGGGCTGATCTTAAGCAGGGATTAAATATGATGAGTTGGGAAGCTCTGAATAATTTGTGTAAGGGGCAGCTAACTAGATTTAAATATTATGAATTAAGTTCCTGGTGGGCTACACAAGATTAGGTGGAGGACGAAGAAACAAAATTTAGTCAGGTGACGAGAATTGATCAGTGGAAAAGAGAGATGTAATTTTGGTACTGGGCCCTTTTGGAAACAGACAAGGAATTAGAAACTGAAATCATAAAACTCTGGGGTCAGGATTTTGGAGAAGAGGATTTGATGCAAATGTGGCGGGACTCCAACGACATTCTACGAACAGTAGTTAAACCTGCACCACTTAAAATAAATCACTTTTTTACCACCTATAGAGTGTACTGGTTACCTGCGAAGTTATCTAAGATCACCAGCATCTCGTACAACTGCGCTAGATGTATGCTCATAGCGGCAGATGATATCCACCTATTCATGTCATGTCTAAAAATATCTTCTTATTGGAACTCAGTTTGTGACTTTATTAGGGAAACAACTGTGATGCAGATTACAGTTTGTACTCGCCTGATTTTTTGGGGGTTAAGTTTGAAGGAAGATGTGCAATCTTCAGCGTGCAACAACATTTTTTTGTTTTATGTGATTCTCTTGGCTAGACGGGAGATATGTAGACTATGGAAATCAGGAAGCACACCATTGTTTATTGAGGTCCATATGTATGAAAGCAAAAATTAGTCGCAAACGCTGCTAATCGCAAAAAGCAGCGTTTGCGACTGATTTTTCGCAATTCCACATGTATGACACACATCTTTAGCGAAAACATAGAAATCGCTAATTTAGCGATTTCTTAGGCTGCGAAACAACAGTTTTGTGATTTTCCATGCGATTTCTTAAATTGCGATTTCTCAACCCAGCGAAATTCGCTAAAAGGATATCGCAAAATAAGAATTCGCTGACACATGTATGAAAAAATCGCAAATTGCGAATTCACGAAATTCGCTAATTAAGAAATCGCTATTAACACCAATTGCATGCAGGTGGTAAACTGGTGCAAGGTACTTAAACCACCCCACAATGCAACAGACCCACCCACAATGGCTGCAATGTTTGTGATAGCCAGGAGGCTGCGTATTCGGGCTCTTGCACAGAGGAGAATGAGACAGGAACGTATATTCAGGCTGCGCATCACTCTGTTCCAGCACACTGAAGAGGACATCTATGACAAGTACAGGCTGCACCCACAGACCATAATGGACCTGATTGAGGAGCTGAAACCCTACTTGGAACACCCTACACGCAGGACACAAACAATTCCCACACATGTGCAGGTCCTGTCCTCCCTGCACCTCCTGGCATCAGGGAGTTTTCAACGGGTAATAGCGGAGGTTGGTGGGGTGTCACAGAGTGCACTTTCGCGCTTTTTCCATGCCTTTCTAGATGCAATGCTACAGAGGCTATCACGTCACATATACTTCCCCACCACCCAACAGGCATTACAGCAAACAAAACTGGACTTCTACCAGATTGCACGTTTCCCCCACGTCATTGGCTGCATCGATGGGACCCATGTGGCCATCACACCCCCATCAGCAACTGAATATGTCTACAGAAATCGGAAATGCTACCATTCCCTCAATATACAGATTGTGTGCAACGCAAAGTATCTCATCTCAGACATCATACCCAAATACCCCGGCAGTACACATGACTCCTTCATCTTCAGACACAGTGGAATACACAGACGTCTGAGTGCTGGAGAGTTTGGGGAGGGGTACCTGCTAGGTAAATACATGGCACACATCAATACATCCACTACATCACTTGAGGGGGGGGGACATTGACTTACCTATTGTGTTTGTCCATGCAGGTGACAGTGCCTATGCAGTGCGCGACTTCATCCTGACCCCATATCTGGATCCTGCAAATGCAAGTGAGAGGAGCTACAACAGGGCACACAGATCTACACGCTGCGTCATTGAGCGTACCTTTGGAATCCTGAAGAGCCGCTTCAGTCGCCTGCATAAAAGTGGAGGCGCACTGCAATACAGCCCTGAGACCTGCTGTAAAATCGTGGCAAGCTGTGCTATGCTACATAACATGGCAATGAGGAAAGGCACCACAATTGATGTGACCGATACAGACACATCGGATGAAGAGCGCCCTGCTCCCCCTGCCAGACCTGCAGCAGGAGTTGGGGCAGCTGCTGGACGCCAGAAACGGACAGAGATCACACAAAGCTACTTCTAGGTGAGTAATGATGAAATGAGACAACAAAGCTTGATGATGTGTGAAGTGTTTATTCACACTTCACATTAAAGAAATAGTAGCTGTCCCCAGCACATGTTGTGCACACAGTGCAGGTAAGGCACAAGTAACTGTGCAAACAGCATTGTAGGGTTCATTCACCCGTGTTGCTGTAAGTGTCACCGCACATGTTCACCTCCTACGGGGACGTCCAGGCTGAGTGCCCCCCATGGTGTTCCCTTGTCCATGCGCCCTGTCTGGCACTGCGTCGTCTTTCCCCTGGCAAGGTGGGAGTGACGCTGCTCCGACTTGAGGTGTCCTCACTGTCGGAAGAGGCCATGAGTGCGCTGCCACCAGCATTGGCCGTCTGCAGCTGCTCCACAGCAGTGGTTACCTGCGCAAGTCCTCAGGCTATATCCTGGCAGCAGTGCGCCATCTCGACCTGCATAGTTACGCTTCTGCGTGTGAGGGTGCTGGTGCAGAGGCGGTTCACGGCCTTCGTGAAGTTGTGGAGGCGTGCATTGGCACGTCGGCCAGCCCTGTCATTGGCGGCTTGGTTTTGCCTCAAAGTGTCACAGAGCTCACGGATCGCCCCTGCCATGGCCATGAAGCCCTCCCCCATGTTCTTCTGCTCGTTGTGTATGCGGCATAGCTGCCTATTTATTGATCTCAGTGCTTTGCTTTTCAGGCGCTGTTCCAGCAGCATGCTCTGTTCCAGGCCTGAGAACACGGATCCTTCTGCTTCAGTCTCAGTGCTGCTCCTGGGCCTTGATCTGCATGTGTCCTGTTGTCTACTCCTTGGCCTTTGTGTGTCATGAATGGGCATGTGTGACACACCCTGACTCCCCTCTCTCCTGTCGGTGCCATCCCCTGTGGCAGGTAATTCATCCTCAAATGGAGGCAGTGGGGGCACATGTGCGCGCTTCCTGCGCTGTATAGGCTGCTGCTCAGTGTCGTCACTGGAGTCCGCAGGGTGTGCAGGCTCCTCTCCCTCTGCGCTGTCTTCTTGTGCCCTGGAATGTGCTGTGGATGTAAAGGGGACTACATGAGTTTGTGTTATTGTCTGCATGTGGCAATCAATAAAGTTCCTACAGTTTTTTTTGGCTAACCTCTGACACTGTAACATTCACTTATCCCCAACCCACATGTTGCATTAAATTTCCTTTGTCTCATGGACACACTGTCAGACATAGTACTACGAGTCCCATGATGCATTGCTGGGTGTGCTGTAAGACCTGGGCTGGAATGAAATTTTGGGAGTTTACTATGCGCATTTGGGGAAGTGTGCATGGGATGGGGAGGAGTGCAGATTGATTTTGCATGTATCTTACCTTGACTGCTGGATGCAGGGTCGGAGCTGTCTATGTCAGCCACACCACCAACGCTCTCAGGCAGGAGAGTTGACTCCCCAAGCTCCTCATGGGGTGTTGGCTGCTCTGCAGTGGATGGTCCTCCTCCAGTCTGATTTGCGTCCTTCAGTCTGGCTGCCACCCTCTCCTTGGACCTCTGGCGCATGTCGTGCCACCGCTTGTGCAGCTCTTCGATGGTACGAGTGGTGACTCCCACTGCATTCACCTTATTTTGTATTTCAAGCCATATTTTCCTCTTCCTCGCCTCTGGGACACGCAGTGCCTTCTTGCCGAAGAGGAGCTCATGGCTGCAGACCATCTCCTCAATGAGGACCTCCTGCTCCTTTTCTGAGAACTTATGCTTTCTCTTCCTCTTCTCTGCATCCTTGCCCTGCTGTTGTTTGGTGGAATCCCCTGGGATGCCTCCTCACACTCCCCAAGCAGCCTCTGGGTGTGGCTCAGGTGAGCAGGTGCAGGAAATCACTCAAGTTTCCTGTTTGTGATGTCATCAGCCTGCACCTGGATTGCAGATTCCCGTTTTTGCGATTTCTTAATTAGCGAATTTCGCTATTAAGAAATCGCAAAACGGGTGTCTGAGAATAATTTGCGATTTTTAAGAAATCGCAATATATTTGCGATTAATTTTTTACATCCCGCTTAGTGAATCTCAATTTGCGAATCGCAAAATATCGCAAATTAGGATTCGCTAAACGGGAGTTTGATACATATGCCCCTGAGTGCCTTAGAAACATAATATACACCAGTGAGTCTGATATGGCATGTGATCCTACAAGTGGGAGGACAATTTGGGCTCCATTGCTGAGGTGGAGAGAGAAGGAAACGTGAGTCCTATGATTAAGCCAATTTTGCTGTCGGCTACTATTTTCTCCTACTGGCGGTATCGGTGGGTGTAGGAGATGGAAGTGGAATAAGCAGTACGTTTGTGGGTCAACACTTAGGATCGCCTTATGGGTCACCGGTCAAGCCCCCCCTTGTAAGACCTAGAGGGATCAGAGTACACCCTAACAAGAAGGTTAGCAGAATGAGGACACACAAAAAAAAAACAGTGCTCTGGGACTAGCATGGGAGCCGTTTTTGTGCCAAACTTGGCCAACATTTACATGGAAAACCAAGTGTGCAAGGGAACCAACCCTTCCTGCTGGCAGGAGCACAATTCTAATAACAATTACATTGTTATCAACAGGTTTAAATTGAAGTTTTCATGAAGTTTACACACTGAGTAAAGTTCATAATTTCACTCTGTGATTTTTAATGTTCTTTTTATGGTACATTTTATTCTTTAAGTCACTCGGTGCATGGTTTGTTTTGTTAATCCACTAGAAATGTGTGTGTTTATGTTGAGCAACCAATGTGGACTGCAAGACAAATAGCCTCCCTCTTTTATTTTTCATCTGTAGAGCCCTGGTTAGTGACCCCTGACAAAGGGTCATGTTCTGACCCGAAATGCATTGGGTTTCTAAATTTGCCATGGATTGAATTTGAAGGGCTGTCAATGAATACCATGGATTGAATGGAATTTGATGCTCCTAGTGACTGAAAAGAACATTAAAAATTACAGAGTGAAATTATGAACTTTACTCAAAGTGTGTAACCTTCATGAAAACTTCAGTTTGAACCTGTTGATAACAATTTATTTGTAATTAGAATTGGGTTCCTGCCAGCAGGAAGGGTTGTTCCCCTTGCACACTTGGTTTTCTTTCGTTTCATAGACCCCATTGGACACAGCTCATTGGCTATGATGCACACCTGATTTAAAACCATCCATAGAACTTCTTGTCTAAATGGTTGTACTGAGTGCACTTTGGCAACATTGTTTTATTTAACATTTACAAGGGCCATGTAGAACAGAAATTTGCCCTCAATGTCACCAACATGTACCGTTCCAACATTAAGTGTTGGAATAGGTACATAGATGACATTTTTCTCATCTGGTCTGGCAGTGAGACTGAATTCAACAGCTTTGTAATGTACCTCATTAGCATTCACACACATTTGACTTTTACCTCCACTGTACATAAGTCCACCATAGCCTTCTTAGATATTAATATCCAGCATACTGATGGGACACTGTACACTTCCCTCCACAGGAAGCCCACTGAGAGGAACACGCTTTTATCATATAGAAGCCATCATCCTCACGCACTACGGGATGGGTTACCCTTTGGTCAGTTACTGCACCTGGGCAGAAATTGTACACATAAGGAGGATTATATGCTGGAGGCGGAAACACTGAAAGCTAAACTAGTGGCAAGAGGGTACCCTAATAGATTAGTAAAGAAATCATTGAAACGCGCCCTTTTCTGTCCAGGGGGGGTATCTTCTAACCACTAGAGAGAAAGCCTCAGTTGACAGACTTATCTGTGTCACCACATTTGGAGTACACACTAACAAAGTTCGCAATCTTATAACAAAAAACTGGGATATAATCAAACGTATTGACACAGAGATTGACACCCCCATCTTTTCCTTAAAGCGGGGTAAGAACATTAGGGATCACCTAGTCAGATCATCCACTGAGACTATTGTGCAAAAAACCAACACATTACAGTCCACATGGGTCTTACCAGATATCAAAGGGCACCACAAATGCGGCAATTGTGTCTCCTGCACCTTCACATTTAACACCAGTACTTTCGAACACGCAAATGTGAAGCACACACTGGAATTATTTTCCAATTGCAACACACGAAATGTGGTGTATTGCATTTGGTGCCTGTGTGGTCTGCCATACATTGGACAAACTCAACAACCAGCTAAGGCTCGCATTGGACAACATCGCAGCTGTATACTGTGCTCTGTTGCCAATGCCCCCTTGGTGTCTCATTTCAATGAAAAAAATCACACTGCTGAAGATATTAGGTGATAAGTAATTGACATTGTCTGAAAGAGGTGGAAACATTTAGCAGATTCTACAGCGTCTTGAATGTCGTTGGATAGAGCGAGCCAATTCCATAGCCAATGGGCTCAACTCCGCCAAAGAATGGCGAGGCTTTGTGACCAAATTAACACACTAATTTAGGTTGCACACGATTAAACAATAGGTACCCTGTACAGCACACCCACAGGTATACACTTGTATGATTACACACCAGCTTGTATATAGTTCTTGCCACCTGTCATATCCCTACGCTGACTGAACAAACTTTTGAGTAGAGACCACACCTGGACATCCACGAATACAGATGTGTACAAATCAAACTGTTTGATACATTCATTCATTATCGTGACTGTAAATGCCCTGTGTTTGGGCACATGCATCTAGTTCCACACTCTAGCGGCCTCACGAGTGTACGTTCGATTATGCAATTATTTATATATTTTTCAATATGTGCATGTATCCTACTTAGTGTAATTATTAATTATATATGAACTTAAGAAAAATGTATGTAGTGCCATATGTGTGCGGCTTTTCACCTATGCAGTATGTTATCCGGTGATTCATTACATGATACAGCTAACCCCTGAGCTGCCGTTTTTTCGGGACCGGTTTCAAACACGAACTGTCAGCCCACTAGACTTGCTCAAATCATTGCACACAAGGCCCTGTGTGGTCTCAGCTGTTGTAACAGTTATTGGAAAGACGGTGTGAAAACATACAGCCTACAGTAGTTTACCAATTGTCAATGTTACAAATATGTCTTCTTCAGCATAATATTTGTTCCATACCAAACACTGCTACCGTTAGCCACCCTTATTCTACACAAGTGAGAAATCATTAACGTGCCATAAATATGTCAAACGTACCGCTTCACAATTGTTTACGAAGTAAGGTGGAGACAATATTAAACCTGCTCGCAATAGCCCACACAAAGCCACCTTGCAAATCTCTACTTTTCTATTTCTACTTTCTATACTTTCTTTTTTCACTTCTATATTGACCCAAACCTCAGGAATTTCTTCTCTTTTCTCAATTTGACACTGGAAACGGATAACACCGCCAGCAGCAATCACTAGTGATGCCTGCAGGTCAATCTGGTTTCAGCGGTACCTCGCTCTATCTAAAGGCGAGACCAGAACCCGCTCATTGTCATCTGGCCACCCCAGTAGACGGACACATGCTGTCATGCTGCCCACACGTTGGACCGTCACGTGCTAAAGGAACTCCAGTTTTTATCAAGGTGAGAATGTGGCAGTACAGAGATGTGCCCATATGGACATCCTCACAATTAATTTGATCTAATTCTTTATTCATGATATTAGATCATGCACTAATCCCCTGATTCCTGTTATTTCACAGGATTCATTTCACTAAAAGACCCATGCAGACAGACTCACGCTGTCGGCTGTAAGCACGCTAATATTGAACGCGTGCTGCAAACACTGTAATCGGGTAAGAATGCCTGTCTCCGCCTGAACGCGATGTGCCTCACTACCATTTAGCGCCGAATAACACCCAGTTATTTCACAATCCCTGCTATTTACAGGTTACGGACTACCACATTGCCCTTGTGAACATATCAGCGGCATGAGACAAAGGTCAGCGCACCAGCATTTCCTGTGCACTATGGGTATTCCACTTCATTGACTCCAGTAAGAATACCTCCTATGGGCTCTTTTACAGAATCCTACACCACGCATGATTTGATGGGGTTTCCTATTTTCCACAGAGTTCCAAATCATACTACCAGTCCACACACGCTGTAGTGTGTCATCGCTTCATTCTAAGCACAGTGCTACCCATTGATTGCCAGCCCTTCCTCACCCTCACTTGGGGGTAAGTTCTTTACTGATAAAAAATATAGGTAGTGGTACTCAGACCACTATGACCAGCAATTCCTGATGATCAATCGGTTGAACCATTTTTCTCTATTTTTCCCTCTCACATAATCAGTACCCGGCTGGGTTTCCTTGTGAGTATCTTGTTTCTATTTCTATCACTCACTTGTGGCACTCACACTTCATGCAGCTGTGCAGTCTATCTACCGGGTACCCTTGAACTGAATGCCTTTTTACCCCAAGTTCTCGCATTGGTGCCAATTTATGGGCTACACACTTACATAATCCTTCTCTTCCTAGATGTCCCTACATCCTTAGGTCCTGATGAGACCCTCCACTGCACAAAGGGTTGAAACGTCGTTGACATAAAGAGAAAGCGAACCATTAAACCAGCCCGTATCACTGTATATAGTCGCGGTTCATTCTTTGTATATTTGACAATGGTCAACTTTTATAACACTTTTGGAAACCTTGTAAAAACTGTCACAAATATGTCACCAATACCTTAGGTTCCTGTTTTCACTGGGGACACTACGCACAATTGTTCTCATTTTTTCATTGTATATATCATTTTTTGAATTATAAAACAACTGTGTTAAACTGGGTGGATAGATGAGTGGTTGGGTGGAAGGATGAGTAAAAGGATGGATGATTGGATGTCTGAGTGAAAGGATGGATGGATGACTGAATTAAAGGGAAGATGAATAAATGAGTGCAAGGGTGGATGGATAGAGTGAAGAGGATGGATGAATGACAGAAAGTATGGATGGGTGGATTAGTGAAAGGGTGGATGGAGAGATGGATGAGTGAAAGGGTAGATAGATGAAGAGATAGATTTTGTGATGGATGCATAGGTTTGAAGATGGATGGATGGATGGAATGGCAAAAGACTGAATAATAGCCAAAAGAATGAATGGATGACCAAATGTAAAAGTGAAATTGTAGATATCAGCAGGTGAATGGAAGGATGAATGTATATATGCTTGGATGGAAGAGACAAGAGAGCTTTTTAGGTTAGGGTTGTGATGACTTGCTTTGTTTGCTTGATGCCATAAGAGCTTTGATTCGAACTAGCGGGTATATTAATTTTCTGGCTATTCCCTTGGCTGTAACCTTGCTCTCCTAGGCACAGGTGGTGTTTCTGTAAAGTTTATTTGCTACATAGACCCAGGCAGGTTGGAGTAAGGTTGAGGGATCTATAGGGCATGGCCCCAGTGGTCATCTCTTGAGCTCAAGTGATGGGAAAAATCTCCCCCTTTCCATATTGAGCAAGGAAGAGAGCTCAGAAGACTAAGGCAGCCTTTGTAGAGATCTTTGTGTATAACCTGGTGCATTCATTTCTCAAATACATTTATTTTTAATAAATAACACTCATTTTTACCTCCTACGTACTGAACTCCTAGATGTGGAATATTAGTTGCAAGGCACAGTGGAAACAGTCACTTACGTCTGACAGTTTTTTATTTACATATTTTAAGCACAGCTGTTTCTTTGCCCATGGTTTCGTTTCCCATGATAAGTGTAATGTTAGTACTTATGAGCTTTGGGCATGGTCTCATCCACAGATTTGGCCCTCATGGAATCAGTTCAGCATAGGGCAAATTGCTGGGCTTGTAAACATAATCCGCTCAGATTCATGCACCTGCTGCTGTACTTTACATTGATTTAAGTGTCTGACTAGTATTGTTCATTTCCCTTCAGTTGTTCCATTGACTTTGACTCCAGCCATACTTGCGATTTCACAGATTGCATCAGTTCATGGCATGTAGTTTTCCTGGGTTGACATCGGTGTGTAACAAAATGATACTGTAAACTGGTGCATTTCCATTTGTTTGAAGAATTCACTTTCAAATTTGTATTTTGTTCAATTGCTTCCATTTAAAATGTTCATTGTGTGGCAACTGTGCACACAATTTGCAGTAGCGGAAATGAAGCAATCTTTACATACACACAGACAAAAACATACATACACTCTCTTCCTGTTTTAACAGTCCTAAAAAATGTTAATAATTTTACAAATGATTGCTTTCTCTCACTTAGTTCTCCTATCAACCCACACTCCTCTCCCTTTCCACTGCCCCTTCAGCCCCTCTCATGCACCCTGCTTGTCACATAATGTATTTTAACATGATTTGCTAGTGTGATTGTTGTAAAATATGAAGCTCACCCCCCCAATCTTACTGACCATGCTGTGCCCCGATGGAAGTCTGTACTTGCATGCTGCAAAGCCGAAAAAAGTAAATTTGCATAAATAAAATAATTAGTTTGCAAGGGGGTCATAGATCAGGCAGTAGTTTGTGTCACATTCATAACCTGACAGCACTATATAACTACACTTTCACAATTGCTTTATTAACCTTCATACTTTCTCACATTTTCTTGAAAATGTACCATTTGACTATTCTTTTAAAAAAGAATTCAAGGAGGATAACACCCTGAACCCACCTTATGACAGTCGGGCTCGCTCGCTCGCCACTGGGCATTCATCTTGAACATTTATGCCTACCACTTTCAAATGTCACCAGATGCCACTGCTAGTAGGCCTGCAGCACTGCTTGTGCCACACACAGAAGTAGCCTTTCAAACCTGTCTCATGCCTGCCACTGCAGGTCCTGCATGCACAGTTTACTGCCACTTTGACTTTGCATTTAAAACTACTTGCCAAGCCTCAAACTCTCCTTTTATTACACATAGATCACCCCTAAGTGCACCGGTGTGATGCTGCAGGAGGACTGCCAAACTCATAATATGCTCCCTAGTCTAAAAAACTCCAAGTGGTTTACAGTGTGCTCTGCTCCGCTTTAAAGAATTTTGCAAAATGTGGGGCTTGGTAATGAACTCTTGTTGGAAAGTGGGTTATTGGTAAGGGCAAATGTAGGTCTGCCACTGGCAATAAGGCCACTAACACATGATAGGACTCAGCATAGGTCTTGGAAAATTATTCCTATGCTCAACCCTTGGTAACGTGGCTGCGAGCAGACAGGCTTAACTTCAAAGACAGGTATGTAAAGCATTTAAAAACACCATTTCAGTAAATAATTAAGACACAACACATAATACAAATCCAACACCAATTTATACAAATAGGAAATATGTTTATCTTTAAAATGACACCAACATGACAAGAATCCAATGTAGGGAACCGGAGATATGAATTTTCAAAGATTTTATAAAATATAGCACTTAGAAGATTATAGCACCATATTATGATACCTGCTCGCGATAGACCGGACAAAGTCAAAGTTTCAGGCCGGGCACGATGAAGCCCTGAGAGGCTACAGCTCCCGGCAGGTCCTGGTCTCAATTTCTACCTTCACACTTAGAAACTTTTCTGGAGCTTTTCTTCCCGAGGGTCCTCAAAGCTCCCAGCCAGTCCGGATCCGGTGAGGGTTCGCTGGCTTGACTTGTGACGAGGTCCCGGTCAACTTCCCTGGAGCAGACGTAGAAAATATTTCAAGATTGCTTCAGCAGGACAACCCAGGAATCCAGGTCGACACACGATGGAAGGCAGGAGGCTTGGCTCTCGCGGTTGCTCTTGGTCCCCTTTTCTACGAGCGGACTTAGAAACCTTTCTGGAGCTTTTTCTCGCAGGGTCTCTCGATGCTCCTCATGTAGCCGGATCCGGTGAAGGTTTGCCAGCTTCAGATTTCTCCTGGTCCCGGTCAATCTCTGGAAGTTGAAGCTATGGAGCTTTTAGCAGGACGAACCTGGTTGGCTTGGACGGCTTGCGGTTGAAGGCAGGCGGCCTGGCTGGCCAGGTTGAGTCGGTCCCTCTATGGAGCTTTTTTCAAAGTTGCTCCAAAGTTCTCCAAACTTCTTGAACTTCTTCCTTTAGTTCCTCAAGGGGTCCCAAAGTGTCTCACACTTACTCCAAGGGTCTGGAAGCTCCAAGATGGTCCTTGAAAGTTAAGGACGTCAGGTCCCAAAATCCACTGGTACAAAACCCTTACAAATCCACTGATGGTTCTCCAAGGTGAAGATTTAGTTGGTGATGTTCCAGTTGAGCTCTTTTAACCTGTAGCATTCAGGGAGTCTACTCTTTAGTTCGTTTTCAGCAAAATAATCCACTGGGCTGTAGTTTCAGATGGTGCAGTTTTCAGAGGTCAGACCTCAGAAATCTTTGTTCAGCAAAACATCTCAGCAGGGCACTTCTTGCTTCAGTAAGTTTCAAGCAGCAGATCTGGAGGGCTCTGCCCCTCTCAGATATTTATTCCAAGTTCTCTGGGTCATGCAGGAGGTAACTTCTGACCAATGGGAGCAGGGTAACTCCTGAAAGTTATGACCACATCCTGTAGAGTGTGGCATTATTTTGTCACAGAGTGCATCAAATCTTCCAAATCCATAAGGACTGATTTTCCAGCAAGGAGGTAAGAGCTGGCTAAACACACCCCTAGGATGGCTAATTTACTTAAACTCTCCCCCCTGCATCTGCTCATACCTTCCTTAATCCTACCATCTGCCTGAGGTGGTAAGTTCAGAGCTGTAAATGACACTGGCCTCTGCTCTATTCTTTGAAGACCATGGTTTACGACTCCTCCCCCTGGCCTGGCATTCCTATGGAACAGCACACTGCACTCCCAGCAGAGCTGGTCAACCCCTGGGGCTATTTATCACCTCTACAATGCAGGATGGCTAATCCACTTAACTCTGACCAATCAGGGCAGACCACTGGAAGGCTGAATTTGGATTTACAAACAAGAAAGTCTTATAACTTCTTGTCTGTACACTTTAGGAGAAATTTAACAATATGATATTGTTGGATGTAATAATACCATTCTGGGAAGTCTTTGAATGGCATGTCTAGCCCTCTCCTATCCATAGTTATTAATCAATAACTTCCTACCATGTTAACCTATGTAACAGGGGATTTGCAATGGGAAAATGACTTGGGCCATTTTTCCAGCACCAGGACTTACAAAAATATATTTTATAAGTACTTGTCTTATATCTACAGGAACCCCACCCCCATGTGCAACTAGGGGAGACTTTTGGGGTTCTGAACCTGTAAAAATATTGCAGATCCTCCCTCTACAGTGCTCCTAGCATCAAAGTCGAATTTGAGTAGGGCCGTACCACAATGTGGGGAGTGAAATGTGAAATTTCACTTTACACAGGCATATAAAAACTCATTTTATAAGGGTGTACCTTATAACTACCTGACCCCCACCCCTGTGATACCTAGGGGAGACCCTGGGGGTCCATAATATGCCAAAATATTGTAGGTTATCCATTTTAAGTGCCCCAAACACCAAAGTTGAGTTTGGGCACAATTTACTTTTTAAAATCAGCCCTGGCACCCAGTGCTGCTTCTAAACTGACCTCAGGCTTCAACAGTGCACACATGCAAGTGCAAAAAGAGCTGCTGGCCTCAAAACTGCCATGCCCCAGGGTACTGAGGACTTTTAGGTAGTTTCAATCCCCCTGCCCTATTATATACTAGGGACTAATAGGGTAGGTCATGCCAATCACAGGGGTACCCCACCATCCCATTGCGTACCCTATTGTATGTAGGTGTTTTAACTGTATTGTAATGTATCTCTTTCAGCATAGCACTGGTCCTGGGCCTGGTTAGGCAGAGCCCAGAGTCAATCAGAGTCAGTTACCACCAGCATCAGTTAGCAAAAAGTTGGGGGGTGCCCAGGGCACAGGATGACTTTGCAACAACTTTGATAAGTCTAAACATATGACATCCAACCAGCATAAATCGTATAGGAAAACTGTAAGACTGAGAGACAAGCCATTGGAAAAAACTGATGTCTTCAGCCATTTGGGTATAGCTCTAGCCTCAAATATGTGCTGGAAATATCAAGAAGAAATCATGGTTTTGAAATGTCATCAAATCGCTGGAGTACTGCTCAAAGAATGTAACTGCTCCTTTTTCAAGCCCATTAGCACAGTCCTTCAAATTTATGATGCTATTGGTTTGGACTCGGTCCTCTACGACTTTGAACTATGTTTTTTTTCCAACATAACATATCTAGCAGTCTCTGGGAACAAGTTCTTGTGGAGTACGACGTGCTCTCTCCAGAGCACTTTCATTAAACTGCACTTGATAGATCTTGGAAGGAATTTGGTAACAAATGAAGCTCAACTTCGCCCCATTTTATTCTGGCAAAGAATCTGGTCTACTACCAAATTGGTCCATTATACCAAGCTTTAACGGATGTAAGGGATATTGACTACTCCATTAAGATTACATAGCTCTGTTACATCAAAAACACACTGATGAACATGGGTCTGAAGTCATTATGGGACCATTCTACGGGAGCTTCTATCCCCTCAGCTGAAAATCTAAAAGAGCTTTATATGTCATCCGATTCACTGGAAGAATATCGAGTGGTAGAGGGTTCATCCCTGACCTGAAGGTTTTTGAAAATTAAATCCAACTCCCTTTTGGATCAACATTGAGACATTATATCAATACCATTAGATAGCAAACTTTATTTTCAATTTAGTACTGGATCGCTTCCTTTAAACTCATTACCAAAAAATGCAATGTGACTTTTAATGATTGTTGTCCCTTCAGTTCTGTTAGTGAAACCATTCCTCATATTCTGATAGTCTGTCCCGCATATATGCTAGCCCTCGAAAGATGTGGTTGAAACCCCCATGTCAGTCTTTGGGGACAAGAAGCAGTGCCACTGTATTAAGAATTCTAACAGTTGACTCATGGGCACTTTTTGCATGTGCAATTGCTAAGTTCCTAGGTTGGATATGGTCCACAAGATGCACAAAGTTATTAATCCCCCCCAAAATATAACACAGTGAATCTTAGCTATCCCTTTGTTAGCGTACAAAGTTGCCAACCAGCACTTCTGTCTTTGTTGTACTTTGTCTTTTGCACTTAATATGATCGCCCTTTGAATCTTTTTTTATTTTTACAAATGTTTATATCCTTTCATTGCACTATTCCTGCTTGTGATTTTATGTCACTACGAGATTCATTTTACACTTGATTAATACTCAATCGATGAATGAGTGGAATATTTGGATCTATGTAATGATGTCTGTAATCAACTACCCAGTCTTAATTCCTTTTAGCACAAGCAGGCAATTACGCCGAAGGTCTGATATCTTGCGTAGTACTTCTTTTTAAATGAAACTTGCATGCGAATTTGCACAGGCTCTCATCTTAAGTACATTCTGTTTTTAATTTGTGGCTTTAACTTGCACATTTTATTTGTACCTTGAGTCTCCCATCGATCACCCTCCTTTTCTGCCTTGTTCCCTGCCCTAGTCCACCGTGGCTTCTGTGCCGATTGAGCAGAGGGTGGGACCTGGTTTCTGGCTTCTCTTCCGCCTGCACTAACTTCCGCTCGAGGAGGTTGGCGGCTCAGTCATTGAAAAGGCAACTGCCCTATATCAAGCGCATGCTGCCGCGGACGCACAGCATGAGCAGGCAGTTACACCGAAGGTCTGATATCTTGCACAGTACTTCTTTTTAAATGAAACTTGCCTTGCGAATTTGCACAGACTATCATTTTAATTACATTCTGGTTTTCATTTGTGGTTTTAATTTGCACATTTTAATTGTACCTTGAGTCTTCCATCGCTCACCCTCCTTTTCTGCCTTGGTCTCTGCCCTGGTCCACCGCGGCTTCTGTGCCGATTGAGAGGAGGGCGGGACTTGATTTCTGGCTTCTCTCGCTTCTCTTCCGCCTGTACTCACTTCTGCTCGTAGAGGTTGGCAGTTCAGTCATTGAACGGCAACTGCCCTATATCAAGCGCATGCTGCAGCGGATGCGCTCAGTGGGCGCGCCAAAGGCAAGTTCGTCTGCGCCCATCCGCGCACAGACCACGCACAGCGCCAGCCATTATGCCGATTTTGACCCCAATAACCCCATAAGTCATCCTTTACAGTATTCCAGGGAAACTTTACTGCAACTCAGACTTAGAAGTAATCCCTGCCCGGGCGCCCCCCTGGAACCTCTCTTGATCTCAGGAAAAAACAATGCCTCACCTCAAACAAAGTAGGCCTTACTAGAGACAGCATATAATTCGCTGTACTCTTCTCAACACTAGATCCCTTATTAAAAATGCTGATCTTTTGGAGGAGCAGGCAATTGACATAGCTTTTGTCACAGACCCCTGGGCAGACTCCTCTTCGGAACCTGACCCCCTAGGTGCTCTCCCTGATGATTTCCTAATGTACAGGATAGACAGAGTTGGGAAGAGGGGAGGTGGAAGTGCGCTCATAGCCAGAAAGGACTTTAATATACACTTTAGACCAATTCCAGATATCACAGAGAGCGAAGCAGCAACTTTTAAAATCAAACTCGACAGCCAGAATACCTACAATGGCATACTTATTTACCGCCCACCAATAGCTAATGCCAGCTTTTTAAAATCTATAGGTCAACTCCTGGAGCTTAAGGCAAAACAATCTAATTTCACAATTCTAGGTGACTTCAACTTTCACCTTGAAAATACTGCTGATACAGACACTGTAGCCCTTTTAGACCACATGGCTGGTACAGGACTCACTCAGCTGGTCAATGAGCCTACACATTCAGCTGGGCATTGCCTGGAAGGGGTCTTCTCTGATCACCCCAATCTGTCATATAACAGAGTTCTGCCACTTATTTGGTCAGACCATAAGGCAATAATGTTTGATATCACTCTGCCATCTAAAAGGCCTACTAAGGTATCGAAATAAACACTTAGCTTTTGTCCACGGCACAAGGTTGAAGGAGAAGAACTAAGTAAGATACTTAAACATTCCAGTCAGCCCATCCCTACGGACTTGGATAAGGTAGTGAGCAGCTAACATTCCTGGATCGACCATGCTGGACAGCAGTTGGCCCCCCTGACTTTGCAACACTCAGCCAAGCATTCTCCCTCTGAACCATGGTTCAATGAGTCCTTGAAGGCACAAAAACGAATCTGCAGAAGATTGGAAAGAGGATGGAGGCTAGCTCAGGATGTCCAAACTAAATCAAATAACAGAGAGGCCATTCAAACCTATCAAAAAGCTTATTCTGAAGGCCAAATCAGACTTCATAAAAGAAAAAATAGAAGCAGCTAACGGCTGTGCTAAAAGGCTTTTTACCATGGTTAAAAAACTCTCTAAGCTTCCTGAAACTCAAGTCCAAGAAAGTAGCCAGCAATTCTTTAATTATTTAGCTGATGCCTTCCAACTAAAAGTTAAACAAGTCTTCAATGCTTTTGTGCCCCAAAACAACCCAAGTGGCAGCCACACTCCTCGCACCAAAGCAGATGCCTGCTCGACTACCACACTTCCTATCTTTCTGTCAATCTTGCTCAATCGGACCATCAAATCAGTCTCTTTAATCAAGTCTGGATCCCCCCTTGCCCACCCAAAATCCTGAATCTGGGGCCTGAAACCATTGCATCCATCCTCTGGCCTATTTGTAACCATATTATTACCACAGGGTATTTTCCCACAGATTGGAAAAAAGCTTCCATCTTGCCTCTCTTAAAGAAATCAAATCTTGATCCAGAGGACACTGCCAACTATAGACCCGTCTCTAGGCTACCATTCCCTGCTAAGGTCATTGAAAGATTCCTAAATTAGGAATTGTCCTCCTTTCCTACGGAAGGAGACACTCTAGACCACTGGCAGTATGGCTTCCAGGCCCACCATAGTCCCGAATTGGGGCTCATTATGGCCATGGCGGGAGTCGGGCAAACTCTTGACAGAGGAGGTAGTGCTGCCCTTATCCTTTTAGATCTCTCAGTGGCATTCGACACAGTCAATCATGATGTGTTGGTTGAATGCCTTGCCTCGCTAGGGATCAGAAATAAAGCACTCCTCCTACTTAGATCTTTCCTGTCCAACAGGACGCAATCAGTGGCTCATGATGTATTCATCTCCCCAGATTTCTCACTTCCTTGTGGAGTCCCTCAGGGCTCGTCACTGAGCCCTACTCTTTTTAACCGGTACGTCACCCCCTTGGCTAAACTAATAGGAAGCTTTGATTTCTTGCTGGTGTCCTACGCTGACGACACACAGATTATTGTGTCTATCAATAGCCCGGCTATGGATACAGCTTCCCGGTTTAAAGACTGCATGGGTCATACAGGGAACTGGATGCAGGCTAACTGTTTGAAACAAAATACTTTAAAAACAGAAGTCATGCTGTTTGGCATCACATCAAGTATCTGGTCAGACAGCTGGTGGCCATGTGACATGGGTTCGCCTCCAATACCAGCCAGCAAGGTATAAAACCTTGTGTTCTCTTCGACTCCAAGCTCTAATTTGACTCCCAGATTAATCCTAAAAAATGTATTCCCGGTCATCCCATTTGATCTAAGGAAAACCGTGGCCATGGCCTTAGTTGGCTCTAGGCTGGACTACTGCAATGCCCTTCTTACTAGCGCGAGCAAGCGCAGTATACGTAAACTTCAGGTGACGCAGAATGCCACTGCCAGAGTCTTGCTTGGGCTTACCGGCTTTGCCTCTAAAGCTCTTGCTGAGCTCCATTGGCTACCTATTACGAAACGCATTCAGTTCAAAGCCCTGTTCAAGGCTACTCACGGCAAAGGCCCCAGGCAATTATCGCAACTCTTCAAGCCCTACATCAAGGCCAGATCACTGAGATCCTCAGACAGTGTCAACCCGATTGTCCCAAGATGCATGAAGTAAAGTGGGGAGGCGAAAGCTTTGCATATACCATCACCAAACTCTGGAACTCTCTGCCTACCTCTCTTAAAAATGAACCTAACCTGTTACAGTTCAGGAACCGCTTAAAGACCTGGCTTTACTAACTTACTTTACTAATCAACCTCTCTGCCTGCGTGTCTATCCAGCGCCTAGATACCCTCGGGTCTGTGTAGTGCTTTATAAATTCTTAATTTCATTTCATTTACTATTTATATTGTGTATTGTATTACTTTTATGACATGCACTGTCAAAATAAAGTATTTTTAAGGATGGGAAGAGAAAACTTCTTTGGGGTGTGTGTTAACGATACAAATTCCTCAAACGTGAACGGATGAAAGAAGGAGGATTCGACCTCTACCCACAAGGGTTGAGAAGTGGAATCAGTCATATGCTCAGATAGGAAAGAAGCAGATCATGTAAGAAAAAATGAAGTGGGGTATGAGGAGAAATCTGGGAAATTAACTCCACCTAAATGCTTAGGAGATTTAAGTTTGGAAAAGGACATCCTAGCTGGTTTGTTTTGCCATACAAGTTTTGATAAAATAGAATAGATATTCTTGTAACAGGATTTAGGGATATTAACTGGGAGGTTAGATAAGACAAATAAAATTATTGAGACTAACTTCATTTTGATAGAATCTACCCCACCAAGATAAGAGCAGGGATGCCAACGAGTTGTAGAGGTAGTTAGGGTTACTAGTAGATTTTTTAAATTTAATGTCACAGTATCTTTAATAGAAGTTGTGCACCAGAGGCCTAGGTATTTGATTTTAGTCTGACTCCAATGAAAACAGGAAGACAAAAAGTCAGCATGAAAACAAAATTTATTTAGTGGGAGAATCTCACATTTATCAACATTAAGTTTATAACCTGATACCAGTGCGTAATCTGAAACCTCTGATAGAAAAGTTGGTAGAGAAGTTTGAGGATTAAAAATGAATAAAAGAATGTCGTCTGCATAGGCAGAAATTTTTAGATGCTTATCACCATAAGGAAAACCAGACATTTCTTCATTCATGCGAATTTTTGTTAAAAAGGGTTCTAGCGCTAAAATAAATAAAAGTGGAGAAAGTGGGCATCCTTGCCGGACCCCTCTGAGGAGAGGAAACGAAGAAGAGACAAGACCATTGGCTAAAATAAAAGATCTAGGAAAAGAATGAAGTAATGAGATATACGAAAGAAATTTAGGACCAAATCCAAACCAAATAAGAGTTGAGAAAATAAATTGCCAATTAACTCAATCAAATGCTTTTTCAGCATCTAACACAACAGCAGCTAATGACTGCTTATGGGAATGAGATTTACTAAGAACATTAAAAAAGAGACGGGTATTGTCAGAGAGGTGACGGCCTTTGATGAAACCACATTGTTCTTTGCCAATTAATTTTGGTAAAATTGTTTCCAAACAAAGCGCAATAATTTTCGCAAAGATCTTATAATCCAGGTTAATTAACGAAATAGGTCTATAGTTCTAACATAAAGTGTGATCTTTATTTTCTTTGGGTAGGAGACAAATTAAAGCTTCCTGAAAGGATCCTTCAGATTTCTGGGATACTATAAAAAATGAAAATAAATGTTGAAGTTTAGGGATAAGTAGGGAGGAAAAATGTGAGTAAAATTCTATGGTAAACCCATCCGGTCCAGGAGCCTTACCTCTTTTAAGTACCTGAATGGATTCCAGAATATCTTTAGATTGTATATCAGCTTCCAAGGGGGAGAAATCTACATCCGGAGAGGAGGGTGAAGGAATGGAGGACAAATAATGAGCAATGTCGGACAATAAAGGAGGGGATTCAGGCGTATACAGTTTTTGATAACAATCAGTGAATTCTGCTAGAATATCCTCGTCTTTATGGGTCATAATATTAGAGGAAGTTACAATGGATTCAATTTTAGTGCGTTCTTTATTAACTTTGAGATAATTGGCAAGAAGGTTGCTAGCCTTATTCTGCGCGCTGTAATATTTAGCACTAGATTTAAGTAAAAATACATTTGCAGATTCAGTGGAGAGTTTTTTTAAGGAAAGTTTAGCCTTAATAAGCTTATCCAGGTCAGATTGTGTCTTAGTTAAATAAAAGGAATGTTCTAGCTGGTTAATTTGAGTATTAAGTTAGAGTGGGTGATGTGTTGAATGAGGGCTTTGGAAATAAAGATATAATCCAACCGGGATTGGGAGGAATGAGGAGGTGAGTAAAACGTGTATTCTTGCAAGTTAGGGTGACAAAGTCTCCAGGAGTCTACAAGAGATCTTTGAGAAATAGTGGAAGTAAATAGAGTATGCATGGGAGAAGGTGAGAATAGAGAATTAGACCTTCTATCTAAAAAAGGGTCCATAACCATGTTACAATCCCCACCCAAAATGAGATAGTCATCGGTATATTGCATCAGAGAGGAGAGAATTTGGGTCCAGGATAATTTATCCTGGACAGTGAGAACATATACATTAAAGATAGTTAAAGGAATTTTGTTAATCAACAAGGACACTGCAACCCATCTGCCTTCCGAATCATTATCTTGATTAACGAGTTGGACATTTAACCGTTTATGGCATAGGATAGCAACACCATTACGCTTCCCTGACCCAGGAGACGCAAAGACATGACCTACCCAATGGCGGCGTAATTTAGAAATCTCAATATCTTTTACATGAATTTCTTGCAATATCTCCTTTTAAATTTGCCATATGAGACAAAACTCGTTGACATATAATGGGAGAGCCCAGACCTTTAACATAAAGATAAAATATTCAGAGACATCTAAATATATGTAAAATATCTAAAAACTGGAGAAGAAACAGTTATATACATGGTAAAGAATAAACAATAACTGGTAACTTGTAAATTGAGAATTAAGAACAATGCTAGAAAAATACGTATCTATATATGCAAAGAAAGACACGTTACATATCCGATTACAAATTTGGAGAACTGTCATAGAGAAACTGTAATTAGAAATAGAGGAAATTAGAGAATAGAAAAACACATGAAAATGAAATGAGAAGTGGGAATTGAAAAGAGAAGATGAAAGAGAAAACCAGTAAGTGGGACGACCTAAGTCGTCAAGAAGAGAAAAATAGAGAGAAGGAAAAGAGTAAAGAATAGAAACAAAGAGGAAAATAGATAAACAAAGAATAAAATGAAATCTGAAAAAAGTAAAGGGGAAGAACAGGACAAAGATAAATGGATGGAACAAAAGAAACGTTTGATATGAAAATACAATAACAAAAAGACATACCACAAAAAGACAATAAAGATGGGGATGGTAGAGCCACATAGGGGAGGAAGGACGTCGAACGGAAAACTTCAGAACAACAACAGCAAGGAGGACGCCATCCAGGAAAAATGAAGGAAACAACAAGCGAGGGACCACATATCCATATCTGATGAGGAAAAGAAAGGAACAAATTAACAAACGATATTACAAAAATTTACAAACTACATCAGAAGTAAAACAAATTGCCAATACGAACAAAACAAGCAACAAGCAACCAATGTTATGATAATCAGGACAGTTATGGTCTAGATATGTCCATGGGATCTTGTCTACCAGTGTTCAAAAATTGTTGAAGAAGTGCCGGGTCTTCGTAGTTTGTTGTCCTGTTGTTGTAAGACAAGGGTGGAAGAGACCATATCGAGCATTGAGACTGGGAAGTGTAGGTCTCATATCCAGGAACTTTTTCTGGCAGTCCGCAGTCCCCTTGGCGTAATCTTGGGCAAAAAATAGATTAGAACCATGCCATGAAATCTTTCCCCGTTGTTTGGCAGCTTGGAGCACTTTGAGTAAGTCTGTGTATTCCCAAAAATATAAAATAACACCTCTAGGTTTTGGTGAAAAGGATGAGGAATGAGAGCTCTGCCCCAAGCGATGAGCACGTTGAATATTTAATGGTGGAGTATCAGGGAGACCAAGAAGAGTTGGTAGAAAAGATTGGAAAAAAAAATTAAATTGGATTGGAACCTTTAAGACCTTCAACCAGACCATAAATGCGTAGGTTGTTGCATCTATTATGGTTTTCCAAATCTTCAACTTGTTGTTTAAGGTGACCAATCTCTTTGTGCAAAAGGGCAACTTGACTTATGGAGTCTTGGACTGAGTCAACTCGTTTCTCTAGGTCCACAACCCTTTGTTCAGTTTGGGACCAGTTGTCTTCAAGGCTTTGTAGACGTAGATTAGTTTCTTCCATATATGGTTTCAGAGCGCAAATTTCTTCAAGGAGGAGCTCCATGGAGATGGCAGATGAGGGATTGGTAGGAGAAGGTGGGTTAACTTTCACCCTTTTTCCTGATGTGGAGGTCGAAGCTGATGGTAATTTAGAGCTATGTGTGGGGCGAGTGACAGAAGAAGCAGAGCCCTTAGGATCAGCAGATTCAATGAAAACCTCATCCATATTTTCAAGCAGGACAGTGAAAGGGTTAGGATCTGCTAAAGATGAGTTGCTGGTTTGCTGAGCACCATTTCTATTACCACGAGGCATTGCCTTGAAGAGGAGTAGGCAGACGTTCTCTTCAATAGAGTCAGAGAAACATCAGCACAAATAAAGTCACACAATAATTGCAAAACTAATGAAGGAAAGTACGCTGCGCAGCATTAAAATGAGGAGAAAAGAACTATTTATCCAGGAAAATATTTTGTATGAAACAATGCTTAAAACGAGGAGGAAATGTCAAAACGAGGCAAAGAAATGCCCTTGTTAAGCCATACGAGCATTATATATGACAAAAAAGCGCTCAAGGGCAATTGGCGGCAAAACGAAGGAGGCGTTTGAAAACGAACAAAACAAAATGGCGGCCGCAACTCTGACGAGCCGCGATTGAAGAGAAAGTCAGACAGGCATCGCTGGAATACACCTCATACCTTCGCAAAGATCAGATACCATAGAGGAGAAGTTCCGACGTCTGCACAGATGATTTCCAGGGTCTGTAAAACGGGAAGAGTAGCCTGGAGACTCCTCGTTGCTCATGTTGCTGTGGAGCTCCCGAGAACGGCGGCCATCTCCGACGACTCCTAAGCCACGCCCCTAGGTAGTAAATTCTTGAAGTAGAATACTTGCATTGCTCTTCCCTTCAACGTCAAGGAGAACGATCATCTGGTAATTTTGTGGGCTGGAGTGGGACCCTCTTTTATGAATAGGAACAAAGAGAGAACCTCGCCAGGATTCAGGAATTGACCCGCCGATTCTGCTTGCCTCAAATAGGGGGGCCAAGAGTGAAGCCCACTTGTCTGCCTATCTCATAAACATATAGAACCGAATCAAGCCATTATACTTGGGAGGGAGCAGTAGGAAGAACCCAATGTTTACACATCAGCCTCCTTCCGAATAGTATTAGAAAAAATAGCAACTTATTATCAGAATTTGGCTTGGTTCCAGTCTCAGGTATCAAACCAAAAATAATAAGTTCAAAGCTTACCTCTAGTTGCATGTGCAAAAGATCTGACACAAACTTACACACATCCTTCCAGAAACAGTGAATAGAGGGGCAGCTGAGAAACATATGTATATCATTGGCATCAATGAGCCCACACTTCTTACAACTGGCTCCCGTCGAACCCTTCAGTTTTGAAAGCCTCCTTGGAGACCAAAAAGCTCTATGGAGGGAGAACAATTGATTTAGACTTAAATACGCTGGTTTACTCACCTTATATAATAACTAGAAGGATACTTGCCACAAGGGTTTCACGTTTGTAGGCGGAATTAATCCTCCCCACAGCTGTATTGATGTGTTGTCTCCCCTGCCTTGAATATGCATGATCAACTTATACCAAGTTGCAAAAACCTTCTTTTGTTGGTTACTTGTAATTAGATGTTCTTCCAGTTCATTGGTCCCCTCTTTATTTTCCCTCACCGACTGAGCCCAACTTTGTAACTGTATAAATTTAAACTTAGACAACGACATCTTGGTCATCTGTTGAAACTGGACCCAGGAACACAACTGCTGTTCTTCAAAAATCTGACCCCATTCTGTAATTCCGGCTGCTCTAAGACTGACCAACAACTTGTCTTCGAGGAACTCAGGTGACCCCAGGGAGTCCCACAGTGAGGCGTACTTGCTATAATATGGCAGCTTTGTTGTGTGTCAAATCTGTGCCAACAGTTGCGCAACTGCTTGCAGCACCTTTAATTTGATTTTCATACAGAATTTCTGGTGTTCAAACTTGAACATAAAACAGGGCTGATCTGTTCCCACCTCCTCAAGCAAGGCCTCCCATAACCTTGCACTACTTGCCCCAACTTTATCTGATAGAAGAAATCTAAAAAATTTTAATTGAAAACCCAGGCATATAATTGAAAATCTGGCAGCGCGATACCGCCTTTATCGTATTTTTTGCACAACTTTCTTCTTGCGATTCTTATCCCATTTGCAGCCCAAATAAAACAGTCTACCCTACTATTAAGCATTTAAATCATGGATTCTTAAAGTGGAGTGGTATCATATTAAAAAAATGTAAATTTAGGGAGGATTGACATTTTAATTAAGTTGCTCTCCCAAATATTGTTAGCGGAAGATGTGACCAGGCAGTTATCAACCTATTGGTTTTAGCCATCGCTTTCCTAAAGTTTAATTCCGCAAATTTATCTAATAAGTGAGTTACCTTTATTACCAGATATTTTATTTCATCTTCTATCAGAGCATGCTTCTCTTCTATGTTCCAAACCATTACCTCTGTTTTATACAGGTTTGCCCCATATCCTGCAACCTTCCCAAATTCTATCATCAGTAATTCAAGGTTCACTACTGCTGACGATAGGTTTTATGTGTAGACCATAATATCGACAGCATAAAGAGATATTTTTTTCTGCCGAACACCGAACTCAAAGGGGGTAATTTGTTGCTCTAACCCAATTTCTTATGCAAATGGGTCTATATATAAAACCAAACAAGAGCAGGGAGAGAGGACAACGCTGTCTAGTCCCCCTGCTTATCTTAAAGCTAGGGGTTAAATTGCCATTCACCAATATCTTTGTGGCATGGGCCCTATATATATCCCCTGTATGGCCCTGCAGAATCTATTACCCAAATTATAATGGTTCAGCATAAAATACAGGAATTGCCATTTTATCCTGTCAAAGGCTTTGGTTGCATCTAGCGTGATAATAGCTAATGGTCTTTTATGCTCCACTGCCAGATCTTAGTGGCGGCTGGTGATTTTTCAAAGTAGTGAGGCGTGAAAGTCAGGGATGAGTTTTACTTAACAAGTGAAGCGAGCAAGCTCGACTATAGTGAGGAGAATTAAGTGGGTTTCTCCCTGTGAGAAATGTTTTACAAATGGGGCATATTAAAGCTAATTTCAATAAAGATTTTTGTGAGACAACAAGGTTTATAAAACAATGCTTAAACTTGTAGTCTTGAATTATTACATTATTTAAAAGCATTAAAGACTGCCTCGTACCTTAGTGCATTAAATATGTTCAGCAGTTACTCTCGTATGCAACTGTGCAGTGCCACAACTAAGGTTTTTAATTGTCATGTTTAGATGTTTTTTTCTGCATCATTAACTTGCTTTCATGCAGGACATCTTGAAGACACCTCTTTTTGTTTAGAAAGTACTGATCTCTGGTTTAACATAACAACTGACAAGGGTTATGTTATAAGCAAACAAGGCTAGTATTATCCCCACTCTATTTGCTTTGTCCTGTTTACACTCCAGCGAACTTAACCATATCACAACCCCTCTGAACAGGAACACAAGCAACAAAGACATTTGGCATAGGCTTTCTTTGGCCTTGTCAGAGCAGTTCTGCGGTGACATCTCTTTACAAACTGCACATTGCCCAATGTATTTTCATGAGAAATTCTGCGCTGTGGTTTATGTTGAGGCACAGAACATTCACAGGGCCTACTCACCTACATTAACGTACCATATCTGCATGCACATATATAACAATATATAATATAATATACATATATTTACAGTTTTATTCTGCACATTCTTGATCTGAAGAAATTGGAGCACTTTAAAAGAACACATTACATTGAAAGAGGCCTGATTAATTTTTCAAGCACAGGGTCATTAATTGACTTGCCCAGAGTCACAGGATGGTTGAGCTAACGCAGAGACTTGAACTTTGCTCTTCCGTTCAAAAGAGGCAGCTGGGGTTGTAACGCTAAGCCCTGCTACTCAGCCCTGTGTGAGCACACTGTCTAACTGGCAGAACAGCACCTACCCCTTGATACTGCACATGTTAGTATTACTTTTCAATTCAGTTGCTGTTCAGCACCCAAAGTAGTTGTAAATGTGTGACAGACACCAGCTAGAGCATTCGCCTTATTGATTTTTTTGGCCCCCTGTACCCAGCACCTCTGTTCCCGGTTTATTCCTCCATTAAGATGGCAATGGGGGAAACGCCGATGTTTTATTTAAAATATTTTCATTATTGCAGTCATTATTGCTCGAGTCTGTCAAGCAGCATTTCTCTGCAGTTTCTTTGAGATAACCTCTTTAATTAATCTTGTGTGTGTCCCACTCGCTTACGCCCGTTTTACAGAGGGCCACCAACTTCGCCAAGCCCCTGATGAACGTACATTTTAGGCTCCTTTTTGGCAGGCTGTATAATTTGCTCTGCACTTCGAATATCGTCTACGTTTATTTTAGTGGACACCTGACCTGCCTGCTATTCTGTACCGGTAAAACTAACTTAGAGCGGCCTCTAACACACCCATCCTCCATCACCTCCCTGTCCCATTATGCACAGGGTTAATTGAAGTGCACAGCCTGGGATGGATAGACATGTAAACAGCTGGATGGGAGTTGGGGTAAACAGATGGACGGACACTCGGAAGGAAGAATGGACACAGAAAGACGGACAGCGCATGATAATTTCTGGCGTGGGGCTGTGCCCATACTCACCGGGCGTAAGTTTAGCTGGGATTGACGGCGCTGGACACCCCAGTGGGATTAGAACGAGTCTGGCTTTTGTGTGGTGCAATGATCGGCTCTCATGTAGATGTGTGTGGAGGGAGGTGGGGGTCTCTGTTGGTAGACCCGAGAGGCTCAATGGTGTGTGTTCTTGTTTCTCTCTGAGGTTATGGATCTAACCCTAAACCCTAAAGTTCAGAGTTATGATCCTGACTGGCCCTCTGTAAATCACGGGCGATTGAGGCACGCGTTGTGAGCCTCGGTGCCCCGAGCTGCTCAAAATGGAAGCATATTGAAGCCAGTATTAAACTGCTATGTACATCACGGGACCTTTCGGTTCATCAGGGAGTGCCTACAGGCCATTCACTTGGTGTTATTGTGCTATGCAGGTCTCGCTCACACTGCCCGCTTAGTCAGTAAGTTATCGTTCCCTAGAGGTCAGTCTGTACCCCTTTGTAATACACTTGCACAATGTCTCACTCAGTCACGGCTCGCAATACAGGGGGGTGCCCAGGTAAAACAAAAAATAAATAAACTTACCTGACCGGGTCCGGGGTACCGTGTGGCAGGGCAGGCCTGTAATAAGCAGCACAAACCGCCCCTGTGAACAGTGAACATGAGTCTGACTCGAGGAGGCTCCGACATCACCACGCTCGCTCCTGGCTGGCTGGCAAGTACCGCGTATCTCTTAGCCAATCCAGATGCTGCTCAAGCAGCACCAGGATTGGCTTGAGCAGTGATACTTGCCACTCATTAGGAGACCAGGGGCTGCGGCATGGAACAACCCTCGCTCTTCTAATGAGCAGCCTAGTGCACGTGTTCTGGCTGATCACAAAATCTTTCACCCTAAACAGATCATGCACACTCTTGCTCTGCGCTCCGCTGACCACCTGATTATCGATGTCATCAGCACTTGCACGCACTGAACTCCTGCTGCCCCGCCCCCTTCTGACCGACTGCCTCGGGCGAAAATGTGAGTGAGTGACAGCGCGCGCGCGAGGCTTGTTTGAGTACCTGTGGTATTCTTAGTATTAGTGTGTTCTTAGTAAGCCTAGAATAGAGAACTTAGAATATGGTAAGGTTGCCTAGAGATGTTTAGAACACTGAATGATGTGCAGAGGATATTCAAATAGGAGAGAAGCTGTTACTCTTGATGCTGTTGGATGAGGTTTCTTCATTTGCTTGTACCTAATAAAACCTCAATGAACTACTTCTGATCTTCGTGTACTTGATGAAGAGGCTACACCTCCACATTTTGGCGACGATTACCTACGCAAATCAAGAAGAAATCTCAACAGAGCACATCTTGAAAGCTTTGACTCTTCTGAAATGTTCCTGTAACAAGAGAGCTTGATGCTACAAACAACGGTAGGATCTTCCATGTTACCTTTTAAGACCGTCAGCTGCTAGTGGCATAGGTAATTCAAGGCCTCTATTTAATGAGACTCTGCATACGCGTCTTGCCAGACCTTAAAGGCCTGTGCCTGACGCCTTTGGCCTAGTTACTACCACGCACATGGAAAAGGCCTGAAACCATTATGATGTAATCACGTTCCAGGAAGAGTTCACTCACCATTATGATGTAATTATATTCCTGGAAGAGTTGTCTCACATGCATTGCCTGATCTGTGGGGCTTTTGCCTGACGCTTTGGGCCTACATAATTATTCTCGCTACTTTTTGTTAGAGATAAGTGTAACCTCATCGCGCAACAAAATTTACATTGACAAGGAAACTCCGCATTATAACAATAGTGACTGTGGATATATAAATATATATTTATTTATTCATGTATTTTGAGAAATTCATCAACACAATATAAAATTTATCTAAATTACAGAATTTTGTATTTAAGATATAGAAGACCACAAGATAAAATATATAATCTTTAAATCCTTCGCATCCAATATGCAAAACGTCACAACTCCTCCATTTTTCTTGACGTCACCAGAAGATCCTCCAATTCCATGGCAGAAGTGGAAGAAGGTTTTCAGTCACTATGCTAGAGTTTGTGGCACTTCCTTAAGTGCAGAAAGGAAAACTTCCTTACTCATGCATTGTCTAGGTTCTGAAGGACAAGAGGTTTTCGAACATCTTCCAGAACTGTCAGATCAAGAAAGTAATTCTTTAAATGAATATGAGATATGTATAAAGAAATTAGATCTTCACTATCTTCCTAAAATAAGCACTGTACTGGAGAGATACCATTTTGGTAGGCACATGCAAAGACAAGAAGAGTCGGTACAACAATACATTACTGTTCTTCGGAAACTAGCATCTACATGCAATTTCGGTAACACACTGGATGAACGTCTAAGGGATCAATTCATGTTAGGTTGTGTACAAGAAAAAACAAGAGATGCGTTGTGGCAAAAAGACAATCCTTCCTTGGATGAAGTCATTGTCATTGCAAAGAGCAATGAACACAGTAAAGCTTGTGTTGACGTTCTTAAAAAAAATGACTCAGGTGAAAAATCAAGCTGTACTGAGGTAAAGATCGTAAAACATGATGAGAAAGTAGTCAAATTCAAAACTTCTCAAACATCTGTACCCCAAAAATCGGTCAATGAGAAAAAATTTGAAGGAAAATGTTATGCGGCGACAACGGACATTTGGCTAATTATAAGGATTTTCTGGGTTGGAAAACAATTTGTAAAGTTTGTGGGAAAAGAGGACATCTTTCTAAATGCTGTAAAACCAGCAAACCTAAAAAGAAAATAAGAGAAGTAGAGGTAGATCTATTTGAAGATGATCTAGATGAAATTGTTGTTTCACAAGTACATGAAAATCACTCCGAGGGGCCGTGTGAAGAAATTTTAGTAAATGATGCCCCAGTAAAGATGCTATTTGATTCAGGAGCAAAAATTACACTGATTCCAAAGTCCTTTTATGAAAACAAACTCAAAGATAAAGTCACTCTGTATAAACCGGATGTGAGACCCAAAGGGTATGGAGGGACTACCATTGATCTTCTAATATATATTTCGTAGGGACCATAGACTTGAAAGGAAGAATTATTCCTGGGAAGATTTATGTTTCTATGAAAGGAGACTCTCTTATCAGCTGGATACATCAAAAAGAATTAAATGTTTTTCTTGATCCAAATGAAAATCCCTCTGTGTGTTTGAAAGAAATTCCTCAGGTATCCTTAGTTAAAAACAAATCAAGTGAATGGATCAAAAAATTCCCTATTCTTTTTGGAAATGATTTAGGTTGTTTAAAAAAATATGTTCATCAAATTGTTCTGAAAAAGGATGCTATTCCGAAAATAGCAAAAGTCAGAAATGTTCCTTTGCTCGTTAGAGAACAAATGAAAAATGAACTAGACAAACTGATTGTGAAGGGAATCATACAGGAGGTAGAAGCAACTGAATGGGTTTCTCCGGTGGTGATGGCCCGCAAGGCCAATGGAGAGGCCCGTCTCTGTATTGATCTAAGAGAACTAAACAAAGCTGTTGTTGTCGATCACTATACCTTACCCAATATTAGTGAAATGCTGTGTTCTCTCAATGAAGCTAAGCATTTTACTTCGCTGGACCTAACGTCTGCATATCACCAAGTCAAACTCCGTAAACTTTCTCAAGATCTTACAGCGTTTGTCACACCCTTTGGCACATTCAAGTTGGTAAGGATGCCCTTTGGATTGATATCTGCAGCTTCTGTGTTCCAAAGGGGGATGGAAAGTGTTTTGCATAATGTCAAAGGTGTAAAAATATATCAAGATGACATATTAATATATTGTAAAGATGTCTTGGAACATGATACTAGGGTAACAGATGTTTTACAGAAATTGCAATCAGCTGGTTTAACACTTCGTGGAGACAAATGTAACTTTAATGTAAAAGAAATAGAATATCTAGGACATTTGGTCTCACAAGATGGTATCAAACCAAAACTCCATCTTAAATCTAAGATCCCCTTCTAACAAAGACGAGCTGGTAAAATTCTTTGCCATGGCTGAATTTTACCATAAATTTGTACCAAATTTTGCTGAAAAAACTGTCTCACTCCGTACCCTTATGAAGAAAGGTAATGAATTCTTATGGTTTAAAAAATGTGAAGAAGAATTCATTTGATTAAAAATTGATTTACATAATGCTCATAGTTTAGACAGTTTTGAACCTTCTAAAATGTTGTTTCTCTTAACTGATGCCAGTGCAACCGGCATTGGAGCTGTATTGAAACAAAAGGTAAATGGAAAAGTTAACACTATACTTTTCATTTCCAGACCATTAAGAGGGGCAGAATTACAGTACTCTGTAATTGAGAAAGAGGCTTTAGCAGTTTTTTGGGCTATACGGAAATTAAGGAAATTTTTGTGGGGGAAGGAGTTTAAGGTTTTCACAGATCATAAACCCCTTAAGGAAGTTTACTCCAATAAGGGTATAGATTTTGTTTCACACAGAATTAGAAAATGGGTTGTGGCTCTACAAGAGTTTGAGTTTGAAATTTTCCATGTTCCAGGCTCAAACAATATCTTTGCAGACTGCCTTTCGAGACTGGGAGATAAGAACGATGAAGAGGTCAATGATACTGACCTGTTTGGTGGAGAGAGTTTTGATGAAGAAATCAATGTATGTTTAGTTAGTGAGGGAATGATCACAGAAGATGAATGGAGAGAAAATCTTACTAAAGATTCCATTTTACAAAAAGTAATTCATATGGTCAACAATGGTTGGTGTCACAAAAATGTGTGTGATGAAACCGTGAGAGGTTTCTTTCTTGTAAAAGATGAAATGGCTGTTTTGGATAACCTTCTCTTACGTGGCAGTAAACTAGTACCTCCTAACTCTTTAAGAGATAAACTGGTGAGTAATGCACACTCTTCACACATGGGAATTGCAAAAACAAAGGAAAGGCTAAGAGAAGCATACTGGTGGCCTGCTATGGACACGCATGTAGAAAGGGCAGTACGTGATTGTGTTGATTGTTGCAACTCTGACAAATCATTAAAATGCAGGACTCAACCTATGGTTATTAGGCAGCAGGCTGCTGGACCTTGGTCTGGCATCTCCATTGATATCTTAGGACCAATAAAATTAAAATCACAAGATCAATACATTATAGTTTGCATTGACTTGTATTCTAGATGGCCAGAATTCAAAATTGTTAATTCTATTGAATCTGGTATTGTAATTACATTTTTAAGTGAACTATTTGAACATGAAGGGTATCCAAAGACAATCCTGTCAGATAATGGAGTACAATTCATATCTAATAGCATGCAATCTTTCCTAAAAGAGAGGGGAATTACACACAAGAGAGCTGCGCTCTATCATCCACAATGTAATGGTGTTGTGGAGAGGTTCATAAAAGTAATTAAAGAAACAATTCAGCAAGCTCGGTCTTGTGGTGACTCTTGGGAACTTGCAATAAAAAAAAAAGTAAGGGAATATAGGTTTTCACCTCACTCTTCCACAGGTGTCAGTCCCTTTCGTTTGTTTAAAGGGAGAATAGAAAATGTTTCTTTGCTTCCATGTTGGGTTAGTGACAAAAGATTTTTGGCAGGTAACAACACTGATCCCATACCTGACTGGAAAGAAAAGGAAAAGAAGAAAATGCTTGAACGTAAATCTCACTATGATGTGAGAAAAGCTGTTAAGAAAACGATTGTACATGTAGGTGATTGGGTAAAGATAAAATCTCCAAGGAAATCTAGTTGTAATTCTAAATTTAGTAAACCTTTTCAAATTATTAAATTATTTGATAACGCCGTTAAAACCAGTGATCACAAAATCTGGAATCTTAGCAGGATTGCTGTTTTTCCTTCCAACTTCTCTAAATAAGGACATATCACAAGTAAATTTGATGAAGAAATTGTGTCTAAGTTAGTAGCAGAAGACCAGAAGAGGTTCATGAAAGGTAGACATATGCATCAATTAAGTCATGAAGTCATTGGTACAATAGATCTGGCAGTGGAGGTGCGTCCATTAGGGTGCTTGGGCGTTGCCCCACTTTTTGCCCCTCTAATTAATTAGTGGGGCAAAAAGTGGGGCAAACCCCCAAGCACCCTAATGGACGCACCTCCACTGCCAGATCTATTGTACCAATGACTTCATGACTTAATTGATGCATATGTCTACCTTTCATGAGCCTCTTCTGGTCTTCTGCTACTAACTTTCCACTCACTTTGCCTAATCTATTAGCTAGAATAGTGGCATAAAATTTGTAGTCGCAGTTTAAAAGGGAGATTGGCCTGTATGCATCACAAGATTTTGGATCTTTACCAGGTTTTAGAATTAAGGAGACTGCTGCTTCCTCCCAGGACTTTGGTAGAGCCCCCCTCCTCCCGGATCTCTGTAAATAAATCTGTCAACACTGGACACAAGAGATCTATGAGTTCATGTAAAAACTATTGGGGAGACCATCGGGCCAGCTGCTTTATTCTTTTTCCCTTTTTTTATAGCTGCGTAGAGCTCATTCTACATTATATTGTCCTCTAAAAAATATTTTTCTTTCCTTGAAAGCTTCTCCACTGTCTGATCCTCCAGCCAACTGTTACACTGAGCCTCTGAAATACACAAATACTCTGTGTATAATTCCCCATAAAAGTCGACAAAAGCTTGCTCAATCTCCTGACTCGACCTTAAAGAGTTCCCTGTTTCCCTACAGGTTATATTGCTTATATCTTTCTTTACAGCTTATGTTATTGCCTTCCAAGCCAGGAGTATCCTGGCACTTGCGCCGTATTGAAAGTGCACTTATTTACTAGTCCCCCATCGATCTCACACCCTAGCATCTAATGTAGCAGAGATGGAACGTTTATACTCGGAGATCTCCTCGGGCCAGCTTTCAATTAAATCTTTCTCCTGTGATGGTTCTCTACACTTCAACTCAAGTGCTGTAATCTTCTGCTCCATGTCTTAGATCTTATTCCTGTTGACTTTCTCTTTTGCGCTGAAATGCTAATCAACTCCCCGCTGAGAAAAGCCTTGTATGTTTCCCACAAAACATTTTTAGGTGTTGTGTCTTTATTATACTTAAAGAACTCACTTGTCCTTCCCTTTAGGCTGTCTATTACAACCTGATCATTTAATAACGATCTATCCAATGTCCACCTTCTTTCTTGTCTTCCCCTCTCCACCTTTATTTCTAATAAAACAGCTGCATGGTCAGACAAGTGAGCCGGAAGATGTCTAATGTTCCTAACCTCCGTACCTAAGGATTTATTTATTAAGAAGAAGTCCTATCCTAGAATGGTGTTTATATTTTAAATTTTGAAAGATGAACTGCATTTCAGTGGTATGCCTGTCTCGCCAGATGTCACACAGACCAAACTGTCTCATTAGAGATTAAACATAATCTTGCATTTTGGGGTTAAATCTTGCTCGACTATTATTAGACCTGTCCAACTGGTAGTCTATTACAACATTAAAATCACCAGACCAGATAATCGTCTATTGAAACTGCATCAGCTCTCAGGCCAGAGCTTGTATGGGCTCTATGTTGTCAATATATGGCCCATAATACCCTACCAAGGTTGAGTGTTTACCAAGTGTTTTCAAAACAACGATAACCCACTTACCTTTGTTATCCACTTTCCAATCCAGGATAGATATCTCTGTTTGTTTTTTTGTTAATACAAAAACTCCTTTTGTATGGGAATTTTGCTCGCTGCTGACCATCTTCCCAACCCACCTTTGTTTTTTGCATATTTCATGACATTGCACCCTAGATTATTGGGACTTCTGAAGAATTAAATATTTGAGATGGGGCATCTTTTAAATATTGAAAAATGTCTCTTCTTCTGTGATCAGCTCTCAGTCCAATAATATTCCAGGACAGGAAATGTATACTATAGCTGTTCATTAAATGTTGTTAACTGAACTGTGTAATCTTTCATAAATTTATGCGAACTAAGGCAATGGGACTATTTTTTATAATTTTTCTCTCTATGCTCCCAACCCCGTGCTCCCTTCACCATCCCCCCTCCCTGGAGAACCCAAACCCTTCCTTCCTTGGCTGGCCTAGCCATTTGGCCCTGTCGGTGAGGGAGGTTAGTGAAAACCCCATAGTGTGTAAAAGGAAAAAAAGACAAAGGAAGAGAAAGAAGGACAGAAAAGGAAAAGACGAGCAAAAAAGTAGAAGGGACAGAAGGCACAAAGTTGATAGTAGTTAATCTCGTTGGTCCCTAATACACTAAGACTGAAAACACCTGCTGCATGCCTGAAATCCCTTGCATTATAACGAGGTCATCTTAAGTGTTTCCAATGAAGCATCATTGTCCTCAAGATCCCTAAAGTTATGCATTTTATTATCTATCATCACTCGTATAGTGGCTGGGAACTTTCACTGGACAGTTCCACCCAACTTCTTGAAGACCTCAAATATTTTCCCTAACTCCCATTGCTTAGTTAAAGGTGCATGCAATACGTCAGATCTGATGTTAAAAAAGAAACCTGCTCCAGACAACGGACCGGCCTTTAGGGCTGTGTTCAGACGCTTATCCTTGATGGAGTATGAAAGGAAATTTGCTATAATTCTACTTGTTTTTTAATTCACCTGATGTATCCATTGAATGTCCTGCATAAGGGCCTCTACCGGCCCCTCCCAAGCCCCACTGGATTTTAGCAGGTTGGTGACGAATGTTCTTAAGTCTCCTCCCTCTAACCCTTTCGGGACATTTAAGATTCTGCTATTATTGCGTCTTGCGTTGTTTCCCAAAGTTTCCAGTTTGTCTTGACTGTCTTTGAATTTAGATTTTAAGATTTTCAGCTCTTTTCTGCCCCTTGTTGCCTTCTCCTGCAGGTCCACCACTGATGCTTCTGAAGCTTGCGTTCTTTGGGACAAGCATTCCAGTTTTTCTGCTAAGCCTTCACAAACACCCTGGATCTCCTTTTGAATGGCTTGAGATTTCGCAAACCCGTTTTTCAGCTCCTCTGCGAGTGATTTCATTAGTTGTTACAAAGGGCTTATCTGTGGAGGAACAACGGGGGTATAGGGAGGTAGCCCCAGTTGATCTGAGTCAGTCATTAGGGGCATGATACTTGGATGCTGGCCCACTTCTAGTGCCTCTATCACTGCACCCTAAAGCCTTCCGGGCTTGGGTCTCGGTCTCTCTCCTCAGAAGAATCCTCTTCAACCAGGCATTGATATCTATTAGGGGCCACAGGGATCTGGAGCATTCTTAGTACCTCCTCAGACTGTTCCTGGGGCGGCATATTAACCCTGGTTTCTTGGTTTACCACACAGACCTCCCTAGATGCAAACAAGGGATTTAAGTGGCTTACGGAGGTGACGCCCGACAGTTGGCTTCGCTCAGGAGTCTTTTCCTGTAACTTGAAGTATGACCTAAGAGACGGTGTGATTTTTAGATTCTTAGATTTTTGATTTTGGGCACTTCTTTGGTGACGTGTATTTTTATAAAGTGAACAAGGATGAGATAAAGAAATTAACTAAAAATTAAACAGTCCAAACAAAAAGTGAAGTCTCCAGTCATGGTGGGTGAAGCCATTGTAGTAGAGTGCACATGGTCAGGAGTCCAAAGTCCAAAATACTCCTCCCATCAGATATGTAAAAGTGTGCAGGAATAGTCCAACAAAGTGAACGTGTAGCTCACACAGAAGGACATTAGGGATGAGGTCTGTGGTGGGTGTCTTGCCATCCTGAGCTCCTTGTTTTTTGCATGGACATCCCCTCATTCTGACAGAGAGGGGATCTGGGGCTGCTGAGACAGGGGCACGTGCAGGCGTGTTGTCCTGTGCAAGGTTCCCCTTCCTGTGGCTGTGGAAGATGTTGATGGTGTGACTGGGGTGGGGATAGCCATCAAAGAATCTAGGACTGGGGGCACAAGATGGTACTGACTGTGCTAGGTGCACAGGTTGGGGGGGCAGTAATTGCTATGATGTTGCAGCAGTGTTGGGGGTGTTGTAATGGGCACAGTGAGCTTCACTGTTGGCATCTGCCCAGGCTGACCAGATGGGCCAGGCCCATCATCCAAGTCCACCTCCTCAGGAGCATTGTCATCACTGAGGGCTTTGTCCTATGGTGGAGAGGAACTCTGGTTTCAAACCTCTGTGCAGGTGTAGTGGTGGATCGACCTGTTGAGAGATAGAGAACATTGTTAATGGTGGAAGTGAGGTATCCACATCAACATTGTTTGTGTCAAGGTAAATTGGGACCTAGAATGGAACAAATAGATAGAGACTAGTAATGTCATCAATTTGCGTGAAGTAGAAATTGGTTACTAGATATTTCTAGACATTCAATAGATGTAGTAGATTTCATCAGCTCATTAGATGCAGATGTAAGATATTTTGGATTGAGGGATAGCCATGGCATATCCAAAACTCTGCTACAAACACAATGTAGTCACAACGTGTATTTGGCCATGCCAAGGCCTAGTTGTGTCTAATACAGTGAAACACCCAGCTTGGTTGTATATTTAGCATTGTTCATCATGTGAGAATGTGAAGAGTCAAGGGGTCACCTGGCACTGCTCATCCGCTGGCTTTCCTTCATGGCTGACATATATTAGAGGTACAATGTTGTTATGGTGTCACTCATGCCATCATTAGTTTAAGTTTATGGGCAGAGGACACCAACAACCAAAGTATTCAAATGTATAACTGAGTGGAGCATTGTTTGTACGTTGCACAGTGCCTGACTAATGTAGGTCAGTAGTAATGTCGCAGACAAGTGAGAAGGGTCAAAGGGAGTCTAGCTTCTTGGTTAGATTTGGAGTGACAAGGCAGCATGGTAGTAGTGGTAGTTTGTCTATCTATACTTACCTACACTTGAGAAATGGTAAGCTGCCTGACTAGTGTAGATCAGTTGAGGCAAGTCAGGCAAGGGTGAAGGTGCAAAAGGAGTCTAGCATCTTGGTTAGAGTTGTAGTCACAAGGCCCCATGGCAGTAGTGATATTTTTTCTATCTATACTTACCAATACTTGCGACATTGTAAGCTGTCTGGCTAATGTAGATCACTAGCAACATGGCAGACAATTGAGAAGGTGCAAAAGGAGTCTAGCATCTTGGTTAGAGTTGCAGTCATAAGGCTTCATGGTAGTTTTAGTCACTTCAATGTCACGTTAGTAACACTTGAGAAATGGTAAGCTGCTTGACTAGTGTAGATCAGTAGTAACATGGCAGACAAGTGAGAGGGGGCAAAAGGAGGGTAGAATCCCGGTTAAAGTTGCAGTCACAAGGCCTCATGGTAGATGTAGTCACATAAATCTTCCTGTAGCAACACTTGAGAAATGGTAAGCTGCCTGACTAGTGTAGATTAGTAGTAACATGGCAGACAACTGAGAAGGTGCAAAAGAAGTCTAGCATCTTGGTTAGAGTTGCAGTCACAAGGCCTCATGGTAATTGTAGTCACTTCAAAGACACTTTAGCATCACTTGAGAAATGGTAAGATGCTTGACTAGTGTAGATCAGTAGTAACATGGGAGACCAAGTGAGAAGGGGAAAAAGGAGTGGAGCATCTTGGTTAGGATTTGAGTCAAAATGCCTTATGGTAGTTGTAGTAAGATACAATATCACTTTAGCAACATTTTAGAATTGGTAAGCTGCCTGGCTGGTGTAGATCAGCAGTAACATGGCAAACAAGTGAGAAGGTGCAAAAGGAGTATAGCATCTTGGTTAGAGTTGCAGTCACAAGGCCTCAAGGTAGTTGTAGTCACTTTAATGTCACTTTAGCAACACTTCACAAATGGTTAGTGCACCATAGCTGATGGCCACATGCATTTGGGATAGACCATACATTTACATTGTAACACAAATCATGTGTCCTGGATTTATTTATTTATGGTAATACACTTGCAGACAGCATTGCAACATGTGACATGTCATGGATTTGGATACATATACTCTTATACATTACAAACACATATTGCCACAGACAAACCTACATCTCAGATACTTTGAGTATTGCATGTTAGGAAAGCAGATAGAGAACACAATAGCAAAAGCAGAGTTGAGTGCAAACAGAACATTGTAATGTAATGACAGTTATTGCAGTGTAACGTACTGGAGTGCACTCCCCCCTCTATTCCTGTCAAGCCCTTAGTGTGCAGGATGGCAAAGACCTTCTCCTCCCCAGGGTAAGAGTTGTAATGGTGCACTGGGATTGCCACCACCAGTCCTCTGAACCTCCAGGTGGTGACTGTCGTACTTGGTACGTACCCTCAGCCAGAGGTCATTCCACCTCTTTCTAATGTTGCCCTGTGTGTGCAGGGTGGTACCAATAGCATTCACTCTGTTGACTAGCCAGTCCCATATTTCATTTTTCCTACTTAGAGGAGTCTGCTGCATTGGGCTCCAAAAATGTGTGGCTCTACTTTAATGATTCCCTCCACCATCACTGTCAACTCTTGCTCAGTGAAGCTTGGTTTTGTTTTACCAGGCATGGGGGGACATTTTGAGTGAGTATAAGAATGAAAAACAAACAAGTGATAGAAGGAAAAAGGTACAAAACTAAAATTACAGATGTTGTAAATGAAATGGAAAGATGAAAAAAGGAGTGCCTTATCTAAAAATCCAGTAAATTGTGGTGCCTCCTGCAGTTTGGAAGCAAAGGATGCTGGTCAAGGAATGGAGTGTGTTTTATAGTGTGATTTTCAGGTATGTTCACTTGCCAAAGCACATAAGTTGTGTATTTTTCAAATCTGTCCACTGGTCACTGTTGTGTTGTTTTTTGTTGGTGCGTACTGCAGTGGTCAACCACCATAGGGTAACAGCTGTTTGTTGAGCACCTCTGGGAGATCACGAGAATACGACTGTGTAGTCGTAATACTCTGGGTAGTGGGACTGTGGCCTGGCAGCATCAGTAGACACTCAGCTGACATTGCAGAGTGGCGCAGTCCCAGTAGTAGACCGCAGTGGCAGTGGACGGCGTTTCAGACAGCACAAGTTGTAATATGGCAGGTAGTAAATTGCCAGCGCAGTGGTGTCATAGACAACGCAGATGCTGTTCTAGGGCGGTCGGACCACCAAACTTGCAATAAGACCTTAAATAATTGTAAGTATTACATAAACAATGTAAATCATATTTAAATAGTATTTTTTTTGGTCCTCATTTGCCTTATTTCCACCCTTCTTCCAACGTAACCGACCCCGGGTTATCATGCCTCATTTGCTGAACATGTCTCCACATCTCCCTGCTTACACAGGGAGGACTATAGCCTGCCGAAGCAGATTAAAAGGCTTAATCAATGGACTTTTTTTTCCCCCTCAAAATACCCCCTCTATCAGCCACACCAAGATAGAAAGGGAGTTCAGAAATCATGTTTCTTTCTCATCTGATCCGAAGTATCTAACTTAGCAATAAATCTAATTGATTGCAACCAGTCACACTCCCTTGGTGCTGCAGAAGATATCCATAACTTACATATCTCTCTGTGAGCCAACAATATAGCATAAAATGTCAGTTCGTCTTTAGTAACAGTACATTGCAGATCTAATCTCCCAAATATTATCAGCTCAATGCTTACCTTGATCTGCATTTTTAGCATATTGGACAGGCAGCAACTCACGGCCGCCCAAAAGGGCTGGATATTTGGGCATCTTACAAACATATGTAGGTCATCTTCATTAGGACTGCCACACTTAGGACACACCACCACTCCTCCTGACCCAAATTTAGACAACCTTTGTGGAGTCCAGTAGGCCCTGTGTATGGTAAAGAAATGGTTCCTCCTCAAATACGCGGGCTAAACTGTTTTGTAAACCATAGACATAGATACTTGCCATTGGTCTTCCAGCGCAGTCTCTGGCAAGCATCTTCCCCACAGATCTTCAGGCAAAGTAAAAACTCCATCCTCTGATACAAGCAGCAGGCAATACCACAGTGCAATCTCTTTTTTAAACACGGCACTAGAGAGAAGCTTTTCCTCAAGTTCATTTAGGCCTCCTATTTCTTCACCAGACGCCAGAAACCAACTCTGGATCTGAAGGAACTTAAGTCTTAATAACCTTGGACCCAGCTCCTGCTCACACCAAGCCCAGGTCACTAAATGGCCCTCTGGAAATAGCTGATTCCATCTTAGGATGCCAGCCTCTTTCAGTGGTCGGGCCAAGATATCCTTAGTCCACATTGGAGAGCCCGGTGCATCCCAAATCGGAGTTGGCCAACTAAAACACTGAATTTTTAAAAGTTTTGTAATTCTATATCATATTTCTGCAATAGCCCTCAATACCTTTAATCTTACTTTCTTGTAGTACTTCGGGTCAGCAAATTTAAACATAAACCCTGTTCCCGCTCCCTTTTCTTTTCTCAGCATTTCTTTAAATATCCTCCCTATCTCTGTATTTGTGGGGGAGGCTAACAGCATTCTTGCATTTGTAAACAAAAGAGCCCAATCGTAAAATAAAAAACCCGGTAGAGCCAAACCGCCCTTCATCAGCCTCCTTCTAAATTTTTTCCAGAAAAAAACGAGGAGCCTTAGAAGCCCAAATAAATGAACTAATCTCACTCTGTAATTGTGTGAACCACTCTTTCCCAAAAATTAAAGGGATTGTTTCAAACAAAAAGGTTAATTTCGGTAAAATAATCATTTTCACTAGGTTTATACGACCATATAAAGTAAATGGAAGATGCATCCACCCTCGCACACTCGCGCTAATCTCCTTCTTGACCTTATCAAAATTCACCTTAGTAAGGTCTGCAATGTCCTGCGTAATCCTAATTCCTAAATATCTCATTTCCCTTTTATATTCCATCTCTCTTATCTCCAAATTCCAGGCCATGACCTCAGTTTTCTGTTCGTTAATCTCATAGCCTGAAATATTTACAAACTCCTTTGTTATACCTATCATAGATCTGAACGATCGCTGCAAATTTGTTGTGAAGATCAAAATGTTGTCTGCATGAAGCTCGATCTTTTTATTGCATCCATAAAATTGAAATAATGGTATATCCTGATTAGTCCTAATTTTTTTGGCCAAAGGTTCAATATAAAGAGCAAATAAGCATGGGGACAGGGGGCAACCCTGCCTGGTTCCTCGCTCAATCTGTAACGGTCGGGTCAAAACCCCATTAACTAACACTATAGCTGTCGGTGCTTTATATATAGCTTTTAATAATTTACAAAAGTTTGGTCCCAAGTTGAGAAGCCCTACCAGGGTCTGCAGATATACCCAGTTAACGCGATCAAATGTTTTGGCAGCATCCCACACTATTACTGCCAGGGAAAGAACGTAAGCGGTAGCCATATCTATAGATCCTATCAGGGAATAAGTCAGCTCTTTCAAAGTTCTCCCTTTAATAAAACCCTTCTGATCCTCATGCACCAAAAGGGGCATTACACCGTTTAGCCTCCCTGCCATCACCTTCGCAAAAAGCTTATAATCGTCATTTAAAAGGGAGATAGGCCTATATGAATCAACATGTTTTAGTGACTTGCCTGGCTTTGGAATCAGTGTTATATTGGCCTCTTTCCAAGACTCCAGGAGTTCAAAATCTGACAAAAAGATAGCGTTAAAAAGTTGCCTCAATATGGGAATTATCTCACTGACCAATGCTTTATAGATCTCGACCGGAAGGCCATCCGGCCCTGAGGCCTTTCCCCTTTTTCTACCCCTGATAACCTCCTACAACTCATTCTCCGAGATCTCCTTATTCAATATTCTCATAATTTCTTCTGATAATGGCTCCATACCATCCAACCAAGTCAGCACATCCCTTTCCGTAACAGCCAGATCCTCCTTGTATACTTTTCCAAAGTACTCATAAAATGCTAGTGCTATTCTAGCACTATCACTTTGAACCACATCTGACCCTTCACAACTAATCTCTTTAACCATGTTTCTGACCTGATCCCTCTTTGCCTTCCAGGCCAGTGGTTTGCTACAGCCCTCCCCATACTCAAAATGTGCTAACTGGCTCGATTCCCACTTTTTCTTAACTCTATCCCTAAGAACTCCTGTCAAGCTCACTTTAAGATTGATTATTTCATCTCTCACCTTTTCCCCCCTTCGTCGCTTCCCAGATTTATTAAATCTGATTCCAACTTCCTGATCTGCTCTTCTAGATCTAAATCTTTTCTGTAATATATTTGTCTTTTTCCTGCAGCAGCCAAAGTTCCTAACCTGCCTCTTAAATATGCCTTATAGGCATCCCATACAACCCCAATTTTAGCTGAACCCTGATTCCTATCGAAAAATTCTTTAGTCTCCACATTCAAAATCTCAATCGTCACAGGTTCCAGAAGAATCGTACGGTCCAACCTCCAGCCAGAACTATTCTCTCCCTCCCCTACCCTCATACGTAACAAGATAGCTGAGTGGTCCGAGAGGTGTACGCCAATATGCTCAACATCTACCACATCCTCCTTCATAACTTGGTCCACCAAAAAGTAGTCAGAGACTTATGCTTATATTTTTTGTTATAATACGTAAATCCTTTTTGAGAGTCGACCTTACATCTCCAAATATCGCACAAGCCCCACTGCTCCATCAATAAACGGATATTTTAGGATTAACTCACGCTCTGCTACTACTAGATCTATCTAAATTATGGTCCAAGACTGTATTAAAATCTCCAGCCATAATGACTTGTCCAGTAAAACCCAAAAGCTCACTGGCTAATTCCTCCAAGGGACCAATGTCATCCTAATTGGGACCATAATAGCCCACCAGTACTATATTCTGCCCAGAGATTTTTAACTTAACAATTAACCATCGTCCTGCACGACTTGAGGCACTACCTTCAGTCTGAGCATTCACAACATGTTTTACTAATATAGCAACTCCTTTGGTGATTGCTGTTTGCCTCGTGTAAATAGCGTGTACGACCCACCTCTGGTCCTTAAAAATCTCCCTACTCTCCTCCTCTGTCAGATGTGCATCTTCCAAATTAATAATTTGTGCAGAACACTCCTTCAAGTACTGCATTATTCTGCATTATTCTGTCTCTCCTGCCCTTCACCCGAAGTCCATTTACATTCCATAACAGAATACTTAAATCCTTACTTCTATTCCCTGTCATCCTTTGCACACCCACCTCTATTCCTGTCAAGCCCTTAGTGTGCAGGATGGCCAAGACCTTCTCCGCCCAGGGTAAGAGTTGTAATAGTGCACTGGGATTGCCACCTCCAGTCCTCTGAACCTCCAGGTGGTGGCTGTTGTACTTGGTACGTACCCTCAGCCAGAGGTCGTTCCACCTCTTCCTAATGTTGCCCTGTGTGTGCAGGGTGGTACCAATAGCATTCACTCTGTTGACTAGCCTGTCCCACATTTTATTTTTCCTACTGAGAGGAGTCTGCTGCATTGGGCTCCAAAAATGTATGGCTCTACTTTAATGATTCCCTCCACCATCGCTGTCAACTCTTGCTCAGTGAAGCTTGGTTTTGTTTTACCAGGCATGGGGGAAACATTTGGAGTGAGTATAAGAATGAAAAACAAACAAGGGAAAAAGATACAAAACTAAATTTACAGATGCTGTAAATAAAATGGAAAGATGAAATAAGGAGTGCCTTATCTAAAAATCCAGCAAATTGTGATGCCTCCTGCAGTTTGGAAGCAAAGGATGCAGGTCAAGGAATGGGGTGTGTTTTTCAGGTATGTTCACTTGCCAAAGCACATAAGTTGTGTATTTTTTAAATCCGCCCACTGGTCACTGTTGTGTTGTTTTTTGTTGGTGCGTACTGCAGTGGTCAACCACCATTTATTGAGCACCTCTGGGAGATCACGAGAACACAACTGTGTAGTCGTAATACTCTGGGTAGTAGGACTGTGGGCCCGGCAGCATCAGTGGATACTCAGCTGACATTGCAGACTGGCGCAGTCCCACTAGGTAGACCGCAGTGGCAGCAGACAGCGTTTCAGACAGCACAAAATGTAATATGGCAGGCAGTAAATTGCCAGCGCAGTGGTGTCATAGACAACACAGATGCTGTTCTAGGGCGGTCGGACCGCCAAACTTGCAATAAGACCTTAAATATTAGTAATCATTACATAAACAATGTCAATCATATTTAAATAGTATTGTATGTTGTGCATTTTTCAGGTTTTTTATATTGTTTAACATTTTTTAGCATACAGGGCATCCTTACGATGTCGGTCGGAAACGCTCCGAATGCCATTTGGATTTTCCTAACCCGAGTTGGAACCAATGTTTCCGACTGACTCTGAAACATTTCCAACGACTGATTATGATAGAAGATATCCTTTCGGTCTGTCCGACTCGGTTCTGACCAGCATTTGGAGACTCCAAGTCGGTCGGAGCTAAATCGTACAGGTTTACGGACCACATTTCCGACCGACGTATTATGATGTCGGATTCGGACAGCCTTTCCGAATCGGTCTGTCCGACACGGAACGGCTGTCGGAAAGTGACTTTGGGGGCCAGTAGCAGGCCCCCCTATACTCGGAGGCCTGCAGTTAGAGCCCGTGAGGGTACACATGGAACCCCTTTTTTCAACCATGCACAGTGTGGCAGGCACCATGGGGTGCCCGCCACAGGAAGCAGGGATTTCCGCAACCACCCCTTTCTTCAATGGGAGCCTATGTTGTCAGTCGGAACACAGACTCCCATTGAAGTCAACCGAGGACTGACCGAATGGAAACGATTACGACATTGTAATGAGGCCCTCAGTTGTTTCCCATACGTATTCTTAACATAATTTTTGCATAGTTTTTTTTAATAAGTATTAAAAAATTATATATGTTTTATACTATTATTTAATTTATAATTTACAGGTTTGTTTTGCATATTTTACTCAAATTTGTAACATGTCTTACGTGTTTAATATTTTTTTTACATTTTGAAAACCTTTTTCAAATATTTTAACATATATTCCCATACATGACTATGGGTTGACAGACTTTTTTTGGTTTCACTTTACAGCTTTCTTTAGCGCTACCTTCTATTTTGTAGTCTATTTGTCTGATTTTTTGTCTACTTTCTGGCATTCAGGTTGCAGGAAAGTGCTGCTGTTCATCGGATCGGGCAAGGCCTTTTTAAATATTTTAATTCTCGTTTTGATAGTGAATGTGATATAGGGAGAGTTCTAAAGTTTATAGTGTGTTTGTGCGATTTTAGTACATTTAGTTGTAGTACTTGTAGTGTTTTTCACTTTAGTGATGTATTGATCTATTATAATGTGTTATGTTACTTGCATTTTGCTGACTAATTGTAATGTATATGTCATTTTTGATTTTACTGTTCTGTGCAGTTGAGTATTCTGTTTTACTTTACAGATTTCTCTTTGAGAACATGACCCATGGACAGGACATTTGGATTTAATATTTTTTTTTAAGGGAAATCTGTTTGGTTTCTAATAAACCAATATTTTTTTTACTTTGATTTCTTTTTTTTGGTGGGGTCCCCAGGACCGTTTCATTTTTAAGCACTTTTTGGGGGGGGTTTATGACTCTCTGATATTTTGGATTGCTGCAATGGATCTCTATTGGATTGTTTTATTTTTACATTTTCTGGGGCTTTGGTAAATAATTTTCTATTGTTGGTGCATTATTCTTTTTAACTATTTGGATACAGAAGATGATATGCAACTACAGAAATGTTAATCATATTTAATTTATTTGTTTTGATGGAGAAATGTATTTTATCATGTATGTAAGTATTAACTGATTGTTATTTGGTATTGTATATTTCATGTATTTTAATTATTTTTAACAATGGATTGAGTGTGTTGTTTCTGGTATATATATATTATTTTATTTTATTTAAAATTGGAGTTTTATTTAATGTTTTGACTGATGTCATAAAATATCATGTTTCTTATTTACATAAAAAAAAAATTTATACTGTGGGTAAGATTATGCTATACTTTGCTGGGAGTTTTGTAGTCTAATATTTATTTTATAATATGCTTTTGGTTATTATTTCTAGGTAATCTACTCCTTTGTTGTTTATCAAAAGTTTTGCTTTAAATTGTAACTGGGGGAGAATGTCTGCATTGTCAGCATTCCGTCCATCATTTGTTTGCTGTAACGCTTTTCGCCCTAAGTGGGATGGGTATTCCCAGACGTGGGACCCGTGCTCACTACGCCACTGGAGTCAAGCTATCCTTGCTGATGACGGCTGATAGCCAGAAACCGGTCCTAGGATGCTTGATTCTGGTCCAGGGAAGACATGGCTTGGCAGTTCGGGCTGGACTGTTCCCATGAGGCACAGGGTCAAGACTGATTTGCATATGGCCATGTCTAAACTGGGGTGGCGTAGTGGGCAAAAGAACAATGGATTTAACCCAGATCTCTTGACTGGGGGAGAATGTCTGCATTGTCAGCATTCCGTCCATCATTTGTTTGTTGTAACGCTTTTCGCCCTAAGTGGGATGGGTATTCCCAGACGTGGGACCCGTGCTCACTACGCCACTGGAGTCAAGCTATCCTGGCTGATGACGGCTGATAGCCAGAAACCGGTCCTAGGATGCTTGATTCTGGTCCAGGGAAGACATGGCTTGGCAGTTCGGGCTGGACTGTTCCCATGAGGCACAGGGTCAAGACTGATTTGCATATGGCCATGTCTAAACTGGGGTGGCGTAGTGGGCAAAAGAACGATGGATTTAACCCAGATCTCTTGACTGGGGGAGAATGTCTGCATTGTCAGCATTCCGTCCATCATTTGTTTGTTGTAACGCTTTTCGCCCTAAGTGGGATGGGTATTCCCAGACGTGGGACCCGTGCTCACTACGCCACTGGAGTCAAGCTATCCTGGCTGATGACGGCTGATAGCCAGAAAACGGTCCTAGGATGCTTGATTCTGGTCCAGGGAAGACATGGCTTGGCAGTTCGGGCTGGACTGTTCCCATGAGGCACAGGGTCAAGACTGATTTGCATATGGCCATGTCTAAACTGGGGTGGCGTAGTGGGCAAAAGAACGATGGATTTAACCCAGATCTCTTGACTGGGGGAGAATGTCTGCATTGTCAGCATTCCGTCCATCATTTGTTTGTTGTAACGCTTTTCGCCCTAAGTTGGATGGGTATTCCCAGACGTGGGACCCGTGCTCACTACGCCACTGGAGTCAAGCTATCCTGGCTGATGACGGCTGATAGCCAGAAACCGGTCCTAGGATGCTTGATTCTGGTCCAGGGAAGACATGGCTTGGCAGTTCGGGCTGGACTGTTCCCAGGAGGCACAGGGTCAAGACTGATTTGCATATGGCCATGTCTAAACTGGGGTGGCGTAGTGGGCAAAAGAACGATGGATTTAACCCAGATCTCTTGACTGGGGGAGAATGTCTGCATTGTCAGCATTCCATCCATCATTTGTTTGTTGTAACGCTTTTCGCCCTAAGTAGGATGGGTATTCCCAGACGTGGGACCCATGCTCACTACGCCACTGGAGTCAAGCTATCCTGGCTGATGACGGCTGATAGCCAGAAACCGGTCCTAGGATGCTTGATTCTGGTCCAGGGAAGACATGGCTTGGCAGTTCGGGCTGGACTGTTCCCATGAGGCACAGGGTCAAGACTGATTTGCATATGGCCATGTCTAAACTGGGGTGGCGTAGTGGGCAAAAGAACGATGGATTTAACCCAGATCTCTTGACTGGGGGAGAATGTCTGCATTGTCAGCATTCCGTCCATCATTTGTTTGTTGTAACGCTTTTCGCCCTAAGTGGGATGGGTATTCCCAGACGTGGGACCCGTGCTCACTACGCCACTGGAGTCAAGCTATCCTGGCTGATGACGGCTGATAGCCAGAAACCGGTCCTAGGATGCTTGATTCTGGTCCAGGGAAGACATGGCTTGGCAGTTCGGGCTGGACTGTTCCCAGGAGGCACAGGGTCAAGACTGATTTGCATATGGCCATGTCTAAACTGGGGTGGCGTAGTGGGCAAAAGAACGATGGATTTAACCCAGATCTCTTGACTGGGGGAGAATGTCTGCATTGTCAGCATTCCGTCCATCATTTGTTTGTTGTAACGCTTTTCGCCCTAAGTGGGATGGGTATTCCCAGACGTGGGACCCGTGCTCACTACGCCACTGGAGTCAAGCTATCCTGGCTGATGACGGCTGATAGCCAGAAACCGGTCCTAGGATGCTTGATTCTGGTCCAGGGAAGACATGGCTTGGCAGTTCGGGCTGGACTGTTCCCATGAGGCACAGGGTCAAGACTGATTTGCATATGGCCATGTCTAAACTGGGGTGGCGTAGTGGGCAAAAGAACGATGGATTTAACCCAGATCTCTTGACTGGGGGAGAATGTCTGCATTGTCAGCATTCCGTCCATCATTTGTTTGTTGTAACGCTTTTCGCCCTAAGTGGGATGGGTATTCCCAGACGTGGGACCCGTGCTCACTACGCCACTGGAGTCAAGCTATCCTGGCTGATGACGGCTGATAGCCAGAAACCGGTCCTAGGATGCTTGATTCTGGTCCAGGGAAGACATGGCTTGGCAGTTCGGGCTGGACTGTTCCCATGAGGCACAGGGTCAAGACTGATTTGCATATGGCCATGTCTAAACTGGGGTGGCGTAGTGGGCAAAAGAACGATGGATTTAACCCAGATCTCTTGACTGGGGGAGAATGTCTGCATTGTCAGCATTCCGTCCATCATTTGTTTGTTGTAACGCTTTTCGCCCTAAGTGGGATGGGTATTCCCAGACGTGGGACCCGTGCTCACTACGCCACTGGAGTCAAGCTATCCTGGCTGATGACGGCTGATAGCCAGAAACCGGTCCTAGGATGCTTGATTCTGGTCCAGGGAAGACATGGCTTGGCAGTTCGGGCTGGACTGTTCCCATGAGGCACAGGGTCAAGACTGATTTGCATATGGCCATGTCTAAACTGGGGTGGCGTAGTTGGCAAAAGAACGATAGATTTAACCCAGATCTCTTGACTGGGGGAGAATGTCTGCATTGTCAGCATTCCGTCCATCATTTGTTTGTTGTAACGCTTAAATTGTAACATGCCGTACATTCTTTGGCATTGTTTGATACTTTTAGGTGCAGTTTGGATTATGGATTACTCCATTCATAGTTGTTGATAATTTTTCTCTTTCTGAAGGGCTTTTTATAGGGTTCCGCCTAGTGTGGATTGGAAGGCATTGTGCCATCCTTCCACTGCGTTGTTTGTTTTGGTTTCCTGTGCCCCGGTGCTGTCATGGATATTAAACCATAGTATTTGGAATTTGGGTTGGTGTATGTATAGAGCAATGTAGTCTGCCAACCAAGGTATTTTGAAAGAAACTCAATAGGAGGCTTAGGTTGTGTTAATTTTGTTAGTAGAAAGGGCTTTCTATTAGGAAATTGTAGTGATTAACTATCTCTGTGACAGAGACAAAGGCTAGCGCTGCCATTCTTTTTATTTCATAGGTAAATTGACTGTTTGTAGCATATTCTGCACTTAGGGGCATAATTATGAAAAAATCACGCAGAACATTCTATCAACTTGCTGTGCTGCGCAGCGTGATAGGGAAAGGGTAGAAACATGCTGTACTTACCATTACACATCACATTCCTGTGTTTCCCCTGCGATGGCGCAGAATGTCCTGCCTAGAGTAAATACAGGTATCCTTCACGATGGTGCAAGGGTGCTTGCACCATGGTGCAAGGTGCCTCAGTTGTAAGCAGGATTGTTATTGTGGAGGAAGGGGCACCTCCCTGCACAAAAACAATCCTAAGAGACATTTTCCTTTTTTAAGTGTGCTGCAGAACGCAGCACACATAGAAAGGGGAAGTAACAAGGAGAAATAAAGCTATTTCTCCTCGTTACACATTCCAGGTCTACCAGTAACGGTAAATGTGGGAGTTCACCAAAATCCATGAGTGGATGCATAGGAACACCCACACTCCACCCATGGAATGCCTCCCTTGGGCAGAGTAATCCAATGTAGCGATTTGTGCTGCCTTGCCTTACTCTAGATTTATTGAGCCACGCATTGCCACGCAAGATGGCCTTGACTGGCTTGATAAATATTACTTATGAGTTCTTTCGCTCTTGTGCCCCCTAACGTGGCATAAAGGTGATGCAACTCTTTCATAACTATGCCCCTTAATGTAGATTGTTGGTGATTTCTCCATATGCATTGATTGAAATCGTAGTAACAGCCTTGTATGGATGTATGTGGGTAAAACTTTTAAAATGGTTTGAATCATGACTTGTTCAAAGTCTATGATTATCCTTTGTGGGTAGTAGGTTTTTGTTTTATGTTTAATGTGGTTTAAGAGTTTGTAGTAAGTTCTACTTTATTTATTTGGTAGAAGGGCATATATAAAAGGGATATTTGAGTTGTGATGTTCCACATGTATGGTGTATATCTGAGTGAAGGGCTTTCTGTACATTTTGAAGGACCCATCCATTATCCACGTTTGATAATCGCTTATTTGTTGTATGCTATCTGCTGTAGAAAATATTAGGATTTGTCTATAATGTTTAGGCTGTCATATAACAAGAAGTATGCCTCATTTTGTGTGATTTTTAAGTGTTCGGGTATTTCTTGGTATCTTTTAGAGGCCAGAGGTGTATCACTGGTTGCTTTTTTAGTTTTTTTAATTAAATGTTTTAAAGTGGATATAGGTGGTAATTGGCCTGTGATGACTTTGGGAAATTTAGGGAGAATATCTTTTAGCATTTTGTTGTGGGCTCATGAAAGCTAGTGCTTGCCTCTTTTATATCCTGCAATGTTTCCCTTGCTTCTATTTCTGTCACATTTGGGGGGTAATTGTGTTCCCTTACATTCTTGAAAATTATTTACATTCTTTTGTGACGGCCCTCTCCTAGCATGCATTAGAGTAATATTTAGTACATTTCTCAGTGGTGTTTGGACAAAATATCGAGTTGGAAATATCTGAAAAAAATATTGCATGACCCAACTATTTTGGGGTGTAGAAATATCGCTGTCAAGAGTATTGATTTGTTAGGTAAGTAACACCGGTTTCAAGATTATTATTGTTGTAAATATCGTTTTCAATAGTATAATTTAAAAAAAATATTGTTTTTAATTATCTATATTTGTGTTTGTTTAGTAATGTTTTAGGTAATTATTGTTTGTATAATTGTTAATATCATTTTTAAATGTAATTTGTAATGTTAAGTGATTCATAATTCCTAATTTAATTATAATGGTAATTTATATTGTTGTAGCCGGGTTCTAGGTTTGTAGGAGTGCAGGGTGAGAAATTAATTAACAATAACTAAGTGATTATTTATTTCATATTGATAATTTAATTGATTACTAATTATGTCATTGTGTAATAATTATTTTTTTTGTTAATTATTAGGTACAGGTTGCTGGGTTTATAGGGGTATAGGGTGGGGAGGTAATTAAGTAATATTTAATTAACAATTTATTGAAAATTATTTGATTGATTATTAAGTATGTACATTTTGTAATTATATTTTTTAAGTTATTTGTAGGAGTATAGGGTGGGAAGATAACTAGTAAGTAATACATCAATTGATACATAATTATCAATTGACTATGTAGTTAAGAATTTATATTTAATTGGTTATCAATAATAATAATAATAATAATACTGGAGCTTGTATAGCGCGACAGCTACCTCAAACAGAGGTGTCCCAGTGCTGTAGCAGCAGGCATTGCACGCAGGGAGGCCACGGCACTACAAAAAAGAACCCGTCCTAATCCACCCTAAAGAGCCATGTCTTCAAGGCCTTTCTGAAGCAAGTCTCTGATTTTGCCTGGCGGAGGTTCCCCGGTAGGGCATTCCACATCATGGCGGTTCTAACTGTGAATGCTCTACCACCCAGACGTGCTTTCGTAAAACGGGGAGTACACAGCAAGTTTTGAGAGTTCGACCTCAGAGCTCGATTTTTCTTATAGCAACATAGTCTTTGCTTGAGATAGCCAAGGCATTTTCCATTGAGAGCCCGGTAGGCCAAAGTCAAGGCCTTGAATGTGATTCTTTTGGCTACTAGAGCCAGTGGAGCTCTTGTAGATGCGAAGAGACATGGTGTCGAAACAGTATGCGTCTAACCAGTCTCGCAGCCGCATTCTGTACCATCTGGAGGCGGCAGATAGAGTATTTAGGGAGGCCAATATATAAGCCATTTGCATAGTCGAGCCTGGATGTTACTGTGGCATGGACTACTGATTTGCGCCACTCTTCCAGTAGGAAATGTATACATTTCCGGAGATTTTTTTAGTTTACTGAAACATGTGGTGGTGACCTGCTGGATTTGGGCCGAGAAGGAGAGGTCAGCCTCCCATCTCACACCCAAATTTCTGATATTTATGGCATGAGACGGGGGTGGACCCATTTCTGATGGCCACCACAGATCTGGAGCTGGCACTGGGCCTTTTAAAAAAAACACATTAATTGCATTGAATTTATTTATTTTAGTTAGTGTCGGCTGCTATGTTTGTTGAGGTATAGTGTGGTAAGTTAATTAGCTAATAAATAATGGCCAATTCATTTCCATTGATCATTAATTATTAAATTGGATAAAACATGTTAATTGTTTAATTGCTGTCTTTATATATAAGATTGTTGTTGGTGAATTAATTAAGAGTTGTATATTTCCATTAAATTAATAGGGGTATGTTTTCTATATGTTATGTGTTTGAAGTGAAGTACTTTCCCCATTGTTGCCTATACTACAGTGGAAATAGTAAATTTTACCCCTCTGAAGTCCAACACTTTCCCTACTATTGCACAGACTGGACAAGAAATAGTAAATGTTACTCCTGATGTCCAATGCTTTCCCTATTAATGTACAGACTAGAGTTGGAATAGTAAACTTAACCCCTCCAAAGTCCAACACTTTTCCTACTATTGCCCCGACTGGAAAGGGAATAGTACATTTTACTCCTCTGAAATCCAATGCTTTCTCTACCGTTGCACAGATTAAAGTGGGAACTGCAACTTGTGCTTGCTTAGAGTTCACCACTCTCCCTACTGTTGCAAAGACTGGAGTGGGGATAGTAAAAGTTACCCTTCTGACATCCCAAGCTTTCTTTGCTTTTGCACAGGCTGGAGTGGGTATCGTTTATGTATTATTTTCCTATTTTAATATTTTTTAATGTTGGTTAATATATATAATATTACTATTTGTTAGTTTGTTCAATTTTATGAGATATATATATATAAGAAATAATCCCCAACCAAATCTGATTAAGGAGAAAGGTTGAGAAAGGCATCTTGCCTGCTGAAACGCGTTCCTGTTTGTCCATAGCCTGATGTAACCTCCGCAATAAACGAGAGAACCCCCATGATGACGAGTGCTTTCTCCTTAATCAGATTTGGTTGGGGATTATTTCTTGTACATTCTGTGCGCTAGTGGTAGCGCCACTTTCAAAGCACCACCAGTGGTAAAATTGCTGCTCCTTGCTGGCAGGAGCACATTTTTTATCTGCTTGCCTGTCTGCTTCAGTGCAGGCAGACAAACAGATGAAAAGTCCGCTCCCACAAGGTTGGAGTATTTTTCATTTTCCTGCCTGCTGGGAGTGGACATAGGGCCTGATTACGAGTACGGTGGTCCCAAGACTGCCGTACTTACAGTGGCGGTCCAACCACTGCCTGTTTGGCAGACTAACCACCCGATTACTAGATTAACAGTCAGACCACCACAAGCCCAAGGCAAGGTGGGGAAAATGGTGATTAATGGCAGCAGTGCCGATGCTGGCACAGCCATGCTGATCACTAGCTTCCTTCCCACCAATCTTTTCATGGCGGGCCCCCTCCAAGAAAAAGTTGACAGAAAGGCATGGAAGTGGTCTAAAACAGGGCATCAGGGTGAATTTGCTCATGGAGGGTGGTGCATAGGGGCATTAGTTGTCCCCCCTCTGCTTGCACTGTTTTGTGTACACTGTGAGCCATGCACGACATGGTGCGTGGTACACAATGCCCTGAGGTGCAAGCAGCGCTGCCACACCAGCCCGGCAGTATAATCACAATCCGGTGGTCAGTATACCCCTGTTCTTCCGGCAGCCGACACTGGCGGTGGGACCAATTAACTCATAATCAGCCTCTAAGTGTTTGTTCTCACTTGGCGGGAGCTTTGAAATTGCTCCCTCCAAGTGAGAGCAAATACAGGTTTACCTGCCTGCGCCAGTGCGGGCAGAGAAAACACTATGTCCTGGAGTGGGCACCCAGGGGCATAGCTGGAGCCGGCACAGGGGATGGGAACCCCAGGGCAGCTATCGCTGAAGGTACGGAGCCAGCTGGCACTGTGGAGGCTTTGGGGGGCCAAAAACATGCAATGGGTGCTGGGCTACAGGGCACCAATCATTTACTGGCTGCTCCCTGGGGATGGTCCCCGGGGCCAATATTGGCCCAAGGAGAGTGTCTTTCTTGCCCCCTCCCCAATTATTAATGAAGTAGGCCATGGGAGATGGGGTTCCCGGGGGCGTTATATATTACACCAAAGGACTAGCAACGCACTCCAGGAAGGTAAAGTGTCAGTATCTAGTTTCATTTATTTTCAATAGCACATCACCACCGACGCGTTTTGACCACAGGCTTGCTCACAGTTCTCATATGCAACATATTTATCTATCTATCTATCTATCTATCTATCTATCTATCTATCTATCTATCTATCTATCTATCTATCTATCTATCTATCTATCTATCTATCTATCTATCTATCTATCTATCTATCTATCTATCTATCTATCTATCTATCTATCTATCCATCCATCTATCTATCTATAAATATATATATATGTAAAGATTATATATATATGTATGTATAATATATATTCACTGAAAAAACCAGAGGTTTCACACATGTTATAGTTAGCTGGACATTTCACTCGTACAAAACCATTGAAATTTCCCCGTTATAGTTAGTTCAGCTAACTATAACTCACGCGCCCGCAATCCACTGCTGATGACGTCACATATTACATCACTCATGACATGGTCAGTGACATCACTCATGACATCACTGATGACATCTCAAATGACATCACTGATGACATCACTGATGACATCATCCAGTGAATGTGTGATTTTCTTAAAAGTTTAAATATGTTTTATATATATAGGGAAAGGCCTGTTGAAGAATGAGTGGGTGTACAAGTGTGTAAATGGATGATTTTCTGTGGTGCGTAACTGACTCTATAAGTGAGTCGTTTAACTGCATCTTACTGCAGACTAGTGACTAAACTGTATAAATGTTTGTATGTGTCTGTGTGTTGGTGTATAAGTGGCGGCATGGTTTTGTGAATACCTATATAAGTGTCTATATGAGTTATTGATTGCTTGTCTCAGTAGCTGTATGGGTTCCTGAGTGTTTGTGTGGGTAGGGTGTGTGTGACTCTATGCATAGATGTGTGAATGGGTGATTCTATGGGTGCATGGTTTTAAAAGTGCATCTGTGATGGACTGTATGGTTGAGTGAGTGTATGTATGGATGTGTTATGGTTTGAATGTACATCTCAGTGGTACATTTGTGACTAACTACATATGTGAAAGACAGTATATATGTGTGTAAGAGTATATAAGTGGGTAGATGTGAGAGTGTGTGATTGTGAGAGTGACTGTATGGATGAGTGTGTGCTTGTGTCAATGATTCTAATAGAGCGTAAGAATGTGATACTATTTTTGTGAGTAAGTGAACTTCAGTGTGTATAACCGCATAGGTGAGTAAATGGGAGTGTGATTATTTGCATGACTGAGTAGGTGTGAGAGTACCTCTATGGATGATTGGTAGTGTGTGAGTGTCTATATAGGTGTATAAATTCATATGATAGTTTTGAATGGAGTGACTGTAAGTATGAGTGACTGTACAGGTGAGTGTGTGGAGGTGTATGAAGACCTAAAAGTTAATAAGTGGGTATGCAGTTATTGGTATTGCAGTATGTATGGTTTTGAGAATGGAACTCTGAAATTTTGAGTCGGTATATCAAAGGTTATATTAGGGTGTGAGAAGATGTGGTAATTTATCACATGGATGACATCATCAGTGATGTCATCAGTGATGTCATTTGAGATGTCATCAGTGATGTCATGAGTGATGTCACTGACCATGTCATGAGTGATGTAATATGTGACGTCATCAGCAGTGGATTGCGGGCGCGTGAGTTATAGTTAGCTAAACTAACTATAACGGGGAAATTTCAATGGTTTTGTACGAGTGAAATGTCCAGCTAACTATAACATGTGTGAAACCTCTGTTTTTTTCAGTGAATTTGCAAGGTTTTTTAAATGCTAATTCCTAACTATAACGTGTGTGAAACCTATGGTTTTTTCAGGAAATTTGCAAGGTTTTTTAAATGCTAATTCCTAACTATAACGTGTGTGAAACCTATGGTTTTTTAAGTGAATTTGTAAGGTTTTTTAAATCCTTTTTTTTTCTTTTTCTTTTTTTTTTTTTAAACAATATGCTACCTATGTATATAATCATTGATTTACTGTATTCTGCAATATAGAAAGGTTCACCTTTTTTAAATAAATGGTTAGATATAGTTGAGTAACATAGTTAATATCTTCTACAAACCTTTATTTATTTTTAGGATTTTTTACCGTGCGCGTACGGTAAGCTTACCGTACGCGCACGGTACACTTTATGTACGGTGCGCGTACGTAATATTTATGCTCCGTGTGCGCATGCGTACGCGATTTACATACGCGTCCGTACTTCCTGCCCGACGCGTAAGCGCGTGCGCACGTTAAGCGGAACCGCCGTACGTGTGTGCGCGCGTGCGCGCGTGCCTCTAATGCGCATGCGCGCGTGTCTTACGTACGCGCATGCGTACTTTCACTGTGCGCGTACGGTAAGCGTACGGAGCGCGCACGGTAATTCATGTGATCCAGAAACAACACTTTTCATTGGTTTAAACTTGTTTCATTTCCATGTAAGAAAAAGGTTTGTTCCCGAGCATAAACAAAGTCAAACAGTCCAGTGTAGTTTGACAATCGACAAAAATCTAGTCCAATCCCTTTGTGTGAGGATTTATCTTTTCTTTATTTTCTCAGTTGTCCTGATCACATATTCCACAGCATCAAGCCAGAACTGTATGCGACCAACACTTGTTTCGTCTTGGGGTAATAACACCCCCACGACTTCCTCAGGGCTACAAACAAAATAAAAAAGCCTTTTTCAAATTATAAAAGAATAGTAACACATCGATATAGTTGCATTTAGGTGATAGAGCAAAAGAACGACCTTAAAAAACCCAAAGACTCCTCAGTGAGTGTTCACTAAAAAGTGCTGTAAAATAAGTTGAGAAAGTGCCATCACATGGAGATTGTGGAAAGAAATAGAAAATCAAATATTAAATCTAAATATGAAGGGAACCAGAAAAGTGGAGCAGAAAAAGAACACCCTAATATAGAGAGTAAATGGGGTAGAGAAGATCTCACCCTAAGTGTGTACGAAGATATAGATATTGAGTATGATATAGCGTAAGAAAAAATGATCCTGAACTGTACCGTGAGAGAGTGAAATACAAATAACTCGTTGGAAGAAGAGACAGTAACCTCCAATTCCGCATAGGGACACCGTGAATAAAACCCAATACGCATATAGGTAATATATATAGAGCACTCACCCTAGTAAGTATAATGGTCAGTCACAAAAGACGAGTACGATGCAAGAGTCAAACAGCAAAGAAATATTGCTAGTGCGTATCCGGAACCTAAACGGTAAAATATGCGCATTACATATCCAAGCAGGGACAGAAATCAACCTGCAAATCAGGGAATATTCTCAACATCTCAAACGGTATCTACATCAAAATGAACATATAAAAAACGATTATAACGCAGAATCCAAAATGTCTTGAAATGTCCCCCATACGGCATATCAATAGGAAAAACGTAATTGTCTAATTATCTAATAGAGCCACGTAGGTCACCGTCGAGGTAAAGTAAAGGTTAAATCAAAATCCAGATAAAACATGTTAACTACTCCAAGTCTATTCGTCACAATCCAAATATTGGTGTCTGTGCAAAATTACCTCCGTTCTAATACGAACAGCACAGTCCCAAGGAGAAAAGTATCACTCGGCAATTGGTTTTCTGAAAAGTACAAATATACAATTATATAGTCTCTTTAATAGAGGTACTCAAAACATAATATTTATTCAAAAGAACGAGATGTAATACAAACAGGAACTCAATAAAAATTCAATTAAAAAAGGATACCAAACACCACAATGGGTCGACAAGTCACAGAGTCTATCTAGTATGGCTGGTGTTACGAAGTTTAAAAAAACGAACGAACCTGTGAAGGAGAGTACTCCGTAAATATCTGGGGTCCTAGTCTGTATCAAAGCAAGCGAACGCCATATTTTCCCTTTAATATATACGACGCGCAAGCGTCCATAAAAATTCTAATAGAAAGAGGACTAACGGAAAATTAGAAAATTAGCAGCGCCATCTTGGCTGATAATCTGACAAGAGTAACTGATAAAGGACAACGCCATCTTGGAAGGTCAGAATATCATCCTAAATACCTACATTAGTAAACAATAATAGCTATTGAGAGGCAAAAGGAAAAAAGGGGGAAATTCGGCTCACATACTCAGTGTCGTGTTATAAAAAGACAGAAATGGGAAAGGAGTCTCGTATTTGACTCTTAGCGATAATCTCACATTATAACCGGGGGAACGGTTGTAAAATTAGTAACCAAGTAAGAGTCTATCCAATTATCACCACGAAGAGTCCTGTACAAGAACCCCATATTTGAGGAAAATTATGATCTAGGCGTCGCCATAAATAAAATAGTCACAGGTACCTAAGGTTACAATAGCTAATTATTAGTTGCAAAATAAATATCTTCCAATACTAGGTATCATATAGGTTAAGGCCGGATTGCCGGCCTCATATACCTATCATTAATATCGTTTCAAGTTACGAGTGTAGGGACAGGGGGGATGTACCGATAAGAGTAACAGTATAATCAGTAATCATCAAACACGCCCTACATCAATAGTACGTTATATATCAACTCGAAGCCCTGTAAAGATATCTAAAAGACTACATCTCTTCCTAGGATTGAGTCTGGGTATAGATCATTAAGTTCAGAGAGATTCATGGAAAATCAAATATTATTAGGAAACACCCGTAGGGGGAGAGTAATAGGGAAAAGGAGAGTCAGTATGATATAAAGGCATATATTGAAGTGATCAGACCAAACGTCCCAGTAAGATCACCATAATGAATGTCAGATGTTGTGACAGCATATGAAGAACACCATAGTTTAGAGTAGCATAGATCATAACAAAATGTAACCCGATATCATATACATCCTCTAAGGTAATCAGGAATCAGCACATCAATGATCAACATGGCAAATATAATCCATTAGTTCATACGATAGCATCAATGCTCTTATAACAAGGCCCATACATTTAAAGAATATTATTGCAATCTAAAAGGATCATCATAAAAACAATCTCAGTAGCATAGGCATTGGTGTTTCAAATATCTTTCAATCATGAATACAGAATAGAAGCGGTTAAAGGGAATCAGGTTAGGTGACAAAATAACATGATAAGCTTGACGTCAAACAGATCAAAAGTTGGACCCTAATCATGTAGGTAGGAAATAATGTAATTCGTGGTCCACATTTATTCCGAGTTCAACCGCATGTAATTTCGAGATCCATCGTGCCTCGCACTGCCTAAGCCTCAGTTCCCTGTCACCACCCCTAGAGTTTTTTTTAACAATTTCAATACCATGGAACTGGAATCCCAAAGAAGCAGTTTGTTTTGGACATGTAGATGCATGACTGCCTATGGGGTATCTGATGTCAAGATTTTTTAAAGCTCGAAAATGTTCTGTCATGCGTTCCTTTAGAGGACGTATGGTGCTCCCTACGTATATCATATTCCACTTACATTGGATCGCATAGACAACATATTTTGTTAGGCAGTCAATGTGATCACGGATCTGAAAATTACGTGATCCATTGTAGGCAAATTCTTTTATTCCTCTCTTGGCAAGCCTACATATACTACAATTCCCACACGCGTAGGAACCCAAATTAAGTGAATCAAGCCATGTGCTCCTAGTTTGAGTTTGTTTGGGGTAACTCGGGCTGATAATACTCTGGATTGTTTTACCTCTCCTATAGGTTATACTGGGAGATGTCGAAATATATTGTTGTAGTGATTTATCTGATCCAAGTAGTGGCCAGTTATTTTTAAGAATGGTATAAACTTTATGTGACCATGGGTGATAGTTGGTCACAAGTCTGACCAAAGATTTGGTGTTTTTCCTATCTTTTCCTGATGTATTTTTGAGAGTTTCAGCTCTGTTAAGTCGTAAGGCTCTCTTTTTTGCTTTACCAATGATCTGTTCTGAATATCCTCTGGCATAAAATCTGCGTTCGATGTTGTTTATTTGTGCTAGGTAATCCTCATCTATGCTACAATTTCTACGGGCTCTAACCATTTCACCAAAAGGTATGGCATTAATCTGGCTCTTGGGATGGGCACTATCAGCATGAAGAAGGGAGTTACATGCTGTAGTTTTACGATGCGTTTTACTGTGTATTTTCCCTTCTTGGTGAAAAAGAATAAGATCAAGGAAGATAATACCTGACGAATCTGATGTCATCGTGAATGTCATGTTATAAGTGTTTGAGTTCATATGTTGAAAGAACTCCTCAAGATCCTCACTATTACCCGTCCAAATCATTATACAATCATCTATATATCTTCCGAAATATAGGATATAATCATGCCATTTCGCACCCTGAGGGCCCCAGACATGCTCCGCCTCAAACCAGCCCATGAATAGGCAGGCTAGAGACGGAGCAAACCCGGAACCCATCGCCACGCCACAGGTCTGCAGGTACCATATTTCATTGAACAAAAAAGCGTTGTTCTTTAGAATTAGAGAGGACATTTCAATTAGCATCTCAGAGTGTTCCAGCAGTTCAATTGGGCGTTTGTATAGAAAATGTCTCAGAGCCTGTATACCATGATCATGAGAGATATTGGTGTATAGTGAGACAAAGTCCATTGTCACAAATCTCATTTCCTGATCCCATGTAAGGTCATTAAAGATGTTCAACACATGTTTCGTATCCCTGATATATGAGGGAAGATTACGTACATGTCCTTGTAAAAAGGTGTCAACGAATTCCGCCATTCTTTCGCTAGGTCCACCGATCCCCGAAATAATTGGTCTGCCTGGTGGGTCGCTCAATTTTTTGTGGATCTTCGGGAGAGAATACATGCAAGGGTATCTGGGTTTGTCTGTTTTAATAAAGAGAATTTCTTCTGGGGATAGTAGGCCACATTCTTGCCATTTACATAATTTAAGGTTGAACAGCTTAGTGATTTCAAACATAGGATTATTATCAATTTTTTTATACCAGATGTCATTGGTAAGTTGTGACAGAATCTCCGAATCATATTTTGATCTATCCATTATGACCACATTTCCCCCCTTATCGGCTTCTCTCACTATAATGTCTGTATCATTAGATAAATTCTCAAGTGCTTTTCTTTCATTATGAGTCAGGTTATGTCGTTTAGCTGTGTATTTGGTAGTGATCAATCGTTTATCTAATTTATCCAGTTCTAGGTTGAGTTGTTTGTGGAAAAGATCGATATTGTTACCGCTGGCTAGTTGGGGAGTCCAGCGAGATTTGTTTCTAAGACCACTATCTATACTCACATTGGTCAAATGATCTAGATCGGATGCAACATCACAAATATCCACCGGTGAGTCAGCCTCCTCATTCAAAGATAAAAGTGTAGTAACATTCAAAACATCTTGAATAGAAACATCCCCAATAGTGTCATCACATCTCCTGGACAGATTAGGCCTAGGATTTTGTTCAAATAATTTTTTTAATTTCAATTGTCTCACAAACTTAAACACATCAATTCTGGAATCAGTGACATCATAGTAAGAGGTAGTACAGAAATTCATCCCCCTTTTTAGTGCTGAAATGAAATCCCCAGATAAGGATTTGCTTGATTGATTTATGACCTGTACATTCCTAATCTGTTCTCTGTCTACTGTTTGTTCTTGTTCCAAGATCTGGTCTGAACTCTCTCTCTTTCCCTTTCCTCTTCTACCACCCCTTTTCCCCCTCCTTGTTTTTCTCTTGTCTCCTGTCTCGATCTCTGCTCGTTCCCTTTGTTGCCCATACGTATCCTTTGGACCTCTTTTAAAAAAGAACTATCATCGTTTTTTATATGTTCATTTTGATTTAGATACCGTTTGAGATGTTGAGAATATTCCCTGATTTGCAGGTTGAATTCTGTCCCTGCTTGGATATGTAATGCGCATATTTTACCGTTTAGGTTCCGGATACGCACTAGCAATATTTCTTTGCTGTTTGACTCTTGCATCGTACTCGTCTTTTGTGACTGACCATTATACTTACTAGGGTGAGTGCTCTATATATATTACCTATATGCGTATTGGGTTTTATTCACGGTGTCCCTATGCGGAATTGGAGGTTACTGTCTCTTCTTCCAACGAGTTATTTGTATTTCACTCTCTCACGGTACAGTTCAGGATCATTTTTTCTTATGCTATATCATACTCAATATCTATATCTTCGTACACACTTAGGGTGAGATCTTCTCTACCCCATTTACTCTATATTAGGGTGTTCTTTTTCTGCTCCTCTTTTCTGGTTCCCTTCATATTTAGATTTAATATTTGATTTTCTATTTCTTTCCACAATCTCCATGTGATGGCACTTTCTCAACTTATTTTACAGCACTTTTTAGTGAACACTCACTGAGGAGTCTTTGGGTTTTTTAAGGTCGTTCTTTTGCTCTATCACCTAAATGCAACTATATCGATGTGTTACTATTCTTTTATAATTTGAAAAAGGCTTTTTTATTTTGTTTGTAGCCCTGAGGAAGTCGTGGGGGTGTTATTACCCCAAGACGAAACACGTGTTGGCCGCATGCAGTTCTGGCTTGATGCTGTGGAATATGTGATCAGGACAACTGAGAAAATAAAGAAAAGATAAATCCTCACACAAAGGGATTGGACTAGATTTTTGTCGATTGTCAAACTACACTGGACTGTTTGACTTTGTTTATGCTCGGGAACAAACCTTTTTCTTACATGTTTATCGTCAATTAATTTGTTTAATTGAAGATCTGGGGACTCTGTGTGGTTGCTTCCCCTTGTTCCCTTGAGCATTCTGTCTATGGCTATCGATTTGTGGTATACTCTATTTTGATTTTGCGCAACTTACAACCTAGCCACAACTTGTGAATTCAGTATTGTTTCATTTCAAGAAACTTCCAACACCACACCCATTCCCCTCATTACTGCTTGTGATTCCCTAGGAGAAGGAGCTGAATTGTCTTTGGGATACAATGGCAGAGCAGCAGTCCTCTTCTGGGAGTGAGCAGGACAACATTATTAGACAGAGAAGGAGGAAACAGAAGAATTCTTTTGTCTGGGAATATTTCACATTTCCAGAGGGGCAGAAAAAAGTCAATGCTCGATTAGTCACCTGCTCACTTTGTGAGCGTGTCTTATCTAGAGGTAACCCAAGGAAGAAGTATTCTTTTGGAAATTTCTCTATGTTTAGACACATTAGGGATGTACATCCCAGGACTTTTGCTCGACATACTGAAGCAAACCCTCCAGTAAGTCACCCGAGCACATCCGCAGAAGCTCAGCCGAGTACATCTTCGGCAGCTCAGCCGAGCACTTCCTCTGCGGTGGGAGCATCACCCTCTTCTATTCCTCTGGACATCTACCCTCGGTTTCAGAGAGTACATATAAGGTGCAACACTTGTTACTCTCTTATTGCTATGGGGGAGTCTAGTATTCCTCTAATAGACAATAATATTGAGCAGCACAAGTGCGGTACCTTTCAATATTCCCATTCTTTCTTTCCTTTGTCCCTGTAATAACACAAGGGCTCTTTTAAGAGCCACCCTACCTCACAATTTTTTTAAATTTATTTTATCACTTTTTTTAAAAAAAAAAATGTTACAGTGCGCGTACGGTACGCGCACCTTTTTTAAATATATATATATATATTTATTTCAGCCTTCAATGTACTTGAGGGACCACAATGGAAATGAGAAAAGCAGAGTGAGGAGAAGTGAAAACAAGGGAGTACAAAAGTAAATGTGTGATAAATACAGATATTTGAAACTTACCTGACCAACAAAATAACTTAATTATCAATAACTTGTTTTTTTTTAATTGCTAGAAAAAAGTATTAATTTTTCTAAATTCTAAATTTTCTTTCTCAATCTGTAAAAAAAGAAAAAAAGTATTAATATTCAACAATACATTTTACAATACAGTACACATATTTTCTTATTTAAAAAAACAATATTTTGCCCTTTTTTTGCTGTTTTCCGAATATATTGAATTTCACTGTAAATCGTGAAACCAAATGCATTCATCACTTAACAGCGGGCAAAAAAATTAACAATCTGAAAGATTGTTTAAAAAAAGCCCTGAATCTCTTCTCAGTAAAACATACCTTTATAGAAAAGTAACATATTTAAGAAAAACATCATCTAAAAACAATAACTATTTTCAATAAATATCGTCTGTAAATCTTGTTGCTTAAGCACATACACCAAAATAATATCTGTCAAAGAAGTCCACAAGAGAAATTTTTACCTTTCCATGAGGCCAAATGGTAATTTTTAAATTCTTTTTTGATGAAATATCCAATGGTAATCCAATAAAATCGCAAAAATGATTTGTTCAGATGTTGCAATTTGTATCTAAAATTTTGGTTTTAGAAAAATTAAATAGGAATTTGGTAATTCAGCAGGCAAACGTTGCTTGAAAATCAATTGAGAATCATTACACAGTGTCCAGCCTTTTTCACATTTTAGATAAACTGTGTAATAACAAGAAGTTATAGAAGGTCCATCATGGAAAATTATTGCAACTGCAACAAAAGTCTTTCCTGATATTGATAATTGATTTCCTACAAACTTCTTTATTAAAGTGTCCAATTTTGAACCATCCGCTCTACAACGTTTAATCATTAAAATTACATACTGTCCATATTTCTTTAAAAATAATGATGAAAACATGTCGGATTTACATTTAGAACATTCCATGCTGTGATTGGCATCTTTAACTAATTTACTAAAAGTGACTGATTGACTCTCTGGTAATGTTAAATATATGAACCTTTCTGAATCAACATTAGAGCTGTATGTGTTGAAACAGTTTTCACAACTATGTTCCCATTTATAAGAGAGACCAAACATATTTTCTATTTCTACCCCTTCTTCTTCCAGTACCATAAGGATATACATCAAGAATTCCTGTGCATCTTGCTGGACATTTTGAGTAAACTGAGTACTTCCTGAACATACATCTAAAAGTTTTCTAACATCAGAAGCACTTTCTATTTTAGTTTTATCATTACTCAGCTTCTCAAAAAGAAAACTCAGCAGAGAACAAAATCTTTTTTCATGATTTAGTATTATCTGCTCTTGCAAACTTTCAAGATAAAATACAACATTCAGCACTACATTAGCGTAGCAGTTGACACCAGAGCTATTTTCAAAATGACAACCAACAACCTCTTCAACATTGTCCTTTTTCTTTTTGCTTGCAATCACATCACTTTCCTTTTGTTTTCTCTTCTGTACATCCTCATTACAGATATTCTCAATTCTCCTTTTCCGACAAACAACACGTTTTTCAAACACAGGATACTGACCTAAATGAGGAGCATAGGTTCTTCTTAATCTATTATACTCCTTTACACAATTTGCATAAGCACTAACTTTTGAGTCATCAAAGTCTATCATGAATAGACCAGATAATGTTTTCACTCGTGACAAAGCAACATATGCCATACCTTCTTTGAACACAGTAGAACCAATGTTTACAAAAGCACTATCCACAGTTAATCCTTGAGATTTTTGAATAGTTACAGCATATGCTAGAGAAAACGGAAACTGCTTCCTACATACATATAAGTCTTTCACAAGCAGGAAACGAACTGAACAACGACAAATGTCTTTAACCTCTTCAATCTGATCAAATTTTATTTTTAAAAATTCAATTCCATCTTTTTTCTGGTATTTCACAAAACCCACTACTTTACCCATAGCTCCATTCACTAAACCTTTTTCTACATCCAAATTTCTTCTTAAAAATACTCGACAGTTCATACAAACATAAAGATTTTTTTCTAATCCAGCTGTTTTCGAAATGTTCTTCTCTAGAGAATCCAATTTATTTTTCAATTTTCCTGTTAATGTAATAGTAATTCCTTCATGCTGAATTTTGTCCACTGCTTCCATTTTCTTAATCTCTTCCTTTTCCAATTTCAAAAGTTCCTCATTGAATATCGAGCATTCACGTAGTGTTGGCATTAAGCAGATTACAGTATTTTTTTCTGCAATGTTCTGGTATATTTTCTCTGCAACTATTTCTTCATTTGGAAATAAATTATGTAGCAACCGACTCTGTAATGCTTCTCTGCCAACTTCTGTGAGTAGTCCAATTCTGATATCTTTCAGAATACTTGCGCAATCTTCATCGTTTGCTTGCCTCATATTGGTAGTGAGTTCTTTGTACTCAAAGAATGACCAAATATTCGCATTACCAATACTTCCTAATGACTTCTTTGTGTCTTCATGTGTCACAGTATTAAACACTGGTTGTCCTTTAACTGGAGTGAGCTGCAGAAGATCCCCAAAAACTATAACATGTTTTCCTCCAAATAACACGTCATAGTCTCTCTTTAGAATTTGCTGCATTCTTAAATGCACAAAGGCAAGCATTAAGTTTGATACCATGCTTACCTCATCAATAATGAGAACTTGCATCTTCTTCAACACTCTTGAAACTTCGAAGCATGCTTTTCCTGTTAGCTTGTGATATTCTATTTTGTTCTCATGCTCCACTGGTAACATTAGCAAGCGATGTAAGGTAATTCCTTTTATGTTATATGCTGCTAACCCAGTTGGAGCAGTAACAACACAAGACAAAGTTGAATCTGTTTTTTGCTCTAGGGAGCTTCGGATGACTTTAATTAAGAAACTTTTCCCAGTTCCAGCTTGTCCACTCACATATATCCTGATTGGTTCAAATGATGCACATGAGCACTCTTTCTTTTCATGTAGTAGTTCATGATCAATTTTTTTTGTGACTTCTTCATAAATTTGTTTTTGTTCTTCATTCAGTTGCTGTTCCAAATTTGGTAAGTCTATTAAATCTTCCTGAGCTTGATTCATAGCTGTTTCCACTTCAGTGATTGCTATTGCAGCTTCATTTTCTACGATTGGTTGTCCTAAGGGATCTTGACTGAGCGTTCCAGAACTTTGGCTGTCTTGAGAACTGTCTCTAGCTACTTCAGCTGCAATTGTAGCTTCCTGTTCAATTTCTTCATTTAACATTTGCACATAATTTGTGAAAGTACTGCATTCAATCGTATCTTTACATGCATTAAAGGAATCTTCATAGCTGTGAAAATCTCCAAGTTATTCATCCTCTGAACGCCATGGTTTAAACAGCTGTAAAAGTGCTAACTAGTAAAATTCCTTTTTGTCGGGAGTGTCGCAACTCAGCTTCCTGTGACTAATCAAACTTCCTTTTGTTTGCTTCACCAAACATCCTTCCTCACCAATGACTTTATATTTTCCATTGTTGATGTCTTCTGTGGCTTTCCGTGTAAAAATATAGTTCTGCAGCACTTCATAGAGACACATGTTCTCAAGATGACGACTTCTTTTTGGGTAATATGTGTCCAACATGTTTGATTTCAAAATATCTGTACTTTCCGGGTCATTCTCTGCCAAATATTCAATTTCTCCAACAGATTTCAGTACCCAATTTCGCATTCCTGCAAGGCCTAAACTTACCCAAATTATTCTTCTGGATTTGGAGTACAGACTTGCAGATGATAACCTATCTGAGCATTCGTAGGATCCAATTTCTCGATGCGATAACATCTTTAAACTGAAACTGTATAGCTTTTTACTGACAGTCTTCTCGTGAGAAATCTCTTCCCACATTTCCTTCAATTCCGTTTTCTCAGATTTAGTGATGTAAGATGTGACATACCGAGCAACAGCAATAGAATTGTCAGCTACATACTGAATATCCATGTTAGCATTCCACGTGGATAAAATGACTGGGTTGCAGTCATTTACATATTTTGACTCTTCTTTTCTTCTTAGGTTGTAGGTATTTTTAGGTGATTTTCTTGTAATACTATGTCGCACAGCTGACATAAAACTGTTGACTCTTCCGTTTGAAAGAACAGGTCGTGGAAATCCAAATCGACATTTTGTGTAGAATTTGTCTTTACTCTTGTACTTTCGTCGACAGTATTTCCCACACCGATCACTTTGGAAACGTAAAACTTGCTCTTTTAAATTTTTCTCTTCTGTGCTTTTAGGTATAGCACATGTTGCATATTCTTCGATGAAACTTAAAACTGCATCATCAGAATCTGTTCCAAATTTTGGGGCATCCTTGATCTACAACAGCATATGAATATGAGGAGCACCTCTTGCTTGGTACTGTTTACTCCAAAAGAAATCCACAACTTCTCCAAGAGGTGGATTTTTTTTATTGCAGATGAAGGACATCTCCTCTAGCCTCAAATCTATGATTGAAATATCTGCAAACATTAACCGGATCCAATGAGCACAATTCTCCTGCTGTCTTGTATTGGATGTTTTCAATATTTGAATTTGCCTCTCGAAGAAAATCCAGAAGATCATCCCAAGCGTACTCAGCACAGCTTAGGGTGAGAAACCATGTAGGAGTTCCTAAATTCCGTAACATACACTTCAATTCTCCATGGCGTCGGTACCAGTATTCATTTGTCCCACGCTGACAAGCCATTAGATGAATCAATTGAGATTCCAAATGATCATCTCGCTGTATCACTTTGTTCATAAAATCCTTTCCAATCACATTACGTAGATGTACTCCAGTTTTCAAAATGTGATTTACTGCATAAGATAGTGCTGACAAGTCACTTTCAAATAAAAGAATGAACAAATAAGGAATACTTTGACGAAATCTGGGATCTTCTGCATATAATCTTGTAGTCCGATACTCAGAAGCAGGAATCTGTACTGGACGTTCATCATATCGTCCACCTTTTCCTGTAGGAAACAGCTGGGGAAAACAACAAGCTTCCAAGTTCTCCTCCCATACACTCACAGGATTTCCTTGTGCTTTTTTCATCTGAAACAGATCAATAGTGTTTGCCATAACTTCTTTTGAATGAAGAGGATGTATGCAGAAATGTTCAGACATTTCTTCTTCTTTTGACTTATCCACTTTTTCAATTTGCCCAGCTGGTATTCCTGAGTCTGGTAGTAAAACTTCTTCATCTTCATCCATATATATTGTTTCATACCATTTATTATTTCTTTTCAAATATAAATTTGCTCTTTGCACTTTTCGTACATCTACCAGCTCCTGCCAAATTTTCTTATTCTTTGTTGGTACTCCATTAACCAGAATAACTAATGGTTCAGTTTCCAATCTATCTGCATCAATAGTTTCCATATTTTTTTTCAAATCCAATGGCAAATAGACAACTCTGCCTTTTAAACCTCTTTGTAAATCCGAAGGAGGTAATTTGCCTGTTTTGGGCTCCATACGAACTATAGTCTGAAAAGGATGGACACATTGAATGAGTATAGACTCATACGTATTTAAATCACTAAGTTCTGCAGGAATTTCAACCAATTCTAAATTATTATGTACAGCTCTTGCTGGCATTTTATTTTCTTCTAACTTGTTATAACAGTATTTACAAATACGGTGATATTCACCCAAATCAAAACAATTTTCCAGAAATAAATATGTAGCAAAATCCAACCACTTAGTATTATTTTCTATTTCACTTTTTTTATAGAGATCAACATACCTTGTTTGATTTTTATAATGGCTTCTCCGGCAACAAATACAAGTAATATTTGGTCTTTCATTAGAGATGATAGTAAATTTTGTCATTTGATCTTCAAAATTTTTACTAACAGTGGGTTCTACATTCTCTTCCACATTTTCTTCAATAACTGTGTCATTACCTGCACTTTCTTGTTCCGTACCAAAGTAACAAAACTGAATTTCATCAGTAACCTTCTCTACATCTGATACAGATCCACGGAACAGAGCCCTATTCAACTCATTTAACTTTAGTGCTGGACTTTTAGCAAAATACAATCTTCTCACAAACTTTCTCATTTCAGTATGATGAACTGCCAGCATCCTAAAATGGTGAAAAACACTTTGGCAAACTTTCCTAGAAAGACAAGCCAGAGAATGTCCTTGCAAACCAGTATTCTCTCTCACTCTACATGGATCTAGTCTTTGAAGCACCTTAATCTTCTGTTTAACACTTTTTTTACTATATTCTCTTAAAAACTCACGTAATTTATCAATAGATTCCTGTCGTACAGTGCAAATACTACTACAATTCCAAGTGTACACTGGGGCTTTAGGACGTCTCCCCATAACCTCATCAGCTAACACTTCTTCCTCATTTCTTGGAACCATTTTCTCCTTTTCCATTATACAACCATCTTTAACTTCATAAGCTCGGCCACTGGTGTCAACTGCATGCAGCTAACTATTACTTTGAAGATAACTCTCTTCATTAAAAAATGGTTCAGTACTTGAACTATGCATCCATTCTCCTAAAAACACTTTACAAAAGTTATTTCTTTTCACTACTCTTTTCGTTTTGCTTTGAGACTTCATTACATTGACCATTTTATCTAATGTACGGATCCTGTTCAAAATTAAAATGAATAGTTTTCTTTTTAAATCTAAAGCCTTAGCTACAATTGATTCAATATCTTTTTTTCGCTTATAAAAGTTCGCTTTCTTCTTATATTTTTTCACATCCTTTAGCAAATTGGACATCACTCTTCTCTGAAACATTTTTCTACGAATGTCTTTAAATGCTTTTTAAGTCAATCTTTATTGCTTCTAATTGTACATTAGCATTTTGTAATTTCTCACTTTTGTCCTGTTGTTTTCTACTTGAAACTCAATTTGCAGTGGGGACATTTTTCAAATTTGTTCTTTTTTTGAAGATATTTTTTAAAAAATCCTTAGTTTGCTTACCAGAAGACTTTTTCTTTTTTCCAACATGAGGATCTTCAACTAATTTGGGTCCTCCAGTTGTCTTCAAATATAAATGTTTTTCCTGTTCTTTTCTCTTCCTTGATTTTATAGGCATCTTTAATTTATTTCACTGTTGGTGAGCAATATCTGAAAGAAACTAAAAAAAAAATACCTTTATGCAATTTAAATTTATTACTATAATTTTTTTGTGCTTTTCAAATCTTATAATACTATCTACCCCTTTCCTACAAGTGAAAAACACAATAAAATCAACACGAATTAAAGCTTCCCCTTTCCTACGAATGTAATTCTAAAGGAACCAGAGTACCACGAATTAAATCTCGGACAACAATTCCTGTGTGCGCACAGACTCATGGTGTGATTCTAGGCAGAAAGCAAAATATAATTTGCAATTTGAAAGCACACTTACTACTGTGGTAGAGCAAGTGATAATTACTCTAACAGTCTGACACATTTTCATTATTTTTTTCAGAAACAGAAAAGAGCACATGCCCAAACTGCTTTTTGAGACCATGAACATGTGCAACCTGAATGACGTACAACACTCTAGCAAAGGAAATGAGCCTTGGTGATGTTCAATGTATTAGCGTTACTCACTGCTATCTGAAACACCACACAGCGCTGAATAGTAAGCATGACTGTACATGAGAAACAGTTTGCTCTCTGCTAAGACTGTGCTTCTGGAGACTGTCTACTGTCAGGTGCAAAAGAGATCTGCATGGACACTTGCGCAACTGCATAAATATTGGAGACATATATGTAACACTACATGTGTGATAAGGGTTAATTGGACTTATGAACATGTACAAACTACATGACACATTGCAGGAGTAGAAGGAAAATCTACCATGTTGATGTCAAATGTGTTTGCATTGCACTCTCATTTGTGACATATTAATTTGGGCTCAATGGTAGCCATCACAGATCAAGAAAACAAGCTGCCCCTTTCCTACAAATGCAATTCTGAAAGAACCAGAGTAACACAAATTGAATCTCTGAGAACAATTCCTGTGTGCGCACAGACTCATGGTGTGATTCTAGGCAGAAAACAAAATTTGATTTGCAATTTCAAAGCACACTTACTACTGTGGTAGAGCAAGTGATAATTACTGTAACAGTCTGACACATTTTCATTATATTTTTCATAAACAGAAAATAGCACATGGCCAAACAGCTGTTTTATGCTGAATACAAACCATCACAGTTCTAAAAAACAAGCTGCACCTTTCCTATGAATGCCATTCTTACAGAACCAGACCAACACAAATCAATTCTCTGACAACAATTCCTCTGTGCACACAGACTCATAGTGTGATTGTAGGCAGAAAACAGTATTCATGGGTGATACCAGTACACCTTAACTTATGGTGAAGACATACTCCATAATATCTGACATGTTCAAGGCACTTAAATATCTTCCTTAACATAAAATGTAAAACACAACTTTTAAAGTGCTAGGAAAATGTACCATGCTATTTTCAAATGTGTTTGCATTTGCCTCTCATTTGTGAGAAAGTGATTTCTGCTGAATGCTAACCATCACAGTTCAAGAAAACAAACTGCCCCTTTCCTGCGAGTGCAAGGCTAACAGAGCAAGAGCAACACAAATTAAATCTCTGATAACAATTCCTGTGTGCACACAGACTCCTGGTGTGATTCTAGGCAGAAAACATTATTCCTGGGTGATACCAGTACACCTTAACTTAGGGTGAAGACATTCTCAATAATATCTTACAAGTTCAAGACAGTTAAATATCTCCCAAAACACAAAATGTGAAAAACAACTTTAAAAGAACAATCACATTTCTATTATTTATATCAAAATGCACCACATACATTCCCTCTCAAATTCATAACTTACCTTTAAAAGTAGTTAGTTCAGAAAGAAATGTGGCACTAAAACAGCAGATTATCAGAGCCAGAATCTCTGAGCTGTACACCTCTCTCCTCTCACCAGAACCAGTTAATGGCAATGTTTCCCTCTCTTTTTCCACACATATACATGTTAACTCCAAATCACAGTGTTTCCCACATTTTTTCAAATTTCTATTGGTTGCAAATTTCAACCCTTTCCAAATGATCCCTTCCCCCAACATGACTTCTGCCTGCTACTCATGGGACACTGGTGTGAGCAGAGAGGTCAGAAGTTCAGCACACAATGTTTCTAATCCAAAGAGCAAGAGTGCTTGACTTTTCAAACCTAACAGCAAATCCAAAGTAATGTTCTGTGGGTACACATTTTTCTGAGCCAATACAAAACATGCTTGTAAAAATCTAAACATACAGCCTAGTTTTAACTGTAAAATGGTTTGAATCAGCCAATCAGTTCTTTTTAAAAAAAAAAAAAGTATGTTAGCCTCCATTTTACAACTATCTTTCTTTTCATATTGCCATTCTACTGAAAGACACCTTCTGAGTGCATCCAGATCTCCTTGAAAGATGTTCACAGTGTGGATTGTAGGTCACAGCTATGTCTTCTGGAGTGAAAAGTTTGCATAAAAAAGAGGTATTGTGAAAGACCTTGCTTTGGCCAAATGTAGACATTAAATGTATTGGTCAGAGAGGGTTAAAGTGGCACCAATTAATGCCTTTGGTGAAAACCTTTCTACATCTCCCACAGCCTAACCTTATTATTGTGCACTGTGGTGGAAATGACCTAGGCACTTTAACTGGGGTAGGTCTGAAAATGCTTGTTAAGGACACCTTTTTGCAATTGATGTCACTTTTCCCACAAACTGCCTTTGTATATTCTAATATATGCCAAAGGCAAAAGTGGAACTGGTCCAACCAATTTTGTCCGCAGATTGAGAAAGCAAGAAAGCACGTCAATAAGTCTGTTTCTGCTTTCCTCAGAGACTATGGTATGGGTTCTATATACCACAACAACTTGCGTTACAACATGCAAGGCATTTATAGAGGAGACGGTGTACATTTCAATGATGAAGGGAACAGAGTCTTCCTCTTGAACTTTAGACTCTGCATCGGTACTTACTTGTAGGTACCAAAAAAACACTCAATAAACACAACGGCTCTTTTTAGAGCCAACCAACATTTAAACATTTGATTTTGATTTTTAGTTATTTTTTTTTTATTTTTTTTTTTTCCGCCGTACGCGTACCGTACGCGTACCATACGCGCACGGTACGCATTTATTTTTCACACTTCTGGGTCCTTTTTGGACCCCCTGACAAAGGCTAGGGGGTCTGCAACTCTCTACCTTGCCCCCTTTTCACGTTCTTTACCTTTGTTTTTCAGTGTGAGACACACAAAATGGCGGCCGACACTTCCTGATTTCGACTGACTGGAATGTTTACTGTCATGTAACCACCAATCAGAATTACGCTCGCACACGGCATCGTGCGCGTACGGTATGCTTACCGTACGCGCACGGTGCGCGCCTATAGATATGTATGTACTTTTAACTGCAATTTTCTCATGAACTACTGAACAGATTGACTCCAGATATCCAAAAGGCACATCCCTGACCTGAGGACATCCTCTTTGCCAAATTTCAAGTAATTCTGTTCAGCTGTTCGGGCTGTACCTTGGACTAAAGGTCCCTATGGAAAAATGCATGGGGAAAACGTGTTTTGGGACCCCTTTTTTTTCTGAGCCCCCGCTTGACGAATCCCCCCAAGACTTTCAGGGTAGGAGCGGAGCGGAGCGCCCCACCTATTTTGAAAATTTCACAAGGATTCGTCAACCGGCGCCAAAGTTATTCAAAATAGAATTTTCAGATTTCCTATGGAAACACGGTCCCAACTATAACTATAAATATATATATATATATATATATATATATATATATATATATATATATATATATATATATATATATATATATATATATATCCTACTGGCGGTCGCCAGTTGGTAGTCATAGTTACAACCTAGTTTCCATAGGAAAGGCATTTTTTGATTTGCTAACAACTTCGGCGTCGTTTGACGAATCGAAAATTTTCCAAAAAGTTGCACTTGTTAGGTTAGCTCCTATCTTGAAAGTTTGGGGGTAATTTGTCAAGCGGGGGCTGAGAAAAAAGGGGGGTCCCAAAACTTATTTTTCCTATGTTAATTTCCATGGGAAATTTTGTGATGAGCTACAGCCCGAACTGCTGAACAGAATTACCCCAAATTTGGCAGAAAGGTAGAGCTTGGTTCAGAAAGTGACCTTTTTTTAAATGGTGTAAATCCGTTTAGTAGTTTTTGAGAAATTCTAAAAATAAGAGTCAAAAAATCTATTTCCCATAGGAAACTTTGTGCAAGGCTAGAGCCAAAACTTCTGAACGGAATTACCCCAAATTTGGCACAAAGGTAGTGCCTGGGTCAGAAAGTGATCTTTTCTTTAAATGGTGTAAATCTGTTCAGTAGTTGCTGAGAAATTAGAAAAATAAAAGTTGAAATATCTGGGCTGCCAACACTCCAAACCAGAAAGTGTTGGCAGCCATCTTGTGGCTCGGTAGAAGCGAGTGGCTAGAAAACAGAGAAGCAAAGGTAGAAAACCAGAGAAGGGGGCAGGGTAGAAACACGCTGACCCCCTAGGCCTGCTCAGGGGGTCCCAGAAAGACCGCAGGGCCCAAAAAAGCATTTAAAAAAAAAATCAGTGTAATTCGCGCTGGGGTCACGAGTTCCCGCGTTATATATTTTAATGAGGCCCCTGGGTGGGCTAGTGTCAGGTTGTCAGCAGCGCAAGAGAGAAGAACAAGCCACTAACCTTATCACAGCAGCCAGCGGGGGCAACAGCAGGTAGAGAAGCCTCCCTATTCCCACAGTGTATGGTACACACCTATGGAAAACAGCACCCTGGGGAACAGGGAAGGGGATAAAAGATAAGGCAGTACTGTAGGTAGTGCGGACGTCTTGGGACTGGTCTAGGCTTCTGTCACCCTCCTTCTAATGGCGTACTGCAGAATGACAAAGATAGAGAAACATATAACAACAATACGTGGCACTCCTCTAGATTCAGGCACTCACAAAACACTTCGACCACTCACACTGAGCCTGGCGGTTGATGTCCTGAAGGTACTGGCTTCTCAATCCCTTTAAACATCACAGAGGCGCCAGTTACCAGAAGACCCAGGAAACCAGTAGACAAAGACAGCAGCTGCACAACCAGGAAGCAATACCGCCTGGCTGTTTTCCACCACAGCCAGCGTGTAACTAAGGATTCCCCACTGCTTGTTTCACGAAGTCACGACAAGCAGGGAATGATACTTCTAAATATTAAACAAAGTTCCCAGGGAGGAAATACAGGAGTAAGCACTGTTGCGTAGTGTGAACGCTACTGCGTGTTCACGGTTTAGGTATAGTCTCGACCCCGGCAGCGCGTTAGTACCTGGGGCGCTGACACATAAACTCGTACCATGCACACGTTACCTGAGCACGACGAGTGTAGTCCAGCACGGCATCCGCAGGTATTCCACGCATAGGGTCCTCGAGGGCACCGGGATAGAATCCTATACTCCGAGGCGGGAAGATAAGCGTCTGCCCTCGGAGCACCGTAGAGATGTCTCCCGCCTTTCCAGCGGGAAAGAAAGCGTCTGCACACGGCGGAAGCGTCTGGCCAAATCAGAGTTTTCCCGTCTCTCTCTAGCGGGAAAGAAAGCGTCTGCGCATTGCGGAAGCGTCGGGTAGCTTTGGTGTTGCCGCCAGAGCGGGAAGGAAAGCGTCCGCTCGCAACCTGGAACTTTGAAGATTGTCAAGCACCCTCCCATTGCAGAGGCGGTGCTTATATAGGGGTTGATTTCATCCGGTTGCCATGTTTGTGTTGGCCAGGCCCCACTGCCTTACGGGAGTTGGAGTGCAGCAGGCTCCTTGCCCACACACGCCAACACCCATGTACACAAGTGGACTTACGGGGTGTGAGAGGCCCGGGGCATGCGTGACACAGTTGAGAATTGTTACAGCTAGGTCCCGGGGGCATTTCTTAAAAAATAATAGGGGGGCTCGTTGGGTCTGCGGGGGCCTGCTGGGGTCCCCACAGCCCCGGAACTTCACTCATGTTGGGAGGGGGGTTGCGCGGTCCATCACCTGGAGCCCTCCATGTGCTTATAACTTTGGCGTCGTTTGACGAATCTTTATGAAATGTTTCAAAAAGTTTCTCTTTTTCAATCAGTTCCTATCTTAAAAGTTTGGTATGGGTAAGGTAATGGGTCAAGGGGGGCTGAGAAAAAAGGGGAGTCGCAAAATGCGTTTTGTCAATGCATTTTCCATAGGAAACTTTAGAGAAGGCTACAGGTCAAACTGCTGAACAGAATTACGCCACATTTGGCAGGGAGAAAGGTTGTGGTTCAAAAAGTGCGCTTTTGTTGAAATGGTGTACATCCGTTCAGTAGTTTTTGAGAAATATCACAGGTAGTGTGAATGTGCGGTATTGCGGCAATGTTCAGTAGGTTGTGTAAATTATATAGGGAAAATAACAATGCACTGTATTGCAGCTTTCCTTTGATATAATGCGCAGTAAAGTTTAGTTATAATGCGGTGTTCACTTTTATCACGGACAGAGTCACTTTCGTAGATGAAATTTAATATTATGTGGGAGGGCATGTTCTGTTCCTGTGTCTGGAACAAAATTTGCGTTTAATTGGCTGAGGTGTTCCAACAACGAGCTCAATGTTCATTGGCTGCAAACCATTGAAAGTAGAAGTGTTGCCAGCCATCTCCTCCCTGTCCGCGGAGTAACAGGGACATCTGATTGGCTGACGTGTTCCAAGCAGGACCTTCCAAGCTTAATGTTGATTGGCTGTAAACCATTGAAAGTAGAACTGTTGCCAGGCATTTCCTCCTCCTCCACGGAGCATCAGTGACATTTGATTGGGTAACGTGTTCCAAGCAGGACCTTCCCAAGCTTAATGTTCATTGGCTGTGAAGCATTAAAAGTAGAAGTGTTGGCAGCCATTCCCTTCCCCTCTGCGGAACACCAAGGACATTTTATTGGCTACAGTGTTTCGAGTACAAGTTTGCTCATAATTGGCTGGGAACGGTTCACTGTTGTGAACCATTTTGTGATGCACTTTAATGGAGTATGGGGAGTAGTAGCGGGGAGGGTAGGAACACTATTATCTCGATATATTTTATGGGCCATTTATATAATTGGCGTGGGGTGTACAAATCACGGCGGCAAAATAACAGAGTGTGTTGCGGTCTTCTTTTTATTGAGTTTGCAGGTGGTATACTTCCCAGGAGCACTATTTACTTATAATGTGGTGTTTACTTTTCTGGCGGGGAGCTTTGGTCGCGCAGCAAATATTTCAGTCTAGGTTTGAAACAGTTTTTATTAAGCAATTACAAATATACTTTCTTCGGAAACTGAAGCTGTATATATCAAAGAACTGACAAATAAAAACGCTATTCATAAAATATCCCTTAAGTGTGGCCACACCCTCCCTTTTTTTTGTCACCGTTAGATGTAAAAGTGTTGCCCCATATTCTTGTTAATATAAAAGGCCATCAGTTACTTTTAGATAAAGTAGAAAAGAAGTGCTCCAACAATCAATCCCTCACTACATCATCTCAGGTCAGAACAAAAATAATCAGTAAAAAACAGACAAACACAAATGACGTGATATTACATAGAAATGTATGCTTCTTCAAAACATTATATGAGGCACTATGTATACAATTTTTTTTAGCAACTACTATTTCATGAAACATTAGCCGTGTTACAAAGTGTGAGGTACTAAGTTATCAACAGAAATAAATGTAGTATGAATTGTAAATTTATCGCAGAGATAGATGTCCAACCCCTTTGAAAAACTATAAACTCACAGGATTGAAATGTACAGGGTGAGTTTATAGTATTCCACAGGAGAAGAACAATAAGGATCACAACAACAATTTTATTTTTTTACAATATATATTCTGTGGAACTCAGAAAAGTTTTGTCGTAGTGCTTAGAGGTCGCCCACTGCTTCTGTAACACATCACGTACTCCTTTAAAAACACATAGGATAGTAGTAAAATATACACTACTATTCCTATATATTCTATAGGGAGAACGAGAATAAGAAGCACAACAGAGAAAAATAGAATTACCAAAATATCAATTAAGAAATGTAGGGTTTATCAAAGGCATTCAGTAAGACAGTATCTATGCAAACAATCTTTTTTTAAACTACAATTTCGAAAAATATTCTCACTGTAAAAATATCTGATCTAGTAAGTTTTATAAAGGTCATTAAGCTGCATTTCAGATGGTTTACTCCTGGCGCCGACAAATCTCCAACTCTTGTTGTCTGAAAATATGACAGTGTACTACACACAATGGATGAATGGGGAACTCCACAAAAAAATGTACCATACATTAAAGAAATGAAAAAACATTGCGGTGTAATATACAAATAGACATCGCCACAAATACTTAATTAATTTAACTTATTAAAATCTTGACAATCATGCATATTTGTGATTAGGCACTAGAGAATTACATAAAAAACACCGGTATTTGTGAAATGTAATATTAATGTGTTTACTGTTTTCAAAACGATACTGTCACAAGGTGTTCTGTTTTTGAACTAATATTGAACTACAAATCCCAGAAATGGGACTGTATGATGCACAGGAAATGACATAAAACAGTTGCAAAAAGTAGTGCCACCTACCGTGAGCAAGGCCGTTTCGGCCGAAATGCGTTGTGTGACAGACTGGGCTCTGTTAATAAAATTTGAAACAACTCATAAAGTTCCAGAGTGAGGGCGTCCTTTGTATCAAAATTGATTTATGGCCACTGGTTTGGCCCAACGCCCGCACCCGCTGCTGAGTGATCTGGCCAAAACCACATTGGGAAAAAAATAAATATATATATATATATATATCTATATATATTCACTGAAAAAACCAAAGGTTTCAGGGGTGTTATAGTTAGCTGGGCATTTCCCTTGTACAAAACCCTAGAAATTCCCCTGTTATAGTTAGTTCAGCTAACTATAACTCGCGCCCCCGCAATGCACTGCTGATGACGTCACATATTACATCACTCATGACATGGTCAGTGACATCACTCATGACATCACTGATGACATCTCAAATGACATCACGGATGACATCACTGATGACACAATCCATGTGATAAATTACTGCATCTTGTCACACCCTAATTTAACCTTTGATACGCCAACTCAAAATTTCAGACGTCCATTCTCAAAACCATAGATACTCCAATACCAATAGCTACTTACCCACTCATTAACTCTTAGGTCTACATATACCTCCACTCACTCACCTGTACAGTCACTCATACTTACAGTCACTCTGTACAAGACTATCATATGCATTTATACACCTATATAGACACTCACAGACCGCCAATCATCCATTGAGGTAGTGACACACCTAGTCAGTCGTGCAAGTAATTAAACACACTCCAATTTACTCACCTATACAGTTAAACACACTCAAGTTCACTTACTCATAAAAATAGTACCACATTCTTACGCTCTTATACAATCATTGATACAAGCACACACTCATCCATACAGCCACCCTCACAATCACACACTCTCACATATACCCACTTATATACTCTTACACGCATATCTACTGCCTTTCACATATGTTGTTAATCACACATGTACCACTGAGATATACATTCAATCCCTAACACACACATACATACTCTCACCCAACCATACAGTTGATCACAGATGCACTCTTAAAACCATGCACCCATAGAATCACCCACTCACACATCTATGCATAGAGTCACACACACCCTACCCACACAAACACTCAGGCACCCATACAGATACTCAGACAACCAATCAATAACCCATATAGACACTCATATAGCTATTCACAAAACCATGCAGCCACTTATACACCTGCACACAGATACATACAGACATTCACACAGTTTAGTCACTAGTCCGCAGTATGATACATTTAATGACTCACTTATAGAGTCACTTACGCACCTAGAAAATCATCCATTCACACACTTGTACACCCACTCATTCTTCCACAGGCCTTTCACTCTAAATATATAAAATATATTTAAACTTTACAGAAACACACAGTCACTGGATGACGTCATTTGAGATGTCATTTGAGATGTCATCAGTGATGTCATGAGTGATGTCACTGACCATGTCATGAGTGATGTAATATGTGACGTCATCAGCAGTGCATTGCGGGGGCGCGAGTTATAGTTAGCTGAACTAACCTATAACAGTGGAATTTCCAGGGTTTTGTACGAGGGAAATGTCCAGCTAACTATAACACCCCTGAAACCTATGTTTTTTTCAGTGAATTTCTAAGGTTTTTTAAATGCCAATTCCTAACTATAACGCCCCTGAAACCTTTGTTTTTTTCAGTGAATTTCAAAGGTTTTTTAAATGCTAATTCCTAACTATATCAGGCCTGAAACCTATGTTTTTTTCAGTGAATTTCAAAGGTTTTGTAACTGACAATTTTTAATGTATTAATTGTTATACTGATTTTTTTTATACTGATTCACTACATTTTTTAAACTATTTATTTTTAGATATTTTTTTTTAATTACATTATAATTACATTATACATTACAATACACAATATACTTTCTCAGAATGAATTACTTTAGTTTAAATACTTGGCAAATAGGCAACATACTTTTAAGTACAGTAGTTACAGTTGTTGCAATGGCCAACCCAATTTCAAACACAAAGCAACATTGAGCTCAATGTGAATTTCTAGTTAAATGCAATTAGTTACTTTATGGATTACTTTTCTAACCACAGGACTGGATCCTAGATTCAGTCCTTGGACATCTCCTGTAAACAGTTGAGTAAAAGCGTTTTGGTTACAGTAGTTATTTTTAAGGAATATTATTGTATTTTAAAAGTTGACACTTAGAAATGTTTTCACATAGAATCACCAATGTTATCCTATGGCAGAAAATTCACTTAGCAGGTAAGTAGTGTTATCTTTACTTTTTCTTACTCAGTGGTGGATCCTGGATCCAGCACTGGCCAACCTCCTGTAAACAGTTGAAAGAATGTGTTTAAGTCATACAGACGATTTTTTAGGAATATTTTTTGTTTGTGAAAATAGACACTTAGAAACTTTTCTGCTGAAAACCACACAATGGATTCCTATGGAAGGAAATACAAGTTACTGGTAAGTACGCTTAAAATTACTTTTCAGGGTCAGTGTTGGGCTAAAAGATGCAGCACTGCGTTCTCTCCTGATAACAGGTGAGTAAATCGGAATTCGTAGTTCGGCTGATTTTAGAGGAATATTTTTAGTTTCTGAAAATACACACTTAGAAATTTTTCTGCTGAAAACAACACAATCGATTCCTATGGAAGGAAATACAAGTTACTGGTAAATATGCTTAGAATTACCTTTCATGTTCAGTGCTGGGCAAAAAGATGCAGCAATGGGTTCTCTCCTGATTACAAGTGAGTAAATCGGAATTCGTAGTTTGGCTGATTTTAGAGGAATATTTGTACGTTTCAAAAATGGACACTTAAAAAATTTTCTGGTGAAAACCACACAATGGATTCCTATGGAAGGAAATACAAGTTACTGGTAAGTACGCTTAGAATTACTTTTCAGAGTCAGTGCTGGGCTAAAAGATGCAGCCCTGGGTTCTCTCCTGATAACAGGTGAGTAAATCGGAATTCGTAGTTCGGCAGATTTTAGAGGAATATTTTTAGTTTGTGATAATAGACACTTAGAATTTTTTCTGCTGAAAACCACACAATGGATTCCTATGGACGGAAATACAAGTTACTGGTAAGTACGCTTAAAATTACTTTTCAGGGTCAGTGCTGAGCTAAAAGATGCAGCACTGGGTTCTCTCCTGATAACAGATGAGTAAATCGGAATTCGTAGTTCGGCTGATTTTAGAGGAATATTTGTACGTTTCAAAAATGGACACTTGGAACATTTTCTGCTGAAAATCAAACAATGGATTCCTATGGAAGGAAATACAGGTTACTGGTAAGTACGCTTAGAATTACTTTTCAGGGTCAGTGCTGGGCTAAAAGATTCAGCCCAGGGTTCTCTCCTGATTACAGGTGAGTAAATCGGAATTCGTAGTTCGGCTGATTTTAGAGGAATATTTGTACAATGGTGAAGGAAGGGGGCGGGGCCTGAGGTGATATGTGTGCAAACACGCCCTGTGGCTTGTTTGAAGTTGGGGAATTAATTCCTCTTCAATCCTGAGGTCCTCTGGGGGCCAACTAGCCCACCAGGTACCTCCAGTATGCGCCAGGGAGCTGCATTGCAGAGAGGTGTTCAGAGGCCACGCCCATTTTTACAACACTCTGCAACGCAGCTCTGTGGCACTTACCGGACGTTTCTGGTGGGCTAGTTGGTCCCCAGGGACCCTCAGGATTGAAGAGGAATTAATTTCCAACTTAAAACGCGCCACAGGGCGTGTTTGCACACATATCACCTCAGGCCCTGCCCCCTACCTTCACCACTGTGCAAACGTGCCCTGTGGGGTGATTTAAGTTGGGGCATTAAGTCCCCTTGAATCCTGAGGTCCCCTGGCGTCCAACTAGCCCACCAGGTACCTCCAGTATGCGCCAGGGAGCTGCGTTGCAGAGAGGTGTTCAGAGGCCACACCCCTTTTTACAACACTCTGCAACGCAGCTATGCGGCGGCACTTAGTGGAGGTACCTGGTGGGCTATTTGTCCCCTAGGGGACCTCTGGATTGAAGAGGAATGAATTCCTCAACTTAAAACGGACCACAGGGCGTGTTTCCACAGTATCACCTCAGGCCCCGCCCCCTACCTTCACCACTGTGCAAACGCACCCCGTGGCGTGTTTTAAGTTGGGAGATTAGGTCCCCTTGACTCCTGAGGTCCCCTGGCGGCCAACTAGCCCACCAGGTACCTCCAGTAAGTGCCATGGAGCTGCATTGCATAGAGGTGTAAAAAGGGGCGTGGCCTCATTACACCTCTCTGCAACGCAGCCCCCTGGCGCATACTGGAGGTTCCTGGTGGGCTAGTTGGCCCCCAGGGACCCCCAGTATTGAAGGGGAATTCGTTCCCCCTCTGCAAACGCGCCAGGGGGCGCGTTTGCAGAGTGGTGCAAGGAGGGGGGCGTGGCCTCCTGCCCAATCCTTTTTTTTTCCCTCTGTTTTTTAGAAGGGGGGCTGTGTAGCCCCCCTTCTTTTTCTTTTTTTTGGCCCTGGGGACCCCATCCCCCAGGGCCTGCCCCCAATTTTCATTTAAAAAAAAAAAAAACAGGAAAGGGGCTGTGTGGCCCCCCTCCCCAGGCCTTAATCTGCCCCGGGGACTCCATCCCCTGGGGCATGGCCCTTTTTTTTTTTCTTTTCTTTTTTTGGAGGGGGGCTGCCTTGCCCCCCTCCTGTGGCCTCTTTTGGCCCCGGGGACCCCATCCCCCGGGGCCATTTTTTATTTTTATTTTGGGTAGGGGGGCCGCGTGGCCCCCCTCCCGGGCCACTACTGGCCCCAGGGACCCCATCCCCCGGGGCCTGGCCTCCGTTGGGGATTGTAGGGAGGTCCCCAATCCCCCCATGGCCCCGCCGGCTCCCCGCCTCCTGCGGGAGCCGGCACTGCTTTTCCACATGGGGAGCAGCTAACATGCTGCTCCCCATGTGGAAAAGCAATCTGCTTTGCTATTTGGAAGAGAGAGCAGGTTTCCCTGCTCTCTCTTCCAAATAGCAAAGCAGTTTGCAATGGCAGGGTGGGAGCCGCGAGGCTCCCGCCCAGCCATTGCAAACAGCAGTGTCCCGGGTGGCGGTCCCCAGGGCCTTGACAAGGCTCTAGGAGGAGGGCCGCGCGGCCCCCTCCCACTTAAGTTAAAGCCCTGGGGGGTAGTGGTCCCCAGGGCTTGGGGGTCCGTATCGGACCCCCTACTTTAAATATGTAGTGCCCCGGGGAGGTGGCGGTCCCTGGGGCGTTTGGGGGGGTTTGAGCCCTCCCACACACGTTTTTTTGTTTTTTTTTTAAAACAAGCCCCGGGGGGAGGGTCCCCGGGGCTGCGGGGGAGCCATGAGCCCCCCCGCATACATTAAATTAAAGCCCCGGGGGTGGCGGTCCCCGGGACTGGGGGGCCCAGAGAGAAATTGCCCCCGGGACTTGGCCCCCCCGGGGGCTAAATCAAAACGAAGTGCGGAAGCCCACGCTTCGTTTTTTTTTTTCATTAGCGGGATGCGCGGACCCTAAGCGCATCCAGCGATTTTTTTTTTGTTTTAAATATATTTTTTGGGCCTTGAGGGTCCTTGTGGGACCCCCTGAGCAGGCCTAGGGGTCAGGGTGTTTCTACCCTGCCCCCTTGTCGCGTTTTGCGCCTTTATTTTTGCGATTTCTTGTGCCTCGGTTCTGCCGAGGCACAAGATGGCTGCCAACACTTCCTGATTCAGAGTGTTGGCAGCCATTAGCATTCAGCGCGTGATCGGGAGGGTGCGCGCTTGGTTCGGGGAGGGTTCGGGGACGGTGCGTGTACGTTCCGCGGATCCTCCTCGGCCATAGATATTTATGTACTGTTAACTCTAATTTTCTCAGGAACTACTGAACGGATTTATACCATTTAAGTAAAAGGCACGAGTCTGAACTGGGGACTACCTCTTTGCCAAATTTGGTGTAATTCCGTTCAGCAGTTCGGGCTGAAAACAACACAATCGATTCCTATGGAAGGAAATACAAGTTACTGGTAAATATGCTTAGAATTACCTTTCATGTTCAGTGCTGGGCAAAAAGATGCAGCAATGGGTTCTCTCCTGATTACAAGTGAGTAAATCGGAATTCGTAGTTTGGCTGATTTTAGAGGAATATTTGTACGTTTCAAAAATGGACACTTAAAAAATTTTCTGGTGAAAACCACACAATGGATTCCTATGGAAGGAAATACAAGTTACTGGTAAGTACGCTTAGAATTACTTTTCAGAGTCAGTGCTGGGCTAAAAGATGCAGCCCTGGGTTCTCTCCTGATAACAGGTGAGTAAATCGGAATTCGTAGTTCGGCAGATTCTAGAGGAATATTTTTAGTTTGTGATAATAGACACTTAGAATTTTTTCTGCTGAAAACCACACAATGGATTCCTATGGACGGAAATACAAGTTACTGGTAAGTACGCTTAAAATTACTTTTCAGGGTCAGTGCTGAGCTAAAAGATGCAGCACTGGGTTCTCTCCTGATAACAGGTGAGTAAATCGGAATTCGTGGTTCGGCTGATTTTAGAGGAATATTTGTACGTTTCAAAAATGGACACTTGGAACATTTTCTGCTGAAAATCAAACAATGGATTCCTATGGAAGGAAATACAGGTTACTGGTAAGTACGCTTAGAATTACTTTTCAGGGTCAGTGCTGGGCTAAAAGATTCAGCCAAGGGTTCTCTCCTGATTACAGGTGAGTAAATCGGAATTCGTAGTTCGGCTGATTTTAGAGGAATATTTGTACAATGGTGAAGGAAGGGGGCGGGGCCTGAGGTGATATGTGTGCAAACACGCCCTGTGGCTTGTTTGAAGTTGGGGAATTAATTCCTCTTCAATCCTGAGGTCCTCTGGGGGCCAACTAGCCCACCAGGTACCTCCAGTATGCGCCAGGGAGCTGCATTGCAGAGAGGTGTTCAGAGGCCACGCCCATTTTTACAACACTCTGCAACGCAGCTCTGTGGCGCTTACTGGACGTTTCTGGTGGGCTAGTTGGTCCCCAGGGACCCTCAGGATTGAAGAGGAATTAATTTCCAACTTAAAACGCGCCACAGGGCGTGTTTGCACACATATCACCTCAGGCCCTGCCCCCTACCTTCACCACTGTGCAAACGTGCCCTGTGGGGTGATTTAAGTTGGGGCATTAAGTCCCCTTGAATCCTGAGGTCCCCTGGCGTCCAACTAGCCCACCAGGTACCTCCAGTATGCGCCAGGGAGCTGCGTTGCAGAGAGGTGTTCAGAGGCCACACCCCTTTTTACAACACTCTGCAACGCAGCTATGTGGCACTTAGTGGAGGTACCTGGTGGGCTATTTGTCCCCTAGGGGACCTCTGGATTGAAGAGGAATGAATTCCTCAACTTAAAACGGACCACAGGGCGTGTTTCCACAGTATCACCTCAGGCCCCGCCCCCTACCTTCACCACTGTGCAAACGCACCCCGTGGCGTGTTTTAAGTTGGGAGATTAGGTCCCCTTGACTCCTGAGGTCCCCTGGCGGCCAACTAGCCCACCAGGTACCTCCAGTAAGTGCCATGGAGCTGCATTGCATAGAGGTGTAAAAAGGGGCGTGGCCTCATTACACCTCTCTGCAACGCAGCCCCCTGGTGCATACTGGAGGTTCCTGGTGGGCTAGTTGGCCCCCAGGGACCCCCAGTATTGAAGGGGAATTCGTTCCCCCTCTGCAAACGCGCCAGGGGGCGCGTTTGCAGAGTGGTGCAAGGAGGGGGGCGTGGCCTCCTGCCCAATCCTTTTTTTTTTCCTCTGTTTTTTAGAAGGGGGGCTGTGTAGCCCCCCTTCTTTTTCTTTTTTTTGGCCCTGGGGACCCCATCCCCCAGGGCCTGCCCCCAATTTTCATTTTAGAAAAAAAAACAGGAAAGGGGCTGTGTGGCCCCCCTCCCCAGGCCTTAATCTGCCCCGGGGACTCCATCCCCTGGGGCATGGCCCTTTTTTTTTTCTTTTCTTTTTTTGGAGGGGGGCTGCCTTGCCCCCCTCCTGTGGCCTCTTTTGGCCCCGGGGACCCCATCCCCCGGGGCCATTTTTTATTTTTATTTTGGGTAGGGGGGCCGCGTGGCCCCCCTCCCGGGCCACTACTGGCCCCAGGGACCCCATCCCCCGGGGCCTGGCCTCCGTTGGGGATTGTAGGGAGGTCCCCAATCCCCCCATGGCCCCGCCGGCTCCCCGCCTCCTGCGGGAGCCGGCACTGCTTTTCCACATGGGGAGCAGCTAACATGCTGCTCCCCATGTGGAAAAGCAATCTGCTTTGCTATTTGGAAGAGAGAGCAGGTTTCCCTGCTCTCTCTTCCAAATAGCAAAGCAGTTTGCAATGGCAGGGTGGGAGCCGCGAGGCTCCCGCCCAGCCATTGCAAACAGCAGTGTCCCGGGTGGCGGTCCCCAGGGCCTTGACAAGGCTCCAGGAGGAGGGCCGCGCGGCCCCCTCCCACTTAAGTTAAAGCCCTGGGGGGTAGTGGTCCCCAGGGCTTGGGGGTCCGTATCGGACCCCCTACTTTAAATATGTAGTGCCCCGGGGAGGTGGCGGTCCCCGGGGCGTTTGGGGGGGTTTGAGCCCTCCCACACACGTTTTTTTGTTTTTTTTTTAAAACAAGCCCCGGGGGGAGGGTCCCCGGGGCTGCGGGGGAGCCATGAGCCCCCCCGCATACATTAAATTAAAGCCCCGGGGGTGGCGGTCCCCGGGACTGGGGGGCCCAGAGAGAAATTGCCCCCGGGACTTGGCCCCCCCGGGGGCTAAATCAAAACGAAGTGCGGAAGCCCACGCTTCGTTTTTTTTTTTCATTAGCGGGATGCGCGGACCCTAAGCGCATCCAGCGATTTTTTTTTTGTTTTAAATATATTTTTTGGGCCTTGAGGGTCCTTGTGGGACCCCCTGAGCAGGCCTAGGGGTCAGGGTGTTTCTACCCTGCCCCCTTGTCGCGTTTTGCGCCTTTATTTTTGCGATTTCTTGTGCCTCGGTTCTGCCGAGGCACAAGATGGCTGCCAACACTTCCTGATTCAGAGTGTTGGCAGCCATTAGCATTCAGCGCGTGATCGGGAGGGTGCGCGCTTGGTTCGGGGAGGGTTCGGGGACGGTGCGTGTACGTTCCGCGGATCCTCCTCGGCCATAGATATTTATGTACTGTTAACTCTAATTTTCTCAGGAACTACTGAACGGATTTATACCATTTAAGTAAAAGGCACGAGTCTGAACTGGGGACTACCTCTTTGCCAAATTTGGTGTAATTCCGTTCAGCAGTTCGGGCTGTAGCTGCGACAACAGATCTTATGGGAAATTGCATGGGGAAAACGTATTTTGGGACCCCCCTTTTCTCTCGCTCCCTGCTTGACGAATCACCACAAAACTTTCAGGGTAGGAGCGGAGCGGAGCTGGCCAAAAGCTTTGAAAATTTCGCGAACATTCGACAACCGGCGCCAAAGTTATTCCCAATAGAATGTTGCGGATTTCCTATGGAAAATAGGTCCTAACTATAACTATCTACTGGCGGCCGATGAGAAGCACACCACAATTAAAACGCCACACGGTTGTGTAGAATACCTTTTATTTGGCAGGATAGCAGGGAAGAAGGTCCACCATTGCAGCTAGGGTTTGTAGCCAAACATGTTTCGGGCTTCCTTGTCCCTTGGTCACTGGCTTCACAACGGAGAGAACAGCTGCAGGAATTTTCCGCCGCACTCGCGGAGGCTCAATTTAAGGTCCCGCCCTGGTGGGAACAAGAAATGTATTGGGAGGTAAAGCGCAATGCCACGATGGCTTTTAAGGAACTCAAAATACCAGAATGCAGTCGCTAGACACGCCCACCAGGGCGGGACCTTAAATTGAGCCTCAAATTGAGCCTCCGCAAGTGCGGCGGAAAATTCCTGCCGCTGTTCTCTCCGTTGTGAAGCCAGTGACCAAGGGACAAGCAAGCCCGAAACATGTTTGGCTACAAACCCTAGCTGCAATGGTGGACCTTTTTCCCTGCTATCCTGCCAAATAAAAAGTATTCTACACGACCGTGTGTGTCGTTTCAATTGTGGTGCACTTCTCATTTGGATATATAGCGGTCTGTGCCAGGCCGCGAAACGCCCCGCTGTAGAGGAGCAGATCCTGCACGCCGATGATCATAGGCGTACAAGGAAAGGCGTGACCGAAGTGGCAGGTCATCACTAGCGGGGACCCAGCTTTGCCCTGTGCAGCTACCTACTATAGGAACAAGAAATTTTTTGGGATGTAAAGCGCAATGCCACGATGGCTTTTAAGGAACTCAAAATACCAGAATGCAGTCGCTAGACACGCCCACCAGGGCGGGACCTTAAATTGAGCCTCCGCGAGTACGGCGGAAAATTCCTGCAGCTGTTCTCTCCGTTGTGAAGCCAGTGACCAAGGGACAACCAAGCCCGAAACATGTTTGCCTACAAACCCGAGCTGCAATGGTGGACCTTCTTCCCTGCTATCCTGCCAAATAAAAGGTATTCTACACGACCGTGTGTGGCGTTTCAATTGTGGTGCGCTTCTCATTTGGACATATATATATTATATATATATATATATATATATTACCTACTGGCGGTCGCCAGTAGGTAGTTATAGTTAGGACCCCTTTTCCATAGGAAATCCGCAACATTCTATTTTGAATAACTTTGGCGCCGGTCGATGAATCCTCGCGAATTTCTCAAAATAGGTGGGGCGCTACGCTCCGCTCCTACCCTGAAAGTCTCGGGGGGATACGTCAAGCGGGGGCTGAGATAAAAGGGGGGTCCCAAAACACGTTTTTCCCATGCATTTTTCCATAGGACCTTTAGAACGAGCTACAGCCCGAACGGCTGAACAGAATTACTAGAAATGTGGCAGAGAGGTAGTCCCTATGTCAAGGAAGTGCCTTTTGTAGGTCTGGTGTAAATCTGTTCAGTAGTTCCTGAGAAAATAGCATTTAAATCAATATATATATGTGGGCGGAGCCTAACCACACATCTCATCCTGAGATCTGATTGGCTGTCAGCACTTCATCCAAGAAGTGTTGGCAGCCATCTTGGGACCAATATACATGATAGCACCTCATTAAAAAGCATTGCAGTTAATAGAAGATTTTAAGACTTTAGTTACATTATAAATCATTTGTTGATGGTACCATACTCATTTTAGGAATTGTGGTATGTTCTAAGGTGATTTCACCATGTGAAAAAGCCTTCTGCTGCAATATCATGATTGAGAGAAAAATATTTTCTCATGCTTTTACCACAGAGGTTTGGAAGGTGATCTATAAGCTAAACTGAGAGCTTATTTTCTGTAAATTCACATTATCTTTCTCAGTCATGTGAGAATGAAGTCTGACATTCTCAGTAAAACATGTACATCCAACAAGGGCAGAGACTGTCAGTTGATTCCTTTGTGTTCTACTGCAGCTTTCCAGAGTGTTCCAAAGAACTACTAGAGCGCTAACCGTCCTACTTATGATAAATGTATGGCACACCTGAAGCCATCTTGCTTGGATTAAAGTGGTAACTCTTAAAACATTTAATTTAAAAAGGAAAAAAATGAGGGGGTTCATTTTTCCATAAAAAGTATGATTAGTGCTGCAGAAAGAAAAATTAGGGCACATTTTGAGTGACTTCTCAAATCCTGGCATGCGGACTGAAACATGCACTTTCAATACCAGCATCAGTTTTCCCTGGTGAGCAGTAGCTTTACTACAGTGATCTAATGAGCAAAAAGAGTGCTAACATTCTGATTTTATGGCAAATGTGTGACACATTTGAATGCCTTCTTGATGGAATCAAAGTAAAAAACTGAAAGTATTCCTAATGAGGAGACTGCAGTAAATGAGGAAATTAGGAAACTTCATAACAAATAAGTCTCCCAAGATGGCCACCAGAGACAAAAGAGCCCAAATGTAGCCCAAATATCACCCAGATGTAGCCCAAGTATAGCCCAATGACAGAATGTCCAAGAATGTTCTTAAAAACAACTAGAGCACTTACTGTCTTCATTATGACAAAAGTATGGCACACCTGAAGCCATCTTGATTGGAATAAACTGGTAACACTTAAAACATTTAATTTAAAAAGGAACACAATGAGGGGGTTCATTTTGCCATAGAAATTATGATTAATGCTGAAGAAAGAAAATGAGGGCACATTTTGAGTGACTTCTCAAATCCTCTTCTATTTCATTAAAAAATTCTGACATGCAGACTGAAACATGCACTTTTAATACCAGGAGCAGACTTCCATGGTGAACAGTAGTTTTACTACAGTGATCTAATGAGCAACTAGAGTGCTAACATTCAGAATTCATGGCAAATGTGTGACATATCTGAATACCTTCATGATGGAATCAAAGTAAAAAACTGAAAGCATTTCCGACTGAGGAGACTGCAGTACATGAGGAAATTAGGAAACTTCATAACAAATAAATCTCCCAAGATGGCCACCGGAGACAAAAGAGCCCAAATGTAGCCCAAAATCACCCAGATATAGCCCAAATATAGCCCAATGACAGAAGTGTGCAAAACACTTATTATTTTGTGTTTTTGCAGTGTTATATAGTGCAGACTTGTCAGGTATTGGAGTGCTTTACATGAGCATTGGTTACATCACACAAGAACAAATTCATTTTGGTTGTAGACATGGGGAGACTAAGTGATTTGACCAGAATCACAGAATGTCGAGCTGAAGCAGAAACTTCAACCTGGTTCCCCAGTTGCCAAGTCTGCAGTTCTGGAAGTAACACCACATCCTCTCCCCTAAGTGCAACATTTAATCAAGTTGTCAACTAGATAAAAAAACATAAAGATAACAAATAATTTAAAAGTGCTTTGTCGCTATTTGAAAACTCAGAAAATATGTCCTTATTTTAGTCTTTTAGAGCACTAACCATAATTTTGATGCCAATAAGACCCTCTCATATATGTAATTTCTAAAGGAATGCTCTAGGTATTACAGTTTTGATTACATCAAGATGATGTCAGGCGTTCCACACTTTTGTAATAAATATAGAATGTTAGCAATCTAGTTGTTCATTAGGATACTGTTGAGAGGCAGAGGCCAGGGGCACGGACTCTGAAAATTGAAGGCAGGTAGGAGGGTGCAAAGGCAACAATTTAACCACACTGAGCAGGCAGGAAGGGCCGTGGAAGCACAACAGACTATGGAGGGCAGTGGAAAGGGGGGCAGGGGCAACAAACCAACAATACAGGACTTGCAAGAGAGGCTGTTGGAGGGAAGATCTATTACGGGTCAAGGAAGCTAGGGGCGGTCCCCAGAGCCCCGGGAGCCACCACAGAACTGAGCAGGAGAGTGAGTCAGGGACAAAAGGGGCACCTTAATTTGAGCCGGGGTGCCTAGGAACGCTTGCTCCAAAAATGAAGAAACCAGACATATGAGACATGGAATTGGAGGCAGAATACAATGGCAGTTTAATGAGAAGATGCAACTTCAAAGAAACCGCAGAATAGAGACATAAAGTACAAAATACAGAATCCAGATAATCATACAGCTGTCATGATATTCTCTGTATCTCAATTAATGGACTGACAGAGAGAGAGAGAAAACACATCTATAAATGCATCATGAGAAACAAGTTACACCAAGGAAAATGTTACCTAGGGACACTCACATTTACTCTTAGAGCAAGCATTCCTGCAATTACAATACAACATCTTTTAAATGCAAAAGTAAAGAGAACAATGGTTAAACATAACATGACATTTCATATAGGTAAAATAGAATAAGATACTTCAAGCAAAGCAGAGCAAGACATTTTAAGCAAAGGAAGACAAGAGCTCCCAGTTCTTGGGGAAAACCTGCACAGCCTGTTAACCTACATACAGACGGCGAGGTTGTCCGTTGATATCTGTGGGTGCTCCCTTTTTATATCATTTTATGGGCTCCTTTGCACGCTACATCTACCTACGTATGCTACCCAAAAGCTTCGTCTGCAGATTTTACCAGACATTTCGTCATTTACCCACTTAATGCTGACAATGGACTGGGTGAAAAGGTCAGTCTCTCAGGCCAATCGCTTATCGTAAGTTCCATAGAGCAAGCAGAAAATAATGGGTATTGTACAGGAATTCAATATATTCATGTATAAAATCTCCTCAGTTCTCCTAACTTGACGCTCTGCGGTTGCCACTTCCTTAAAAGCGGGAAACCTGCCCAGGAAGCAAGTACCAGTCCAGGATGCAGCCTACTGTATGTCGACAGCTTCAGGGGGATGTTGAACTTTGATACCGAGCACGGAGCACTCGGGTAGGGTGGGGGCTACTAGTTTGGAGCAGAAGGCCTCGCAGACCTGCCTTCAGACTGCTATACACTAAAATTGCAGAGCTATGGTCAATTTAACAAAGAGGCCTACATATTGAATAGAAGGGCCTACACAGGGGTTTTATGCTGGCTGAGTGGTAAGGATGTCTCAGGATAATTATATAGCAACACAGGACCCGCTGGTCAATTTAATACGGCCTACAAATGCGGCTGGCAGGGCAAGGACAAGGGTCTCATACTTCAGGTGTGGACAGAACGGGCCAGGGGCCCCCTGTGATACAAAATCTACCCTCCTTCAAGGCTGTGGCAATGTAATAGACCATTGTGGGCAGAAGGAAGAGGCAATGGTAGTACAACCATACATGCCAACAGACCCGATTCAGCCAGGAAACGTCCAATGTTTTTAAGCTCAAATGGGCTTTATTTGATCTGTCTCCTGTCTACAATATCCTCTTTTTCAATGTAACTCAAAGGGGAAAATCAATACCCCAGTTTTTTTTCAAAATCTCCCTCTTACCAAGTTCAAAATGTTCGCAAGTATGGTACATTGGATCATGGAAGGAAATGGGATAGGGACATGGACTTGGATAACAGAGGACAGGAGAGACATGGAGAGGTGCACCAAACTGACCCTGCATGGCAGGCATCAGGGTTTGCAGCAGCACAATACACCACACAGGGCATGCAGGACGGGAGTGCAGCACAACAATCCATAGAAAGCAAGAGGGAGGGGACAGGACCATGCACATGGACAACAGAGAACAGAGGGGCAAGAGGCAATGGTAGCTAGCTGACCATAATGGACAGACAGGAGAGAAGGCTGCAGCATAACAGACCATAAAGGGCAGGAGGGACGGATCAGGGGCATTACAATGGAACAGACAAGCCAGGAGGGAGGGAGTAGGGGTCTGCACATGTAAACAGAGGGCTGGGGGCAAGGGGGCAGGGCAGGAGCAGCAAGATGGCCATGGAGGTCAGGCAGGATGGGCACTAGAAGCAAGACACAACATGAAGAGCAACAGTGAGACTGTGATGGCATACACACAGACCATGGAGGGAAGGTGGGAGGGGGTCAGGGGCAGCTAACTGACCACACAGGGAAGGTGGGAGGGGCCATGGCAGCACAGAAGACCATGCATGGCAAGTGGGAGGGTTAGTGGCAGCACAATGGCTATGATGGGCAAGAAGGAGGGTGCAGGGGCATGCACAAAGGACGATGGAGGATAGAAGGGAGGGTCAGGACCTGTGCACAGACAAGAAAGTTCAGGGGAAGGGGCCTCACAACAGACCACACGGGGCAGGCAGGAGGAGCAGTTGCAGCACAACAGACCAGGGAGGGCAGAAGGGTGTGGCAGTACAATGGACCATGTAGGACAGGAGGAAGAGGATAGAGGCATGGCATGTGGACAGGAAGGGTGGAGGTGGCAGGGACAGGTTACAGTCATCTGACAATGCTAGGCAGGTGGGAGGGGAGTGGCAGCTCAACAGAACACTCAGAGTAGATAGGAGTGGCAGGTCCATGGGACATGGTGGGCAAAAAGGATGGAGCAGGGGCATGCACAAAGACATCGGAGGGCAGGGGGAAGGAGAATAGGGGCAGCAAGCTAAGCACAGAGTTTAAGCAGGAGGTCAATGATGGGGCATAGAATTGGGCAATGGAGGGCAGGAGGAGTGGACTGGTACATCATACTAAATTGAGGGCAGTGGCAGCACATCAGACCATGCAGGGCAGGAGGGAGGAGGCTAGTCCATGGATTCACACAACAGAGGATAGGGAGGAGGGGGACGGGGCAGCAAGCTAACTGTTCAGAGAAGGCGGGTATTAGAAACTTTATTGTTTTTAAAACATTTTGTCTGTGCAAACTACTTAAAATATGAACAAGTATGCAGCATAATCTCACTTTTATTCAGGAAGAAGAAGACGTTAGTGACTGTGACTCCGGGCTCACTTGGCAAAAACACACCCTGACCCTCCACCCCCTATCGCAAAATGTAATGCCCGTGAAAAGGGTAGGTGAACACAGTGTTATATAGAACATAGTCCTGAGAGCACGATTGAAAATGAAAACTAGATATAGTGTATGGTATAAACTATGCACCAAAAAGTGTGATATAAGATGAACCAGGCGTGAAATATAATATGCAATACATTGTGCGCAATGACAGATTCATTGGAGAGCGCGAGATAGCACAGGCACTAGCGCGTGCTATGCGATATGCGCCTTGGAGTGTAATATGCACAGGGCAGTGTTGTGTAACCTAACTAGTCTCTAAAGTTGTAATATAAAATATGTGCTGGGGAGTGTAACGTTGCATATGCACTGTGACAAAGATATGGATCCCAAATTGTAATATATATGGCATAGCACTGTGCGTTATAACATAGGCATCGAGGAAGGCACGTTAGATGGGGCAATATAACCCGTGCGAAGACAAGTGTGGCATGACATTTTCACGGGGTGGTGTTACAGTGCACATGGGCTAGAGAGTGTCATAGCATATGCACTAGCTAGTGGAATACAATACAGAGGTGTGTGGCACTCGGCAGGCAATGGTGGGTGTAACACAGCATTGGGCTCTGTCAGGAGCGCGCTGTGACTCGCAAGTGATGTTCGTCCCCTTTCCAGAGAGTAAAATAAAAAGTATTACACATCCGGCAGTGGATGTGTGTTTTATTAACTGTGAGGGGGGTTTCTTGCATAGTTTTGGTCGAATTTTTGTCGAATCCCCTTTGAATGGCTTGGTGTGCATGTGTATTAAATGTGCCCGTCAATAGCTACCCATGTTTGTATAAATAAACGACAAGGGTGTCTACCGGGATTAGGCACGGTAGAGCATCAGACATGTCAGAGCTTCACTAGTGGTGTAAATACATTCCACGTGGATTAATTGCATGCATAGTCGCCTTTTAATGAATATCACGCAAATCGTCATGGTGATAGGTATGTACGGTTTGTCCAGCATGTCCTAGGCGTGTCTATAAATATATATTTTTTAAAAATAATAAAAAACAGTGGCCGGCCCTGGGGATTGGGGTCAAAAAAATATAATTAGGAGACAGGCCCTGGGGGATGGGGTCATCAGGGCCAATAAATTAGAATAAGAAGGGGAACCACACAGCCCCCCTTCTTAAAAAAATAAAATAAATAAAAGACTGGCATCGTGCCGGAGGCCATGCCCCCTCCATGCAGCACTCTGCAAACGCGCCCCCAACAGGCATCTCCAGTATGCGCCAGGGAGCTGCGCTGCAGACAGGTGTTCTGAGGCCAAGCCCCTTTTTACACCTCTCTGCAACGCAGCTCTGTGGCGCTTACTGGAGGTACCTAGTGGTCTAGTGTGACCCTAGGGACCCTTAGGATTCAAGGGGACTTAATCTCTCAACTTAGAACAGCCACAGGGCGCGTTTACACAGTGGTGAAGGGAGGGGACGGGGCCTGAGGTGACGTGTGCAAACACGCACCATGGCACGTTTTAAATTGGGGATATAATTTCCCTTCAATACTGAGGGCCCCTGGGGGCTAACTAGCCCACCAAGTGCTTCCAGTAAGCGCCACTGAGCTGCATTGCAGAGAGGTGGTCCAGGCCGTGCCACTTTTTACACCTCTCTGCAACGCAGCTCTGTGGCACTTACTGGAGGTACCTAGTGGGCTAGTTGGACCCTAGGGACCCTCAGGACTCAAATGAACTTAATCTCCCAACTAAAAACGGACACAGGGCGTGTTTACACAATGGTGAAAGGAGGGGACGGGGCCTGAGTTAACGTGTGCAAAAACGCCCTGTGGCCTGTTTTAAGAGGTAGTTTTAATCCCCATGCCCTAATATATACTAGGGGCTTATAGAGGAGGTAAGGCTAATCACAGGGGGACCCCAACGCATAATGTTCCCTAGTGTATGTAGGTGTTTTCACTGTATTCTAAGTGTCTTTTAACATAGCACTGGCTCTAGGACTGGTTAGTCAGACTCAGTTACCACCAGTATCCGTCTGAAAAAGTTGAGGGTACAGGATGATTTTGCAACAAGGCTTCTTTCTGCTCTTCTTTTTGTTCTTTCTGCACGTTATCCTTCTTCCTGCACTTATCTTCGTATTTGAGGACTTCTGTTGCTTCTTTCTGCACTTCTTTTGTTTCTTTCTGTGCATTTTTTCTTCTTTCTTCACATGTCCTATCTCTGTAGGTATAGTTAGAAATTAGCATTTAAAAAACCTTTGAAATTAACAGAAAAAACCATAGGTTTCAGGCACGTTATAGTTAGGAATTAGCATTTAAAAAACCTCGGAAATTCACTGAAAAAACCATAGGTTTCAGGGGTGTTATAGTTAGCTGGACTTTTCACTTGTACAAAACCATTGAAATTCCCCCGTTATAGTTAGTTCAGCTAACTATAACTCGCGCGCCCGCAATGCACTGCTGATGACGTCACATATTACATCACTCATGACATGGTCAGTGACATCACTCATGACATCACTGATGACATCTCAAATGACATCACTGATGACATCACTGATGACATCATCCTTGTGATAGAGTGGCAGACCTCCTCTCACCCTAATATAACCTTTGATACACACATTCAAAAATAGAGACTAAAATTTTCAAAACAATGGACATACCAATACCAGTTACAACAACCTCTTCAGTAATTCTAAGATCCACATACACATCCACTCATTCACCAACTGTCCAATACAGTCACTCATACATGTACTCACTCATCATAGGTACTCATACACCTATACATCCTGTTACACAATGCCACTCATCCATAGAGTTACTCACACACATAGTCACTCATGCTAATAAAGAATCAAACATACATTTACTTGCATATACAGTTATACACACACCACCACACTTACTTCTACGGAAACTTACACATACTTAGTCTTTTAAACAATCACTTATAGAAACACATACTTATTCATACAGGAACTCTTTCAATCTCTCACTCTCACATATACTCACATATATACACCAATAGTCACATATACTAGTTTAAAACATATGTAGTTACTCATAAAGACACTATTGAGACAGTCATTCACTCACTAACACACCCATACACACACTCATCCACCCATACAGTCCTGCACACATACTGTGTTCAACACATACCAACAGTGAGTCACTCATTCATGCACCTATGCACTACGTAATACCCCCACCGAACCATGCAGACACTCAGACTGATACTCAAAAAACCAACTAATAACCTATATAGACACCCATGTAGCTACTCACCAACCCATGCAGCCACTTATACACAAAGTGAGAGACTGATACAGATATTTACATATTTAAACATTACTCACTAAGCCATGTATTCACTATGATACACTTAATCAGTCAGTTACACAATCAATTTTTCAAAAACAAATCATCCATTTAGACACTTATATACCCATTTATTCTTCCATCGACCTTGAGATATACATATATAAAACATATTTAATTTTCAGAATAACACACATTCACTGGATGATGTCATCAGTGATGTCATCAGTGATGTCATTTGAGATGTCATCAGTGATGTCATGAGTGATGTCACTGACCATGTCATGAGTGATGTAATATGTGACGTCATCAGCAGTGCATTGCGGGCGCGCGAGTTATAGTTAGCTGAACTAACTATAACGGGGGAATTTCAATGGTTTTGTACAAGTGAAAAGTCCAGCTAACTATAACACCCCTGAAACCTATGGTTTTTTCAGTGAATATATATATATATATATATATATATATATAAATGTTTTTTTTTTTGTATTACCTACTGGCAGTTGCCAGTAGGTAGTTATAGTTAGGACCTATTTTCCATAGGAAATCTGCAACATTCTATTTGGAATAACGTTGGCGCCGATCGACGAATCTTCGCAAAATTTTCCAAACTTTTGGCCAGCTCCGGTCTGCTTCTATCCTGAAAATTTCACAGTGATTCGTCAAGCGGGGGCCGAGAAAAAAGGGGGGTCCCAAAACGCGTTATCCCCATGCATTTTCCCATATGAACTGCTGAACGGAATTACACAAAATTTGGCAAAGAGGTAGTCCTCAGTTCAGACTCGTGCCTTTTGCTTAAATGGTGTAAATCCGTTCAGTAGTTCCTGAGAAAATTAGAGTTAAAAAGATAGATATATCTGGGTGGAGCCTAACCACACATCTCATCGTGAGATCTGATTGGCTGTCAGTACTTCATCCAAGAAGTGTTGGCAGCCATCTTGGGACCAATATACATGATAGCACCTCATTAAAAAGCATTGCAGTTAATAGAAGGTTTTAAGACTTTAGTTACATTATAAATCATTTGTTGATGGTACCATACTCATTTTAGGAATTGTGGTGTGTTCTAAGGTGATTTTACCATGTGAAAAAGTCTTCTGCTGTGATATCATGAATCATGTTTGAGAGAAACCTATTTTCTCATGCATTTCCCACAGAGGTTTGGAAGGTGATCTATAAGCTAAACTGAGAGCATATTTTCTGTAAATTCACATTATCTTTCTCAGTCATGTGAGAATGAAGTCTGACATTCTCAGTAAAACATGTACATCCAACAAGGGCAGAGACTGTCAGTTGATTCCTTTGTGTTCTACTGCAGCTACCCAGAGTGTTCTAAGGAACAACTAGAGCGCTAACAGTCCTACTTATGACATACGTATTGCACACCTGAAGCCATCTTGATTGGACTAAAGTGGTAACTCTTAAAACATTTAATTGAAAAAGGAACACAATGAGGGGGTTCATTTTGCCATAGAAAGAAAAATGAGGGCACATTTTGAGTGACTTCTCAAATCCTCTTCTATTTCATTAAAAAATTCTGACATGCAGACTGAAACATGCACTTTCAATACCAGCAGCAGACGTCCCTGGTGAGCAGTAGCTTTACTACAGTGATCTAATAAGCAACTAGAGTGCTAACATTCTGAATTCATGGCAAATGTGTTACACATCTGAATGCCTTCTTGATGGAATCAAAGTAAAAAACTGAAAGTATTCCTACTGAGGAGACTGTAGTAAATGAGGAAATTAGGAAACTTCATAACAAATAGGTCTCCCAAAATGGCCACCAGAGACAAAAGAGCCCAAATGTAGCCAAATATCACCCAGATGTAGCCCAAGTATAGCCCAATGACAGAATGTCCCAGAGTGTTCTAACGAACAACTAGAGTGCTAACAGTCTTACTTATGACAAAAGTATGGCACACCTGAAGCCATCTTGATTAGAATAAAGTGGTAACACTTAAAACATTTATTTACAAAGGAACAAAATGAGGGGGTTCATTTTGCCATAGAAATTATGATTAGTGCTGCAGAAAGAAAAATTAGGGCACATTTTGACTTCTCAAATCCTCTTCTATTTCATAAAAAAATTCTGACATGCAGACTGAAACATGCACTTTGAATACCAGCAGAACACTGCCCTGGTGAGCAGTAGCTTTACAACAGTGATCTAATGAGTAACTAAAGTGCTAACATTCAGAATTTATGGCAAATGTGTGACACATCTGAATGACTTCTTGATGGAACCAAAGTAAAAAACTGAAAGTATTTCCTACTGAGGAGACTGCAGTAAATGAGGAAATTAGGAAACTTCATAACAAATAAATCTCCCAAGATGGCCACCAGAGACAAAAGAGCCCAAATGTAGCCCAAATATCACCCAGATGTAGTCCAAGTATAGCCCAATGACAGAATGCCCCAGAGTGTTCTAACGAACAACTAGAGCGCTAACAGTCTTACTTATGACAAACGTATGGCACACCTGAAGCCATCTTGATTGGAATAAAGTGGTAACACTTAAAACATTTAATTTACAAAGGAACAAAATGAGGGGGTTTATGTTGCCATATAAATTATGATTAGTGCTGCAGAAAGAAAAATCAGGGCACATTTTGACTTCTCAAATCCTCTTCTATTTCATAAAAAAACTCTGACATGCAGACTGAAACATGCACTTTGAATACCAGCAGCAGACTTACCTGGTGAGCAGTAGCTTTACTACAGAGATCTAATGAGCAACTAGAGTGCTACCATTCAGAATTTATGGCAAATGTGTGACACATCTGAATGCCTTCTTGATGAAACTAAAATAAAAAACTGAAAGTATTTCCTACTGAGTAGACTGCAGTAAATGAGGAAATTAGGAAACTTCATAACAAATAAATTTCCCAAGATGGCCACCAGAGACAAAAGAGCCCAAATGTAGCCCAAATATCACCCAGATGTAGCCCAAGTATAGCTCAATGACAGAATGACCCAGAGTGTTCTTAAGAACAACTAGAGCGCTTATTGTCTTACTTATGACAAAAGTATGGCACACCTGAAGCCATCTTGATTGGAATAAACTGGTGACACTTAAAACATTTAATTTAAAAAGGAACACAATGAGGGGGTTCATTTTGCCATAGAAATTATGATTAGTGCTGAAGAAAGAAAAATTAGGGCACATTTTGAGTGACTTCTCAAATCCTCTTCTATTTCATAAAAAAATTCTGATATGCAGACTGAAACATGCACTTTTAATACCAGCAGCAGACTTCCGTGGAGAGCAGTAGCTTTACTGCAGTGATCTAATGAGCAACTAGAGTGCTAACATTCAGAATTTATGGCAAATGTGTGACATACCTGAATACCTTCTTGATGGAATCAAAGTCAAAAACTGAAAGCATTTCCTACTGAGGAGACTGCAGTAAATGAGGAAATTAGGAAACTTCATAACAAATAAATCTCCCAAGATGGCCACCAGAGACAAAAGAGCCCAAATGCAGCATAAATATCACCCAGATGTAGCCCACATGTAGCCGAATGACAGAAGTGTGTAAAACACTTATTTTTTTAGTATTTGCAGTTTTAAATAGTGCAGACTTGTCAGGTATTGGAGTGCTTTACATGAGCATTGGTTACATCACACAAGATCAAATTAATTTTGGTTGTACACATGGGGAGATTAAGTGATTTGACCAGAATCACAGAATGTTGAGCTGAAGCAGAAACTCCAACCTGGTTCCCCAGTTGCAAAGTCTGCAGCTCTGGAAGTAAAACCACATCCTCTCCCCTAGGTGCAACATTTAATCAAGTGGTCAACTGGATAAAAAAAACATAAAGATTACAAATAATTTAAAAGTTCTTCGTCGCTATTTGAAAACTCAGAAAATATGTCCTCATTTTCGTTTTTTAGAGCACTAACCATAATTTTGATGCAAATAAGACCCTCTCATATATGTAATTTCTAAAGGAAATGCTCTAGGTATTACATTTTTGATTACATCAAGATGACGTCAGGCGTTCCACACGTTTGTAATAAATATAGAATGTTGGCAATCTAGTTCAACATTGGGATACTGTTGAGAGGCAGAGGCCAGGGGCAAGGACTCTGAAAATTGAAGGCAGGTAGGAGAGTGCAGAGGCAACAATTTTACCACACTGGGCTGGCAGGAAGGGCAGTGGCAGAACAACAGACTATGGAGGGCAGTGGAAAGGGGGGCAGGGGCAACAAACCAACAATACAGGACTGGCAAGAGAGGCTGTGGCAATATAATCGACCATTGTGGGCAGAAGGAAGAGGCAGTGGTAGTACAACCATACATGCCAACAGACCCATTTCAGCCAGGAAACGTCCAATGTTTTTAAGCTCAAATGGGCTTTATTTGATCTGTTTCCTGTCTACAATCTCCTCTTTTTCAATGTAACTCAAAGGGGAAAATCAATACCCCAGTATTTTTTCAAAATCTCCCTCTTACCAAGTTCAAAATGCTCGCAAGTATGGTACATTGGATCATGGTAGGCAGGAGGAATTGGTTTAGGGACATGGACTCGGATAACAGAGGACAGGAGGGACATGGAGAGGTGCACCAAACTGACTCTACAGGGCAGGCATCAGGGTTTGCAGGAGCACAATACACCACACAGGGCATGCGGGACGGGAGTGCAGCACAACAATCCATAGAAAGCAATAGGGAGGGCACAGGACCATGCACATGGACAACAGAGAACAGAGGAGAAAGAGGCAATGGTAGCTAGCTGACCATAATGGACAGACAGGAGAGAGTTGGAGCGTAACAGACCATGAAGGGCAGGAGGGACGGATCAGGGGCACTACAATGGAACAGCCAGGAGGGAGGGAATAGGAGTCTGCACATGGAAACAGAGGGCTGGGGGCAAGGGGGCAGGGCAGGGCAGGAGCAGCAAGATGACCATGGAGGTCAGGCAGGATGGGCAATAGAAACAAGACACACCATGGAGAGCAACAATGAGACTATGATGGCATACGCACAGACCATGGAGGGAAGGTGGGAGGGGCCATGGCAGCACAGAAGACCATGCATGGCAAGTGGGAGGGTTAGTGGCAGCACAATGGCTATGATGGGCAAGAAGGAGGGTACAGGGGCATGCACAAAGGACCATGGAGGATAGAAGGGAGGGTCAGGACCTGGGCACAGACAAGAGAGTTCAGGGAAAGGGGCCTCACAACAGACCGCGCGGGGCAGGCAGGAGGAGCAGTGGCAGCACAACAGACAAGGGAGGGCAGAAGGGTGTGGCAGTAAAATGGACCATGGAGGACAGGAGGAAGGGGATAGGGGCATGGCATGTGGACAGGCAGGGTGGAGGTGGCAGGGACAGGTTACAGTCATCTGACAATGCTAGGAAGGTCGGAGGGGAGTGGCAGCTCAACAGAACACTCAGAGTAGATAGGAGTGGCAGGTCCATGGAACATGGTGCTGCAAAAAGGATGGAGCAGGGGCATGCACAAAGACATCGGAGGGCAGGGGGAAGGAGAATAGGGGCAGCAAGCTAAGCACAGAGGCTAAGCAGGAGGTCAATGATGGGCCATAGAATTGGGCAATGGAGGGCAGGAGGAGTAGACTGGTACATCATGCTAACTGGAGGGCAGTGGCAGCACATCAGACAATGCATGGCAGGAGGGAGGAGGCTAGTCCATGGATTCAGACAACCGAGGATAGGGAGGAGGTGGATGGGGCAGCAAGCTAACTGTTCAGAGAAGGTGGGTATTAGGAACTTTATTGTTTTTAAAATGTATGTCTGTGCGAACTACTTAAAATGTGAACAAGTATGCAGCATAATCTCACTTTTATTCAGGAAGAAGAGGACGTTTGTGACTGTGACTCCAGGCTCACTTGGCAGAAACACCCCCTGACCCTCCACCCCCATCGCAAAATGTAATGCCAGTGAAAAGGGTAGGTGGACGCAGTGTGATATAGAACATAGTCATGAGAGCACGATTGAAAATGAAAACTAGATATAGTATATGGTATAAACTATGCAGCAAAAAGTGTGATATAAGATGAACCGGGGCGTGATATATAATATGCAATACATTGTGCGCAATGACAGATTCATTGGAGAGCGTGAGATAGCACAGGCACTAGCGCTTGCTATGCGATATGCGCCTTGGAGTGTAATATGCACAGGGCAGTGTTGTGTAACCTAACTAGTCTCTAAAGTTGTAATATAAAATATGTGCTGGGGAGTGCAACGTTGCATATGCACTGTGACAAAGATATGGCATAGCTCTGTGCGTTATAACATAGGCATCAAGGAAGGCACGTTAGATGGGGCAATATAACCCGTGCAAAGGCAAGTGTGGCATGACATATTCACGGAGTGGTGTTACAGTGCACATGGGCTAGAGAGTGTCATAGCATACGCACTAGCTGGTGGAATACAACACAGAGGTGTGTTGCACTCGGCGGACACTGGTGGATGTAACACAGCATTGGGCTCAGCCAGGAGCACGCTGTGACTCTCAAGTGAGGTTCATCTGCTTTCCAGAGAGTAAAATAAAAAGTATTACACATCCGGCGTGGATGTGTGTTTTATTAACCGTGAGGGGGGTTTCTTGCATAGTTTGGTTGAATTTTTGTTGAATCCCCTTTGAATGGCTTGGTGTGCATGTGTAATAATTGTGCCCGTCAATAGCTACCCATGTTTGTATAAATAAACAACAAGGGTGTCTACTTGGAGATACCCACCGGCGGGGGTGCCGGGATTAGACACGGTAGGGCGTCAGACACGTCAGAGCTTCATTAGCGGTGTAAATACATCCCACATGGATTCATTGTATGCATAGTCACCTTTTAATGAATATCACGCAAATCGTCATGGTGATAGGTACATACGTTTGTCCAGCATGTCCTAGGTGTTTCTATAAATTTATATTTTTTTAAATAATAAAAAACAAAGGCTGGCCCTGGGGGATGCGGTCCCCGGGCCATAAGTGGCATGAGTAGGGGGCAACGCAGCCTCCCTCCTAAAGAATAAAAAAAAAAAAGGCCATGACCCGGGGGTTGTGGTCCCAGGGGCCGATTAAGGCCTTTGGAGGGCCAAAATAATTTTTTTCAACAAAAAAAATTAGGGTGCAGGCCCTGGGAGATGGAGTCCCGAGGGCCAAAAAATTAGAAAAAGAAGGGGGGCCACACAGCCCTCCTTTTAAAAAAAATAAAATAAATAAAAGACCGGCATTGCGCCGGCGGCCATGCCCCCTCCTTGCAGCACTCTGCAAACGCACCCCCTGGCCAGTTGTAAGTTGGGGAATTAATTCCCCTTCAATACTGAGGGTCCCTGAGGGCCAACTAGCCGAACAGGTATCTCCAGTATGCGCCAGGGAGCTTCATTGCAGACAGGTGTTCTGAGGCCACGCCCCTTTTTACACCTCTTGCAACACAGCTCTGTGGCGCTTACTGGAGGTACCTAGTGGGCTGGTTTGACCCTAGGGACCCTTAGGATTCAAGGGAACTTAATCTCTCAACTTAGAACGGTACCAGGGCGTGTTTACACAGTGGTGAAGGGAGGGGACGGGGCCTGGGGTGACGTGTGCAAACACGCCCTGTGGCACGTTTTAAGTTGGGGAAATAATTCCCTTCGAATCCTGAGGGACCCTGGGGGCCAACTAGCCCACCAGGTGCTTCCAGTAGCCGCCACTGCTCTACATTGCAGAGAGGTGGTGCAGGCCGTGCCCCTTTTTACACCTCTCTGCAATGGTGCATACTGGACCTACCTAGTGGGCTATTTTACCCCTAGGGACCCTCAGGATTCAAGAGGACTTAATCTCCCAACTTAAAAAACGGCCACAGGGGGTGTTTACACAGTGGGGAAGGGAGGAGACGGAGCCTGAGGTGACGTGTGCAAACACGCCCTATGGCGTGTTTTAAGTTGGGGAAATATTTCCCCTTCAATCCTGAGGGCCCCTGGGGGCTAACTAGCCCACCAGGTGCTTCCAGTAAGCGCTACTGAGCTGCGTTGCAGAGAGGTGGTCCAGGCCGTGCCACTTTTTATACCTCTCTGCAACGCAGCTCTGTGGCGCTTACTGGAGGTACCTAGTGGGCTAGTTGGACCCTAGGGACCCTCAGGATTCAAATGAACTTAATCTCCCAACTAAAAACGGCCACACGGCGTGTTTACACAGTGGTGAAGGGAGGGGACGGGGAACAGAGTTGACGTGTGCAAACAACCCCTGTGGCGCGTTTTAAGTTGGGGAAATAATTCCCCTTCAATCCTGAGGGACCCTGGGGGCCAACTAGCCCACCAGGTGCTTCCAGTAAGCGCAGCTGCGTTGCAGAGAGGTGTCTAGGTCGTGCCCCTTTTTACATCTCTCTGCAACGCAGCTCTGTGGCTTTTACTGGAGGTACCTAGTGGTCTACTTGGACCATAGGGACCCTCAGGATTCAAGGGGACTTAATCTCCCAACTTAAAACAGCCACAGGGCGTGTTTACACAGTGGGGAAGGGAGGGGACGGGGCCTGAGGTGGCGTGTGCAAACAAGCCCTGTGGCACGTTTTAAGAGGTAGTTTTAATCCCCTGCCCTATTATATACTAGGGGCTTACAGGGGAGGTCATGCTAATCACAGGGGGACCCCAACGCATAGTGTTCCCTAGTGTATGTAGGTGTTTTCACTGTATTCTGAGTGTCTTTTAACATAGCACTGGCTCTAGGACTGGTTAGTCAGACTCAGTTACCACCAGTATCCGTAACGAAAACGTTTTGGGTACAGGATGATTTTGCAACAAGGCTTCTTTCTGCTCTTCTGTTTATTCTTTCTGCACTTTATCCTTCTTCCTGCACTTTTCTTCTTCTTTGAGGACTTCTGTTGCTCCTTTCTGCATTTCTTTTTTTTCTTTCTGTGTGTTTTTTCTTCTTTCTTCACATGTCCTATCTCTGTAGGCATAGTTAGAAATTAGCATTTAATAAACCTTTGAAATTCAATGAAAAAACAATAGGTTAGCTGAACTAACTATAACGGGGGAATTTCAATGGTTTTGTACGAGTGAAAGTCCAGCTAACTATAACGCCCCTGAAACCTATGGTTTGTTCAGTGAATTTCTAAGGTTTTTTAAATGCTAATTCCTAACTATAAAGTGCCTGAAACCTATGGTTTTTTCAGTGAATATATATATGTATGTATATATATGTTTGTATATATATATCTATATCTATATATATATTACCTACTGGCGGTCGCCAGTAGGTAGTTATAGTTAGGACCGTGTTTCCATAGGAAATCCGCAACATTCTATTTTGAATAACTTTGGCGCCGATTGACGAATCCTGGCGAAATTTTCAAAATAGGTGGGGCGCTCCGCTCCGCTCCGCTCCGCTCCTTCCCTGAAAGTCTCGGAGGGATTCGTCAAGCGGGGGCTGAGAAAAAGGGGGGGTTCAAAAACGCGTTTTCCCCATGCATTTTTCCATAGGACCTTTAGTCCAAGCTACAGCCCGAACGGCTAACCAGAATTACTTGAAATTTGGCAGAGAGGTAGTCCTCAGGTCAGGGATGTGCCTTTTGCAGGTCTGGTGTAAATCTGTTCAGTATTTGCTGAGAAAATAGCATTTAAAAGCATATATATATCTATAGGCGCGCTCCGTGCGCGAACGGTAAAACTTACCGTACGCGCACACTGCCGTGCGCGAGCGCGATTCTGATTGGTTGTTAGATCTTAGTAAACATTCGAATCGGTCGAAACCAGGAAGTGTTGGCCGCCATTTTGTCTCTCGCAGTCTGAGGGGGTGAAAAACAAAGGTGGAGAACGTGAAAAGGGGGCAGGGTGGACAGTTCCTGACCCCCTAGCCTTTGTCAGGGGGTCCCAGAAGGACCCCCAAGGGCCAAAATTTCCTTTAATTTTTTGGCGAAAAATTGCGGAGTATGCGTAGCGTGCGCGTATGGTAGAAACGGAAAAATTTCGCGAACTGCGTAACGTGGGCACGCAGTGCGCGAAGCGCACCGTGCGCGTACGGTACGCGCACGGTGAAAAACCTTTAAAAAAAAAAAACATAACTTAGCATTTAAAAAAACGTACAAATTCACTGAAAAAAACATAGGTTTCACACACGTTATAGTTAGGAATTAGCATTTAAAAAACCTTGCAAATTCACTTAAAAAACCATAGGTTTCACACATGTTATAGTTAGCTGGACATTTCACTCGTGAAAAACCATTGAAATTCCCCCGTTATAGTTAGTGCAGGCAACTATAACTCATGCGACCGCAATCCTCTGCTGATGACGTCAGATATTACATCACTGATGACATATGTGTCTTTCTGAAAAAAAAATATTTGTAATATATGTATAGCTAAAAATTAATGGAAGAAGACATGGGTAAATAATTGTCTAAATACAGTGATGTAATATCTGACGTCATCAGCAGAGGATTGCGGTCGCGTGAGTTATAGTTGCCTGCACTAACTATAACGGGGGAATTTCAATGGTTTTTCACGAGTGAAATGTCCAGCTAACTGTAACATGTGTGAAACCTATGGTTTTTTAAGTGAATATATATATATATATATATATATATGTTCCACAGGTGAATGGGAGCACCCGTTGCCTCCAGAACGAAGGGCGCGTCGACGAAAGACCTCCCAAACAAGGTCACAATATTCAGCCAAACTTCTCCAAGAAAAGCAGCCGACGCCGTGTCTGTGCAAAAGAATGAGTTTAATGTCAGCTGAAAATGCTAGACGCGTTTCGCCTGACCTGCAGGCTTGTTCACTAGCAAGTTAGTAAAGTTTTTCGTGACTATTTAACAGTGTGCATGTGATCAGGTCACGTGGTGAAACTACTATAATAGAACTGGACAACAGACTCGTAGTTGGTAAAGTGCAACCATACAAAAAGGAAAATTCCAAATTGTGAATACCCATGGTACAATAAAGCTGTTACATAGTGAAAACAGCATCAATGTCCTTTGCATATTTTGAAATTCAACATATGCGCTAACACTCCCAATGAATTGTTCACAGAAAGTGGTTAAACTAAACATTTAACTTGTGCCGTTAACCATCGAATGATCAAGTGATCCGATAATGAAATATCTATAAATTTAAGATATGGTAGTGTACATTTATAAACATTTATAAACACACAAACACAGAGTGCCGCCCAAGTGGGCAAAGCACAGAGGAATTGGTGCACCACGGTCTGTATATAATACTCATCGTCCAAAGTCAGTGACTAGATCAAAACAAAATTAAAAATTTTAAGATTAAAAACCGTAAAGAGCGGGAGGGGCCTACAGATGTGTGTGTAAGTCTTCCTCCATGTTGAGGCCATTCGGGGTTTTGGTATTTAATCTTATAATATAGCATGACTCTAGTTTGCGTAGTTTCTTTTCACGATTCCCACCCCTACTACTCATTGGGATGGCATCTATGACAAAATAGGACAAGCCTTCAGTGTGTCTGTTGTGATACTTGTCAAAGTGCCGAGCCACGGGGTAGGTTTTATCCCCATTTTTAATGGCTCGTAAATGCTGAAGCACTCTTTTGTGAACAGGCAAGATGGTAGAGCCTATGTACTTTAAGCCACATGGGCACTGGAGCACATAAATTGCATACTCCGTCTTGCATGAATAATGGCCCTTGATTTGCTGTGTCGTTTTATGGGAAAAACCTGCTGGATAGCAGGTGGTATTTTTACCAAATGCACACGCCTTACATTTGAGGCATTTGATGAACCCATCCCTTCTGCTCAACCATAGGCCAGACGGTTTCTTTTGAGTGTTGCTAGGAAGCATGTTTTTGACAAGCGCTTGTTGTAGAGATCTTGCTTTTCTAAAAGTGAATTGGGGCCTCCTTTGGACAATTTTACCCAGCACCGGATCACTGCGAATAATATGCCAGTGTCTGTTAAAGATGGTCCTTAGTTCATCCTGTTGTTTATTATAAGTAGTGATGAATCTACACTGGTTCAAATCAGGTTGTGGGATGTTGGTGTGCTTCTTGACTTTATTAAAAAGTAAGTGTTCTCTGTTGGTCTTTTTTACTTTGAGGACAGCTTGATTCAAGCATCCTTCAGAGTATCCTCTGGCTCGAAAGCGGGATTTGAGACAAAGAAGCTCTTTATCCAATTCTTGCTCATTACTGCAATTTCGCATAGCTCTGAGACATTCCCCATACGGAATGCTCTTAACTAATTTGACCGGATGGAAACTTGTGGCGTGTAATAACGTGTTTCCATCCGTGGGCTTACTATACAGTTTAGTTTGAAGTTTCCCTTCACTTACAAAGACCGTTAAGTCCAGAAAATTAATTTCAGAGGCACTGATGGTACTAGTGAGTTTCAGGTTCAGATTGTTAGTTTGCAATTCTTTGACAAAGTCCTGTGCACTCTTCATTGTCCCTTTCCAAATAACAAAAAGATCGTCGATGTATCGACTCCAGTGCATTACCTTATTTTGCCACTCTGCATGCCATTGCGTCTGGACCACCTGCTCCTCCCACCAGCCCATATGCAAATTAGCATAGCTGGGGGCGAAGCAGGTGCCCATCGCTGTCCCGCAGGTCTGGTGGTAAAGCTGCCCATTAAACAAAAAATAGTTATTCTCAAGACAGATGGTAATCATTTTGAGAAGCATTTGTGTATGGTGCCAGTATTTTGCCTGACGGGTACCCAAAAAGTGTTTGCATGCATTGATGCCATCCTTATGGCGTATGCTGGTATACAACGTTGTTGCATCAATGGTTATCAATAGGTAATCAGACTCCCAGGGCACATCATATATCTTGCGCAAGAAATCACTCGTGTCTAAGATAAAAGATGGGAGAGCCTTTACAAGAGGACACAGAAAAGAGTCAACAAATTTTGAAGTATGCTCAAAGGCACTGCCTATGGCCGAGATAATGGGCCGGCCCGGAGGATTCAATAAGTCTTTGTGGACCTTGGGTATAAGGTAAAATACCGGGGTGGTAGGACAGTCTATTTTAAGAAAAGACATTTCATTTTTACTCAATATACCTTGACGAGTCCAATCAATCAACAAATTGTTAAAAGAAGAATAACATTCCTGCAAAACATTATTATTAACCTTAACATAATTGGCCCTATTGTTCAGTTGTTTATAGGCCTCTGTTAGGTACTGCTGTTTGCCCCAGAGGACCACATTACCCCCTTTGTCCGCATTGCGGACAATACACTCATTGTCCCTGTTCAATTTGTCAACCAGATTAAAATAATCCTTAGACTTTTGGGTAAATGCATTCCTCTTTGTCTTTAATGATTCACAGAGCTTTTTAACTTCATTGGTCACTAAATCGTTAAATACATCCACTGAATCTCTTGCTGTAATGGGGGTAAACTTAGAAGCAGGTTTGAAATTGGTTAATGTTTCAGTACTCATATCAATACCCTCCTTCAGTGCCAGAGCAGTCATTAATTCATTGGTGTCGTTCGTGTCCAAAACAGCACTAGAACCTGCAATGCAATCATCGGGGTTGTTCATTTGATGCAGTTCAAGCATAAGATTCATATCATCCACCCCCAAGTTTTCAAATTGCTCTTGCGTGGATGAGTGCCCAGATGGCACTCTGTGTTTGTGTGTTTATAAATGTTTATAAATGTACACTACCATATCTTAAATTTATAGATATTTCATTATCGGATCACTTGATCATTCGATGGTTAACGGCACAAGTTAAATGTTTAGTTTAACCACTTTCTGTGAACAATTCATTGGGAGTGTTAGCGCATACTGTATCGTAAGCCCACGGATGGAAACACGTTATTACACGCCACAAGTTTCCATCCGGTCAAATTAGTTAAGAGCATTCCGTATGGGGAATGTCTCAGAGCTATGCGAAATTGCAGTAATGAGCAAGAATTGGATAAAGAGCTTCTTTGTCTCAAATCCCGCTTTCGAGCCAGAGGATACTCTGAAGGATGCTTGAATCAAGCTGTCCTCAAAGTAAAAAAGACCAACAGAGAACACTTACTTTTTAATAAAGTCAAGAAGCACACCAACATCCCACAACCTGATTTGAACCAGTGTAGATTCATCACTACTTATAATAAACAACAGGATGAACTAAGGACCATCTTTAACAGACACTGGCATATTATTCGCAGTGATCCGGTGCTGGGTAAAATTGTCCAAAGGAGGCCCCAATTCACTTTTAGAAAAGCAAGATCTCTACAACAAGCGCTTGTCAAAAACATGCTTCCTAGCAACACTCAAAAGAAACCGCCTGGCCTATGGTTGAGCAGAAGGGATGGGTTCATCAAATGCCTCAAATGTAAGGCGTGTGCAAAGGTTTTTCCCATAAAACGACACAGCAAATCAAGGGCCATTATTCATGCAAGACGGAGTATGCAATTTATGTGCTCCAGTGCCCATGTGGCTTAAAGTACATAGGCTCTACCATCTTGCCTGTTCACAAAAGAGTGCTTCAGCATTTACGAGCCATTAAAAATGGGGATAAAACCTACCCCGTGGCTCGGCACTTTGACAAGTATCACAACAGACACACTGAAGGCTTGTCCTATTTTGTCATAGATGCCATCCCAATGAGTAGTAGGGGTGGGAATCGTGAAAAGAAACTACGCAAACTAGAGTCATGCTATATTATAAGATTAAATACCAAAACCCCGAATGGCCTCAACATGGAGGAAGACTTACACACACATCTGTAGGCCCCTCCCGCTCTTTACGGTTTTTAATCTTAAATTTTTTAATTTTGTTTTGATCTAGTCACTGACTTTGGACGATGAGTATTATATACAGACCGTGGTGCACCAATTCCTCTGTGCTTTGCCCACTTGGGCGGCACTCTGTGTTTGTGTGTTTATAAATGTTTATAAATGTACACTACCATATCTTAAATTTATAGATATTTCATTATCGGATCACTTGATCATTCGATGGTTAACGGCACAAGTTAAATGTTTAGTTTAACCACTTTCTGTGAACAATTCATTGGGAGTGTTAGCGCGTATGTTGAATTTCAAAATATGCAAAGGACATTGATGTTGTTTTCACTATGTAACAGCTTTATTGTACCATGGGTATTCACAATTTGGAATTTTCCTTTTTGTATGGTTGCACTTTACCAACTACGAGTCTGTTGTCCAGTTCTATTATAGTAGTTTCACCACGTGACCTGATCACATGCACACTGTTAAATAGTCACGAAAAACTTTACTAACTTGCTAGTGAACAAGCCTGCAGGTCAGGCGAAACGCGTCTAGCATTTTCAGCTGACATTAAACTCATTCTTTTGCACAGACACGGCGTCGGCTGCTTTTCTTGGAGAAGTTTGGCTGAATATATATATATATATATATATATATATATATATATATATATATATATATATATATATATATATATATATAAAAACCAAAGACCTCCCTCGAAGAAAGGATCCAAGCACACACAGGCGTGAACAGACGGGCAGCTTTATTAGACAAGCATGACGCGTTTCGTCAAAATGACTTCTTCAGATGCTAATGAACAACCAGTGTTGCCATTGTCCAAGTTTTTAAAGGTGTTAGCTTTGCTACGATTGGCAGAGACCCAAGGGTGGGCGTGGCAGAAACCCCGATCCCTGCACTCCGGGTTCGTGGGTGCGAGTGTCTCAGGTAAGTACCTTTTGTCCCATGTGGGTAGCGCTCCTCTTCTCCTCGCATGCACCGTTGGCCCAAGCACCCTGCTGCCAGTCTTTGACACCCAACATCCTGCCGCTTTTCAGCCTCGAGGAAATCCCGTACTGGAGTCAGTCCCAACAAGTGTTGTCAAAATGCTCTTTCACGGGCTGCGGCGGTGCGGCAGATCTCCAAAACATTGAAGGAACACCAGAATGCCACAACTGCCTGCCGCACTACTTATAGGATGGGCGCTCAAGGTGCTGTGTGGCCAAGCACCGAAATTCAAAAACCAAAGACCTCCCTCGAAGAAAGGATCCAAGCACACACAGGCGTGAACAGACGGGCAGCTTTATTAGACAAGCATGACGCGTTTCGTCGAAATGACTTCTTCAGATGCTAATGAACAACCAGTGTTGCCATTGTCCAAGTTTTTAAAGGTGTTAGCTTTGCTACGATTGGCAGAGACCCAAGGGTGGGCGTGGCAGAAACCCCGATCCCTGCACTCCGGGTTCGTGGGTGCGAGCGACTCAGGTAAGTACCTTTTGTCCCATGTGGGTAGCGCTCCTCTTCTCCTCGCATGCACCATTGGCCCAAGCACCCTGCTGCCAGTCTTTGACACCCAACATCCTAACGCTTTTCAGCCTCGAGGAAATCCCGTACTGGAGTCAGTCCCAACAAGTGTTGTCAAAATGCTCTTTCACAGGCTGCGGCGGTGCGGCAGTTCTCCAAAACATTGAAGGAACACCAGAATGCCACAACTGCCTGCCGCACTACTTATAGGATGGGCGCTCAAGGTGCTGTGTGGCCAAGCACCGAAATACAAAAACCAAAGACCTCCCTCGAAGAAAGGATCCAAGCACACACAGGCGTGAACAGACGGGCAGCTTTATTAGGCAAGCATGACGAGTTTCGTCGAAATGACTTCTTCAGATGCTAATGAACAACCAGTGTTGCCATTGTCCAAGTTTTTAAAGGTGTTAGCTTTGCTACGATTGGCAGAGACCCAAGGGTGGGCGTGGCAGAAACCCCGATCCCTGCACTCCGGGTTCGTGGGTGCGAGCGTCTCAGGTAAGTACCTTTTGTCCCATGTGGGTAGCGCTCCTCTTCTCCTCGCATGCAGCGTTGGCCCAAGCACCCTGCTGCCAATCTTTGACACCCAACATCCTGCCGCTTTTCAGCCTCGAGGAAATCCCGGACCGGAGTCAGTCCCAACAAGTGTTGTCAAAATGCTCTTTCACGGGCTGCGGCGGTGCGGCAGTTCTCCAAAACATTGAAGGAACACCAGAATGCCACAACTGCCTGCCGCACTACTTATAGGATGGGCGCTCAAGGTGCTGTGTGGCCAAGCACCGAAATACAAAAACCAAAGACCTCCCTCGAAGAAAGGATCCAAGCACACACAGGCATGAACAGACGGGCAGCTTTATTAGACAAGCACGACGCGTTTCGTCGAAATTACTTCTTCAGATGCTAATGAACAACCAGTGTTGCCATTGTCCAAGGTTTAAAGGTGTTGGCTTTGTACGATTGGCAGAGACCCAAGGGTGGGCGTGGCAGAAACCCCGATCCCTGCACTCCGGGTTCGTGGGTGCGAGCGTCTCAGGTAAGTACCTTTTGTCCCATGTGGGTAGCGCTCCTCTTCTCCTCGCATGCACCGTTGGCCCAAGCACCCTGCTGCCAGTCTTTGACACCCAACATCCTGCCACTTTTCAGCCTCGAGGAAATCCCGGACTCGAGTCAGTCCCAACATGTGTTGTCAAAATGCTCTTTCACGGGCTGCGGCGGTGCGGCAGTTCTCCAAAACATTAAAGGAACACCAGAATGCCACAACTGCCTGCCGCACCACTTATAGGATGGGCGCTCAAGGTGCTGTGTGGCCAAGCACCGAAATACAAAAACCAAAGACCTCCCTCGAAGAAAGGATCCAAGCACACACAGGCGTGAACAGGCGGGCAGCTTTATTAGACAAGCATGATGCGTTTCGTCGAAATGACTTCTTCAGATGCTAATGAACAACCAGTGTTGCCATTGTCCAAGTTTTTAAAGATGTTAGCTTTGCTACGATTGGCAGAGACCCAAGGGTGGGCGTGGCAGAAACCCCGATCCCTGCACTCCGGGTTCGTGGGTGCGAGCGTCTCAGGTAAGTACCTTTTGTCCCATGTGGGTTGCGCTCCTCTTCTCCTCGCATGCACCGTTGGCCCAAGCACCCTGCTGCCAGTCTTTGACACCCAACATCCTGCCGCTTTTCAGCCTTGAGGAAATCCCGTACTGGAGTCAGTCCCAACAAGTGTTGTCAAAATGCTCTTTCACGGGCTGCGGCGGTGCGGCAGTTCTCCAAAACATTGAAGGAACACCAGAATGCCACAACTGCCTGCCGCACTACTTATAGGATGGGCGCTCAAGGTGCTGTGTGGCCTAGCACCGAAATACAAAAACCAAAGACCTCCCTCGAAGAAAGGATCCAAGCACACACAGGCGTGAACAGACGGGCAGCTTTATTAGACAAGCATGACGCGTTTCATCGAAATGACTTCTTCAGATGCTAATGAACAACCAGTGTTGCCATTGTCTAAGTTTTTAAAGGTGTTAGCTTTGCTACGATTGGCAGAGATCCAAGGGTGGGCGTGGCAGAAACCCCGATCCCTGCACTCCGGGTTCGTGGGTGCGAGCGTCTCAGGTAAGTACCTATTGTCCCATGTGGGTAGCGCTCCTCTTCTCCTCGCATGCACCGTTGGCCCAAGCACCCTGCTGCCAATCTTTGACACTCAACATCATGCCGCTTTTCAGCCTCGAGGAAATACCGGACTGGAGTCAGTCCCAACAAGTGTTGTCAAAATGCTCTTTCACGGGCTGCGGCGGTGCGGCAGTTCTCCAAAACATTGAAGGAACACCAGAATGCCAGAACTGCCTGCCGCACTACTTATAGGATGGGCGCTCAAGGTGCTGTGTGGCCAAGCACCGAAATACAAAAACCAAAGACCTCCCTCGAAGAAAGGATCCAAGCACACACAGGCGTGAACAGACGGGCAGCTTTATTAGACAAGCATGACGCGTTTCGTCGAAATTACTTCTTCAGATGCTAATGAACAACCAGTGTTGCCATTGTCCAAGGTTTAAAGGTGTTGGCTTTGCTACGATTGGCAGAGACCCAAGGGTGGGCGTGGCAGAAACCCCGATCCCTGCACTCCGGGTTCGTGGGTGCGAGCGTCTCAGTTAAGTACGTTTTGTCCCATGTGGGTAGCGCTTCTCTTCTCCTCGCATGCACCGTTGGCCCAAGCACCCTGCTGCCAGTCTTTGACACCCAACATCCTGCCGCTTTTCAGCCTCGAGGAAATCCCGGACTGGAGTCAGTCCCAACATGTGTTGTCAAAATGCTCTTTAACGGGCTGCGGCGGTGCGGCAGTTCTCCAAAACATTGAAGGAACACCAGAATGCCACAACTGCCTACCGCACTACTTATAGAATGGGCGCTCAAGGTGCTGTGTGGCCAAGCACCGAAATACAAAAACCAAAGACCTCCCTCGAAGAAAGGATCCAAGCACACACAGGCGTGAACAGACAGGCAGCTTTATTAGACAAGCATGACGCGTTTCGTCGAAATGACTTCTTCAGATGCTAATGAACAACCAGTGTTGCCATTGTCCAAGTTTTTAAAGGTGTTAGCTTTGCTACGATTGGCAGAGACCCAAGGGTGGGCGTGGCAGAAACCCCGATCCCTGCACTCCGGGTTCGTGGGTGCGAGCGTCTCAGGTAAGTACCTTTTGTCCCATGTGGGTAGCGCTCCTCTTCTCCTTGCATGCACCGTTGGCCCAAGCACCCTGCTGCCAGTCTTTGACACCCAACATCCTGCCGCTTTTCAGCCTCGCGGAAATCCCGGACTGGAGTCAGTCCCAACAAGTGTTGTCAAAATGCTCTTTCACGGGCTGCGGCGGTGCGGCAGTTCTCCAAAACATTGAAGGAACACCAGAATGCCACAACTGCCTGCCGCACTACTTATAGGATGGGCGCTCAAGGTGCTGTGTGGCCAAGCACCGAAATACAAGGGCCAAAATTTCCTTTAATTTTTTTGCGAAAAATGTCGTACTTTAGAATTTGGGACCGCGTAGGAGGCAGGGCCCTACCCCTGTCTATCCCGGTAATAGTGAACCGCGAATGGTTAATGCGGTATGTACAAGTGTTTTTTGTAACGTTTTAGTTATGAATGCACTGTGTATACGCTATTTTACATCACTACGTGGGTTCCATTTTGTATCGGTGGCCATCTTATGGTTGCCCTCACATAGGCTATATAGCATGAAGCGAATACGGGCCTTTTAGAGCACATGTGCCTTTCTTTGACTTTTCTGTGACCTGGGCAGCTTGGCTCCGCTGCCCCAGGTCAAACTGGTCTCACGAGTTCCCCGTCCTCTGGCCACCTGTGATTAGCATCAGGGCTCTACACACCATAAAGTCTTTTCATCCTACACGAGCCTCCAGCTAATCTCTTTCGCACCTGACTGTTCCTGCTTTATGGCTTGTTTTCCAAACAGGAGATGCTCATGTTTATTGGGGCCTATCGATATCTGATGTGGGATCTGAGCCTTGCTGTGTAAATAATTGCGGGCTGGCTTAACTGGAATGTGGGATGGTCATCATGACTCTGCCTTTTCGTTTGAAATGTATACATGTAATAGCCATATCGTAAACTAAGGAATGTATGCCTGAGGCAGGATATTCTGTATTTAAGAAGAAGCCCGTTTCTGTGATTTTCAGCAGTCTTCTGAGAACATACACGCTGTTGTACTTCTAGGACGCCTGTAAATTGGTCTGCAGCCAATAAACTGATCTTTGACTTTACCCAGAAGACTCTGTGTTTCTGTAGGTCTGAAACAGGAAGAACCCTGAAGTCATAGGGTGTGTTCCCCTGCACCGCTGGGCTTAAAATACCCAGTACTTCAGTTGGCGCCCAACTCGGGACGATTTCAGCGGTACCGGTCCAAGCCAGAGGTTCGTGAGGAGCTTCGTGTGGAAATTCTGGAGGAAGGCCACCACTTCATCGACCCCTGCATGTCGACGTGGTCCAAAAGTCTTTTCTGCGAGGTTCTCCGCGTCTCGACGGCTACGAAGGACTGCTGCCCTGATTAATCGCCCTGTTTTGGACCCTTGACGATTTTGGTAGAGCGAAACAATCGAGAGAGTCTTCTGGTGACGCCATCGATCATCAATATTCAGTTAAGTATAAGTGGAGCGTCTCCTAGTTTGAATTTGGTATCCTTCGGGATCATTTTGATTTGGTGCTTGCAAGTCCCAAAGCCAGAGGACTCGTGTATTCACGAGACTATCGTATTCGATAATCCTTTGACGTTTGAAACTAGACTAGTTAGCGAAGATGCCTGGTTCTAGTGTATTTGGTAATTGGTTTTGTTTGGGTTGTGGAAGGGATTTCCAGTTAGAGGATTCATGTCCGGTTCCTCCAATTGGAACTCCAACTTATGAGCTTTATGTAAAACATGGCGTGGGCCCCATTGCATATAATGAAATATGGATCCGATACACCAGAAAGGACAGTGTTTTAAAATGGCCCCAAAATGGTAGTTTTGATACAGATATCTTAGATAACTTGGAAGTAAAATTGTTCAAAAAGAAAGCCCGGCCGGCGATGTTTGATTCTTTCCGCCTATGGCGAAAGGAAGCCAAACAGAAGGAAATTAAGCTAGCGAAAAGGAATAAGAGAGAGAGAGGTATGTCAGTGATGCAAGCAGCTGTGCAATTTAAAGATAATGAGGAGGAACAAATGAATGAGCAATTGCACAGACAGCGCAAACTAGGGATTGATAAATGTTACCCAGTTTTGTCACCCCCTGTGCAAGATGAGACAAAAGAGAAAGAGAAAGATTCCCTAATTTCCCATTTGTTAAGTTCGCCACCCCCATATGCGCAAAATGCCACAGCACCTCCACAGCTTGTAAATGCGCAGCCTCCAGTAAATATGCTGCAAGCCTTCCCGCAGCCGCCAGCTCCTCTTCAGCTGACTCCTATCCCTGCAGTGCAGCCCTCTCAAGGGCCGCCAGTTTTGCTACCTGTTACCCCCGCGCTTCCTGCGACTTTGTCTAGCACGCCAGCGGTTTCCCCTGGCGCTCCTTCTTGCACTACCCCGGTACCTGTATCTGAATCCGTTTTTCTTCCCTCTGTCTATCCCCCCGTTTTCGCCTCAACTTCTCCTTCAGCGCGACAACGACTAGCTAATGTAGTTACTAGTTTAATGACGCCTCTCTTTGGGTCGTCTGGTGCGACCCCTGAGTTGCAGCGTAAGCAATTGCGCAGTCAATTGCCTGGCCCTGAAGAAAAAGAGGTATTGAATAATATGGCGCGTAGGTGGATTGTTTTTCCCGCACACTATGACGTGGAGTCAGTTGTTAATGTTTTTCATCAATGGGATGCCCCAAAGCAGAGGTATGTCTTTGATAAGATGTGTGAATTCCTCTGTGAGGAATTGGAGGATAATGGTGCAAACCCAAACCCACAGGAATTGTGTTGAGTGCGATTTGATTTTGAGAAAGGTACAATTGTGGGCCCCAATGTAGATAAAGCAGTTGCGACTTTACTGTCCCTCAGAAATGGTGATTGCCAGCAATCATTGTTTGAACAGGAACTCGATGTGGGGAAAAAGGTAAAAGCGCGCCAATATCCGATGCGTGAGGTTCCCCCGGTTTGGAGACCTGCTGATCCAAATGCTAATCCACCAGTCTTAGCACATTTTCAACGTGTTTGGGTGCATGTCCCATGGAAGCGTTCTGAGGTCTTAGCGCTTAAGCAGACATTGCCTGACCCCCGTAAAAACCCTACCGGTTATTATAAGGAGTTATCACAAACTGCAGAATCATGTGTCATGAATTTGGCTGACATAGATATGTTGTTTGGGAATGTGGTTCCACAGCCTTTATGGGGATCCATTCGTAATGTAGATCACGCTGCAGAATTGGGTAACACATGGGCTAATATCATTGCTGCAGATGCTGGCCAAGTTGGTGGTGCAAAGCCTGACCCTTTAGTGGCAGAACTCCCTGGTCGAATTATTACCTACATGAAAACTATAATGCCTGCGATGCGCGTAAATTGGGATAAACTATCCGCATGTAAGCAGAAGAAAGATGAGACAGTGTCTGATTTCTTCACCAGGTTTGAAGAAACGTTTATCGACCACAGTGGTCAAGACATGAGCACGGAAGGTGGCCAACGGTTATTTGTTGATAAATTTGTGCAGAATCTACTCCCCGAGTTGTGTAAGAAATTAAAAGACTCAGAAAGTTCTTGGGCTGTTTCCTCTTCAGCGCAAATACTGGCTACTGCACAGTATTATGAGAATAGAGACAAAGATGAGAAGGATAGAACAGATAAGAAAACGAAAGAACTGAAGACAAAGGTCCTTTTTCAGCAGGCCTATCCGCCACGTGGAGGACAGAGTAATTATAGGCAAACACAAGGTATCTATCAGCAACCCCAACAGTTTCAGAATAGTCAGCAAATGAATGGGTATTATCTACCACGAATCCCTGTAGGTCCCAACCAATGTTCATATTGCAAAGAGGGAGGTCATTTTAAATATAGTTGCCCTAAATTAATGCAGCGTAACAGTAATGCGTACGGCACAAGAGGTAGAGGTGGTCAGCAAGCTCCTAGAGGCAGAGGGCGTGGAAATGTTCTCCAGAACGCGCGTCCTCTTCCGCCTCAAAATACCATAAATAGTTTTGATTAGCAAGCCAACGCGACTGGTAATACAGCTCAGTATTACAATAATGATTATTATGCGGAAGATGACAATGTAGAAGATAATGATTACTAGGACAGCCATAGACAAAGAGAGGGAGTCATTTCAGTGCCAGTGGATCAGAGGGGACCTTATGTTAAAGTAACTACAGCAAATGTAACGGAGCCCTTTCTGCTGGATACTGGTGCTGCAAAGAGTTCAATCATGCATTCAAAACTCCCTGGCGCGCCTTTGTCTGGCGAAATGAATGTCTCAGTAGGTTTTTCTGGCGCCCCAGTTAGGAACCCGATTTCTAGTCCTATGTCACTTTCTGTTGGACCTTGTGAGCTAAAAGCACCCCTCATCCTAACGACAGGTTGTGGTGAAAATTTGCTGGGATTAGATTTGCTAAAAAGATTGCATGCAACGTTATATTGTTCTCCCTCAGGAGTATAACTTACATTAGGTAAGAAAGTGATTTCCCCGATGTATTTGTCTAAAAATGCAATGCCACCTGAATTGTCATCCCTTCCGGATGTCCTTTGGGCTACTGGTCCCAATGATGTGGGTCTTTTGGAAATACCGCCATATGTGGTCACTTTAAAAGCCAATGTCAGATTGCCACACATTCCCCAGTACAAGATCTCCAATGAAGGTCAGAAAGCATTGTTAGCAATTGTCGGTGATTTGATTAAAAAGGGTGTAATTGAAGAGACAAGAGGCAACGTTTGCAATAGTCCTGTTTTACCTGTCTTAAAACGAACGGACCTTTCACAGCCACCTGTTTACAGATTTGTGATTGATCTTAGAGAGGTTAATAAGATTGTTGTGCCACAGTTTCCAGTTGTCCCTGATATAACTGCCTTGTTAACTATGATTCCAGCCTCGGCTGCATGGTTCTCAGTGATCGATCTGAAGAATGCTTTCTTTAGCATCCCAATTGCAGAGGAGAGCAGAGACATTTTTGGCTTTAGTTTAGGAGGTCGCAGCTTCCGCTTTAAACGCGCTCCCCAGGGCTACTGTGAAAGTCCATCAATATACAGTCAGGCTTTAAAAGCGCAGCTTGATGCACTGGTTTTACCCAGTGGCGCTATCCTCATTCAGTACGTCGACGATTTACTAATCACCGCGGATACTGAAAAGATTTGCAAAGAAGCTACCTTGTCATTGTTGCGTCATTTGTCTGCCTTTCATCACAAAGTGTCTCTCTCAAAGCTGCAATATTGTCGACAAGAAGTGACCTACTTAGGTCATCTCTTATCGAAGGAGGGAAGGAAACTGACCCCAGAAAGAATTCAAGCCATTGCACAGTTGAGTGTGCCAAGAACACAGAGAGAAGTGCGTGCTTTCTTGGGCATTACTTCATACTGTAGGCATTGAATTCCTAATTTTTCCTTGTTGGCAAAACCTTTGTTAGCATTAACATGCAAAGACACACCGAATCCTATCCCATGGTCTGAAGAGTGTCAGAAAAGTTTTTGGGAATTGCGTAATGCATTGTGTTCAGCTCCTGTGTTGGGTACCCCTGACTACAGCAAGCCTTTTACATTGTATGTTCACGAGAAAGATGGTTGTGCATTATCAGTGTTAACACAGCCTTTTGGCGATAGACCGCGTCCATGCGCGTATTTTTCGTCAACCTTCGACCCGGTAGCGTGGGCATTGCCAAGTTGTCTGAGAGCAACAGCCGCCGCAGCTATGTCTATTCGACAGTCTTCTGGCCTAGTAATGGATAATACATTGATTGTTATGGTTCCACATGCTGTGGATACATTGTTAAACAGGACCAAGACACAGCACTTAACTAGTGCGCGATTATCTGGTTATGAGCTGACACTGTTAGCAAATCACATACACATAAAGAGATGTAACACGTTGAATCCAGCTACATTATTGCCGATTCCAGCAGATCTAGATGAGATTGAGCAACATGATTGTCTGTTTAGAACGGAAGAAGAGACGAAAGGGAGAGTAGATCTCAAAGATACTCCCCTGACTGTGTGTGATGGTACTTTATGGGTGGATGGTTCGTGTTTTAAGCTTCCAAATGGTGATACGACTGCTGCATATGCTATCACGACTTTGCACACGATTGTGGAAACTGCACGTGTGCCACAAAATTCGGCTCAAGCAGCAGAATTGATTGCCCTTACAAGAGCATGCGTGTTGTCTGAAGGAATGAAAGTGAACATATATACGGATAGCCAGTACGCCTTTGGCGTGGCTCATAGTTTTGGACGATTGTGGAAAGAACGTTGGTTCCTGACTTCGCATGGAGCAAAGATTCAGAATGGCAAGTTGGTGAATGATCTCCTTGAGTCGCTGACCCTACCGTTGCAAGTTGCGATTATGAAATGCAGTGCGCACAGGAAAATCACTGATGATGTTGGTCGTGGTAATGCGTTTGCTGACGAAGTCGCGAAAGAAACAGCAAAAGATGTGAAGACTCCAATGTATGTTGCAGGCCCTGCCAGATGGGTTGGTGATGTTGGAATGTGTGAAAACACAATAGAGAGTGTAAAGTCCCTTCAAGCTGAAGCCACAGAGAAAGAATTAAGCAAGTGGAGAGAAAGTATGGGTAAGTTGGATGAGAATGGTTGTTGGATTGATTTGTCAGAACATAGGCGATGGTTGTTACCTGATGCATATGTGCTTCCAGTGGTTACTATGGCACATGGACTGGCACATATCAGTACAAAAGGAATCTGTAAGTTGTTGGCTCCAGTATGGCAGAATGCTGGAATTCCTAAGTGTGCAGAGAATGTGGTCAATAATTGTATGGTATGCTTGAAGTACAACCCTGGTAGGGGAACCCCAACTCCAGCTGGTCATTTTGCGCCTCCATCATATCCATTTGAAGTTTTGCAGTTGGATTTTATCCACATGGAAAGGTGCAACAACCTGAAATACGTATTAGTGGTTGTTTGCGCTTTCTCAAAATGGATAGAGGCCTATCCTCTGCCAAGAATGGTGTGGAGTGATAATGGGAGTGAGTTTGTGGGCCAAGTGATGAAGAATGTGTGTGAGGGACTAGGTATTAGGCAGAAGTTTCACGCTGCAAATCACCCCCAATCAGCTGGATTAGTAGAGCGCTATAATGGCGCTCTAAAACTCAAATTGGCCAAAATCCAAGCGAGCTCAGGTCTTAAATGGCCTGACGCTCTGCCTCTAGCACTCCTGTCCACCAGAATGACCGTACACTCACGAGTGGGACTTAGTCCCTACGAGGTCGTCTTTGGTCGCCCGGCCAATGTATGGGGTGTGCCAAGACCGACGAAATTCAGTGAAATCGAGCATCCAGTACTGTTTGATTACTTGCACGAATTGACAGCTAAACTGCGTGTTTTACACCAACAGGTGCACGATACTCTTCCCCCGGCCTCTGAGGCTCCTGGACACCCTATCGAACCAGGCACGTGGGTCCTTGTGAAAAACTTCCAGCGGAAAACCAACGATGAACCCCGCTGGATTGGCCCTCATCTCGTGCTACTGTCTACAAGATCAGCTGTTCGAATAAAGGGGAAAAGGAACTGGATCCACGGCGCCCACGTGAAGAGGATCCCTTTGCCTCTGCCATATGACCAGTGGGTCCAGGAGGGTATCGCTGACTCTGAAACAGACACTGTACCTCGTTTTGTGCCGTTCAGTGATGCACGCATAAAAGGCACAACTTCAGCGCAGGAAAGTGACGATATTTTGCAAGAAGCTGTGCCACCGTCAATTTGATTGGACACTACAGAGCCTGAACTCTTGTTCCAAGATCAAACAGTACCTGGCCGTCTCCATTACAATCTAAGACCAAGGCCTATGGACAAATAAATATTCTTTTTCTTTTACCTTTCTATTTTTTGATAAGCAGAGCTCTCCCATCTGAAGGACTTTCTTGATTTTTGTTTTTGGAACCACCATCCGGGTTCAGCCGCAGGGTCGCGGTGCCAAGACTTTGGGGTACAGGCCGAAGACGTTAGGTCGACGGTTCTGGTTGGTCTAGGGCGTTCCCTGGACTGACAGGCGTACTCCTTAGCAGAAGAAACTCACCCGCCACGAGCGGCACGATTAGAGGATGGAGTTTTTCAAGATGGAGAGACCCGCTGAGGAAATGAACTTTAAAGCAAGAATATGTAAAATAATGAAAAGCAAACGTTTTGTGTTTTTATGCCTGTTTGTATTATGTAGTATGGTAGTGTTTACTGTAGGATTTGTATTCTTCTCCTCTCAAGAGCCCATTGCACCCACTGTACAGCCTATACCTCCTTCTACTGTCTCCTCACACTCTTTTCACCCTCTGCCTGAACATGAACAAGCCAGACGATCAGAATTTGTAAACAACTCGTTTATTCAGCTCCTGCACCAGCACCAACTAGTCATGAATACGACTAATTGTTGGGTGTGTGGCACATACCATTAATAAGGGTATTCCCTATCTAGTGCTGCCGTATAGTTACAATGGATCGTCATGGGCATTCCAGACCATGTTTCTCTATGCACTAGATGCGTACTCCCCGCGACAACCGCGTTCCATCAGATCTAGCACTAATAACAAAGCTTTAATGAAAGGAGTTGCTGATATGAGCAGAGATATCGATGCATACTCATCCATTCCCAAAGAAGAGTTGAGAGCTTATGTAGGGTGGAACGCGACGGGGTATAGTATTAGTCTAGGTGAAAGACAGCGGAAAATCTCATCCCCAATCTGGGTCGTACCCCACATAGGTCGGTTCTGTTTGCAAGGTAATGGTCAGAATCCTAGAGCTCAACTTGCAAGAAGTGACTGTACTGAAACGTACACTTTTCCGTCACAGTTTTCCCCTGCGTTTTTGGCTGCCAAGGGTACATATTTTATCTGCAATGATCGAGCATATACATGGTTGCCCCCTGACTTCTCGGGCACATGTTATATTGCAAATCTGCTACCGCCAACATTTACTGCCGCCTCTGACTCTCACAAGACCAGAGTTGTGAGAGGCGTGATTAGTAAGGAGGATACTGCCGGTCAGGAAGCGGGAGACTTCTTTTTGGGTTTCCTGCCGTTTTGGGGACCTATGGTCAATAGTAGGAACCTGAGACAGTTGACTCGTGTGGTTGAATCCACTGTTAATGTTACGGCTGGTGCCCTTGGTAATTTGACAGCTGAGCTCCAAGCGGATCGCCTCATGACTTTGCAGAACCGCATGGTTCTAGACGTCATACTTGCAGACCGCGGTGGGGTATGTAAGGTTATCCAATCCAGTTGTTGCATTTTCATACCAGAAAACGCTCTAACAGTTTATCAAGCCATCTCCAAACTACATAAAATATCTGAGTCCATACACGTGGATAAAGGAGATTGGTCACTGGTGGGGTGGTTCTGGGAACTGATATCTGCCTGGGGTTGGAAAGTCCTGATGGTCATTGGAATGATCTTAGCCATCCTTTTCCTGTTCTGTCTGTGCATCCAGTGTGCTCCTGCGATATGTGGCCTCTGTGCTACATTATGTATAAGGAAACCTGTATCGAGGGACGAGCTAAGTAATAGGATGATGCTACAGCAACATCTCCATGACTCCATGAATATTGACCTAGACTCGGATTGAAATGAGTATAGTTATTGCCTATGTAAGGGCAAAAGGAGGGTCTGTCGTACTTTAGAATTTGGGACCGCGTAGGAGGCAGGGCCCTACCCCTGTCTATCCCGGTAATAGTGAACCGCGAATGGTTAATGCGGTATTGTAACGTTTTAGTTATGAATGCACTGTGTATGCGCTATTTTACATCACTACGTGGGTTCCATTTTGTATCGGTGGCCATCTTATGGTTGCCCTCACATAGGCTATATAGCATGAAGCGAATACGGGCCTTTTAGAGCACATGTGCCTTTCTTTGACTTTTCTGTGACCTGGGCAGCTTGGCTCCGCTGCCCCAGGTCAAACTGGTCTCACGAGTTCCCCGTCCTCTGGCCACCTGTGATTAGCATCAGGGCTCTACACACCATAAAGTCTTTTCATCCTACACGAGCCTCCAGCTAATCTCTTTCGCACCTGACTGTTCCTGCTTTATGGCTTGTTTTCCAAACAGGAGATGCTCATGTTTATTGGGGCCTATCGATATCTGATGTGAGATCTGAGCCTTGCTGTGTAAATAATTGCGGGCTGGCTTAACTGGAATGTGGGATGGTCATCATGACTCTGCCTTTTCGTTTGAAATGTATACATGTAATAGCCATATCGTAAACTAAGGAATGTATGCCTGAGGCAGGATATTCCGTATTTAAGAAGAAGCCCGTTTCTGTGATTTTCAGCAGTCTCCTGAGAACATACACGCTGTTGTACTTCTAGGACGCCTGTAAATTGGTCTGCAGCCAATAAACTGATCTTTGACTTCACCCAGAAGACTCTGTGTTTCTGTAGGTCTGAAACAGGAAGAACCCCGAAGTCATAGGGTGTGTTCCCCTGCACCGCTGGGCTTAAAATACCCAGTACTTCAAAAATCGCGGAGTATGCGTAGCGTGCGCGTACGGTAGAAACGGAAAAATTCCGCGAACTGCGTAACGTGGGCACGCGGTGCGCGAAGCGCACCGTGCGAGTACGGTACGCGCACGGTGAAAAACATTTAAAAAAAAAAAAACATAACTTAGCATTTAAAAAAACGTACAAATTCACTGAAACAAACATAGGTTTCACACACGTTATAGTTAGGAATTAGCATTTAAAAAACCTTGCAAATTCACTTAAAAAACCATAGGTTTCACACATGTTATAGTTAGCTGGACATTTCACTCGTGAAAAACCATTGAAATTCCCCCGTTATAGTTAGTGCAGGCAACTATAACTCACGCAACCGCAATCCTCTGCTGATGACGTCAGATATTACATCACTGATGACATATGTGTCTTTCTGAAAAAAAAATATTTGTAATATATGTATAGCTAAAATTTAATGGAAGAAGACATGGGTAAATAAGTGTCTAAATACAGTGATGTAATATCTGACGTCATCAGCAGAGGATTGCGGTCGCGTGAGTTATAGTTGCCTGCACTAACTATAACGGGGGAATTTCAATGGTTTTTCACGAGTGAAATGTCCAGCTAACTATAACATGTGTGAAACCTATGGTTTTTTAAGTGAATATATATATTTTGCCTACTGGCAGTCGCCAGTAGGTAGTTATAGTTAGGACCTTGTTTCTTTTCAAAAAGCAGTTTTTTCTTTTCCCAATAACTTGGGCGCCGGTTGACGAATAGTGGGGTGCTCCAGTAAGCTCCTATCTGGAAAGCTTCGGGGTGATTCAGCAAGTGGGGGCCAAGAAAAAAGGTGTTTTCTCCATGGTAATTCCCATAGGAAACTTTAGACACGGCTACAGCCCGAACTGCTGAACGGAATTACACCAAATTTGGCAAAATGGTAGCCCTTGGTTCAGAAAGAGAACTTCTTTTAAATGGTGTAAATCCGTTAGGTAGTTCCTGAGAAATTCAAAAATTCACAAAATAGAGGTCGGAAAATCAATTTCCCATAGGAAACTTTAGACACCGTTATAGCCAAAACTGCTGAACGGAATTAAACCACATTTGGCAAAAAGGTAGCCCTTGGTTCAGAAAGAGACCTCTCTTTAAAATGGTGTAATTCCGTTTAGTAAGAAAAGGGGGCAGGGTAGAAACACCCTGACCCCCTAGGCCTCCTCAGGGGGTCCCACAAGGACCCCCAGGGCCAAAAAAAGCATTTTTTTGTAATCGGCGAGATTCGCACACCCAGCACGAATTTTGGCCGAACGTTTAAAAAAAACAAAGCGCTTCATTATTATTTTGCCCCTGGGTGGGGCATTCAAAAATTTATTTGCGGAGGCCCAGGGAGGCCCCCACAGCCCCGGGGACCACCACCCCCTGGGGCTTTCCATAAATATTTGCAGCGAGGCACATGGCCCCCCCACAGCCCCGGGGACCGCCATCCCCGGAGCTTCATCTTTCTATTGTGTGGTGGCCTCTGAGGCCCCCCAAGCCCCAGGGATTGCCACCCCTGTGGGATTTTATTAATTATATTCATGGGGGCTCATGCCCACCCGATGCCCTGGGGACCGCCACCCCCTGGGGCTTTTATTTTTTGCCAGATAAACCTGTGTGGTGAGGCTCGAGCCCCGCCACATGCTCCGGGGACCGACACCTACCCGGGGCACTAATATTCAAATTTGGGGGTCTGTAACGGACCCCCAAGCCCTGGGGACCACCACCTCCCAATGGCTATGCACACGCTGGGTGGGAGGCTGCATGGCCCCCCTCCTGGAGCCCATCATGGCTCTGTGGACCGCCACCCCCCAGGAACGGCTCCTGCAGTGTCCCAGGGTGGCCACCCCCGGGACACTGCTGTTTGCAATAACAGGGCGGGAGCCACGCGGCTCTCGCCCTCTCAGCTCTCTTGGGGATGGTGGGACTCAAGATGGTCCTAAGTATCATGCCTCTCCTATAGGTAACACGTGGTCTGTGTGATATGAAGGTTTCTATGATTTTGTCTGCTCTTAGGGTGTTCCAATGCTTGTGCATACTCTTAGTTAGAACCTCAGCCTTATGGGTATGGTTGGTAATAAGTCTTACCGGTTGGGTTAATGTGTCAGAGGGTTGACAGAGCTGTACCAGTACTTACACCGCCACTAACTAATTCATACTTCTACACACATATCCACTTGCTGACCCATACTGCCACTCATACACCTACACATTGCCACCCCGCAATGCACTGCTGATGATGTCACATATTACATCACTCATGACATGGTCAGTGACATCACTGATGACATCACTGATGACATCTCAAATGACATCACTGATGACATCACTGATGACATCATCCAGTGACTGTTTGTTTCTGTAAAGTTTAAATATGTTTAATAAATATAGGGAAAGGCGTATTGAAGAATGAGTGGATGTATATGTGTCTGAATGGATGATTTAGTAGGTGCGTGACTGACTCTTTAAGTGAGTGATTAAACGTATCTTACTGAAAGCATGGGTTAGTGACTAAATTGTGTGAATGTCTGTATCCATTTGTCTGTTGGTGTGTAAGCGGCTGCATCAGCTGAGAGTAGTGATTGGCTCACTACACGCACACAAGGCTTTCACAAATGTGGGTGCTGTGGGGTCTGTAGATGGGCGGCACAGGGCACCAAAAAATTTCGTAGCCCTGATGGGAGAGAAAATCAGATCAAGCAGAACATAAACTGTACAACGCAATTTGTTGTATACATTATTGTGTGCAAATGTCGTAGGCAATATGTGAGCAGCACGATTCGGATGCTTAAAGATCGCATCAGCGAACATGCTAGGGCGCTGATACAAAGTGACATCAGATACCCTATGGCCACTCATGCAAGTGGCTGCAGCGAACAGGGCCCATATAAACAATTCACGTTCTTTGGAATAGAACAGATCCCACCTCATCCCAGGGGCGGGGATAGGGAATTGACGTTGCGTTGTGCAGAAGCCACTTGGACAATGCGTCTTAAAGCGGTTGAGCTGGGACTCAACACAGACCATGAGTTACAATTCTTCCTAGGTAATTAGATAGGTCTTGTTTCGCTAGCCCTAGACAATATGAGGCACATTACTATGTATGCTATATAGCCACTACTGATATCCACTGCACAGTAGGCAATGTACATGTGCTTTGATGGGTACATATGATTGTCACGTTACCGTTTTACTATCTGTAGCCATTCACTCTGACATTGTACCAAATTACTCTATGGAACTGTATTAGTTTTTACTCTTTGACAAGTACTGGTAAACTAGTTGCTGTATTTGGAGCAATTCACTTTGACTCTGTACCGAAATGCTCTACTAGCTATCAGTTTTTTCTCTCTGACATGTTCTAGTAAACACCATTTGTGATATACATTCCTCTTATGAGGTGACTATAACTGAACTATGTAATTGTGGTCACTAATGTATGCATCAGACATATTATTATCAGTGCATGTGGATTAGGATCATTATGTTATCGATATATGTCTTGCCTTTCCTGTTACTCTACTATATCATTACTACTGTTACACTTTCCCCTCCTTGGTGATTTCTTCATGGTACCATCTTCGTCAATAATTTGGGGGTGACCTTATACCGGTTTTTATATTAACTTACTTTGTTTAATGGTTACAGAACCATTGAATTTCTTGTAATTAATAAGATGGGTCCCTTCCTCCACAAGTTAGCCTCTCAGCACTAGTCGGCTTATGGTAGATATTGCTTAGTTGTTATTTACAGTCTCTTGGTATCTATTCTATTACACACACTTTCTCTTTCTGTTCGATTATACATTTCCGGGACGCTCACCGGAAATACATTTGACGGTCTAGCTCTCGCGTCACGGGTATTTGTAGACCAGACCGACAGCGGCCTTTTACTTCCGGTTTGCTAAGGTTGTCACAGCGCACTCGCTACTCCTGGCTTACACGCCTGAAAGGTATTTATTCATTCACAGATATCGTATGTTCTTTGGTTTAATTGACTTGTAGTACGGACTTTTCGATGTGGTCATATCACGCGCCACGGATTACTTGCTATGGTTAAGCCTTTAGACGGGCACCGTGCCGGCTTCATGTATCCGTTATTGTTTGTGGTATTGCGGCGCAATAATTGTTCTCGCGTTGGAGTATTATTATGGTATTCTCGAGGGCTAGTATCAACCACATTCTGTCAAATAATTTTTGGGCTCCCTATTGATACGATGATACGCCATCTTTATTACTTTTCACGATACTATTGTAGTGGCGATTCCCCATCCCCCATTTACGATATTTAAGTTCATAATGTACGCCATTGTGGCTTTGATCACTCAACACAGGCTACGAACGTTGACCCACCGTCCTGATATGTACTGTTCTGTCCATTTTTTATAGGTATATACTCTGATGTGGTACGTACCTCCTTCTTAAATCAACCGTTCCATTCACAGTTACTTATCCCATACAGCCGGGATGGAATTACAACCGGCGGAGAGGTGAGCCGGTCTTCACCTTAGCTGTTTCATACGTAATTTACGGCTCTCTAGTTAGTGTGCTGACTCACTAGGTTCCCTTACGTTTTGTAATTACAGATTACTCTGCCTTTTCCATCAGCCCTATAGGTAAGAAGTCTTTGCTTTGTCCTCATCTGCCCGTGAATGAGACGGATTAATATCTATGAGACTACATTTGTCACACTTACTGTATCTTTCCTTTTCTCCTCTTTCACTGTATATCTATCTTCTCTCCCCCATTCTTGTACCAGGGCTCATATTCGGTTTATTGACGAATTGGCACCTCTTTGACTATACACACCCTTTTAGCGACTTTGTTACTTATCTTTATTTAGATAAAATGTTGTCTTAATAGGCATTTCTTACCTCACAATGGTACGGCACCAGCACTGTGATGATCATTTACGGAATCTGCTGTTAATATGCCTTTGGTTTCATGTTGTGAATGGCCATGTCACTTGGGAATTGGTACACTTTAGTCACAGTTTCCGTCCGCTTTGCTCTATTTTGTGAATTTTGATGAATTTGCAACAGTGTTTTACACATTGTTATTATACGTCTCTGTAGCCCTGAAGAAGTCGTGGGTTCACACCCTGATGAAACATGTGTTGGCTGGGCATCGGATCTGCATTAAATCAAGAGCGATACGTCATACTGGAGTTTGATTATTGTTATTATTATCTGACTGTTTTCTCCATTACATACTGTACCTATGCTGTAATATATGGACTGCGTGTGCACAGGCCAGCTGCTTATAATTTCTCACAGACTCCGGTCTATTTAGGGGGTTCAGGGTTTTTCCACCTGCCTGTTGCACCATTATAATTTGAAACCACTTGAATACTTACGTACACACAAGTGGCCGCCACCGCATACCGCATATCATCAAACCCTTCTTTGTGGCTAGCTCTGTCAATGTGTTTGTGAATGGTTGTGTGGGAGTGGCTGTAGGTGTTTAAAAGATTCTATAGGGTTGTGAGTGGGTGCCTCATTGATAATGTGGATGATGTCATCACTGATGTCATTAGTGATGTCATCAGTGATGTCACTGACCATGTCATGAGTGATTTAATTTGTGAGGTCATAAGCAGTGCATTGCAGGGCGCAAGTTATAGTTAACTCAGGTAACTATAACAGCTGAATTTCTCTGGTTCTGTATGAGTGTAATACTTGCCTAACTGTAATGTCCCTGCAACCTTTGGTTTTTCTTGTGAATTTCTAAGGTTTTTTAAACTCTATTTGCTAACTATAATGTCCCTGTAACCTTTGTTTTTTTTAGTTAATTGCTACGGTATTTTAAATTCTCAGGCATTCCACTGCGTAGGACTTACCAGGAGGGCTTCTTGGCCCCAAAGGTCCCTCTGGAGCGAAGATGACTTAATCCCCCAACTAGTAGTGCACCAGGATGCACATTTGCAGAGTGGTGGAGAAAGGGGGCATGGCCTCTGAAAACTTCTCAACAATCCTGCTGTGTGGGACCTACTGGAGGTAACAGGAGGGATAGTTGCCCCCCAAGGATGTCCTTGGGAGCCATCTACCCTCCTAATATCTTCAGTAATTCCCATACAGCATGATTACTGAGTTCTGATAGCAGGCCATGCCGCCTTTCACCACCAATCTGCAAACGCACCTCCTGATGCACTCTTTTTTGGGGGTGAAGTCCCCTTCGCTGGTGAGGGCCTTTAGGGGCCAACTAGCCCACCTGTTACCACCAGTAAGCCCCACACAGCTGGATTGCTGAGAGGTGGTCAGAGGCCATGCCACCTTTCACCACCACTCTGCAAACTCCCCTCCTGGTGCACTGCTGCTTGGGGGATGAAGTCAACTGTAGTGGAGGCTGCGTTTTAGATAGATACATTGCTATGTTAGCGTAAGCGCCTTAGATGTTGGAAACGCCATCTTGCCACTTTTGCTGCTTTTGCACACGACACTGCAGGTAAATGTTATTATTTGAAAACTGCTTGCTTGCCTTTTCTTCACATGGGAGCTGTCTGTTGGTCACATCCCTAGACGTGCACTGCGACCTTGGTCTGAACATTGTGTGCAGAAACAGTCTGAGCCACCAAACAATGTATGTTTTTGAGTTCAGGTTGATCGGCCCATGCTCTAGCCATAATACGCACACAGTTGCAAATATCTGAAAGTCGAGAGCCTTTAATATTGCAGCTTGCATGCATTAGATACACATTCTGGAGAATAACTTTTCAAGGCGCAGAGCAAAGCTGATCCTGCGATGTGATTCACCTAGGCTGATCTTTACGGTATGGGGTACCTTTCATTCTGACCAAGGCCCTGTGTTCACCTCTAAAGCGTACAAAGAAGCCATGAGATCTTTGGGGGTCCAAGTCAAATTTTCATCTCCATACTGGCCTGAGGGTAACAGTGTATTGGAGCGAATGAACCGTGACTTAAAGCAGTCCCTGACAGCTAGGGTTTTAGGCACTGGACGGAACTGGTCAGCCCATCTCTATAACGTTCAACGTGCACTTAATAATCTCCCTAGAAGGTCTCTGGGTGGGCAGACCCCATACATGATGCTCTTTGGCATAAAAATGTTTGTCCCGGACCTTGATGGTCTAGACATGGCGGCGTCAGCCGCACCCTTTGACGTAGATGATCACTGTGCTGTATTACTGAATCTACAAGAGACGAGAAACAGTCTTGCAAAAGAACACTTGCCCTCCACATCTGATGCTGCGCTTCAGATTCCGGTAGTCGGCTGGCTACCTCGAGTTGGAGACCTGGTCCATGAGAAGGTGGAGAACAAGAAGGAATTTGGCCCCTCTTATCATGCACGGGTTCCAGTGCTTGGCGTGCAGGGTACAGGAACTGTCATTTTACCTCCACTTCCTGGTCGCAAGTATAACAGGTACATCTCAATTGACAATGTCAAACTACAGCGAGTGGCCAATTCTTCTTAGTATGACTCCAGCGGTTTCTTGCCCTGCGATGCTGAGAAATTCTGTTTTGGCTCTGGCTTCTACCACCATGCCTGATATTGCCATCGAGATGCATACAATTAATAATCCTTTGTTGCCACCACCGGCTGGTGGTCCGCCTGAAGATACTGAGTATGCTTATCCCACAGAAGTGTCTTTGCCTGTTTTACAATCAACCACAGTTAACCAGTCACATTTCTCATTTGACACTAACTCTATGACTTCCTGTGCTCCAACGAAAGTTTCCATTTTTGCTGTATGTTTTAAAAGACATTGTTTAATTCCCCCTTGGACTTACATTTGGCTGGGGCTCATATGTATTTTTTTATGTCCATTGGATTTGTGGTGGTATTTTTTCGTTTTGTGAATGGACACTACCTAAAGGAAAGATCTACAATTAGACTAATTGATGGAACTTTGGCCCCCCACTCTTCATCACACATCATGAAGAGGGACCAGACGTTTGTGAATATTACTGCCTGGCCTGTGTTAGATGGGATTGTGTGGGATGCTGTTATTCATGGAACCACTGAGGTTATTAATGTTCCAAATTTTCTTCGAGTTTCTATGGGTGATGTAGTGAAACAAAACATCCGCTCTGATGATTGGGACGTTCAGGCCATAGAGGCACTGTTTTCTGATTTTAAATATTATGCCGCATTTGATGCTGAAGATTTGTATTTAGACACTGCTAATTATGGGGAGCTGTTTTGCTATCAACATTATGGCAATCATTTCCTACATAAAGCCAATACGTTACGAAATTTTGTAAATTATACACAATGGGAACATTGTCCGACGCCAATGCAAGGCAGCTCCAACACATTGGTGAACAAATTTGCTTATTTTACTGATTTCAGTGTTTCCAAGCCTGCCGCCTTTTATTTTAATGTGGCAGCAGAAGCTTCCTCGAAGGTTAGACTGACACACACTAAATTATTGTATTCCAAATCCTTTATGGATGAATTGGCTATCGAGGGGTATAACCTATGGAAAGCTACTATTGATCTTAAATCTGTTTGGGGTTCCAAGAAATGGCAAGAGCAAGGGACTGAGGCTCTGCATCGTGCTTGCCTTATCCCAAACCACATGTTATTTTTGAATTCTACTATTTTTCAGACCACCTGCTTTGGATTGGCTACTTCTAAAAAGCTGAATTCCCCATCTATTCCAGATCTGGGTGCTTATCCAAATTGGGATAATCATACAGATCTGTCCCTTGATGCGTTGAAGTCATACATTACTAATACATCCTTCAATATTTCCAAATAACATTCGGAAGGATGGTTAACTTGGCAGACAAGCTCAGATTCTTATCAACATCGTTTTCTGGGTCTGCAACCTGGGTATACGCAGGTTCGCGGGGACCATCGCTTTGAATCTTCTCATTCTGTTACTGCCTACTCTGTAGGGAAGTTATGCCAATCTTGGCTGCAACATTCCACCTTGGCATCTGTTAAAATTCATTTATCTAAATTAAATGACAAAATAGATTTGAATGATTTTGTTAAGGGTCCTGTAGGTGGCAGGTCCAAAAGGTGGGCGTATGCTGTTTATAATGAAGTTTGGAAATTATCTCAAATTGAAGCGGCTTCCAGATTGAGAGCCATTGATCAGGCCAATATGGAAAAAGTTCTGGCTGGTATCGATAACAGCATTAAGACCCTTTCTTCCAGAATTTACACATTAGATAATATTGTTTCGTCTGTTGTTGATATTGTGCAGGATGATATGTCTGTTTTGTATCATGGTCAAAATCAATTACGTTCTATTATGCAGTTTGCATGGACATTGCAAAAGTTAAATGCTGGGAAAGTCTCCTGGGACTACATGAATACTTCATCTTTATTCCTTCCCTTTAATCTGACTGCGAAACAACAATTCATGTCCATGAAAAATGCAACATACTCATTACTGCATATTGAGAAGTTAGAACCTTTGCCTTTCTCTGTGGCCAAATTGAACTCCGTTGTGTGGCTTATCCACGGGTTAATAACATTACCATTTCCTTTGTTTAAATTCAGTTCGTGCATGAAACATTATGCCCTAGGCAGATATGAACCATTGGGTACTGCTTTTCTGCATGAGGTTTGGCAACTCTCATTTACATACAGGTGCATGTGAGAAGGTAAAGAAGTTTATTTGAAAGGTGAGGAATGCACTTCCACACCAGATCACTCTGTAGTTTGTAGGCACATCCAATTGCATGGCACGTGCAATGTGCAAGCGCCTAATTTAGCATGCGTCCTGAAAGGGATTCCAGTGCCAGCTATTACACCCTCTTTCACGTTGCTAGCTAACGGTAGTTACTTGCTTTTAAATAACGAGGCTTGCTGCGGGATGCTAGTGGGGATACCCTACATTGTGACTGTATCACAGAGAGGAGTCTGCTGTAAAAATGTCCTTTTTCCACCCCCGCATGGGCGGCTGGATGTATCCATCTGGCCTTCCATTCCAACCTTGAAAGCAGAGTTAAACAAGATGAGCAGAATAAGGGCTCTATTGTCTCAAAAAGAGATCGCTCTGACTTCTTCCCGTAAAACATTTGTCCTTCACGTAGCAAACACCCGCAAAGAGGTGCATGCGCTTTTAAATACTGATCTCCCACTGCATTTCGGTGCCCTGATTCAAACTATATTTAATGCCTCGTCAACAACTGGCTTGGCGCATATTTTCAAAATTGTGGGCTCCGGCCTCGTGACCTCCTTCCAAACTATTTTTGGTGTGATACCGGCATTTTTTCATTCTATTTTTTCCAGCGTCTTTGGCGGGCTCCCGTTGATTCTCGCCCTCACGGCTGGTGTGCTGTTGTTGGTCTGCTTACTGCGCAATGGCTGCACACTTTGTGTCACACGACAGCCTGTCCCGGCTGCTTCATCTTCATAACCGGATGCTTGAATATTATGGAACATTACCACTGGCATCCCTGAGCATAGCCTATGGATTGTCCTTCCGGTTTTCTTACTTTACTTGCGTACAACCTGTTTTTCATTGCCTAGATTGTCCTTTCAAATGGGCTCTGGATTTGTGCTTGTCAAACTCCGTGTCTCCTGCTCCGGATTATGATCGACTGATGAGTCCCTTAGTGGCACATGAGTTGGACTGTTCTGGTGTCAGGATCATGGCCTGTGGAGCGGCACATGGGGTCCTGGGGAATTGGGACATCTGTACGGCAGCGTATGACTTCTTGGCAAGAAGTTCTCTTGAAGAACACGCCAATTGTCCTCTGATTGTGCTAGAGGCCCCAGTTGTCGAGTAACATGTATGTTCCTTTACCTTGTTAGACTGGATGGCGGAAACATTTACAGAACGTTCAAATGACTTCCTCTTGGAAGCTGTCGCTACTTACTATGCTTACACGTTGATGGATTAACTTGGATGTTGTCCAACTTTTGGCCACATTTTTTTTGGGGGGGGGAGGATTCGACATTTGGGCTCGTTGAGCCTTTGCAAGATGTTACGATTTTCTGTTTCATTTTTTTCCCTTCATTTTTTTTGTTTTTTGTTTTTTTTTCCTCTTCGAACTATCACTTCCCTTTATTTGGATTATATATACATGCACTTGGTTGTGCTCTGTCGAACTTGAACTCTGCATTCTTTTAATTGTATCCCTAATAGTTCGTGGCCCGATCAAGGGAGGGTGTAGTGGAGGCCGCGTTTTAGATGGATACATAGCTATGTTAGCATAAGAGGTGGTCAGAGGCCACGCCACCTTTCACCACCACTCTGCAAACTCCCCTCCTGGTGCACTGCTGCTTGGGGGATGAAGTCAACTGTAGTAGAGGCCGCGTTTTAGATAGATACATTGCTATGTTAGCGTAAGCGCCTTAGATGTTGGAAACGCAATCTTGCCACTTTTGCTGCTTTTGCACACAACACTGCAGGTACATGTTATTATTTGAAAACTGCTTGCTTGCCTTTTCTTCACACGAGAACTGTCTGTTGTTCACATCCCTAGACGTGCACTGCGACCTTGGTCTGAACATTGTGTGCAGAAACAGTCTGAGCCACCAAACAATGTATGTTTTTGAGTTCAGGTTGATCGGCCCACGCTCTAGCCATAACACACACATAGCTGCAAATATCTGAAAGCTGAGAGCCTTTAATATTGCAGTTTGCATGCATTAGATACACATTCTGGAGAAGAACTTTTCTAGGCGCACAGCAAAGTTGATCCTGTGATGTGATTCACCTAAGCTGATCTTTACGGTATGGGGTTCCCCATTCAAACCTAGAGACCTTCTATTAGTATAATAATACTAGCTCACTAGCGAAGGGAGGGTGGTTGTATTCCACTGTCATTTGTAATATGATTTCTCCCTTCATTATCTATGGTATTGTAACAATGCTGATGGTTTTAATTTTAATCATTTGTCTGCTTATGTTAGCCAAAGTACTGCATCTTAGGACACGTAGTTTATAAAATAAACATTTTAAACTTTACCGTGTCTCTGATTACTCTTGTTGTGGACTGATATGAGAATAATAACGAACAGGTATTTCTGATTCCCACCATTCCTGAGAGTACTCTAAGTCGCTTGTTCTGGGTTGTGTATACATTGGGAGCTCCGAGAGGATACGGAGGACGAATGGGACACTGATGCTAGTCGGATTGGGGTTCTGGGTACTGAGGTGAGTTTTTGGTACACCGCAATTCATTGAGGTCCTGGTTTGCTGCGCATAGTTCTGTGCAAGCGCAGAATCCCTGCAACACAACTTTAGTCCTGAGACCCTCAGGACACAGGAGAACCTCTTCTGCCCACCAGCAGTGTACCGAGAGGCACATTTGCAGAGTGGTGTAAAAAGGGGCATGGCCTCTGACCAACTCTCAGCAATCCCACTGTGTGTGGCTCACTGGAGGTAACAGGTGGGCTAGTTGGCCCATAAGTATCCTCAGGAGTGAAGGGGACTTTATCCTCCAACCAAGAGCGTGCCAGGAGGCGCATTTGCAGAGTAGTGGAGAAAGGGGGCAGACTTTGTTTTTTAAATTCTTATTTTAATTACAATAAAACAGGAGGGGGCCCCTCCCCAGCTGATTTCAGCCCCGGGCACCCCATCCCCTAGGGCTGGGCCTTTGATTGTGTTTTTCAAAGGGAGGGGGGCCCAGCACCCCCCAACCTGGCCATTTTTGACCCTGGAGACCCCATCTTCTGGTGCCAGGTCATTTCTTTTTTTTTCTTTTTATTCTTTTAAGGGAGGGGGCTGCGCGGCCCCCCTCCCCAGGCTGAGTTTGGCACCAGGGTCCCAATCCCCGGGTCCAGCCATTTTTTTAAAAATAAAAAAGTGAGGTGGGCACGTGACCCCCTCCCGGGCCATTTTCGGCCAGAGGACCCCATACCCTGGACATGGCCTTCTTCTTTGGGACTGTGGGGAAGTCTGAAGGCCCCTGTGGTCCTGCCCGGCTCCTGCCTACTGCAGGAGCCGGCATTGGCTTTTACCCCGAGGGAGTTGCTAAGATGCAACTTCCTGGGCCTAAAAAGCAAAGTGCTCCAATTTAAATAAGCACAAGCAAAATGCTCTCGCTTGTTCAAAGTGGAACACTTGTTTACTATGGGATGGAAGGGGCAGTGTTCCCACCATCCCATAGCAAACTGCAATGTCCTGGTGGTGGGCACCCTGGGACATTGCTGGAGCCAGGCTTGAGGGGTGGTTGCCCCAGGGCCATTTATGGCTCCAAGAGGGGGGCCCTGTGATCCCCCTCACATTTGGGAAATAACCCCAGGGATGTGATGGTCCCTGGTGCTGTGTGGGGGGCTTGAGCCCTCCACACATTATTTTTAAATGTAGCCCCGGGAAGGTGGCATTCCCCATGGCTGCATGGGGGCTGGAGCCCCCAGGCATCATTGTAAACATAGTCCCAGGGAGATGGCCCCCCACATTTCACATAATTGGGCGCTGGGGAGGTGGCAGTCCCCGGGGCTGTGGGGGCATGCATGGGCCCCTGCATTCCTTTTTGCACTTCATTTAAAACAAAAAAATTCTGCTGGATTCACTGATCCACTGCGAATCCTGCTAAACATTTTTAAAAGTATGCTTTTTGGGCCCTGGGGGTCCCTGTGGTACCCCTGAACAGGCCTAGGGTGTCAGGGTGTTTTCACCCTGCCCCCTTTTCTTGTTTTTTAACCTTTTTGCTTAAGACTCGGTTCAACCTTGGTTCAACCTGCTTATCAATGTTCAATTTTGGACTACCTAGTTTTAGGGTTTGTCCCAATCTTCTGTGCAGGTGGGTGCTGAGTATCCTGCTTTCTGAGCTCCATCATGGCTCCACAAACCCAAACACATACATGCCCATGACCATTGGGACGTCCTCAGAGAGCTCCTCTGAGGTACCCTTCATTGAGCAGCACAGCATTACACACTCCTGACATGTATGTATTCACTTCACTAGTGATGCAGTACATGTTCATTTTTCCAAAAGGGGAGCCAGTTCATGCACACATCCTACTACACACACCAATCATGTGAGAGAGAGGTTTGAAAGGAGAAGCTTGTCACTCCTCACATTCTACTACACACAGCCATCATTTGAGAGAGAGGTCCAAAAGGAGAGGCCAGTCCACCCACACAGCCTACTACACACATCCGTCATCATGTAAGAGGACTGAAATGAGAGTCCTGTTGTTCCTCACTTCCTATTATGCACATACATCATTTGAGAGAGTGGTCTAAAAGGAGAGAGCAGTCGATCCCATACACCCTTCATACTAGGCCTGGGTGGAGCTTGTGGAGTTCTGCTGTGCAAAATTCTGTGAGATTCTGTGGGTGGGCGGAGCTGCTTGATGCGGCCATTCATGCTACACATTTGACATTCAGTCTGTCATGCGTTCTCCCACTAGAAACTGCTCGTGAATGGCACCACATTGTTCGCATGGGCGCTGTTATTTTGCTTTCTGTTCTGTGCATGGTGCAGGTGCCTATTTTTCAATCCACACTTAATCTTTTCAAACCTCCCCCTATGTGACTCATCCACCCCTCATTTTCTTTTATTGTATCAGTTTTTGTCATTATGTATTTTCCGTTTTAGTCTGTTTTGTGTTTTTTTGTGACTTCTTTGTACTTTTTTAGGTTTTTCTTTCTTCCTTTCTTTACCTATTTCTTCACTTTTTTTTTTACCACCCAGCACTAAGGCAGAGCCAGGTGAGAATAGCAAGAGAGGGAGCGGCGGTGCCAGTGCGGCTGCTATTTGCACACCATGTGGTTGGCGGCGCCACCAAGGGGTGCAGCTCAGCACCATATTTTCATAGGCAGAGGTAGCAGCACTTGTTTTTTTTATATGTAGCACCTCCTCCCCTCCATGCTGGCAGCAGGTGGCAGTCCTGGAAGAGGGTACACTCTGCAGGAGTGTGGGCTGCATTGGGAGAGGGTGCACTATTGTGTGCACCACAACATTCAAGTCCAGTGCACCAAACAGCAGTTGACGCACTGCTGGGGGGACATATTAGACCACAAACAGGACCTGCTAGTCATTGAGATTGAGGGGTTCAGTAAGGAATTTTCTGTTGTGTTTGTGTTCTACAATGCTAATATTTGTTTTCAAATAGCATGCTGCTCACACTCAGAGGTAAGTTAAGTTTAGGTTCTGAATATTATGTGATTCAGGTGGTAGACAGGTGCTCAAAGCTGACTAATCGTACTTGTTAGAGCTCGCTTGGGTTGATGATTTAAGAAGCCTTGCAGACTCCTCTGCCCTTTCACTAAGATAGTGATCTCAATGCGTTAGCATTCTCTGTGATATTCTTTACATAGGTCGTAGAGTCCTAAGCAATCTCACAGTGATGTGTAGTGTGCATTTATGCATTAAAAAAAGGGAGACTGAATTGTCCCAACAAGGGGATTGAGAAGTGAGAATGAGATGAGAATGAAAGATCATTGGTCGTAATACATTAGTCCCAAATGTAGTTTAGGGAAATATGGAATAGGGGTTACGATGATCAGGATGGTCAATTCAATAGATACTAGTACTAATAGTAATCTGATTTGCAAAAGTACAATGTCTCTGCATTTACCTGTCAGCATATTTTTGGGGAGATTAACCATACCGCTAATCTATTTTTGGTATTTTCTTCAAATCTTACATCAACAACCACTGGCAAGAAGAAGGATAGTTCTAAAGTGGGTTAGGGAGCTGGGGTGGCCTCCACCAGAGGTGCGGCGATGTTTCTGCTGATCCCAGTAAGCCTGTTATTATCATTATTTCCCTAAACTTTACCACCGACCACTATTAGAAGTGTTGTTCTTTGGCTTGTTTTCTTTTTTTACTGTCTTCTTTTTTGTCAACTCCTCTATTGAATGTTTATTAAATTCTTGTTATCCCTGTATTATCCTTTTTTTCTATATTTCATGTTTTTGTAGCTGACTTCCTCCTGTCTGTACTAGTCTGTACTTTTCTTCTGCTTTGTTAGTGAACTTTCCCTCTCCCCTATATATCTTCTGGTATGGTAAGGCTAAGAGAATAGATTTGGGATATTTACTGTGAAGATTGCAGGCTCAAGTAGGCTAGGATTACTACCAACACATGTTTGTTGAGAAGGCTTTCTTTTTTTCCTCATGCTCAAACAGTTAAAATGAGAGAGTGGCCAGGGTCATGTTGGACCCCCCCATTCTGTGCGATAGATTATTAATTTATGCAGTAGACCAAATGTTTCCATGACAGTGCAGCATGGCAGGAAAGTATGCGGTCCCATTGCATTTGCCAACCAACACCATATGACCTTCATTGATAATTCTTCCATCCTTTATTCTGCTTCAATGTCTCAGCATCATCCTAGCTCTGCCCCCCCATTACAAGATGTTTTTGGTTGGCTTAACTACCTAGCTTTTATAACATTGTCAACCAACAAACTGCCCAAAGGTATATTTTTGATAGAAGATACTGCTAACCGAACTGTAGTGATGTATTGCAGTCGTATTTTGTTTATGGTTTAACAAATAGTACACAAGCTTAGTGAGTGTTTCGGTAAGGGCTATATGACTCAAAGTGTGGCATGCCCCATAGCATGCTCCTTCCCACTCCTTGTTACAGAGGTTGCGGCCAAGGTCTCTCTCCCACCGCTCACGGCCCATGTGACAGGTATGGGTATAACGGGTCAGAAGCATTTTGTGCAGGTCCGAAGTCCATTTCTTGTCTGAGGATCGAGTGATAAGCCATCGTTTGTATGTGGTGAGGCGTCTACCCACCTGTGATTGATTGTCGGGGTGCATGACCCAGTGCCGCACTTGTAGGTAATGCAGCCGTTCAGATTCTAGGAGGCCGTAATCAGCTCGGAGCTGAGAAAAGGGACTAATACCCCCTTTATCGAATAAAAGGCCCAAGGCTCGGCACCCGGCTGCTCTCCATAACTGGCAGGACATCATGCCCACCCCAGGGCTAAAATCCATGTTATCAAGAAGAGGTGTGAGCGGGGAGGGGAAAGTCGACAATCCATGGCGTTTGCTGGTCAGGTCCCAGACCAAAAGAGTGGTGCACGTCACTTGCGAGGCATACAGATTGGACGGGCGCTGGGATTTCCTAAGAAAAGGAATCTTCATAAGGGATGTACCTGCAACCGCATGGTCCTGGAAGAGCCAGTGTTTCTCTGATTTAGCCCGGCTCCATTCGACCAAGTGCCATAGCTGTGTGGCTTTGTAATAGAGTGTGAGATCCGGGATCCCGAGTCCCCCTTCATTAGGTGGTAGGAAGCTGACTATCCTTTTCATCCTCGCTTGCGCCCTTGACAGATGAAAATAGAGTTTTCCGACTGTACTCGATGAGATTGAACGTCCACCTGTTGATCGTGTATACAAAGCACTTCCTGCTGCAAAGCAGCCATTTCAGTGTGTCGGGCATCGCTCTTGTCCTCCAGTGCTGCCACTCGCTCCCCTATGCAGTCCATATCTTTGCGGACATCCTTGATCTCTGCAGTGAGTTCACATTTCACTGTTTGCAGATCATCTCGCAAGGCAGAGAATAAGTACCCCAGGAAGGCCCATGTCAACGGCTCCTCTTTAGGGGCACCCATTTGTGCCAAGGTGTCTGGCAGTGTAGGATCCACCGCTTCTCCGCCCTGTGCGTGTACAAAGAGTTCCTTATGTGATTTTTCCTTTTTGCCCCAGGTGGAGGTCATGATCATCGCCCACCAGTACTGCCAGTGCGGTCTGCTAAAGTCTTGGATGATAAACATCCCTCGGTGGTGCAGCGTCTCCAGGGGCCCGAGACCCTTGAACCTCTTCGATGGGAGCATACTAAGGACCGAGCGGGGGACCCACGACACACCCACAAGCCGCACCTAGACCTAGTTGGGCCACCTCCGCAGGGTGCCGGGTCCACCCCTCTGCAACCACCTCTAACGATGGCCACGCTCTAAACCCCATGCAGGTGTGAGCTCCAAGTGCTGTAAACCCCTCAAGGAGTATGATGAGTCCCAGCGCCGGTCAGCTCCAGTTATGGCCCACTGCTAGTTCGCTAGGTAAGCTCTAGTGCTGACCCACCGGAGAGCCCTCCAAACGTGCTCCAGTTGCTAAAGCATGCTGCACCGCTGAGGGCGCCGAGAGCGTGCCACTGCTATTTTTGTCGGTTCAAAGAGAGCCAGCAACGGGGTACAGGGGCTCCGGGAACAGGCTATCCACCTGCGGTGACCCCCGGGCGATTCAGTGCGTGGTGAGGCTGATGCACGCAGCTATCGACGGGGGCCCCACGCAGCGCTCTCACTCCCACGGCTCACCTGGGGATACTGGGCGGTTCCGTCCGGATGTTTCTCAGTTGATCGATGGCTGGCCCCAAGTCCGTGCCGGCGGCCTCAATGCTAAACTAGGCCCAGGCAGAAAAGGACCCCACAAGGAGAGGCCGCGGCAGTCCGCGCCCCGTGGGTGGCAGCCCCCACGGAATGCAGGAGGAAGCCGAGGCCGGGCAAGCTGGGACCTCCAGCCGAGGCGACACCCCTGTGTGTGCTAGTTCGAGGCCGTGGTGACCGTTGAGTAGGCCAGATGCAGCCAGGGCCTTGCGTAGGTCGCTCCTCAGGAGTGGACGGCCCACTGCTGTGTTGTATTTTGCAGATCCTGCAACTGCAGAGAAGGGGCCGGCTCCGGGAGGCGGGTAATCTACCTTCCATTGGTGAGCTTATATAGGGTCTCCAGGGCCCACCCGGCCGGTCGCTCACTGCCGAGCAGCAAGAGTCATCACCAGGTAAAAATAGCGGGTCGGGGGGACCAAACGCACTCGCCGATTGCGTCCACTCTCAGTAGTGCCACCGTCGAGCCCGGGGTAGCTGCGTGAGCCGACGCTCACAGATGGATGACCCAGCCAGGCAATGCGGGCAAACAGCCACAGGGGCAGCACCCAGCCAGAGCGGCATTGGCACCACCTCCAGCCGCGAGGCCCGGTCACTCACCGCTGGCGCCGGAGTGAAAGCCAAAAATCGGGCATTAGGGCACCGGAGCCAGCTTTCTTGAGAGCCCCAACTGGTGCGACGTAGATGGTGGTTGCCGCCCACTAGATTCGGTGCAATAGGAGGCTAGAAGCTGGTGCTGAGTAGCAGCAGTCGGTGGAGAGGAAGCGAGGCACATCTTACCTCACCGCCATCTTTGCCAGGCCCCCAGTTGTATTTTTTTTTAAATAAATTAGGGGAGGCAGACCTGGCATCTAAAAATGAGTAATGTTTTTTTTAGCAACACAGATCACCAGTGCCGGGGCCAGCGCCAGTTCTGGAGGCACAGAGGTGGTTGTAGGGTGAGACACAGTTACGGCAGGGAACAGTGTTGGTAAGTCACATTGCTTGTTTATTGACAATTACTATTATACTCAATGTAAGGGCTTCATGATTCATGAACCCCCCACTTTTGCGGCTACAGCGGTGGTTGAATTCTTACGGCCTCTTCTACCTGCAACTCATCAGACAAAAGCTCATAATAAATGCTAAAAATGATGGGTTGATGGAAAAGAAGGATACAAGGTTAAAAAAGATGGGTGAAATGGTATATGGGTGAAAGAATGCATGGGTTGGTGAAAGTATGTGTGGGTGGGTAAATGTGCAGAATGGGTAAACGGATGGTTCAAAAGGTGGATACTGATTAGGTGGATATTTGGATGGATGATTGGAGATTTTGATGAAAGACTGGTTGAAAGAAAGTAAACCTTAAATAGTAGTTATCAAGGGGGAATAAATAGAACAATGAAAGGATGAATGGATAATTACTTGGATGAAGAATCAAATGAACTCTCCCGGAGATGGGCATGCTCACCTTCTTCACTCGCTTGGATTTCAAAGCTACAGTTTAAAGTGAAGGGTATTTAATTTTTTGTCTACTCCATTGACTCACTTTATTTGCTAAGCGAGGCAGATATGTATCCCATGGAGACAAAAGTCGAGGGGAAACAGAGATGAGGGTTTTTATAATAAGGTCCAGCATACGTACCCAAGAGACTATGTATAGACAATGAGTATGCAGTTCCTAACAGAAAGAAAAAAGACAAAAGACAGATCCTAACTGTAGAGTAACCACCAGTATAATGCAGGAGAGTGATCTCCTTGTTGGAAAAAGACCCTCACACACCTGACAAGAAGGTGTCTTGCTTCATCATCGGGTCTGCTCCCACTCGGGCCGGCGCTGCAATGCCCGATCAGGCGCCCGTGATGGGGCCTACTTAACGGAGATCTTTATTCCGAAGCCGACAGGTGAAGTGCAAGTAAGGGTCTCAGTGTAGGTGAACGTGAAAGTGTATAGTGAAGTTAAAATAGGGAAAAATATTCCAATCAAAATAATTTGGTTCTTCCCCTAATTATAAGTAAATAAATCGCGTATGGTCACCCTATGTTGTGATATTATACGCTAAAGTGTGAGGTCGACATGTTTCTTGCCCTATTATCTGTTCAATGGCAATTCCTCAGGACCTAATTGAAAAACTACCTACACATTTTTTGGTGGTGGGCACCCAACACATGTAGTGAAAAGTGACCACCCTTACAGCACCCTAAAAAATGTGGGGGTACCTCTGGTGTCACTCTAGTTTAAAGTTTTTTTCCTGCTATAGCTGAACCTGCTGGTCCACCACCTGTACCAGCATGGCAGGAGATAGCAGCCCGGCTGTGGTGGCAGAGGGTGAAGACAACCCAGCAGGGGTACTGTCGCCTGGTGGTACTGGAAGAGGATGAAGCAGCTGCTGCTGCCTCTGGCCCCTGTTCCACCAGCCAGTTGCAGCCTCCAGCCAAAATCACAGCCAGTGCCACCACCAGCTGTCTGGCACCTGGCTAACTGCTGCCATCTCCTCCCGCTTAGACCACCAACTCTAGCTCAGCGTCCGGCAGCATCTGGAGTGGCTTGAGGAAATGGTGTTCCAGATGTAGGAGAAACTTGGTTGCCACATGAACCGCATGGAGGACGCCCTCTTCTAAAGTCCTTTTTTTAAAACTTTTTGTGGAAGGGACCTTAGTTGTGGGAGGAGAAGGTGGGAAAGGAAACTGGGACCGGGGTTTGAACTTTGGACACTTCATTTTTCTTTGGATTTTGGTTGTGGATGGGGTGATTTGTTTGGTTGTTGTGGGTAGAAAGGGTGGGTTTTATAATTATGCCTCAAATCTTTAATTTGGTGCTTTACTTTGGCTGCTGTCTTTTAATATAGCCTGTTTTTTAAAAAAACTGCTTAATAAAGTGTATACCATAGTTACACCCTTTGTACTACTATCCTTGTAACTATATTGACCACAGGTGGGGATTGCCATTGCCTATATTGACTACAACAGCCCAGATAAACAACTTCTTCAGTAGAAGTTAGTTACTAACTAAACTAGTTCACTTCACTCCATAGTTCTTTTCCCTGAATAGATTATGCGAGTTTGTCTGCCTCTCTCAGTCTTCTTACTGCAGGGTTTCCCAAGGTGCCATTCCATGGTGGTGGTAGATGTAGCAGGCTAGTGAGGTAATAGCAAAAAGAACACTTGACAGAATGCAGAACAATGTCATACATTCACCCCAGTACAGAGATCTGGGCCTAAATCCATCGTTTTGTTGTTCACCATGCCATTCCAGTTAGGACCCCGCCATATGCAAATCAGTCTTGACCCTGCGCCCAATGGGAACAGTCCAACCCGAACTGCCAGACCAGGTCCTCCCTGGACTGTAAACAAGCATCCTAGGACCGGTTTCGGGCTTTCAGCCCTCATCAGCCAGGATAGCTTGCCTCCAGTGGCATGGAGAGCACAGGACCCACGTCTGGCATACCCGTCCCACTCAGGTGACAAATGCAAAAAGAACAATTGATGGACAGAATGCAGAACAATGTCATACATTAACCTAGATCTCTTGACTGGGGGTGAATGTTTTTATTTAGTTCTGCATTCCATCCATCAATTGTGTGTCTTTTGCTTTCTTGCCCTAAGTGCGCCGGGTATGCCCAGACGTGGGTCCCGGGCTCACTGTGCCACTGGATTCAAGCTATCCTGGCTGATGAGGGGTGAAACCCTGAAACCGGTCCTAGGATGCTTGTTTCCGGTCCAGGGAGGCCCTGGCTTGGCAGTTCGGGCTGGACTGTTCTCATGAGGCACAGGGTCAAGACTGATTTGTATATGGCCAGGTCTTAACTGGGATGGCATGGTGAGAAAAAGAGTGATGGATTTAACCCAGATCTCTTGGCTGGGGGTGAATGTTTTGATTTGTTCTGCATTCCGTCCATCAATTGTGTGTCTTTTGCTTTCTCGCCCTTAGTGCGATAACAGGGAAGGAACCACAAGCGAGTTCCCACTCTCACCTAGATGAACTACAAGTGTAGTATTAATCAAAAGATTACTCATCACAGGCAACTAGATTAAAAGGAAACACAGAGTTAGTGGGTTATATTATTTATAGAAGAACTTTGGAAAGACTGTATGAGACCAGACTACCACCATGACACAACAAAGAAGACCTGATATGATAACAAAAACTAGCAATAGTAACTTTTTCTGAGCAATGGGGAGCTAGTATTTAATTAAAACTAAACTTACGGAATCCTCAAGTCAGGAGAAGTGTACTCAGATTTAGGAATGGACAAGCTTAAGCATTTAAGACTTTACGCAACACAACAAAAGGCCTGAATGGTGATGTTGACGAATGATGCCTGGGAGTGTAAAAGTGGCTGGTGTGGGCTTTTGCTCAGGTAATCTATCAGTCCAAGTCTTGTGAATTTTTTTTGGGCCCTTTGCTTTGAGACTGTTGCAATTCACTTACACAATGGCTAATTTTTCACCATCTACTTTAGCATAGCGTGTATATTTACCTGTACCGCTTAATTGCTTACTTTTAGTGTTATAATAGGTTTTAGTGCTTTTATTGTATCATTAAACTATATTGTAAAACAATAAATGGGATGATGAAACATACATTAGGGATTCCATATCGGTCCAAGTTTCAATTCAGTAATTTCCCCAGCAAAGTGACTGTTCCCAAGGCCTCCTGCTTCTTTCTCCTCTCTCTCTGTGTACTCTGCATTGTCTCTTGGCAACGCTGTCTTCCTGAATTCTCAGGAACGCGCACATATTTTCTTCATACCCTGTGTGTTCAACACCCTCCATAGAGAGATGTCAGCAGTGGGAAGGCATTGAATGCGCATAGGTCGGAGCATTTTGCTCGCCATGAGTCTTTTGTAGTAGAACTGTTCTCACGGACAATGAACTCCACAGGCCTACAATGCCGTGGAGGTCATTGCCGAACATAATCGGAAGTATCCGTAAGCTCTGCACAGCGTCTCACTCGGAAAGCAACACATTTGAAGACGGTACATTTTCTGAGAATTGCTTTGCTTTTAGCTACTCCTATTCATCTCATCACATTTCAGAGGGATCTGTGGTCTTTTTAAAGACATCACAGACTAAGAAAAAATAGACATTTGCAGAAGGACGACAATATATAGGGTTGTTCGCCTTATACCTGTAATTACTGTTTGCTCTTCCTCGCAGTAGTGTTTTTGAAACGCCTATGTTTGATTTATATAGAATGCATTATTTGCCGGCGTGTTCTCTCGCTCAAAATCGGAAATAATTTTCCGTGAAGGTCCGAAATGGAGATTTAGGCTCCAGGGGAAGCAAGCCACTCTCTTCACAATGAGCCATTCCACTTCTGTCCCAGGAATCAACGACACGTCATTTGCACTACCCTCTGGAATCAAGCAAAAAGAACATTTCACGTTACGATTCAATGCTTAATTAAGATGTCTCATTATCGACACATTCAAGGCAGAGGAGGCTACCAAATGAGGTTTTGTGCATTCAAAGCTACAATGTTTAATATGAACACATTAAAGCTATATGGAAGGTATATTGTATTTACCCTACTGGTTGCCATTGTTTATGCAAGCGGTAAAAGGTGTAGCATCCTCATGGGTGAGTTATAAGTCCAGAAAATATATTTTTGAAACAGATGGCAAAATGTACCTTTCCAAGCTAGAAATATATGAAAAACTGGCTCTGGTATTGAGCGAACCATACACAGTAAGTGGCCATGACAAGTTGGCATATCTGATTCGTTCATTGGTGAATTCCATAAAAATTAGAAATCTTTATTTCAACTTTTCTTTCAGTAAATAGTTTGTAGGGTGTGGACAAACTGAGGCTAACTGCCTATTGATCCTTTTTCTAAACATTGAGATTTTTATATATTGTCGCAGCCAAGAGTTGTGACTATGAAATAAATGTATTATTAGAAAATAGTATCAAAGGTATATCAGTGATTCTGGATACTGTAAATGAGATAACACCCAAAGGTACGTCATCTGGATAGCATAGGTTAAAACGGTGTTCCATGGCTACTTGCAGCTAAAAGGCCACAGACCGAGCACTTTCTTAAGATCATGACGGTCTGTGATGGCTTACAGTGTCGTCAAAATATACTTAGGGGTATTTTATTTCTTCAAATACGTGATTCCTCAAGGGAGGTAACAGAGTACTCGCCATAACTATGTAATGTTTAACCCATGTGCAGTAAAATGCAAGTTCTGCCATGAAAATTGTGGTGGGCTTTCATGAAAAGTCGTGTTGCATCTGTAGCATGTTTAGAGGAACCCCAAAGCATATTATGGAGACTAGATATGTGTGCCCCGACAATGTGCCCTGCAAACTGTCAATATTCTCCAAGCTCTAATGGGCATTGGTGGATTGTTCATCAAAGATTGTATCCCATAGTAGCTCCATGACACATTCAGCCACTGTGATGGAGAAATCTCTGCCATTCTGAAATAATTATCTAGATATGGACGTTCTACTGCCACCTTGGCTGAAGTAGATATATATTATTACATAGGTGGCGGAATACCTACCAACCAAACTCATGGAGGCATATTTATCAAACTTTCGCGCAAAGTAATGTAGCAAGCCACCATGCTGCGCTGTGTGAAGGGGAAAGGGCAAGAATGTGCAGTACTTAACATCATATGGCACGTTCCTGTCCTTAACTTGTACTGGTGCACTTTTGGCTGCCTATAGCCAATGCAGGTAACCTTGCACCATGGCTGCGTTGTAAGCAGATTTCTTTTTGTGAAGGAAGGCACACCTTCCTGCACAAAAAGAATCCTGAGAGGCATTTTTCTCTTTCTATGTGTGCTGGAGAATGCAGTACAAATATAAAGAGGAAAACATGAACAGAAATAAAGTTATTTTTCCTTATTACACCTCCCCTGGGAAAGCGTTGAATTTTGATGCATTCCCAGGTATACTACTAATGGTAAATCTGGGAATGCACCAAAATCAATTGATGGGTGCATAGGAACATCCACCCACCCATGGAATGCCTAACTGAAGCAATGCAACACAACGATTTGCACTGCCCTGTGTTACTCCATATTTATCAAGCCATGCAGGGCTATGCAAGGCAGCCTTTCAAGGCTTGATATATCTGACTTTGTTGTTGCATCACCCTTGTCTTTATGCACAGCGTTTAGATGCACTGTGAGTAGCTCATTACATTTAAGGAATCTAGCATTTTCCAATAAATTACTACATCATTTCGTAGTTACTGAAGAATATAGTCAATAGTTTCTGCAAAGCTATTTTAAAGATTAAAAGGTAAAGTCTTTTACTTGCTCTTAAAATATCATCAATCTTTTCCTGTCTTTATGCCTCATCTGTTACATTTTTAACTTTTTAACATTAGGTCTTGTATGTCATGTTGTCACCTTACCATAACATAACTTTAAACGTTGTTATTTCAGTGAAAAAATTATATATATCTATATTTATCAAAGCTCCAAGGTTCCCACCTGTGGAGACGCACTCTGACATCCACTGCAGCAACCTTCATGAGGTAAAAGCGGGATCGGAGGGCGGATCCAGTTTACAGCATGCCTGTCGATTCACGCCTGACGCGTTTCGTGCTCATTGCACTCTTCAGAGGTGCTACAGTCATTTTGGCATAGAGGCGACACCACCCACTTAAAAATATGAGCCCTCCAATGGGCGACTCAAATGAATCTGCGTTGGTTTGTGGGTCTTGTAGTGTGTGCCTCTGTTGTAGACGCACTGTGACATCCACTGCAGCAACCTTCATGAAGTATAAGCCGGATCGGCGGGTGGATCCAGTTTATAGCATGCCTGGCTTTTACCTCATGAAGGTTGCTGCAGTGGATGTCAGAGCGGAGGCCCATTGGTGAGCTTGAAACGTCTCAGACAGCGGTACACAACTGAGGCACACACTACAAGACCCACAAACCAACGTGGACTCATTTGAGTCGCCCATTGGAGGACTCATATTTTTAAGTGGGAGGTGTTGCTTCTATGCCAAAATGACTGTCGCGCCTCTGAAGAGTGCAATGAGCATGAAACGTATCAGGCGTGAATCGACAGGCATGCTGTAAACTGGATCCACCCGCCGATCCGGCTTTTACCTCATGAAGGTTGTTGCAGTGGATGTCAGAGTGCATCTCCACAGGTGGGAACCTTGGAGCTTTGATTTTTACGTGGCCTCCCAGCCGCGGGAGATGGACCACCCGGAAATTTGGGGTCACGGAGCTCCGAATCACAGAGTCTCAATGTGGAGGCATCCATGGAGGATTGACAAGCCGGATGTGCGAGTGGATGCCCATTGGTGAGCTTGAAACATCTACAGCGGCACAAAACGGAAGCACACACTACAAGACCCACAAACCAACGCGGACACATTCAAGTCGCCTTGGAGGGCTCATATTTTTAAGTGGGAGGTGTGGCCTCTATGCCAAAATGACTGTCGCGCCTCTGACGAGTGAAGGTTGCTGCAGTGGATGTCAGAGTGCGTCTCCACAAGTGGGGACCTTGGAGCATATATATATTTATATATATTTATATATATACATATATTTCACAAACCAGTTCGAAATACTTGAAACAGGCACTGACTCCGTGGGTTTGTTCGTCAAAGAAAATCTTTTATTCCTCAGAAGATGGCTAGACGCGTTTCGGCGGTCTTGCCGCCTTGGTCGCTACAACAGGTACGCTGCCATATTGGTTAATACACCTAAATCAATTGTTGACACTGTCATGACAAATAATTGCTCCTCATAGACATAAACAAAATCCTGTTACACAAAGTATATACGAATGTCTCGATAAACGTATCGCAGTGTCATGTACTAACATTTGAACAAAAAAAGAAAAGAAAGTAAAAAGATAAAAACCTTGCAGTATATATGCCACAATCATGAAGAGCGTAATTTACTTCAACACCGATTACTATAATTATTTCCTCAGGTGACCGACTGAATGTACTTGCAGAACTATTTACGTAAATACCCCAGTGGGTGTAGATAAATGTCTGCTCAATTTTTGATTAAATTAACCTGAACAGCTGGTCATATGATTATTTCGATGAGAAATGAAATGAAAGTAAAGAATTATTAAACCAAAGTATATGGTGAACGTAACCTGTTCTATCCGGAAAGGGTGAACAAACCCGTTAGAGAGAATTCGCTAGTCATTGCAAATGTACGCTTAGGGCTTCATCTGTATTCATTCCGCTTGGAATTTTGCTGTCCAGTAAGATTATGTATCTAGATTCTAGTTTTCTCAGAGAGAGTTGCCTATTTCCCCCCCTGTTGTTTTTGGGGACACTGTCTATGGCAAAAAAAAAAAGATCTTCAATTCTACCACTGTGGAATGTGTTTATATGTCTCGCAACAGGGTATGTAGGATCATCATTGCTGATGGCACGTAGGGGTTGCAGGATCCGTACATGTACAGGGTGTATGGTGCTACCTACGTACAGTTTGTTACAAGTACAATGCAAAACATAGACCGCAAAATCGGTTTTGCAAGAGTAATTGCTACGGATTTCGAAAGGGGTATTTCTGAAAGGTAATGTCAGGCTGCGGACATTTGTACTGTATTTGCATGCCTTGCATTTGGAACATTTAAAAAATCCCTTTTGCGGTTTGAGCCACTCGGTTCTTACATTGAGTGTTGGTGTATTACATACTAATTCTTGGCGCATAGATTTGGCACGTCTGTATGTAATTAGAGGGGGTTTCTTGCAAATTTCCCCTATTACCGGGTCACTGCGTACCAGAGGCCAGTGCCTCCTTAATATTTTGCGTAAGTTGTTGTGGTAGATGTTATATCTTGTGATAAGTCTTGGTGGTGTGTTCATCTCATCGCTTGTAGTCAGATGTTTGGTGTTAGTTTCAGTGTGTAACAGATCTACTCTTTTGATCCCTGCACATTTACTTTCTGCCCTCTTCAAAATGTGTTTGCTATAGCCTCTGCCTGTTAGTCGTTGGAAGAGACCATTTTTTGCCTCATTGTAACTAGAAACAGTGCTGCAATTGCGCTTCTTCCTTAAACATTCTCCATATGGTATGCTATTTATTAGTTTGTTCGGGTGGAAGCTAGTCGCGTGTAGGATGGAATTGCCAGATGTCATTTTTCTGAATGTCCTGGTTACTATGATTCCATTCTCTATGTACAATTCTATGTCTAAAAATTGAATTGCCTCTCTGCTAGTTGTACATGTAAATTTAAGGTTCAAGTTGTTCTTATTGATACCTTTCACAAATTTTGTGGCAGTTTCCTCGGTGCCTTGCCATATAATGAAAACATCATCTATGTATCTCACATACATTTTTACATTTTCAGACATTACCTGTGCATAATCAGCCATGAGTACTTGCTCCTCCCACCAGCCCATATGCAAATTAGCATAGCTGGGGGCGAAGCAAGTACCCATGGCCGTACCTTGAATTTGTTTGTAACAAAGTTTATCAAAGAGAAAAATGTTGTTGTTCAAACACCATTCGGCCATATCCATCAACATAACTGTATGTTGATAAAATTCTATGGCTCTTTTTTCTGAATAAAATTTCATAGCGTTCAAACCATCTGTATGACTGATACTGGTGTACAAACTTTGTACATCTAATGTCATGAAAAGATAACTCTCATTCCATGCAAAATTAATGGTTTTCTTCAAAAAGTCTCCAGTATCTTTAATGTATGCTGGTAGATCCCGGACAAATGGTTGAAGAAAATGATCAATGTAGCGGCTAGTGTTTTCAAAAACCCCCTGATTGCTGAAATGATAGGTCTTCCGGGGGGGCATGTACGGTTTTTATGAATTTTTGGAATGAGGTATAGATGAGGTGTAACTGGGTAGTCATTTTTCAAAAAATCCATCTCATTCTTGGTTAGTAATCCTGTCCTTTTCCATTCATATAGTGCCGCATGAAATCGTTCTTTTACCCCCATGCAGTGGATGTCAGAGTGCGTCTCCAAAGGTGGCAACCTTGGAGCTTTGATTTTTACGTGGCCTCCCAGCCGCAGGAGATGGACCACCCGGAAATTTGGGGTCACGGAGCTCCGAATCACAGAGTCTCAATGTGGAGGCATCCATGGAGGATTGACAAGCCGGATGTGCGAGTGGAGGCCCATTGGTGAGCTTGAAACATCTACAGCGGCACAAAACGGAGGCACACACTACAAGACCCACAAACCAACGCGGACTCATTCAAGTCGCCTTGGAGGGCTCATATTTTTAAGTGGGAGGTGTGGCCACTATGCCAAAAGGACTGTTGCGCCTCTGAAGAGTGCAATGAGCATGAAACGCATCAGGCGTGAATCGACAGTCATGCTGTAAACTGGATCCGCCCGCTGATCCGGCTTTTACCTCATGAAGGTTGCTGCAGTGGATGTCAGAGTGCGTCTCCACAAGTGGGGACCTTGGAGCATATATATATTTATATATATTTATCCATATATATATACATATATATATATATATATTCACTGAAAAAAACCATAGGTTTCACACATGTTATAGTTAGCTGGACATTTCACTCGTACAAAACCATTGAAATTCCCCCGTTATAGTTAGTTCAGCTAACTATAACTCGCGGGACCGCAATCCACTGCTGATGACGTCACATATTACATCACTCATGACATGGTCAGTGACATCACTAATGTCACTGACCATGTCATGAATGATGTAATATGTGACGTCATCAGCAGTGGATTGCGGTCGCGCGAGTTATAGTTAGCTGAACTAACTATAACGGGGGAATTTCAATGGTTTTGTACGAGTGAAATGTCCAGCTAACTATAACATGTGTGAAACCTATGGTTTTTTCAGTGAATTTACAAGGTTTTTTAAATGCTAATTCCTAACTATAACGTGTGTGAAACCTATGGTTTTTTCAGAGAATTTGCAAGGTTTTTTAAATGCTAATTCCTAACTATAACGTGTGTGAAACCTATGGTTTTTTTCAGTGAATTTGCAAGGTTTTTTAAATGCTAATTCCTAACTATAACGTGTGTGAAACCTATGGTTTTTTAAGTGAATTTGCAAGGTTTTTTAAATGCTAATTTCTAACTATAACGTGTGTGAAACCTATGTTTTTTTTAGTTAATTTGTAAGGTTTTTTAAATGCTAATTTATGTATGTATTATTATATTTTTTATATATTTATTTTACAATAAACTACCTATGTATATAGTTATAGATTGACTGTATCCTTTAATGTGGAATGGCTCAGCTCTTTTTTTTTTTAATTTGGATAAAGTTGAACAGCATAGTTAATATCTTCTATAAACTTATATACAGTTTAAAATGTTTGTTTTTTTTAAGGGTTTTTCACGGTGCGCGCACCTAGCGCGCACCGGCAATTTTTTTTATTAAACAAAACGTTTTTTTTTTTATTTACAAGGTCCTTTAGGGACCCCCTGAGAAGGTCTAGGGGGTCAGGGAGTGTCTTCCATGCCTCCTTTTCATGTTTTAGAAATCGGGTTAAAAGTAATTCATTTCTGATGCGTGCGTCCACTGTGCGCGTATGCGTGCGAGCACCGTGCGAGCACCGGCAGTTTTTTTGGATTTACAAGGTCCTTTAGGGACCCCCTGAGAAGGTCTAGGGGGTCAGGGAGTGTTTTCCCTGCCTCCTTTTCATGTTTTAGAAATCGAGTTAAAAGTAATTCATTTCTGATCCGTGCGTGTACCATGCGCGCATGCGTGCGAGCACCGTGCGCGCACGGCAAGTCATGTGATTACGAAACAACACTTTTCATTGGTTCATAGTAGTTTCTGTTCCAGAATCTTCAAACACCACACCCACTCCCCTCACTATTTCTTCCTATTTCCTGGGACAAGGAGCTGAACAGCTACTCTAGTAAAATTTTACTTGAAAATGGCAGAACAGCAGTCTACTTCAGGGAGTGAGGAGGAGACCTTTGTGGTACCACCAAGGAAGACCAAACAAAAAGACTCTTTCATCTGGAAATTCTTCACCTTTCCAGAGGACCAAAAGAAGGTCATTGCCCCGAAGGTGACATGCACTATTTGTGGAAGTGTGTTATCCAGAGGAGATCCCACCAAGAAATACTCGTTTAGTATTTATTCAATGTTGAGACACTTCAAGACAGTGCATCCTGTACCTTATGCTCGAGAGTCAACTTGAGCCGTAAGAGACAACCCTCCACCTGCTCAGCCGAGCACATCATCTGCGGCCGCAGATTCTCCGTGTACCAGGTCACTTGACATCCGCCCACTTTTCCAGAAGGTGCACATACATTGTAATGTGTGCAATGCTGTTCTTTGCTACGGTGAGAGCAGTATTAACTTGATCGAAAACAAAATACAGCAGCACACATGCTCCAGCCCATAATTTTTTTCATTTATTGTTTTTGTTCCTGTTGAACAGTTTTTCATTACCAGTTTTTTTTTGGTGCTTTAAAAAAATCAAAAATAATACAAAATTGTTAAAAAACTAAAAAAAAATACAAAACAAAAAAGACAAAAAAAACAGTTATTTTCAGAACTCACTTCACTTCTCCAAGAAGAGCTATATTCCTAATATACTGTGTTGTAATTTTATTGAATGAATGTGTAGTGTATACATGAATGATTGAAATGATTGAAATGACTGAGTGAAGAGGAGGAAAGGACAGACAGAATGAGTGAGAAAAGGAAAGTATGATCAGTCATGAAAGGGAAGTGAAAGACTGACTGCAACAAAAGGACTAAGGGTAGAGGATAGAGGTAACAAGAGTGAATGAGTAAGGGTATGGCAGTGAGTAATGGAGAGTGATGGAGAGGGAGTGAGAAAAGGGGAGTAAGGTACGGAGATAGGAATAGGGAGTAACAGATGAAGCGCATGAAGTACAGCAGGGTAAAGGGATTGAAAGTAAGAGAAGTGGAGTGATGGTGAGATAAGGGGTATGAGGATTAGAAAAGGGGGTAAGGGAAAGTGAGAGATGGGGAGTGAGGGGATGGACCGATTTAGGAAACTGGAGTGAGAGAAAGGGAGTCAGGATTTCAATGAGCAAAGGAGAGTGAGGGAGAGTGAAGGAAATAATGTGAAAAGATGAAGGGGTGTGAGATACAGACAGGAGGAAGTGAAGTAGGAGAATAGGAGTGACTATGAGTAAAGGATAGTGACAGTTAGGAAAGGTGAGGGAAGGAGAATGACAGAGAAGGTTAAAAAATTAACATTGTTGGAAAATGAGTGATGGAGAGAGGAGGAGTGGTAGAAACAGAGATGTTAAGGAAACTAAGGGTAAGACAGACAAAGGGAGAGAGACAGAAACAGAGACAGAGAGCAAGGGACTGAGAAGGAGTAAGGCAGTTAGAATGACTGAGACTTATGGAGACAGGGAGAGAAACATGGTTGAAAAAATAGTGATGGAGGCAGTAAACCTAGGGGAGTAGTAGAGAAGGAGTGAGGGAGTTACGAAAGAGCAGTAAAGGAAGAAGAGATAGGGAAGGGGAATCAGAAAAGCAGAGTGAGGAGAAGTGAAGAAAAGGGAGCATGAAAGTGAAGGGGTGAGAAATACAGATATTTTAAACTTACCTGACCAACAAAATAACATAATTAGAAATAAATGGTTTTTTTAAATTACAAGAAAAATGGATTCAATTTCCTAAATTTTCTTTCTAGATCTGAAAAAAAGAAAAAAAGTAGTAATATTTAACAATACATTTTAGAATACAGTACACATATTTTCATATTTAACAAAGTAATTGTTTGCCCTTTTTTTGCTGTTTTCAGAATATATTGAATTTCACTGAAAATAGTGATATCAATTGTATTCATCACTTAACAGCGGGCAAAAAGAATAAACAATCTGAAATTATCTGGGGTCCGGTGTAAGTGAAAGTTTTTCACTTACACCGGACCCCAGATAATTCACGGAGTACTCTCCGCTTTTCAGATCTTTTATTGCCGTATGAAAATAAATTTTGATTGGACCACACCGTCGGAGTCAGACCTAAGGCTTCTGACACTGTACTGTTACGTTTTAAATACTGATTGATCTTCCCATCGTACTCGTCATGCCTATTATTGAACTAAATGACATACGAACCGAGTTTTAATTATTCATGCTCTGAGGAAGTCGTGGGGGTCATTTGCCCCAAGACGAAACACGTGTTGGCTGCATATATCCTTGGTTGATTTTGTAGAACATGTGACCAGGACCACTGAAACAATAAAGAAGATAAATCCTCACACATACGGATTGGATCTTGTTCTTAAGACAATTGCCATTTGATATTGGACAGTGTTTTCTTCCTTGCTCGGGAATAAATCGTTATGTACCTGTTTATCGTCGATTACCTTGTGTAATGGAGGATTTTGGGATTTGAAGTGGCTGCTTCCCATTGTTCCCTTGAGCATTCTTTGCATTGTTATTTACTTGCTGTATACTTTTCATTGATTCTGCGCAAATTACAACCTAGCCACAGTTCGAGAATTTAGTAACCTCTTCAACATTGTCCTTTTTCTTTTTGCTTGCAATCACATCACTCTCTTTTTGTTTTCTCTTCTGTACATCCTCATTACAGATATTCTCAATTCTCCTTTTCCGACAAACAACACCTTTTTCAAACACAGGATACTGACCTAAATGAGGAGCATAGCTTCTTCTTAATCTATTATACTCATTTACACAATTTGCATCAGCACTAACTTTTGAGTCATCAAAGTCTATCATGAATAAACCAGATCATTTTTTCACTCGTGACAAAGCAATATATGCCATTCCTTCATTCAACACACTAGATCCAATGTTTGCAAAAGCACTATCTACAGTTAATCCTTGAGATTTGTGAATAGTTACAGCATATGCTAGAGAAAACGGAAACTGCTTCCTATGTACATATAAGTCTTTCACAAGCAAAAAACGAACTGAACAACGACTAATGTCTTTAACCTTTTCAATCTGATCAAATTTTATTTTTAAAAATTCAATTCCAGCTTTTTTCTGGTAATTAACAAAACCCACAACTTTACCCATAGCTCCATTCACTAAACCTTTTTCTACATTCAAATTACGTCTTAACGTTACTCGACAGTTCATACATAGATAAAGATTCTTTTCTAAACCAGCTATTTTCGATATGTTTTTCTCTAGGGAATCCAATTTAGTTTTCAATTTGCCTGTTAATATAATAGTTATTCCTTCATGCTGTATTTTATCCACGGCTTCCATTTTCATAATCTCTTCATTTTCCAATTTCAAAAGTTCTTCATTAAATATGGAGCATTCATGTAGTGTTGGCATTAAGCAGATTACAGTATTTTTTTCTGCAATTTTCTTGTATATTTTCTCTGGAACTATTTGTTCTGTTGGATACAAATTGCATAGCAATCGACTCTGTAAAGCTTTTCTGCCATGTTCTGTGAGTAGTCCAATTCTGATATCTTTGAGAATACTTGCATAATCATCACCATTTGCTTGCCGCATATTGGTAATGAGTTCTTTGTACTCAAAGTATGACCAAATATTCACATTACCTATACTTCCAAATGACTTTTTCGTGTCTTCATGTGCGAGAGTATTAAATACTGGTTGTCCTTTAACTGGAGTGAGCTGCAGTAGATCCCCAAAAACTATAACATGTTTTCCTCCAAAAAACACGTCATAGTCTGTCTTTAGAATTTGCTGCATTCTTAAATGCACAAAGGCAAGCATTAAGTTTGATACCATGCTTACCTCATCAATAATGAGAACTTTCATTTTCTTCAACACTCTTGAAACTTCAAAACATGCTTCTCCTGTTAGCTTGTGGTATTCTATTTTGTTCTCATGCTCTACTGGTAACATTAGCAAACGATGTAAGGTAATTCCTTTTATGTTATATGCTGCTAACCCAGTTGGAGCAGTAACAACACAAGACAAAGTTGAATCAGTTTTTTTCTGTAGGTAGCTTCTAATTACTTTAATTAAGAAACTTTTTCCAGTTCCAGCTTGTCTACTCACATACATTCTGATTGCTTCAAATGATGTGCATGAGCACTCTTTATTTTCATGTAGTAATCCATGATCAATTTGTTTTGTGACTTCTTCATAAATTTGTTGTTGTTCATCATTCAGTTGTTGTTCCAAATTTGGTAAGTCTATTAAATCTTCCTGAGCTTGATTCATAGCTGTTTCCACTTCAGTCATGGCTATTGCAGCTTCATTTTCTATAATTGGTTGTCCTAGGGGATCTTGACTGAGCGTACCAGAACTTTGACTGTCTTGAGAACTGTCTCTACCTACTTCAGCTGCAATTGTAGCTTCCTGTTCAATTTCTTCATTTAACATTTGTACATAATTTGTGAAAGTACTGCATTCTATGCTATCTTTACATGCATTAAAGGAATCTTCATAGCTCTGAAAATCTCCAAGTAATTCATCCTCTGAATGCCATGGTTTAAACAGCTGTAAACGTGCTAAGTAGTAAAATTCCTTTTTGTCAGTAGTGTCGCAACTCAGCTTCCTGTGATTAATCAAACTTCCTTTTGTTTGTTTCACCAAACATCCTTCCTCACCAATGACTATATATTTTCCATTGTTGATGTCTTCTGTGGCATTCCGTGTAAAAATGTAGTTCTGCAGCACTTCATAGAGACACATGTTCTCAAGATGATGACTTCTGTTTGGGTAATATGTGTCCAACATATTTGTTTTCAAAATGTCTGTACTTTCTGGTTCGTTCTCTGCTAAATATTCAATTTCTCGAATAGATTTCAGTACCCGATTTCGCATTCCTGCAAGGCTTAAACTTACCCAAATTATTCTTCTGGATTTGGATTACAGACTTGCAGATGATAACCTATCTGAGCATTCGTATGACCCAATTTCTCGATGCGATAACATCTTTAAACTGAAACTGTATCGCTTTTTACTGACAGTCTTCTCGTGAGAAATCTCTTCCCACATTTCTTTCAATTCCGTTTTCTCAGATTTAGTGATGTAAGATGTGACATACCGAGCAACAGCAATAGAATTGTCAGCTACATACTGAATATCCATGTTAGCATTCCACATGGATAAAATGACTGGGTTGTAGTCATTTACATATTTTGACTCTTCTTTTCTTCTTAGGTTGTAGGTATTTTTCGGAGATTTTCTTGTAATGTTATGTCGCACAGCTGACATAAAACTGTTTACTCTTCCTTTTGAAAGAACAGGTCGTGGAAATCCAAATTGACATTTTGTGTAGAATTTATCTTTACTCTTGTACTTTCGTCGACAGTATTTTCCACACCGATGACTTTGGAAACTTAAAACTTGCTCTTTTAAGTTTTTTTCTTCTGTGCTTTTAGGTATAGCACATGTTGCATATTCTTCAATGAAAGATAAAACTGCATCATCAGAATCTGTTCCAAATTTTGGGGCATCCTTGATCCACAACAGCATATGAATATGAGGAGCACCTCTTGCTTGGTACTCTTTTCTCCAAAAGAAATCCACAACTTCTCCAAGAGGTGGATTTTTTTATTGCAGATGAAGGACATCATGGCCTCAAATCTATGATTGAAATATCTGCAAACATTAACCGTATCCAAAGAGCACAATTCTCCTGCTGTCTTGTATTGGATGTTTTCAATATTTGAATTTGCCTCTCAAAGAAAATCCAGTAAATCATCCCAAGCGTACTCAGCACAGCTTAGGGTAAGGAACCATGTAGGAGTTCCTAAATTCCGTAACATACATTTCAATTCTCCATGGCATCGGTACCAATATTCATTAGTTCCACGCTGACAAGCCATCGGATTAATCAATTGAGATTCCAAATGATCATCTCGCTGTTGCACTTTGTTCATAAAATCCTTTGCAGACACATTATGTAGATGTACTCCAGTTTTTAAAATGTGATTTACTGCATAAGATAGTGCAGACAAGTCACTTTCAAATAAAAGATGGAACATATAGGAATGCCTTGATGAAATCTTGGATCTTCTGCATATAATCTTGTAGTTCGATACTCAGAAGCAGGAATCTGTACTGGACGTTCATTATATCGTCCACCTTTTCCTGTAGGAAACATCTGGGGAAAACAACGAGCTTCCAAGCTCTCCTCCCATACACTCACGGGAGTTCCTTTTGCTTTTTCATCTGAAATAGATCAATAGTGTTTCCCATAACTTCTTTAGAATGAAGAGGATGTATGCTGAAATGTTCATAAATTTCTTCTTCTTTTGACTTATCCACTTTTTCAATTTGCCCAGTTGGTATTCCTGTGTCTGCTAGTAAAACTTCTTCATCTTCATCCATATAAATTGATTCATAGTACTTATTATTTCTTTTCAAATATAAATTTGCTCTTTGTACTTTTCGTACATCTACTAGCTCCTGCCAAATGTTCTTATTCTTTGTAGGTACACCATTAACCAGAATACCTAATGGTTCAGTTTCCAAACTATCTGCATCAATTGTTTCAATATTTTTTTTCAAATCTAATGGCAAATAGACAACTCTTCCTTTTAAACCTCTTTGTAAAGAGGTAGTTTACATGTTTTGGGCTCCATATGAACTATAGTCTGAAACGGATGGACACATTGAATGAGTATAGACTCATATGTATTTAAATCACTAAGTTCTGCAGGAATATCAACCAATTCTAAATTATTATGTACAGCTCTAGCTGGCATTTTATTTTCTTCTAACTTGTTATAACAGTATTTACAAATACGCTGATCTTCACCCAAATCAAAACAATTTTCCAGAAACAAATATGTAGCAAAATCCTTCCACTCATAATTATTTTCTTTTTCACTTTGTTTATAGAGATCAACATTCCTTGTTTGAGTTTTATAATGGCTTCTCCAGCAACAAATACAAGTAATATTTGGTCTTTCATTAGAGATGATAGTAAAATTTTGTCATTTGATCTTCAAAATTTTTACTAACAGTGGGTTCTACATTCTCTTCCACATTTTCTTCAATAACTGTGTAATTTTCTGCACTTTCTTGTTCTGGACCAAAGTAACAAAACTGAATATCATCAGTAACCTTCTCTACATCTGATACAGATCCACGCAACAGAGCACTATTCAACTCATTTAACTTTAGTGCTGGACTTTTAGCAAAATACAATCTTCTCACAAACTTTCTCATTTCAGTATGATGTACTGCCAGTATCCTAAAATGGTGAAAAACACTTTGACAAACTTTCCTAGAAAGACAAGCCAGAGAATGTCCTTGCAAACCAGTAATCTTTCTCACTCTGCATTGATCTAGTCTTTGAAGCACCTTAATCTTCTGTTTAACACTTTTTTACTATATTCTCTTAGAAAGTCACGTAATTTATCAATAGATTCTTGTCGTACAGTACAAATACTACTACAATTCCAAGTGTACACTGGGGCTTTAGGACGTTTCCCCATAACCTCATCAGCTAACACTTCTTCCTCATTTCTTGGAACCATTTTCTCCTTTTCCATTACACAACCATCTTTAACTTCATAACTTCGATCACTGGTGTCAACTGCATGCAGCAAACTATTAATTTGAAGATAACTCTCTTCATTAAAAAATGGTTCAATACTTGAACTATGCTTCCATTCTTCTAAGAACACATTACAAATGTTATTTTTTTTCACTACTCTTTTCCTTTTGCTTTTTGACTTCATTACATTGACTATTTTATCTAATGTACGGATCCTGTTCAAAACTAAAATGAATAGTTTTCTTTTTAATTCCAAAGCCTTTGCAACAATTGATTCAAAATGTTTCTTTTTCTTATAAAATATTGCTTTCTTCCTATATTTTTTCACATCCTTTAGCAAATTGAACACCACTCTTCTCTGAAACATTTTTTTACGAATGTTTTGAAATTCTGTTTTTCTTTTTAACCCCTTCTGTGCCCATGACGAGCTGGACTCATCATGAAGCACAGTCGCGCTGTGCCCATGACGAGTCCAGCTGGTCATGGCACCCACCCACGGGGGAAGCGCTGGCGCTCCCCCCGTGAGTGGTCGATCTGTTTTTTTTTTACTGGGAAGGCAGGGGAAGACCTTCTCCTGCCTCCCCCCGCCCCGTGTCATCAATGATGTCAGCGCGCGAGCCGCGCTGACGTCATTGGAGGTTTCGCCTTTGCTCTCCGAGGCGCAGGAAGCCATTTGCTTCCTGCGTGTCGGAGAGTAAAGGTGAGTTTTGGGGCTGGGGAGGGGGGATTTTTGCATCGGTGGGTTTGTATTAGGGTGGGGGCACTATGGAAGGCCCAGGCATGCCAGAGGCTCGGCTTCGTTCATGTGTGCCTGTTGTTGCTTCCCTGTGAAATGGATTCAAATTTGAAAAACGCTCGTCTTTCTAGTTGCTTCCCTGTGAAATGGATCCAAAAATGCAGAGAAATGCCCTTCTTTTTAATTTTTCAAATCCAAAGTGCAGCAGCATTTAGAGAAATAGAATTTCTTATATGAGAATTAAATACCTAACTAATAGCAAGACAGAGGGGTTGCAAAGTGGCCAGATTGGTTTTTTTTACATCCAAATACACCAGCATCACTTTACAGATTTTGCCAGTGAAGTGCTACTTTCATTTTCTCGTCTTTCTTTGAAGAGCATTGTTTTTTCCAGGTTGGGAGAGTGTACCATTCCTGGAGGTACTGCAATACCTGGTTGATGGGTGGATTGGAAAACACAATGTGTACCATGGCTCTGTGTTTATGGATGTGGTCTTTTTATACCATACTGCTTACGTTTTGTAAGGATGTAAGCAATGGACAGTGAAACGGTTCCCTTCAGGGCCCTCTAGTCATGTCCATAACTTTTCAGGTGAAACCACTCGCTGATTTCTGAATAGTTAGTGAGAGATCGTTTAGGTAACCATGTTGTTTCTGCTTACATTTCACATGCTTTGCATTCCCTATGAGTGGTTGCTTTTTTTTTTTTTTTTTTAGGCAGCCTATTACTCTTATCAAGTGCATAATTTGAATTGAGCCACATCCAAGTGTTTATAGCGGGCACAGTTAGGTTATAGCTGAAGGCAGTGCGAGTTTCTCTCAGTGGGCAAGTATGGTGTTCAGTGGGGATGTGGCACTATGGCCAGAGCTGTGGAATTTGGAACTGGGGAACCGGGTTCCGCATTCATGACCAGTCCACCACACCACTGTACTGAGGTAGCACATTCCCATGCTAGACCGTAGAAGGCCCTACTAGACCTTAGAAGGCTTGATGTCTTAGCACAAGCAGGTGTACCCTAGTGGTGTCAATTGTGGGTTAACCTTGAAGGCCTGTCCACCACAATCCATACTGAAGTTCATCTCCAGTCTTGTGGGCAGGCCTACGAAGCAGCACACCCTAGAGCAACAGTCATCCAGTCGCTATGACTGTCACTGAGGTCACATGAACCTTGAGCAGGTTAGGGCGATGCGAACAGTGTGACCTCACTGGGTACCTATTTCGGGTGGGTGTTTGCATTGTGCTGAGGGGATTACCAGGTAATTATTCACGCAGCTCTCTGATGGATGTCACATGAGGTAAAATACTGCAATAAATGGCAGACACTCTGAAAACAAGAGCAAACGTTATGTTACATGAGGCAATGGTGGTAATTGTGCATGTATCAAAAGCAAACAAAATACAAGAGGTAGCAAACAATACATTACAAGAGGAAAAGTGACATGTGTGCAAGTTACAAAAGAGTACAAAGTACAAGTAGAGGTATAAAAGTGCAATAAATGGCAGACACTCAAAACACAGGAACACACTGGGAAGGCACTTCTACTCTACGGGCATGGATAACAGAATTTCCTATAATGTAAAGACTTCCTTCAGACAATAGAGAGGGTGTGAATAAAGTTTGGAAGTGTCTTTGCAGGAGGAGAACTTTGAGGTCAGTTTTGAAGGACTGGGAAGAGGGAGGGGGTGATCCGGAGCTGAGGCTGAGTTCCAGATTCTCGCTGCGTTGCTTGTAAAGGATTGGGCCATCGATCTTTCCTTCTTGAAAGTGGGAGGTTCAAGTAATACATTTTGCGCAGTACGTGATGGTCTAGAGCATTATCTGCATATGTGACAATAAAGTTTTTTTCTCCTATTTATTCTAGTCTAAAGCTTTTGATTCCTGATTCCAGTTTCAACAGTGGTTGTTCTGCAGTTTTGTGTAGTTGCATTGTTTTGGTACGAATTTTTTTTTTGTTGTATTTACTCCAAATGAGTAATATTGTAATGTCTGAATGATTTTTTTGTAAGTGATGTAATAATGGCGGCATATTTAGTTAGTGGTTTGAGCATGAAATTCTTTGCAATGTGTTTTGCATAGTCTTATGTGTAATTGCTTTTCTCTTTCTTTTTTAGTGGGATACTGTTGATCCATACTGTGTCTGTACAGAGTAGGTGATGGTGAGTAGTTTAGCTGCCTCTGGCAAGTGAGTGGTATTGTTTTGGAGTATATATGAGTTTTTGATAAAGGTGCTTTTTGTTTATTACTTATTTTACAAAGTGTTTGTTGTTGTTGACTTGTTTGACAAGTTACCTTTATTAGTAAGCAATATGGATGGCTAGCCGTAGAATGACTGCTCAACAGGTGGTTGGTATGCTTCTTGAATCTTCCTCTGAGCATGATTATGAGACTGACAGTGCGTCTGAGGGAGAGGAGGGAGGGGAAGATTCTGGCAGTGAGTTTTCTCTCAACATGGAATCATCAGATGATGAAGGTACTCTCAGTGCAGATGAAGGTACTCTTGGTGTGGATGAAGCAACTCTCAGTGCGGATGAAGTGCCTGTCTTAGAGGAGGAAACTGCTGTGCCGATGGTGCAAGAGGCATCTGGATTACAGTCTGAGGCTGCTAGGCTTCCTACTGAAAGTGCTGGACTCTGGGTTGATCCAAACATGGTGCAGCCAGTGTAGCCTGCCTTTAGCGGTGATGCAGGGTGTACAGTGGATTGTGAACACTTTTTGCCTATACAGTTTTTTCAGTTGTTTATGGATGATGTATTTTTTGGGTGAGATTGTTGAGCAGACGAATTTGTATGCTGAACAGTTTTTGAGGGACAACAGCGACAAACTTAGGCCCCAGTCTAGAGCTACCCGGTGGACTCCCACATATCTGGAAGAGATTAAGAAGTTTTTGGGTTTGTCTTTATTGATGGGTGTGGTAAGGAAGCCAACCTTGGCTTCATATTGGTCTACTAGCCCCTTGTTGGCAACTGCCATATTTCCTGCAGTTATGACTCGTAATCGGTATTTACTTTTGCTACGTATGCTGCAATTTGTTGATAATTCTATGGCGTTGCCACGAGATCATCCTGACTGTGACCGTCTTTTTAAGATTCTGCCTGTTCTTGATCACTTTGTAGATCGATTTTCTGAGATCTATACTCCAGGGAAAGAAATATCTATTGATGAGTCTTTGGTCTTGTTCAAGGGCCGTTTGGTTTTTAGGCAGTACATCCCTAGCAAGAGGGCACGCTATGGAATTAAGCTGTATATGTTGTCTGAGAGAAGGACAGGATATGTTTTTAATTTTCGTGTGTACACTGGTAGAGATTCTACTATTGACCCCCCAGGTTGTCCGTCCACTTTTGGAGTTTCAGAGAAAATTGTGTGGGATCTTGCTAGAAGACTGTTTAACAGAGGCCACCATTTGTACCTTGATAACTTCTATACTGCTACGCAATTATTTAAGGAATTGTATAAAGTGGACACTTTTGCATGTGGCACAATCCACTCTAACCGTAAAGGTTATCCGAAAGAGCTTGTTTGCAAAAAACTTCAGAGGGGGCAGTGCAGTTCCTTGCGTATTGATGAACTACTAGCTGTAAAATTTGTGGACAGGAGGGATGTGTACATGCTGACTACCATCCATGATGAGAGTACTTCACCTGTGGCTGTTTGGGGTCAGGTTGCTGAAGTGCGCAAACCTGTGTGCATTCTAGACTACAATAAGCACATGGGTGGTGTTGACAGAGTAGATCAGAGGTTGGAACCTTACTCTGCTATTCGGAAGGCTTATGTTTGGTATAAGAGGTTGGCCATCCATTTCTTCGAATTAGCAAATTTCAATGCTTTTATTGTGTTCAAGGAGTGTTCTCCTGCGTCAAACTTGACATTTCTTCAGTTTCAGCACTCTGTGATAGCTAGCCTTTTTGTTGTGGAACATGCAAGTGTTCCTAGATTTGGAGTGGTGGAGGATGTGGTTCGATTGAAAGATCGCCACTTTCCTGATTTCATCCCTCCCACACCGACAAAAGATTTTCCCACTAGGAGATGCAGAGTCTGTTGGCGAAGAGGTACGCTGAAGGAGATTCGTATGTACTGCCCCGACTGTCCTTCTAAACCTGGGGTGTGTGTCCCTGCTTGTTTTAGAGCGTACCGAACGCAAAATAATTTTTGGGAGCATTCATGAGTGGTAAAGTGAACTGCCTGGTCTGTATTCTTTGAAAAATTTTATTCTGTTTCAAGGTTGGCGTTAGTGCAATGTATTTAGTTTCTGATTTTGTGTTTGTAGATTTGTATCGATTTGCGATTTGTTGGTGTTTTATTTTTGTCTAAAAAAAATCCTAAATGTGTTGGCGGTGTGTGTCGACTGACACTTGGTTGGCGGTGTGCGTGGAATGGTGCTTGGCTGGCGGTGTGTGAGTAGTGACTTGCTGCTGGTCACTACACACACTGCTAGCTGAGTGCCACTCCACGCAATCCATCAGCTTGTGTAGTTGCTGTGTCAGGAATGTGGGTGTGTGAAAGTGATGGGTCCTTGAATGGCGCTGTGTGCTGGTGTGAGTTTTGTTATGTGATGGGCCCGCGGCTGGCCATGTGAATGGTTTTGTATGTCTCACACGTATGAAAGGTGTATGAATGGCCTGTAAAGAGGTTGGTGCCTTGTCGTGGCTTTACAGCTCACGAGCTGTGAGTCAATGGTTCGGTTTCTCGCCCTTTCAATTATTAACAGTGCATTTCATTTTTGTGAAATCTCTTGTTAATAAAATTTAATATACTGAGCCATCACTCGCCCTCGTGCCAAATCCAACCAGTATGTGTGTGCGTTTGAGGAATAGATGGCTGTGCAGGAATCTTTGTCTTTTTAGTTTCTCTGCCAAGGTATATGTTCCATGTAAGAATAACCCACCAACTGTAGATATTGTCGTAAACCCACGGGAGTTCATGGTGATGTCTCTTTTGTGAATTCCAAAAAGTTATTTTATCCACAATGTCCTGCAAACCTCAAAATGTCTGTTACATTTTCCTTGCAATATTGTGCCGAAATTTTCACGCTGTAGAAACAATGTCAAAACGATCTGGTTTTGCAAGGGGGTCAACTGTCTTTTTGGCCTGTGCTTGGCGGCCATCTAGGGAAACCTACCAAACCCATACATTTCTGAAAACTAGACACCCGGGGGCTTCCAGGGAGGTATGGCTTGCGTGGATCCCCCAACGTTTCCTTACCCATATTCACCTGCAAACCTCCATTTTAGCTGAAAAAATCACTTTTGTCACACATTTTTGTGTGGGAAAGTTGTGGCATCACTGGGCTCACTCAAATTTCCCACCTCCCAGCGTGCCCCTGGGTCTCTCGGTAAAAATGGGGCCTCACTTGTGTGGGAGGCCTAAGTTCCCGCGACAGGCAAGGGCCCAAAACATAGTGAGGTGACTTCAATTTAGCCTATCTCAAATCCACCTGGTTTTGCAAGGGGGTCACCTGGGTTTTTGGCCCGGTGCTCTGCGGCCATCTAGGGAAACCTACCAAACCCATACATTTCTGAAAACTAGACACCCGGGGGCTTCCAGGGAGGTATGGCTTGCGTGGATCCCCCAACGCTTCCTTACCCATATTCACCTGCAAACCTCCATTTTAGCTGAAAAAATCACTTTTTTCACACATTTTTGTGTGGGAAAGTTGTGGCATCACCGGGCTCACTCAAATTTCCCACCTCCCAGCGTGCCCCTGGGTCTCTCGGTAAAAATGGGGCCTCACTTGTGTGGGAGGCCTAAGTTCCCGCGACAGGCAAGGGCCCAAAACGTAGTGAGGTGACTTCAATTTAGCCTATCTCAATACCACCTGGTTTTGCAAGGGGGGTCACCTGGGTTTTTGGCCCGGTGATCGGTGGCCATCTAGGGAAACCTACCAAACCCATACATTTCTGGAAACTAGACACCCGGGGGCTTCCAGGGAGGTATGGCTTGCGTGGATCCCCCAACGTTTCCTTACCCAGAATCCCCTGCAAACCTCAATTTTAGCTGAACAAAATCACTTTTTTCACACATTTTTGTGTGGGAAAGTTGTGGCATCACCGGGCTCACTCAAATTTCCCACCTCCTAGCGTTCCCCTGGGTCTCCCGGTAAAAATGGTGACTCACTTGTGTGGGAAAATGTGTTTTTTTTGACAATGTTTTAGGTTTGCAAGGGATTCTGGGTAACAGACCCTGGTGGGAGGCAGTCAAGTCACCCCATCCTGTATTCCCCTGGGTGTCTAGTTTTCAAAAATGTATAGGTTTGCTAGGTTTCCCAAGGTGCCCGCAGAGCTAGGGTTCAAAAACTACAGCTAGTCATTTTGCCAAAAAAGGGTCATTTTTCACTGCGAAATTGAGGTGTGACCACGATGCATTTTGCGACCGTTCCTGTCGCGGGCACTAGGCCAACCCACACAAGTGAGGCACCGTTTTTCTCGTAAGACTTTGGGGGACGTGGGGTGGGTGGAAATTTGTGGATCCACGCAGATTCCGGAACTTTCCACCACAGAAATGGGGGGAAAATGTGTTTTTTTTGACAATTTTTTAGGTTTGCAAGGGATTCTGGGTAACAGACCCTGGTGGGAGGCAGTCAACTCACCCCATCCTGGATTCCCCTGGGTGTCTAGTTTTCAAATATGTATAGGTTTGCTAGGCTTCCCAAGGTGCCCGCAGAGCTAGGGTTCAAAAACTACAGCTAGACATTTTGCCAAAAAAGGGTCATTTTTCACTGCGAAATTGAGGTGTGACCACGTTGCGTTTTGCGCCGTTTCCTGTCGCGGGCACTAGGCCGACCCACACAAGTGAAGTACCTTTTTTCTCGTAAGACTTTGGGGAACGCGGGGTGGGTGGAAATTTGTGGATCCACGCAGATTCCGGAACTTTCCACCACAGAAATGTGGGGAAAATGTGGTTTTTTTGACAGTTTTTTAGGTTTGCAAGGGATTCTGGGTAACAGACCCTGGTGGGAGGCAGTCAAGTCACCCCATCCTGGATTTCCCTGGGTGTCTAGTTTTTGAAAATGTATAGGTTTGCTAAGTTTCCCAAGGTGCCCGCAGAGCTAGGGTTAAAAAACTACAGCTAGTCATTTTGCCAAAAAAGGGTCATTTTTCACTGCGAAATTGAGGTGTGACCACGTTGCGTTTTGTGCCGTTTCCTGTTGCGGGCACTAGGCCGACCCACACAAGTGAGGTACCTTTTTTCTTGTAAGACTTTGGGGAACGCGGGGTGGGTGGAAATTTGTGGATCCACGCAGATTCCGGAACTTTCCACCACAGAAATGGGGGGGAAATGTGTTTTTTTTGACAATTTTTTAGGTTTGCAAGGGATTCTGGGTAACAGACCCTGGTGGGAGGCAGTCAACTCACCCCATCCTGGATTCCCCTGGGTGTCTAGTTTTCAAAGATGTATAGGTTTGCTAGGCTTCCCAAGGTGCCCGCAGAGCTAGGGTTCAAAAACTACAGCTAGACATTTTGCCAAAAGAGGGTCATTTTTCACTGCGAAATTGAGGTGTGACCACGTTGCGTTTTGCGCCGTTTCCTGTCGCGGGCACTAGGCCGACCCACACAAGTGAGGTACCTTTTTTCTCGTAAGACTTTGGGGAACGCGGGGTGGGTGGAAATTTGTGGATCCACGCAGATTCCGGAACTTTCCACCACAGAAATGTGGTGAAAATGTGGTTTTTTTGACAGTTTTTTAGGTTTGCAAGGGATTCTTGGTAACAGACCCTGGTGGGAGGCAGTCAAGTCACCCAATCCTGGATTCCCCTGGGTGTCTAGTTTTCGAAAATGTATAGGTTTGCGAAGTTTCCTAAGGTGCCCGCAGAGCTAGGGTTAAAAAACTACAGCTAGTTATTTTGCCAAAAAGGGTCATTTTTCACTGCGAAATTGAGGTGTGACCACGTTGCGTTTTACGCCGTTTCCTGTAACGGGCACTAGGCCGACCCACACAAGTGAGGTACCGTTTTTCTTGTAAGACTGTGGGGAACGCGGGGTGGGTGGAAGTTTGTGGATCCACGCAGATTCTGGAACTTTCCACCACAGAAATGTGGGGAAAATGTGTTTTTTTTTGACAATCTTTTAGGTTTGCAAGGGATTCTGGGTAACAGACCCTGGTGGGAGGCAGTCAAGTCACCCCATCCTGGATTCCCCTTCGTGTCTAGCTTTAAAAAATGTATAGGTTTGCTAGGTTTCCCAAGGTGCCTGCAGAGCTAGGGTTCAAAAACTACAGCTAGTCGTTTTGCCAAAAAAGGGTCATTTTTCACTGCGAAATTGAGGTGTGACCACGATGCGTTTTGCGCCGTTTCCTGTCGCGTGCACTAGGCCGACCCACACAAGTGAGTTACCGTTTTTCTCGTAAGACTTTGGGGAATGCGGGGTGGGTGGAAATTTGTGGATCCACACTGATTCCGGAACTTTTCACGACAGAAATGTGGGGAAAATGTGTTTTTTTTGACAATTTTTTAGGTTTCAAGGGATTCTGGGTAACAGACACTGGTGGGAGGCAGTTAAGTCACCCCATCCTGGATTCCCCTGGGTGTCTAGTTTTCAAAGATGTATAGGTTTGCTAGGCTTCCCAAGGTGCCCGCAGAGCTAGGGTTCAAAAACTACAGCTAGACATTTTGCCAAAAAAGGGTCATTTTTCACTGCGAAATTGAGGTGTGACCATGTTGCGTTTTGCGCCGTTTCCTGTCGCGTGCACTAGGCCGACCCACACAAGTGAGGTACCTTTTTTCTCGTAAGACTTTGGGGAACGCGGGGTGGGTGGAAATTTGTGGATCCACGCTGATTCCGGAACTTTTCACGACAGAAATGTGGGGAAAATGTGTTTTTTTTGACAATTGTTTAGGTTTAGAAGGGATTCTGGGTAACAGACCCTGGTGGGAGGCAGTCAAGTCACCCCATCCTGGATTCCCCTGGGTGTCTAGTTTTTAAAAATGTATAGGTTTGCTAGGTTTCCCAAGGTGCCTGCAGAGCTAGGGTTCAAAAACTACAGCTAGACATTTTGCCAAAAAAGGGTCATTTTTCACTGCGAAATTGAGGTGTGACCACGTTGCGTTTTGCGCCGTTTCCTGTCGCGTGCACTAGGCCGACCCACACAAGTGAGGTACCTTTTTTCTCGTAAGACTTTGGGGAACGCGGGGTGGGTGGAAATTTGTGGATCCACGCTGATTCCGGAACTTTTCACGACAGAAATGTGGGGAAAATGTGTTTTTTTTGACAATTTTTTAGGTTTAGAAGGGATTCTGGGTAACAGACCCTGGTGGGAGGCAGTCAAGTCACCCCATCCTGGATTCCCCTGGGTGTCTAGTTTTTAAAAATGTATAGGTTTGCTAGGTTTCCCAAGGTGCCTGCAGAGCTAGGGTTCAAAAACTACAGCTAGACATTTTGCCAAAAAAGGGTCATTTTTCACTGCGAAATTGAGGTGTGACCACGATGCGTTTTGCGACCGTTCCTGTCACGGGCACTAGGCCAACCCACACAAGTGAGGTACCGTTTATCTCGTAAGACTTTGGGGAACGCGGGGTGGGTGGAAATTTGTGGATCCACGCAGATTCCGGAACTTTCCACCACAGAAATGGGGGGAAAATGTGTTTTTTTGGACAATTTTTTAGGTTTGCAAGGGATTCTGGGTAACGACCCTGGTGGGAGGCAGTCAAGTCACCCCATCCTGGATTCCCCTGGGTGTCTAGTTTTCAAAAATGTACAGGTTTGCTAGGTTTCCCAAGGTGCCTGCAGAGCTAGGGTTCAAAAACTACAGCTAGACATTTTGCCAAAAAAGGGTCATTTTTCACTGCGAAATTGAGGTGTGACCACGATGCGTTTTGCGACCGTTCCTGTCGCGGGCACTAGGCCAACCCACACAAGTGTGGTACCGTTTTTCTCGTAAGACTTTGGGGAACGCGGGGTGGGTGGAAATTTATGGATCCACACTGATTCCGGAACTTTTCACGACAGAAATGTGGGGAAAATGTGTTTTTTTTGACAATTTTTTAGGTTTGCAAGGGATTCTGGGTAACAGACCCTGGTGGGAGGCAGTTAAGTCACCCCATCCTGGATTCCCCTGGGTGTCTAGTTTTCAAAAATGTACAGGTTTGCTAGGTTTCCCAAGGTGCCTGCAGAGCTAGGGTTCAAAAACTACAGCTAGACATTTTGCCAAAAAAGGGTCATTTTTCACTGCAAAATTGAGGTGTGACCACGATGCGTTTTGCGACCGTTCCTGTCGCGGGCACTAGGCCAACCCACACAAGTGAGGTACCGTTTTTCTCGTAAGACTTTGGGGAATGCGGGGTGGGTGGAAATTTGTGGATCCACACTGATTCCGGAACTTTTCACAACAGAAATGTGGGGAAAATGTGTTTTTTTTGACAATTTTTTAGGTTTGCAAGGGATTCTGGGTAACAGACCCTGGTGGGAGGCAGTTAAGTCACCCCATCCTGGATTCCCCTGGGTGTCTAGTTTTCAAAGATGTATAGGTTTTCTAGGCTTCCTGTTAGACCTGGCACCTTGGCGTGAGTTCCCCTTCCACTTTTTGATGGTGTGCCTCGATTGTTTTGCTGGTGTTGTCCGCTCAGGGCACTGCGCCACGGCTAATCCGTACCGCAGTGCAAGTGCTCCCTAAGTAAAGTATACCTGTAATTGATGTACCCGATTGGTTTATTGGATTCACTGTCAGTCCCCAGTAAAGTGCACCAGGGGTGCCAGGGCCCGTGAATGCCAATGCTGCTGGTGGGCTTGCAGCGCTGGTTGCGCCACCCACGGAAGCGGCCTTGTAAAGTGTGTCTAGGGTCTGCCACCGCAGACCCTGTGCGCGGTCCGGGACCGTCGCGCTGACTGCGCAAGTGCCCCCACTTGCCAGTCCCTAAACCTTCCCTTACCTACATATTAGCCACCCCTCTGGTAGGCCCACGGGCAGGGTGCATTGTGGGCATAAGGTAGGACATGCCCTGATGTGTGTGGCATGTCTTAGTAGTGAATTACAGCCCTTGTCGTTTTTCACTATTGAAGGCTACCTGCTCTCCATAGGCCAGAATGGGCTGCTGGGATCACGCCAACGCTGTGACCCCAGTGGACTCAGAGAGCATGGTAGAAGTGTCAAGTTTAGTATGCCTGAACTCAGGATGATAAAATACTTCTTGTAGTCAAGTTTATTTTAATATCCTGGGTTTGTAAATACTACTTTTAGAAAGTTAGTATTTACTGACCTGACCATCTCAGTCCGCCTCTGCTGTATGTGTGTGTGTTCTGCCCAGCAACAGTAAGGAGCAGGGTGGGGGGATCCCCAGAGACAGGTTGGCTGCCAGGTGGTGGGTAGAGAGATTACACCTGGATGGGTGGGAGGAGTACACCTTGACTCTTGAATAGACCTGTGCTCTGCCACCACAAAGCCGGCGCCACCCCCTGTGGGGCGGCTGATGTCTCTGCCCTGCTGCTGAAAGGAAAGAGCAGAGTCACCATAACAAAGTGCTCCAGAACTGGACTGAGCCAGGCCTAGGCCCCCTGGCGCTAAAGAACAAAAGAATCATGGTATAAAAGTAGGAGCCTGGCTCCTAAGAAATCAGAATCCTGTTTACCACAAAGAACCTCTGCCCGACTAGAAGGAGAAGAAGACGCTGGAGGAGCTGGCCTGCTGCTTGCCTTGCTGAGAAAGGAGAGGAAGAGACTTACTGAAGAGACTTTGCTACTTTGTGCTTGAACATTCTCCGAGGGCTTGATCTGAGCTTGCCCCCTGAACTGAACCCCAGGACCAGTGGGTTCTCTGTGCTTCTTGCTCATCCTCCAATTCGAGCCGTGTGGGCATCCCGCTGGAAAAGAGACTGCGCCCCTCATCGCCCCTCCTAGGGCCGTGACACTCAGAAGCTCGCCTGCCTCAAACCCGTGAGAGCCCCGCTCCGTCCCGAGCCGCTCTCTGTCCCCGGGCCAGGTCGCCTGCATCCCTGTCACCGCCTGCTACTGGAGCGCGCTGAACGCGCTATCACCCCTCCTGCCGGAAGCCGTCCGACGACTGTGATCTACGCCGGGTCATCCAGCTGCACTGACCGTGCCCTGCGACCCCGCTTCGCTATCCCCGGACATCTCTGGCCGCGCCGCCCCCGCTGTGGAGACCCTCTTGCACCGCCGTGCTAAAGGGTCGCTGGCCGCGCCTGCCTACGTGCCTACACCTGCTGATTGAGGACCCAAGAACACTTCCCAAGCCGAGAGTCGCACCGACCTGTGCTGACTCTCCACATCACGAAAGAAGTTCCAGCATCGGGCTCGGGGCCCGCAACGCCTTATTTCCCCGTTCGCAGGAGTCGATCTCTGTGAGTACTGGAACCACAAGTAACATTTGCAAGAGACTACAAGGTCTCCATTTGAAACTACGAACCAAGAACATTTGCCTGCTGTATAACCTGGTGGCCTAGCGAAAACGTTATTGGTCTTGTGATAAGTCTGATGAGATATATATACCTTATTTTTGCATAAAGAAGCGTATTTTTATATATATCCAAGTCTGGTGTCCGTTTCTGGGGGGATTGATGTATTTACTGTGTGTACGATTGTAAGTGCTTAACCAACAACGCCTGAGGAATCGCCTTGGCTGCTCACGCCACGCACCTAGAGGGTGAGCAAGGGTCATTCGCGAGGGGTTATCCTGCGCCCTGACGTGGAGGAGAGGGTTCCTGCTTGACACAAGGGCAACCTTGCGCCAACCAGAGACTCCCGCCTCTAACATTGTTGGCAGCGGTTGGGATTTCGGATTTGCACTTGTAATTTGCATACAGTGAATTATTAATCACCAGATAGTGAGAGCAGACCAAATAACGCAGCCACAGGTTTGTAATTGTTGAACTTTGTTGAGACATCTGCCATTACTGCAACCATGCCTGGCTCACACTCCGCTGGGAGAGCACTCTCTGTGATTTCTGGAATCGATGAGGTGGATTGGGAGAGACTGGAAGGCTACACGATGGAGCAATTGAAAGGCTACAGTGTACAATTCAGAGTCCCCCATGCTGGATGCAAGAGGAAGACCCAGTACACCAAGGCGTTGAGAGCCTGGAAGGAGTCACGAGACCTACGGAATGCGGGGGACATCGTTCCACCCGACAACCTTGAGGAGCCCAGCAGAGTCCGGTCGCCAGAGGAGCTGGCAGACAGGGCAGCAGACAGGGCGCATGCAATGGAGATGGCAAAGTTGGCAGGACAAATGGAAATGGAGAAGCAGAAGTTGGCCCTGGAGGCACAACAACGCCAAATGGATCATGATATCAGATTGAAGGAGTTGGAGCTGAAGGCGAAAAGTTTGGACACCGCTCCTTCTGGTGGCAGCACTCCACCAGCGCAGGTAGAGTCCAAGGTGTACATCCCCAAAGATGTAGTAAAGGAGTATTTTAGAAAGGATGACATAGGGCAGTGGTTTAGAGCCTACGAGGTGGCCATGTCCTCACACCGGGTCCCTGAGAAAGACTGGGGAGCGGGGTTGTGGGGAAGGTTCCTTGCTGAAGGGCGTGACACACTGTTAGATTTACCCTTCGATCTCCAAACCTCATACCCCCATATGAAGGAAGCTTTAATGACCAGGTATGGGTTAACTCCGGAGCTATATAGACAGCGGTTCAGGGAGACGAAGAAGATCCCTGAGAGTACGTATGTGGAATATGTGACCTTTTTCTGCAGAGCGCTGGATGGTTGGGTGAAGGGTAGCAAAGTGAATGATTATCAAGGGCTGCTTGATTTAATTGCATGGGAGCACTTGTCCAGTCAATGTTTTCCTGAGCTACGCCAGCACCTGATTGATAGCAAGCTGTCCAACCCGAGGAAGCTTGCTGAGGAGGCGGACCGCTGGCTCAGCACCAGGGTCCACAAGGGTCCAGTGGGAGACTCCGCCAAAGGTGGGCAGGGTCCCCAGCAGAAGAGTGGGGGGGACAAGGGTAAACAGAAGGGGTTCCAAAAAGGCCCCCAAAGTAATTCCCAAGGGAACCAGCAGAAGGGTTCTCAGCCTCCCCCACCCCCGCAGCAGAACGGGGCCCCGACAGGTAGACCTGTTCCAAAGGGGCCCTTCAATTGTTATAAGTGTGGTGATCCGGGTCACATTGCCTCTGATCCTAAGTGTCGCCTGTTTGGTAAGACCGCACCCACTGGTGCTCCACCCCGGCAAGTAGCTAGTGTTAACTTTGGGGAGGAAGTAGCAGCCCAGGAGGGTGGGGGTCCCGGGCAGATGACCCTAGTCTCGCTAGGAGACAGTGAGATGGTCCCTGTAACCTACCTGCCCTCTAACACTAAGAAATATGGGCAAGTGGTGACCATCAATGGAAGGAGGGTGGAGGCTCTTAGAGATACAGGAGCCAGCGTGACCTCGGTGAGGCAACACCTGGTGTCTCAAGAGCAAATTGTACCCAATGCCTACTGTAGGGTTGTCAATGCTGACAACGTAGAGAGTCGTTGTCCAATGGCTCAAGTTCCCTTTGAGTGGGGGGAGGTCTCTGGTACTCTACAAGTCGCTGTGAGAACTGACATGCCTGTAGACTGTCTGCTAGGGAACGACCTGGAGAGTTCCCCTTGGGAAAAGGTGGAGAAGACCACGCATCTGAGGATGGTGGGTCTACCCGACTGGGCGTGCGTGACCACCCGGTCCATGGCAGCCAGTAGGGGTGTTGAGAGGGTCCTGGAGCCTGAGGGAGAGGTCCAGGAACCGGCCTTAGGGAGAAGGCGCAGGAGGCGCGGGAAACCGGCCCCCGAAGTTCCCACGGCCCAGGAGGAAGTAGACCCTGAGGGGGATGCTCTGGAGCCTACCGGGGAACAGATTGCCGAACTGGGAGATCTGCCTGAGCTGACCCATTGGCAGCAAGAAGGAGGTCCCTCCAGGGAGGAATTCTGCAGGGAGCAGAAAGAATGCCCTTCTCTCGTAGGTATGCGGCAACAGGCTGCAGACCAGGCCAATGGTGTTCAGGCCAAAACACACTACGTGTACTGGGAGAGTGACCTCCTGTATTCCGAGCCTAAGGCTGCTGAACCTGGGTCAGCCCGTGTGCTGGTGGTACCCCAGAAGTTCAGAACCTTCCTACTGGGGCTGGCTCACGATGTGCCGTTAGCAGGACATTTGGGGATGGACAAGACCTATGACAGGCTTGTCACCCACTTTTACTGGCCCCAAATGCATAAGAATTCCGATTCCTACTGCAGAACCTGTCAGACTTGCCAGGCAAGTGGTAAGAGCGGAGGGAAGCACAAGGCTCCTCTGCAACCTTTCCCTGTGGTCGGTACGCCATTCCAACGAGTGGGTATTGACATTGTGGGGCCTCTGGACCCCAAGACAGCCCTGGGCAACAGGTTCATCCTGGTCTTGGTGGACCATGCCACCCGGTACCCTGAAGCCATCCCTCTGAGGACAGTGACGGCCCCCGTGGTGGGACGGGCACTGATGGGAATTTTCTCCCGAGTGGGATTCCCTCTAGAGGTGGTGAGCGACAGGGGGACCAATTTCATATCCACATATATGAAATCCCTGTGGAAGGAGTGTGGGGTAACGTACAAGTTCACCACTCCTTACCATCCCCAAGGAAATGGGTTGGTTGAGAGATTCAACCGAACCCTCAAAGGCATGATCATGGGCCTGGACGGTCCAATGAGGCGTAAGTGGGACGTCCTCTTGCCATGCCTGCTCTTCGCTTACCGAGAGGTGCCACAGAAGTCCCTAGGATTCAGCCCCTTTGAGCTTCTGTATGGTCACCCGGTAAGAGGACCTCTGAGTTTGGTAAAGGAAGGCTGGGAGCAATCTCCCAGGAAACCTCCCCAGAATGTATATAGTTACATGCTGGCCTTCCGAAACCAGACTCGGCGTTTCAGGCAACTTGCTGAGGCAAATCTGGAAGCCAGCCAGGAGGAGATGAAGCGGTGGTACGACCGGAATGCCACTCTGGTAGAGCTTCAACCTGGACAAAAGGTGTGGGTCTTGGCCCCAGTGGAGCCGTGTGCACTTCAGGATAAGTGGACAGGTCCATTTGAGGTTGTGGAGCGCAAAAGTCCTATCACCTACTTGGTGGACATGCAGACTCCCAGGAACCCTTTGAGGGTCCTACATGTTAACCGCCTTAAGCCCCACTTAGAGAGGACCGAAGTGGGCATGCTGCTGGCCACTGATGATGGAATGGAAGAGGAGACCGAGCCTCTTCCTGACCTCTTAGTGGCCTCTGAGAAAGATGGGTCAGTGGATGGAGTTAACCTCTCACCCACCCTGACGCCCGAACAACAGGAAGATTGCCGCCACTTGCTGGGACAATTTTCCGACCGATTCTCCCTGGTTCCTGGTGTCACAGATTGGTGCGTCCATGATGTGGACACAGGAGACAGCTTACCTGTGAAGCACAAGGCTTACAGGGTAACTGACAGGGTCAGAGCTTGCATCAAGGAGGAGGTCTCCAAAATGCTTGCGCTAGGGGTGGTTGAGTCCTCCAGCAGTCCTTGGTCCAGCCCCGTGGTCTTGGTCCCCAAAGCTGCTGCGCCGGGAGCCACACCTGAACTCCGGTTCTGTGTGGACTACAGAGGACTCAATTCAGTCACGAAGACTGACGCGCACCCCATCCCCAGAGCTGATGAGCTCATTGATCGGCTGGGGGCTGCCCGGTTCCTCAGTACGTTTGATTTAACGTCTGGGTACTGGCAGATCGCCTTGACCGATGGGGCCAAAGAGAGGTCAGCATTCTCTACACCAGATGGGCACTTCCAGTTCCGAGTCATGCCATTTGGGATGAAGAATGCCCCTGCCACCTTTCAGAGGTTGGTCAACCAGGTACTGGTTGGGCTGGATGCGTTCAGTGCCGCCTACCTGGATGACATCGCAGTGTTCAGTGCCACCTGGCCTGAACACCTGCGCCACCTCTGGGAAGTGTTGATGGCGCTGCGCCGAGCAGGCCTCACGATCAAGGCAAGCAAGTGCCAGATCGGGCAGGGTTCCGTGGTGTACTTGGGACACCAAGTGGGGAGTGGCAAGGTGGCACCCTTGCAACCCAAAATTGAGACCATCCTGGCTTGGGAACCCCCCAAGACGCAGACCGCAGTGAGGGCCTTCCTGGGGCTCACTGGGTACTACAGGAGGTTTGTCAAGGGCTATGGAACGATCGTTGCCCCCTTGACAGAGCTGACTTCTAAGAAGCAGCCCAGGAACGTGATTTGGACTGACACCTGTCAGAAAGCTTTCGACACCCTGAAGACTGCCATGTGCACGGCGCCCGTGCTCTTGGCCCCTGACTTCTCCAAGGAATTCCTAGTCCAGACAGACGCTTCAGAGCATGGTGTGGGGGCTGTTCTCTCACAGATGACTGAGGGGGGCTGGGACCAACCCGTAGCCTTCATCAGTAGGAGGTTACTTCCACGGGAAAGTAGGTGGAGTGCAATTGAGCGAGAAGCATTTGCTGTGGTCTGGGCGCTGAAGAAGCTAAGACCCTACTTGTTTGGGTCTCACTTCCGGGTTCAGACGGACCACAGGCCCCTCAGATGGTTGATGCAAATGAGGGGTGAAAACCCGAAGCTGTTGAGGTGGTCCATCTCCCTACAGGGTATGGACTTTACGGTGGAACACCGTCCTGGTACAGATCACGCCAACGCTGACGGTCTGTCCAGGTATTTCCGCCTTAGTGACGAGGAACCCCCTGGGCAAGGGTAGTTCTCCCCACATTTCAGCTGGAGGGGACACGTGTTAGACCTGGCACCTTGGCGTGAGTTCCCCTTCCACTTTTTGATGGTGTGCCTCGATTGTTTTGCTGGTGTTGTCCGCTCAGGGCACTGCGCCACGGCTAATCCGTACCGCAGTGCAAGTGCTCCCTAAGTAAAGTATACCTGTAATTGATGTACCCGATTGGTTTATTGGATTCACTGTCAGTCCCCAGTAAAGTGCACCAGGGGTGCCAGGGCCCGTGAATGCCAATGCTGCTGGTGGGCTTGCAGCGCTGGTTGCGCCACCCACGGAAGCGGCCTTGTAAAGTGTGTCTAGGGTCTGCCACCGCAGACCCTGTGCGCGGTCCGGGACCGTCGCGCTGACTGCGCAAGTGCCCCCACTTGCCAGTCCCTAAACCTTCCCTTACCTACATATTAGCCACCCCTCTGGTAGGCCCACGGGCAGGGTGCATTGTGGGCATAAGGTAGGACATGCCCTGATGTGTGTGGCATGTCTTAGTAGTGAATTACAGCCCTTGTCGTTTTTCACTATTGAAGGCTACCTGCTCTCCATAGGCCAGAATGGGCTGCTGGGATCACGCCAACGCTGTGACCCCAGTGGACTCAGAGAGCATGGTAGAAGTGTCAAGTTTAGTATGCCTGAACTCAGGATGATAAAATACTTCTTGTAGTCAAGTTTATTTTAATATCCTGGGTTTGTAAATACTACTTTTAGAAAGTTAGTATTTACTGACCTGACCATCTCAGTCCGCCTCTGCTGTATGTGTGTGTGTTCTGCCCAGCAACAGTAAGGAGCAGGGTGGGGGGATCCCCAGAGACAGGTTGGCTGCCAGGTGGTGGGTAGAGAGATTACACCTGGATGGGTGGGAGGAGTACACCTTGACTCTTGAATAGACCTGTGCTCTGCCACCACAAAGCCGGCGCCACCCCCTGTGGGGCGGCTGATGTCTCTGCCCTGCTGCTGAAAGGAAAGAGCAGAGTCACCATAACAAAGTGCTCCAGAACTGGACTGAGCCAGGCCTAGGCCCCCTGGCGCTAAAGAACAAAAGAATCATGGTATAAAAGTAGGAGCCTGGCTCCTAAGAAATCAGAATCCTGTTTACCACAAAGAACCTCTGCCCGACTAGAAGGAGAAGAAGACGCTGGAGGAGCTGGCCTGCTGCTTGCCTTGCTGAGAAAGGAGAGGAAGAGACTTACTGAAGAGACTTTGCTACTTTGTGCTTGAACATTCTCCGAGGGCTTGATCTGAGCTTGCCCCCTGAACTGAACCCCAGGACCAGTGGGTTCTCTGTGCTTCTTGCTCATCCTCCAATTCGAGCCGTGTGGGCATCCCGCTGGAAAAGAGACTGCGCCCCTCATCGCCCCTCCTAGGGCCGTGACACTCAGAAGCTCGCCTGCCTCAAACCCGTGAGAGCCCCGCTCCGTCCCGAGCCGCTCTCTGTCCCCGGGCCAGGTCGCCTGCATCCCTGTCACCGCCTGCTACTGGAGCGCGCTGAACGCGCTATCACCCCTCCTGCCGGAAGCCGTCCGACGACTGTGATCTACGCCGGGTCATCCAGCTGCACTGACCGTGCCCTGCGACCCCGCTTCGCTATCCCCGGACATCTCTGGCCGCGCCGCCCCCGCTGTGGAGACCCTCTTGCACCGCCGTGCTAAAGGGTCGCTGGCCGCGCCTGCCTACGTGCCTACACCTGCTGATTGAGGACCCAAGAACACTTCCCAAGCCGAGAGTCGCACCGACCTGTGCTGACTCTCCACATCACGAAAGAAGTTCCAGCATCGGGCTCGGGGCCCGCAACGCCTTATTTCCCCGTTCGCAGGAGTCGATCTCTGTGAGTACTGGAACCACAAGTAACATTTGCAAGAGACTACAAGGTCTCCATTTGAAACTACGAACCAAGAACATTTGCCTGCTGTATAACCTGGTGGCCTAGCGAAAACGTTATTGGTCTTGTGATAAGTCTGATGAGATATATATACCTTATTTTTGCATAAAGAAGCGTATTTTTATATATATCCAAGTCTGGTGTCCGTTTCTGGGGGGATTGATGTATTTACTGTGTGTACGATTGTAAGTGCTTAACCAACAACGCCTGAGGAATCGCCTTGGCTGCTCACGCCACGCACCTAGAGGGTGAGCAAGGGTCATTCGCGAGGGGTTATCCTGCGCCCTGACGTGGAGGAGAGGGTTCCTGCTTGACACAAGGGCAACCTTGCGCCAACCAGAGACTCCCGCCTCTAACACTTCCCAAGGTGCCCGCAGAGCTAGGGTTCAAAAACTACAGCTAGTCGTTTTGCCAAAAAAGGGTCATTTTTCACTGCGAAATTGAGGTGTGACCACGTTGCGTTTTGCGCCGTTTCCTGTCGCGTGCACTAGGCCGACCCACACAAGTGAGGTACCTTTTTTCTCGTAAGACTTTGGGGAACGCGGGGTGGGTGGAAATTTGTGGATCCACGCTGATTCCGGAACTTTTCACGACAGAAATGTGGGGAAAATGTGTTTTTTTTGACAATTTTTTAGGTTTAGAAGGGATTCTGGGTAACAGACCCTGGTGGGAGGCAGTCAAGTCACCCCATCCTGGATTCCCCTGGGTGTCTAGTTTTTAAAAATGTATAGGTTTGCTAGGTTTCCCAAGGTGCCTGCAGAGCTAGGGTTCAAAAACTACAGCTAGACATTTTGCCAAAAAAGGGTCATTTTTCACTGCGAAATTGAGGTGTGACCACGATGCGTTTTGCGACCGTTCCTGTCACGGGCACTAGGCCAACCCACACAAGTGAGGTACCGTTTATCTCGTAAGACTTTGGGGAACGCGGGGTGGGTGGAAATTTGTGGATCCACGCAGATTCCGGAACTTTCCACCACAGAAATGGGGGGAAAATGTGTTTTTTTTGACAATTTTTTAGGTTTGCAAGGGATTCTGGGTAACGACCCTGGTGGGAGGCAGTCAAGTCACCCCATCCTGGATTCCCCTGGGTGTCTAGTTTTCAAAAATGTACAGGTTTGCTAGGTTTCCCAAGGTGCCTGCAGAGCTAGGGTTCAAAAACTACAGCTAGACATTTTGCCAAAAAAGGGTCATTTTTCACTGCGAAATTGAGGTGTGACCACGATGCGTTTTGCGACCGTTCCTGTCGCGGGCACTAGGCCAACCCACACAAGTGTGGTACCGTTTTTCTCGTAAGACTTTGGGGAACGCGGGGTGGGTGGAAATTTATGGATCCACACTGATTCCGGAACTTTTCACGACAGAAATGTGGGGAAAATGTGTTTTTTTTGACAATTTTTTAGGTTTGCAAGGGATTCTGGGTAACAGACCCTGGTGGGAGGCAGTTAAGTCACCCCATCCTGGATTCCCCTGGGTGTCTAGTTTTCAAAAATGTACAGGTTTGCTAGGTTTCCCAAGGTGCCTGCAGAGCTAGGGTTCAAAAACTACAGCTAGACATTTTGCCAAAAAAGGGTCATTTTTCACTGCAAAATTGAGGTGTGACCACGATGCGTTTTGCGACCGTTCCTGTCGCGGGCACTAGGCCAACCCACACAAGTGAGGTACCGTTTTTCTCGTAAGACTTTGGGGAATGCGGGGTGGGTGGAAATTTGTGGATCCACACTGATTCCGGAACTTTTCACGACAGAAATGTGGGGAAAATGTGTTTTTTTTGACAATTTTTTAGGTTTGCAAGGGATTCTGGGTAACAGACCCTGGTGGGAGGCAGTTAAGTCACCCCATCCTGGATTCCCCTGGGTGTCTAGTTTTCAAAGATGTATAGGTTTTCTAGGCTTCCCAAGGTGCCCGCAGAGCTAGGGTTCAAAAACTACAGCTAGTCGTTTTGCCAAAAAAGGGTCATTTTTCACTGCGAAATTGAGGTGTGACCACGTTGCGTTTTGCGCCATTTCCTGTCGCGGGCACTAGGCCGACCTACACAAGTGAGGTACCTTTTTTCTTGTAAGACTTTGGGGAACGCGGGGTGGGTGGAAATTTGTGGATCCACGCTGATTCCGGAACTTTTCACGACAGAAATGTGGGGAAAATGTGTTTTTTTTGACAATCTTTTAGGTTTGCAAGGGATTCTGGGTAACAGACCCTGGTGGGAGGCAGTTAAGTCACCCCATCCTGGATTCCCCTCGGTGTCTAGTTTTCAAAAATGTATAGGTTTGCTAGGCTTCCCAAGGTGCCCGCAGAGCTAGGGTTCAAAAACTACAGCTAGACATTTTGCCAAAAAAGGGTCATTTTTCACTGCGAAATTGAGGTGTGACCACGTTGCGTTTTGCGCCGTTTCCTGTCGCGTGCACTTGGCCGACCCACACAAGTGAGTTACCGTTTTTCTCGTAAGACGTTGGGGAATGCGGGGTGGGTGGAAATTTGTGGATCCACGCCGATTCCGGAACTTTCCACGACAGAAATGTGGGGAAAATTTATTTTTTTTGGACAATTTTTTAGGTTTCAAGGGATTCTGGGTAACAGACACTGGTGGGAGGCAGTTAAGTCACCCCATCCTGGATTCCCCTGGGTGTCTAGTTTTCAAAGATGTATAGGTTTGCTAGGCTTCCCAAGGTGCCCGCAGAGCTAGGGTTCAAAAACTACAGCTAGACATTTTGCCAAAAAAGGGTCATTTTTCACTGCGAAATTGAGGTGTGACCACGTTGCGTTTTGCGCCGTTTCCTGTCGCGTGCACTAGGCCGACCCACACAAGTGAGGTACCTTTTTTCTCGTAAGACTTTGGGGAACGCGGGGTGGGTGGAAATTTGTGGATCCACGCTGATTCCGGAACTTTTCACGACAGAAATGTGGGGAAAATGTGTTTTTTTTGACAATTTTTTAGGTTTAGAAGGGATTCTGGGTAACAGACCCTGGTGGGAGGCAGTCAAGTCACCCCATCCTGGATTCCCCTGGGTGTCTAGTTTTTAAAAATGTATAGGTTTGCTAGGTTTCCCAAGGTGCCTGCAGAGCTAGGGTTCAAAAACTACAGCTAGACATTTTGCCAAAAAAGGGTCATTTTTCACTGCGAAATTGAGGTGTGACCACGATGCGTTTTGCGACCGTTCCTGTCACGGGCACTAGGCCAACCCACACAAGTGAGGTACCGTTTATCTCGTAAGACTTTGGGGAACGCGGGGTGGGTGGAAATTTGTGGATCCACGCAGATTCCGGAACTTTCCACCACAGAAATGGGGGGAAAATGTGTTTTTTTTGACAATTTTTTAGGTTTGCAAGGGATTCTGGGTAACGACCCTGGTGGGAGGCAGTCAAGTCACCCCATCCTGGATTCCCCTGGGTGTCTAGTTTTCAAAAATATATAGGTTTGCTAGGTTTCCCAAGGTTCCTGCAAAGCTAGGGTTCAAAAACTACAGCTAGTCGTTTTGCCAAAAAAGGGTCATTTTTCACTGCGAAATTGAGGTGTGACCACGTTGCGTTTTGCGCCGTTTCCTGTCGCGGGCACTAGGCCGACCTACACAAGTGAGGTACCTTTTTTCTCGTAAGACTTTGGGGAACGCGGGGTGGGTGGAAATTTGTGGATCCACGCTGATTCCGGAACTTTTCACGACAGAAATGTGGGGAAAATGTGGTTTTTTTGACAATTTTTTAGGTTTGCAAGGGATTCTGGGTAACAGACCCTGGTGGGAGGCAGTCAAGTCACCCCATCCTGGATTCCCCTGGGTGTCTAGTTTTCAAAAATGTATAGGTTTGCTAGGTTTCCCAAGGTGCCTGCAGAGCTAGGGTTCAAAAACTACAGATAGACATTTTGCCAAAAAAGGGTCATTTTGCACTGCGAAATTGAGGTGTGACCACGATGCGTTTTGCGACCGTTCCTGTCGCGGGCACTAGGCCAACCCACACAAGTGAGGTACCGTTTTTCTCGTAAGACTTTGGGGAACGCGGGGTGTGTGGAAATTTGTGGATCCACGCTGATTCCGGAACTTTTCACGACAGAAATGGGGGGAAAATGTGTTTTTTTTTACAATTTTTTAGGTTTGCAAGGGATTCTGGGTAACAGACCCTGGTGGGAGGCAGTCAAGTCACCCCATCCTGGATTCCCCTGGGTGTCTAGTTTTCAAAAATGTATAGGTTTGCTAGGTTTCCCAAGGTGCCTGCAGAGCTAGGGTTCAAAAACTACAGCTAGACATTTTGCCAAAAAAGGGTCATTTTTCACTGCGAAATTGAGGTGTGACCACGATGCGTTTTGCGACCGTTCCTGTCGCGGGCACTAGGCCAACCCACACAAGTGAGGTACCGTTTTTCTCGTAAGACTTTGGGGAACGCGGGGTGTGTGGAAATTTGTGGATCCACGCTGATTCCGGAACTTTTCACGACAGAAATGGGGGGAAAATGTGTTTTTTTTGACAATTTTTTAGGTTTGCAAGGGATTCTGGGTAACAGACCCTGGTGGGAGGCAGTCAAGTCACCCCATCCTGGATTCCCCTGGGTGTCTAGTTTTCAAAAATGTATAGGTTTGCTAGGTTTCCCAAGGTGCCTGCAGAGCTAGGGTTCAAAAACTACAGCTAGACATTTTGCCAAAAAAGGGTCATTTTTCACTGCGAAATTGAGGTGTGACCACGATGCGTTTTGCGACCGTTCCTGTCGCGGGCACTAGGCCAACCCACACAAGTGAGGTACCGTTTTTCTCGTAAGACTTTGGGGAACGCGGGGTGGGTGGAAATTTATGGATCCACACTGATTCCGGAACTTTTCACGACAGAAATGTGGGGAAAATGTGTTTTTTTTGACAATTTTTTAGGTTTGCAAGGGATTCTGGGTAACAGACCCTGGTGGGAGGCAGTTAAGTCACCCCATCCTGGATTCCCCTGGGTGTCTAGTTTTCAAAAATGTACAGGTTTGCTAGGTTTCCCAAGGTGCCTGCAGAGCTAGGGTTCAAAAACTACAGCTAGACATTTTGCCAAAAAAGGGTCATTTTTCACTGCAAAATTGAGGTGTGACCACGATGCGTTTTGCGACCGTTCCTGTCGCGGGCACTAGGCCAACCCACACAAGTGAGGTACCGTTTTTCTCGTAAGACTTTGGGGAATGCGGGGTGGGTGGAAATTTGTGGATCCACACTGATTCCGGAACTTTTCACGACAGAAATGTGGGGAAAATGTGTTTTTTTTGACAATTTTTTAGGTTTGCAAGGGATTCTGGGTAACAGACCCTGGTGGGAGGCAGTTAAGTCACCCCATCCTGGATTTCCCTGGGTGTCTAGTTTTCAAAGATGTATAGGTTTTCTAGGCTTCCCAAGGTGCCCGCAGAGCTAGGGTTCAAAAACTACAGCTAGTCGTTTTGCCAAAAAAGGGTCATTTTTCACTGCGAAATTGAGGTGTGACCACGTTGCGTTTTGCGCCGTTTCCTGTCGCGGGCACTAGGCCAACCCACACAAGTGAGGTACCGTTTTTCTCGTAAGACATTGGGGAACGCGGGGTGGGTGGAAATTTATGGATCCACACTGATTCCGGAACTTTTCACGACAGAAATGTGGGGAAAATGTGTTTTTTTTGACAATTTTTTAGGTTTGCAAGGGATTCTGGGTAACAGACCCTGGTGGGAGGCAGTTAAGTCACCCCATCCTGGATTCCCCTGGGTGTCTAGTTTTCAAAGATGTATAGGTTTTCTAGGCTTCCCAAGGTGCCCGCAGAGCTAGGGTTCAAAAACTACAGCTAGTCGTTTTGCCAAAAAAGGGTCATTTTTCACTGCGAAATTGAGGTGTGACCACGTTGCGTTTTGCGCCGTTTCCTGTCGCGGGCACTAGGCCGACCTACACAAGTGAGGTACCTTTTTTCTTGTAAGACTTTGGGGAACGCGGGGTGGGTGGAAATTTGTGGATCCACGCTGATTCCGGAACTTTTCACGACAGAAATGTGGGGAAAATGTGTTTTTTTTGACAATCTTTTAGGTTTGCAAGGGATTCTGGGTAACAGACCCTGGTGGGAGGCAGTCAAGTCACCCCATCCTGGATTCCCCTGGGTGTCTAGTTTTCAAAAATGTATAGGTTTGCTAGGTTTCCCAAGGTGCCTGCAGAGCTAGGGTTAAAAAACTACAGCTAGTCATTTTGCCAAAAAAGGGTCCTTTTTCACTGCGAAATTGAGGTGTGACCACGATGCGTTTTGCGACCGTTCCTGTCGCGGGCACTAGGCCAACCCACACAAGTGAGGTACCGTTTTTCTCGTAAGACTTTGGGGAACGCGGGGTGTGTGGAAATTTGTGGATCCATGCTGATTCCGGAACTGTTCACGACAGAAATGTGGGGAAAATGTGTTTTTTTTGACAATTTTTTAGGTTTGCAAGGGATTCTGGGTAACAGACCCTGGTGGGAGGCAGTTAAGTCACCCCATCCTGGATTCCCCTCGGTGTCTAGTTTTCAAAGATGTATAGGTTTGCTAGGCTTCCCAAGGTGCCCGCAGAGCTAGGGTTCAAAAACTACAGCTAGACATTTTGCCAAAAAAGGGTCATTTTTCACTGCGAAATTGAGGTGTGACCACGTTGCGTTTTGCGCCGTTTCCTGTCGCGGGCACTAGGCCGACCCACACAAGTGAGGTATCGTTTTTCTCGTAAGACTTTGGGGAACGCGGGGTGGGTGGAAATTTGTGGATCCACGCAGATTCCGGAACTTTCCACCACAGAAATGGGGGGAAAATGTTTTTTTTTTGACAATTTTTTAGGTTTGCAAGGGATTCTGGGTAACAGACCCTGGTGGGAGGCAGTCAAGTCACCCCATCCTGGATTCCCCTGATTGTCTAGTTTTCAAAAATGTATAGGTTTGCTAGGTTTCCCAAGGTGCCCGCAGAGCTAGGGTTAAAAAACTACAGCTAGTCATTTTGCCAAAAAAGGGTCCTTTTTCACTGCGAAATTGAGGTGTGACCACGATGCGTTTTTTTTTTTTCGACCGTTCCTGTCGCGGGCACTAGGCCAACCCACACAAGTGAGGTACCGTTTTTCTCGTAAGACTTTGGGGAACGCGGGGTGGGTGGAAATTTATGGATCCACACTGATTCCGGAAGTTTTCACGACAGAAATGTGGGGAAAATGTGTTTTTTTTGACAATTTTTTAGGTTTGCAAGGGATTCTGGGTAACAGACCCTGGTGGGAGGCAGTCAAGTCACCCCATCCTGGATTCCCCTGGGTGTCTAGTTTTCAAAAATGTATAGGTTTGCTAGGTTTCCCAAGGTGCCTGCAGAGCTAGGGTTCAAAAACTACAGATAGACATTTTGCCAAAAAAGGGTCATTTTTCACTGCGAAATTGAGGTGTGACCACGATGCGTTTTGCGACCGTTCCTGTTGCGGGCACTAGGCCACCCCACACAAGTGAGGTACCGTTTTTCTTGTAAGACTTTGGGGAACGCGGGGTGGGTGGAAATTTGTGGATCCACGCAGATTCCGGAACTTTCCACCACAGAAATGGGGGGAAAATGTGTTTTTTTGGACAATATTTTAGGTTTGCAAGGGATTCTGGGTAACAGACCCTGGTGGGAGGCAGTCAAGTCACCCCATCCTGGATTCCCCTGGGTGTCTAGTTTTCAAAAATGTATAGGTTTGCTAGGTTTCCCAAGGTGCCCACAGAGCTAGGGTTAAAAAACTACAGCTAGTCATTTTGCCAAAAAAGGGTCCTTTTTCACTGCGAAATTGAGGTGTGACCACGATGCGTTTTGCGACGTTTCCTGTCGCGGGCACTAGGCCGAACCACACAAGTGAGGTACCGTTTTTCTTGTAAGACATTGGGGAACGCGGGGTGGGTGGAAGTTTGTGGATCCACGCAGATTCTGGAACTTTCCACCACAGAAATGTGGGGAAAATGTGTTTTTTATGACAATTTTTTAGGTTTGCAAGGGATTCTGGGTAACAGACCCTGGTGGGAGGCAGTCAAGTCACCCCATCCTGGATTCCCCTGGGTGTCTAGCTTTCAAAGATGTATAGGTTTGCTAGGCTTCCCAAGGTGCCCGCAGAGCTAGGGTTCAAAAACTACAGCTAGACATTTTGCCAAAAAAGGGTCATTTTTCACTGCGAAATTGAGGTGTGACCACGTTGCGTTTTGCGCCGTTTCCTGTCGCGGGCACTAGGCCAACCCACACAAGTGAGGTACCGTTTTTCTCATAAGACATTGGGGAACGCGGGGTGGGTGGAAATTTATGGATCCACACTGATTCCGGAACTTTTCACGACAGAAATGTGGGGAAAATGTGTTTTTTTTGACAATTTTTTAGGTTTGCAAGGGATTCTGGGTAACAGACCCTGGTGGGAGGCAGTTAAGTCACCCCATCCTGGATTCCCCTGGGTGTCTAGTTTTCAAAGATGTATAGGTTTTCTAGGCTTCCCAAGGTGCCCGCAGAGCTAGGGTTCAAAAACTACAGCTAGTCGTTTTGCCAAAAAAGGGTCATTTTTCACTGCGAAATTGAGGTGTGACCACGTTGCGTTTTGCACCGTTTCCTGTCGCGGGCACTAGGCCGACCTACACAAGTGAGGTACCTTTTTTCTTGTAAGACTTTGGGGAACGCGGGGTGGGTGGAAATTTGTGGATCCACGCTGATTCCGGAACTTTTCACGACAGAAATGTGGGGAAAATGTGGTTTTTTTACAATCTTTTAGGTTTGCAAGGGATTCTGGGTAACAGACCCTAGTGGGAGGCAGTCAAGTCACCCCATCCTGGATTCCCCTGGGTGTCTAGTTTTCAAAAATGTATAGGTTTGCTAGGTTTCCCAAGGTGCCTGCAGAGCTAGGGTTAAAAAACTACAGCTAGTCATTTTGCCAAAAAAGGGTCCTTTTTCACTGCGAAATTGAGGTGTGACCACGATGCGTTTTGCGACCGTTCCTGTCGCGGGCACTAGGCCAACCCACACAAGTGAGGTACCGTTTTTCTTGTAAGACTTTGGGGAACGCGGGGTGTGTGGAAATTTGTGGATCCATGCTGATTCCGGAACTTTTCACGACAGAAATGTGGGGAAAATGTGTTTTTTTTGACAATTTTTTAGGTTTGCAAGGGATTCTGGGTAACAGACCCTGGTGGGAGGCAGTCAAGTCACCCCATCCTGGATTCCCCTGGGTGTCTAGTTTTCAAAAATGTATAGGTTTGCTAGGTTTCCCAAGGTGCCTGCAGAGCTAGGGTTCAAAAACTACAAATAGACATTTTGCCAAAAAAGGGTCATTTTTCACTGCGAAATTGAGGTGTGACCACGATGCGTTTTGCGACCGTTCCTGTTGCGGGCACTAGGCCAACCCACACAAGTGAGGTACCGTTTTTCTTGTAAGACTTTGGGGAACGCGGGGTGGGTGGAAATTTGTGGATCCACGCAGATTCCGGAACTTTCCACCACAGAAATGGGGGGAAAATGTGTTTTTTTGGACAATTTTTTAGGTTTGCAAGGGATTCTGGGTAACAGACCCTGGTGGGAGGCAGTCAAGTCACCCCATCCTGGATTCCCCTGGGTGTCTAGTTTTCAAAAATGTATAGGTTTGCTAGGTTTCCCAAGGTTCCCACAGAGCTAGGGTTAAAAAACTACAGCTAGTCATTTTGCCAAAAAAGGGTCCTTTTTCACTGCGAAATTGAGGTGTGACCACGATGCGTTTTGCGACGTTTCCTGTCGCGGGCACTAGGCCGAACCACACAAGTGAGGTACCGTTTTTCTTGTAAGACATTGGGGAACGCGGGGTGGGTAGAAGTTTGTGGATCCACGCAGATTCTGGAACTTTCCACCACAGAAATGTGGGGAAAATGTGTTTTTTTTGACAATTTTTTAGGTTTGCAAGGGATTCTGGGTAACAGACCCTGGTGGGAGGCAGTCAAGTCACCCCATCCTGGATTCCCCTGGGTGTCTAGCTTTCAAAGATGTATAGGTTTGCTAGGCTTCCCAAGGTGCCCGCAGAGCTAGGGTTCAAAAACTACAGCTAGACATTTTGCCAAAAAAGGGTCATTTTTCACTGCGAAATTGAGGTGTGACCACGTTGCGTTTTGCGCCGTTTCCTGTCACGGGCACTAGGCCGACCCACACAAGTGAGGTACCTTTTTTCTCGTAAGACTTTGGGGAACGCGGGGTGGGTGGAAATTTGTGGATCCACACTGATTCCGGAACTTTTCACGACAGAAATGTGGGGAAAATGTGGTTTTTTTGACAATTTTTTAGGTTTGCAAGGGATTCTGGGTAACAGACCCTGGTGGGAGGCAGTCAAGTCACCCCATCCTGGATTCCCCTGGGTGTCTAGTTTTCAAAAATGTATAGGTTTGCTAGGTTTCCCAAGGTGCCTGCAGAGCTAGGGTTCAAAAACTACAGCTAGACATTTTGCCAAAAAAGGGTCATTTTTCACTGCGAAATTGAGGTGTGACCACGTTGCGTTTTGCGCCATTTTCTGTCGCGGGCACTAGGCCGACCCACACAAGTGAGGTACCGTTTTTCTCGTAAGATTTTGGGGAACGCAGGGTGGGTGGAAATTTGTGGATCCACGCAGATTCCGGAACTTTCCACAACAGAAATGTGGGGAAAATGTGTTTTTTTTGACAATTTTTTAGGTTTGCAAGGGATTCTGGGTAACAGACCCAGGTGGGAGGCAGTCAAGTCATCCCATCCTGGATTCCCCTGGGTGTCTAGTTCTCACAAATGTATAGGTTTGCTAGGTTTCCCAAGGTGCTCGCAGAACTATGGTTAAATAACTAGAGCTAGGCACTTTGCCAAAAAAGGGTACATTTTCACTGCGATATTGAGTTGTGACCACGTTGCGTTTTGCGCCGTTTCCTGTCGCGGGCACTATGCCTACCCACACAAGTGAGGTAACATTTTTATCGGGAGACTTAGGGTAATTCAGGTTTGTAAAGGAACTGCTATTATCTATTGACTTTCGATGCAGTCCTGCCTTCCAAATGAAAGACATTGTGTAAAAAAAAAGTCATTTCAAAAAATGACTGATAATTCTCATGCTAGTATGAGTATTCCCAATTTCAGAAATGTGCAAATATCTACTGTTTCTAAACTCTATATTTTGTTCCCATTTCAGAAATACATAGGTGTCTTTCAAACCGATTTTTCCATGTACACATTTTTAAAGAATAATTACTATAAACCCGGTACATAAGAAAAAACCATTGCAAGTTGCTGCTCAGTTTTTGGCTCTGGGCTCGTCGGGTTCTTGGTGAACCTACAAGTCCTATATATCCCCACAACCAGTAATGTCCAGCGGATGCAACGGTATATTGCTTTCAAAGAGCTGTCATAATTAGAAGAAGTTACAGGTGAAAACGTTGACACAAAAGGCTGTTTTTTTCAACTGATTTTCAATTTATCCTATATTTAACTGTTTGTTTCTATAAAAAAAACCTTGATGGATCTACACAAATGACACCTTGCTGAATTCAGAATTTTGTCTTCTTCTCGAAAATGTATAGCTTTCCAGGATCCATTATTGCTTTTGTACCCATTTCTGCCATTAACTGGAAGGAGGTCAAAAGCACAAAAAATAGCAAAAATAGGCTATGTCCCAGAAAAATGCCAAAACTGTGTAAAAGATGTTGGGTTTCTGACAAAAGTCTGGTATCCCCGAAAAGCTGGGAAAATGGTGATTTCAACCCCACAAACCCTTTTTTGATAACATTTGCAGGGAAAAACCCAGATGCTTTCATTTGCAGCCCAATATTCCAGTTTTTCTGAAAAAAAACAAAACTTTGCTGTATCTTGGCTCATTTCTGTGACCCCTCCAGGGGAATCCACAAACCCTGAGTACCTTTAGAATCCCCATGATGTTGGAAGAAAAGGACGCAAATATGGCGTGGATACCTAATGTGGTCAAAAAGTTACAGGGGCCTAAGTGCGCACTACTCCAAATAGCCAAAAAAAGGCTTGGCACAGGAGGGGGAAAAGGCCTGGCAGCGAAGGGGTTAAGTCATTCATTCTTGCGTCTGATTGTACATTAGCATTTAGTATTTTTTTTCTATTGTCTTGTTGTTTTCTTCTTGAAACACTATTTGCAGTGGATATACATTGTACATTTTTTCTATGTTCGAGGATATTTTTAAAAAAATCCTTAGTCTGCTTACCAGAAGACTTTTTCTTTTTTCTAACATGAGGTTCTTGAACCAATTTCTGTTGTCCAGTTGTCTTCAAATATAGATGTTTTTGCTGTTCTTTTCTCTTTCTTGATTTTATAGGCATGTTTAATTTATTTCAGTGTTGTTCAGCAATACCTAAAGGAAACTAAAAAATACCTTTATGTAATTTAAATATATTACTATATTTTTTTTGAGCTTTTCAAATCCTATCATATGAGCTGCCCCTTTCCTACGAGCTGGCTGTGTGCTAAGAGTGTGTTTCTGGAGACTGTGTATTGTCAGGTGCAAGAGAGATCTGCATGGTGCTTGCACAACTGCATGAAGATTGCAGAGTTGTATGTAAGAGCACATGTGGTAAGGGTTAATTGGAGGTTTGAACATGTAGGAACTACCTAACCCATTGCAGGAGTGGAAGGAAAATCTACCCTGTTGTTTTCAAATGTGTTAGCATTTGCCTCTCATCTGTGAGATAGTGATTTGTGCTGAATGCTAACCATCACAGTTCAAGAAAACAATCTGCCCCTTTCCTACGAGTGCAAGTCTTACAGAACTAGAGCAACACAAATTAAATCTCTGACAACAATTCCTGTGTGCACACAGACTCATGGTGTGATTCTAGGCAGAAAACGATATTTGATTGGCAATTTCAAAGCACATTTACTACTGTGGTAGAGCAAGTGATAATTACTGTAACAGCCTGACACATTTTCCTTATAGTTTAGAGAGGCAGAAAAGAGCACATGTCCTAACAGCTACTTGAGACCATGAGCATGTGGAACCTGGGTGAGTGATTAGACTAGAGCAAAGGAAATGAACCTTGGTGATGTTGAATGTGTTAGCGTAACACACTGCTATCTAAAATACCACACAGTGCTGAATAGTAAGCATGGGAGTGCAGGAGAAGTAGCTGCCTGTGTGCTAAGAGTGTGTTTCTGGAGACTGTGTATTGTCAGGTTCAAGAGAGATCTGCATGGTGCTTGCACAACTGCATGAAGACTACAGAGATGTATGTAAGATCACCTGTGGTAAGGGTTAATTGGAGTTTTGAACATGTAGGAACTACCTCACCCATTGCAGGAGAGGAAGGAAAATCTACCCTGTTGTTTTCAAATGTGTTAGCATTTGCCTCTCATCTGTGAGATAGTGATTTCTGCTGAATGCTAACCATCACAGTTCAAGAAAACAAGCTGCCCCTTTCCTACTAGTGCAAGTCTTACAGAACAAGAGCAACACAAATTAAAAATCTGACAACAATTCCTGTGTGCACACAGACTCATGGTGTGAGTCTAGGCAGAAAACGATATGTGATTGGCAATTTCAAAGCACATTTACTACTGTGGCAGAGCAAGTCATAATTACTATAACAGCCTGACACATTTTCCTTATAGTTTAGAGAGGAAGAAAAGAGCACATATCCTAACAGCTACTTCAGACCATGAGCATGTGGAACCTGGGTGAGTGATTAGGCTAGAGCAAAGGAAATGAGCCTTGGTGATGTTGAATGTGTTAGTGTTACACGCTGCTATCTGAAATACCACACAGTGCTGAATAGTAAGCATGGGAGTGCAGGAGAAGCAGCTGGCTGTGTGCTAAGAGTGTGTTTCTGGAGACTGTGTATTGTCAGGTGCAGGAGAGATCTGCATTGGCGCTTGCACAACTGCATGAAGACTGCAGAGATGTAGGTAAGAGCACATGTGGTAAGGGTTAATTGGGCTTATGAACATGTAGGAACTACCTCACTCATTACAGTACTGCAAGGAAAATCTACCCTGTTGTTTTCAAATGTGTTAGCATTTGCCTCTCATCTGTGAGATGGTGATGGGTGCTGTATGCTAACCATCACAGTTCAAGAAAACAAGCTGCCCCTTTCCTACGAGTGCAAGTCTTACAGAACAAGAGCAACACGAATTAAATCTCTGACAACAATTCCTGTGTGGACACAGACTCATGGTGTGATTCTAGGCAGAAAACGATATTTGATTGGCAATTTCAAAGCACATTTACTACTGTGGTAGAGCAAGTGATAATTACTGTAACAGCCTGACACATTTTCCTTATAGTTTAGAGAGGCAGAAAAGAGCACATGTCCTAACAGCTTCTTGAGACCATGAGCATGTGGCACCTGGGTGAGTGATTAGACTAGAGCAAAGGAAATGAGCCTTGGTGATGTTGAATGTGTTAGCGTTACACACTGCTATCTGAAATACCACACAGTGCTGAATAGTAAGCATGGGAGTGCAGGAGAAGCAGCTGGCTGTGTGCTAAGAGTGTGTTTCTGGAGACTGTGTATTGTCAGGTGCAAGAGAGATCTGCATGGACGCTTGCACAACTGCATGAAGACTGCAGAGATGTATGTAAGATCACCTGTGGTAAGGGTTAATTGGAGTTTTGAACATGTAGGAACTACCTCACCCATTGCAGGATCGGAAGGAAAATCTACCCTGTTGTTTTCAAATGTGTTAGCATTTGCCTCTCATCTGTGAGATAGTGATTTCTGCTGAATGCTAACCATCACAGTTCAAGAAAACAAGCTGCCCCTTTCCTACGAGTGCAAGTCTTACAGAACAAGAGCAACACGAATTAAATATCTGACAACAATTCCTGTGTGCACACAGACTCATGGTGTGAGTCTAGGCAGAAAACGATATTTGATTGGCAATTTCAAAGCACATTTACTACTGTGGTAGAGCAAGTCATAATTACTATAACAGCCTGACACATTTTCCTTATAGTTTAGAGAGGCAGAAAAGAGCACATGTCCTAACAGCTACTTGAGACCATGAGCATGTGGAACCTGGGTGAGTGATTAGACTAGAGCAAAGGAAAGGAGCCTTGGTGATGTTCAATGTGTTAGTGTTACACACTGCTATCTGAAATACCACACAGTGCTGAATAGTAAGCATGGGAGTGCAGGAGAAGCAGCTGGCTGTGTGCTAAGAGTGTGTTTCTGGAGACTGTGTATTGTCAGGTGCAAGAGAGATCTGCATGGACGCTTGCACAACTGCATGAAGACTGTAGAGATGTATGTAAGAACACATGTGGTAAGGGTTAATTGGGCTTATGAACATGCAGGAACTACCTCAATCATTACAGTACTGCAAGGAAAATCTACCCTGTTGTTTTCAAAGGTGTTAGCATTTGCCTCTCATCTGTGAGATGGTGATGTGTGCTGTATGCTAACCATCACAGTTCAAGAAAACAAGCTGCCCCTTTCCTACAAGTGCAAGACTTACAGAACAAGAGCAACACAAATTAAATCTCTGACAACAATTCCTGTGTGCACACAGACTCATGGTGTGATTCTAGGCAGAAAACGATATTTGATTGGCAATTTCAAAGCACATTTACTACTGTGGTAGAGCAAGTGATAATTACTGTAACAGCCTGACACATTTTCCTTATAGTTTAGAGAGGCAGAAAAGAGCACATGTCCTAACAGCTACTTGAGACCATGAGCATGTGGAACCTGGATGAGTGATTAGACTAGAGCAAAGGAAATGAGCCTCGGTGATGTTGAATATGTTAGCGTTACACACTGCTTTCTGAAATACCACACAGTGCTGAATAGTAAGCATGGGAGTGCAGGAGAAGCAGCTGTCTGTGTGCTAAGAGTGAGTTTCTGGAGACTGTGCATTGTCAGGTTCAAGAGAGATCTGTATGGTGCTTGCACAACTGCATGAAGACTACAGAGATGTATGTAAGAGCACATGTGGTAAGGGTTAATTGGAGTTTTGAACATGTAGGAACTACCTCACCCATTGCAGGAGAGGAAGGAAAATCTACCCTGTTGTTTTCAAATGTGTTAGCATTTGCCTCTTATCTGTGAGATAGTGATTTGTGCTGAATGCTAACCATCACAGTTCAAGAAAACAAGCTGCCCCTTTCCTACAAGTGCAAGACTTACAGAACAAGAGCAACACAAATTAAATCTCTGACAACAATTCCTGTGTGCACACAGACTCATGGTGTGATTCTAGGCAGAAAACGATATTTGATTGGCAATTTCAAAGCACATTTACTACTGTGGAAGAGCAAGTGATAATTACTGTAACAGCCTGACACATTTTCCTCATAGTTTAGAGAGGCAGAAAAGAGCATATGTCCTAACAGCTACTTGAGACCATGAGCATGTGGAACCTGGATGAGTGATTAGACTAGAGCAAAGGAAATGAGCCTTGGTGATGTTGAATATGTTAGCGTTACACACTGCTATCTGAAATACCACACAGTGCTGAATAGTAGGCATGGGAGTGCAGGAGAAGCAGCTGCCTGTGTGCTAAGAGTGAGTTTCTGGAGACTGTGTATTGTCAGGTTCAAGAGAGATCTGCATGGTGCTTGCACAACTGCATGAAGACTGCAGAGATGTATGTAAGATCACCTGTGGTAAGGGTTAATTGGAGTTTTGAACATGTAGGAACTACCTCACCCATTGCAGGAGTGGAAGGAAAATCGACCCTGTTGTTTTCAAATGTGTTAGCATTTGCCTCTCATCTGTAAGATAGTGATTTCTGCTGAATGCTAACCATCACAGTTCAAGAAAACAAGCTGCCCCTTTCCTACGAGTGCAAGTCTTACAGAACAAGAGCAACACGAATTAAATATCTGACAACAATTCCTGTGTGCACACAGACTCATGGTGTGATTCTAGGCAGAAAACGATATTTGATTGGCAATTTCAAAGCACATTTACTACTGTGGTAGAGCAAGTGATAATTACTATAACAGCCTACCACATTTTCCTTATAGTTTAGAGAGGCAGAAAAGAGCAACAATTCCTGTGTGGACACAGACTCATGGTGTGATTCTAGGCAGAAAACGATATTTGATTGGCAATTTCAAAGCACATTTACTACTGTGGTAGAGCAAGTGATAATTACTGTAACAGCCTGACACATTTTCCTTATAGTTTAGAGAGGCAGAAAAGAGCACATGTCCTAACAGCTTCTTGAGACCATGAGCATGTGGAACCTGGGTGAGTGATTAGACTAGAGCAAAGGAAATGAGCCTTGGTGATGTTGTATGTGTTAGCGTTACACACTGCTTTCTGAAATACCACACAGTGCTGAAGAGTAAGCATGGGAGTGCAGGAGAAGCAGCTGGCTGTGTGCTAAGAGTGTGTTTCTGGAGACTGTGTATTGTCAGGTGCAAGAGAGATCTGCATGGACGCTTGCACAACTGCATGAAGACTGCAGAGATGTATGTAAGAGCACATGTGGTAAGGGTTAATTGGGCTTATGAACATGCAGGAACTACCTCACTCATTACAGTACTGCAAGGAAAATCTACCCTGTTGTTTTCAAAGGTGTTAGCATTTGCCTCTCATCTGTGAGATGGTGATGTGTGCTGTATGCTAACCATCACAGTTCAAGAAAACAAGCTGCCCCTTTCCTACAAGTGCAAGTCTTACAGAACAAGAGCAACACAAATTAAATCTCTGACAACAATTCCTGTGTGCACACAGACTCATGGTGTGATTCTAGGCAGAAAACGATATTTGATTGGCAATTTCAAAGCACATTTACTACTGTGGTAGAGCAAGTGATAATTACTGTAACAGCCTGACACATTTTCCTTATAGTTTAGAGAGGCAGAAAAGAGCACATGTCCTAACAGCTACTTGAGACCATGAGCATGTGGAACCTGGATGAGTGATTAGACTAGAGCAAAGGAAATGAGCCTTGGTGATGTTGAATATGTTAGCGTTACACACTGCTTTCTGAAATACCACACGGTGCTGAATAGTAAGCATGGGAGTGCAGGAGAAGCAGCTGTCTGTGTGCTAAGAGTGAGTTTCTGGAGACTGTGTATTGTCAGGTTCAAGAGAGATCTGCATGGTGCTTGCACAACTGCATGAAGACTACAGAGATGTATGTAAGAGCACATGTGGTAAGGGTTAATTGGAGTTTTGAACATGTAGGAACTACCTCACCCATTGCAGGAGAGGAAGGAAAATCTACCCTGTTGTTTTCAAATGTGTTAGCATTTGCCTCTTATCTGTGAGATAGTGATTTGTGCTGAATGCTAACCATCACAGTTCAAGAAAACAAGCTGCCCCTTTCCTACAAGTGCAAGACTTACAGAACAAGAGCAACACAAATTAAATCTCTGACAACAATTCCTGTGTGCACACAGACTCATGGTGTGATTCTAGGCAGAAAACGATATTTGATTGGCAATTTCAAAGCACATTTACTACTGTGGTAGAGCAAGTGATAATTACTGTAACAGCCTGACACATTTTCCTTATAGTTTAGAGAGGCAGAAAAGAGCATATGTCCTAACAGCTACTTGAGACCATGAGCATGTGGAACCTGGATGAGTGATTAGACTAGAGCAAAGGAAATGAGCCTTGGTGATGTTGAATATGTTAGCGTTACACACTGCTATCTGAAATACCACACAGTGCTGAATAGTAAGCATGGGAGTGCAGGAGAAGCAGCTGCCTGTGTGCTAAGAGTGAGTTTCTGGAGACTGTGTATTGTCAGGTTCAAGAGTCTGCATGGTGCTTGCACAACTGCATGAAGACTGCAGAGATGTATGTAAGAGCACATGTGGTAAGGGTTAATTGGAGTTTTGAACATGTAGGAACTACCTCACCCATTGCAGGAGAGGAAGGAAAATCTACCCTGTTGTTTTCAAATGTGTTAGCATTTGCCTCTCATCTGTGAGATAGTGATTTGTGCTGAATGCTAACCATCACAGTTCAAGAAAACAAGCTGCCCCTTTCCTATGATTGCAAGTCTTACAGAACAAGAGCAACACAAATTAAATCTCTGACAACAATTCCTGTGTGCACACAGACTCATGGTGTGATTCTAGGCATAAAACGATATTTGATTGGCAATTTCAAAGCACATTTACTACTGTGGTAGAGCAAGTGATAATTACTGTAACAGCCTGACACATTTTCCTTATAGTTTAGAGAGGCAGAAAAGAGCACATATCCTAACAGCTACTTGAGACCATGAGCATGTGGAACCTGGGTGAGTGATTAGACTAGAGCAAAGGAAATGAGACTTGGGGATGTTGAATGTGTTAGCGTTACACACTGCTATCTAAAATACCACACAGTGCTGAATAGTAAGCATGGGAGTGCAGGAGAAGCAGCTGCCTGTGTGCTAAGAGTGTGTTTCTGGAGACTGTGTATTGTCAGGTGCAAGAGAGATGTGCATGGGCGCTTGCACAACTGCATGAAAGCTGCAGATATGTATGTAAGATCACCTGTGGTAAGGGTTAATTGGAGTTTTGAACATGTAGGAACTACCTCACCCATTGCAGGAGTGGAAGGAAAATCGACCCTATTGTTTTCAAATGTGTTAGCATTTGCCTCTCATCTGTAAGATAGTGATTTCTGCTGAATGCTAACTATCACAGTTCAAGAAAACAAGCTGCCCCTTTCCTACGAGTGCAAGTCTTACAGAACAAGAGCAACACGAATTAAATATCTAACAACAATTCCTGTGTGCACACAGACTCATGGTGTGATTCTAGGCAGAAAACGATATTTGATTGGCAATTTCAAAGCACATTTACTACTGTGGTAGAGCAAGTGATAATTACTATAACACCCTACCACATTTTCCTTATAGTTTAGAGAGGCAGAAAAGAGCAACAATTCCTGTGTGGACACAGACTCATGGTGTGATTCTAGGCAGAAAACGATATTTGATTGGCAATTTCAAAGCACATTTACTACTGTGGTAGAGCAAGTGATAATTACTGTAACAGCCTGACACATTTTCCTTATAGTTTACAGAGGCAGAAAAGAGCACATGTCCTAACAGCTTCTTGAGACCATGAGCATGTGGAACCTGGGTGAGGGATTAGACTAGAGCAAAGGAAATGAGCCTTGGTGATGTTGTATGTGTTAGCGTTACACACTGCTTTCTGAAATACCACACAGTGCTGAAGAGTAAGCATGGGAGTGCAGGAGAAGCAGCTGGCTGTGTGCTAAGAGTGTGTTTCTGGAGACTGTGTATTGTCAGGTGCAAGAGAGATCTGCATGGACGCTTGCACAACTGCATGAAGACTGCAGAGATGTATGTAAGAGCACATGTGGTAAGGGTTAATTGGGCTTATGAACATGCAGGAACTACCTCACTCATTACAGTACTGCAAGGAAAATCTACCCTGTTGTTTTCAAAGGTGTTAGCATTTGCCTCTCATCTGTGAGATGGTGATGTGTGCTGTATGCTAACCATCACAGTTCAAGAAAACAAGCTGCCCCTTTCCTACAAGTGCAAGTCTTACAGAACAAGAGCAACACAAATTAAATCTCTGACAACAATTCCTGTGTGCACACAGACTCATGGTGTGATTCTAGGCAGAAAACGATATTTGATTGGCAATTTCAAAGCACATTTACTACTGTGGTAGAGCAAGTGATAATTACTGTAACAGCCTGACACATTTTCCTTATAGTTTAGAGAGGCAGAAAAGAGCACATGTCCTAACAGCTACTTGAGACCATGAGCATGTGGAACCTGGATGAGTGATTAGACTAGAGCAAAGGAAATGAGCCTTGGTGATGTTGAATATGTTAGCGTTACACACTGCTTTCTGAAATACCACACAGTGCTGAAAAGTAAGCATGGGAGTGCAGGAGAAGCAGCTGTCTGTGTGCTAAGAGTGAGTTTCTGGAGACTGTGTATTGTCAGGTTCAAGAGAGATCTGCATGGTGCTTGCACAACTGCATGAAGACTACAGAGATGTATGTAAGAGCACATGTGGTAAGGGTTAATTGGAGTTTTGAACATGTAGGAACTACCTCACCCATTGCAGGAGAGGAAGGAAAATCTACCCTGTTGTTTTCAAATGTGTTAGCATTTGCCTCTCATCTGTGAGATAGTGATTTGTGCTGAATGCTAACCATCACAGTTCAAGAAAACAAGCTTCTCCTTTCCTATGTTTGCAAGTCTTACAGAACAAGAGCAACACAAATTAAATCTCTGACAACAATTCCTGTGTGCACACAGACTCATGGTGTGATTCTAGGCATAAAACGATATTTGATTGGCAATTTCAAAGCACATTTACTACTGTGGTAGAGCAAGTGATAATTACTGTAACAGCCTGACACATTTTCCTTATAGTTTAGAGAGGCAGAAAAGAGCACATATCCTAACAGCTACTTGAGACCATGAGCATGTGGAACCTGGGTGAGTGATTAGACTAGAGCAAAGGAAATGAGCCTTGGGGATGTTGAATGTGTTAGCGTTACACACTGCTATCTAAAATATCACACAGTGCTCAATAGTAAGCATGGGAGTGCAGGAGAAGCAGCTGCCTGTGTGCTAAGAGTGTGTTTCTGGAGACTGTGTATTGTCAGGTGCAAGAGTGATGTGCATGGACGCTTGCACAACTGCATGAAGGCTGCAGAGATGTATGTAAGATCACCTGTGGTAAGGGTTAATTGGAGTTTTGAACATGTAGGAACTACCTCACCCATTGCAGGAGTGGAAGGAAAATCGACCCTGTTGTTTTCAAATGTGTTAGCATTTGCCTCTCATCTGTAAGATAGTGATTTCTGCTGAATGCTAACCATCACAGTTCAAGAAAACAAGCTGCCCCTTTCCTACGAGTGCAAGTCTTACAGAACAAGAGCAACACGAATTAAATATCTGACAACAATTCCTGTGTGCACACAGACTCATGGTGTGATTCTAGGCAGAAAACGATATTTGATTGGCAATTTCAAAGCACATTTACTACTGTGGTAGAGCAAGTGATAATTACTATAACAGCCTGACACATTTTCCTTATAGTTTAGAGAGGCAGAAAAGAGCAACAATTCCTGTGTGGACACAGACTCATGGTGTGATTCTAGGCAGAAAACGATATTTGATTGGCAATTTCAAAGCACATTTACTACTGTGGTAGAGCAAGTGATAATTACTGTAACAGCCTGACACATTTTCCTTATAGTTTAGAGAGGCAGAAAAGAGCACATGTCCTGACAGCTTCTTGAGACCATGAGCATGCGGAACCTGGGTGAGTGATTAGACTAGAGCAAAGGAAATGAGCCTTGGTGATGTTGAATGTGTTAGCGTTACACACTGCTTTCTGAAATACCACACAGTGCTGAAGAGTAAGCATGGGAGTGCAGGAGAAGCAGCTGGCTGTGTGCTAAGAGTGTGTTTCTGGAGACTGTGTATTGTCAGGTACAAGAGAGATCTGCATGGACGCTTGCACAACTGCATGAAGACTGCAGAGATGTATGTAAGATCACCTGTGGTAAGGGTTAATTGGAGTTTTGAACATGTAGGAACTACCTCACCCATTGCAGGAGTGGAAGGAAAATCTACCCTGTTGTTTTCAAATGTGTTAGCATTTGCCTCTCATCTGTGAGATAGTGATTTCTGCTGAATGCTAACCATCACAGTTCAAGAAAACCAGCTGCCCCTCTCCTACGAGTGCAAGTCTTACAGAACAAGAGCAACACGAATTAAATCTCTGACGACAATTCCTTTGTGCACACAGACTCATGGTGTGATTCTAGGCAGAAAACAATATTCCTGGGTGATACCAGTACACCTTTACTTATGGGGAAGACATACTCCATAATATCTGACAAGTTCAAGGCAGTTAAATATCTTCCAAAACATAAAATTTAAAACACAACTTTAAAACAAGAATCTCATTTATATTTTCTATATCAAAATGCATCACATACATCCCTTCTCAAATTCATAACTCACCTTTAAAAGTAGTTAGTTGAGAAAGAAATGTGCCACTCACACAGCAGATTATCAGAGCCAGAACCTCTGAGCTGTACTCCTCTCACCAGAACCACTAAGATTTCCCTCTCTTTTTTCACACATATACATGTTAACTTCAAATCACATTGCTTCCCACATTTTTTTAAATGGAAACACACATTTCTATTGGTTGCAAATTTCAACCCTTTCCAAATGATTCTTACCCCCAACTTGACTTCTGCCTGCTACCATAGCAACAGATCATGGAACACTGGTGTGAGCAGAGAGGTCAGAAGTTCAGCACACAATGTTTCTAATCCAAAGAGCAAGAGTGCTTGACTTTTCAAACCTAACAGCATATCCAAAGTAATCTTCTGTGGGAACAAATTTTTCTGAACCAATACAAAACATGCTTTAAAAAATTTAAACATACAGCCTAGTTTTTAGTGTTGAATGGTCTGAAACAGCCAATGAGTTCTTTTTATAAAAAAAGGGTATGTAAGCCTCCATTTTACAACTATCTTTCATTTCATATTGCCATTCTACTGAAAGACACCTTCTGAGTGCACCCAGATCTCCTTGAAATATGTTCACAGTGTGGATTGTAGGTCATAGCTATGTCTACTGGAGTGAAAAGTATGCAGAAAAAAGAGGTATTGTGAAAGACCTTGCTTCGCCAAATGTTGACATTAAATGGATTGGTCAGAGAGCATTAAAGTGGCACCAATTAATGCCTTTGGTGAAATCCTTTCTACATCTCCCACAGCCTGACCTTACAATTGTGCACTGTGGTGGAAATGACCTAGGCACTTTAATTGGGGTAGGTCTGGAAATGCTTGTTAAGGACACCTTTGTGCAATTGATGTCACTTTTTCCACAAACTACCTTTGAATATTCTAATATATGCCAAAGGCAAAAGTGGAACTGGTCCAACCAATATTGTCCGCAGATTGAGAAAGCAAAAAAGCACGTCAATAAGTCTGTTTCTGCTTTCCTCAGAGACTATGGTATGGGTTCTATATACCACAACAACTTGCGTTACAACATGCAAGGCATTTATAGAGGAAACGGTGTACATTTCACAGATGAAGTGAACAGAGTCTTCCTTTTGAACTTTAGACTCTGCATCGGTACTTACTTGTAGGTACAAAAAAACACTCAATGAACACAACGGCTCTTTTTAGAGCCAACCAACATCTAAACACTTAAACTTGATTTTTAATTCTATTTTTTTAATGAATTTTTTGCCGCCCTGCGCGCACTATTTATAATTTTTTTTTTTTTTTTTTGGGACCATAGGGGTCTTTCATGGTCCCCCTGAGAAGGCCTAGGGGGTCAGGGACTCTCTACCCTGCCCCCTTTTCACGTTCTCCACTTGTGTTTTTAGCTCTCTTCTGCCTCTAAAACTCAAAATGGCAGCTGGGGGTGCGCACACCGTGCGCGCACCCCGCGATTTTTATGAACAAAAATAAAATGTTTTTTTCACCCTTCGGGGTCCTTCAGGGGCCCCCTGACAAAGGCTAGGGGGTCAGGAACTCTCTACCCCGCCCCCTTTTCACGTTCTCCACCTTTCTTTTTCACTGTCACACACAAAATGGCGTCCGACACTTCCTGATTTCGACCGATTGGAATGTTGACTGACATCTAACCACCAATCAGAATTACGCTCGCGGACATTTGGTGCGCGCCCCATGCACGCACGTTGCGCGCACGGTGTGCGCATATAGATATTTATGTACTTTTAACTGCAATTGTCTCAGGAACTACTGAACAGATTGACACCATATATGCAAAAGGCACATGCCTGACCTGAGGACTACCTCTTTGCCAAATTTCAAGTAATTTTGTTCAGCTGTTCGGGCTGTACCTTCGACTAAAGGTCCTATAGGAAAATGCATGGGGAAAACGCGTTTTGGGACCCCCCTTTTTTCTCAGCCCCTGCTTGATGAATCACCCCGAGACTTTCAGGGTAGGAGCTGAGCGGAGCGCCCCATTAGTTTTGAAAATTTCACGAAGATAAGTCAACCGGCGCCAAAGTTATTCAAAATAGAATTTTCAGATTTCCTATGGGAACTCGGTCCTAACTATAACTATCTACTGGCGACCGCCAGTAGATAATGTATATAAATATATATATTCATTGAAAATAACATAGGTTTCAGAGACGTTATAGTTAGAAATTAGCATTTAAAAACCTTAGACATTCACAGAAAAACCATAGGTTTCAGGGGTGTTATAGTTAGCTGGCCATTTCACTCGTACAAAATCATAGAAATTCCTCCTTTATAGTTAGTTCTGCTAACTATAACTTGCACGTCCACAATGCACTGCTGATGATGTCACATATTGCATCATTCACGACATGGCCAGTGACATCACTGATGACATCTCATAGGACATCACTGATGACATCACTGATGACATCATCCAGTGAATGTGGTTTAGTTTGAAATTTAAATATGTATTATATATATATATATATATATATATATATATATATATATATATATATATACCAATCTGTATGGAAGATTGAGTGGATATATAACTGTCTGGAACGCAGATTTAGTAGCTGTCTGACTGTCTGTTTAAGTGAGTAATTAAATGTGCCTCACTTAATACATGGATTAGTAACTAAACTATCTGAATGTGTGCATTACTGTCTCTGTTGTTGTATAACATGCTGCATCAGTTGGTCAATAACTACATGAGTGTGTATATTAGTTATTGATTAGTTGGGTGAGTATTTGTATGGGACACTGAGTTTGTGTGTGGTTGGATGGGGTGTGTGTAACTCTATGCATAGATGTGTGAATGGTTGATTAACTAGGTGTATAGGTTTAAGAGTGCATGTGGAAACAGTTGTTTAGGTGACTGAGTGTATCTATTTGTGTGTTGGTGAGCGAATAAATGTTTTAGTTGTACATCTTCAACAAAGTAAAAAAATAAAAGGCATTGTATGTGAGAGTTGGTGTATATAAATAAGTATGTGTAAGAGTCAGTGATTGTGAGAGTAACTATATGAATGAGTGTATAATTGTAATGGGGATTTCTTAACATATTAACTATGAGTTACTATGTGTTTGAATAAATGAGGTGTTGTTGGATAATTGTGTAAGTGAGTAAATGTAAGTGTGATTCATTTTTTCATGAGTGAGTAGGAAGACTGCATAAATGACTAAGATGACTGCTGATGTGTCAATGGCTATATGTGTATAAGTGCATTTGATAGTGTTCTATTAATTAATGACTGCATATATAAATTATTCTGTTGTTGAATGGGTAGTTGTGTGTGTAGACTTAGGAATCAGTGAGTGAGTATGTAGTAACTGGTATTAGTGTGTCAATGGTTTCAAATATGGTACTCTGTATTTTACAGTGAGTGATGAAAGGTTAGACTAGTGTATGATGAGGTGTATCAGATTGTCACGTGGATGATGTAATCAGTGATGTCATCAGTGATGTCATTTGAGATGTCATCAGTGATGTCATCAGTGATGTCACTGACCATGTCATGAATGATGCAATATGTGACATCATCAGCAGTGCATTGCGGGCGCGCAAGTTATAGTTAGCAGAACTAACTATAACAAAGGAATTTCTATGGTTTTGTACAAGTGAAATGCCCAGATAACTATAACACCCCTGAAACCTATGGTTTTTTCTGTGAATTTCTAAGGTTTTTAAATGCTAATTTCTAACTATAACGTCTCTGAAACCTATGGTTTTATCCAGTGAATTTCAAAGGTTTTTTAAAGGATAATTTCTAAGTGTGATAGTAGTTACACCTGTTTTTTGTACTGATTTTCTACAGTTTTTTAACTGTTTATTTATAAATATTTTATTCATTAAATAACATTATATATTTTTCTGAAAATTGCAAAAATAAATTGTAAAAACAAATTCAAACTGAAATATTGATTTATTTTTGGGTTTTCGTTTTGTATTTTAATATAATTATATTATTTTCTTCGACCTTTTTTTCGGCGTCGCGCACTCAAAGCGTACACATCACGGTGGGTGGACGGATTCTAGCTGCCATTTTAGAAAAGTCGTAAAGGATCCGCGTACGGTGTGAGACGGCTGCGTGTTTTTCAGTTACATCATATACATTTAATATTACGTGATGTGCACAATTGGTCTGCGACCAGTCCGCGACTCCTGCTCCCGTGCATTCACGACACATGCGCATTACAGTACGAGATGCCTGCGCTGTGACGGGTCCCACGTGATGTCATATATGTGCTTGTGCGCGCTGGGTGCGCGACACCCGAAAAAAAAAATTATGTTCCAAAATGATATGTATGTGCCTTTAATATACATATTAGGGCAATAGATTTTCGAAGATATTCATAAAAATAATATATTTGTACTTATAATAAACTTATATTATTTTTAAATATATTTTCGCGAAGTCGGGTGCATGCATCGTGAGTGCAGAGAACCAGGTTAGCAGAGCTGCTGTAGAGCCATCGGAAGCAGGTCAGCAGAGCCGTTGTAGAGCCAGAGAACTAGGTCAGCAGAGCTGCTCTTGAGCCTAAGAAGCAGGTCAGCAGAGCTGCTCTAGAACCAGAGACCCAGGTCAGCAGAGCTGTACTAGAGCCAGAGACCCAGGTCATCAGAGCTGTACTAGAGCCAGAGACCCAGGTCAGCAGAGCTGCTTTGGAGGCCGATAACCAGGTCAGCAGAGCTGCTCTAAAGGCAGAGAACCAGGTCAGCAGAGCTGATTTAGAGGGAGAGAACCAGGTCAGAAGAGCTGCTTTAGAGCCAGAGAACCAGGTCAGCAGAGCTGCTCTAGAGCCATAGAACCAGGTCAACAGAGCTGCTTTAGAGCCATAGAACCAGGTCAGCAGAGCGGCTTTAGAGCCAGAGAACCAGGTCAGCAGAGCTGCTCTAGTGCCTAAGAACCAAGTCAGCAGAGCTGCTCTAGAGCCAGAGAACCAGGTCAGCAGAGCTGCTGTAGCGCCAGAGAAACCAGTTCAGTAGAGCTGCTTTAGAGCGAGAGAACCAGGTCAGCAGAGCTGCTTTAGAGGGAGAGAACCAGGTCAGCAGAGTTGCTTTAGAGCCAAGGGGCCAGGTCAGCAGAGCTGCTCTAGAGCCTTAGAACCAGGTCAGCAGAACTGCTTTAGAGCCATAGAACCGGGTCAGCAGAGCCGCTTTATAGCCAGAGAAGCAGGTCAGCAGAGCTGTTGTACAGCCAGAGAACCAGGTCAGCAGAGCGGCTTTAGAGCCAGAGAACTAGGTCAGCAGAGCTGCTCTAGAGCCAGAGAACCAGGTCAGCAGAGCTGCTGTATAGTCAGAGAAACCAGGTCAGCAGAGCTGCTTTAGAGGGAGAGAATCAGGTCAGCAGAGCTGCTTTAGAGCCAGAGAACCAGGTCAGCAGAGCTGCTCTTGAGCCTAAGAAGCAGGTCAGCAGAGCTGCTCTAGAACCAGAGACCCAGGTCAGCAGAGCTGCACTATAGCCAGAGACCCAGGTCAGCAGAGCTGCTTTAGAGGCCGATAACCAGGTCAGCAGAGCTGGTGTAGAGCCAGGGAAACCAGGTCAGCAGAGCCTCTTTAGAGGGAGAGAACCAGGTCAGCAGAGCTGCTTTAGAGCCAGAGAAGCAGGTCAGCAGAGCTGCTCTAGAGCCATAGAACCAGGTCAGCAGAGGTGCTTTAGAGCCATAGAACCAGGTCAACAGAGCTGCTCTAGATGCAGAGAACCAGGTCAGCAGAGCTGATTTAGAGGGAGAGAACCAGGTCAGAAGAGCTGCTTTAGAGCCAGAGAACCAGGTCAGCTGAGCTGCTCTAGAGCCAGAGAACCAGGTCAACAGAGCTGCTTTAGAGCCATAGAACCAGGTCAGCAGAGCGGCTTTAGAGCCAGAGAACCAGGTCAGCAGAGCTGCTCTAGTGCCAGAGAACCAGGTCAGCAGAGCTGCTGTAGAGCCAGAGAAACCAGTTCAGTAGAGCTGCTTTAGAGCGAGAGAACCAGGTCAGCAGAGCTGTTTTAGAGGGAGAGAACCAGGTCAGCAGAGTTGCTTTAGAGCCAAGGGACCAGGTCAGCAGAGCTGTTCTAGAGCCATAGAACCAGGTCAGCAGAACTGCTTTAGAGACATAGAACCGGGTCAGCAGAGCCGCTTTATAGCCAGAGAACCAGGTCAGCAGAGCTGTTGTACAGTCATAGAACCAGGTCAGCAGAGAGGCTTTAGAGCCAGAGAACAAGGTCAGCAGAGCTGCTCTAGTGCCTAAGAACCAAGTCAGCAGAGCTGCTCTAGAGCCAGAGAACCAGGTCAGCAGAGCTGCTGTAGAGCCAGAGAAACCAGTTCAGTAGAGCTGCTTTAGAGCGAGAGAACCAGGTCAGCACAGCTGCTTTAGAGGGAGAGAACCAGGTCAGCAGAGTTGCTTTAGAGCCAAGGGACCAGGTCAGCAGAGCTTCTCTAGAGCCATAGAACCAGGTCAGCAGAACTGCTTTAGAGCCATAGAACCCGGTCAGCAGAGACGCTTTATAGCCAGAGAACCAGGTCAGCAGAGCTGTTGTACAGCCAGAGAACCAGGTCAGCAGAGCTGCTCTAGAGCCTAAGAACTAGGTCAGCAGAGCTGCTCTAGAGCCAGAGAACCAGGTCAGCAGAGCTGCTGTAGAGCCAGAGAAACCAGGTCAGCAGTGCTGCTTTAGAGGGAGAGAATCAGGTCAGCAGAACTGTTTTAGAGCCAGAGAACCAGGCCAGCAGAGCTGCTTTAGAGCCAGGCAACCAGGTCAGCAGAGCTGCTCTAGAGCCAGAGAACCAAGTCAGGAGAGCTGCTTTAGGGCCATAGAACCAGATCAGCAGAGCTGCTTTAGAGCCAGAAAACCAGGTCAGCAAAGCTGCTCTAGAGCCTATGAACCAGGTAAGCAGAGCTGCTCTAAAGCCAGAGAACAAGGTCAGCAGAGCTGCTGTAGAGCCAGAGAAACCAGGTCAGTAGAGCTGCTTTAGAGGGAGAGAACCAGGTCAGCAGAGCTGCTCTAGAGGGAGAGGACCAGGTCAGCAGAGCTGCTCTAGAGCCAGAGAACCATGTCAGCAGAACTGCTTTAGAGCCATAGAACCGGGTCAGCAGAGCTGCTTTAGAGCCAGAGAACCAGTTCAGCAGAGCTGTTGTAGAGCCAGAGAGCCAGATCAGCTGAGCTGCTATAGAGGGAGAGAACCTGGCCAGCAGAGCTGCTTTACAGCCAGAGAACCAGGTCAGTAGAGCTGCTCTAGCTGACACTGACTGACTGACACTGACTGACTGACACTGACTGACACTGATTGACTGACACTAACACTGACTGACACTGACACTGACTGACACTGATTGACTGACACTGACTGAGTGACAATGACTAACACTGATTGTCTGACACTGACTGACTGACATTGACTGACTGACTGACACTGACTGACCGACACTGACTGACACTGATTGACTGACACTGATTGACTGACACTGACTGACTGACTGACTGACTGACACTGACACTGACTGACTGACACTGACTGACACTTACTGACTACTCTCTACTACTCTACTACTCACTCTCTAATACTCTCTCTACTACTCACTCTCTACTACTCACTCTCTGCTACTCTCTACTACTCACTCTCTACCACTCTACTACTCACTCTCTACAACTCACTCTCTACTACTGTCTACTACTCACTCTTTACTACTCACTTTCTACTACTCTCTACTAATCTCTCTCTACTACTCACTCTCTACTACTCTCTACTATTCACTCTACTACTCACTCTCTACTACTCTCTACTACTCTCTCTCTACTACTCACTCGCTACTAATCTCTACTGCTCACTCTCTACTACTCACTTTCTACTACTCTCTACTACTGCTCTCTACTACTCACTCTCTACTACTCACTCTCTACTACTCCCTACTACTCACTCTACTACTCTCTACTACTTTCTACTACTCACTCTCTACTATTCACTCTCTACTACTCACTCTCTACTACTCGCTCTCCACTACTTGCTCTCTACTGCTCTCTACTACTCACTCTGCATTACTCACTCTCTACTACTCGCTCTCTACTACTCTCTACTACTCACTCTCTACTACTCACTCCCTACTACTCTACTACTCTCTACTACTCTCTAATACTCTCTCTACTACTCACTCTCTACTACTCACTCTCTACTACTCACTCTCTACTACTCTACTACTCTCTCTACTACTCACTCACTACTACTCACTATATACTACTCTTCTACTCTCTCTACTACTCACTCTCTACTACTCTCTACTATTCACTCTACTACTCACTCTCTACTACTCTCTACTACTCTCTCTCTACTACTCACTCGCTACTAATCTCTACTGCTCACTCTCTACTACTCACTTTCTACTACTCTCTACTACTGCTCTCTACTACTCACTCTCTACTACTCACTCTCTACTACTCCCTACTACTCACTCTACTACTCTCTACTACTTTCTACTACTCACTCTCTACTATTCACTCTCTACTACTCACTCTCTACTACTCGCTCTCCACTACTTGCTCTCTACTGCTCTCTACTACTCACTCTCCATTACTCACTCTCTACTACTCGCTCTCTACTACTCTCTACTACTCACTCTCTACTACTCACTCCCTACTACTCTACTACTCTCTACTACTCTCTAATACTCTCTCTACTACTCACTCTCTACTACTCACTCTCTACTACTCACTCTCGACTACTCTACTACTCTCTCTACTACTCACTCACTACTACTCACTATCTACTACTCTTCTACTCTCTCTACTACTCACTCTCTACTACTCTTTACTACTCTCTCTACTACTCACTCGCTACTACTCACTATCTACTACTCTACTACTCTCTCTACTACTCACTCTCTACTACTCTCTGCTACTCACACTACTACTCTCTACTACTTTCTACCACTCACTCTCTACTACTCTACTACTCACTCTCTACTACTCTCTCTCTACTATTCACTCTCTACTACTCTACTACTCTCTACCACTCACTCTCTACTACTCTCTCTACTACTCACTCTCTACTACTCACTCTCTACTGCTCACTCTCTACTACTCGCTCTCTACTACTTTTTACTGCTCACTCTCCACTACTCACTCTCTACTACTCACTCTCAACTACTCTCTACTACTCACTCTACTACTCACTCTACTACTCACTCTCTACTATTCTCTACTACTCTCTACTTCTCGCTCTCTACTACTCTCTCTACTACTCACTCTCTACTACTCTCTACTACTCACTCTCTACTACACACTCTATACTACTTGCTCTCTACTACTTGCTCTCTACTACTTGCTCTCTACTACTCACTCTCTATTACTCTCTACTACTCACTCTCTACTACTCTACTACTCACTCTCTACTACTCACTCTCTACTACTCACACTCTACTACTCTACTACTCTCTACTACTGTCTCTACTACTCACTCTCTACTACTCACTCTCTACTACTCTCTACTACTCACTCTCTACTACTCTCTATACTACTCACTCTCTACTACTCACTCTCTACTACTCACTCTACTACTCACTCTACTACTCACTCTCTACTACTCACTCTCTACTACTCTCTACTACTCACTCTCTACTACTCTCTACTACTCACTCTCAACTACTCACTCTCTACTACTCACTCTACTACTCTCTACTACTCACTCTCTGATACTCTCTCTATTACTCTCTACTACTCTCTACTACTCACTCTCTACTCTCTATTACTCACTCTTTACTTGCTACCTCTCTACCTCTCTCGCTACTACTCTCTACCTCTACCTATCTACATCTACCTCTACACCTCTACACCTCTACCTCTACACCTCCATCTCTCTACCTCGCTCTACCTCTCGCTACACGCACACATATATATATGCCTATGCATTTATATATATGTATGTGTATATATATATATATTCACTGAAAAAAACATAGGTTTCAGGGGTGTTATAGTTAGCTGGACATTTCCCTCATACAAAACCCTAGAAATTCCCCTGTTATAGTTAGTTTAGCTAACTATAACTTGTGCCCCCGCAATGCACTGCTGATGACTTCACATATTACATCACTCATGACATGGTCAGTGACATCACTGATGACATCACTGATGACATCTGAAATGACATCACTGATGGCATCACTGATGACGTCATCCAGTGAGTGTGTGTTTCTGTAAATTTTAAATATGTTTAATATATATATAGGGAAAAAGCTATGGAAGAATGAGTGGGTGTATAAGTGTGTGAATGGATGATTTAGTAGGTGTGTGACTGACTGTATAAGTGAGTCATTAAACGTTTCTTACTGCAGACTAGTGACTAAACTGTGTGAATGTTTGTATCTGTCTGTCTGTTGGTGTATAAGTGGCTGCATGGTTTTGTGAATAGCTATATGAGTGTCTCTATGGGTTATTGATTGGTTGTCTGAGTATCTGTTTGGGTGCCTGAGTGTTTGTGTGGGTGGGGTGTGTGTGACTCTGTGCATACATGTGTGAGTGGGTGATTCTATGGGTGAATGGTTTTAAGAGTGCATCTGTGATGGACTGTATGGTTGGGTGAGTGTATGTATGGGTGTGTTAGTGATTGAATGTATATCTCAGTGGTACATGTGTGAGTAACTACATATGTGAAAGGCAGTATATATGTGTGTAAGAGTATATAAGTGGGTATATGTGAGAGTGTATGATTGTGAGAGTGGCTGTATGGATGAGTGTGTGCTTGTATCAGTGATTGTATAAGAGCGTAAGAATGTGGTACTATTTTTATGAGTAAGTGAACTTGTGTGTGTATAACTGCATAGGTGAGTAAATGGGAGTGTGATTAATTATTTGCATGACTGACTAGGTGTGAGAGTACCTCTATGGATGATTGGTGGTGTGTGAGTGTCTATGTAGGTGTATAAATGCATATGATAGTCCTGTACTTAGTGACTGTAAGTATGAGTGACTGTACAGGTGAGTGAGTGGATGTGTGTGTAGATCTAAGAGTCAATGAGTGGGTATGTAGTTTTTGGTATTGGAGTATCTATGGTTTTGAGACTGGACGTCTGAAATTTTGATTGAGTATATCAAAGGGTGTGAGAAGATGCACTAATTAACACATGGATGGCGTCATCAGTGATGTCATCAGTGATGTCATTTCAGATGTCATCAGTGATGTCATCAGTGATGTCACTGACCATGTAATGAGTGATGTAATATGTAACGTCATCAGCAGTGCATTGCGGGGGCGCAAGTTATAGTTAGCTGAACTAACTATAACAGGGGAATTTCTAGGGTTTTGTATGAGGGAAATGTCCAGCTAACTATAACGCCCCTGAAACCTATGTTTTTTTCAGTGAATTTCTAAGGTTTTTTAAATGCCAATTCCTAACTATAACGCCCCTGAAACCTATGGGTTTTTCAGTGAATTTCAAAGGTTTTTTAAATTCTAATTCCTAACTATATCAGGCCTGAAACCTATGGTTTTTTCAGTGAATTTCAAAGGTTTTCTAAATGACAATTTTGAATATATTAATTGTTATACTGTTTTTTTGATACTGATTTACTACATTTTTTAAACTATTTATTTTAGATATTTTTTTTAATACATTATAATTACATTATACATTACAATACACAATATACTTTCTCAGAATGAATTACTTTAGTGTAAATACTTGGCAAATAGGCAACAGACTTTTAAGTACAGTAGTTACAGTTGTTGCAATGGGCAATACAATTTCAAACACAAAGCAACATTGAGCTCAATGTGAATTTCTAGTTAAATGCAATTAGTTACTTTATGGATTACTTTTCTAACCACTAGACTGGATCCAAGATTCAGTCCTTGGACATCTCCTGTAAACAGTTGAGTAAAAGCGCTTTGGTTACAGTAGTGATTTTTAAGGAATATTATTGTATTTTAAAAGTTGACACTTAGAATCTTTTTCCCATAGAATCACCAATGTTATCCTATGGCAGAAAATTCACTTAGCAGGTACGTAGTGTTATCGTTACTTTTTCTTACTCAGTGGTGGATCCTGGATCCAGCACTGGCCAACCTCCTGTAAACAGTTGAAAGAATGTGTTTGTCATACAGACGATTTTTTAGGAATATTTTTAGTTTGTGAAAATAGACACTTAGAAACTTTTCTGGTGAAAACCACACAATGGATTCCTATGGAAGGAAATACGAGTTACTGGTAAGTACGCTTAGAATTACTTTTCAGGGTCAGTGCTGAGCTAAATGATGCAGCCCTGGGTTCTCTCCTGATAACAGGTGAGTAAATCGGAATTCGTAGTTCGGCTTATTTTAGAGGAATATTTGTACGTTTCAAAAATGGACACTTTGAACATTTTCTGGTGAAAACCACACAATGGATTCCTATAGAAGGAAATACAGGTTACTGGTAAGTACGCTTAGACTTACTTTTCAGGGTCAGTGCTGGGCTAAAAGATGCAGCACTGGGTTCTCTCCTGATTACAGGTGAGTAAATCGGACTTTGTAGTTCGGCTGATTTTAGAGAAATATTTGTACGTTTCAAAAATGGACACTTAGAACATTTTCTGGTGAAAACCACACAATGGATTCCTATGGAAGGAAATCCAAGTTACTGCGAAGTACGCTTAGAATTACTTTTCAGGGTCAGTGTTGGGTTAAAAGATGCAGCACTGGGTTCTCTCCTGATTACAGGTGAGTAAATCGGAATTCGTAGTTCGACTGATTTTAGAGGAATATTTGTACAATGGTGAAGGAAGGGGGAGGGGCCTGAGGTGACGAGTGCAAACACGCCCTGTGGCGCGTTTTAAGTTGGGGAATTAATTCCTCTTCAATCCTGAGGTCCCCTGGGGGCCAACTAGCCCACCAGGTACCTCCAGTATGCGCCAGGGAGCTGTATTGCAGAGAGGTATTCAGAGGCCACACCCCTTTTTACAACACTCTGCAACACAGCTCCGTGGCGCTTACTGGAGGTACCTGGTGGGCTAGTTGGTCCCCAGGTACCCTCAGGATTGAAGAGGAATTAATTCCCCAACTTAAATAGCGCCCCAGTGCGTGTTTGCACAGATCTCACCTCAGGCCCCGCCCCCTACCTTAACCACTGTGCAAACGCGCCCCGTGGGATGTTTTAAGTTGGGGGATTAAGTCCCCTTGAATCCTGAGGTCCCCTGGCGGCCAACTAGCCCACCAGGTACCTCCAGTAAGCGCCAGGGAGCTGCGTTGCAGAGATGTGTAAAAGGGGCGTGGCCTCATTACACCTCTCTGCAACGCAGCCCCCTGGCACATACTGGAGGTTCCTGGTGGGCTAGTTGGCCCCCAGGGACCCCCAGTATTGAAGGAAAATTTGTTCCCCCTCTGCAAACGCGCCAGGGGGCGCATTTGCAGAGTGGTGTAAGGAGGGTGGGTGTGGCCTCCTGCCCGATCCTTTTTTATTTCCCCCTCTGTTTTTTAGAAGGGGGGCTGTGCAGCCCCCCTTCTTTTTCTTTTTTTTTGGCCCTGGGGACCCCATCTCCCAGGGCCTGCCCCAATTGTATTTTTTTTTAAACTGGAAGGGGGCCGCGTGGCCCCCCTCCCCAAGCCATAATTTGCCCCGGGGACGCCATCCCCCGGGGCATAGCCCCCCTCCAGTGCCACCTATGGCCCCGGGGACCCCATCCCCCAGGGCCATTTTTTAATTTTTTTTTTTAAAACCATTTGGGGAGGGGGGCCGCGTGGCCCCCCTCCCAGGCCACTTATGGCCCCGGGGACCTGGCCTCCGTTGGGGGCCGTGGGGGGTTCCCCTATCCCCCCACGGCCCCGCCGGCTCCCCGCGTCCTGCGGGAGCCGGCATTGCTTTTCCACATGGGGAGCAGGTAACATGCTGCTCCCCGTGTGGAAAAGCAATCGTCTTTGGTATTTGGAAGAGAGAGCAGGTTTCCTGCTCTCTCTTCCAAATACCAAAGCAGTTTGCTATGGCAGGGCGGGAGCCGCGAGGCTCCCACCCTGCCATAGCAAACAGCAGTGTCCCGGGGGTGGGCACCCTGGGACACTGCAGGAGCCGGCCCTGGGGGGTGGTGGTCCCCAGGGCCATCACTGGCTCCAGGGGGGGCCACGCCGCCCCCCCACTTAAGGTTAAAACCTGGGGGGTGGCTTGGGGGTCCATAACGGACGCCCTATTTTGCATATTCAGTGCCCTGGGGAGGTGGCGGTCCCCAGGGCGTATGGGGGGGGCTCGAGCCCCCCACACAGGGTTTTTTTTTTAAAAAGCCCCGGGTGGTGGCGGTCCCCGGGGCTGTGGGGGGGCCATGAGCCCCCCGCATACATTAACATAAGCCCCGGGGGGTGGTGGTCTCCGGGGCTGGGGGGCCCCTCTGGGCCCCCCATTGTAAAACCATATTGCCCCCGGGACTTGGCCCCGCCAGGGGCTAAATCTAAACAAAGCGCGGGAGCCCGCGCTTCGTTTTTTTTTCGTTAGCGGGATGCGCGGACCCTACGTGCATCCCGCGATTTTGTTTTTGTTTGTGCTCTCTTGTGCCTCGGTTCTACCGAGGCACAAGATGGCTGTCAACACTTCCTGATTCAGAGTGTTGGCAGCCAATTAGCATTCAGCTCATGCGCGGGAGGGTTCGGGGAGGGTACGTGGAGGATCCGCGGATCCTCCGTGGCCATAGATATCACTAACTTTTTTACCTTAATTTTCTCAGGAACTACTGAACAGATTCACACCATTTATGCAAAAGGCACGAGAGGACTACCTCTTTTCCAAATTTGGTGTCATTCCGTTCAGCGGTTCGGGCTGTAGCTGCGACAACAGATCCTATGGGAAATTGCATGGGGAAAACACGTTTTGGCACCCCCTTTTTTCTCAGCCCACGCTTGACGAATCAACTCGAAACTTTCAGGGTAGGAGCGGAGCGGAGCCGGCCAAAAGTTTGGAAAATTTTGCGAAGATTCGTCAATCGGTGCCAAAGATATTCCCAATAGAATGTTGCGGATTTCCTATGGAAAATAGGTCCTAACTATAACTATCTACTGGCGACCGCCAGTAGATAATACACACACACATATATAAACATATATACAATCTGTTTATCTATATAAATACAAATATAAATGCATGCATACATATACATATACATATATGCATACATATGCATGTTATGTACATGAAAGTTTGAAAAACACTAATACAAGCAAAGCTAAAAAGCCACCTGATTACAAACAGAATTGCTTTAACTTAAACGAGGGTGAGACCTATTGCATTTTCAATGTTTGTTTACTTCGGTTCCATCAAGAAGGCATTCAGATGTGTCACACATTTGCTATAAATTCTGAATGTTAGCACTCTAGTTGCTGATTAGATCACTGTAGTAAAGCGACTGCTCGATGTGCCTTAATTTTTCTTTCTGCAGCACTATTCATAATTTCTATGACAAAATAAACACCCTCATTTTGGTCTTTTGCAAATTAAATGTGCCATACTTGTGTCATAAGTAAGACTGTTAGAGCTCTAGTTGTTCTTTAGAACACTCTGGGACATTTTGTCATTGGGATATACTTGGGCTACATCTGGGTGATATTTTTGCTACATTTGGGCTCTTTTGTCTCTGGTGGCCATCTTGGGAGACTTATTTGTTATGAAGTTTCCTAATTTCCTCATTTACTACAGTCTCCTCAGTAGGAAATACTTTCAGTTTTTACTTTGATTCCATCAAGAAGTCATTCAGATGTCTCACACATTTGCCATAAAGTCGGAATGTTAGCACTCTAGTTGCTTATTAGATCACTGTAGTAAAGCTACTGCTCACCAGGGAAGTCTGCTGCTGGTATTGAAAGTGCATGTTTCAGTCTGCAAGTCAGAATTTTTTTATGAAATGGAAGAGGAGTTGAGAAGTCACTCAAAATGTGCCCTAATTTTTCTTTTTTCAGCACTAATCATAATTTCTATGACAAAATGAACCCCCTCATTGTGTTCCTTTTAAATTAAACTGCTGACTCTCTTCTACTCAATCGCTACTACTCTCTACTATTCACTCTCTACTACTCACTCTCTACTACTGTCTACTACTGCTCTTTTCTACTCACTCTCTACTACCCACTCTCTACTACACTCTACTACTCACTCTACTACTCACTCTCTACTACTCTACTACTCACACTCTACTACTCTCTACTACACTCTCTCTACTACTCCCTCTCTACCACTCACTCGACAACTCTGTACTACTCACTCTCTACTACTCTCTCTCTACTACTCACTCTCTACTACTCACTCTCTACTATTCACTCTCTGCTACTCACTCTCTACTACTTGCTCTCTACTACTCGCTCTCTACTGCTCTCTACTACTCACTCTCCACTACTCACTCTCTACTACTTGCTCTCTACTACTCTCTACTACTCACTCTCTTCTACTCACTCTCTGCTACTCTACTACTCTCTACTACTCTCTCTAATACTCACTGTCTACTACTCACTGTCTACTACTCACTCTCTAGTACTCTACTACTCTCTCTACTACTCACTCTCTACTACTCTCTACTACTCACTCTACTACTCTCTACCACTCACTCTCTACTACTCACTCTCTACTACTCACTCTCTACTACTCTCTCTACAACTCACTCTCTACTACTCTACTACTCTCTACTACTCACTCTCTACTACTCTCTACTACTCACTCTCTACTATTCTACTACTCTCTCTACTACTCACTCTCTACTACTCACTCTCTACTACTCTCTACTACTCACTCTCTACTACTACTCTCTCTACTACTCACTCTCTACTACTCACTCTACTACTCACTCTACTACTCACTATCTACTACTCACTCTCTACTATCTACTACTCACTCTCTACTACTCTACTACTCTCTCTACTACTCACTCTCTACTACTCTCTACTACTCACTCTACTACTCTCTACCACTCACTCTCTACTACTCACTCTCTACTACTCACTCTCTACTACTCTCTCTACTACTCACTCTCTACTACTCTACTACTCTCTACTACTCACTCTCTACTACTCTCTACTACTCACTCTCTACTATTCTACTACTCTCTCTACTACTCACTCTCTACTACTCACTCCCTACTACTCTCTACTACTCACTCTCTACTACTACTCTCTCTACTACTCACTCTCTACTACTCACTCTACTACTCACTCTACTACTCACTATCTACTACTCACTCTCTAGTATCTACTACTCACTCTCTACTACTCTCTTCTTCTCATTCTCTACTACTCACTCTCTACTACTTACTCTCTACTACTCACTCTCAACTACTCACTCTCTACTACTCACTCTACTACTCTCTACTACTCACTCTCTGCTACTCTCTCTATTACTCTCCACTACTCTCTACTACTCACTCTCTACTCTCTATTACTCACTCTCTACTCTCTACCTCTCTCTCTACTACCCTCTACCTCTCTACCTCTACCTCTACCTCTCTATATCTACCTCTCGACCTCTGTACCTCTACCTCTACACCTCCATCTCTCTACCTCGCTCTACCTCTCGCTACACGCACATATATGCACTTATATATATGCCTATGCATTTATATATATGTATGTGTATATATATATATATATACACACACATATATAAACATATATACAATCTGTATATCTATATAAATACAAATATAAATTCATGCATACATATACATATATGCATACATATGCATGTTATGTACATGAAAGTTTGAAAAACACTAATACAAGCGGGTAGTAGAGAGTGAGTAGAAAAGAGTAGTAGTAGAGAGTAGTAGAGAGTGAGTAGTAGAGAGTGAATATTAGAGAGTAGTAGCAATTGAGTAGTAGAGAGTCAGCAGTTTAATTTAAAAGGAACCCAATGAGAGGGTTCATTTTGCCATAGAAATTATGATTAGTGCTGAAAAAAGAAAAATTAGGGCACATTTTGAGTGACTTCTCAAATCCTCTTCTATTTCATTAAAAAAATTGCATGCAGACTGAAACATGCACTTTCAATACCAGCAACAGACTTCCCTGGTGAGCAGTAGCTTTACTACAGTGATCTAATGAGCAACTAGAGTGCCAACATTCTGAATTTATGGCAAATGTGTGACACACTGAAGGCCTTCTTGATGGAATCAAAGTAAAAAACTGAAAGAATTCCTACTGAGGAGACTGTAGTAAATGAGGAAATTAGGAAACTTCATAACAAATAAGTCTCCGAAGATGGCCACCAGAGACAAAATAACCCAAATGTAGCACAAATATCACCCAGATGTAGCCCAAGTATAGCCCAATGACAGAATGTCCCAGAGTGTTCTAAAGAACAACTAGAGCTCTAACAGTCTTACTTATGACAAAAGTAAGGCACACCTGAAGCCATCTTGATTGGAATAAAGTGGTAAAACTTAAAACATTTAATTTGCAAAAGACCAAAATGAGGGTGTTCATTTTGTCATAGAAATTATGAATAGTGCTGCAGAAAGAAAAATTAAGGCTCATCGAGCAGTCGCTTTACTACAGTGATCTAATGATCTAATGTTTATATATGTATGTATATATATACACATACATATATATAAATTCACTGAAAAAAACATAGGTTTCAGGGGCGTTATAGTTAGCTGGACATTTCCCTCATACAAAACCCTAGAAATTCCCCTGTTATAGTTCGTTCAGCTAACTATAACTCGCGCCCCCGCAATGCACTGCTGATGACATCACATATTACATCACTCATGACATGGTCAGTGACATCACTGATGACATCACTGATTACATCTCAAATGACATCACTGATGACATCACTGATGACATCATCCATTGAGTATGTGTTTCAGAACAGTTTTAATATGTTTAATATATATAGGGAAAGGCCTGTTGAAGAATAAGTGGGTGTACAAGTGTGTGAATGGATGATTTTCTAGGTGCGTAACTGACTCTATAAGTGAGTCATTAAATGTATCTTACTGCAGACTAGTGACTAAACTGTGTGAATGTCTGTATGTGTCTGTGTGTTGGTGTATAAGTGGCAGCATGGTTTTGTGAATAGCTATATGAGTGTCTATATGGGTTATTGATTGGTTGTCTGAGTATCTGTATGGGTGCCTGAGTGTTTGTGTGGGTAGGGTGTGTGTGACTGTGACTAGATGTTTGAGTGGGTGATTCAGTGGGTGCATGGTTTTAAGAGTGCATCTGTGATGGACTGTATGGTTGGGTGACTGTATGTAAGGGTGTGTTAGTGATTGAATGTATATCTCAGTTGTACATGTGTCAGTAACTACATTTGTGAAACGCATTGTATATGTGTGTAAGAGTATGTAACTATCTATATGTGAGAGTGTGTGATTTTGGGAGAGGCTGTATGCGCCATAGTGCAAGGATATCTGTGTCATGTGCTGTTTGTTTTTCTGCAGGAAGACACAGAATGTGTTAGTATTTTTATGAGTAAGTGAACTTGAGTGTGTTTAAATGTATAGGTGAGTAAATTGGACTGTGATTAATTATTTGCATGACTGACTAGATGTGTCAGTACCTCAATGGATGATTGGCGGTGTGTGAGTGTCTATATAGGTGTATAAATGCACAGAGTGATTGTAAGTATGAGTGACTGTACAGGTGAGTGAGTGGACATGTATGTGTAGACCTAAAAGTCAATGAGTGGATGTGTAGTTATTGTATTGGAGTATCTATGGTTGTCAAAATGGCCGTTTGAAATTTTGAGTCGGTGTATCAAAGGTTATATTAGGGTGTAAGAAGGTGCACTAATTTGTCACATGGATGACGTCATCAGTGATGTCATCAGTGATGTCATTTGAGATGTCATCAGTGATGTCATCAGTGATGTCACTGACCATGTCATGAGTGATGTAATATGTAACGTCATCAGCAGTGCATTGCGGGGGCGCGAGTTATAGTTAGCTGAACTAACTATAACGGGAATTTCTAGGGTTTTGTACGAGGGAAATGTCCAGCTAACTATAACGCCCCTGAAACCTATGGTTTTTTCATTGAATATATATATATATATATATATATATATATTCACTGAAAAAACCATAGGTTTCACACATGTTATAGTTAGCTGGACATTTTACTGATAAAAAACCAATGAAATTCCCCCGTTATAGTTACTGTAGGCAACTATAACTCACGCGACCGCAATCCTCTGCTGATGCTAATACTGTATTTAGACACTTATTTGCCCATATCTTCTTCCATTAAATTTTAGCTATACATATATTACAAATATTTTTTTTTCATAAAGACACATATGTCATCAGCAGAGGATTACGGTCGCGTGAGTTATAGTTGCCTACAGTAACTATAACGGGGGAATTTCATTGGTTTTTTATCAGTAAAATGTCCAGCTAACTATAACATGTGTGAAACCTATGGTTTTTTCAGTGAATTAGCAAGGTTTTTTAAATGCTATTTCCTAACTATAACGTGTGTGAAACCTATGGTTTTTTCAGTGAATTTGTACGGTTTTTTAAATGCTAAGTTACTTTACGCCATTTGTGGCGTGCGCGCCCACTTAACGCAGTTCGTTCCGTGCACGGTTTTTATCAACTTTAATAAGCCCTGTACATTTGGTGGCCTTCGGCCACCAAAAGCACAGGGGGTGAGGTCAATGTGGATAGTGTTTTTTTTATTTCGATTTTATAATTTCATGTTGCCAAAATTACGTTTTTTTTCTCTATTAATAAGCCCTGCACATTTGGTGGCCTGCGGCCACCAAAAGCACAGGGGGTGGGGTAAGTGTGGATAGTGTTTTTTTTATTTTTATTTTTTTACCGTAAGCGTACGGTAAGCTTACGGTAAGCGTACGGTAAGCGTACGGTAAGCGTACCCCGCGAAATTGCCGAAAAAAAAATAAAACCGTTTTTGCTCTTGGGGGATGTTTGGGGACTCCCTAAACATGACTATGTGGGAGGGAGTTGTCAAAACAGCCCCGTAACATGTTTTTGGCCATCATGTTTGATAAACAACACTCAGTGCGAGAGACCGAATGGCGGACGCCGCTTCCTGGTTTCGGCCGATTCGAATGTTTACTAAGATCTAAGAGCCAATCAGAATCGCGCTCGCGCACGCCACCGTAAGCTTACGGTAAGCGTACGGTAAGCGTACGGTAAGCGTACCGTAAGCGGGCTCAGATATATATATTGATTTAAAGGCTATTTTCTCAGAATCTACTGAACAGATTTACACCAAACCTACAAAAGGCACTTCCTTGACCTAGGGACTACCTCTCTGCCAAATTTCTAGTAATTCTGTTCAGCCGTTCGGGCTGTAGCTCGTTCTAAAGGTCCTATGGAAAAATGCATGGGAAAAACGCGTTTTGGGACCCCCCTTTTATCTCAGCCCCCGCTTGACGAATCCCACCGAGACTTTCAGGGTAGGAGCGGAGCGTAGCGCCCCACCTATTTTGAGAAATTCGCGAGGATTCGTCGACCGGCGCCAAAGTTATTCAAAATAGAATGTTGAGGTTTTCCTATGGAAACGTGGTCCTAACTATAACTACCTACTGGCGACCGCCAGTAGGTAATGCATATGCATATATATTAGGCCTGGGCCAAAATTCCGTTCCGTTCGCGGAAATTGCGATAATTTGGCATTTTCGCGTTCCACGGAAAGCGTGAAAATGTCAAAATTTCCGCATTCCGCAGCTTAGCGATAATTTGTTTCTTGCTCGCGCTGTAAAAAAATACATTCTCGCGTGCGTGCGATCGCCTTACCTGAATCCCCGCGTTTGCTGATAAGTTTTCCCAACCCGGTCGCATTCTCCACGAGATATTGGACTGTTGGTAGCCATTTTGCGCTGTCTCGCAACAGTTCGCGCTCGCATTGTCGCGCGATCACGTCATTTGTCATGCGATCACGTCATTCTTCTCGCGATCATCCACCGCAAGTATGAGAAGATTGAGATCTCGAACACGTAATTCTACACCGCGAGCGAGAGCGTGAGGACGCGGGCACGTCTAATCGAACGCAAAAAGGAGAAAGAGACCCCGAACACGTCATATCCAACGCGACAGGGAGCGAGAGAACGAGATCATGTCATTTTCGACACGCCATCGACATCCGACGGAAGTAATGTGAAGCTCGAGAACTCGAACATGTAAAATTTTCAATTTGGAGAAGAATATCAGCTCTAGCAGCATGAAACCTTCTGCAAATGATGATTTTGGATGAAAACAACTCCTCAGATTGACATTTGGCTGTCCTTTTTTGTGCAAGGAGTGCTTTTTTAAAAAGATGGAGAGAGGGAGGAAGTGACACAGAATCTCCAACTTCCTGTTCCTGTCCAGCAGGCTCCTCCCAGTGCTTTGTCCATCTCCTGCTCATTCTGCCTTTGGATTTTGAGCTGGAAAGATCACTCTTTTTGTCTGCTGCATCATTGCAATTGGATTTGAGGATTTTTTTAATAGGATATTTTACAAGTAAGTGGTTGTTGTGTCTGTTTGATTGTGGGCATTGCAGTTGTGGTAACTACAATTTATATTTGGTAACTATCATCATTCCTTTTTTTTTAAATGTTGCGGGTAGTAGTAGTCAGTAGTAGGCGCGAGCTAGTCATGGGCATGGCCTCATGGGTGTGTGCATGATGAAGCAACTGTTCCTTTGGTGTTTTTAGAATGTATTTCATTTTCAAGCATCATTTAGGGCATGGATGGCATTGGATTGAGGTGGGGAAGTGTGTTTTTTTGGGGTGGGCTTTCTGATGTTGTTGGGCCTGGCCATGTGGCTGGTGGCCATTTTGAAGCCTAGGCCTGCAAGCTTGCCTGGCCTTGTCTGCCAACAGGCCTGCTTTCATCCGCTAGGATCAGAGCAGGTAGCCACAGCTTTATTAATCAAGTGTTTTCTGTGTGGTCTGTTGAATTTAGACATCATTTAGGGCATGGATGGTATTAGATTGAATTGGGGAAGTGTGTTTTTGGGGTGGGCTTTGTGATGTTGTTGGGCCTGGCCATGTGGCTGGTGGCCATTTTGAAGCCTAGGCCTGCAAGCTTGCCTGGCCTTGTCTGCCAACAGGCCTGCTTTTTCATCCACTAGGATCAGAGCAGGTAGCCACAGCTTTATTAATCAAGTGTTTTCTGTGTAGTCTGTTGAATTTAGACATCATTTAGGGCATGGATGGCATTGGATTGAGTTGGGGAAGAGTGTTTTTGGGGTGGCCTTTCTGATGTTGTTGGGCCTGGCCATGTGGCTGGTGGCCATTTTGAAGCCTAGGCCTGCAAGCTTGCCTGGCTTTGTCTGCCAACAGGCCTGCTTTTTCATCTACTAGGATCAGAGCAGGTAGCCACAGCTTTATTAATCAAGTGTTTTCTGTGTGGTCTGTTGAATTTAGACATCATTTAGGGCATGGATGGCATTGGATCGAGTTGGGGTAGTGTGTTTTTTTGGGATGGCCTTTCTGATGTGGTTGGGTCTGGCCATGTGGCTGGTGGCCATTTTGAAGCCTAGGCCTGCAAGCTTGCCTGGCCTTGTCTGCCAACAGGCCTGTTTTTCATCCACTAGGATCAGAGCAGGTAGCCACAGCTTTATAAATCAAGTGTTTTCTGTGTGGTCTGTTGAATTTAGACATCATTTAAGGCATGGATGGCATTGGATTGAGTTGGGGAAGTGTGTTTTTTTGGGGTGGCCTTTCTGATGTTGTTGGGCCTGGCCATGTGGCTGGTGGCCCTTTTGAAGCCTAGGCCTGCAAGCTTGCCTGGCCTTGTCTGCCAACAGGCCTGCTTTTTCATCCACTAGGATCAGAGCAGGTAGCCACAGCTTTATTAATCAAGTGTTTTCTGTGTGGTCTGTTGAATTTAGACATCATTTAGGGCATGGATGGCATTGGATTGAGTTGGGGAAGTGTGTGTTTTTGGGGTGGCCTTTCTGATGTTGTTGGGCCTGGCCATGTGGCTGGTGGCCATTTTGAAGCCTAGGCCTGCAAGCTTGCCTGGCCTTGTCTGCCAACAGGCCTGCTTTTTCATCCACTAGGATCAGAGCAGGTAGCCACAGCTTTATTAATCAAGTGTTTTCTGTGTGGTCTGTTGAATTTAGACATCATTTAGGGCATGGATGGCATTGGATTGAGTTGGGGAAGTGTGTTTTTTTGGGGTGGCCTTTCTGATGTTGTTGGGCCTGGCCATGTGGCTGGTGGCCATTTTGAAGCCTAGGCCTGCAAGCTTGCCTGGCCTTGTCTGCCAACAGGCCTGCTTTTTCATCCACTAGGATCAGTGCAGGTATCCACAGCTTTATTAATCAAGTGTTTTCTGTGTGGTCTGTTGAATTTAGACATCATTTAGGGTATGGATGGCATTGGATTGAGTTGGGGAAGTGTGTTTTTTTGGGGTGGCCTTTCTGATGTTGTTGGGCCTGGCCATGTGGCTGGTGGCCATTTTGAAGCCTAGGCCAGCAAGCTCGCCTGGCCTTGTCTGCCAACAAGCCTGCTTTTTCATCGGTTAGGATCAGAGCAGGTAGCCACAGCTTTATTAATCAAGTGTTTTCTGTGTGGTCTGTTGAATTTTTAGACATAATTTAGGGCATGGATGGCATTGGATTGAGTTGGGTAACTGTGTTTTTTGGGGTGGCCTTTCTGATGTTGGTTGTCTTAAAGACATGCTTTTGTTGTATGTGTCTGGTGTGTTGGTGTGCAATGCATGCACCCTGCAGACCTTTTTGGGGCCTGTGAATGTTCGGATTTCCATTTTGTTGCATTAAAAAGGCAGAGCAGTGTGCTTTAGCATGCATCCTTTACCTGGCTTTTATAGGCCTTTTGTCAGCTCCTGGTGTTTCCCAGGCCCCCTGCTTGTTTGTGATTTGTGAGTGTCCATGTGGGTGGTGGCCTTTTTTGTGTTTGGACTGGGAGTTATTAGTGTCCTGCTTTTGCCATAGGCCTGCATGGTTTTCCTATTGGCTATTTGGCTTACTGCTTCCATCCATCCACCCCCTTTGCCAGCAGCAGCTCCATGGATGCTGAGATGCTCAAATAATTTAATGGCAAATAGGGTCCACCCCACTTCCATTACATTTTTATTTTGGTGGTTATTATTAACTTTCCTATCCTTCCTGAGAGTGTAGTGTGTGACTGTACACAGTAGTATAACATAGCCCTTGTTAAAAAAATGTCATAAATGGCTAGACTATCTTTTGTTTGCACTAGTACAGTACTAAGTAACTGAACCACAACAACAAATGCAACATTTCACTGATGTTCTTCTCCTGGCTTATTTGCTTTTAGGTGCACAAAAGACAGAGGAGGAGGTGTCATCAGCATCACCCGGCTACCCGTTGTACTGCCAGTTAGACAGAAGTCCTGCTGCGCATCACGTCCACGTGTGACCAGAACTTGTTGTGCATCTGCATCCTGCGTGACATCTGAATAAGATGGCTCCAAAGAAAGGTACCAGGTCCAGTACCAAGAATGTTGCCGGTGAGAAGAAGGAACAGAAAAAGGAAGTGCCATTAACCACGACTGGTGGTGTGCCGGCCAATGTTTTCTTTGGCACCAAAAAAGTTACACCTGCAGCTGCGTTGTCCGGGAACCAAGCTGGGAGCAGCACAGCGGTCCAACCCCACCAACCTAGGCCCAAGGGCTTTAGTGTCGCAGAGGTATCCAGTCTACTAACGAGCAGCGATATTGAAGAAATGTCATTACCGCAAAGTAGTACACAATCAAGTTTAACGCAGGCGCAAACTCAGCAGATCAGTGTGCAGCCACAACAAGAACAGCAGCAGCCGCAACAAGAACAGCAGCAGCCGCAACAAGAACAGCAGCAGCCGCAACAAGAACAGCAGCGGCCACAACAAGAACAGCAGCGGCTGCAACAGCCCACCATAGTAGTTGTTGCTCCTGACGTAGGGGTATTTCAGGAAATCGAGCTTCCTGCAGACAAAGTGGAGCAAAGTCAAACCACTGTTTCAGAAGATCTATTGTCTTCCAGACCACCAGCAAGGAAAAGGAGGCTTAGTCCATCATCTTCTTCAAGCCCCGCTTCTGATGATCGTGATGCCACTTGGCTCCCACCAGCTCAGTCTGAGAGTGATATACGCCACAAGACAATGCTTCTGAAAAGGAAGGTCCCAGAAAAACTTAGAGTTATGGAGGTAGATGTAGAAGAGGGGGGTGATGATGTTGATGAAGACGAGCCAGTCATCACGCACATTACTCCCGCCCCAAAGGGATTAGAGACCAACATTCTCACCCTATCCAGAAAGGCTGCTACTGAGCGGGATGTAGCACGGATATCAACAACACAGGTTACACCACCACTACCTCCAGCTGCCATATTTTCCAAAGCCCGGCAGGGACCTACATCCAGCTCAACCATCTCAGTAGGTAGTGGTAGTAAAAGTCACAGTCTAGGTGCACAGGGTCACATTTCAAGCACACTCTCCAGTTCATCTGGTATTGAAAGTGGCACATCCAGCAGTGCCAGAAAGTTCTCCTCCCCAGTTTGGGACTTCTTTTCTGTTAGCGCCAAGGAGGAGAAAGTTGCAATATGCTCAATTTGTCGGCAAGGTGTTCGGCGTGGTAAGCTTGGTACAAACTATGGTACCGGAGGACAAGCAAGTCATCTCAGAATACACCACACTATTGTGTGGGAGGATCACCTACTTAAGTTAAAAGAAAGTAGAAAAACTCAACCCATTGAAGTTGGTCAGGATGAATCAGGGAGCGATATTATTGCGGTGGCAGGTGAAGAAGAGGAAGGCATTTCTAGCCCTGTTCCCAGTAGTGCAGTGGTAACGCCCACATCCTCCTCAGTAACATCAGAGTAGCACCGCAGTAAGGCCAGACTCTGAGTCAGGCTGAGAGTGAGACACCAAGGCGACCGAGTACCGCAATGAGACAATCTGTGTCGTTGAGCCTTAGTGGGTTAATGAAAACAGCACCACAAAGGAAAGTAATCCAGCCTACCATTGAGAGCATGTTTAGGTTGGAGGGGCAGTTCCAACGCAACCACCCAACGGCACGATTGTACAATGCGAAGCTGGCTAAAATGGTAGCGCTGGACCTTCTTCCTTTTTTATTTGTGGAAGGGGTGGGTTTCCTTGGATTTGTGTCTGCCATCTGCCCTAAATGGAAGGTTCCCATCCGGTCCTATTTCGCCAGAATTTCTGTTCCGGCACTACATCATGATGTGCTGGAATTGGTTGGACAAGCTTTGCAGCAGAGTGCTGTGCACAATATCCACCTGACAACAGACATGTGGACCAGTTGCCAAGCCACAGATTACATGTGCATCACTGCACACTGGATCTCTTTTGAGGGGGTTAGAGATAAGCTATCTGCACGAGGTGCTGTTGACACAGCTGCGATTTTTGAAGGTACTCGGAAACATGCAACTGTAGCCATGTTCGCCATGGAGAAATCTCATACGGCTGAAAACATTTTACACGAGTTTCGCAGCAAGGTTTTGGAATGGCTGCGGCCAAGAGGGCTTGGTATTGGTTTTGTTGCCACAGACAATGGCAGTAATGTACTTAAGGCCATGGAACTTGGTTCCTATTTCAGGGTTCCGTGTTTGGCGCACAGTATAAACATTATAGTTCAAGACTTTCTGAAAAAAGAACCCATAGTCAGCAATTTACTGGCCATCTGCCGAAGAATATGCTCTCATTTCAGCCATTCTTTTAAAGCTCGAAAGCAGCTGAGGATCCTCCAATGTGAACATAGGATTCCAGTCAAGGCACTCATCCAGGAGGTGGCAACACGTTGGAACTCAACGTATTACATGCTTGATCGTCTGTATGAGCAGTACAGGTCACTCCATGAATATGTCTGGAACAGAAGAGGGGATGCTACTGTTAAAGGCATGAACCTTGAGATGGAGCAACGGAGCCTAATTAAATGCCTGACTGAGATGCTGTGTCCTTTTGAGATCTTTGAGAAAACTCCATGAAATTTTAGGAAGTGCGCGTACTACCCCTTTTCTTCATACAATTCAGTCCGACTCTCAGTACGCAGCACACCTCCAGCAACATGCAATTCGATGAAATATCAAACCTTACCAATACCAGAGCGGACACTTTCGCTTTCGGACAGGATGAAGCTGCCAGAATTTACGCTCTAATACACGAGGAAGATACAACATATTCCAGTCACAACACTAAGGAACAGAACATCCGTCAACTTCTTTACCTCTCCAAAAAAGAAATTAATCAACGTCTTCATGCAAGTACCTTGATCAGATACCACAAAGCGCAAAGAATTCCCAGGGGTCTCAGAATACCATTAAAACCTTCGCTTTGTAAGAACCAGCAAAAATTCAAGGATAAATGGTTCGCAATTTTGAACAAATGTTCGCTTGATCTCATCCTTTTGATCATCGAAGAACTATCATCTATACTGGAAGAACTCACGAAGGACATCAACGACATTAAAAACGAATTACAGAACTCACTAACATCCGAGGAACTGTCCGACATTCTAGCGAACATCAATTCTCAACTAGCCAAACACACCGCGGAAGTAAACGAACGCAAAGTCCGTAAATTCCGCAGGGATACAACGGATTATAAGATGGGAGAAGTATATTCATGGGCAGAAATATACGCCAAACGGCGACAAAACAAACCATACTCAGCTAACACCGACACGTCATCATCGGATAGCGATCGTACTCAACAACCCAGGAAATTCACTCCTAGAGATAACATACCAGACACCATGGCACCAACTAATGTACCTTCAACATCTACCACATCTCCAACTTCCGCCACTTCTGAAGAAACGGTTTCCTCACCTGCTCCTTTTTTAGGGGTAGGCCACTCAGACCAAGACGACCCAGGAGGAGTAACAGAAAAAACCGGAGACAAAGAGAAAGAGAAAGAGAAGGATCAACCTCAAACACGGACAACTTCAACCAAGAAGGACCGACAGAAGCGAGCGAATCAACAGAGAATCTAGTCATCAACATCTCTGATTACCACTTCAGCGACATCCAACTCAGGATCCTACAGAAAGGCACGTCCTTTGTACCAACAGCATCCAGCAACACGCTTGAACTCGACATCAGTTTTTTCAAATTGATGAGAAAACTTAGATTGCGTCACTTCTTTGATAACATCTTAAAAACCACCAAAGAACAGGAGCAGGATCCCCTCATGGGTTTACAAACCAAAAGCACCTTTATGGCTCCCATAAGCCACAAAAGTCTGGACCTATTTGAATCAATAGTGAAGAAAGATATAGCGAAACTCAACCCCAAGAAGACATCTAAATTCCAAAATCTTACTAATAAGGAACTAGGCACCATTAAAGCCATTGCACAAAACAAAGACATCACTTGCACAAAGGCCGACAAAGGAGGAGCGCTCGTTATCCTCAACACCCAGTACTACAACTCCCAGATAACTCTACATCTACATGATGAAAACACATATATGAAACTGGCATTTAACCCCACAACATCTTTCATGGGAATTCTACAATCTTTGATCGAAAAAGCCTTTGAAATGGGTACTATCAATGAGAAAGTCAAAAAATACCTCATACAACCTAACCCAAAAAGTCCAACTATATTTTTGGTACCTAAAATTCACAAACACCCAACTCAACCACCTTGTCGACCCATTGTAACCACACGAGGAAGCATTCATGAACCAGTGGGCAAGTACCTCGACCGCCACTTACAACCCAGCGTCTACAACATGAGATCCTTCATCAAGGATACAACTGATTTCCTAACCAAATTGCATCAAACAATTATCAACAGTGATGAGAACATCATCTTATGTACAGTAGACGTGAATTCCCTGTACACATCTATCCCCCACTCATCTGGTCTGGAAGCAATAGAACACGCATTATTACAAACCAACTATCCACTGGACCTACAAGTTTTTCTAATGGAATTGATGCAATTCACTCTTCTACATAGCTATTTCCAATACAATAATGAGTGGTTTCAGCAACTAACGGGCACTTCTATGGGCAATTGCGCAGCCCCGGCGTACGCCAATATCTTTATGAATCGGTTTGAAGAAGATCACATCCTGAGCACAAAAACCTGGACGGATCATCTGAAACTCTACCTAAGATTCATAGACGACATATTCATAATATGGAACGGCCCTAATGACATCCTTGAAAACCAACTGAAACAGCTTAACCACATCGACCAGCGCATACAGTTCACCTTCCACACCAGCACCCATTCTATAACCTTTTTGGATGTTAACATCACCAGAACTTCCACTAACTTTGAAACAGATCTCTTCCGTAAACCCACAGACAGGAACAATACCCTTCACTTTCACAGCTTCCACCCCCTACCGCTCAAACAACACCTTCCATACTCACAAATACTCAGGATCAAAAGAATTGTTTCCAACCCAATCAGATCCAACATACAAACGGACACCCTAATGAATAGATTCAGATCTCGAGGATACCCTGATCAGGTATTGCATGAAGCACGAAAACGATCATCCACGAAGACCCGCAGTGAACTCTTGAAGCCTCAAATCAAAGACCCAAAAAACCAAATCACCATAGTTTCCAAATATTCAACTCTGAGTAATTCATACAAACGAATTATTCGCAAACATTGGCAACTCCTCACATTGGAACAAGACTTCAATCACATATTTGATGAAACTCCCATATTCGCTTTTACTAGGAACAAGAACTTAGGGGAACTTCTACAACAAACGCAACCAACCATCCAACAAACAGCAAAAGGCACAATTCCATGCCTAAATTGCAACAACTGTCATAATATCATCAAAGGCACCTATATAACACATCCCCTGAAAGGACACAAAATCAAAATCAGAACAACAGCCACTTGTGACACCAACAACGTCATATACATGCTTAAATGCCCATGCGGCATGGTTTATGTTGGTCAAACCGAACGAAAAATCAAAGTCAGACTAAACGAACACAAGTCCAACATAAGAAACAAACAAATGAAGTCTACAGTTGCCCAACATTTCACCGAAGCCAAACACTCAATAAGCCAATTAAAATTTTGCATTCTGGAAACTATTGAGAAAAAAGAAGGAGAGACAACCATAACTTCCTTCTACAACGAGAAAACCATTGGATTTACCTATTGAACTCTATGAAGCCCAAAGGAATGAATGATCGCACAGAATTTTCTTGTTACCTTTAACATGTCAGCATCCAGAGTAACATTGTTTTACCCAAACCATGTTCTGTTCTAAAATGTTGTCACTGCCCTCAAACACGTTACGTTTTTTCTTCATTCAATCTCCTTCTTTGTTTTCACCTTTTCACTCTCAACCCTCTTACATCTTTCCAAAACCTATTCATGATACAAACTCACTTTAATCCTTTTCTATTTGCATGTTACCTCGTTCTAATTACCACTTTTCAAGTTTAATGACCACATTAATTTGTACACATATTTCAATCTCCACAGTACGTTCTTAGTCCTTCTTTTAGATCACTTCACCATTTATCACCAACTTATAGTCTGTTTTCACTCTTTGACCCATTAACCTGTATCACGTGATCACGTCCTCGTTTTTTAAAAACTTACGCACCAATCCAGATCACCACTTCACCATTGAATCCACGCTTCTGAATCCCGTATACGCGGTAAGAGAATACGCATTTAAACATCGGCGCACAATGTAACCTTCTTGCATGTTTAGCAACATTGTTATACACGGTTACTCTACCGGCACACTCGGCAGGAGAATACGCATTTAACCACTGGCGGAAAACGTAATCTAATTTCTCGCACGTTTAGCAACATTGTTTCCACACGTTAACTCCAACAGCTTCGCATTAACCGCACGACACCTCATTATCAGTACCGGCACAACCTGCAATGACGCGATAATTTTGAATTCACAACCTAAGGCACTTTACTCTTTTTGTCATTTGTTAACACCACAAACGCTCTAGTTACACCCCATTTTTGTTACCTTTTATCGTTTACTCACGGGCACTCGTTTATACTTTTTCACAACCATTACATAAATCACTCAGCTTCACCGTTACCATCTCTTCATGTTATATTTCTATCGGCACTCGACGCTTTTCTAACAACCCACGCTTTACCTTTCTCTGTTTATTCTTCCAGTCATATACATTGCATTACATCCTCGTTTTGTATGAATGTCGTATACTGTATATTCACTATGTATATAATTGCTTGTAGATCTCCCCTGATGAAGGCAAACTCTGCCGAAATGCATTGGGAACAATTATGGGAATGATCATGTTCATTGTGATTTACAACGGAACTTTCGTCAGTCAAGGAGTAAACATGCTGTCCGTTTTTCTATGACTGAATAGAAAACAATAAAAACTTTACCTTGAAAATATTTCAACTTGTGATGAACTATCTTCGCCTAACAAATTAAGAACCGCACCTGCGGCAATCAGCCAGTGCCTGGGGGACACACCCCATATTATTGGGGGTGCTTTTCATTGGTTTTGTTGCCACAGACAATGGCAGTAATGTACTTAAGGCCATGGAACTTGGTTCCTATTTCAGGGTTCCGTGTTTGGCGCACAGTATAAACATTATAGTTCAAGACTTTCTGAAAAAAGAACCCATAGTCAGCAATTTACTGGCCATCTGCCGAAGAATATGCTCTCATTTCAGCCATTCTTTTAAAGCTCGAAAGCAGCTGAGGATCCTCCAATGTGAACATAGGATTCCAGTCAAGGCACTCATCCAGGAGGTGGCAACACGTTGGAACTCAACGTATTACATGCTTGATCGTCTGTATGAGCAGTACAGGTCACTCCATGAATATGTCTGGAACAGAAGAGGGGATGCTACTGTTAAAGGCATGAACCTTGAGATGGAGCAACGGAGCCTAATTAAATGCCTGACTGAGATGCTGTGTCCTTTTGAGATCGTCACACGTGAAGTCAGCAAGGAGGACTGTACAATGGGCCAAGCTATCCCATTATTGCAAATGCTAGAGCATCAGCTGAATAATGTGTCTGAATCATACAAAGGTGTAGAGGACAAAAGGCAAGCCCATGACTTGGTGGAGAGCTTATCCCGGTGCTTAGCTGAAAATGTAAGGATACAAAATAAAATTTTGTCACAAGAACATTACATTTGTGACACAATTCTGGATCCACGTGCAAAATTTGCTTTTTCCGAGAGTGATGTTGCCGCTACAAAAGTCGTATAGCTGAAGCAGCCAGTAAGTTGGAAAACGAACGGCTGCTAATTAAAAGCCCGCAAGATCAACCCACAAGAAGAACTGAAGCAGGCCATGCAGGATCAAGTGCAACTTCGTCGGCTGAGGGCAGTGCGTTTGGATCACAACACTCACCATCACTATCGACCACAGAAACAATAACTGGATCATTAGGCCGAGTACAATCATTACACGATTGGTATGTAAAGTTAGGCATTAATAAGCACAGTGCTGATGCACAGAAAAAACAGCACAAAAGCTTACCAGCAGCAACCCTGAACATTGAGCGGATGGTCCAGGCCTATCTGGACGACCCAACAGAGGTGTACATTGATCAAAACCCATTGCAGTATTGGTATAGGAAAAGGTCTGAATGGCCACAGCTCAGCAGGCTGGCGATAAGCTATCTGGCTTGCCCTGTCGCAAGTGTCTCTTCCGAACGTGTTTTCAGTGCTGCCGGTTCCATTCAACATTGAGAAGGACCAGTCTCTCGCCCACAAACGTGGAGAGGTTAACAATGATCAAAATGAATCAGCACTTCATACCACCGAATTACACAATACATGAAGCAATGGAGGAAGATGAGGACAGCGGCTCAGGTGACGGAAGTAGTGTGTCACATGATGATTACCTACTACTGGCTGACCCCCGAGAGTTTGAGGACGAGCTATACTTCCCTGACAATTAGGCTTGCACTTACTGTCTTCCTCCCTTTTTTCCCACCGTTATTTGTGTGTCTGTCGTTCCGGTTACAAACTTGTGAATCACAACAAATCCATTACCACCGTCTTCTACTCTTCCTATTTAATATACAATTTTCAGGTGTCTACAATTTGACAGTACAGTCCTCCGAATCCAGCTCCTCCGCTCCATCATACTGAATCTCCCGCCCAAATCCATTGCCCTCATGAATGATGATTAGATGATGGTAAAATACTACAAGAAAAAAATCAAACTTTCCTAGTCCTGCCAAAAGAAGTGGAGCATGAATCAGATGACTACTATAGCAATCCTCCTTTTAAGAGCCGAGAGAGACTGGCCATTAACTGAAAATAAGATGGAACAGGCAATGATTGATGCCATGCATTGGACGCAGAGTCACAGACTGAATGATTTTGTTGTGTTTGTTGTGCATGAATTTATGTAACTGTGCACTGCCACTAATCAACTTTCTACAGAACACACTAAACTTAACTCAAGGTGAATTCAATTTTCCCCTTCTTGCAAATAAGAAATTGCTTTTAATTCAATACAGGAAGGGGACTCACTATATCTGCACAATGAGTATGATGACACAACAGCACCGCCCATCATGATGATGGCGAAATAGACGGCCCGTTAACTTAAGATGAGAAGGAACAGGTAATGACAATTAATGGCATGCATTGGACACCTGACTCTGAGCGGTTGGTCTTTGTGTTTTCGTTGTTTGTTTGTTGTGCACAAAGTGAAGTCAAAGTGTACTAGTAATCTATCTTTCTGTACACACTAAAGACTGACTCAAGTCAATATTATCTCTACTCTTGTTGTGTAATAACAATTTTACTTCTACTGCAGGCCAATCTTCACAGTCAGTCAGTAAAAGTATCGGAGATGATGATGAAGTCAGGAGGACGTTTCATGAGTGGCATAAACTTAAAAGCCTAAAGGTAAACACGTCAACAACAACCACAGCAGACCCAAATGTCTGTAGAAGTGGAATAGAGTGTAGCGGTGGGATGAATGTGGTGCATTGATTTACTAACTTAAACTGTAAAATGCTATGTTTGGAATGGATAATGTGCTTTGCCTTAGTCCAACTCTTAAAAAAAAAAAAAAGTACTCTAAAGTCTTAACGTAGGATGTGCTACTGCTAAGCACTGTGGTCCTGCTCTCTCCTGTTATTTTTGAAGGTCAATGCTGGAAACAGACTAGAGTAGAGATGATGCATACAGGCCACCTCGGAAAGTGTTCTTGTTGCACTACACCATAACTTGTGCATTTGTTTCAACTTTGTTTCTCAATATCCCCTTTGGTTTTCCATCTACAATTACAGGCCGGGCCGTGCCCTATACTTTGGAAAACATTACGATGCACACTTACCTTACCAATAAATCGACATTTTTGTTTCCAGCCGGGCAGTGGCGAGTGGCAAGGCGACACACCCAAGATTGATGGACGAGAGGAGGACCAAGAAGAATGCAGAGATGCAAATCCAGTCCACATTTTTTACCAGGATAACACAGTAACAGTATCCACTTTTATCTTCTTTTAAATAATTTGATTAATATTTTGTATACAATCTTTACAATAGTGTGTTCTTGGAGTTTTTATTATCATCATTAGGTTTGCTCTCTGTTTACGATTCTTCCCTACCAATATTTAAAATTTCTATTTGCTATCTGTAAAAGTATTATGGCCGGAACAACAGAACAAGAACTAGAAGTGTATGTAATCCGGGTCTCTCATCATCATGCATGCATTTCCTTTTTCTCCCTTAACATATGGATATGGTAGTCTTCAATGATTGTCGTTTGTTTGTCCACGCATACTGTTTTTCTATGTCAAACCTTTCCCAAAAATCCCTTTCCATCCATTCAACAAACCCTAACCCTCTTCCCCCGGGCTGTGTGACTTATTGTCGAGGTGTGACTAAATTAAATGTACACCAATACTTAATCACACACTTGCTTGGGCGGATATGGCGAAAGCAACAGTACTTCAATTTCAAGGCAGAGCGATGATCTTCTTCTGCTTGCCCACCCATGAGTAGGATATTTAGGTTATTTTATTTAACAAAGGAACATATACCTCAGCATGAATTGCCGGCATTGATTGGATTTGTTTGTTGTCATTCCTCATATACAGCACCAACTGTTAGGCTGTAGGCCTAGTCAAGTGACTAGACACAACTATAGTTTGTAACTCTGTCTAGTAGGCTATCCCAACCACCATTATGTTTTGTTGTCTAATATTTGAGCATATTATTGTTGCTCGGTAAGTTCTGTACTGTACTTCATTCTACTACTCCTCTAACAGTCTCTCAAAGGTGATTGACTGTCTCCTTTTCTTTTTTTGCAAATGCTGCCGCCCTGCCAGTGTCTACTACTACTACTATACTACCACCACCACCACCCCAATCATGGCATGTAAGAAAAAGGAAACCATCTTCACCATGCAGCCATTGCTGTGCCACAGTTGGACAAAAACATCAAGCACAGGTAAGAGAGAAGTTTGGGGGAGGCAGAATTAATAATGGGCATGTTGTCAATGATTTCATTTTCACACACCAGTCCAGATAAAGAATGCATTGACTAGAGGACAGACTGAAAGGACTAGAAGGACAAGTCAATCAGTGAGGTGTGTCGCATCCATCTATTTGTGTCTTACACAGTCAGACAATCATTTAAATCAAACACATGCTATGGGCGGCCATGCACCAGCAAGGAAACAGTGTGATGTAAAACAGTTACCCCACCTACAAAACATTAACAACATTGCATGTAACATAGAAAAATATATTTAATTTACCCTAACAAAAATAAACTAAACCCACAAAAGCTGACCCACCCCCCAGAAAAAGTCTGTAAAGAAAAATTCCCAAACCCAACGCCCAAACAAGTTCCCACCCACCCAAACAAGAATTAAAAAAGGGGCAGAACTTAATGACAGGGACTAAGGTGTGGGGCGGGACTCAAGGAGGACACGCATCTGGTGCTCTAGACGGGCGGCGTGGCTTCTTAGGGCGCAGCAGTTGCAGCCACAGTGGAGGGGGCACCGGAGATGGCACTACGGTGGTGGCGGGCAGCCGCCAGACGGTGGCGCCGTACCGCTGGAGGGCGGTGGCTGGGGCCCAGGGCACTGGAGGAGGCTTCAATTACTGCTGCAGTCTCTTCCTCCTCCTCCTCGGCTAAGACCACCAGCCGCCGGTATTCCCGCTGGATTGCCTCCAGCTTCCGGCGCCGTGCCTTGGCGGCCAACTCCTTGCGGTATAGTTTAGGAGTAGCTGTATATCAAAAAGAAAAAAACAAGACAATTGTAAAATATACTCTTAGAAAAACAGTAAGACAAGTTAATTATTTATACACATAGTGGCATGGTAGAGTAGCACTATAAAGCACAGTAGTACATAACATTTTAAATCTTGCCCGTCCTTCTTACTTCCACCCGTCTTTCACTTTTTAGTTGAACAGTGCACCAGGTGCTCTTCTCCATAAAACTTTCAAAGCGGAGTTGAAATCAGATAGATGAGGCCATTGGTTATTCAATACTCCCACTCCTATGCAAATTAAAGGGATTCTAGTCTTCTAGTTCACTCTTCAAACGTACCCAGCAACTCATACTTACTTACGACATTGGATGGCGGCTGGACTTTCTCTGCCCGTCATGCTAAAAAGGGTGGGGGTCCCGTGGGGACACTTAATTAGGATGATGCGCCCGGCACAGTGGCGGGCGCATCCTGTTTTTTTTACATTCTGGTTGGCGGTGCCGAAAGCAATGCTAAAAATACATGTTGTGCTGCTTTTCCAAGCACAACATGATGGGCCACGCACGGAGCCAGTCACGTTTTGCTTTGAAAGGCAGGGGGGTACCATAGCATAGGTAGGTACCCTCCATGGGGGCCCCCAAGCATACTCTGCAATGTCTGCATGCCTTTCCGTGGCGGACGGCAATGCCGCCACGCAAAGGCATTCCAAAATGCAGATTATATGGCTGGCGGTGTGTTCAGAGAGACACCACCACCATATTGAACCCTTTTCCGCCTGGTCGACATATGGGGGGGTCTGACTCTTTTCTACTAGGATGGCGGGAGGTTTGCCCCTGTGGTGTCGGCGGTGAATACCGCCAGCCCGGTGGGGGCAATACGCCTGCCATCCTAATGGGGCTCTAAGTCTCAACAGTATACATATACATACAGTACACCCTTGCAGTGAGTGTACTGTCAAGTTCAACAATAGTTAAGGATTATGAATCTAACTTACCACCACTCGCCACTGGTGCTGCCACTCCCCCTACCGCTCCGTTGCTATCTGCAGCAACTGCCGCATCCTCACCCTCCGCGTCGCCTTCGCTGGCCCTGGCAATGGTGGTCGGTAGTGCGCCTAGAAAACATTACACATTTATTAGGCGTCATATACACCTCCCCCCTATTGATCAGTAGCAAGGTTGAAAAATGAGTTAATGCTAACACACATCACTAGTACAAATCAGGTACTAATAGTTATATATGGTCATTATTGTAGCCTTTGCTTAATTAGCCCGAGCCATGCTACCATTTTACCTTTGTGTCTTTTATTTTTGCACACGTGACGTTACCTTGCAGCTTCTTGTATAAGACACCTTTGAGCCCACATGACCTGCCTCACACTGCTACTGTCTAGTCTACGCGCTGCGTACAAGCGGTCAACAAAAACATTAACAAGCCACTTTTTTAGGAAGTACTGGTGTACTGTTACTAGTCCATATTGCTTATCCATAAATGCTACACTTTTTGGCACGGCTGAGAAATGCTTGCAAGTTCCAATATACTAACGCACACCATTTCATTTTTCGCATTACAGATGGAAGATTCCCTTCTACGAACCAGAGCTTTGTAGAGCTTCTGAATGATGCAACAACTACCAGTACTAGGTTCTCCTAAGGTGAGGGTTCCCTTCACTCATATCTTCATTTATAATTTTTTATAAACTAAGGGGCATATCAACAACAACCGGCGATAATTATCTCTAAGCGCACTTAGCGCTAGGATAATTATCGCCGGCTAGCGTGAATTTTTATCGCTGAGATAGCGTGCTATTAGCAACGCTTATCTCAATAGCGATAAAAATCCTCACGCTAACAGGCTAACGTGAGATTATCGCTAGAAACCCAGCGATAATCTCACGTTACCTTGTTGATAGGGACAGACAAACTTAGCCATGATATCCTCCTTCCGTAGGATATCATGGCTAAGTCAGAAAAATACCAGACGTAAAAAAGCAGCGTTAACCGCGGTTAGCGCTGCTTTTTTTGTCTCTAACAGGGTTAGCGACATTTCTCCTATTATTTTACACTGGAACGCCCCCTTTACATCTCATTAGAGATGCAAGGGGAAGCGTAGACTAAAAGGGTGCTAACATGCAAATTTGCGTGTTAGCACCCTGTTGTTGATAGGGCGCTAGTTTTATCTCTCCTTTTTGGGCTTTTAAAGCCAAAAAAGCAGAGATAAAGCCCTTGTTGATATGCCCCTTAATTCCTAGGGGATGGTGGTGCTGCCTTCCACCACTGTTCAGTTATCATGATTTAATTCCCAACTGTATAAGTGTAACAATGTTTATTGTTTTAATGTTATTGATTTTCCGGTTGGTGCTGCATTTTATATTAAAACAATCTACAGAGCTTCTCAATTGAAAATAAACATTTTGAACTTACACAGACTTGGTGGTATTTGGTGTGGACTAACTTACACGAGTGAGCAAATTAAAGTAAGGGTGTGCATGTGCATTGCTTCCACGACTGAGAGGTTGGTTGTGTTATGTTCTGGGTTGTCTACTTGTTGGGTATCTTGGGGGGGGGGGGGGGTTCGGAGACCTAATAGTTATGACAAGACAGTACTATAGTCGAGCAGTAGAATTGTGGTGGGTGCTGAATTTCTGATTGAGGTGTGTGAGGAAGGTCCAACCTACCATCACCAACACACTATTTTCTTGTGCAAAGGTCTGTGTATGTGCAAGATCCCTACAACAGTAGTAGTATGTCCTATAGGCTATCATATCACAATAGTAATAAATCTGGTTGGGCTTTTGTTGCTGTGAATTTTCAAAGCCTCAAGATTAACAAAGACACAAGATCAATAAGACTAGAAGTAGTACAAGACGACGACCCAAAGGATTGGACTCAATGGCTAGAGCTACTGGTGAATATGAGTTTTATATTACAACCTTTCACATAAAGAGTGGCACTGGCCAACTGGGCAAGACTAGCTACTACAGTACAGACAGACTGATAGTATTATTAGTAGTAGTAGTACTGAGAGTGATCATAGCAGAGGCAGGGATAAGATTTTTGAAACCGTACAGATCGAAGGATAATTGTTGGTAAAAAAAACAGCATTTGGAAACTGAAACAATAGTTTGTGAAAAATATGGTGCAGTAAAAGTTATGGAATAAGAAATATTATTAAAAACAAGAAGACTTACTAGGGCCAGCAGAGGAGCCCTCATTGGTGTCCTCCTGGTGCTGTTCAGACTGTTGTCCCGCCGATCCCCCACTCCCTGTCTGTCTGCCCCTGGGTGCTGATGAACAGGAAAGGTATTAGAAAGAGACAAACATTGATGGATGGTGTCAAACAAATACAATATTTTTCAACAACGGTCAAAAAACACTTACAATTGCAATAACTAAATTGACCGATCTCATCTGGTCAACTAGTAGTATTGGGGGATTCGCGGATCGACTACTTAAGTTACTATTTATCAACAGTAATTCTGTCTTCCATTCTGATTCCAGAATACTAAGTTACAACTAAGCCTAAGTACGACGTACCACCCAACCTAGCCCACCTATTCCAGGCATGCCAATTGTACATTAAGTATGCATTTCCACTTCTTTTATTCCTCAACAATGCATATGGTCAAATGGAGGACACATGACTACATTTTTTGTATACACCAAATTTTGGGTTGGTTGATTGATGCTGATGTTCTGCTAGTGCTAAGTCAATTACCACCACTCATTGAACAAACTAGAAAAGGTTCTAATAAAGACTGCCGTACTAGCAGCACGTCACGTAACTGAGGGGGCATCACGCATACCACTAACAAATTAGAAACTCATACTTACAAAGTACCTAAACCTAAGTATCAATCCGCCCCTATCTATTAGTGACAGGACAAAGTAAGGAGTGGACTAGAGTCACTGTAGCATTACGTAACTTAATTTCTCTAAAATAAACTCGTACAGAATCACGCTAAGCGAGCGCAAACGCAAAGATGCAAACAAGTAAGATTAGTAGTAGCGCAGAAGGGCACCTGTGTCATAAAAAATCATCACAGAAGACTTTTAAACGTAATTAACCTGGAATGTAACAGCAACATTCAAGCTGGTTGGAAGAAAAAAAAGATATTCGCAATATATACCACAGAGCAGAAGAACAGACACAAAGTAGTAATAATTAAATAGGTACTCACCAAGCCCCGGGACCTCCACTCCTAGCAGGTCCAGCAGGTCCTGCTCACGGTCCAGGATGTCGGACCACCGGTGCATCAGCTGCGCCTGGGTGCGCTGGACCCCAGAGAAGTGCGACACTGCCCGGTGCACCTTCCCCCACCGCTGCCGACGCTCCCGGAGGCCGTACCCGGACCCCGGCCTGCCACCTGCTGCCATGGTTGAGGGGAGGTGGCACTGCACAAAGAAAATTAGTGCAGCAAATTCCACCTACCCAAATAAGGCCCCTTGTGGGCGCCGCCTTCCGCAAGGAAGGCGGTCGCGGCTCTGGCTGCAACGGCGACCAGCCCTACCCTTAGACATGGTTCTGGGGTAAGAAAAGGTAATAAAATGAAAGAAGTAAAGGAAATAAATAATAGCAGGCAATAGAAAGAGAAAAAGTAGCTAAAAAACAAAAAAAAGGAGACAAAAACAAAAAATATAGAAGCTGGAAAATAGTAAGAGAAAAATTAAATAAGAAAGATCAAAAAAAAGTGGGTTGAGACAAAGGATTGAAAAGATTTGGAGAGGATTGAAAATCAGGCCCCAGAACCATGCAATAGAGTGAAAAACAAGATGGCCGCGCCCATTGCGACCACATGCGCAAGTTCGCGCGATATTTTCTCCCCAAGCAAGCAAAAAGCAACGCGATCAAGTAAAAGCGGTCGCGAACAGTAAATATCTACCGCGAACGGGCGCGAACATGCATTGCGTGACCCGGAACAGGAAGTAAGCATCGCGAGAGGGCGGGACAAGTGAAAACAAGATGGGCGCACCCGTGAGCAACCGCATGGGTAAGTTGGCGACCTGCGATCACGCAAAAAATACCGCGAACAGGCGGGAAAAAAACTTCTGCGTCTTCGCGATATTTCCGCCGTGTTTGCGGAGATTTTTAGCATTTTCGCAATAATTTGCGAAAGTTAATGTCGCAAATTCCGCCCACCCCTAATATATATGCATATATATGTGTGCGTGTAGAGAGAGGTAGAGAGAGGTAGAGAGGTAGAGGTGTAGAGGTAGAGGTGTAGAGGTAGAGGTGTAGAGGTAGAGGTGTAGAGGTAGAGAGGTAGAGGTAGAGAGGTAGAGAGTAGTAAAGAGTGTGGTAGAGGGAGGTACAGAGGTAGAGAGTAGAGAGTGAGTAATAGAGTAAAGAGTGAGTAGTAGAGAGTAGTAGATAGAGTAGCAGAGAGTGAGTAGTAGAGTGAGTAGTAGAGTGAGTAGTATAGAGTGAGTAGTAGAGAGTGAGTAGTAGAGAGTAGTAGAGAGTAGTAGAGAGTGAGTAGTAGAGAGTGAGTAGTAGAGTAGTAGAGAGTGAGTAGTAGAGAGTGAGTAGCAGAGAGAGAGTAGTAGAGAGTGAGTAGTAGAGTGAGTAGTAGAGAGTAGTAGAGAGTGAGTAGTAGAGAGTGAGCAGTAGAGAGTAGTAGTAGAGAGTAGTAGTGAGTAGTAGAGAGCAGAAGAGAGTGAATAGTAGAGAGTGAGTATTAGAGAGTAGTAGCAAGTGAGTAGTAGAGAGTGAGTAGTAGAGAGTGAGTAGTAGAGAGTGAGCAGTAGAGAGTAGTAGAGACTGAGTAGTAGAGACTGAGTAGTAGAGATTAGTAGAGAGTGAGTAGTAGAGAGTATTAGAGAGTGAGTAGTAGAGAGAGAATAGTAGAGAGTAGTAGAGAGTGAGTAGCAGAGTAAGAGAGAGCAGTCAGTCAGTGTCAGTCAGTGTTAGTCAGTGTCAGTCAGTCAGTGTCAGTCAGTCAGTGTCAGTCAATCAGTGTCAGTCATTGTCAGTCAGTCAGTGTCAGTCAATCAGTGTCAGTCAGTGTCAGTCAGTGTCAGTGTCAGTCAATCAGTGTCAGTCAGTGTCAATCTGTCAGTGTCAGTCAGTCAGTGTCAGTCATTCAGTGTCAGCTAGAGCAGCTCTGCTGACCTGGTTCTCTGGCTCTAAAGCAGCTCTGCTGACCTGGTTCTCTCCCTCTAAAGCAGCTCTGCTTACCTAGTTCTCTGGCTCTAGAGCAGCTCTGCTGACCTAGTTATTAGGCTACAGAGCAGCTGTGCTAATCTGGTTCTCTGGCTCAACAACAGCTCTGCTGACCTGGGTCTCTGGCTCTAAAGCAGCTCTGCTGATCCAGTTCAATGGCTCTAAAGCAGTTCTGCTGACATGGTTCTCTGGCTCTAGAGCAGCTCTGCTGACCTCGTTCTCTCCCTCTAGAGCAGCTCTGCTGACCTGGTTCTCTGACTCTAGAGCAGCTCTGCTGACCTAGTTATTAGGCTACAGAGCAGCTCTGCTGATCTGGTTCTCTGGCTCTACAACAGCTCTGCTGACCTGGTTCTCTGGCTCTAAGGCGGCTCTGCTGGTCCAGTTCTATGGCTCTAAAGCAGTTCTGCTGACATGGTTCTCTGGCTCTAGAGCAGCTCTGCTGACCTCGTTCTCTCCCTCTTGAGCAGCTCTGCTGACCTGGTTCTCTCCCTCTAAAGCAGCTCTGCTGACCTGGTTTCTCTGGCTCTACAGCAGCTCTGCTGACCTGGTTCTCTGGCTCTAGAGCAGCTCTGCTGACCTAGTTCTTAGGCTCTAGAGCAGCTCTGCTGACCTGGGTCTCTGGCTCTAAAGCAGCTCTGATGACCTGGTTCTCTATCTCTAGAGCAGCTCTGATGACCTGGTTCTCTGGCTCTGAAGCAGCTCTGCTGACCTGGTTCTCTCCCTCTAAATCAGCTCTGCTGACCTGGTTCTCTGCCTCTAGAGCAGCTCTACTGGCCTGGTTCTCTGGCTCTAAAGAAGCTCTGCTGGCCTGGTTCTATGGCTCTAGAGCAGTTCTGCTGACCTGGTTCTCTGGCTCTAAAGCAGCTCTGCTGACCTGGTTCTCTGGCTCTAAAGCAGCTCTGCTGACCTGGTTCTCTCCCTCTAAAGAGCTCTGCTGACCTGGTTCTCTGGCTCTAAAGCAGTTCTGCTGACCTCGTTCTCTGCCTCTAGACCAGCTCTGCTGACCTGGTTCTATGGCTCTAAAGCAGCTCTGCTGACCTGGTTCTCTGGCTCTAGAGCAGCTCTGCTGACCTGGTTCTCTGGCTCTAAAGCAGTTCTGGTGACCTGGTTCTCTCCCTCTAACGTAGTTCTGCTGACCTGGTTTCTCTGGCTCTACAGCAGCTCTGCTGACCTGGCTCTCGGCCTCTAGAGCAGCTCTGCTGTACTGCTTCTTAGGCTCTAGAGCAGCTCTGCTGACCTGGTTCTCTGGCTCTACAGCACCTCTGCTGACCTGGTTCTCTGCACTCACGATGCACGCACCCAACTTCGCGAAAATATATTTAAAAATAATATAAGTTTATTATAAGTACAAATATGTTATTTTTATGAATATCTTAGATATTGTCCTAATATGTATATTAAAGACACATAAATATCATTTTGGAACATAACATTTTTTTGCGGGAGTCTCTCACAATCACTGACTCTTACACATAGTTATTTATATACACCAACTCTCACATACAATGCCTTTCATTTTTTTACTTTGTTGAAGATGTACAACTAAAACATATATTCGCTCACCAACACTCAAATAAATACACTCAGTCACCCAAACAACTGTTTCCACTTGCACTCTTAAACCTATACACCCAGTCAATCAACCATTCACACATCTATGCATAGAGTTACACACACCCCATCCAACCACACACAAACTCAGTGTCCCATACAAATACCCACCCAACTAATCAATGACTAATATACACACTCATGTAGTTAGTGACCAACTGATGCAGCATGTTATACAACAACAGAGACAGTGATGCACACATTCACATACTTTAGTTACTAATCCATGTATAAAATGAGACACTTTTAATTACTCACTTAAACAGACAACAGTCAGACAGCTACTAAATCCTCCGTCCAGACAGTTATATATCCACGCAATCTTCAATAGAGATTGGTATCTATATATAATACGTATTTAAATTACAAACTAAACTACATTCACTAGATGATGTCATCAGTGATGTCATCAGTGACGTCATTTGAGATCTCATCAGTGATGTCACTGACAATGTCATGAATGATGCAATATATGACATCATAGTCAGTGCATTGCGGGTTCGCGAGTTATAGTTAGCAGAACTAATTATAACGGTGGAATTTCTATGGTTTTGTACAAGTGAAATGGCCAGCTAACTATAACACCCCTGAAACCTATGTTTTTTTCTGTGAATTTCTAAGGTTTTTTATATGCTAATTTCTAACTATAACGTCTCTGAAACCTATGGTTTTTTTCAGTGAATATATATATACATACATATATAAACATATATATAATCTAAATATCTATATAAATACAAATATAAATGCATGCATACATATACATATATGCATACATATGCATGTTATGTACATGAAAGTTTGAAAAACGCTAATACAAGCAAAGCTAAAAAGTCACCTAATTACAAACGCAATTGCTTTAACTTAAACGAGGGTGAGACCTATTGCATTTTCAATGTTTGTTTACTTTGGTTCCATCAAGAAGGAATTCAGACGTGTCACACATTTGCCATAAATTCTGAATGGTAGCACTCTAGTTGCTCATTAGATCACTGTAGTAAAGCTACTGCTCACCAGGGAAGTCTGCTGCTGGTATTCAAAGTGCATGTTTCAGTCTGCATGTCAGAATTTTTTTATGAAACAGAAGAGGATTTGAGAAGTCACTCAAAATGTGCCCTAATTTTTCTTTTTTCAGCACTAATCATAATTTCTTTGGCAAAATGAACCCCCTCATTGTGTTCCTTTCAAATTAAACTGCTGACTCTCTACTACTCAATCGCTATTACTCTCTAATATTCACTCTCTAATATTCACTCTCTACTACTCACTCTCTACTACTCTCTACTACTCTCTACTACTACTCTCTACTACTCACTCTCTACTACCCACTCTCTACTACTCTCCACTACTCACTCTACTACTCTCTACTACTCACTCTCTACTACTCTACTACTCACACTCTACTACTCTCTACTACACTCTCTCTACCATTCCCTCTCTACCACTCACTCGACTACTCTGTACTACTCACTCTGTACTACTCTCTCTCTACTACTCACTCTCTACTATTCACTCTCTACTACTCACTCTCTACTACTTGCTCTCTACTACTCACTCTCTACTACTCACTCTCCACTACTCACTCTCTACTACTCACTCTCTACTACTCACTCTCTGCTACTCCACTACTCACTCTCTACTACTCTACTCACTCTCTACTACTCTCTCTCTACTACTCACTCTACAACCCTCTACTACTCACTCTCTATTACTCTCTACTACTCACTCTCTACTACACACTCTCTACTACTTCACTACGCTCTACTCTGTACTGCTCTCTACTACTCACTCTCTACTACTCACTCTCTACTTCTCACTCTCTGCTACTCTCTACTACTCACTCTCTACTACTCTCTCTCGACTACTCTCTACTACTCACACTACTACTCACTCTCTACTACTTTCTCTCTACTAATCACTCTCTACTACTCACTCTCTACTACTCTCTACTACTCACTCTCTACTACTCTCTCTCTACTACTCTTTACTGCTCAACCTACTGCTCACTCTACTACTCACTCTCTACTACTCTCTACTACTCACTCTCCACTACTCTCTCTCTACTACTCTCTACTACTCACTCTACTACTCACTCTCTACTACTCTCTCTCTGCTACTCACTCTCTACTACTCACTCTCTACTCCTCACTCTCTGCTACTCACTCTCTACTACTCTCTCTCTACTACTCTCTACTACTCACTCTACTACTCACTCTCTACAACTCTCTACTACTCACTCTCTATTACATACTCTCTACTACTCTCTACTACCCACTCTCTACTACTGACTCTCTACTACTCTCTACTACTCACTCTCTACTACTCACTCTACACCTCTCTACTACTCACTCTCTGCTACTCTCTCTACTACTCTTTACTACTCTCTACTACTCTCTACTACTCACTCTCTACTCTCTATTACTCATACTCTACTCTCTACCTCTCTCTCTACTACTCTCTACCTCTACCTCTCTCTACCTCTCTCTACACGCACACATATGCACATATATATATATGCATATATATGCATATGCATTTATATATATCTAGGTGTATTACCTACTGGTGGTCGCCAGTAGGTAGTTATAGTTAGGACCTATTATCCATAGGAAATCCGCATCATTGTATTTGGAATAACTTTGGCGCCAGTTGACGAATCTTTGCGAAATGTTCAAAACTCGTGGCCCGCTCTGCTCCGCTCCTATCCTGAAAGTCTCAGGGTGATTCGTAAAGCGGGGGCCGAGGAAAAAGGGGGTCCCAAAATGTTTTCCCCATGCAATTTTCCATAGGGACCTTTAGGCGCAGCTACAGCCCGAACTGCTGAATGGAATTACACCAAATTTAGCAGAAAGGTAGACCTTGGTTCAGAGTCATGCCTTTTGCTTAAATGGTGTAAATCCGTTCAATAGGTCCTGAGAAAATCAAAATCAAAATCACATATATCTGGGCGGAGCCTAACCACATATCTTATCATGAGATCTGATTGGCTGTCAGCACTTCATCCAAGAAGTGTTGGCAGCCATCTTGGGACCAATATACATGATAGCACCTCATTAAAAAGCATTGCAGTTAATAGAAGGTTTTAAGTCTTTAGTCACATTTTAAATCATTTGTTGATGGTACCATACTCAAGTCAAGTCAAGTCAAAGTATGCTTTATTCGAATTTCATTCATAAAAGCAAGAAACAAAATACAATACAAAACAAATACATACAACATTTTTAAGACAAAATTAAATTTCAATCTTTAGCAACAAAGTGCAAAGCACACTTCAAATTTTTTTTACCATACTCATTTTGGGAATTGTGGTGTGTTCTAAGGTAATTTTGCCATGTGAAAAAGCCTTGTGCTGGGATATCATGCATCATCTTTGAGAGAAATATATTTTCTCATGCTTTTCCCACAGAGGTTTGGAAGGTGATCTATAAGCTAAACTGAGAGCATATTTTCTGTAAATTCACATTATCTTTCTCAGTCATGTGAGAATGAAGTCTGACATTCTCAGTAAAACATATACATCCAACAAGGGCAGAGACTGTCAGTTGATTCCTTTGTGTTCTACTGCAGCTTCCCAGAGTGTTCTAAAGAACAACTAGAGCGCTAACAGTCCTACTTATGACAAACATATGGCACACCTGAAGCCATCTTGATTGGAATAAAGTGGTGACTCTTAAAACATTTAATTTAAAAAGAAACAAAATTAGGGGGTTCATTTTGCCATATAAAGTATGATTAGTGCTGCAGAAAGAAAAATTAGGGCAAATTTTGAGTGACTTCCCAAATCCTCTTCTATTTCATTTTAAAATTCTGACATGCAGACTGAAACATGCACTTTCAATACCAGCAGCAGACTTCCCTGGTGAGCAGTAGCTTTACTACAGTGATCTAATGAGCAACTAGAGTGCTAACATTCTAAATTTTTGGCAAATGTGTGACACATCTGAATGCCTTCTTGATGGAATCAAAGTAAAAAACTGAAAGTATTCCTACTGAGGAGACTGTAGTAAATGAGGAAATTAGGAAACTTCATAACAAATAAGTCTCCCAAGATGGCCACCAGAGACAAAAGAGCCCAAATGTAGCACAAATATCACCCAGATGTAGCCCAAGTATAGCCCAATGACAGAATGTCCCAGAGTGTTCTAAAGAACAACTGGAGCGCTAACAGTCTTAATGATTACAAAAGTATGGCACACCTGAAGCCATCTTGATTGGAATAAAGTGGTAACACGTAAAACATTTAATTTGCTAAGGAACAAAATGATGGGGTTCATTTTGCCATAGAAAGTATGATTAGTGCTGCAGAAAGAAAAATGAGGGCACATTTTGACTTCTCAAATCCTCTTCTATTTCATTAAACAATTCTGACATGCAGACTGAAACATGCACTTTGAATACCAGCAGCAGACTTCCCTGGTGAGCAGTAGCTTTACCAGAGTGATATAATGAGCACCTAGAGTGCTAACATTCAGAATTTATGGCAAATGTGCGACACATCTGAATGCCTTCTTGATGGAACCAAAGTAAACAAGCATTGAAAATACAACAGGTCTCGCCCTCGTTTAAGTTAAAGCAATTCTGTTTGAAATTAGGTGGCTTTTTAGCTTTGCTTTTATTGGTGTTTTACAAACTTTCATGTACATAACATGCATATGTATGCATACATGTATATGTATATGTATGCACACATTTATATTTGTATTTATATAGATATGCAGATTCTATATATGTGTATGTATATATATATATATATACACACATACATATATATAAATGCATATGCATATATATGTGTGCGTGTGGAGAGAGGTAGAGAGAGGTAGAGAGGTAGAGGTGTAGAGGTAGAGAATTAGAGGTAGAGAGGTAGAGAGTAGTAAAGAGAGAAGTAGAGTGAGGTTGAGAGGTAGAGAGTGAGGAATAGAGAGGAGAGGGTGAGTAGTAGAGAGTAGTAGAGAAAGTAGCAGAGAGTGAGTAGTAGAGTGAGTAGTAGAGTGAGTAGTAGAGAGTGAGTAGTAGAGAGTAGTAGAGAGAGTAGCAGAGAGTGAGTAGTAGTGTGAGAAGTAGAGTGAGTATTAGAGAGTGAGTAGTAGAGAGTGAGTAGTAGAGAGTAGTAGAGAGTGAGTAGTAGAGTGAGCAGTAGATTGAGCAGTAGAGTGTAGTAGAGAGAGAGTAGTAGAGAGTGAGTAGTAGAGAGTAGTAGAGAGTGAGTAGTAGAGAGTGATTAGTAGAGAGAAAGTAGTAGAGAGTAAGTAGTAGAGAGTAATAGAGAGTGAGTAGTAGAGAGTAGTAGAAAGTGAATTTAGAGAGTGAGTAGTAGAGAGAGAGTAGTAGGGAGTAGTAGAGTAGTAGAGAGTGAGTAGTAGAGAGCAGTAGAGAGTAGAGAGTAGTGAAGTAGTAGAGAGTGTGTAGTAGAGAGTGAGTAGTAGGAAGTAGTAGAGAGTGAGTAGTAGAGAGCAAGTAGTAGAGAGTGAGTAGTAGAGAGAGTAGTAGAGAGTGAGTAGTAGAGAGAGTAGTAGAGAGTAGTAGAGTAGTAGACAGTGAGTAGTACAGAGTAGTAGAGAGCGAGTAGTAGAGAGTGAATAATGGAGAGTAAGTAGTAGAGAGTAGTAGAGAGTGAGTAGTAGAGAGTGAGTAGCAGAGAGAGAGTGGTAGAGAGTGAGTAGTAGAGAGTAGTAGAGAGTGAGCAGTAGAGTAGTAGAGAGTAGTAGAGTGAGTAATAAAGAGTAGTAGAGAGTGAGTAGTAGAGAGTGAGTAGTAGAGAGTAGTAGTAGAGAGTAGTAGTGAGTAATAGAGAGTAGTAGAGAGTGAGTAGTAGATAGTGGGTATTAGAGAGAAGTAGCGAGTGAGTAGTAGATAGTGAGTAGTAGAGAGAGTAGTAGAGAGTAGTAGAGAGTGAGTAGAAGAGAATGAATAGTAGAGAGTGAGTAGTAGAGTGTGAGTAGTAGAGAGTAGTAGAGTGTGAGCAGTAGAGAGTGAGCAGTAGAGAGTAGTAGAGAATGAGTAGTAGAGAGTGAGTAGTAGAGAGTGAGTAGTAGAGAGAGAATAGTAGAGAGTAGTAGAGAGTGAGTAGTAGAGTAAGAGAGAGTAGTCAGTCAGTGTCAGTCAGTGCCAGTCAGTCAGTGTCAGTCAATCAGTGTCAGTCATTGTCAGTTGGTCAGTGTTAGTCAATCAGTGTCAGTCAGTCAGTTAATGTCAGTCAGTCAGTGTCAGTCAATCAGTGTCAGTCACTGTCAGTCAGTCAGTGTCAGTCAATCAGTGTCAGTCCGTGTCAGTCAGTGTCAGTGTCAGTCAGTGTCAATCTGTCAGTGTCAGTCAGTCAGTGTCAGTCATTCAGTGTCAGTCATTCAGTGTCAGCTAGAGCAGCTCTGCTGACCTGGTTTTCTGGCTTAAAAGCAGCTCTGCTGACATGGTTCTCTCCCTCTAAAGCAGCTCTGCTGACCTGGTTCTTTGGCTCTAGAGCAGCTCTGCTGACCTAGTTATTAGGCTACAGAGCAGCTCTGCTGATCTGGTTCTCTAGTTCTACAACAGCTCTGCTGACCTGGTTCTCTGGCTCTAAAGCAGCTCTGCTGATCCGGTTCTATGGCTCTAAAGCAGTTCTGATGACTTGGTTCTCTGGCTCTAGAGCAGCTCTGCTGACCTGGTTCTCTCCCTCTAGAGCAGCTCTGCTGACCTGGTTCTCTCCCTCTAAATCAGCTCTGCTGACCTGGTTCTCTGCCTCTAGAGCAGTTCTGCTGACCTGGTTCTATGGCTCTAAGTCAGCTCTGCTGCCCTGGTTCTCTACCTCTAGAGCAGCTCTGCTGACCTGGGTCTCTGGCTCTAAAGCAGCTCTGCTGATCTGGTTCTATGGCTCTAGAGCAGTTCTGCTGACCTGGTTCTCTGGCTCTAGAGCAGCTCTGCTGACCTGGTTCTCTGCCTCTAAAGCAGCTCTGCTGACCTGGTTCTCTCCCTCTAAAGAGCTCTGTTGACCTGGTTCTCTGGCTCTAAAGCAGTTTTGCTGACCTCGTTCTCTGCCTCTAGAGCAGCTCTGCTGACCTGGTTCTATGGCTCTAAAGCAGCTCTGCTGACCTGGTTCTCTGGCTCTAAAGCAGTTCTGCTGACCTGATTCTCTCCCTCTAAAGTAGCTCTGCTGACCTGGTTTCTCTGGCTCTACATCAGCTCTGCTGACCTGGTTCTCTGGCTCTAGAGCAGCTCTCCTGACCTGGTTCTTAGGTTCTAGAGCAGCTCTGCTGACCTGGTTCTCTGGCTCTAAAGCAGCTCTGATGACCTGGTTCTATGGCTCTAAAGCAGCTCTGCTGGCTTAGTTCTCTGGCTTTAGAGCAGCTCTGCTGACCTGGCTCTCTGGCTCTAAAGCAGCTCTGCTGACCTGGTTCTCTGGCTCTAAAGAAGCTCTGCTGACCTGGTTCTCTCCCTCTAAAGCAGGTCTGCTGACCTGGTTTCTCTGGCTCTACAGCAGCTCTGCTGACCTGGTTCTCTGGCTCTAGAGCAGCTCTGCTGACCTAGTTCTTAGGCTCTAGAGCAGCTCAGCTGACCTGGTTCTCTGTCTCTAGAGCAGCTCTGCTGACCTGGTTCTCTGTCTCTAAAGCAGCTCTGCTGACCTGGTTCTCTCCCTCTAAATCAGCTCTGCTGACCTGGTTCTCTGCCTCTAGAGCAGTTCTGCTGACCTGGTTCTATGGCTCTAAAGCAGCTCTGCTGACCTGGTTCTCTGCCTCTAGAGCAGCTCTGCTGACCTGGTTCTCTGGCTCTAAAGCAGCTCTGCTGATCTGGTTCTATGGCTCTAGAGAAGTTCTGCTGACCTGGTTCTCTGGCTCTAGAGCAGCTCTGCTGACCTGGTTCTCTGCCTCTAAAGCACCTCTGCTGACCTCGTTCTCTGCCTCTAGAGCAGCTCTGCTGACCTGGTTCTATGTCTCTAAAGCAGCTCTGCTGAACTGGTTCTCTGACTCTAAAGCAGTTCTGCTGACCTGGTTCTCTCCCTCTGCTGACCTGGTTTCTCTGGCTCTACAGCAGCTCTGGTGACCTGGTTCTTGGCCTCTAGAGCAGCTCTGCTGACCTGGGTCTCTGGCTCTAGAGCAGCTCTGCTGAACTGGGTGTCTGGTTCAAGAGCAGCTCTGCTGACCAATTTCTTAGGCTCTAGAGCAGTTCTGCTGACCTGGTTCTGTGGCTCTAGAGCAGCTCTGATGACCTGGTTCTCTGGCTCTAAAGCAGTTCTGCTGACCTCGTTCTCTGTCTCTAGAGCAGCTCTGCTGACCTGGTTCTATGGCTCTAAAGCAGCTCTGCTGACCTGGTTCTCTGCCTCTAGAGCATCTCTGCTGACCTGGTTCTCTGGCTATAAAGCAGTTCTGCTGACCTGGTTCTCTCCCTCTAAAGTAGCTCTGCTAACCTGTTTTTTCTGGCTCTACTGCAGCTCTGCTGACCTGGTTCTTGGCCTCTAGAGCAGCTCTGCTGACCTGGGTCTCTGGCTCTAGAGCAGCTCTGCTGACCTGGGTGTCTGGTTCTAGAGCAGCTCTGCTGACCTGCTTCTTAGGCTCTAGAGCAGCTCTGCTGACCTGGTTCAATGGCTCTATAGTAGCTCTGCTGACCTGGTCTCTTGGCTCTAAAGCATACCTGCTGACCTGGTTCTCTCGCTCTAAAGCAGCTCTACTCACCTGGTTTCTCTGGCTCTACAGCAGCTCTGCTGTCCTGGTTCTCTGGCTTTAGAGCAGTTCTGCTGACCTGGTTCTATGGCTCTAAAGCAGCTCTGCTGACCTGGTTCTCTGCTTCTAGAGCAGCTCTGCTGACCTGGTTCTCTGGCTCTAAAGCAGCTCTGCTGACCTGGTTCTATGGCTCTAGAGCAGTTCTGCTGACCAGATTCTCTGGCTCTAGAGCAGCTCTGCTGATCTGGTTCTCTGGCTCTAAAGCAGTTCTGCTGACCTGGTTCTCTCCCTCTAAAGTAGCTCTGCTGACCTGGTTTTTCTGGCTCTTCTGCAGCTCTGCTGACCTGGTTCTTGGCCTCTAGAGCAGCTCTGTTGACCTGGGTCTCTGGCTCTAGAGCAGCTCTGCTGACTTGGGTGTCTGGTTCTAGAGCGGCTCTGCTGACCTGCTTCTTAGGCTCTAGAGCAGCTCTGCTGACCTGGTTCTCTGGCTCTACAACGGCTCTGCTGACCTGGTTTCTCTGGCTCTACAGCACCTCTGCTGACCTGGTTCTCTGCACTCACGATGCACACACCCAACTTCGCGAAAATATATTTAAAAATATTATAAGTTTATTATAATTACAAATATGTTATTTTTTTGACTATCTTAAATAATCTCTTGTCCTAATATGTATATTAAAGACACATACATATCATATTTGAACATGACATATTTTTGCGGGAGTCTCTCCCAATCACTGACTCTTACACATACTTATTTATATACAACAACTCTCACATACAATGTCTTTTATGTTTTTTACTTTGATGAAGATGTACAACTAAAACATATATTCGCTCACCAACACACAAATAAATACACTCAGTCACCCAAACAACTGTTTCCACTTGCACTCTTAAACCTATACACCTAGTCAATCAACCATTCACACATCTATGCATAGAGTTACACACACCCCATCCAACCACACACCAACTCAGTGTCCCATACAAATACTCAGCCAACTAATCAATAACTAATATACTCACTCATGTAGTTAGTGACCAACTGATGCAGCATGTTATACAACAACAAGGACAGTGATGCACACATTAACATAGTTTAGTTACTAATCCATGTATTAAGTGAGACACTTTTAATTACTCACTTAAACAGACAACAGTCAGACAGCTACTAAATCCTCCATCCAGACAGTTATATATCCACGCAATCTTCAATACAGATTGGTATATATATCATATATATTTACATTTCAAACTAAACTACATTCACTGGATGATGTCATCAGTGATGTCATCAGTGATGTCATTTGAGATCTCATCAGTGATGTCATCAGTGATGTCACTGACCATGTCATGAATAATGCAATATGTGACATCATCGGCAGTGCATTGCGGGTGCGCGAGTTATAGTTAGCAGAACTAACTATAACGGAGGAATTTCTATGGTTTTGTACAAGTGAAATGGCCAGCTAACTATAACACCCCTGAAACCTATTTTTTTTTCTGTGAATTTCTAAGGTTTTTTATATGCTAATTTCTAACTATAACGTTTCTGAAACCTATGTTTTTTTTCAGTGAGTATATATACATACGTATATAAACATATATATAATCTACATATCTGTATAAATAGAAATATAAATGCATGCATACATATACATATATGCATACATATGCATGTTATGTACATGAAAGTTTGATAAACGCTAATTGAAGCAAAGCTAAAAAGTCACCTAATTACAAACAGAATTGCTTTAACTTAAACGAGGGCGAGACCTATTGCATTTTCAATTCTTGTTTACTTTGGTTCCATCACGAAGGAATTCAGATGTGTCACACATTTGCCATAAATTCTGAATGGTAGCACTCTAGTTGCTCATTAGATCACTGTAGTAAAGCTACTGCTCACCAGGGAAGTCTGCTGCTGGTATTCAAAGTGCATGTTTCAGTCTGCATGTCAGAATTGTTTTATGAAATAGAAGAGGATTTGAGAAGTCACTCAAAATGTGCCCTAATTTGTCTTTTTTCAGCACTAATCATAATTTCTATGGCAAAATGAACCCCCTCATTTTGTTCCTTTGTAAATTAAATGTTTTAAGTGTTACCACTTTATTCCAATCAAGATGGCTTCAGGTGTGCCATAGTTTTGTCATAAGTAAGACTGTTAGCGCTCTAGTTGTTCGTTAGAACACTCTGGGACATTCTGTCATTGGGCTATACTTGGGCTACATCTGGGTGATATTTGGGCTACATTTGGGCTCTTTTGTCTCTGGTGGCCATGTTGGGAGACTTATTTGTTATGATGTTTCCTAATTTCCTCATTTACTACAGTCTCCTCAGTAGGAAACACTTTCAGTTTTTTACTTTGATTCCATCAAGAAGGCATTCTGATGTGTCACACATTTGCCATGAATTCAGAATGTTAGCACTCTAGTTGCTTATTAGATCACTGTAATAAAGCTACTGCTCACCGGGGAAGTGTGCTGCTGGTATTGAAAGTGTATGTTTCAGTCTAGATGTAATGAAATAGAAGAGGATTTGAGAAGTCACTCAAAATGTGCCCTAATTATTCTTTCTGCAGCACTAATCATACTTTATATGGCAAAATGAACCCCCTCATTTTGTTCCTTTTTAAATTAAATGTTTTAAAAGTTACCACTTTATTCCAACCAAGATGGCTTCAGGTGTGCCATACGTTTGTCATAAGTAGGACTGTTAGCGCTCTAGTTGTTCTTTAGAACACTCTGGGAAGCTGCTGTAGAACACAATGGAATCAACTGACAGACTCTGCCCTTGTTGGATGTGCATGTTTTACTGAGAATGTCAGACTTCATTCTCACATGACTGAGAAAGATAATGTGAATTTACAGAAAATATGCTCTCAGTTTAGCTTATAGATCACCTTCCAAACCTCTGTGGGAAAAGCATGAGAAAATTGTTTTCTCTCAAACATGATTCATGATATCAGAGCAGAAGGCTTTTTCACATGGTAAAATCACCTTCGAACACACCACAATTCTTAAAATGAGTATGGTACCATCAACAAATGATTTATAATGTAACTAAAGTCTTAAAACCTTCTATTAACTGCAATGCTTTTTAATGAGGTGCTATCATGTATATTGGTCCCAAGATGGCTGCCAACACTTCTTGGATGAAGTGCTGACAGCCAATCAGATCTCACAATGAGATGTGTGGTTAGGCTCCGCCCAGATATATATGTGATTTTACTTTTGATTTTCTCAGGAACTACTGAACAGATTTACACCATTTAAGCAAAAGGCATGAGTCTGAACTGAGGACTACCTCTTTGCCAAATTTGGTGTAATTCCGTTCAGCACTTCGGGCTGTAGCTGCGTCAACAGGTCCTATGGGAAAATGCATGGGGAAAATGCGTTTTGGGACCCCCCTTTTTTCTCAGCCCACGCTTGACAAATCACCGAGAAATTTTCAGGATAGGAGCAGACCAGAGCTGGCCAAAAGTTTGGAAACTTTCGCGAAGATTCATCAATCGACGCCAACGTTATTCCAAATAGAATGTTGCGGATTTCCTATGGAAAATAGGTCCTAACTATAACTACCTACTGGCAACTGCCAGTAGGTAATATACATATATATATATTACCTACTGGCGGTTGCCAGTAGGTAGTGATAGTTAGGACCAAGTTTCCATAGGAAGAGCATTTATTGTTTTGCTTATAACTTTGGTGTCATTTGATGAATCTTCCTGAAATTTTCCAAACTAATTCTATGTACATATCAGCTCCTATGTTGAAAGTTTGCCAGTGATTCATCAAGGCGGGGTTGAGAAAAAAGGGGGGTCCCAAAATGTGTTTTCTCCATGTTAATTTCCATAGGAAACTTCAGACAAGGCTACAGATCAAACGGGTGAACGGAATTACCCCAAATTTGTCAGGGAGAAGGGTCTTGGTCTAGAAAGCACGCTTTTGTTTATTTGGTGTAAATTCGTTCAGTAGTTTTTGAGAAGTATCGAAATTTACAGATATCGATATTTGGGAATTCTGCCATCTGATTGGCTGAGGCATTACGAGCAAGAGCTTGCTGCTTATTGTTTGGGAGCGCTGCGAGCGGTTGCAACTAGGAAGTGTTGGCCGCCATTTTGTGATTCTGTTGAAGCGAGTAAGGGGAAAATAGGGTGAATAAAGTAGGAAAGAGGAGGGTAGGAGCACTGTAACCTCTGTGGGGTGTTTAGGGTGTGCTATAGAGGAGGTGCGAAGCAAACAACTCATACCTACCGTTCTGAAAGTGCTGGGTATGGAAATTAAGTGAGGTATTGTGTAGAGTCTGATGCTGCTAAGGTGAGCTGCTGCAGGAGTAGGGGATGAAAGCGTGAGCCTAAACTGTGTGTCTTATGGTGTCAAGTCATGTGCCCTGGCCGCTGTGAAGCAAACTATTCATACCTACCGGTCTGAAAGTGCTGGGTACGGAAATTAAGTGAGGTATTGCGTAGAGTCTGATGCTGCTAAGGTGAGCTGCTGCGGGAGTCGGGGATGAAAGCGTGAGCCTAAACTGTGTGTCTTATGGTGTGAAGTCATGTGCCCTGGCCGCTGCAGCACACCTGTGGAAGTGGTGTCAGCATGTGTTTATACCTACTAGGATGAAGTACTGACTCCTACTGGTCTGAAAGTACTGGGGTACGGAAAATATGTGAGGTATTGTCTAGAGTCTCATGGTGCTAAGCTGAGGTGCTGCCAGACTCTGGGATGAAAGCGTGAGTCCAAACTGTGTGTCATATGCTGTGAAGTCATGTGCTCTGGCTGCTGTGCCACATCTGTCAAGTAGTGTCAGCATGTAGTTATACCTACTCGGAGGAACTTTTGTTTCAAACATTGTAACTTGTATATGGTGCTTAGGGGGTGTTATACAGGGAGTGCGAAGGTAAATTTGCGCGTATCAAATCAATATGGTATTTGTAAAGCACAAACTACGCACCCCTATGGGTCTGAAGGCCCTCAAGGGCGGTGTGGAAATCATGTGAGCTATTAAGTGAGCTATTACCCAGAGTCACATGGTGCTGAGCTGAGGTGTCCAAAGGTGTCCTTCATAAGCATTTCAAAACCTACCCCAGTCAATGTGCCTAGGTCATTTCCACCACAATGCACAATCATGAGGTCAGGGTGTGGAAGATGCAAAGAGGTTTTAACCAAAGGTAGCAGTTGGTGCCACTTCAATCCTCTCTGTGCAAACCATTTAATGTCCACATTTTGTAAACCTAGGTCTAAGTCAATACGTCTGTGTTCTGCATACCTCTTGTAACAGAAAATATAGCTATGTCCTACGATCCACACTAGCATTTTGAAGGTATGACTGGAAGGTATGGAAAGATGTCTGTAGCTCATGCAGTTCCTTGGTAGAATAAGAGATATGTTTAAAGATGGGGAACTACTTTTTATTGCCATACAAAACGATACGTGATTGGGAGATGAAAAGCATTCATTTTAAAAGTAGAGTGCACATTTGTTTTGTGGAAAAGCATCTTTGTGATTGGTTAATAAAAAGCTGTTTCAACGTGGAGTACATATCATAGGATAAAATTTGCTCAACTCAACCACACCTGCTACTTGCATTTGGAAGGCACTGTTGGAACTTAAAACAATCGTGAACTTTTAACCTGCACATGCCGTTAAATGTTCGAGAAAATGTTGCAAAAAAATATTGCTAAGTTTTAAAAAATTTATGAACTTTTAATCTGCACGTGTTGTAGAATGTTCTAGAAAGTGTGTTGATAGAATACGTTGCACTTATGACTTCTATGTGTTGTTGAATATTAAAAAAACTATATGGAAAATTAAAAAGAAACCAATAGAGAGAAGTTTTGAAACCTAAAAGAATCGAGGAACTATTCTAATTTGTTCTTTACAAGTATTTATGTGTGGAGCAACAAAATTATAGACACACCAGCACCAGGAAGAGGAAGAAGCAGGGAGTGGGGGGACGCGGGGAGATGGGCAGTATGGCACACATGCACAATTAAGTACAGCACAAGTATAGACAAACAATGGCCAAAATGAAACACACCAACAAGGACCACAAGTCACACAACCCGCCAACATCACATCACTGAACGAGCACAGAAGTGAAAACCACGCTGCATTCATACAGGATGTGTACAAAGGCCGGTCGTTGGTGTTGTGGGATGTCTGCGACCGTGGTCATCATGGATGAGATGCCCAGCATGTTGCACATGGGCGAGTTCACTGTGTGTTACATTGCCAAAGTGCTACTCCTCCCTCCCACAAGCCCCCACACTTTTGTACAGTACGCTGTTGTATCTTGTGCACTCGTACCGCACACCATTGTAATGCCTATTCACGCATGTCCTGCTGCATTCCAACTACACTATCACAGTGCCGTTTGGAGGTTGTGCATGCCACTTTACAACATCGACTGCTGCGGCCCTTGTAGCAGGCCACACCAGAACACAGAGACACACTTACCGCACTTCCTGTACACGGACATGTCCGAGACACCCCGTTCCCCTTGCCGGATAGGCACACCCCTGTGCTGATCTGTGTACCCCGGACCAGCACACGCCGGTTGTGCATGCAGGAGGATGCGTGCGTAGCTACATGTCCGGGCTCACTGCCAATGCTGAGGTGACAGCACACTGTGATGTTGCAGGGCTCGTGCCTATCATGCTAACACAATGACCAAAGGGACACACTTGCTCAGATGCGGGTTTGGGGGGCGTTGGTGGTCCTGTAGTTGTTGCGATGAGTCTTGTGGCCCTCATGAGTATCCCTGTATCATGCTCATTGACACTATGGCACCTGTGGGTGTTCTGGTGTGGCTCTAGGCTGTGTTCCCTTTCATGGTGCAGGTACTCGTCCTGCTTAACACAAGCAGAAAGCAGGTGTAAAATCCCTGGTGCTAACGTGGCTTATCACCGGAATTTGTTTCGTATTGCAGTTGGTGTGAAAGTTGTGATGTGATTTTTTTCGAGTGCAGAACAATATACAAACTGGGCAGTGTATCTCGTCAAGATCCAGCACCTGACGCACTATTCCCAATCAATATAAATACAATGAGATTTCTTAATTGATTTTGTGTGTACACTGTAAGTGCAGCCACTACCTCAGTGCAATTCAATACAGGATTTTTTTAGTATTTAGAATAAATCGCAAAGGTGCACCTCGTGTCTTTTTGCACGGGAGCGGACAGTCTGCATTTCATTATCAGCACTTTCATGGAAGTAAAGTTGAGATAAATCTAACACACTATTCAGAAGTTGGTGCAAACTGCAGACATCATCAGTATTCCCGCGATAAGTGCCCCAAAATTTAACACCATGGTGGACTCCATCAAATAACAGTAATAAGAACAAGAAAGAGTCACACAGCAGTTAAGAAATCAACCCAAAAAATTATTTTATTTTTTTCCAAACTTTATTTTTTTATAAACATATATATGTAAACGATAAACTATTTTCAAACTTTATTTTTTTATTAACATATATATATGAATGAAATGTATCAAAAATAATACAGAACAACAAGGTGGAATACTCCTGTGGGGACAATGGATGTCGAAGACAGAGCCTGGAAAATAAAGCACAAAATAAGGATGTGTGTAATGCGCATATCAAAGAAGAGAGGCACAGAGAAACAGAGAAGGAAAAAAAGCCGGAGAGAAAAAGAGAGGGAAGGAAAGAAAGGGAGTGAGTGTCATGAATCCACAACACACTGTCATGAATCCACAACATATTCCCAATAAAAAACCCACCCCTATCCCGTGCATCCTGCACTCCAAAGATATATGTGCTATTTACTAGTGATTGTGATTGTGCAACAGTAGAGGTTATTGTTGTTATTGTCACTTGATTTTACCAATGTTTGTTTATATACAGTTTTGCTTTATGCTTGGGCTCAGCTCGCATCACGGATGTCATGTAAGGAATAAAGAAACACTTGCATTAGTTTGATAAGCGCCCGTATTCAATCAGCCTGCCTCGCGTCTGTGTAAATAGAACACGGCGCAAAAGCAGGAAACTCTTGAATTCAGTTTCCTTCGCGTTGCTCATCACGGCGCGTGAGCACGCACACGTGCTCCTGCACTCCTGTTGACGGACGTCTCTGGGTGTGGCTGGAGTATTTAAGCCACACCCAGACTCTGGAAGGTGCTTAGCCTTCCGTTCCAGCATCGAGAAAACATTGCGCTGAACTTGCTCTGCACTCACCTTCTTTTAAAGCGCTCCAGCTCCTCGAGACTTCAACTCTTCATTCCTGCCTTCTAAATCTTCCATTTCTCAGCGTGCAGCAACCTGAAAGAAAAGGAACAATAAGCTAAGTGAATTACTCTTACTAATACTTCTGGCGCCCATCGCAAGAAAGACTTTTTAGTAAAAGAACTGTACTAATTTTTGGACACACTTTGAATCTTAAAGAAGCAAAGGAATCAGAACTTGAGGTTTTGCCAACAATGTTATAAAGGCTTCAGGAATGTATATTTTGCAATGTTTTATCTTTTCTGATTTAGTAGACACATATTGAAAAACAGCGAAAGAACAGGGAGGTTGCACAGTAAGTTAAACAAGGCGATAGTATAAAAACTAGAAGAGAGTGGTAGATTCACTTGTTTGTTGTGCAGATTGTTAATTGTGATAATATTGTTTGCTCGCAGAAATCCCACTTCTCACTGCTTGATGTATACACGTCTAACAGAGAACAGGGGAGGAACATCGGACTCTCATCACCTCGCAACAACTTCCTGGACGCGAAGCCTTACCCTGTAGAATCGCAGGTAGGAACTTAGTTACAAGAAAGTACATAACACCACTCAGAATAAAAACTAAAAAGGGTGTGCTTTACAATATTACAGTGCAGAATACTTTAGCTAAGGAATCTTCTTGTTGTCTCGCAGGTCGACTACAGGAGCTTCATTAGCGTCGATTCCGGCCCTCCTCCCTCAAATCCTATAGTCAACCTAAAGAGTATATTGTAAAATCTTTAGTTACTGAATAGAGTTATAGGGAGTTTGGCCCATAGCGTCTCTGCGAAACACCACCAAGCACCTTACAGGTAAGAGTGTGGAGACTTCAGGTAAGAGTGCTTGGTATACCTGACAGTGAGAAAGGGAGAAGGAAGAGAGATATTTAGAGAGATAGAAGGAAAAGAAGTAAGGGAGAGAGAGAGAGAGAGAGAGAGACACTGCCACCCCTGTGCATCCATGAGCAAATAATTACCTGGTGCCACCGGAGTGTGCAGCAGTGGGCACTCCATGTGCCTGTCCGCGCATCCCAGATATGTTCCTGAGTCCTGAGTCATGAATGGTGGTGACCACATCAACTTCTCCGCGGATCTCACAGATGTCGCTGAGTCCTGAGTCATGAATGACGGAGACCACATCATCTTCTCCACAGCCCAGCAGATCTCACACATGTTGCTGATTCCTGAGTCATCAATGGCGGAGACCACATCAGCTTTTGGGGCCGCTAAGCCTGTGGAACTCAAGTCTGTACCACGTGGTGGTAGGCCCCTGATGGCCACATGAGCTTCGGGTGGCACTAACCCTGTGCATCTGAAGTCCGCGCCAAGGGGGTGGTAGGCCCCTGACAGCTATACAGATCAGGGTGCGACGAACCTTCTGCGCAACTTTTCAAAGACTCTTTATGGTTGAGATACGTGGAGCGTCCGCCATCGAGTCAGCACCGGCAATAAAGCATGTGACGTTGTCGATCTATTATATTTGCGTGGTCACATGGCCTGTGATGCATGTGCCGGATGGGTGTGGTGTGTGTGCAAACCTGCCCTCAGGGAGTAGCCGTGAGATGTAGAGACCTAGACCACTGACCTGCACACCAACAGCGAGTACGTCTGGGACAGGTAGCTATGTGTGGCCAACGTCGGAACGTAATCGGAGGGGCGTGGCGTGGCGTATCACGGAACACGGCAGGGATAGCTACAATGATGTGGACGGCTCATAGTATTGCGTCTGTGAGTCGAGCGGACGGGCCGCAGCTGTCCCTCTGCGAGCCTGGGTGCGAACTGTTTATAACTCACACTTCATAAGTATTGAAAAATCATTTTGTGATTCAGTCCGTCAGCTGGCATTTGTCCGAGGCATTTGTGAAAACATATCAGAGTTCTTTTTGTGATAGACACCCCTTTGACACTGCCTCTCCCCACATCAGCAGGTAATGCACCCTCTTCCCACATTACCATCATACCCCCAAAAACCTTCTTGGGCCCAGAAGTGTCCCTGTGCGGTTGGACAAAGAAGAATCTTAGTCATGTATAGATTTACATATTAAAAAATTATTTAAAGAAAAGAACAACAAATAACACTGAGGGAGTCTGGTGCTGTGGTTGCTGCCACGAAGTTAGGGTGACTGCTATTCAGGACTCAGGACACAGTTATACATGTGGGATCGGCTTGTGTTAAAGAGGGTTAGTGGGACTACGTGTCGCCGGCCTTGCATATTGAAATATGCCTCACTGATCGAAGGGAGTGTGGTGCTGTGGTCCGTGCCACGGACTTGGGGTCACTGCCATTCAGGACTCAGGACACAGTTACAGATGTGGGATCGGCTTGTGTTGAACAGGGTTAGTGGCACCACGTGTCGCCAGCCTTGCATATGGAAATATGTCTAACTGATCAAAGAGAGTATGCTGCTGTGGTCGCTGCCTCGGACTTGGGGTGACTGCTATTCAGGACTCAGGACACAGTTACACATGTGGGATCGGCATGTGTTAAGGAGGGATAGTGGGACTATGTATTGCCGGCCTTTCATATGGAAATATGTCTAACTGATCAAAGAGAATATGCTGCTGTGGTAGCTGCCACGGACTTAAGGTGACTGCAATTCAGGACTCAGGACACAGTTACACATGTGGGATCGGCTTGTGTTAAAGAGGGTTGGTGGGACTACGTGTTGCCAGCCTTGCATATCGAAATATGCCTCACTGATCGAAGGGAGTGTGGTGCTGTGGTCACTGCCACGGACTTGGGGTGACTGCTATTCAGGACTCAGGACACAGTTACACATGTGGGATCGGCTTGTGTTGAACAGAGTTATTGGCACCACATGTCGCCGCCATTAAAGATGGAAATATGCCTCACTGATCGAAGGGAGTCTGGTGCTGTGGTTGTCTCACGGAGTTGGGGTCACTGCCATTCAGGACTCAGGACACAGTTCCACATGTGGGATCGGCTCATGTTGAAGACGGTTAGTGGCACCATTTGTCGCCGGTCTTCCACAGTGTAGGCCATTGGTAGCGGTGAGCAAGGGCCCACAGCCACGTGCATACGTTGGTGGCCCCACCGGCCTGCGTAGTGCAGGTTCAGTGGCACCACATGTCACCGGCCTTCCATATGCAAATGCCCACCACTGATCGAAGGGAGTCTGGTGCTGTGGTCACTGCCATTCCAGACTCAGGACACAGTTACACATGTGGGATCGGCTTGTGTTGAACAGGGTTAGTTGGTACCACGTGTCGCCGGTCTTCCACAGTGTAGGCTGGAGGCAGTGGTCAGTAAAGGCCCACAGGCAGGTGACGTTGACTTGAGCTGCACAGATTGGGAGCATTTGGTCTTCTTAACCCATTATAGTCTCTTACACAATTTGCGTTGCTACTAATCTTAAATTGTGAACTGTGTAACCCCAGTGTAGGGCGGAGGCAGAAGTCAGGATGGGCGCACAGCCACATGGTGTTGAGTTGAGCTGCACAGTTAGTGGCACCTGGAGTACTCAGCGTGTGCGCACCCTGCGATGATACGTGGTCCGGGCGGGCCGCACTGGGAGCAATGTGTTTTGTCTAATGAATTCTGCCTTGATAAGGCCACGTGGCGATGACTTATGGTGCAGTGAATTAGTAGCACCTGAAGCACACAGCGTGTGCGCACCCTGCGATGCTGCGTGGTCTGGGTGGGCCGCACTGGGAGCAACGTATCTTGCGAACTGGACTGCGACATCTGCAATCACCACTGCATCTGAATTGTGAGCCCTGCTGTCCGTAGTGTAGATCGAAGGCAGTAGTCGGTACAGACATAAGTCTGAGGTGCTGTGCCGCTGGGCTCGCAGGGGGCCTGTGTTGAGGAGGCCCGCAGTTATGGCGGCAGCCACATGCCAGGGTGAGGGCTGCTGCTCTGAAAGACTCGTTGGTCTTCCCACAAGTGAACCACGCCTAGGTCCTGGCCTATTTATTCATACTCCTACGCTGGAGTGGTGTACATTGGAGCAGCCCACTCCGCTTCCGCTTCCAGGGGGGGACAACACAGCACATGACCGAGATCTTCCCCACTGCCTGAGTTAACATGGTTGTGTCCACTGTGCACTACACTACAAGTATCAATAGTATATCTCCACATGGAGAGGTTTGTGCTTTGCATAGTGAGGTCTGTGCAGCACATCAGCATTACACTTGGCATTGTGTGATTTATTATTGATGGGTGACTTGCCTCCTTCGTATATAGTTGGTTACCACATCTCCCAACATTCAGCTATTGTGTGGCTGAGGGGCATGGCATTTTGGGAAGGTCCATTGTCCTGTTTTGCACTGAATTGGTGGTAGTAGGGGGGTGGTCTGGGGGGGAGATTTTGGTGGTGGTGACGCTGGATGTTGTGGCCTTGTTGGATGTCGGAGCTGCATGATCAGTAGCTCTATCACGTGTTGGTCTTTAGATGTGGCTGTGAGTTGGGTCCAATTCACGGAGTAGATAGTCGACCTCCTTACACCAGTTAAAGGTTGATGTTAATTTGTTACTGCTAACTCGGCTTATCGCCTACTTTTTGGATCGCATTGCAGATTTGACTGGTCATTGAAAATATGGGGAGTGGTGTTTTCATGCTTTTGTTGCTCGGGAACGCCTACTTTTCATTTCATTAGCATTAGTTGTGGCTCTCGTTTGTGGCTATTTTGTTGGCGTAAGGTATCGATGGAAGAGTGGTGAGATTTGCAGTTTTCACCAAGTTGAGAATGGGATGATAATGAAAAACACAAAAAAAATGGGTTTAATTAACATTATAATTAGAAATTAGCATTTAAAAAACCTTTGAAATTCACTGAAAAAAACATAGGTTTCAGGCACGTTATAGTTAGAGATTAGCATTTAAAAAACCTTTGAAATTCACTGAAAAAACCTTAGGTTTCAGGCACGTTATAGTTAAAATTTGCATTTAAAAAAACCTTTGAAATTCACTAAAAAAATACCATAGATTTCAGGGATGTTATAGTTAGTTGGACATTTCACTCATAGAAAACCATAGAAATTCCCCTGTTATAGTTAGTTGAGCGAACTATAATTCGAGCGCCCGCAATGCAATGCTGATGACGTCACATATTAAATCATTCATGACATGACATGGTCATTGACATCACTGATGACATCACTGATGACATCTCAAATGGCATCACTGATGACTTCACTGATGACATCATCCACGTCAAAATCTGATGCACCTCATCAGATCTTAATATAACACTTGATACACCCACTCTAAAATACAGACTATAATTTTCGAAACCATGAACACACCAATACAGTTAGTACATATCCACTCACTAATTTGTAGGTCTACACACACATCCATTCATTCACCCATACACTCACTCATACATACAGTCAGCCATCAATACAGCATTATCATATCCAGTCACATATCTATACAGACACTCACACACTGCCTCTCATTCATCGAGTTATTCATACACCTAGTAAGTAATAGAAATAATCAATCACACTTTCATTTACTCACCCGTACAGTTATACACATACCACATCACTTATTTAAACATATACTAACAAATACTTACATTCTAATACAATAACTAATACAAACACACACTGATCCATAAAGGCACTCTCACAATCAATATCTCTCACATATAATCATTTATACAGTCCAACTCTCATACATACTGCCTTTCACATACGGAGTTACTCACACATGTACCACTGAGGCATCCATTCACTCACCAAGACACTCATACACACATTCACCCAGCCATACAGACTTTCACAGATACAGACTTGAACACATATACCCAGAGAATTATCCACTCACACATCTATGCATAGAGTCACACCCCCCCACCCAACCACACAGATACTCAGGCCCCCATACAGGTACTCAGACAAGCAATCAATAGCTCATATAGATCCTCATTTAGTTGCTAAACAAACCATGGAACTGCTTACACACCCACTGACAACCTAAACTGTGTGAATGTGTGTATCAGTCGCTCACACATGCATTAAGCAAGACACAATTAATCACTCACTTATACAGTCAGTCACACACCTACTTAATCATCCATTCTGACTCTTATACAACCATACATTCTTCAATACACCTTGGCATATATATATAAAACATATTTACATTTTATAGAAACACACATTCACTGGATGATGTCATCAGTGATATCATTTGAGATGTCATCAGTGATGCCATCAGTGGTGTCACTGACGATGTCATGAATGATGTAATATGTGACGCCATCAGCAGTGCATAGCGGGGGCGCGAGTTATAGTTAGCTCAAATAACTATAACAGGGGAATTTCTATGGTTTTCTATGAGTGAAATGTCCAACTAACTATAACATCCCTGAAACCTATGGTTTCTTCAGTGAATTTCAAAGGTTTTAAATGCTAATTTCTAACTATAACGTGCCTGAAACCTATGGTTTTTTCTTGTGAATTTCAAAGGTTTTTTAAATGCTAATTTCTAACTATAACGTGCCTGAAACGTATGGTTTTTTCAGTGAATTTATAAGGCTTTTTAAATGCTAATTTCTAACTATAACATGCCTGAAACCTATGGTTTTTTCAGTGAATATATATATATATATATATATAATTACCTACTGGCGGTCGCCAGTAGGTAGTTATAGTTAGGACCCTGTTTCCATAGGAAAACCGCAACATTCTATTTTGAATAACTTTGGCGCCGGTCGACGAATCTTCGCGAAACTTTCAAAACTAATGGGGCACTACGCTCTGCTCCTACCCTGAAAGTCTCGGGGGGATTCGTCAAGCGGGGGCTGAGATAAAAGGGGGTCCCAAAACGCGTTTTTCCCATGCATTTTTCCATAGGACCTTTAGACACAGCTACAGCCCGAACGGCTGAACAGAGTTCCTTGAAATTTGGCAGAGAGGTAGTCTACAGGTCAAGGAAGTGCCTTTTGTAGGTTTGGTGTAAATCCGTTCAGTAGATTCTGAGAAAATAGCCTTTAAATCTATATATATATCTGAGCCAGCTTACGGTGCGCTTACGGTGCGCTTACCGTACGCGTACGGTGACGTGCGCGAGCGCTATTCTGATTGGCTGTTAGATCTTAGTAAACATTCGAATCGGTCGAAACCAGGAAGCGGCGGCCGCCATTTCGTGTGTTTCACTCAGAAAAAAAAGGGTGATAACTTGAAAAGGGGGCAAGGAAGAGAGTTTCAGACCCCCTAACATTTGAAAGGGGGTCAAAGAAGGACAGAAAAGTACAAAAAAAACATTTATTAATTTTAAAAAAAATCACGGGGTACGCGTACGGTAAGCTCACCGTACGCGTACGGTAAAAAAAAAAGAAAAAAAAGAAATGAAATGCAGATTTAAGTGTTTAGATATTAGGGGGCTCTAAAAAGAGCCGTTGTGTTTATTAAGTGATTTTTTAGTGGTACCTACAAGTAAGTACCGATACAGAGTCTAAGGTTCAAGAGGAAGACTCTGTTTCCTTCATCAGTGAAGTGTACACCATCTCCTCTATAAATGTCTTGCATGTCGTAACGCAAGTTGTTGTGGTAAATGGAACCCATACCATAGTCACGGAGGAAAGCAGAAACAGATTTGTTGACGTGCTTTCTTGCTTTGTCAATCTGTGGACAAAAATGATTGGACCAGTTCCATTTTTGCCTTTGGCATATGTTAGAAAACACAAAGGCAGTTTTAGGGAAAAGTGAAAACAGTTGTGCAAAGGTCTCCTTCATAAGCATTTCCAGACCTACCCCAGTCAAAGTGCCTAGGTCATTGCCACCACAGTGCACTATTATGAGGTCAGGGTGTTGGATTTGCATGAAGGATTTCACCAATGGCATCAATTGGTGCCACTTTAACCCTCTCTGACCAATCCATTTAATGTCTACATTTGGCAAAGCAAGGTCTCTCACCATACCAGTTTTCTCTGCATACTTTTCACTCCAGAAGACATAGCTGTGCCCTACAATCCACACTGTGAACATCTTCAAAGGAGAACTGGATGCACTCAGGAGGTGTAATTCAGTAGAATGGTAAAAAGAAATGAAAGACAGTTTGGAAATGGGGGCATACATATTTTTTTTATAAAAAAAAGAACTGATTGGCTGTTTCATACCATTCTACAATAAAAACTAGGCTGTATGTGTAAATTTATAGAAGCATGTTTTGTATTGGTACAGAAAAATGTGTTACCAAAGAACAGTACGATGGATTTGATGTTAGGTTTGAAAAGTCAAGCACTCCTGCTCTTTGGAAATGAAACATTGTGTGGTGAACTTCTGACCTAACTCTACACAGCAGTGTTTCAAGAGCTGTTGCTATGGTAGCAGGCAGAAGTCAAGTTGGGGGAAGGGTACTAGGCTGAAGTCAAGTTGGGGGAAGGGTACTTTTGGAAAAGGGTTGGTTTTCAACCAATAGAAATGTGTGATTACACTTGAAAAAAAGAGGGAAGCACTGAGATTTGAACCTAACATGTATATGTGTGGAAAAACAGAGGGAAACTTTGCCATTATCTGGTTCTGCTGAGAGGAGAGAGGTGTACAGAACAGAGATCCTGGCTCTGATAATCTGCTGTTTGAGTGCCACATTTCTTTCACAACTAACTAATTTTAAAGGTGAGTTTAGAGTTTGAGAGGGGATGTATATGGTAAATTAAGAAATGAATAATAGAATTGGAATTCCTTTTGTTGAAGTTGTGTTTATCATTTTCTGTTTTGGGAGAAATTTAAATGTGAGGAACATGTAAAATAATATGGACTATGTTTTCACGATAAATTAAGGTGTACTGGTATAAATAAGGAATACTTTTAGGGTTTGAGGTTGCACTCAGTAATGCAAATACATTCAGCATCACTAAGGCTGGTTGCCCTTGCTGGAGTGTAGTCAGTCACCCAGGTTACACATGTTGCTGGTCTCAGAAAGCTGTTTGGTATTGCTCTGGTGATTTTACATTTGCATTAGATGGAAAGGGGGAGGTATTTTTTTATGCAGAAGCAGACTCTTAGCACACAGCCAGCTGCTTATCCTGTGGAATCATGCACAGTATTCACAACCGAGTGGGGTTTGAGGTTTCAGTCAGTAATGCAAATACATTCAGCATCACTAAGGCTGGTTGCCCTTGCTGGAGTGTAGTCAGTCACCCAGGTTACACATGTTGCTGGTCTGAAAATGTTGTTTGGACATGTGCTTTTTTAAGAATCTGAAAAGTGGATTCATAATGTGTCAGTCTGTAAAAGTACTTATCACTTGCCAAAAAAAAGAGTAGTAAGTGTGCTTTCAAATTGGCAAAGAAATTTCGTTTTCAGACTAATATGAAAACATGACTCTGTGTGCAAATAGGAATTACAGGCAGAGATTTATTGCGTATTGCTCTGGTGATTTTACATTTGCATTAGATGGAAAGGGGGAGCTATTTTTTTTGTGCAGAAGCAGACTCTTAGCACTCAGCCAGCTGCTTATCCTGTGGAATCATGCACAGTATTCACAACCGAGTGGGGTTTGAGGTTGCAGTCAGTAATGCAAATACATTCAGCATCACTAAGGCTGGTTGCCCTTGCTGGAGTGTACTCAGTCACCCAGGTTACACATGGTGCTGGTCTCAAAAAGCAGTTTGGACATGTGCTTTTATCAGAATCTGAAAAGTGGATTCAAAATGTGTCAGACTGTAAAAGTACTTATCACTTGCCAAAAAAGTAGTAGAAAGTGTGCTTTCCAATTGGCAAAGAAATTTCGTTTTCTGCCTAATTTCAAAGCATGACTCTGTGTGCACACAGGAATTGTTTTTAGATATTTAACCCCTTTGCTGCTGGGGACATTCCGCTGCAGCGCTGGGGGGGGCAGGGGGGCAGCGCGGTGGGCCTGTGCTCATGACGGAGCCGCTCCGTCATGAGCCACAGTTGAGCTGTGCTCATGACGGAACGGTTCCGTCATGACTCCGCCCATTTGCGTTGTCACCCCGCACAGGCGGGGAAACAGCGCCGCGCAGGCGGAGCGGCCGCCGACAGGATTGTCATGACGGAACCGTTCCGTCATGAGCACACGGCAACCGTGGCTCATGACGGAACGGTTCCGTCATGAGCAGGGAAGGGGTTAATTTGTGAAGGTGTTATTGTGATTTTCACTTCTAGGAAAGGGGTACTTAGTATTTTAAGATTTGAAAAGATCATAAAAAATGTAGTAATATATTTAAATAAAAAAAGGAATTTTTTTTTAGTTTTTTTCAGGTATTGCTGAAGAGCAGTGAACAAAATTTAAGATGCCTACAAAATCCAGACTAAGGAAAAACCACAAAAAAAACTATATTTGAAGACAACTGGAGGACCTAAGTTAGTTGGAGATGCTCATGTTGGGAAAAAGAAAAAGTCTTCTGGTAAGCAGACAAAAGATTTTTTAAAGAACATCTTCAAAAAAGGAAAAATGTACAAAATGTCTGTACTGGAAAGAATGTTTTCAATAGAAAAGAACAGGAAAACATTGAGAATTTAGTTTATGCAAATATACCTTCTGCAACAATAAAGATTAACTTAAACAGAAAAACAGCGTTTAAAGAGATACGTAGAAAAATGTTTCAGAGAAGAGTTATGTCCAATTTGATAAAGGATGTGAAGAAATATAAGCAAAAGGCAAAATATTATAAGAGAAAAAAAGAAATTGAAGCCATTGCAGCAAAGGCATTAGAATTAAAAAGGAAACTATTCATTTTAATTTTAAATAGGATGCGTACATTAGATAAAATGGTTAATGTACTGAAATCACAATGCAAAAGGAAAAGAGTAGTGAAAAGAACAAACTTTTGTAAAGTGTTTTTAGGAGAATGGATGCATAGTTCAAGTAGTGAACCTTTTTTTAATGAAGAGAGTTATTTTCAAAGTAATAGTTTGCTGCATGCAGTTGACACCAGAGGTCGTGCTTATGAAGTGAAAAATGGTTGCATAATGGAGAAGGAGATAATGGTTCCAAGAGATGAGGTACAAGTGATGGCGGATGAGGCTATGGGGAGACGTCCTAAAGCCCCAGTGTACACTTGGAATTGTAGTAGTATTTGCATTGTGCATCAGGAATCTATTGATAAATTTCGTGAGTTTCTAAGAGAATATAGTAAAAAAAGTGTTAAACAAAAGATTCAGGTGCTTCAAAGTCTAGATCCATGCAGAGTGAGAGAGAATACTGGTTTGCAGGGTCATTCTCTGGCTTGTCTATCTAGAAAAGTGTGTAAAAGTGTTTTTCATCATTTTAGGATGCTGGCTGTTCATCATACTGAAATGAGAAAGTTTGTGAGACGGTTGTATTTTGCTAAAAGTCCAGCAATAAAGTTAGATGAATTAAATAGGGCTCTGTTCCGTGGATCGGTATCAGATGTAGAGAAGGTTATTGATGAAATTCAGTTTTGTTACTTTGGTCCTGAACAAGACAGTGCAGAAAAGGACACAGTAAATGAGGAAGAAGTGGAAGAGAATGTAGAACCCTCTGTAAGTAAAACATTTAATGATCACATCACAAAATTTGCAATAATCTCTAATGAAAGACCAACTATAACTTGTATTTGTTGCCGCAGAACTCATTATAGAAAACAAACTAGGAATGTTGATCTCTACAGAAAAAGTGAAAATGAAGATAATTATAAGTGGAAGGATTTTGCCACATATATATTTCTTGAAAATTGTTTTGAATTGGGTAAAGATCAGCGTATTTGTAAATACTGTTACAACAAGTTAGAGGAAAATAGAATGCCGACCAGAGCTGTACATAATAATTTAGAATTGGATGTTATTCCTGCCGAACTTTCTGAATTAAATACATATGAGTCTATACTTATTCAATGTGTTCATCCGTTCCAGACCATAGTACGTATGGAGCCCAAAACTGGTAAATTACCTCCTTCAGATTCACTGAGAGGTTTAAAAGGTAGAGTGGTGTATTTGCCCTTGGATTTGAAAAAAAATATGGAAACTATTGATGCAGATACTTTGGAAACTGAACCATTAGTTATTCTGGTTAATGGTGTACCTACAAAGAATAAGAAGATTTGGCAGGAGCTGGTGGATGTACGGAAAGTACAAAGAGCAAATTTGTATTTGAAAAGGAATAACAAATGGTATGAATCAATTTATATAGAAGAAGAAGAAGAAGATTTACAAGAAGACACAGAAACACCAACTGGACAAATTGAAAAAGTGGGCAAGTCAAAGGAAGAAGAAATTTATGAACATTTTAGCATACATCCTCTTCATTCAAAAGAAGTTATGGGAGACAATATTGATCTCTTTCAGATGAAGAAAGCAAAAGGAACTCCCGTGAGTGTATGGGAGGAGAGCTTGGAAGCTCGATGTTTTCCCCAGCTGTTTCCTAAAGGAAAAGGAGGACGATACGATGAACGTCCAGAACAGATTCCAGCTTCTGAGTATCGGACTACAAGACTATATGCAGAAGATCCAAGATTTCGACAAAGTATTCCTTATTTGTTCCATCTTTTATTTGAAAGCGACTTGTCTGCATTATCATATGCAGTAAATCACATTTTAAAAAGTGGAGTACATTTACAAAATGTGTCTGCTAAGGATTTTATGGAGAAAGTGCAGCACCGAGATGATCATTTGGAAACACAACTGATCAATCTGATGGCTTGTCAGCGTAGGACAAATGAATATTGGTACCGACGCCATGGTGAATTAAAATGCATGTTACGAAATTTAGGAACACCAACATGGTTCCTTACCCTAAGCTGTGCTGAGTACGCTTGGGATGATTTACTGGATTTTCTACGAGAGGCAAATTCAAACATTAAAAACATCGAATACAAGACAGCAGGAGAACTGTGCTCATTGGATCCGGTTAATGTTTGCAGATATTTCAATCATAGATTTGAGGCTATGATGTCCTTCATCTGCAATACAAAAAATCCACCTCTTGGAGAAGTAGTGGATTTCTTTTGGAGAAAAGAGTACCAGGCAAGAGGTGCTCCTCATATTCATATGCTGTTGTGGATCAAGGATGCCCCAAAGTTTGGAACAGATACTGATGAAGCAGTGTTATCTTACATTGAAGAATATGCAACATGTGCTATACCAAAAAGCACAGAAGAGAAAAAGTTAAAGGAGCAAGTTTTACGTTTCCAAAGTCATCGGTGTGGAAAATACTGTCGACGGAAATACAAGAGCAAAGATAAATACTACACTAAATGTCGATTTGGATTTCCTAGACCTGTTATTTCAAATGGAAGAGTAAACAGTTTTATGTCATCTGTGAGACATACTATCACAAGAAAATCACCTAAGAATACCTACAACCTAAAAAGAAAAGAAGAATCAAAAAATATAAATGACTACAACCCAGTCATTTTATCCATGTGGAATGCTAACATGGATATACAGTATGTAGCTGACAATTCCATTGCTGTTGCTCGATATGTAACGTCTTACATTACTAAATCTGAAAAAACTGAATTGAAAGAAATGTGGGAAGAGATTTCTCACGAGAAGACTGTCAGTAAGAAGCTGTACAGTTTCAGTTTAAAGATGTTAACGCATCGAGAAATTGGATCCTACAAATGTTCAGATAGGTTATCTTCTGCAAGTCTCTACTCGAAATCAAGAAGAATAATTTGGGCAAGTTTAGGCCTTGCAGCAATGAGAAATCGGGTACTGAAATCTGTTGGAGAAATTGAATATTTGGCCGAGAATGACCCAGAAAGTACAGATATTTTGAAATCAAACATGTTGGACACATATTATCCCAAAAGAAGTCATCATCTGGAGAACATGTGTCTCTATGAAGTGCTGCAGAACTACATTTATTCACGGAAAGCCGCAGAAGACATCAACAATGGAAAATATAAAGTCATTGGTGAGGAAGGATGTTTGGTGAAGCAAACAAAAGGAAGTTTGATAAATCACAGGAAGCTGAGTTGCGACACTACTGACAAAAAGGAATTTTACTACTTGGCTCTTTTACAGCTGTTTAAACCATGGCGTACAGAGGATGAACTACTGGGAGAATTTCAAAGCTATGAAGATTCTTTTAATGCTTGCAAAGACAGCATACAATGCAGTACATTCTCAACTTATGTGCAAATGTTAAATGAAGAAATTGAACAGGAAACTACAATTGCAGCTGAAGTAGCTAGAGACAGTTCTCAAGACAGCCAAAGTTCAGGAACACTCAGTCAAGATCCCCTAGGACAACCAATCGTTGAAAATGAAGCATCAATAGCCATGAATGAAGTGGAAACGGCTATGATACAAGCTCAAGAAGAATTTATAGACTTACAAAAATTTGGAAAGACAACTGAATGAAGAGCAGCAACAAATTTATGAAGAGATCAGAAACAAAATTGATCACGGATTTCTACATGAAAAAAAAGAGTGCTCATGCACATCATTTCATCCAATCAGGATGTATGTAAGCGGACAAGCTGGAACTGGAAAAAGTTTCCTAATAAAAGTCATCAGAAGCTACCTACAGCAAAAAACGGATTCTACTTTGTCTTGTGTGGTTACTGCTCCAACTGGGTTAGCAGCATATAACATAAAAGGAATCACCTTACATCGTTTGCTAATGTTACCAGTGGAGCATGAGAACAAAATACAATACCACAAGCTAACTGGAGAAGCATGCTTGGAAGTTTCAAGAGTATTGAAGAAGATGCAAGTTCTCATTATTGATGAGGTGAGCATGGTATCAAACTTAATGCTTGCCTTTGTGCATTTAAGAATGCAGCAAATACTAAGGACAGACTATGACGTGTTATTTGGTGGAAAACATGTCATAGTTTTTGGGGATCTTCTACAACTTACTCCAGTTAAAGGACAACCAGTGTTTAATACTGTGACACATGAAGACACAAAGAAGTCATTGGGAAGCATCGGTAATGCAAATATTTGGTCCTTCTTTGAGTACAAGGAACTTACTACTAATATGAGGCAAGCAAACGATGAAGAATATGGAAGTATTCTGAAAGATATCAGAATTGGACTACTGACTGAAGCTGGCACAAAAGCATTACAGAGTCGGTTGCTACATAATTTATTTCCAAAGGAAGAAATAGTTGCAGAGAAGATATACAAGAACATTGCAGAAAAGAAAAGTGTCATCTGCTTAATGCCAACTCTACGTGAATGCTCAATATTCAATGAGGAGCTTTTGAAATTGGAAAAGGAAGATATCAGGAAATTGGAAGCAGTGGACAAAATTCAAGATGGAAGAATTACTATCACATTAACAGGCACACTGAAAAATAAATTGGATTCACTAGAGAAGAACATTTCCAAAACTGCTGGATTAGAAAAAAATCTATATGTTTGCATGAACTGTAGAGTATTTTTAAGGAGAAATTTGGATGTTGAAAAAGGTTTAGTTAATGGAGCTATGGGAAGAGTTGTGGGTTTTATTAATTATCAGAAAAAAGATGGAATTGAATGTTTAAAAATAAAATTTGATCAGATAGAAGAAGTTATAGACATTTGTCGTTGTACAGTTCGTTTTATGCTTGTGAAAGACTTATATGTACAAAGGAAACAGTTTCCGTTTTCTCTAGCATATGCTGTAACTATTCACAAGTCTCAAGGATTGACTGTAGATTGTGCTTTTGTGAACATTGGTTCAACTGTGTTCAAAGAAGGTATGGCTTATGTAGCTTTGTCACGAGTGAAAACATTATCTGGTTTATTCATGATAGACTTTGATGACTCAAAAGTTAGTGCTGATACAAATTGTGTAAAGGAGTATAATAGATTAAGAAGAACCTATGCTCCTCATTTAGGTCAGTATCCTGTGTTAGAGAATCATGTAGTTTCTCGTAAAAGGAGAAATGAGAATATCTGTAATGAAGATGTAGAGAGGAGGAAAAAAAAGAGGAGTGATGTAATTGCAAGCAAAAAGAAAAAGGAAAATGAAGAAGAGGTTGTAGGATGTCATTTTGAAAATAGCTCTGGTGTCAACTGCTACGCTAATGTAGTGCTGGATGTTGCATTTTATCTGGAAAGTGTGCAAGAGCAGATAATAGTAAATCAGAGAAAAAGATTCTGTTCTGAGTTGAGTCTCCTTTTTCAAAAGCTGAGTAATGATAAAACTCAAATAGAAAGTGCTACTGAAATTAGAAAACTTTTAGATGTATGTTCAGGACGAACACAGTTTTCTCAAAATGTACAGCAAGACGCACAGGAATTCTTGATGTTTTTTCTTCAGGTACTGGAAGAAGAAGGGGTTCCCATTGAAAATATGTTTGGTGTCTCTTATAAATGGGAACATAGTTGTGAAAACTGTTACAATACATGTGGCTCTAATGTTGATTCTGAAAGGTTTATTTATTTAACATTGCCAGAAAGTAAAACAGTCACTTTTGCTAAATTAGTTAAAGATGCTAATCATAACATGGAATGCGGTGAGTGTCAATCTGAAATGTTTTCAACGTTAATTTTAAAGGAATACGGACAGTATGTAATTTTAATGATGCAACGATGTAAAGCTGATGGTTCAAAATTGGATACTTTAATAAAGAAGTTTACAGGACAGCAAATATCAATTTCAGGAAAAACTTTTGTAACAGTTGCAATCATTTTCCATGAAGGACCTACTGTTACTTCTGGACATTACACAGTTTATCTTAAATGTGAAAAAGGCTGGACACTGTGTAATGATTCCCAATTGATTTTCAAGCAACGTTTGCCTTTTGATTTAGCAAATTCCTATCTAATCTTCCTTAAACCAAAATTTTAGAGAGACTTGGCAAGATCTGTACAAAACAATTTTTCCATTTTATTGGATTACCATTGGAATTTTAAAAAAAAATGATTTTTCAAATTATCATTTGGCCTAATGGAAAGGTAACCAATTGTAATGTGGACTTTTTAAATTTTTTTTTTTTTTTTTTTTTTTTTTGAAACCGTTTATTACATGTTAAAAAAAGGTTACAGGTATGGGCCTACAACCATCCGGCCGGCCGCTAGAGTGGCAGAAGCATATGACATACCTACAGTAAAAGTCTCTTGGCGATGCAGATCGGTAAATCAGGAGATATCAATGGCGCAGGCCACATAGCTCCAAGCCCACAATACGGTTTCCTTTTTTTCAAAACAGAACAACACAAAAAACCACACCCGCAAGGCAACCCGCAATCCAAAGTGACGGCACGTGCTCCTTAAGTGGGGGATCCCAACCAGCCTCCAAACTCTGAAGAGGGGAATGGGAATAGATCAAGGACAGGGGAACCACATGCCCGCGGCTAGGGGAGGGAGTCGGCTAGGGGGACGGAGCTGGTGAGGCGGCCGGTAGCAGTGGCGGCTCACAAATACCCCCGCGATAGGCGTTCCAGGGGCCCCAGATTTTCACCCACGCCCCAGGCTTACCCCTCGCCACATACACTACCTTTTCACGAAACATACACCAATCCATATGTTCTTTCCAGGCCAACACCGTCGGGGGCCTCTGGGATCCCCACAATTGAGCAATGTCACGCTTAGCTATCATGTATCCCAGAGTCACCCACCGCTTCTGCGGGACCGAATAGTCATTTGGTTCCCACACATTCAGCAAGCATCTCCTCGCTTCAGGCAACAGCGCGACACGCGTAACCACACGCAGGACCTCATGCACACCACGCCAGAATCGCTCCACCTTTGGGCACTCCCACAGAATATGCATGAAAGTTGCCAAAGCACCACAGCCACGCTTACACAATCCGTCACCAGCAAAGCCCATACGTAGAAGCCTTGGCCCCGTCACGTAAACCCGGTGGAGGATCTTAAGCTGGACGAAGCGAAGGCGAGCCGGGATGGCCACCTCCTTCGGAGAGGCCACCGCGGAGATCCAGTCCTCGTCGTCCAGTTCCAACCCGTCGGCAACCCAGGCCTCGCGGAGACTAGTCAGCAGGCACGATCTGTCATTGATCAGCTTTTTATATATGAGGGAGATCGTGCTGTCTGGGACATGGCCATCCAACACTCGGTCCTCCAGGGGGGAGGACTCCGGAATGGACGTGACATCCGGGAAGACGGAGCCCAGCGCATGGCAGACTTGTAAGTACCGAAAGTACTCACTGCCCTGCAGCTGAAACTCCGTCTGCAGCGTCTCAAAAGTTTTGAATCCCCCCCTCGTCCAGAGATCTCCCACTGTGCTGATTCCGATCGTGTCCCACTTCTCGAAGCCCTTCGATGTCCACAGGGAGCCCAACCTCTCAGACGCATATAGCGGTGTCGCCCGACTTTTTAAATTTTTAATGAAACTTTCGAAAACCAAAAGTTTAGACAAAATCGGTAACATTTGCACAATTTAAATTTTGGAATGTTATTGGATTGCCATTGGAAATTTATTCAAAAAAGAATTTTAAAATTACTATTTGGCCATGAGGAAAGGTAAACAATTGTATTGTGGACTTATTTAATTATTAATTATTCTTTCGGAAACCAAAATGTTAGAGAGAATCGGTAAGATCTGTACAATTTAAACTTTAGAATTTTATTGGATTACCATTGGAAATTTAATCAAAAAAGAATTTTAAAATTACTTTTTGGCCTAAAGGAAATGGAACCAGATGTATTGTGGAGTTATTTGAGATATAATATTTTTGTGATTATACTTCTGAAACAAAATTGTCAGACGGTATTTTAAAGAAATAATTATTGATATTAGATGATATTTTTTAAAAATATTATGCATTTCTATAATGTTATGTTTAAGTAAAAAGAGATTGTGGGCTTTTTTAAAACAATCTTTGAGATTGTTATTTTTTTTTTGCCCGCTGTTAAATGATGAATGCAATTGCTTTCACAATTTATAGTGAAATGCAATATATTCTGAAAACAGCAAAAAAAAGGCAAAATATTTTTTGGGAAAAATATGTAAATACGTGTACTGTGTTATATATTGGTTTATTAAATATTAATACTTTTTTCTTTTTTTTCAGATTGTGAAAGAAAATTTTCAAAAAAAACCAACCTTTTTTTCAAGTAATTTCAATTACATTTTAATTAAAAATTAAATTGTTGGGTGTGTCAGGTAAGTGAGAAATTAGATGGTCCCTTTCTTCCACTTTATCTCAAAAAGATTTTTAGTATTTAGTTATTAATTCCTCAAGGATCTTGAGATGTGGTAATTGATTTTTAGTGTTTTTAAAAAAAAAAAAAAAAATACGCGTACGGTAAAAAAAAAAAAAAAAAGTTTTAATGAAAAAATAAAAAAAAGTTGAGAGGTAAGGTTGGCTCTTAAAAGAGCCGTTGTGTTCATGCAGGGACAGAGGAAAGGAAGTATGGGAACATTAGCTGGTTGGACATATGTGCTGGTCTATTTTGTTGTTAATGAGGGGAAGACTGGTCTCCCTATGAACAATTAGACCATGGCAAAATGAACACCGCATAGTAACCCTACCAAACCGAGGGTTCGTTTCCAGAGGATCAGAAAAAGGTGAATCTGCCCCCACAGATGAAGGGCTCTGCGGAGTTTCTGAAGAAGAACTCGGCTGAGCTGCTGTGGATGTGCTTGGTTGACTTACTGAAGGGTTGCCCCTAGTATGTCTAGCATGTGTCCTAGGGTGTACATCGTGAAGGTGTCTCAACATAGTGTGATTCCTGAAGGAATACTTCTTGTTGGGATTACCTCGCGAAAGTACACGCTGGCACAGCTTGCAAGTCACCAAGGCAGCATTGACTTTTTTCTCACCCTCTGGAAAACTGAAATACTCCCATATGAAAGAACTCTTCTGTTTCCTCCTTCTCTGCCTGATGGTGGTTCTGCTAGCCTCACTCTCAGTAGAAGTGTGCTGGTCTGCCATCGTATCACAAAGACAAGTCAGCTCCTTCTCCTAAGGGATCACAAGCAGAAATGAGGGGAATGGGTGTGGTGTAGGAGAGTTCGAGAACTGAAAGTAGTTTCAACCAATCAAAAGTTGTGTTTCATGATCACATGACCCACCGTGCGCGTACGTTACGCTTACGGTGCGCTTACGGTGCGCTTACGGTAAAAGTACGCATGCGCGTAAAAAAGACACGTGCTCGCGCGCATGCGCAAAACAGTCACTCCACAACACTTCCGCGTAACGTGCGCGTGTAGCGTACACGCCTACGCGCCCCACGCGCAGTACGCACGGCTACGCAAATTGCGTAACTATACGCAAACAGAGTAGATAAATTACGAACATTGCGTAAACCGTACGCTTACCGTACGCTTACCGTACGCGCACTAAAAAAAAAATATATATATATATTTTCTATGTTATCTAATATATCTTACCTGTTTGGTAAAAAAAAAAAGAGAACAATTGATATATTGCAGATTTTTTTTTTTAAAAACATAGTATTTTAAGAGAATAAAAAGATTTTTAAAAAACTTGTTTTTTTTAAAAAAAACACATTTAATATAAGAATTTATAATAAAAAAATCATACAAAATTAATAAAAAAACTATGGGAATCACATATGTTATAGGTAAGAATTAGCATTTAAAAAACCATACAAATTCACTGAAAAAACCATGGGTTTCACACACGTTATAGTTGGAAATTAGCATTTAAAAAACCTTGCAAATTCACTGAAAAAACCATAGGTTTCACACACGTTATAGTTAGGAATTAGCATTTAAAAAACCTTGCAAATTCACTAAAAAAACCATAGGTTTCACACACGTTATAGTTAGGAATTAGCATTTAAAAAACCTTGCAAATTCAGTGAAAAAACCATAGGTTTCACACACGTTATAGTTAGCTGGACATTTCACTCGTAAAAAACCAATGAAATTTCCCCGTTATAGTTAGTTAAGCTAACTATAACTCGCGCGCCCGCAATGCACTGCTGATGACGTCACATATTACATCACTCATGACATGGTCAGTGACATCACTCATGACATCACTGATGACATCTCAAATGACATCACTGATGACATCATCCTTGTGACAGAGTGGTAGACCTCCTCTCACCCTAATATAACCTTTGATACAAACATTCAAAAATAGAGACTGAAATTTTCAAAAAAATGGACATACCAATACCAATTACAAAAACCTCTTCAATAATTCTAAGATCCACATAAACATCCACTCATTCACCAACAGTCCTGTACAGTCACTCATACGTGTACTCACACATCATATGTACTCATACACCTATACATCCTGTAACACAATGCCTCTCATCCATAGAGTTACTCACACACATAGTCACTCATGCTAATAAAGAATCAAACATACATTTACTTGCATATACAGTTATACACACACCACCACACTTCTGCAGAAACTTACACATACTTAGTCTTTTAAACAATCACTTATAGAAACACATACTTATTCATATAGGAACTCTTTCAATCTCTCACTCTCACATATACTCACTAATATACACCAATAGTCACATATACTAGTTTAAAACATATGTAGTTACTCATAAAGACACTATTGAGACAGCCATTCACTCACTAACACATGCATACACACACTCATCCACCCATACAGTCCTGCACACATGCTGTCTTCAACACATACAAACAGTGAGTCACTCATTCATGCATCTATGCACTACGTAATACCCCCCACCGAACCATGCAGACACTCAGACACTCATACTGAAACCAACTAATAACCTATATAAACACCCATGTAGCTACTCACCAACCCATGCAGACACTTATACACAAAGTGAGAGACTGATACAGGTATTTACACATTTAAACATTACTCACTTAGCCATGTATTCAATAAGATACACTTAATCAGTCAGTAATACAATCAATTTTTCAAAAACAAATCATCCATTTAGACACTTATATACTCATTTATTCTTCCATCGACCTTGAGATATACATATATAAAACATATTTAATTTTCAGAAAAACACACATTCACTGGATGATGTCATCAGTGATGTCATTTGAGATGTCATCAGTGATGTCATGAGTGATGTCACTGACCATGTCATGAGTGATGTAATATGTGACGTCATCAGCAGTGCATTGCGGGCGCGCGAGTTATAGTTAGCTTAACTAACTATAACGGGGAAATTTCATTGTTTTTTTAAGAAGTGAAATGTCCAGCTAACTATAACGTGTGTGAAACCTATGGTTTTTTCACAGAATTTGCAAGGTTTTTTAAATGCTAATTCCTAACTATAACGTGTGTGAAACCTATGGTTTTTTCAGTGAATATATATATATATATATATATATATATATATATATATATATATTATCTACTGGCGGTCGCCAGTAGATAGTTATAGTTAGGATCGTGTTTCCATAGGAAATCCGCAACATTCTATTTGGAATAACTTTGGCGCCGATTGACGAATCCTCACAAAAGTTTCAAAATAGGTGGGGCGCTCCGCTCCTTCCCTCGGGGGGATTCGTCAAGCGGGGACTGAGAAAAAGGGGGGTCCCAAAATGCATTTTCCCCATGCATTTTTCCATAGGACCTTTAGTCCAAGCTACAGCCCGAACAGCTGAACAGAATTACTTGAAATTTGGCAGTGAGGTAGTCCTCAGGTCAGGGATGTGCCTTTTGCAGGTCTGGTGTAAATCTGTTCAGTATTTCCTGAGAAAATAGCATTTAAAAGCATATATATATCTATAAGCGCGCACCGTGCGCGTACGGTACAACTTACCGTACGCGCGCACTGCCGTGCGCGAGCGCGATTCTGATTGGTTGTTAGATCTTAGTAAACATTCGAATCGGTCGAAACCAGGAAGTGTCGGCTGCCATTTTGTCTCTCGCAGTCTGAGGGGGTGAAAAACAAAGGTGGAGAACATGAAGAGGGGGCACGGTGGACAGTTCCTGACCCCCTAGCCTTTGTCAGGGGGTCCCAGAAGGACCACCAAGGGCCAAAATTTCCTTTAATTTTTTTGCGAAAAATCGCAGAGTACGCGTAGCGTTCGCGTACGGTAGAAACGGAAAAATTCAGCGAACTGTCCACAGCGCGCGCACGGCGCGCGAAGCGCACCGTGCGCGTACGGTACGCGCACGGTGAAAAACCTTTAAAAAAAAAAAAAATACATAACTTAGCATTTAAAAAACCGTACAAATTCACTGAAAAAAACATAGGTTTTACACGTTATAGTTAGGAATTAGCATTTAAAAAACCTTGCAAATTCACTTAAAAAACCATAGGTTTCACACATGTTATAGTTAGCTGGACATTTCACTCGTGAAAAACCATTGAAATTCCCCCGTTATAGTTAGTGCAGGCAACTATAACTCACGCGACCGCAATCCTCTGCTGATGACGTCAGATATTACATCACTGATGACATATGTGTCTTTCTGAAAAAAAAATATTTGTAATATATGTATAGGTAAAAATTAATGGAAGAAAACATGGGTAAATAAGTGTCTAAATACAGTATTAGCATCAGCAGAGGATTGCGGTCGCGTGAGTTATAGTTGCCTGCACTAACTATAACGGGGGAATTTCATAGGTTTTTTACGAGTGAAATGTACAGCTAACTATAACATGTATGAAACCTATGGTTTTTTCAGTGAATTTGCAAGGTTTTTTAAATGCTAATTCCTAACTATAACGTGTGTGAAACCTATGGTTTTTTCAGTGAATATATATATATATATAAATATCATGACATGGTCAGATGATATCACTGATAACATCTCTAATGATATCATCCACAGTCACTCACATACCCTCTCATACCCCATACAACCTTGTATCACCACTCACACACCCACACAATCACTCACATACCCGTACATGTACTCCTCCATATAGGCACTCACATGCCCACCAACTCACTTGTACAGCCCCTCCCATAACCATTCACTCAAACACACAGCTACTCATGCAACCAGTCACTCACCCTTTCAGCGAGTCACATAGCCACACACTCACCCATACAGCTATTCACCCACCCACCTACTCACCTATACAGTCCCTCACACACATACTCACTCAACCATAAAGCCTCTCAACACAGCCTCTCACTCATCCATGCAAGCACTCACACACTCACTCACACACCTACACAATCACTTACATACCAGTTCACACATCCGTACAAGCACTCTCACATCCTCTCACTCACCCTTACAATCATTAACACAGACACTTAGTCTCCAATACAGTCACTGACACACCAACTCACTTAAGAAAATACCCACTCAAACAGCAAATCACTCACCCATATAGCCACTTCCATACCCAGTACCTCACTCATAAAGCCATTCAGATATCCACTCACTCACACATACAGTCGGTATACACCCATGTATCTACCCATAGAGCCACTCACACTATCACTCAATCACCCATATAGCCACTGACACACTAACTCACTCACCAATACAGCCAGTTACACAGCATCTAACTCATGCACAGTTGCTCACACACCCACATATACCCCCATACAGCCGCTCACACAACCATACACACAAGAATACATACAGTCAAACAGCTCATAATATATGTTAGAAGTAGTATCACTCAGTTGTAGTGCAGCTAGTATACTCACTTAACTTTGTTAGACGGTTAGTATATATGTTTAACACCCATAAACTCTTAAAAATACTTACACTCACTTGATGATGTTATCAGTGATGTCGTTTGAGCTGTCATCAGTGATATCATCAGTGATGTCACTGACCATGTCATGAGTGATATAATATGGAATGTATATGGAAACTAGGTCCTAACTATAACTACGTACTGTTATATATAAATATATTATACCTACTGGAGGTCACCAGTAGGTAGTTATAGATAGGACCAAGTTTCCATAGTAAAAGCATTTTTTACTTGCCTATAACTTTAGCATTGTTTGACGAATCTGCATGACATTTTCCAAAAACAAGTGTCAATGTAGGTTCTGTGCGTCATGGAAAGTGTGGGGGAGATCCGTGCATTGGGAACCAAGAAATAGGGGTGCAAAATATAGGTGCATTTGTAAAGTTCATCTCCGTAGGAACGAGTTGTCGAATCTACAGCCCGAACAGCTGTACAGAATTACACCAAATTTGGTAGAAATTGTGCTTTTTGTTAGTTAGTGCAAATACGTTAGCAGTTCTTGATAAATTAAATCTAAACAGTAAAGTGATATTGTTGGTCACGGATATTTTGCTGCAGTTTTGTGGTAATCGCAGTTAAATTGCAAGGAGTTCACGGTAAACCGCAAAGCACACATCAACAGGGATGCTCTGATTGGTTGGATGCAACCCTTACAGAAAGTTGCTGCGGTTTTGCGGTGCTCAAGGTTATATTGCGACATTTTCGAGGTAAATCTTGAAAGCACGTCAACGGAAATGCTGTTATTAGCTGTTCACAACCAAATAGGAAGTTGCGGCCGCCATTTTATGTAATGGGACAGTTCTGGGGGCTGACATTTTTTTTAAAGTGACAAAAGGGTTCAGGGTATAAGTACTCTGACTTCATGTCTTACAAATTGAGGCATTACTGACACAAGTTATGCGTCCAAACTTGACTTTTAATCATGTACAATAGTCACGATGTCACCGCAACTGCTAACATGGCTCCTCATGTACCATCGCAGGTATTGACATTTTTGCGACACCTGGTGTCACCGCGAAAACAGAAGATCAATTTTAAAGATGAATTTTTGAATAAACTACTTTGAAAAATATGAGTTCAAACAGTGCATTAATAAACCCCAAATGTCTAAAATACTGTAAAATGTGTGCATATATGTGTTCTACACTATATGAAAAAGGCGTGATCATCTAGGTTACCAACATCTTCGCGATACTTACAATAGCAGTGAACATGAAAAATGTGTTTAAAAGATTGTTTTTGCACAAACCCCCCACAAAAATATGACTTTAAACAGTGCAGAAATAAACCCCTAGGGGCCCATCAGGATGGCGGGCTGTTCGCCCCCACCAGGCTGGCAGTAGCCACTGCCGGCCCGGCTGGGGTGAACCGCCCGCCATCCACACCAGAAAGACCCACCGCCATATTAGAATGGCTGGGGGGTCCGCGGTGAACGGGAAGACCGTCCGCTGCTTTTACGCTGGTTGACTTGCCGACCGGGCGGAGAACATGTTTAATATGGTGGCGGTGTCTACAAGACACCGCCATCCATCTTAGGATATTGGTGGAGATCAGTCTTTCCATGGCGGCGTTGCTGCCATGGAAAGGAATACAGTCTTTGCTTTTGGGGGCCCGTTGAGGGCCCCCAGGGTGTTGGGGGATGGGGGTGCACATGGGGAGTACCTGTCACGTTGTGCATGCAAATGCACGACATGCATTTCTGGCATTGTGGAGGGTGCTGCTAACAGCACTGCCCACCACAATGTTAGGAATGCAGTATGCACCCGCCAGTGTGGCGGGCACATCCTAATGTATATGGCGGCACCGCCACGACACGGGCAGTCGGCCCCGTGACCCGATGCGGTGCCATCGTAATAGGCCCCCTAGTGTCTAAAATACTTTGAAATGTGTGTATATATGTGTCACACCACTTTAAAAAAGCACGATCGTCACAGTTACCGAATATGTTATTTAAATTAGTAATATGTTTATTGTAATACTTAGCATGAATTTTTTACGTTTTAATTTTTTAAGATGGTAGTGGTCACTAAATGTTTGCATTTTTTTGCGATTTCGTGACGTGATCGCGAACATCGCAACATTGTTGCAAATTTCAGAAATTACAAAAATCATTTCACAAGAAAATTAACAACATTTTGGGCTCTTGGGTGACTCTGACAAGAGACTTTGGGCCAGATGTAAGCAATTTTAGCTTGCGCATATGGGTTAGCTAACTCCCTATTTAAGGCAAATCTAAATCACTGGCCTGAGATTTTAACATATTTATTTAATGAGGTTCGTAAATCGGGAACTGTCCCTGAGTCTTGGCAAGGAAGCATTATACAGCCAATATAAAAAAGCAGCCCACAAGACAATCCGGCTAACTATCGTCTGATTGCCCTAATGGATGTAGAAGCAAAAATATTTGCGAGTTGCCTTCTTGAAAAATTGGAAGCATGGGCATCGAAGAAAAATCTAATCCCGATTTTTCAAACCGGCTTCAGAAGGGGCTAATCGACAAATACGAACTTGATCTTATTGTCTTTATTGGCCGATAGGGCCACATATAGGAAACAAAAGTTGAATATATGTTTTATTGATTTAAAAGCCACCTTTGACTCGGTACCACAAAATCTATTATGGGCCAAGCTTATGAATTGGGGTATCCCCGATCACCTTTTAGATATGATTAAGCTTTTATATACTGACACTTGGGTCCAAATTAAAGTCGGCGATGGTAGAAGTACAACAGGCCGGCTAGAAACAAATACAGGTCTAAAACAAGGCTGTGTTTTAGCCCCTTGTCTTTTTAATCTTTTTATGTCTGACCTCCCTACCCATTTTAAAGATGTTAATGCCCACTCCCCAACTATACTAGCTAAAGATATCAAATATTTGTCATATGTTGACGATACCATTTTATTGAGTCATTCAGCTATAGGTCTAAGAAGAATAGTTGACTCTTTTAATCAATATATTAACCTGAATGGTCTCAAAATAAATGCTAAAAAAACAAAAATATTGACTATAGGAGGAAGAAAATCAGATATGAAAGTATGGAACATCAATGGGTTAGCTATTGAATTGGTAAAATCGTACAAATATTTAGGAATTACATTTGACGATAACATGTCGTTAAGGCAGCATTTTAGTAATCTTGAGGCAAAGGCAACATCCTTATCATTTGCTTTTAGAAAGCTAAGAGATAAGTTATCATGCCCAAATCACAAGCACCTCTTGAAGGTAATGATTCCATCTTTGGATTACGGCTTGATAATTTTTTGAGGCAATGATGCAAAAATCCTTGACGACATCCAAATCAAAGTATATAAATCAGTTTTTAGGATTCCCAGATACATAGGCCATGCCAATGTAAGGTTAGAATTTGGTCTGAAAAGACAAACCTTGGCACGGCAATCTACTTACTTAAAAATGTTACTGTCATTATCACGTTCAGAAGAAGGTTCTCTCGCAAGTCAGTGTTGGCATGAGATACTGAGGAGTAAGTATGCAAGTAGTTGGCGCAGCGGTAGAGAGAGCGACCTCTGACCCTGTTTACCAGGCAGGTCGCTCCCCTCACCGCCACGCAGCCCCTTGTGTGACCACTGACCGCTGCTGCATTGTGCCTGCCTGTGTTAGAGTGACTGTGCCCTCCTTCTCTTCTGTACCCACGAGTGAGTGCCGGTAATCTCCCCCACTGTACCTGTGTATTTTGCTGCCTTTACTGTTCCCCTCTCCTTTGTTGCCCAGATTGTGTCCCTTTTTCTTCTGTTATTCCCCGTGTCTCCCCCTCGCCGCCCGTTTCCCGCCGCCGTGTCCCGTAGCTCCGCCCCCCTCGCACCCTATTGGTTGCCCCGCTCCCACCTCCCAGCTGCTCCTCCCTCCCTCTCCCACTCATATGGAGGCCGCACAGCGGTAGAGAGAGCGACCTCTGACCCTGTTTACTAGGCAGGTCGCTCCCCTCACCGCCACGCAGCCCCTTGTGTGACCACTGACCGCTGCTAAATTGTGCCTGCCTGTGTTAGAGTGACTGTGCCCTCCTTCTCTTCTGTACCCACGAGTGAGTGCCGGTAATCTCCCCCACTGTACCTGTGTATTTTGCTGCCTTGACTGTTCCCCTCTCCTTTGTTGCCCAGATTGTGTCCCTTTTTCTTCTGTTATTCCCCGCGTCTCCCCCTCGCCGCCCGTTTCTTGCCACCGCGTCCCGTAGCTCCGCCCCCCTCGCACCCTATTGGCCACCCCGCTCCCACCTCCCAGCTACTCCTCCCTCCCTCTCCCACTCATATGGAGGCCGTGCAGCGGTAGAGAGAGCGACCTCTGACCCTGCTTACCAGGCAGGTCGCTCCCCTCACCGCCACGCAGCCCCCTGTGGGACCGCTGACCACTGCTGCATTGTGCCTGCCTGCGTTAGAGTGACTGTGCCCTCCTTCTCTTCTGTACCCACGAGTGAGTGCCGGTAATCTTCCCCACTGTACCTGTGTATTTTGCTGCCTTGACTGTTCCACTCTCCTTTGTTGCCCAGATTGTGTCCCTTTTTCTTCTGTTATTCCCCGCGTCTCCCCCTTGCCGCCCGTTTCCCGCTGCCGCGTCCCATAGCTCCGCCCCCTTGCACCCTATTGGCTGCCCCGCTCCGACCTCCCAGCTGCTCCTCCCTCCCTCTCCCACTCCTATGGAGGCCACGCAGCGGTAGAGAGAGCGACCTCTGACCCTGTTTACCAGGCAGGTCGCTCCCCTCACCGCCACGCAGCCCCCTGTGTGACCGCTGACCGCTGCTGCATTGTGCCTGCCTGCGTTAGAGTGACTGTGTCCTCCTTCTCTTCTGTACCCATGAGTGAGTGCCGGTAATCTCCCCCACTGTACCTGTGTATTTTGCTGCCTTTACTGTTCCCCTCTCCTTTGTTGCCCAGATTGTGTCCCTTTTTCTTCTGTTATTCCCCGCGTCTCCCCCTCGCCGCCCGTTTCCCGCCGCCGTGTCCCGTAGCTCCGCCCCCCTCGCACCCTATTGGTCGCCCCGCTCCCACCTCCCAGCTGCTCCTCCCTCCCTCTCCCACTCATATGGAGGCCGCACAGCGGTAGAGAGAGCGACCTCTGACCCTGTTTACCAGGCAGGTCGCTCCCCTCACCGCCACGCAGCCCCCTGTGTGACCGCTGACCGCTGCTGCATTGTGCCTGCCTGCGTTAGAGTGACTGTGCCCTCCTTCTCTTCTGTACCCACGAGTGAGTGCCGGTAATCTCCCCCACTGTACCTGTGTATTTTGCTGCCTTGACTGTTCCCCTCTCCTTTGTTGCCCAGATTGTGTCCCTTTTTCTTCTGTTATTCCCCGCATCTCCCCCTCACCGCCCGTTTCCCGCCGCTGCATCCCGTAGCTCTGCCCCCCTCGCACCCTATTGGCCGCCCCGCTCCCACCTCCCAGCTGCTCCTCCCTCCCTCTCCCACTCATATGGAGGCCGCGCAGCGGTAGAGAGAGCGACCTCTGACCCTGTTTACCAGGCAGGTCGCTCCCCTCACCGCCATGCAGCCCCCTGTATGACCGCTGACCGCTGCTGCATTGTGCCTGCCTGCGTTAAAGTGACTGTGCCCTCCTTCTCTTCTGTACCCACGAGTGAGTGCCGGTAATCTCCCCCACTGTACCTGTGTATTTTGCTGCCTTGAGTGTTCCCCTCTCCTTTGTTGGCCAGATTGTGTCCCTTTTTCTTCTGTTATTCCCCACGTCTCCCCCTCGCCGCCCGTTTCCCACCACCGCGTCCCGTAGCTCCGCCCCCTCGCACCCTATTGGCCGCCCCGCTCCCACCTCCCAGCTGCTCCTCCCTCCCTCTCCCACTCATATGGGGGCCGCGCATCGGCCGCGCAGCGGCCGCGCGCATCGGCTGCGCCGCTGGCGCGCCAAAGGCGTGCCTAAGGCAAGCCCGTCTGCGCCCGTCCGCGCCTGGCCCGCGCCCAGCGCCAGACCCCCTGGCCCCCACAGATGCCAGCCCACCCGCAAGACCTACAACGCCGACACTCTCATCGCACTCAACACCGGCCGGAGCCCCGGCTGCTGCAGAGCCACCCCAAGACGCACCTACGGACCCTTCACCTGCCAATCCTGCAAGTTCTCCTGCATCCGGACCCGTACCGCACCCGCCAAGCCTAGCACCAACAGCAACCACCTGAAGTGCATCCTGCTCAACACACGCTCCGTCCACAGGCACGCAGTGGAACTTTGGAACCTGCTCGACACCACATCCCCAGACGTCGCCTTCCTCACGGAAACCTGGATGAACGCCTCCTCAGCACCCGACATCACCATCGCCATCCCGGACGGATACAAGATCACCCGCAGGGACCGCGCCAACCAGAATGGAGGAGGCATCGCCATCGTCCACAAGAACACCATCCGCGTCACGACCAACTCCAAAGACACCCTCACAGCCGCCGAACACCTGCACTTCCAGATCCACACCGACCCCAAGACCACCCTCAGAGGCACCCTCATCTACAGACCCCCGGGACCTCGCACACAATTCAGTGAAGACATCGCCGACTTAATCAGCCCGCACGCCCTCCCCACCGCTGACTACATCCTCCTCGGGGACCTCAACTTCCACCTGGAGAACAACAACGACCGCAACACCACCACCCTGCTGGACAACCTCGCCAACCTCGGACTCAAGCAACTGGTGACCACCCCCACCCACTACGCCGGCCACACGCTTGACCCCGTCTTCACCTCCAGCAAGGACATCATCTTCAGCCATGCCACCGGACTCCACTGGACAGACCACAGCTGCGTCCACTTCAGCTTCAGAAGGACCACGACTCACCACCACCCGCAACTGGTCCCCCGCAGAAGCTGGAACAAGATCACTGCCGACCAGCTCACCACATCCCTGAGCCAGAACCCCCCCGCCAGATCAGCGAACCCCAACCAGGCCGCCAACAACCTCACAAGATGGATCAGCAACTGCGCAGACGACCTCGCTCCACTGAAGACCCCCCCCGCCAGACCCGGCACCAAGAAAGCATCTTGGTTTACCGACGAACTCAAGAGCTCCAAGAAGAACTGCCGGGCCCTCGAGAAAGCCTGGCGCAGAGACCCATCTACAGACAACATGTCCACCCTCAAGCTCGCCACTCGAAGACATCACCAGCTGATCCACGCCACCAAGAAATCCGCATTCAAGGAACGACTGGACAACAACGCCCGCAACAGCAAGGAACTCTTCAACATCGTCAAAGAGCTCTCGAACCCCAGCGCCGGAAACAACAACATCACGCCCTCGCAAGACCTCTGCAACTCGCTCGCCTCGTTCTTCCACAGCAAGATCGCAGACATACACAACAGTTTCAGCACACAGCCAACGCACCCTACGACCGGAACTACGCCCCCCACCACCACCCTCCGCGCCTGGACCCCGCTCAACACCGAAGACACCATCCGCACGATGAACTCCATCCACTCAGGATCTCCAACCGACCCCTGCCCTCACCACGTCTTCAACAAGGCCGACTCCGTCATCGCACCCCACCTGCGGGACATCATCAATGCCTCCTTCGACACCGCCACCTTTCTCAGAGAGCTGAAAGCACGCCGAACTCAGCGCCCTACTGAAGAAACCATCAGCGGACCCCACCGACCTCAAAAACTACCGCCCCATCTCGCTCCTTCCTTTCCCGGCCAAAGTCATCGAGAAGACCGTCCACAGACAACTAGCCGCCTTCCTCGAGACGAACGGATCCCTCGACCACTCGCAGTCCGGCTTCCGGGCCAACCACAGCACCGAGACCGCCCTCATCGCAGCCACCGACGACATCCGAGCTTTGCTCGACAACGGGGAAACAACGGCCCTCATCCTCCTGGACCTCTCTGCGGCGTTCGACACGGTCTGCCACCGCACCCTAGTGCAGCGCCTCAACAACATCGGGATCCAGGAGAAGGCACTGGAATGGATCATCTCCTTCCTCGCCGGAAGAACACAGAGGGCCCGATTCACAGAACTAACTTAAGACAAAATCCTAAACTTACTACCATTTTGGTATTCACAGAAGGCACTTACTCATTTTGGTATTCACAGAAGACACTTACTCATTTCGGTATTCACAGAAGTTAGGAGTCCTAACTTTAGGACTCCTAAATGCCTTCTGTGAATACCGAAAGTCTTAAAATTAGGATTTTTCTCAATTTAGTAGTAGTAAAGTTAGGACTCCTAACTTTAGGACTCCTAAACTGAGAAAAATCCTTGTTTTAAGACTTTAGTTATTCACAGAAGGCATTTAGGAGTCCTAAAATTAGGAGTCCTAACTATACTACTACCAAACTGAGAAAAATCCTAATTTTAAGGCTTTCGATATTCACAGAAGGCATTTAGGAGTCCTAAAGTTAGGAGTCCTAACTTAACTACTACTAAATTAAGAAAAATCCTAATTTTAAGACTTTCGGTATTCACAGAAGGCATTTAGGAGTCCTAAAGTTAGGAGTCCTAACTATACTACTACTAAACTGAGAAAAATCCTAACTTTAAGACTTTCGGTATTCACAGAAAGCATTTAGGAGTCCTAAAGTTAGGACTCCTAACTTCTGTGAATACCGAAATGAGTAAGTGCCTTCTGTGAATACCAAAATGAGTAAGTGCCTTCTGTGAATACCAAAATGGTAGTAAGTTTAGGATTTTGTCTTAAGTTAGTTCTGTGAATCGGGCCCAGAGAGTCCACAAACCCCGTTCAGATCCGAGGCCACCGAAGTCATCTGCGGCATACCACAAGGATCATCACTCAGCCCCACCCTCTTCAACGTCTACATGAGCCCCCTCGCAGCCATCGCACACCAACACGACCTCAACATCATCTCCTACGCCGACGACACCCAGCGGATCCTCTCCCTCACCAACGACCCCGCCACCACCAGAACCAACCTACACGAAGGGATGAAAGACGTAGCCGAGTGGATGACGAACAGCCGCCTAAAACTGAACTCAGACAAGACGGAAGTCCTCATCCTGGGATCATCACCCTCCGCCTGGGACGACTCCTGGTGGCCCCCTGCCCTTGGCAGCGCACCCAAACCAACAGACCACGCACGCAACCTGGGCTTCCTCCTGGACTCCTCCCTCTCCATGACCAGACAAGTCAACGCCGTCTCCGCATCATGCTTCAACATCCTACGCATGCTACGTAAGATCTTCCGGTGGATCCCCACCGAAACCAGGAAGACGGTCACCCAGGCCCTCGTGACCAGCCGACTGGACTACGGCAACTCCCTCTACGCCGGAACCACAGCCAAACTCCAGAAACGACTCCAGCGCATCCAGAACTCCTCAGCACGCCTCATCCTGGACATTCCAGGCCACAGCCACATCTCCGTACACCTGAGAAACCTGCACTGGCTCCCCGTCAGCAAGAGAATCACGTTCCGACTCCTCACCCACGCACACAAAGCTCTCCACAACCAAGGCCCAAGATACCTCAACGACCGCTTGACCTTCTACACTCCCACCCGCCAGCTTCGATCAACCAGCCACGCCCTCGCCACCGTCCCCCGCATCCGAAGAGCCACAACAGGAGGAAGATCCTTCTCCTACCTGGCTGCCAAGACGTGGAACTCCCTCCCCATCCACCTCCGCCTGACCCAAGACCACCTCTCCTTCAGGAAGCAACTCAAGACCTGGCTGTTCGAGCAGTAGCGGACCCCCCTCCCCCAAGCGCCTTGAGACCCTCCGGGTGAGTAGAGCGCTATACAAATGCTTGATTGATTGATTGATTGATTTTTAAATTAGTTTACTTAAATTCGAATGCCCAAATCTAGAAGATGATATTAGTAGTAAATCTGTTTTAAAAAAAAAACAATAAATCAATCAGTTAACCTACTGTCAACTATAACTGATAACGATGAGCTTAGGAAAAAAAAATTACTCATGGTCAGTTGCCAACTCTTTTAGCAATTTGAAACCACAACCGTATTTGTTGACTCACTTAAAACTGTTATTTAAGAATAAATTTATGCTAGTACTGTTCGGGAGATACACAGCTAAAGATGGATTTCCAAAATGGGAAAAAAGTGGTCCTCTAAATCATGTAGGCTGTGTGGTTCATGTGATGAAACATATTGTAACTCTGTGTCCGCAATTGCTAGATGAGCGGAAATTCCTCTTAAGATCCTTTTTTAATGAATTGGAGGTAAGAACTTGCAGAAATGCTATCATCACATGCCTTACTGTCGCCTCGCCTCGAATGGTTTCTCGATTTGTTAAGTTTATTCAAATAGCTGAAAATAAACTATTATCCTGTGAAGAATCAGCATTATAATATAGGGATAAATATTATTGAGGTGGTTGTAATTATGAAATATAAGCTAAGTAGTCAATTATTAAATTGCTATAGTATCTGTCAATCAGTATAAATGAAAAAAATGGTTGAATTATAGCAAGGATATTACAAATATTACAATCGCCAAGTATATTTACAATATATAATTTTAGGACAATGCATTGTATATTTTATATTATTACCACCAGTCAATCAAAATAAGCCTATCGAAAAAAAAGTTGCATGAATTATAGTCGGGATATTACAGTTGCAATGTTAGCACAAACACACTTTACTTTTTGTTGTTCTTGTCTATTGCCGAGTATATTGATAACACACAATTTTAGGGTTATATAAAGTATATTTTAAATCATAGCTATTAAGAATTGTTACCACAAATGCACCTTACTACCCAGTGTCTTCTATCGCTGCTAAGTCAACTGTGTTAAGTTTCCTTTACTTAGTGTACATAATGATTTTGTAAACTTTGTTTTTATACAAATTTTACGCAGTAGCCGCCAATAATAGGAATTGGTCAATTATTCCCATGATCTATGTGATTTTGATGCTATATTGTTGTTTTATTCTCATTGTATATGTGTGGTTGCTATTGATTGTAATGATTTTAATTAATCGACAAATTTACATACATGCATAGGGTTAGCGACCCGTTTGCGCATTCTAAAATTGGTATAGCCATGTACAAACACAATTTTGCGAGTTGCAAATGAATTACTACTTGCATAAAAGTGTTTTGAGACTCACAATTTGGGAGGGGCGTTCCCTCCCAAATAGCGACTCTCTAATTCATGTACTAATGTTTTGCGACCGCAATTGCGGTTGCAAAACACTCATAATTACCACCTACTTCAAGTAGAAGGTAATGCATTGGCAAAAAGGAAGGGGCCCACAGGGGACTCCTTCCCCTTTGCAAATGCATGTGAAAATATGTTTTAAGGGCAGGCAGTGGTCCCAGGGACCACTGCCTGCCCTTAAAAAATTAAACGAAAACGTTTCATTTTCATTTTTTTAAATGCATCCCGTTTTCCTTTCACCAGTCAATGTGCCTAGGTCATTGTCACCACAGTGCACAATCATGAGGTAAGGAGCTTGGAATTCCATAATGGTTTTAACCAAAGGCAGCAGCTGTTGAAACTTTTAACCCTCTCTGGCCAAACCAACTAATCTCCACATTTGACAAACCCAAGTCCCTGTCAATACCTTTGTTTTTTGCAGCCTCTTTAGCCCAGTAGGCATAGCTGTGGCCCACAATCCACACTCTAAGCATTTTGTATGAAGAAAGAGTAGCACACAGGACAGGCCTGCAACAGAATATTACTGTAGGTACCATGAAAGACAGTGAAAATGCATTTCTGCTGGTGGTTTGAAAAAACTTGAAATTTGATTGGATGAAGGGAATATGCAGGTGAATTAAAGTATGTTGCATTTGGTAATGAATAGTAAGTGGCAGTTTCTTTGGCTCTGGCAAACTAAAAAAAAATTAATGGAGAGTTGGATATGCTTTACACTATGTGGAGTAAACCAAATCTGCTGTAGTTCATTTTGTAACTAGAATGGATATACGGGAATGTGTTATGAACTGGTTCTAGTTGGTTTCTATGGAGAATCTGCAGAGGGTGTATTGGGGAAGGTGGTTGAAGAATCAGTTATAATTCTTTACAAATTGGAGATGTTTAGGTTCATGGTTTTATAAGGTAGGTGAGATTCCTTAGTGAGGATATTTCAATAAATATAAAGGCATTAAAGGAATTAGGATTTTCAACTCCCGTTTCTTCTTGTGACTACATTGCATTGATGCAAAGGCATGCCTTTTGGGCGCGCTCCAAATAGTAGTAAAAGGGTTAAAAGATAGTAACTATTCAGAGATACAGTTACAACACTGATATATGAAAGCAAGGTTTTAATTTGCTGACTTTTGCACTATCAGGCAATGCATAGTTCAGTAGGTTTTCATTTATGGTTGCTTTGTATGTGAGTGGTGTGGCATTCTTGTGCTAAGTTTTCACAAACCCTACAAATATTGCAACCAGATAAGAAGAGAAAAAAAGAGATTTTGCCAACAAACTCAATCGTCTGGTATATTAATTAAAAAATGTTGTAAGTCAAAATAATTATTAATAAGGTATCATGATGTGATATTGCAATAAAAAGATTTTGAAATGTATATATTCACTTAAAAAAAGAAAGGATGATATATAAATCAAATTGTAATTTTTTTATATATCTATTAATAGGTAAGTAAGACACAGTTTGTCTCAGGTGCAGATCGGATGTCTGTCAAGTTAGTTTAGAATGTGCTTCCATGGGGATGTATGTTGCACTTGTATTGCTTTACTGCATTCTGGAAGTGGTAGGAGACAAAACTGCACACTAATGGTTAAACCTATATGTAATCTTGTAGTAGATCATGTCAAAGTTTATATGTGTATATATGATATGCTACTTATAGCTACTGTTTTTCTTTGAATTATGGGAGTTTTAGTTATATTTATTTCATTATAAAAGATGAATACAACACTCAGTTTTGAAAGTAGAAATGATGCACTATAGCTGTTTATGAATTCTGAATCTGAATTGATCTGTGCATGAATGTTTATTGATAGGGCTGTCATCAAATAAAACTGCTACACAAGGAATACATTTTTCTTAAACCATATATAACTGAACAGTGAGGTAGGCTGAAGCTAGGCCATAGCACAGGGAGCTATTCGCTTAAAAAGTAAAAGATGCACTTTATTGTTTCAGTGAGCTATATGCACTCATAGAAATCTATATGCCCAAGTATACATCTAGCCTACACCCAGAGTTAAATCTGACATACCTAAGTAGAAAAGAAGACAAACACTGAAACACCTAGGGCCTCATCTAGGAAGCCAAATACCGGTCGGTAACGGCCGATTTTCGGTAATTATACCGTTACCGACCGGTATTTTGGCTTTTGAGATGTAGGGGGAGAATTTCATGAATCGGTATTTACCGAATCGGTAAAATTACCGAATCGGTAATATTACCGATTCGGTAAATACCGAATCATGAAATGAGATGTAGGGGGAGTGTGTGGTGGGTGTGGGGATTCGTTATTTACCACCAACTAAAGGTTGGTGGTAAATGACGAATAGGTGAAAAAAAGCATTTTTGTGCACGTTTAAGTGTGCAATGTGGCAGACATACATGCCCTTAGGGCATGTATGTGCGCCACATGTGCACACATGACCGATTCAGGGGTGCAACAGGGTGTCAATGTGACACCCTGCCACCCTTGCATGTGCTCCCCTATTACCGAATCGGTATTTACCGATTCGGTAATGAGGCATACCTTCCCATCAATGGGAAGGTATGCCTCATTACCGAATCGGTAAATACCGATTCGGTAATTACCGAATTTTTCCGATTCGGTAATATTTACCGACTCATTACCTACATTGCATTTACCACTTCATAAATACCGAATCGGTATGATTCGGTATTTATGAAGTGGTAAATGCCAGCCCACCTACATAAGGCCCCTAGTGAGGTAGTTAGAGAAGCATGCAACATTCAGTCACACAGACAGGCACAACTGATATGTCTCTTGTGGTAATGAATATAGCTTCTTACACATTTAAATAACCCAACATTCACTAGTACACCCAGGAGGCAATCTATGCAGGCCAATACAGACACGGTCAGACAATCACATGTCACAGAAAGAGAAGCAGTGATTTAGTAATACATTTAGAAACACATTGAATCACAGCTCCAGATAGAAACTGTAACACTCATTCAGATGCCTGTTAAAGAACTGACACTTTCAACTTTACCATGCCAAGAAGTAGCCCTTGCATTATGTCTCACACCTGGTATACTTGAACTTGGGCATGTAGTTTTCCTGGTAGAGCTGTCTTATCACTTAAAAGTGCTACACCGGGGGAAGATTGTTCTTGTACCACATTTAAGTGAACATGGGATAGGCTGTGTAGGAAAGTAGGATCTGCTTCTTATGGTTACCCTCACTTTTTGCTAAATGTGATACTGTTTTGGAGTAGTCTGACTGGGATCCTGATTGGATACTGGGGTACCCTTGTCAGTCCTTCGTATATGGTACCCACATACCCAGGGCATAGGTAACCCAGAGGCTTCCCATGGGCTGAAGCATGTATTATGCCACCCATGAGAAACCATGCAAAATGGAACTACAGGGCTACCATTGCAGCCTGTGTAAGATGGTGCATGCACCATGTACTTAAGATATAGGTTTACTATATCTAAGGGTCAGTACACTTAAAACCTTAAAGTCACCCCTATAGCAGGCCTTAACAATCCTGAAGGCAGGGTGCTTGGTTCTAATTGAGAGGGTGCCACTGCATGAGCAGGACACCCCTGCAGCATACAGAGTCCATTCTCTTGGGTTGTTAGTGCAGCAGCCATTTACAACATCTAGAGTGGCATTATGCGACTGCGTGATGACCAACTCTAAAATGGCTGAAAGTAACCCTATTGTGTTTGGTGTCAAACATTGTGAAATCATACCCCCACACCGGTTACTGATGTGGGAGGTATGATTCCAGCCCTCAGAAGGGAGCTTTGTTGGATCCCTGGTGTTCCTGGTACCAGCCTTCTAGTCCGGGGCAGCACAAAATGGTTGCTGCCGACCAGAGACACATTTCTGCCCTCCTGCTGCAGAGCCAAGCTCGAGCAGGGGAAGGCAGAACAATAGGCATCCTGCCACAGAGAGGTGTGACCACCTCCCAGACAGGAGTTAGTGTATTGGGGCTGGGTGGGTACGCTCGCCAGCGACCGAAAGTCTGCATGAGGAGCACATTTGGTGTCCCTGTGCATAGTCCAGTTCAAACTAGTCCTGGGAGCCGTTGGCTCATGCTCTGGCACAAAACTGAACAAAGGACAAGGGAGTAACCTCCCCACTATCCAGACTCTCCCCTCAGCGGGTCCCCTGAATCTGTCTAACGCTTTTCCGTGGGTACAAAAGGGCTTTCCTGTCTGTAGGACCCTAGATTCGACGTGGACAAGATTCTGAACAAGAGACCACTGACCTTCGACCGTCTGGACACTCTGGACTTCATTGTACTTTGTTTGGGCCCGACTTTGTCTCCCTCTCAGGCTGAAGCATTGTCTGTGCCCTTGCTCCATACAGGCTCCATGCAGGACCTGTGGAGCATCAAGGACAACCAAAGATATCTCTCCCTTGGAGTGAAGGGATCACTCCCCTCCATTGGCAGGCACCACATCATGACTGGCTGAGCTGCTGCTCCTGAGCTCCTACAGACTCTGAAGGCTCCAGCAACACAGAAGGTGGGTTCGTACATCGAGGTCTCAGCTGCTATCTTCCCAAGTTTGAGGCCAGAATCTCTTGTGGCGGTTGCAACAATGCCCATACCCCTGTGCACCACGTTCATTTGCAAGTGCATATGCTTGTTGGCATTTCCCGAGCAAGTGCATTGGGCTCCGAGAAGCCCCTACCTCTGGCACCATTTCCTACCAAGAACTCTGGCCTCCTCACACCGAGTGCTCCGCAGGCTGGGCATTCATCTATCGAGCCCCTGGTCACTCCTGAGTGACCCAGACTCTGTCTCCTCTGCATTCAGGTCCTCTTCAACCAGAATCCATCTTTGGATTCCGACAGACACTTTTCTTCCGTGCAGCAGTGGCTCTACTTTGAAGTCCTCTATTGAGAGCAACAGCGGTTTCCGACCCCACTTCAGACCTATGCATCCGGCTCTCCGGGGGATAGCTAACTCTGGTACTATGGTATCCACGGGTGGTGTGGCTTTCCAACCTCCTAATTCCCACAGGGTTTCTTTGAAGTTCACTGGGAAGGGTCCTTAAACTTTAAAACTTTAACCGCGATTTCCCCATAGAACTGTAGGGAGCACGTGGTTGTGTTCCCACACTGCACCTGTCCTCTGTGGGGTCCATACTTACTCACCTTGAATGGTGCCTTGGGGGTCCCAGCGATTCTACATCCTCTAGACACTGTCTTGGCTCAAGTCATGGTTCTTATACCAATATTTTAGTATATGGTTTGGTCCCCCCAGGACTACTGTGTATTAGTGCTACTTACTATTGTTTCTTTGCTACAGTATTGTGTGCTTTGTGAGTATATTTGTGTAGAAGATACTGTGTCATACTAGAGAGTGTTATATTAATAAATACATATTTTTATAACTTCAGTGTTGTTCTCCATTCATTTAACCAATACAATAAGGTTGTATTCTGGGAAAACAAGCTGCTTTACATTCCTTCAAGACTAAGCCTGAAGGCTGCTCTCCACAGCTACCACTTGGATAGCTTTCTAAGGTTATCTTTGACCTCTTAAATCACCATGAGTGTTGTTTGTACTGGTGCAAGGTGCCCACTTTAATTAGTGGACAGCATATACCAGGCCTACTTCTCACAGACTGTAGCTAGGCCATAGCGCAGGGAGCTATTCACTTACAAAGTTAGTGCAGTGAGCTATATGCAACTATAGAAACCTATGTACACATATATACACCCAGACTTAAATCTGAGATACCTAACTTGAAAAGCAGACAGGAATTAAAGCACCTAGTGAGGTATTTAGAGAGGACAAAAATATTCACTCACACTAACAAGCAAAACTGATGTGTATTTTGTGGTAATGACTGCGGTTTGTTACACATTTAAATAACCCAATATTCACTAGTACATCCAGGAGACAATCTATTCCGGCTCTTACAGACATATTTAGACAATTACATATCACATAAAGATAGGCAAAGATTTAGTGAAAGATTTATATACACATGGAATCACAGCCCCAGATAGGAACTGCTAAACAACTGACACTTTCAAGTTTACCATGCTGACAAGTAGTCTTGCATTATGCCTCAGGCATGGTATACCTGAGCTTGGGCATATAGTTGTACTGGTAGAGCTGTCTTATCACTTACAACTGCTAGACATTGTGAAAACTGTTCTTGTACCAAATATAAGTGAACACAAAGGTAGGATTTAGCTACGCCAAAGCGCAGGAAACTATTTGCTTGAAAAGTAAAATATGTACTCTGATGTTTCAAAGAGCTATATGCACTCATAGAAACTTATCTGGCCATTATACATCCAGCCTCCACCCAGACCTAAATCTGAAATACCTAAGTAGAAAAGCAGACAGAGACTGAAACACCCAGTGAGGTAGTTAAAGATGCATGCAAAGATTTACTCACACATACAGTTACAATGTATATTGTGCTAATAAAGGCATTTTCACACACTTAAATAACCCAATATTTTACAGACACATATTTATGTCCATAAATATCACAAAGAGAGACAGCTCTTTACGAGCAAACTTACATACTCATGGTAAGTAAGTAAAATTTGTATTGTTTCTGATTAATTAAAACCATTACAAGTTCATAGTAAATATACATTTCATCAATTTTTGAATTTGAGAACAGTCTTAAAAGAAAATAGGTTAAAAAATAAAAGTTTAAGAAATGTTCATGATTCCTTGTTTTTCTGTACACCGTCATCTGTTTTAGGTTGTTTGGACTTAACTAGTTTCAGGAATTTTACCAACAGACCATTCAGATGTAAAAGTCTTGGGTCAAAGCATGCAATGACTGCTTGTCTCCGGGTACGTATGTTAAGTGCGTTGAAGGTGGTTTTCAGGAGAGCTACTCTTTCCTCTTTTAGCTTTTTGCAGGAGCATATCAGGTGTTCCATGTCTTCTTTCCCTGAGCTACACAGCCTACACATGGGCCCTCAGTCTTTTCTCAGCCAGGGTTGTAAGTGGGGTGTGGCTGGTAAGATTCCAAGCCTGTGTTTTAAAAATGCTTCTTTTGTTTTCCTGCAATAACCCAGCCCGAAGTATGCCTGTAACCCGGGCGATTTGTAAGAGCTCAGTATCATCCATGCGTGGCGTCTGTGGGCAAAGGTGGCTTTGTCCTCTATAAAGGAGAGTCGCTTTATGTTCTTATTTACAACACGTTTAAATTGTGTGTTCGAAAGGGAAGTTTCCCATAGATCTTCTAGACCTGTCTTTGCTAGTGACTCCTCTAGGTAGTGTTTTGCAAGTGCGGTGGAACTGCCACGCAGGTTTTCCCAGAGCTGGTGATTCAGTGTGTTTTCAGGCGAGTTCTTTATTTTGTACCAGCATTTGATGTATGATCCTCGCCTAGCGAGTAGTTGCTTGGTTAAACCAAATTCTAGCCGGATTTGAGCCTGTGAGGTGTATGATTGTAGGTTTAAGAGGACTCTGTAAGCTTTTGAGATAGTTGTGTCCAGCGATTTTGCATCTATGCCTCTTAAGGCTTCACTACCGTAGGTAATTGATGACTCGTTTTTTGCTTGGGCAACACGCAGTAGTGGCAGAAGAGTTGGCCCAGACAGTTTGGTTTTAAGTTGTCTGAGAGTTGTTGCGATCAGCATACCTTTCCTCTTGGTGGCCTCAAGATGTCTTGAAAACTGGCCGCCCCTGTCGACGATGACGCCAAGATATTTGTATTCAGAGCAGTTCTCAATTGCCCTTGTCCCAAAGGACCAGGAGAAGGATTTTTTTTTCTTGGATATTGTCAGTGTTTTGGTTTTTTCAATGTTGACTTCAAGCAGATTGTCCTCAGCATATCCGTGTAGTACGTTAATAAGGCATTGCAGACCTACTTTAGTGTGACTGATCAAAACCACGTCATCTGCGTAGGATATGCTGGGCAGGGTTTGACCCCCCAAACGAGGGGCGTGTGCGTTGTAGGCCTCTAGAGATAGTGGCAAATCAGCTGTGTATAAGTTGAAGAGAGTTGGTGCTAGAACGCACCCCTGTTTAAGGCCTTTTGTTGTTGTTATGCGCCTTGAGAGGTGGGTGCCGTTTCCGAGCTTCACTTGGACCCATGTGTTGGAGTGCAATTCTATCAGAAGATTTAAGAGTGGTGCAGGAATCCCCCACAGAGCTAGTTTCCTCCACAGATTTGCTCGATTGACATTATCGAAGGCTGCTTTGAAATCTACAAAACAGAAGTGGAGGCTTTGTTTAGTCTGGTTTGCTTTATCAATGAGTAGTGATAAAGCTAAAAGATTTGTGGTTGTTCCAGCATCTCTACAAAATCCTGTTTGGCTGGGCAGAATTAAGTTGTTCTTGGTAGCCCATTCACGCAGCTGAATCAATAGTAGCCCTGCGAAGTACTTTGCCTCAATGTCCAGTAGAGCAATCAGGTGATAATTTTTTGGAAGAGCTCTGTCGCCTGCTTTATAAATTGGTGAGATGACTGAGCCCTTCCATGATGCTGGGAGATCCCCTGACAGGCTGGCCGAGATGAAAAGTGGGGTCAGAATTTCCGACCAGTACTCCGGATCATGTTTAAAGAGAGCTGGTGGTATTCCATTTGGCCCTGGCGCTCCATCTTTCCTCCCTTTGGAAATTAGTTCCCTGATTGTAACAGTGCTGATTTCAGGTGCTGCCTCTTCATGTAGTTTTATTGTTTGCTGTGGGTTGGTCGCCTGAGCATCCTGGCGCTTAATTGTTCCTGCAGCCTGCTGATTAAAATGGGTGGCTAAAAAGAGTTCCCAGGAGTCATCAGTTACATAGGATGTTATTCCTCCATGTTTGGGGTTTAAAAAATTATTCAGGGTGGACCAGAAGTGCGCACTGTTGTTTGCTTTAATGTCACAGTGAAGTTTAGCCCAAAAGTCATCTTCTTGGCATCTTTTGATCTCCCATTTGAGTTTTTTAAGGTCAGCCTTTCGTCTGCGGAGCTGTTGGAGAGTGCTCGTGCCCCCTGATGTGTCCTTATCAGCCTTAGTAGTCTGTTTATAGCATTTTTTTGATGTTTCAGGGCCGATTTCTGAGCACTGGATATCTTCCCTGTAGTCATTGAGCCGTGAGACGGGTGGTGCCGAACTGTGGTAGCGTAAAGGTTTGAAAACACATTCGTGAAGGTCTCCCATAGGGCTATGGGATTGCCCATGGGGTAGTTCAGACTGTTTAGTTGAGATTTTGCTACTGAGAGTACCTCCTTTGTATTTGCCACTGAGGATTTGATTCTTTTAAGATTTATTGTGTGGCAATCTTGGGATCCTATAGTATTGGGGAGGGTTAAATCTGGAGAGGCCAGAATGGAGACTTCCTGAGGTCGGTGGTCACTGTCTCCTTTATCTCCTAGGCTGAAGTTTAATATATGATGGAAAAATGGGAGAGATACTAGAGTGTAGTCAATTGTGGAGGACATGTTGTTTGAGTGGAATGAAGCGGCAGATGGTGAATCGTCGGCAAATCTTCCATTTAGGACTCTCAGCCCTAAGTGCTCCATCTCTTCTAGAAGCTCCTTCCCCATTTTGGAGATTTTTCCCTGGCCATTGGTGGATTGGGTTGGAATATTCCAGTAGAAGGACTGAGCTTTAATGTCATTGTTTGTGGATGAGCCTAGAATATGTTGATTGAAGTTCCCCGACAGAATAAATTTAGAGGTGGTTTGCGTGGACATCAGTTGGTGCAGGTAGCCCAATAGGAATTTCGACTCCTGTTTTTTCTTTTTTGGATTTATGTAGGTGTTGATCACCAATACCTCTTCTTTCTTTCCCTTTAAGGTTTAATTTGATCTTTACTGCGTTTATAACTGGGGATTGATGAGTTAATTCCAGGGCACTGTGAATTTTTGTAATTTTAATGTAGGAGGCTAAGCCACCCGCTGGCCGGCCATATTTACTTTTCCTTGTGGCTGAAGTGTAAAAACATGTGTAACCCTCTATTTGCACCGGGTTTTCTGACCATGTTTCCTGTAGTAGGATGATGTCAAATGATTTTACGTATCGAAGGAATTCAGCGTCAGCAGCCTTATTATTTTGCCCGTTTATGTTCCATGAGCACAACTTTAGTGGCGTGGTGTCTAAACTCATGGAATAACAGCTCCTCATAAGGACTCACACAATTATTCACATATGTGTGAAAAAACTGACACAGTCAAGTTTAACATGTAAAGTCCTTCTCAAATTTTAAGCTACTCTTCTTCAACATATGACTGTTCTCTGAGGTAGGTTGTAGTTAGTCAATAGGGTATGCTCCTTTAACTTAGGGGCTGATTATGATGTCAGTCGGGCGAGTGTCCGACCAATATTGTTGTGGAAATGGGAGTGGCCAACAGGTAGTCGGTGGTCCCACTCGCCAAACTATCATCCAACTGCCGTGGAGATGGTTGGAAACATGCCTCATAGCATTCAAGCTTGTGCTGCGGCCCGGAAAAGGGCTGCAGCACAAGCCTCAATGCCCTAAGGCATGTTTGTAAACATCCCTGCACATTGTGAGAGGCACCATGTGGTGCCTGCCACACAATGCAGAGATGTTTTTGAGAGGAGAGCACAGGGCCTATAGCGGAGGCCCGGGGGGACAGGGGCCCAAATGGAGGCCCCAAAAATCCCTTTCCACCAGCCTTTTCACATCAGAAGAACCATCGTGAAAGGGCTGTCAGAAAGGTGGATTGTAATCTCCACAGAAGTGCTTGAGAAGGCACCGCCTCCATTGTGGGGAAGGCGATCTGACCAACTTTCTGACTGGCTCCTTGAGCCCGTCAGAAGCTGATGGTTGGACCCTGGGGTAACGCGGTCCGACTGACCGCATCATAATGTGGCGGTCTAACCACGGGTGTAGATGTTGGTTAGGCCAACACCGAGAGCATGTTGGTGTTGGTTCCAATAACATCACAATCGGTCCCTTAATGTCTGTGTAAGTAGGTGTATGGGTGAGTGAGAGGGTGTGTGAGTAACTCTATGGGTGAGTAAGTGTGCGTGTGTGTGTGAGTAGCGGTATGAGCAACCTCCTATACATATAACTGATCAGAAAGGTAGGCTGTTGCTAGTTAATACGATGGATGCTACATACTTAAAAGTGAAAACATGTAGTTTGAAGATTGTCTAAGCTATATATCCTCATGTAAACTAAATATTTAAATAGCTAGAATATGTAATGTGATACTTTTCTATTTTTGTTTTCAGACATCAATATCTACTTATCTACACAGAATTACCATGCCAAAAAGAAGTCGGAGAAGAAAGAAGCAGTTGCAAATAGAATCTCTCCTTAGAAATAAGAAACTAAGAAACAAAAGGGGCAAAATGCAGAAAAGATGGACAAAGAGAAAAGGCTTACTGGTAAGAGAATGGAGACATATCTTAAAATTGTTTGTGCACAACTGGGAAAAGTGTAAAAACAATTAAATAAAAAGAAAAATATAACGCCAAGTACTAAAGCACAAAAAGTATCTGATGTAACAAGTAAGAAGTCATTGAAAAAAGGAAAATCTTTAAGCAGAAGGCAGAAGCAGTTCAAAGAAATCAGAAGTAGAAAGTTCTATAGTAGAGTAGTTCGTAATTTGTTAACATCTATAAAAAAGTATAAAAGAAGAACACAAGCAATCAGACAGAACAAATATGTTGAAGGTGTGATTGATAAGGCATTTGACCTGAAGAGCAAACTATTTATCTTGGTTTTAAACAGAAAGAAAACACTGGACAAAATAGAGTTGTCTATGAGGAGATAGAGCCAAACAAAAGACTTAAGAGAACTTTTGCAAAGTTTATAGAGGTGAATGGATACATAATTCAAGTAGTGAGCCTTTCTTTAGTGAAGAAGGCTATTTTGAAGACAAATCATTAGTACATGCAGTTGATGTATCTGGACGATGTTATGAAATGAAAACTGCTACTCCTGTTCCAAAAGTAGTAGTGGTACCTAGAAATGTTGAGGAAGAGATTGCTGAAGAGATGCAAGGAAGGCATAAACAGGCCCCTGTGTACAAATGGAACTGTAGTAGTATTTGTAGTATTCGCCAACAATCAATTTATATATTGACAAATTTCCTCAGTGTGTTTGTTTCCAGAAGTTTAAGACAGAAAATACGTACTTTGTAAGGATTGGATCAATGCACAGTAAAATAGCATCCTTATTTACAAGGACACTCACTAGCTTGTCTGTCAAAAAAGTGTGTCAAAGCAGCTTTCATCATTTTAGAATGTTAGGTGTACACCATTCAATAATGAGAACTTTTGATAGAAGGCTCCTGCTCTGTGTTTAGGAGAAATGAATAGAACTATTTTGCATGGTAGTATAGTAGAAGTAGAAAGAGGTTTGTGATGATGTTGAAGTTTGTTTTTTTGAACCAGAACAACAGTTCAGGGAAAATGAAGAGCTGGTAACAACAGGAGTTGCGGAAGAGAACAGTAGTATTACTGTTGCTAATTTTGAAAAAGAGATTAAATACTTCAACACAGTTTGTTCAGAGCAACCAAACTGTGTATATGTTGTTGACACACTCACTACAAGAATCAAACTCGTAATGTTGATTTGTACATTAAAACCGAAAAAGAAGATAATTATGAGTGGCATAAATTTGCTGTTTACTCATTTGTAGAGGGACAATTTGACTTGTCCTCCCGACAAGTTATATGTAAGTACTGGTATAGTAAGTTAGACGAAAACAAAATGCAGTGTGTACATTGATTTCAAGCTATAGTTCGTATGGTACCAAAGATAGGAAAATTACCTCCAAATGAGATCCAGAAAGGTCTTAAATGTAGAGTTGTATACGTCCATTTAGATTTTAAGTAAAATATTGAAACTATAAGAGTACAGAGTAATTTGGAAGAGGGACTTGTAATTCTAGTAAATGATGTCCCAACCAAGAGTAAAAAGATATGGCAGGAGTTAGTAGAGATTAGTAAAGTTAAAAATGCAACTACAAATCTGGTACAAAATAACACATATTATAAAAATGCAGAAACTCTTCAAAATATCACACATCTGGAGAACAATACATCATCATCAACGGGTCAGAAAGAAAAAAGTGGATCAGTCCAGAGAAGAAGATATTTATGAACATTACAGCATAGAACCTCTGCACTCAAAAGACATTGTGGGTGATGCCATTGATGTATATCAACTAAAAGAAGCCAAAGGATGTCTGTTAAGTGTGTGGGAAAAAAAGTTTAGAAGCTTGTAGTTTTCCTCATCTATTTCCTATGGGAGTAAGTGGTAGGTATGATGATCGGTCAGTACAAATACCTGCAGCTAAGCACAGATCTACTAGACTTTAATAAGCGAATACTAGATTTCATCAAAGTATCCCTTATATGTTTCATTTATTATTTGAAAGTGATGTATCTACATTGTGTTATGCTGTAAATCACTTTTTGATAACAGGACTACATTTGAAAAATCTATCTGCAAGAGGATTTGTGGAGAAAATTCATGGAAAAGATGAACAACTGGAATATAACTTGATTAATCTCGTGGCATGTCAACGTGGCACCAATGAATATTGATATCATCGTTATGGTGAACGAAAATGCATTTTGAGAAATGGTCATATAGTTCCTATAAATCTATATAGGATCTGTGCATTTAGACAATATAAACTTTGGGATTGGTGTCAAGACTGATTCCAGACACCCCACTGGATATATTCGCCTGTATACGAGCTAGCTCACAGTGCCACTATGAACTCCTTTTACCAAGGAGCAAATAGTTTCTGGCAACTATCGAACATAACAACCCTGTCCCCTCAGGCATCATGCAAACAGTACAGTACTTTTTGCTCAGTCACTCATGCACACTTTGTCTCAGAGAGATACACAGAATAAACGGTGGGGATATTTTCAATAAGCATTTATTGAACCAGCTTCATTCTAGTGTAAAATACGAGTGACAGAAACAGATGTATACTGGTATAAGCACCAACAGAGTAAATAGATGGTAGAATTCTACCAAAATGCTGAAAACAGTGGATATATGCTGGCATATAAATACATGACAGTAATAGTGCGTATCCTTATGATGCTAACCCTAACTAGATGTATGTAAATGTACCTAGCATGTATATAGGTGTATAGCCAAGAATCCCCTTAGGATAGAGCCAACCCCATTACCTGGGGTGGAAGAGCAAAGGAACCCATCTTGGTCTCGAGATGGACACCATGCAAGGGATGTTAGACCACTGCGTGCTGGAGTGTCTGCATGCAGGAACCTCCGTATATTGAGTCAGCATGGAAGTCTTTCTCCTCTGCCTGCTCCAGCAAAGATATAGTGCTTATATACTCAAAGTGTACCATCAGGGGTTCTACCTTGCTGTGTCATGTCGCCGAGAATGATGATGGTGATGAACCTTATACACAGTTATTATGCAGAAGATGGTAATCCTTGTGTGAGTCTGAGAATCATCATGCATAATAAACACGGCCAGTTTTTGGGGAAAACCACACAACATTTTTGCAGCACCTAACTAGGTAAAAGGTCATCACCAAAAACCATTATGTAGTACAATGGCAGGGTAAATGTAGGTAACACGGCAGGAGACTACACAAGCCTATATTTGGGTACACTGTGATTCATAATAAAATTTAGGAGCACCTATATGGTTTAAACACTCAATTGTGCTGAGAATGCATGGAATGACCTCCTTTCATTCTTACATGAGGCAAATTCAAATATAAAAAACATCGATCTAAAGGCACCAGGAGTCCTCTGCTCATTGGACCCTGCAAACGGTTGCAGGTATTTTATCCACAGATTTCAAGCCAGGGTGGCATTTATCTGCAATAAAAATAATCCACCTCTTGGTGAAGTGACTGGTTTCTTTTGACGCAAAGAATACGAAGCCAGAGGTGCTCCAAATATTCACATGCTATTATATGTAAAAGATGCCCCAGAGTTTGGAACAGACACTGATGAGTGTGTATTGTCTTTCATAGAGCAGTATGTCACTTGCATCATCCCAAAGGAAAGTGATGAGAAAATATTAAGGCAACTCGTTTTATGGTTCAAAAATCATACGTGTGGGAAATACTGTCATAGAGAATATACATTGAAAGGAAAACTTTATACAAGATGTCGTTTTAGATTTCCACGACCCGTGATTTCAGAAGGAAGAGTTAACAGCTTCTTGTCTGCAGTCAAACAAATTTTCACACAGAAATCACCAAAGAACACATACAAACTCAGAAGAATAGAAGCTTCAAAGTACGTTAATGACTACAATCTGGTCATTTTGAAGATGTGGAATGTGAATAAGGATCTAGAGTTTGTTGCAGACAATTTAATTGCTGTTGCTTGGTACATCACCTCTTACATAAAAAAGCCAGTGAAAACAGAGATGAAGGAAATGTGGCAGGCGATTTCAGTAGACAAGACTCTTACAAAGAAAGTGTACAGTTTTAGTTTGAAAATATTTTATCACAGAGAGATAAGGTCCTATGAATATGCAAACCAGTTAACCCCTTCAATGCGAGTGACGGAGCGGTTCTGTCATGCGCGTCGGTTGCGCTGTGCCCATGACGGAACCGCTCCGTCATGGCCCCGCCCGCGCACGGAACCTTCAGCACGGCGCGGTAATCCGCGCCGAGCTGAAGGGGTTAAGCTCAGCTAATTTGTTTTCTAAATCTAGAGGAGTTATATGGGTGAGTTTAGGGATTGCTAATACTTCACCAACCCTGAGAGGTCCTCTGACAGGGTACCCGAACAGAAGCTCAGAGGGGCTGAATCCCACTCCATTCTGTGGTACCTTCCTATAGAAAAGCAAACAGGCATGGCCAGAGGATATCGAACTCTTACCTCAGCCCCCCAGGCAGACGTCTTTAGGTTCTTGTTGAATCCCTCAACAGTTCATTGGTTTGAGGGTAGTAAGATATGGAGAACTTGTAAGTTACCCCACACTCTTTACACATTGACTGCATATATGCCAACATAAACTTTGTGCCCCTGTCAGACACAATCTCCTATGGGGAAAGCGACTAGGGTAAAAATCCTCATCAGGAACCGCAGGTGCAGTGGCGATCCTCAGACGGATGGGCTATAGGTTCCGGGTGGTATGATCCACCAGAAGCAGGATAACTGTGTTGACTGAAGCCATCTGGGGATCCAAAGGCCCAACATTATTGATCCCCACCCTCTCAAAGTGGGTGATAACAACAGGTAAGAGAGTAAGGGGGCTTTCAGCCTCTACCCTTTCTTCCCACTGGCCTGGCAGGTCACACAGGCCACACACAACCTATCTGAGGATGTCCTCATCTTGGGCCAATAAAAGTGGAGGACAAGCCTTACAAAGGTCTTGTCATGACCCAAGTGACCTGCCAGGGAAATCTCTCAGCCAGCTCCAGTAGGAAGGCCTTGTAGCATTGGGGTACCTGCAGAGTCCTTGTTGTCCCATGCGCAGGAACTCTAGGCTCACTGTAAAGGGGGTTATCCTCCCAGTAAATGTGATAGCTCCCATAGTCATTACCTGCTCCTTTGGGTTCAGCCTGTTTTCACACGCCCTGAAAGGGTTGGGCACTCCCTAAATGCCCTACAGAACTCCTCATTGGTGAGTTGTCCTTCTACATGCCAATCAGCAGGTGTAAGCAGGTCACGAAGGGAAGCAATGTCCTTCTCAGTGGACTCCAGGTCAGCCACCGCAGGTTCCCCATTCATATCACTGGGGGTGCATTCAGGGGCTGCTTTCTCATGTCCTCTGCCTTTACCCTTTTTAACAGTTAGCGGGACCATTAGTCCAGACTCCAGCACTTTTTGACTCCCTTCCCGGGCAGCCATGGCCCTTGTCATGGCACAGGTGCACCCATTTCCTATACTTAGTAGTATGCAAAGGGCACATGGATCTTAGGAACCATCTTGCTGTCATCCAGGGACACTAGGGTAACCCCGCTAAACTCCCCCCATTAACTGGGACAAACTCCTTCCCCGGCGCTACACTAGCCCCCCCTGGGTTCTTACCTCCAGTGGGAGGATGTGTTATTTTTGGGCACTTGGAATCACACTTTTAGTGTTCATACTCACTTCACTCATAGCACTTGGGAGTTTTGGCAGCTGACTTTTGTCAGAGTAGATTTGCTTCTGGTGGTCGTTTTGGGAATGAGAACCAGAACCTTTCCCCGTGAGTCCTTTTAGGGGGCCTTTAGAGAGCTCCTTTTTTATCTCCCCTCTTTCTTCCACTGGGAACCCTTATCACCCTCTTTGGGGGTGCCCTCAAATACCTTCTTGGACACTCTGGTGCTGATCCAGATAACCAGCTCCTCAGCAAGCTTGCTTAAATCAGTCAGCTTGCTATCCACCAGGTGTTGGTGCAGCTCTGGAATTATTTTTCAAGAATTTGCTACTTCAAAACTAAGTTGTGTCACCCTTCTAAATCATCAACCCTGATGCCCCTCACCCAGCCCTTCAGTGCCTTACCAGCATAGTCCAGAAAATCCACCCATGTTTTTGTAGAGAGCTTGTGACTAGCCTTGAACTGTTTCCTAGGAAGCTTGTTTCCGGTCCAGGGAAGACATATCTGAACTGGGGTGGCGGCGTGGGCTAAAGAATGGTGATGGATTAAACCCAGATCAGTTGTCTGGGGGTGAGTGCTTGCAATGTTCAACACTCCGTCCATCATTTCCTTTGGTTTTTGCTTTAGCCTTGAACTGTTGCCTGTACTTCTCAGGTGTCAAACCAAACTTTCTGACTAAAATGGCCTTCATTGTATTGTAGTTGGTCTGGTCTGCCAACTCTAATGTAAGGAGTGCATCCTCCCCCGCTGTGGATATGTACCATCAGTGAATATACCCCCTAGAACTCCTACGGGAACCTGTGCACTTTTAAAGCCACTTTATAAGTTGCCAGCCATTTATCTATCATCCCCCCACTGTGACTCAACACCATATCTTTTGGGATATGAAATCTTAACTCAGGTGAGGACACTGTGGATATGCTGCTGCCAATGGTGTTGCTGGGCCCCACTTGCAGGGCTCTAATGTCTAACTCAATGTGGTTGAACTCATGGATTAGTTTCGTTTCCTCTAAAGCCAGCCTCTTCTCCACTAAAGCCTGATCTTTCTCAAACCACATCTTGGCCACCTCTAGTTTTCTCTCCTCCCTCCGGTCGTCCTCTACCTCTGTGGTCAAGTTCCTGGATGAGGCAAAACTCCCTGCCTTGTTGGGGCCCACTTCCTTTGGCAAGTTGTTGACCTCCTGACCCGCAGGCAGTCCCAGATCCTCCTGGTCTAGTTCCTCATCCTTATCCAGAATTTCACTCTCTTCCACTGGGTCCAAAGTTCCTGCATCCCTCGCTTCCATGTAGGCCCTCAGCCTCCCTTTCTGGCGAGGCCTTCATAGAGACCTGAAACTCCTTGCAGAAAATCTTGAGCTGGGCCACTTTGTAACCCTCTAGCTTGGCCAGCTCAAACTCCAATTACAGAGGTGTAGATGCAGGGGTAGGTACAGGTGCAGGTGCAGGTGCAATTGTTGGCTCACCAGTGAGAGAGATGATTTTTGGTTAAAAGAAAAAATGCCAATCAGAGAGAATAGAAAAATCAAAAAATGCTAAATTAGCACTAGACAGAGAAAGTAAGTGCTAATCAAAGAGAATAGATCTGAATTGGTCTTAAGTATAGAGTTGTAGTCGACACTGAATTACTGTATGGTATTGCACAAATACAAGTCCTTTAATCACCGCTGGCAACCAATGTTAGAATTGGGGTATCTAGTTGGCAGAAGTTTGCATCCTGTCCAAGCAGAGACCACCACTCTAGTCACGGTAAGTCAGGTACACACCCTAAATTAACCCGTGCTCACCCTCTAGTAGCTTTTGTACAGAGCAGTCAGACTTAACTTATGAGGTAGTGTGTAAAGTATTTGTGCAACACTTAAATAACAGTAACTCAATAAAAAAACACCACAAAAGACTCCCTACGGGCTCAGAAAAATAAATATTTTTTATCTGAGTAAAACAAGACCAAAACAACAAAGATCCAATAAGTAGAAGTTTGAGATATTCATTTTTAAATATTAAGGGGCTCATTATGAAGGCGGTCATATGAGAGTCCGACCACCATCGATGAGGGATTGAGACCAGCCGACAAGGAGTCGGTGGTCCCACCCGCCATATTTTGATCAGATCACCATGTAGGTGGCCGGAAACTGCCTTTTTCTATTGCGGCTTGTGCTGCAGCCTAGAAAAGGGCTGCAGCACAAGCAGCATTAGAAAAAGGCATTTTGAAAACATACATGCATCGTGTGCCAGGCACCATGTGGTGCCTGGTACACGGTGCATGGATGTTTGTGAGGGCACTATGTGTGCCCTCTGGCTACTTAGCAGTGGCCCACAGGGGGCAGGCGCCCTGCTTGGGGGCCTCAAAGTCCCTTTCCAACAGCCTTTTCATGACAGTGGGACATCAGCGTAAATCTGTGGGGGAATGGAATGGAATGTCTGCAGAGAAACTAAAACCCAATCCCGTTTAAACTGTGAAAGTGTTTATTAACTCGGAAAGGTGCGGTAGGTGATATAAACAGAGTTTCCATCCAAACTACCGGTTGTCGTTGAAAGGTATCAAAGAGAAAAGTACTTAAGAACTACTTGTTGGCAGGCACAACAAATATCACATTTTTCTTTTTTGCTAAAAATAAACTTTGCACAAGTGCAACCTCACAGGATATACTGCTGCATTTTTGTATTTTGGAGCTGGTGAGAATAAAGTGCTCAAAATGTTTCCGATTTTGTTTTCAAGTGTGGAGATTGCAGGCAGGAGAGTGATAAATGGATGACATTTATCACCTAACATTCTCGTTGGGGCATTGACAGACATGATGGTAACTTGTCCTGCACTCAATTACTGCACCACAGTGATGATTGTAAAAGGACTTTGAGGTTTTGCAGTTAGACATCTGGTTTGTCATAGAAACTACATCTTAGTATCTGCAAGACTACATTACATTTTGTAAAATGCAATATCTAATTTATGTTCTAATTTTGTAGATGTAATTTTATTTCTAATAAAGACGCACACACCTTAGTTGAAAAATAAATGCAAGTTAAACTAACCAAAAGGAAATATACTCTTTTACCTTATGGAACCTCAGTTAGCTAATGTGAACACTACAGATGTCTTCGATTGTGACGACTGAGTCACATAATTAAATACTGCTTGGTGTAGATAGGAATAGTGCTACAATGTCCCAGTCTGTGACACAAAGCACTGCGAATGTAATTGTTTTAAAATTGTAATACAATGTATAAAACAGACTGCAGCAAAATACGGTTTAAGATAAAAACAAGTGCTTTAAAAATATACATTTTAGTTATAAGAACCCAGACTATACCTAACGTAAATATTTTTATATATGTCCGTTAAAAGGGTCCACTCCTTTTAATGGACACATATATTACCTCTCAGAAAGAATAAATATTTGTCACCATGAAACTGAGTGACTCTATTAATTAAAGCCTACACTGGCTCCAAGCATTGCACACATTTGCATTTCTTTCAGGTAGCGGGCACCTTCGTGAGAAGGCATGTTCCTTCTTTAGTTCTCAATCTGTTTTTCAGCACAGGAGCCCTCCCCCTCCACACACACTCTGTGAGTGGACACTAGATCTCAGTTATGATAGTCTTGCTATGAAAAAGAACATGGGGTGCATTTTCCTTACAAGCATTAGGGCCCAGGACACAATTGTTCCGCAGCGGAAGGAAGGGGGCTAAATGTGCTATTCGTGTAGTTATTTTTTTATAAAGCCTGATTTAGGGCATCTGACCTATAAGTATTAGCCCAGCTGAGTGGGCTGCGTAGACAGCCTGCTTTGCAGAGCTGTAGGCATCTTTGATGCTGCAGCTGCATAAGAGCTCTAGGGCACACTTCCTGTGCCACTGTTTCTTTTTTGCCTTGGAGCAATGACCCAAGGGAGGGGGAAAATTAAACAGAGGCAACACCTTGATTTGGGCATCAGAGAGATGAGAGGGTGAAGAGAAATGGGAGGGAGAGGGTTGGTGTGAGAAAAGGGGTCCAATGTTGGGAACAGTCAGAAGCAACAGCAAGGCAGCAGCTAATATTAGTGAAGCAAGTACAGTGACACATTTGCCAAGGGGCCCACTGCATCACAATTATGAATGTTTTACAATAGAATTTGGGAATGGGGGCTCATTTTCCTTGATAGCATTAAGACAGATGACACCATTGGCGCAAAACAACTGGGGAAGCATGCAGTAGCACATTTTCTTTCAGACAGAGCCTGGACTTGTTTTGAGATTGAAGTGATGGTCAGACATGGTGGAGAAGGAATGAAAGAAGAGGAAATAGCTTGTTTCTCAGGGCTACAGCCATCGGCACCCCAATTATGGGCAGTAGTGTTTGTGGCCAATTCTGTTCTTGCTTGTTGCTGCACATTTAGTGTGGATTATGAGCTACAGAAAAGTACACCTGAAATGGTCTCATGATCCCTGCCCCCTGAGATCATCCCTCCCACTCGCCAAATCCTTGCCATATAGTTTTGGAGGGGGGTCCAACTTCAAAACATTTTGTTTAAGGGGGGCTCAGGCCGAATTAGTTTGAAGACCTCTGCTATATAGGATCTGCGTGTTTAGACAACAGAAACTGTGGAATTGGTGTCCAGACTGATTCCAGACACCCCCACCGGGTATGTTCGCCTGTATACATAGCTAGCTCACAGTGCCACTGTAAACTCCTTTACAAAGGAGAGAATGGTTCTTGGCAACTATCGAACATGATGACTCTGTCCCATCAGGGATCGTGGAAACAGTACAGTACTTTTCACTCAGTCACTCGTGCTCACTTTGCCTCGGAGAGATACACAGAATAAACAGTGGGGACGTTTTCAATAAGCATTTATTGAACCAGCGTCATTCTAGTGTAAAATAGGTGTGCTGAAACAACCATAATACCGAAACAGATATAAACAATATTAAGCACCAACAGAGCAAATGGATGGCAGATTTCTACCATAGTGTTAAAACAATGGATATATACAAGCATATAAACACATGACAATAATAATGCGTACTCCTAAGATGCAACCTTAACTAGATGTATCTAAGAGTATCTGGCATGTATGCAGGTGTAGAGCCAAGAATCCTCCTAGGCTTAAGCTAACCCCATTACCTGAATAGAGAAACTGTGGGACCCCGTCTTGGTCTCGAGATGGACACCCCTCGAGGGATGTCAGACCACTGCGAGCTGGAGTCTCTGCTTGCAGGATCCTCAACGTCTCGCATCAGCATTGAAGTCTTTCTCCATAGTTATTATGCAGAAGATGGTAATCCTGCTATGATTCTGAGAATCATCATGCATAATTAATGAGGCTAGTTTTCGGGGAAAACCACACAACATTTTATGTAGTGCCTAACTAGGTAAAAGTTCAATACCAAAACCCGTTATGTGGTGTAATGATACGGTAAATGTAGGTGAAGTGTAGGAGACTGCTCAGGCCTATATTGGGTACCCTAGAAAACAATATTCTGACCGCTAGCATACTAATGACGGCCTGTTTGTGAGAGTCTCACCAGCATCGTGTTGTGTGCCTATATTTGAAAACAGTGCTTAGGAGGCACTAATGATCAAAAGGTTGCTTGAGGCCAAAAGGGACTGGTGCAAATTTGCAAAATTCAGGCCAACACAATGGGGGGCAGGCAGGCTATTGGACCCAGACAGGTCCCGTTGAAGAAATACCTTAGATGGAGCTTTTGTCGACAGTGAGAGTCTACTGCTTCGCCATCGAGCAGGTCAAACGGGACCCTCGTCAAGCTCCATTGAAGAGAATGCAATATGTTGCCATTGAGACACGCAGAGCGTCATCATCGAACCTTGCAGGCTGTTGATCTGATGTTGTTGAGCAGACTCTGCTTCACCGTAGAAGGCAATGTAGGGGAAATTCTCATGCAGTCAAGGCAATGCATTAGTTTTTGCAGAAATTTGATGCAGAACCCACTTCTGAGGCCCAGGACCGGAGAGGGCACCTCAGGCAAGGGTAGGACTCACAGATGACAAAGTTCAGCAGCACTAGGAGGATTACAGGACGTCTTTTGTGTCCCTTAGACTTCAGAAAGCAGGAGGCAAGCCAGCAAGCCCTTGGAGTCACTCTAGGTTCAAGTGAGTTGGTTCCAGGTCTTACCCTCAGCAGGGCAGATATCAGTAAGCAGCAGGTTAACTCAGCAAAGAAGAGAATCCGCTACTTAGAAAAGTACAGACACAGCAAAGTGGCAATCCTCACACCACAGTAGTTTTTACTCCAGCAGAGTTATTCCCAGTTCCAGTAGTGTACTGATTTGGGGATCCAGGTTCAAGTCTCGGCGTTGGCTTAACATTCTGTGATTCTGGAAAAATCACTTAATCTCCCCATGCTTATGGGCTGTGCCTGGATACTCTCATGGGTGATTAGCTGTGCTATATAAATCCAGGTATTTATGTATGTGGTAGGGTCAGAGCCCTGGTACCTATACCCAAAAGGGTCTTTGATGTAAAGGGAGACTTCAAAGGAACCCTCTGAAGTATACAAAGATCCCTTTCAACCAAGTCCTGTCTGTCCTGTCTGCCAGGCTCTCTTGGGGGGGGGGGCGGGTAAATCAGTACTTTTGTGTGGACAGGACACTACTTATTGAAGTGTAAGTGTCAGCATCTCCCATTCTTCCCTGCCCAGGAAGAGCTATAAGAATGTAAATGAATGAAGATGAGCTATCTGGCTGACCCAGTCCTTCCTGTGTTGTGGCTGTCTAGAGGGAATGCACAAAGTGTAGCTGTCACCCAGACCAGACGTGTATTGGAGACAGGCTGCAGGCACACAGAGCTAATCTAAGTGCAAAGAAATGTCCACTTTCTAAAGTGCTAATGTTAAATCCAACGTTACCAGGACAGAGAATTTACATTACTGTTCCAAAGATATGAAGCATGATGCAGCTACTCCTTTCTGATCAGGAATTACAGTTAAAAAGGATTTTAAGGAATTCCCAATGCTAGCCCATGAGAGGAGTAGGCCTCACAGCAGTGAAAAACAAATGTAGCTGTTTGTCACTACCAGGACATGTAAAACTTAAAAGTATATGTCCTAGCTTTCAGTTACACAGCACCCTGTCCATAGAGCTATCCAGGGCCTACCTTTGGAGTAACCTGTGTGCAATAAAAGGGGAGTATGAGGCTTGGCAAGTGGCTTTAAATTCAACGTCGAAGTGGCAGTAACCTACACACACAGGCCTTGCAATGGCAAGCTTGAGACAGGTTTGAAAGGCTACTTATGTGGGTGACACAATCAGTGTGGCAGGCCCACTAGTAGCATTTAGATTTACAAGGGACTTATAATGAAACTATATATGCCAATCAGGTATATACCAATGTCACCATGTTTTAGGGGCAAAGCACATGCACCTTAGCACTGATTAGCAATGGTAAAGTGCCCAAAGTCCTAAGCCAACAAAAAGATACAGAAAAAAGTGGAGGGAAGCAGGCAAAAAGTTGAGGAAAGACCACCCTAAGGATAACAGGTCTAACAGTCTGCCTTTGTTACACCGCGGGCCAGCTCATGACCTGCAGCACTTCCCATTTCTTCTTTGTCGACCGCGCTGCAACCCGCGGCGCCCCTCCCTCCTCTTCCAGGGCACTGCAGTACAGCATCTTGTCCCACTATGGTCGGTAAACAGCCATAACAACACGGCTGTTTCCCCGCATGTTATTATATCTCATGCATTACAACGCATGTGATGTAACAACGTGTAGCCATTACTACGCATGCCATTACATGGCATGCGCTTTTACAACGCATGCGATGTAATGGCGATCCACATCATTGTGAGGAAACTGAGGCTGTTGTGTTTCCTCACAACGACGTGCACCATGCAGACAACGTTAAGCATGAACCAGGTGAGAGGAACCATGAGGAGAGAGAGAGGTAAGGGGGATTGGGCTAGGGCAGCGGTTCCCAATCTGTGTGCCGCGGCACCCCAGTGCGCCATCAAAACAAGCCTGGGGCGCCGCGCACCAAGCACAGAGTTTGTGAACCACTGCATGGAGCGCGATGCAAAAAATAAACTTTGAACAAAGCGCGGGCAGCTTCGACTTCACTTCAGACACTTACGGAGCCAGGAAGCGTTTAAAAAACCCATCTCCCAGCGTGATGTGCAGAACCAGCGCCATGTCCACGTTCACGACACTCCTCACTGCAGTATGCCTGATGCTCACCCTCTGTCTGCCAGAGCTGTTTAAGACGCACGGAGGTAGGATGGACGGTGTAATGCCACAGGCGGTCTTATGAGCCGGATATGCCATACGTGGCAAATAATAAACAAGTTCCCAATCCTCGTGGCGAGGTGTGCTGTGGGGGGCAGGGGAGAGGGTCATGCAGGTTTTGGAATCTGCCGAAACCGCTAGCTTCTTAGGAAATGTCGGCTTTTATCTTTTATCTCCCATTTCTTTTCCACAGAACGGCAGGTGGAACCGCTGGTTACTCGGACTCTAAAATTCACGTCCATGCATGCTAATATCTGGGAAGAGGTAAGAGGGAGGTTTATATAAGATCCAGGGAAGGTATGGTCTCTGTTGGGCTTTTATTGAACGGGGGGATCTTTTTGGCCGGGGAATGTGAAACAGTGCGATTGATGGTTAAACAGCACCCACCATAATCGGGAGTGCTGGAACCAATGGCGATTACGTTATTTTACTTCTGGCCTTTAACATTACAATACATTTTTAAATTGGCTACATATGCTCAGTGGATGTAGAATGTTTGTTGCTAAGGATTGGCAGGGATTTGCATTAAGCTTCATTCCGTGATATGCGCAGGGCGATGCAAGATGCGGCCATTGGAGAAGAGGCTTTCATAACGGAAACGCAAGGGTGAAGGCTTCAAGGTCTGGAGTTTAAAAGCAGAAGGGGTCAAGTGCTTGATTACGGCACCAGAACGGGAGCACAATAAATGCTACACAGGGCACTTAAAGGCATTTATGGTTTTTGTGGCTGGCCTTCCTACATGTAAAGAAGCAGCATGTTAAAACGCATTGGCTGCAAGATACTTCCTTACCTGTTGTGTTGGGGTTGAATGGGATGAAGGTGACAGAGACTCTGAATCGCTGAGATTTCTGACTGTGCTGCACAGTGACAGGACAAGCCACGAGAGGGGCTTGGGGAGGAGATCAGCTCTAAAACCCCTCCTATGGAAAGGCAGACTCGCAAATTTCACTCAAAAACATTTGCATAAACCTCCTTCCATGATTCCAGCATCTGGCACACAAAACAGTTTACCAGCAGCCATAACATGTAGCACCTTTAGAATGAAGTATTGTTAGGGGCGGGGCCTCGCATCAAGCATTCCTTCACAGTTCCCTTATCTGAGATCCCGGTGTCCCTCCAATAAGTCATTGACACTCCATGGGGCGCTGCAGTGCATAGGATTGGATTACAGCTATGATTAAAACGGAAGTACTCCGAGGCCAGGCTTGCATTCCCCCACGTGCCAAGAAAAGTGACATAATGGGGAGCCGCAGCTAACAGCCAATAGGTCAAGGGAGTCCTGGGTAGAAAAAGTTTGGGAACCACTGGGCTAGGGGTTACTTTTTTAGGGTCGGGGTAGTGTTGTGGTGTTTGTGTAGTGTAAGGTAGTGTTTTAGGATATAGGGTAGTGTTGGGGGGGTCATGCAGGGTAGTGTATGAGAGTTGGGGCCGGACTGGGGGAAGGGGGAGGGCCGTGCTGGGGGTAGTGTTTTAGGGTTTAGGGTAGTGTTGTGGTGTTTGTGTAGTGCAGGGTAGTGTTTTAGGATTTAGGGTAGTGTCGGGGGGTTATGCAGGGTAGTGTTTGTGTGTAGGGACTGGACTGGGGTAAGGAGGAGGGTAGTGCTGGGGATACTGTTTTAGGGTTTAGGGTAGTGTTGTGGTGTTTGTGTAGTGTAGGGTAGTGTTTTTGGATTTAGGGTAGTGTTGGGGGGTCATGCAGGGTAGTGTTTGAGTATAGGGACTGGACTGGGGACGGGTCGTGCTCGGGTAGTGTTTTAGGATTTAGGGTAGTGTTGTGGTTGTGTAGTGTAGGGTAGTGTTTTAGAGTTTAGGCTAGTGTCGGGGGGTCGTGCAGGGTAGTGTTAGGACTGGGGGTTGGGGGAATGTTGTGCAGGAATACTAAATTAGGGTTTAGGGTAGGTCAGGGTAGTGTCACTTACCTTTGATACTTTTACCATGAGTATTCCTTTACCACACATGCCTTTGCATTGTAATGGCATGCATGGTAAAGGAATATGCGTGGTAAAAGTATGCGATGTGATGGCATGTTGTTGTAATGACAACGTGTAGTAATACCCGCGTTGTAATGATACACGTTGTAGTACTATGCATTGTAATGAGTCATATTTGCTGTGGCCATCTCAACGGCGTCGCGGAAAGCACCCGCGACGCCTGTTGGTTTTCGGGCACGCTGCATACTTGCAGGGTGGCCCATCCACTTCCTGAGGCACCTTGGGACATTACACTCACCTGGTGTGGGCATCTGTTGATCCCCCTTCCTTGGGGCCATATTGTTGCTCTCCTCTTCACCTTGCTCCCCGAAGGCAATAGGGAAAGGTTACTTACTTTCCTAACATGGTGATCTTTCTGTAATGCACTTCACTCTTTTCCCTATCCAAGATGGCGAAACCTCTCCTTCCTGTTTTGTCATTTCCTGTTCCTGTATGTCACTTCCCGTTCCTGTACGTCACTGCTGCAGCGTGGAACATCAAATTCCCCCTTCGTCACAGACCAACTACTTCAACATCAAATTCACTCATATACATTCATTGGTGGGGCCCATAACACCAATACTTACACTCAGTTGATCTGTTTTCCTAGGGAAATAGGCTTCCAAACGCTGACATGAAAGGAATACCTTAACCTTACCCTAAACACATTGACTTCAAACCTAAGATATCCCTCTCATAAGGAGATGGATCATTTAGTTGTTTGTAGGTTTAGTTTCACAATCATTTATCTAGTCTTTAAATCCCACTAAATTCTCTTCTTAAAATAATCGACAACACATTTGTCAATTAATCAAATATTCTTTATCTAAGATATATTGCAAGAAACGTTAGAAATCATCATCAGCATTTCAGAGCATCAAATTTACCTATTCTGGCTAAAGTCGTCCTCTAAGTCAGTCAGTCAAGAAGAATTTTATTCAGCAAAGTTAGGCCGCAATTCAGTCTCTCAAAGATTCAGGATAACAGCTGTCCAGCAGTGTCACCGTCCTCTCCGTAAGCATAACGTCAGGAAATCGAGTTCGTCAAAGAAGAGCGTTAGCAATTTGTTCAATTCCCTACCTACTTTTATAATGAAAATAATGTCAAAAAGTATCAAGACTGGGGTTTAGAAAGTCCTGATTGGTGGACTTGGGGTTAGGAGGTGAAGTTCTCAGGGTGTCGAAAAGATGAACTCATTGCACTTGCTGGTTCCGGTTTTTAAATCAAGCATTGTCTTTGGTATTGGCTAGGTTCCCGGAGCATCCTTGAAGGGTACATGTTCTCCCGGGGTCAGGTCCAGGTCACTGCTGCTGGCGGTGACGCCTGCGCACTTCACCCAGAACCTCGTGTTGTCAGGGCAGTCACGTTTAACGTCTCGTTCAGCCATCTTGTTTAGGCCGAAATGGTCAACTTAAGCAAAAGAAACACAAAAACTTAATTAAAACATAGAAATGACTAATAAAATGTTATCCCCTTGCTAATACCCATATGTGTGTGTATTTATCTAGCAGAAGCAACACTCAGAGCGGTTTATACTTACGAAATAAAGCACAAATCACAAATACATCACCAAAGCAACATATAACAGGCAATCTTCTAATTTTCTACTATTAATATGCGTACTCAAATTAGTTTACAATTAGTATAGCCATGAAAGGTGCAATTCCCACGTATAATTATTTTGTTAATATAATTGGTGAGTTATCACTTCAAACGGATTAATAATATTACAATTAACAGATTATTCGAATTAATATAAACATGCAGAATGGGGGGGGTATACAAAATGTTCTACTACCCGCTCTAGCAATCCCCCCTTTGGTGATTATATCACCACACTAATCAAAAATGTTGTATCCCTTTTACGGAAATTTAAATTGATTTCTAGTTTTGTTCATATTTCAGTTTCCCCTGTTTCTTCTCTTTTTGCTGTTTTATACATGCTATCCTTTAACTCTTCTAGTTCTATTTCTTCACATTCTCTTTCTTGTTTCTTATCCCTTCTCCTTAAGTTTTCTCTTTGTATTCTTTTCTGGTTTTTATTTTTTCTACAACAAATACAACCTAGTCTAATTATTAATACTAAAGTAATTACACATGTTAATGTAAATAATATCTTACCTATTAATGTGCTACCTAATTTTACTACAAAGTCCTTAATAGCTGATATTTTCTTACCAATCTTCTCCCAGACACCTTCAACCTCCAGTGGTACAATTTTGTCATGCAATTCTGTAATATTCTTAATATAAATTTTCAAATCTCTACTTTCGTCAGGAATGTAAGTACAACAATGTTGAACTTTCAGCATCCCACAGACTCCACCCTCTTTTGCCAATAATATATCAAGGGCAAGTCAATTTTGCATTACCATAGCATGCATGGCAACCATTTCAGTATTCACCAATAAGAATCCTCCAGCAGTGCTTGTTGACAAGCGATCCACTACTGTTGAAATTTTCTAATTTTATTTACATTCAGAGATATTCCCACTGCGGGTATCAGTGCTCCAAAAATGTCAGCCACAATTTCAGTCCAAGATTCTCTCTTGCTACGTGCTAAATAACTACCTAGACTATGTACACCATCTTCTCCTCTATCCATGTGGAAAATCTTTGGAAAAACCAGGCCAACATAACATGTGCCATACCAATGGTCTGGCAAACGATAATATGCCCTGTTCCCACAAACAAAATACAGTCCTGGAAAGACTGGATCTCTTCCACCTTTAAATCCCCATCCTCCCATGATTCGGTATGTATCATGGCACTCACTATTCCCTAGAAAATAATTGTCATACGCCGTCTGATTCCTTCTTATACACAATTTCCCTTTCTGAGGCCAATCTAAAGCCATAGTTGGACTCGCTTCCCCTCTCAAGTGCTTCTCCGTTTCTACATCCCAAACTGTTTTCTCCACTTTCCCTTCTGAAGCCTTTCTTTGCATTTTCAATCTCCTTTCTTCAACCATATCCAAAAATGTCTTCTCTTCTTTCTTTAAACTGCAAGTCAAGTTATTTCTAAATATATATTCTAAGGTTAGTTCTTTAGTCTCTAAGAAAAATTCACCTTTGCAGGTTTTACCTTGTTTAGTTTGTTAATTGCTGGTACTTGTGAAAATATAGTATCTACATCTGAAAAATAATACTCTAATTTACCTGTTTGATAAAATAAACTAGCTATTACACAGAGGGGCCGATTCCGATCCTGGAAAAATTTCCCCCGTCCGAATTGAATCTGGATTTTTTTCCATACGAATCGTACAAGTAGCGTACAAACTGCCAAGTACGATTCGCATGGGAAAAACTCCATACGAATCACATCGGGAACATTTCCCCACACGTCCTCGGGTCGGAAATTGTGTCTGACACATCCCCAGACGATTTACCGTACGAATCGGAAAAATGAAGTCCGACCGCGCAAGTACGATCACTCCCGTCCTTTCGATTTCACAACTGTATGGAAAAAACACCGTACGGACCGAACTCCCATAGCAACCATGGAGACATGTGCCCGCCTACGCGCCGAACACCCAACCACAGACCCCGCATGTACGTGCAAAACGCCCCCGGCCGTGGATGTACGCGCCGAACCCCCACCAGTGTGTGCATGGAGCGTACCCCCACCCATGTATGCATGGAGCGTACCAACTCCCCACCTGTGTATGTACAGACCATACCCACACCCCACCCGTGTATGTACGGACCGTACCCCCACCCCACCCGTGTATGTACGGACCGTACCCCCACCCGTGTATGCATGGAGCGTACCAACTCCCCACCCGTGTATGTACGGACCGTACTCCCACCCCACCAGTGTATGTACGGACTGTACCCCCACCGCACCAGTGTATGTACAGCCCGTATCCACACCCCACCCGTGTATTTACGGACCGTACCCCCACCCCACCCGTGTATGTACGGACCGTACCCACACCCCACCCGTGTATGTACAGACCGTACCCCCACCCCACCAGTGTATGTACGGACCGTACCCCCACCCATGTATGTACGGACCATACCCCACCCGTGTATGCATGGAGCGTACCAACTCCCCACCCGTGTATGTACGGACCGTACCCCCACCCCACCCGTGTATATACGGACCATACCCCCACCCCACCCGTGTATGTACGGACCATACCCCCACCCCACCAGTGTATGTACGGACCGTACCCCCACCCCACCAGTGTATGTACGGACCGTACCCACACCTGTGTATGTACGGACCATAGCCCCACCGTGTATGCATGGAGCGTACCAACTCCCCACCCGTGTATGTACGAACCGTACCCCTACCCCACCAGAGTATGTACGGACCGTACCCCCACCCCACCCGTGTATGTATGGACCGTACCCCCACCCCACCAGTGTATGTACGGACCGTACCCACACCCCACCCGTGTATGTACGGACCGTACCCACACCCATGTATGCATGGAGCGTAACAACTCCCCACCCGTGTATGTACGGACCCTACACCCAGCCCCCCCTGTATGTACGGTACGAAACACCACCACCGATGGACGGTGCGGACCAACACCCTGCCCGTGTTTGTACGCACCCTACCCCAGGCCCACACACCAGCACCCTCACCCAACATCGCGCATTTACGAGTCGTACTAAGCCATAGCAAAGGACAGCACTGTACAACAACATGGCCCATGTACGCACCGTACAGATGCTAAAAACACTCGTACTGAACCAGGACAAACCAAAAAAACACAAGGAGAGTCAATTCAAGGCACACAACACCACAAAACATATCCAACAAGGCCAAATACATCCTATACACTGACCTGCAACTGACAAACAGCTAAACAGAGGCCCAAACCACTACCACTCCTTATAACACACTCACCCAAAGTTCAAACACAGCCACACCCACAAATGGACCAATAAAAAGGCCCAGCACACACAAACCATGATCCTTTGCAACAGATCCCCTACTGCCAGACCACAGAGACAACACTCTGCACCATACTACATACATCAATACACCTTACACTTGCACTCCTTCACACAACCACCATCACAGACACACCCTCATCACATTCACACACACACACCTGCACAACCACACTCACACACCCACAACCATCCACACCCACACCCCCAAACCATCCACACCCACACCCCACACCATGCCCACTAACAAGAATCCAAAGTTCACAAAGGAGGAGCTGGAGGTCCTTGTCGACGAAATCGTCAGAGTCGAGCCACAGCTCTTTGGAACATTGGTCAGACGGACCAGCATATCCGAAAAATCTGCCATGTGGGAGAGGATAGTCAATTCCGTGAATGCTATTGGGGCCACCAAGGACCAGGCATGAGTGCCAAGCCAGGTGGTATGATCTGCGGAGGACGGTCCGCCGCAAACTGACGGACGACCACAACCAGGCCAACATCACTGGAGGAGGTCCGTCCCGCAGACCGGTACACTACCATCCCTGGGAGGAGAAGGTGATGGCCACGCTGCCGCCGGTGGGAGTAGACGGACTAGAAGGAGTCCGAGAGCCTGGTGAGTACACAAACAACTCACCTCACATGGGGGGAACGCCATATACAACCCAAATACCAATCATGCACGCAACCCCCCCAAAGCCAGCACCGTACACAACCACACTCCAAAAACACACACATGCCACTAGCGCCTCCATGCCCCATGCCCCAAGCAAGGCCATGCCAAGTCACAGGCCACACAAAACACCAACACAAGACAGGATGTCCCCGATGCCGGGAGGGTGGGCCTCAAAACTAACATAGAGCAACTCTGAAGCACACAACAATGCCCTCAGCCCATATGGCTTAGGGCACAGCCATACAAACAGTGTGTCCCCACACAGTACTGTTTTGCCTGCCCATGGCGTTGCAGGACGACATGGGTATGAAGGCACAATTTTCACATAACAGCAGCTAATGAAGACGCATCACACTGAAAGAGTGTCAGCACACACCGCAACAGCAGCAGCGCAGACTCAGACACTCCGCCCAATGGGTGCCGGCAGAGAAGAAACAAACCCACATGAACAAGCCAATGGCCTTTGAAAGACCTGCAAACTGTGTGTGCCCAGGAAGCTGGGCTGAGGTGACAGAGGGTGACACACATAGGGAGGGAGAGGGGCAGAGAGAGGGACAGAGACAGAGGTGGACACAGGGAGACAGACAGAGGGAGGGAGGAGGTTGACAGAGGGAGGGAGAAGGGGAGACGGACAGAGGGAGGAGGCTGACAGAGGGAGGGAGAAAGGGAGACGGACAGAGGGAGGAGGCTGACAGAGGGAGGGAGAAAGGGAGACGGACAGAGGGAGGAGGCTGACAGAGGGAGGGAGAAAGGGAGACGGACAGAGGGAGGAGGCTGATAGAGGAAGGGAGACAGAGGAGACGGACGGAGGGAGGAGGCTGACAGAGGGAGGGACAAAGGGAGACGGACAGAGGGAGGAGGCTGATAGAGGGAGGGAGAAAGGGAGACAGAGGGAGACGGACAGAGGGAGGAGGCTGACAGAGGGAGGGAGAAAGGGAGACGGACAGAGGGAGGAGGCTGATAGAAGGAGGGAGAAAGGGAGACAGAGGGAGACGGACAGAGGGAGGAGGCTGACAGAGGGAGGGAGAAGGGGAGACGGGCAGAGGGAGGAGGCTGACAGAGGGAGGGAGAAAGGGAGACGGACAGAGGGAGGAGGCTGATAGAGGGAGGGAGAAAGGGAGATAGAGGGAGACGGACAGAGGGAGGAGGCTGACAGAGGGAGGGAGAAAGGGAGACGGACAGAGGGAGGAGGCTGACAGAGGGAGGGAGAAAGGGAGATGGACAGAGGGAGGAGGCTGATAGAGGGAGGGAGAAAGGGAGACAGAGGGAGACGGACAGAGGGAGGAGGCTGACAGAGGGAGGGAGAAAGGGAGACGGACAGAGTGAGGAGGCTGATAGAGGGAGGGAGAAAGGGAGACAGAGGGAGACGGACAGAGGGAGGAGGCTGACAGAGGGAGGGAGAAAGGGAGACGGACAGAGGGAGGAGGCTGACAGAGGGAGGGAGAAAGGGAGACGGACAGAGGGAGGAGGCTGACAGAAGGAGGGAGAAAGGGAGACGGACAGAGGGAGGAGGCTGACAGAGGGAGGGAGAAAGGGAGACAGAGGGAGACCAAATCACCCTTGGGTGGTGTGGCCATGTCCACTCTTCAGCAGGTGGACTGTGTGCATGTAGACAAGGTTTTGCACTGCGTGAACCCCCCCTTCAACCTTTGATAAACACTGGGCCATGTGTCAATCTGTGCACGAGTACATCCGTGCTGCAGGCACAAACACAACCTTACACCCAGTATACCCACCCACTGTGTTTGTCAGAACCCTGTCACAAATTGTTAAGTTACCTACCTGCATTCTCAAATAGCATGGAAAAAACACCATTTGGCCACGTACAGTGCAACACGTAAGGCGGCTCTGCATGGCTTGCTACGCCCGCTCACTACACTGCTGACTGCGTTCCCAAAAGATGCATCAACTAAGATTGTGTCACACATAGGTAAAGTGTCGAAAGCTGTGGCCAAGGGACATACCCATGCACAAGTGCACTGTGAGAGGAATGCTAGCCAAATCCAACCACCCAGAGGAACTGTGCCAACTCAAAAATGAATGAAACATGGATGTCGCATGTAACACAATTAACACTGTCTCTCTCACACACAGGTCAACATCGTCGATCTCCCCCCAACACTGGGGGGGAAGACTCACAGGACCAGGCTCTGCGTGAAGAGGACCCCACCGGCAGCGACGACTCTCACCACTCCAAGGATGACCCAGACCAACCTGGCCCCTCTGGTGTCCAACCACCTGCAGCACCTGCGTCAGGTACAACTGTGCCAACCACCACCCCCATTCCTGCCACATCCCAGGAGACACCCAGGAGCCCTGCCCACACACAACAACACAGCCAGTCTGTCCAGGAGGGACAAGGTTCTCCGGGCACCCCGGAGGAGGCAGGCAACACCGCAAATGCCATCCCTCAGGGGTCCCAGAGACCCGATGTGCCCACAACGGCAGGCCAGGCGCAAGTGGGCAGGGGTGGTGGGAGTGGAGGACGGCGGAGGCGCAAACCTGACCAGTTGGCTCAGGAACCCGTAATGTCACACGTCAGAAACATCCTGGACGCATACCGGCGTGACTCCAGAGGCATCGACCAGGTAGTGGAGACCCTCAATGAGATGAAGACACTGCAGGTCGAGCATCATGCCAGTCATCTACAACACCATGGACGGATGGAGGCAAGACTGGCTGAGCTCCTGGCGGTGCACAGGGACGTGAGCCAATCACTCTGTCAGATCGCCCAAAGCCTGGCAAACCCTCCCTGTGCCACCAGGCATAGACCAGCCCCAGAAACAGGGAGGGAGGAGGAGGAGGATTCATCTGACGGAGCGTCCCTAGCATCGTCAAGGCCTGCTTCTGAGGGTCCCCGCAGGAAGGTGGGTCGTCCACGCAAAAGACTGTGAGAGTCAGCGGAACATCACCATCTCCCAGGTCACCTGGCCTGGCACCTGGCCCTCTGGCCCAACAGCAGCACAGCAGCAACTGACATTCTCTGCCACATGGCCTTGCTGGTCACTGTCTGACCAATGTTGACAAAGACTGTGGCACAGACTCTGATGACTTTTAATGGCAGGATACCAACTCCCCCTGTGAACTTTGGATTCTACACTCCCGCCAAGCACCTCTTGTCACCCCCCCAAACACGTACCCCAGCACCAATAAAAATCATCACAATCACAAGATGATGCCGTCAGTTTGCATTATTCCACTACATGTGTGTGTTGTAAAGTCAAACCATGCCTGATTTCAGAAGTAATTCCAAACATCCATACCCTGGGGTCTGAGTCTGGCACAGGACACACATGGGTCACAATGTACAATCCAAGACAGACATGGAGCACCATACTCACCCGTGATGGGCCCAACCAGCTAAGGGGGTGCCCGCACAACTGTGGCTACAGACCTATTTAGAAGAACAACAGTCATGCGCAGAGGTCAGGGATCATGTGGAGTGTCGTGGGGTGGGAGTCCCAGGAATGTGTAGACACGTGGCAGAACCATGTCCTGCATGCTTGAGTCAGGTGGATGTGGAGAATGGTGGGCCAGCCAAGGTTGGATGCATGGAGATGGCACAATTGGGTGTTGGATCACAGTGCCACAAGGTTGTGTTGTGGTTGTGGGCTGCATCCTGAGTGTGTGCGTGGATTGAGAAGGTCATCCTGCAGCTGGCAGTGATCCACTCCCCCCATCTCTGTTGGACGTTGATGTGGCCTGGTCGCCGGATGTAGTAGCAGAGCTGTGCAGATGCACCCTGTATGTGGACAAGTATCATGGGATTTCTAACGCACATGTCCGTAGAGTGCAGGGTAGGATTAGACAAGGATGTCGTAGTTGACCTGGGGGATGGTCTCCCTCTCGCCTTGAGGTTGATGGAACTGGGGATCTTGTGCATAATGCAGAGTGTGCTGCCGCATGAGGCACAGATGCTGCTGATCAGCATAGCACATGTCAGCAAACAATCCATGATGAACACCAGCTCGTTTGCGTGGACACTGGGTGCCCTTGCTGCAGGGCCTGCAGCAGCATGCGCCATGTCAAGAAAACAATGCCACAAGTAGCACACAAAGACAAGGATCCCAGGAAGGAACTATGCAAAAGGTGTATGTCAAGGAAGGAATGTCTGGTTCAACATGGCACACACACACACAATGGATTCACATGCAGCACAGTGGCCGTCGTGGAGACTGCCATGCCACAATACCTACACAGCCATGGACATCATGCACAATACAGAATCTAATCCCTGACAAACAGCTTGCATCTTGCTACTCTACACATAGACTCATTTGCACCATCTCTGAGAACAATGCCAGACATGCCGCATGCACAGTGGCAACAGACCACCAATGACAGAGATGAGGCACCTTGGAGGCAGAGGGACACCTTTATTACTCATGTGTGTCGGAATGCTAATGCAACTCTGTCAACACATACACAGGTCATGTGGATGAACACGTGGGACCAACACTGGCACCCCCCTCACCACCACAGATGCTGGAAATCCATGGCACTGGCACACAAGTGACGGGTTACAGCTAAACACCCCCTGCTGCTCACGGAGAGGCTGCTATACACCATTGAGCCCCTTATGGGGAATTCACACACCATGTCAACCCGGATCAACCCGTATGTTTCCGAGGGCAGTGTTACACACATTGATGGCTCCATCACAATCCACAATCCCATTAGAGATGAGTGTCACCAAGTCTGACCATCAATTCAGGTGAATTCAGCTCCATGTCATGTGCCCCATGGTGATTCTACATATATGTAAAGTATCCAAACATGAACAGGAGCAGTGCACACACATTCAAAACAAATACCACTCCCAAAAAGCCGTGCTGCATCCCTTACCCGAAGGAGATTTTCGAACTTGTTCGTGCATGTAACGCTGATTCAGCACATGTTGCTGTGTTCATGAGGAATAGCTGGAGCACAACAATGCCACCAGCAGACAGCATGTGCAAGTACCTGTGGATGGGAGACACACCAGAAGTCAGCCAAAAGAAGCACATCCGCATGCATATGCATGTACTCGACACGTATAGGGTTGTCAACATGCTAGGTGACAATGATGACTCTGGATAAACATTCTTCTATTGCACCATCACTCGAGTGACACATCCAAACACACCTCTGACTCACTTGGCAGACATGCAGATGGACACACACATTGCAACACTTGCCACACACGGCCCAATGCGTGCACACTCAGACACTGGAACTCACCACTAAGCAAAGAAGTTGCGTATGAGCCGACTCCGCATGTCCTCTACCGCCTCCTCCTCCTCCACATCACTTGTCTTGTGACCAAGCCCTTCATCCTCCACGGGTGGATGGTCCTGCTCATCTGGATCCAGGATGAGTGGCACAGCTTTCTCCACTGCCATGTTGTGCAGCATGCAGCACACAAGGAATATCTTGCAGACCTTCACCGGTGCATATGGGAGTGTGCCACCGGTCTTGTGGAGGCAACGGAATCGGCTCTTCAGGAGGCCAAACGTCCTCTCTATCACTCGCCTGGTCCGCCCATGGGCGTTGTTGTAGCGGTGATCGGCAGTCGTGCTGGGGTTGTGGAGAGGCGTGATCAGCCATGGCATGTTGGGATAGCCAGCGTCCCCTACATGGAAACATCATGGACAAGAGTTGGTCAGGAGAAGCAGTAAGACAGGAAGATGACGTTAAATACAGGACTGCCAGAGTATACTCACCAACAATACATGCTTGTTCGTTGGGCAGCTGCAGCATCATTTCAGGCACCCTGCTACGCCTCATGATGTAGGCATCGTGTGCTGATCCTGGAAAACGAGCACAGACATGTGAAATCACCATGTTGGCAAGACACACCGCAAGGGCATTAATGGAGTGGTAATGCTTGCGGTTCCTATACGCTACCTCCTGTGCCTGTGGTGGTACCAAAGCCACATGTGTTCCATCTATGGACCCAATGACATGGGGCATCCCTCCCAGGGCATAGAACTCACGCTTGACACCTGTCAACTGCTCAGGAGTTGGGAATTTAATGAACTCATCCAGGTGCTCCAACATGGCCTCTAAAAAATCATGCAGAACACGGCTGAACATGGTTTGGGACATGCCACCGACATGGGCAATGGTATGTTGAAAGGTACCCGTGGCCAAGAAATGTAGGGCTGCCATCACCTTCATCTTGGGTGTCAGTGCAGTAGGATACCTGTGTAGCGGTTGGAGGTGTGGTGCCAGCCGTGTCGTCAAGTCGTCAATCAAACATTGGGGGAAGCGGTAGCGGCGTATACAGTCATGTTCCCTCAGGTCAGCCAAGTCCGGAATTGCTCAAGGGAGAGGCGGAGCCCTGCAGTGAATTAGAAGGCACAACGAAGAGTGAGTACAGTACACCACCAATGTCAATGTACTGAGCACATGCTCAACACACAATACACATATGCTACATACAGAGTCAGGTCTGTGCAATATGCCCTGGACACGTATGCCAGGCATGTGACACTCCTACCAAGAGCCAGCTACAAACGTTGATTCTCAACCTCAATATGCCATGCCATTAAACTAGCTGTGGGCCAGTGTAAGTGAGCAGGCAGACGCATTACAGGAGTTACAGACATCCTAATATGTGCAGAAGAAGGATGTTCATTGTACAGACAGTTTGCGCAACACTAGAGGCACAGGTCACATGTCATAGAATAAGGACAGACCACACACCTTGCCATGAAGGATTACATGTCAAGACTGATCACACATACATTGAGAGTATGTAGATATGTCCTTGTTTTGGAACTCCGTGTCGATGCATACATACACACCTTACGTCGGATTACACATGTGTGCTGGTGTACGTAACAGTGTGCCATGCCCATCTACACACAGACACATGTTGGTTGCAGCAACTGCAGATGCATTTGACCAAACACCTACAGCAAACCTATGGGAACACATGACACACACATGACATAGCTACAGCGTGCAACGCGGGCATTCACTTGTCAGGGGTAACATTCCGTGTACCTGGCATCAGGGGACATTTGCGGGTGTCGGTGACTGTGCCATGCCAGTGACGCATGGCCCACCAAGTCTGTACTACATGCACACATGTCAAAGGAGTGAAGGGGATGTGTGGCACATAGGGCACCATCACATGTGACATGTGTACACAGCTCATCATACTTTAATTAGCTTCACACCTCAGGAGTATGGTGCCACATCACAGCCTGACCCACCTGACCCCGACACATGTAGTACTGCACAGACAATGCCTTGATGTCCAGCCTTGGCCATGTATGACAGCTCAATTCCTTCCTGTGTGCCGCCTGTCACCACTGTCAGGTGTGAAACGCACCGTACATACGCTCTGAGGGCGTGTGTAGGGTCCCCATCACTATGGGAGTGCTGGCATATGCGTACGCCATAGTGATACGGACCGTACACGTGTGTGTACGGTCCCTATCACTATGGTGGTGCTGGCGTATGCGTACGCCATAGTAGGTCCGACCGTACACACGCGTGTGTACGGTCCCTATCACTATGGGGGTGCTCGCGTACGTGTACGCCATAGTAGTTCGGACCGTACACAAGCGTGTGTACGGTCCCTATCACTATGGGGGTGCTCGCGTATGTGTACGCCATAGTAGTTCGGACCGTACACACGCGTGTGTAGGGTCGGTCCGTATCACTATGGCGTACGCATACGCCAGCACTCCCATAGTGATGGGGACCATACACACGTGTGGACGGTCCGTTGCAATGCATTTGGGGTGCCCTAGGGCTGTGGAACACACCGTACCTGTGTTGTAACATAGGATTGACATAGGGCACACATGAGGTACAAGTATAGGGGCCTAAATGCATGCTGGTTGTCATGGAGACCGAGTTTCATGTTTAAATTTTGCATCATGTGGCCAGCAGAAGTCGGTTGGAGACCATATACTTTGTTGCAATGTGGTTGTTGACATTACATCATGCTCAATTTTAAAACCATGCAACACCTGTCACTGGGGTAGTTTTAAAGTGATTGGAGGACACGTAGGATGCAAATGTGACTGAGCCAATCACTCTGTACTCCTGTAAATGAAACAGGCCAGCAAGGAAGATATAAGGCAGCCAGGTCCCTTGAGAGAGCACTTGCCTGCACATCCTTTCATTCCACAACACTGCTGCTGCTTGTGATTCCTCTGGCACCATGTCCAGGTCTGTGGAGAGGGCCCAGCCATTCACCATGGAGGAGAATATGGCGTTGGTGGATGTGATCCTCCCACAGTACACCATGCTGTATGGTCGACCAGGGGAGCAGGTGAGTGCAGACTCCACTAGCTTAAACTGTGCCCCTTTTTGTGACTGTGACTTCTGGCATTGTGTCCAGGTGTGACAGACATGCAGGGTTCTTCATAGTGGTTCCCAGGGGGGGAAGGGCTCATGTCTCCCATGCAGAGCATGCTGTAGTTCCTGTGTGCAAAACGCACTTGCATAGTGCTTACTGTGACGATCACTGCATGGTGCATGCCACTTTTGGACTGCCTAATCCTCCTGGAAATGTTGTTTCTACAGTCCTGATGTGAGTCTGTGCTCCCCCAGGGTGACAGGTGCCAGTACCCACAGATGTGTGTCTGTTCAGTGTACCTGTGGTGAGAGTGTCCAAATGATGTGGTCGTCCCATGGACATTGGTTTGTGTGTGTGAGTCCCCTGTCATGTGGGTGTGTGCATATGTGGAGTGTTGCACCCCAGCTGCACGTGGGATGGATATACCCTGCCCATCTGATGTGAGCAGGGAGCTGTGCTGGATGTCTGCCGTGCTGAGACAGCCCACATCTGTGACACCCCCAGTCTAGTGGCACATGTGCAGAGTGAGGTTTGTAGCGGCAGTTGCCAATGCCAGGTGATTGTTCAGTGCCTGTGTGTGTCTGTGTACTCTGCTGAGGTAGCGTAAGTGGGCTGGGGCATGTGACTGCTTAGGGGTACTGTTCAGATTCCTGGTGTAGCTTGGGATGCACAGTGTGAGCCTGCATCATTGATTGTGTTGCACCCCTCATGCCACCTGTGTACTTTCAATGGCACCTACTGCATTTGCCCATTCCCAGGAGGATGATGTCACTATGACGAAGGTGCAATGAGTTGGCTGCATACTATGGCCAGTTCAAACATGCATAATTTGTAATATGTGTGTCTCTGTATCATTGATAAGGTGGATTGATGTATTGTCACTTTTGCATCTTCACAGGTAGGCGTCTGTGCCAAGGGGGAGATCTGGAAGCAAGCTGTCAGTGCCGTGAGGAGGACGGAGGGTAGGAAGCGGCGCCTAGCCCAGGTGAGGAAACGCTGGCAGGATATCCCCGTGCTGGACGCGGAGGATCGCACGGGTCCTGCTGGGGGACTCACCCGAGAGCCACAAAAACCGTGGGCGCCGGCGTCTGACCCACATCCATAAGCGTGTGCTGGCGGTGGTCTTCCCCGACTTGGACAGGCGCTTACTGGAGAAGCAGCAGCAGGAAGGGGGTAGGTACATGTGTGTTTGTTGTGTGTGACCAGCTTTTGGAAGTGTGCAGTTGCATGGATACACTGCCAGGGTTTAAATGTGCAGTGCATATCCTGTTCCCCAAAGTAAAGCGGTGCTGTTCTTCCTCCCTTCCCCTCCTTGCCATGTGTTCCCTGGTCTGTGTGTAGCCACTCTTGCACAAGGTCATCTAGGCTGGCAGTTAATCCAAGTGCCCAATGCTTGCAGCATCACGTGTGGGGGTGGTGTGTAACAGGTTTTTGGACGTTGCCTGTGCCCTGGCCAGTACTGTCATTGTGGGGTCCATGTTAGTTGGCACTGATGTTGAGTCCCGACATGGGAGTGTGTGTTTCATGTGTACTGCCTTACTGCCTGCATGTCGAATGTTGTGCCCTCTGACATGATGTGCTTGAGTGTGAGATATGCATAGAGCAGGGATGGTGGCTTGTGTTCCAGTCATATCCATCCAGGGCCATGGAGTAGTGTGGCCACTACAGTCCCCTGGGGCACCTTTTCCTAGGTATCATGTGTGTCATCAGACAATGTGGACATTCTCTGTGTCTTCAGCATAGTTTGGGCCCTGTGGCATAGTACCCTGGCCTCATTTGTATTCACGTATACTGTGCTACATGTGTCCACTGTACAGGGTGACCTAATTTAGCTGGTGCATACTCACAAGGGCCAGTGCCTGTGTGTCTTGGTACAACTATCTGATGATGGTTGTTTGTCAGTGATATATGTGGACAGGCGCACCAGGGGTAGTTTGTGTACGATCAGGATTTATTGCAGGCCATGTGTTTTCATCCCAGACTAAGAGGTGTAAGTACTTCCTCTGTCTCAATCACATTGTCTCAGGTGGGGGGGGTTGGTGCGGGCAAGGCCTACATGTCCAAACCTGAAGTCTCCTTGCTCGGTCTGGCCAGTGTGTGATGTTTGTGTGGACAAACACTCAAGGTGCAGTGACCCAGTCATGTTGGCCATGGTTTTCAGTATTACCTTTGCAGCATGTCCCAAGAGTTGATAGACATGGTTCCTGCTCATCCCTTTCTTGGCTACGCTGTGAATCGCAGATGCTGTGCTAGATTGTCCCCAGAGCCTGGCTCCTCTGTACAATTGGATATCAAGTTATTTGCTATTGTGTCATGCTCTCCATATTTTAACAGTGGCATGGTGGGTCAACAAACTGTGTGTTGCAGGGACTACATATGTACCTTGTATTGTAGATGTTACTCTTGTTGCTTTTCAGGCTATGCACTGTGACCTATGTAGAGTTGACTCATGTGACATATGTATAGAGGTGTCTGATTTCTCCTGTCTCTTCACCTTGCCCACAGCATCGTCGGCGGACTACGAGGGAGACACTGGCACGGACCGTGAGGAGGGAGCGAGCACCAGTGCCAGCAGTGCTGAGTTGGCTGGCACATCGAGTGGCACGGATGCTGACGGGAGTGCAACGGAGGACCTGTCCAGTCAAACCACCACCGACTATGACGCTGACGGGTCCGAGGCTGAGCTCTCCGAGGGGACGGAGGCTGCTCCCACAGCTGACAGCAGCAATCCATCACTACCCGCCCCCTCCATTCCGATCACCGGACTCCCACTTGCTCGTGTCCCTTCCCGCCGTGCTAGGTCACCACGTGTCTCCTTCTTGCCAGGCACCGCACCCCCTGCCCCTGTCTCCACTGCTGCCACCAATGCCGAGTCTGTGGACATCCTGCGGCAGTTGCAGGTTGGTCAGACTGCGATGCTTAATGTCCTCCATGGCCACAGCCGAGTGCTCAACCAGATGGAGGCATACATGGAGGGCATTTCAGCTGCGCAGTCTGACCAACGCAACTTGCTGAGGTCCATAGACTCGACACTGACTGCAGCAGTGGGTCTCCTGCAGCACTACGTCCCCCCCTACCCCTGAACCATCCACACTTCCCAGTCCCATGCCTGTCCACAGCACACCCAGACGTCCCCATGCACGCACCCCACCAGACACAGGCACCACACCACCAGGGAAGGCAAAGCGCACACCTCCTGGCACGCACACACAGGGTGAAGTAGGCACACCCACTGGGTCGGGGGAAACGTGAGACACGTAGCCAGAGTGGGAGTCCACATTCCTCACGACCACCACCCTCCAAATCCACTCCCCTCAGCTCTCCTGGCCAAGAGTCGGACACAGGGTCAGTCCTGCCCAATGTGTCCATCAGCCCCAGTTTGGCACCACCCCGCAAGTGGTGGAGGCAGGACATCGGCAGGGGAGTTGAGTCTTCCCCCTGTCCACACCCTCCACCAGTAGCGCTGCGACCCATCCCTCCGACCCCCCCACTCCTTGAGGCCTGTGGTTCCTTCGGGTGCAGGGGAGACGCTGGGCGACCTGGCAGTAGTGTGCAGCGCCGTGCTTGAATCCACCTTTGGCGCTGCCCCACCCCCTGTGTTGGAGTCGTCCGTCCCTGCACCCACAACACCTACCCTTGCCCCTCCTGTCCCTGCGGTGCCTGGTCCTTCCGCCTCACATGATGCCTCCCCCCCCCTGTGGATGACAAGGTAGTCTGAACTGTGCAGGCAAGCCAGGGGACACGCATCCCAATGTGCCCCCCACCTGGATTGGAACTATGGACTGCCCTATGGGCCTTGTGCATATGGAACTTTTCATACAATACATTTTAGAACATTGCTGAATAAAGCTATTTTATTTTCCTTGGCACACTACTGCTTTTCTGGCATTGCTGTTGGTGGTGCTTCCCCATGATTTGGGGTAGCGATAATGTGTTAGGTGTCTGGGATATGTTGTAGTGTGCTGGTCGTGGGGTGGACCCTGTTATCTGTGTGCCATCACACGGTATTTGCTATCAAACTTTGCTCATGTAAGCTGTTACTGCATGGTGACATTGTCCCAAGGCGTGTACCTTCCTCTGTGCACCCTGACATCTTCCCTGCAGGGTGTTGTGAAGACATTTGTGCAGTGCTGTGTCTACATTTGCTGGGTGTGTGATGGACCCCTTCAACTTTGGCCATGCATGCTGGGCAATGTCTCCACCTGCATCATTTGTGGCATCCTTGGGGGTCACTGTACTTGTGACTGGAGTATATTGCCATGACTTCATGTGTACATGTTACCTTTTACGCACTATGCATGTGTGTACTCCCAGCCTCGCACACATGTGTTTCGTGTTCTGCTGGGTCTTTGAGCACCTGACTGACAATTGTGGGCATTGTATCTGTGGGTACTCCACCCCTTTCTTTCCATGGGCACAGCTGGGAGGACTCTGCACCCACCCCTCCTGTGTCTGGGCACTGCTGGGAGGACTCTGCACCCACCCCTCCTATGTCTGGGCACTGATGGGGGGACTCTGAACCCACCCCTCCTATGTCTGGGCACTGCTGGGAGGACTCTCACCCACCCCTCCTGTGTCTGGGCACTGCTGGGAGTGATAGGCACCCACCCCTCCTATGTCTGGGCACTGCTGGGAGGACTCTCACCCACCCCTCCTGTGTCTGGGCACTGCTGGGAGTGATAGGCACCCACCCCTCCTATGTCTGGGCACTGCTGGGGGACTCTGCACCAACCCCTCCTATGTTTGGGCACTGCTGGGGGGACTCTGCACCCACCCCTCCTATGTCTGGGCACTGCTGGGGGGACTCTGCACCCACCCCTCCTATGTCTGGGCACTGCTGGGAGGACTCTGCACCCACCCCTCCTGTGTCTGGGCACTGCTGGGGGGACTCTCACCCACCCCTCCTGTGTCTGGGCACTGCTGGGAGGACTCTCACCCACCCTCCTGTGTCTGGGCACTGCTGGGAGTGATAGGCACCCACCCCTCCTATGTCTGAGCACTGCTGGGGGGACTCTGCACCCACCCCTCCTGTGTCTGGGCACTGCTGGGGGGACTCTGCACCCACCCCTCCTGTGTCTGGGCACTGCTGGGGGGACTCTGCACCCACCCCTCCTATGTCTGGGCACTGCTGGGAGTGATAGGCACCCACCCATCCTATGTCTGGGCACAGCTGGGGGGACTCTGCACGCACCTCTCCTGTGTCAGGGCACTGCTGGGAGGACTCTGCACCCACCCCTCCTATGTCTGGGCACTGCTAGGAGGACTCTGCACCCACCCCTCCTGTGTCTGAGCACTGCTGGGAGGACTCTGCACCCACCCCTCCTATGTCTGGGCACTGCTGGGGGGACTCTGCACCCACCCCTCCTATGTCTGGGCACTGCTGGGAGGACTATCACCCACCCCTCCTGTGTCTGGGCACTGCTGGGAGTGATAGGCACCCACCCCTCCTATGTCTGGGCACTGCTGGGGGGACTCTGCACCCACCCCTCCTGTGTGTGGGCACTGCTGGGGGGACTCTGCACCCACCCCTCCTGTGTCTGGGCACTGCTGGGGGGACTCTGCACCCACCCCTCCTATGTCTGGGCACTGCTGGGGGGACTCTGCACCCACCCCTCCTGTGTGTGGGCACTGCTGGGGGGACTCTGCACCCACCCCTCCTGTGTCTGGGCACTGCTGGGGGGACTCTGCACCCACCCCTCCTATGTCTGGGCACTGGTGGGAGTGATAGGCACCCACCCCTCCTATGTCTAGGCACTGCTGGGCGGACTCTGCACCCACCCCTCCTGTGTCTGGGCACTGCTGGGGGGACTCTGCACCCACCCCTCCTATGTCTGGGCACTGCTGGGAGTGATAGGCACCCACCCCTCCTATGTCTGAGCACTGCTGGGAGGACTCTGCACCCATCCCTCCTGTGTCTGGGCACTGCTGGGAGGACTCTGCACCTACCCCTGCTATGTCTGGGTACTGCTGGGAGGACTCTGCACCCACCCCTCCTGTGTCTGGGCACTGCTGGGAGGACTCTGCACCCACCCCTCCTATGTCTGGGCACTGCTGGGGGGACTCTGCACCCACCCCTCCTATGTCTGGGCACTGCTGGGAGTGATAGGCACCCACCCCTCCTATGTCTGGGCACTGCTGGGGGGACTCTGCACCCACCTCTCCTGTGTCTGGGCACTGCTGGGAGTGATAGGCACCCACCCCTCCTATGTCTGGGCACTGCTGGGGGGACTCTGCACCCACCCCTCCTATGCCTGTCCACTGCTGGGGGACTCTGCACCCACCCCTCCTATGTCTGGGCACTGCTGGGAGTGATAGGCACCCACCCCTCCTATGTCTGGGCACTGCTGGGGGACTCTGCACCCACCCCTCCTATGTCTGGGCACTGCTGGGAGGACTCTGCACCCACCCCTCCTGTGTCTGGGCACTGCTGGGAGGACTCTGCACCCACCCCTCCTATGTCTGGGCATTGCTGGGAGTGATAGGCACCCACCCTTCCTATGTCTGGGCACTGCTGGGAGGACTCTCACCCACCCCTCCTGTGTCTGGGCACTGCTGGGAGTGATAGGCACCCACCCCTCCTATGTCTGGGCACTGCTGGGGGGACTCTGCACCCACCCCTCCTATGTCTGGGCACTGCTGGGAGTGATAGGCAACCACCCCTCCTATGTCTGGCCATGTACGCTCCATGCATACACGGGTGGGGGTATGCTCCATACATACACGGGTGGGGGTATGCTCCGGACATACACTGGTGGGGTGGCAGTACTCTCCATTCATACACGTGTGGGGGTACGCTTCGTACATACCCGTCCCACGCTTTGCGGGCCTGGGTATGGGTACCACGCACACACCTACGTCACCCCAACAATGGCGGTACGACCTGTACCCACGTTCGGAAGGCCTGGGTACGGGCCGTACCAGCATTGTTGGGGTGATGTAGGGGTACGCGTGGTCCGACCCGTGCCCACGCTCTGGAGGCCTGGGTACGGCGCGGACCCCTACGGCACCCCAACATTGGGGTCCGCACCATACCCACGCTCTTCAAGCATGGGTACGGTGCGGACCCCTATGACACCCCAACATTGGGGGTCTGCACCGTACCCACGCTCTTAAAGCATGGGTACGGTGCAGACCCCCAATGGGGTGCCGTAGGGGTGCGCACTGTACCCGGGCCTTCTGGGCGTGGGTACGGGTCGGACCACGCGTACCCCTACGTCACCCCAACAATGCTGGTACGGCCCGTACCCAGGCCTTTCGAACGTGGGTACGGGTTGTACCACCATTGTTGGGGTGACGTAGGTGTGTGCGTGGTACGGCCCGTACCCACGCTCTTAAGGCATGTGTACGGTACGTACCGGATTTGTTGTGTTGGCGGTTCGCGTCATCACCCACTTCCGTTGTGGCGGACACTGGCGTTGCTGGACACGCCCCCACCCCCTCGAGGTGACCAGGCCCTGGTGGTCAGGTATGTGCAGGGCATGTATGACTTGTGACATGGGTGGGGGTTTTGTTTCCTGCCCCTGCCCCCCCTTTGCCCCTGGGTGTGGTTCTGACCTTCTGCGGCGTCTGCGTCGGTACCTGTAGAGCAGGTGGATTGCTATGAGGGCCGGGATGACACGTAGGTTCGGGTCCATGGCTGTCCGTCGCGTACAGGTGCTCCTTGTGCGTGTCGTCCTGATTTCCCGGCAGTTTTTGACAGCCGGAAAATATAATCCGTGCGGGGTGACGTCGGTGCGGATCGTACTTCCTGGTTCGTGAAACGCAGCCTGAAGGCGTCCCGACGTCACGTCGGAGCATTCCCGGATCACATTTGTATGTATATTTTCGTCGGTCGGTGTTTTGTACGATTCGTATGGAAATGGTGTTTCCATACGAATCGTACTTGCATTTTTGTAATTTATTTTCACCGGGTACGAGTCGGACGGAGAAAATGCTCCGTCCAACGGTTCGTACCCGGTTTCTCCAGGATCCGAATCGGCACCTAAATGTTATTCCATATGTTACAGGAAGGTGATGATAAGTCACTCCTTCAGATACAGATGCAGGTAATTGCATACATACGTAGCAATCCCTTACGTCCATTATTTTTACATATTCATACAACTTTGAAAACACATTGTTAGAAAAATCTGTTATTGACCTATCTTTATGTAAATAGTTTTTATCTATTCTAGTTGGAACTACCTTTTGAACTTTCCCTATATTAGGTATGTTATCACTATGTCCTTCTAATGTATCTACAGGAACTGTAAATGAAATTAGTAGAGCAAGAATACTCCAAAGAAGCATTAATAATCCTGTACAACAACAACACATTTTGCACCATCTTCTAAGGAAGGTACATCTACTTTTGCTACTTTCTATGTTTGCCTTCTTTTCTAAAATAAGCCGTGTCTTTTGACTTAGCCTCTTCTACTTCACAACTAGTTTCTAACCCAAGGCTTCTAAGCACCTACGTGGTTCTACCAGTTTTGTATTTTTCAGTATTTTTATTATTTTTCCATCAGTAACTTCCTTGTCTCATTCAGTTTGGCATCTCATCATCTTTCACTTTCCTTTCGTTTTCAGCATACAGGTTGTCCTGAACATCCGCTTCTTCTCCAATATCGGACAAGATAACTCTCAGGATTTCCGATTCTTTGTCTTCCTCAACCACTTCCGGTACAACCACCTCTGGATTTCCTTGGCTATCTGCCTCTTCTTTCACTTCAGGCAGGGCCACATATGTCCATTCCGGTGATTTATACTTCTGGTTAGGTTTTCTTGTTCGTTTGTTTTCTTTGACTACTGTTTGTTCTTCTTCTTTCAATTTTTCCTGACTCGTTACTTCATTCACCTGTTCAGCTCTTGGCGAATTTACACATGTCAGTCGATATCTCAGTCTCTTTATTTTGTTTGGCCACACCTCGTCTTTTGCCGCTCTTTTCAATTTACTCCATTTATCATTCTTTTCAGTTCTCCAAGCTCTCTTTCTCAGAACTCGGCCTTCAGGTATTTCATCTTCGCTTTCCTCAGACTCTGTTTTAACTTGCTTTTTACCTTCAACGAGTTCTTTTTCCACCTCTTCTTTTGTTCTCCCTACTTCTGTCCCTCCTCGAATCTCCGTCACGCAATCTTCCTGCTCACTACTTGTCCCTGCTTCTAACTGGATGCTGGAGTTCCCTACACCTCCTCGGGGGCCTTCTGCAATAATCTTTCCCTCTCTCTCTGTATCTGGCACCTGTCCATCTAAAGGTGTTGTTTCAGGTGGAATTTCTCTTAATCTTTTATCTGGCACTTCCTTCTCATGGATTTCCTTTATTGTCTCTCCACCGTCCTTTTCTTTGTTCTTTCCTTGTTCTTTCTTGGAAGAGTGTGCTCTTTGTTCTGTCTCTGAGTCTGAACTGGTATCAGAAATCTGTAACCTTTTCCTCAGGGAATTACTTCTGGGGACCAAAGTTAACCTTGGCTCTGTCTCCCCCCTTTCAGGGTTTTCTCTTTCTTTGTCTTTTGGCTCTCCGTCGTCTGACTCAGTACTGGATTCTGATTCATCAAAGTACTCCTTTTCTCTACAGCCAACTGGATTTGGAATTCTCAAAGTATGACTTGCATGGATCCAGTTCTTCAATCCAGCACATTTCACAGCTGTTGTTGTAGTCAAGATGACTTGCCTTGGCTTTCCCCACCTGGGAACCAAACAGTTTCTTCTTCTGTGTACTTTTATCCTTACCCAGTCCCCTGGGCTTAGATCATGAGCTGGCTTCTTTTCAAGAGTGGTGGCATCCGCTCCAACCTGATGAAACACAGAATGAACTGCGTCAGCCAGGCTTTTACAGTATTCCAATACCATGTCATCAATTATTGTCATCAGCTTGTTGACTGGTATAAATACATGTCTCATGGCGCGTCCCATGAGGATCTCATGTGGACTCAAACCAGTAGTTCTGTCTGGTATTGATCATGACTCATGACTATTGATCTAATAGTCATGAGTACTAGAGGCAAGATATCGGGCCATTTCATACCTGTGGCTAAACACATTTTCCCTATTCTGTTTTTGATAGTACCATTCATTTGTTCGACTACACCAGAAGCCTCTGGTCGGTAGGCACAATGCAGTTTTTGTCGTACATTCAATGCTTCCCAAATCAGTTTTATACTTTTATTATGAAAATGTCCTCTGTCTGATTCAATTGTTACTGGGAACCCAAACCTAGGTATAAATTCCCTCAACAATAATTTTGCCACTGTCATTCCATCATTTCTTCTTGTTGGGAACGCCTCTACCCACCTGGAGAATAGGCATACCATCACCAAAACACACCTCAACCTGTTACAAGGAGGCATTTCAATTAAATCTACTTGCATTCTGGTGAAAGGCCCTCCCTCTCAACCTATTGTTCCTAGACTCACCACTGTCTTTCTCCCTTTGTATTGCTGACAAATTAGACATCTTTGACAAATACTTTCCGCCACAAGCCTGAACTTGGCATTATACCAAGTTTGTTTAAAAGACCTAATCATGGCGTCTCTCCCTATATGTCCCTGTCCATGATACATCCGTTCCATGGCAGACATCATGCTATCAGGCATAACTGGTCTTCCATCTCGATAGACCCACACATGATCTTTTTCTCTTGGTGCACATCCTGCTTTTATCCACTGTTTTACTTCTTCCTCTCCTGCTTCTTCCTGCAATTGTCTTACCTCATCCCATGTTCCCACAGTGTTAGTAAACATTGGGGAAACAAGAAATCAACTCCCTTTCCTTTTGAGGAAATTCGATTTTCGATCACGATCGTATTGAGCCTCCATTTTGTTCTCCGCCGCCATTTTGTGTTGCCCGCACATTTCTGTTGATGAGAGAAAAGCATATACTAATTGGAACGTCACTCATTAAATCACTAGCCTTAGTGATAAGGTTAAACAGGGAAAATCTCCACCAATTTGGACTGTACCTCATCAAGGCAATTTCTGTGTGCATATAAATGGCCAAACTACTGACACCGAACAGAGAAAAAGTTTTTGTTCCCATACATACATCCACTCATCTCAGAATTCGCCGCCGTTAGTGCCATCTCAGGGCACGTATTTCATCTGTCACAATAGAGCCTATACGTGGTTGCCGACTAGTTTTTCTGGAACTTGCTATATAGCTTTTCTTCTTCCCCCGACATATACTGCTTCTTCAAATTTTCATAAAAACAGATACGGCAGAGGAATTATTGATTCCAAAGACACAGCAGGACAAGAGGGAGGAGACTTCCTGAAAGGATTTCTTCCTTTTTGGGGTCCTATGGCAAACAGCAGGAATATGAGACAACTGGTTCGTGTTGTAGAGACTACCATAGACATCACTGTAGGAGCTTTGAGTAATATTACAGCGGAACTACAGGCGGATCGTCTTATGACTTTACAGAACCGAGTTGCCTTAGATGTTATTCTTGCAGATCATGGTGGAGTCTGTAAATTGATCAAATCAAGTTGCTGTATTTATATACCTGATGATGCTCCGACAGTATACCAGGCCATCTCTAAATTACATATAATCTCCGAGTCAATTCGCAAGACGAAGGAGAATGGTCGTTATTTGGATGGTTTTGGGGACTACTGTCCAAATGGGGTTGGAAAGTGCTAACATTCCTTGGTATGGTTTAGCCATAATTTTCTCTTGTTGTCTTTGTATGCACTGTGGTCCCGCCATTTGTGACCCTTGTGCTACTGTGTGCATCCCAAAACCTAAGACACAAAGAACAGAGAATATTAGAATGATGTTACAGCAACAACTCGATGACCTCATGGCCATCGAGATTAACGTGAGTCTGTGTATCTTGCCTGAGTTATGGCAAAAGGAGGGTCTGAGGAAATTCGATTTTCGATCACGATCGTATTGAGCCTCCATTTTGTGCTCCGCCGCCATTTTGTGTTGCCCGCACTCAGGCAGCACGACGAACTAAGTCTTTTCTGCTTTTCCTGCAGTATTGTGTCAAAATAGCCTTGTGCCTCTGTTTACAAAGCTGGTGTTAGAGACTGGCCGAGTACACTAATCCCTGTCTGGTTTTTCTAATCCCTGTCTTAACTATCTGTTGGTTCACGCTATTCACTTCTGACTTTATCTCATCTTCTGGCCTTCGCTGTCCTTTGCTCGTATTCTCTCGTTTCACAACTGTCCTCCAAAACACACAAACGTATCTCGCCACCTGCAAGTCAGTTACAGACACGTTAATACCTTAACCTGTGGGAGGGGTGGCAAACACAGTTGGAGGAGAGACTTCTTCGGGTTACTCGATACTTTTGTTTTCCAATTCTTTCTATTGGCTTTGACTTGCTTTCAGACTATTCCTATTGGTTTTTCATGTATGTTTTAGGTGTGTCCTTCGTTAATGTATATGTCACCTATGTACTATATAAGATTGTGCGCCACGGAGTGAAGTGGCAGTCTCCTGAGAACATACCATGTGTACTTCTAGGACAACTGTACTAGCTGCAGCTAATAAAATCTGATCTTTTACGCCGACAGAGTGTCCCCATGCCTCTGTTAGCTGAAGCAGGAGAACCCAGGAGATTAAGGCGTACCCTGCGCCGCCAGGCCCATAAGGTTTCTGGTTCTTCAACTAACGCCCAACGTGGGGCGGCTTCAGAGGTAGTGGTTCTGCCTGAAGGTCGTGAGGAACCCCGCAAGAAAATTCTGGAGGAATCGCGAACCACGTCAAGCGACCCCTGTATGTCGAAAGTGGTCCAAAGGTCTTTTGCAGTGTGGTTACTCCTTCCTGACGGCTACTGACGATTGCTGCCCTGACTGCCGCCCTGCCTTGGCCCTCTTTTTAGTATTACAATGAGGATTGTTATGTTGAAGGCGAGAATGAAAGTCTTCATGCTAATTAGGACAGCCATGGACAAAGTAAGGGAGTTGTGTCGATTCCAGTAGATCAGAATGGACCTTATGTTAATGTCACTACAATGGGTGTTTCAGAGCCATTTCTTTTAGATACTGGTGCGATGAGAAGTTCTATCATTCATTCAAAACTCCCTGGGGCACCTTTGTCTGGCTTAACGAATGTATCTGTAGGTTTTTCTGGCGCCCCAGTTCGTAATCCGGTTTCTTGCCCTTTGCCTATTTCAATTGGCCCTTATGATTTAGAAGTTCCGCTTCTCTTAACGAATGGTTGCGGCGAGAATCTATTGGGCTTTGATCTACTGAAAGGATTGCATGCAACGATATATTGCTCTCCTTCTGGTGTATATCTTACTTTAGGACAGAAACTGACTTCTCCAATGTATTTGTCTAAAGATCAATTCCCACCTGAATTGCTCTCTCTTCCTACAACGCTTTGGGCCACGGGTCCAAATGATGTTGGTTGTCTTGAAATTCCACCTTATGTTGTTACTCTCAAGCCCAATGCTGAATTGCCACGTGTTCCTCAATATAGAATTTCCACTGAAGGTGAAAGAGCGCTTTTGGAAATCATTCATGATTTGATTCAGAAAGATGTGGTTGCGGAAATGAGAGGTAACATATGTAATAGCCCTATTCTTCGTGTTCTTAAACGCACTGATCCTTCTCAGCCTCCTGTTTATCGCTTTGTAATTGATCTTCGGGAGGTAAACAAAATTGTTGTACCGCAGTTTCCTGTTGTCCCAGATATCACTGCGCTGTTGACGATGATACCTTCTACAGCGATTTGGGTTTCTGTTATCGATCTGAAAAATGCTTTCTTTAGTATTCCCATTGCCGAAGAGAGTAGGGATATTTTTGGCTTCTCTCTTGGAGGCCGAAGCTTCCGGTTCAAACGCGCACCTCAAGGCTATTGTGAAAGTCCCTCTATTTATAGTCAAGCTTTGAAATGTCATCTTGATGCCTTTTCCTTGCCTTCTGGTGCTGCTCTCATTCAGTACATGAACGATTTGTTAATCGCTGCTGATTCAGAGGATATATGTAAGAATGTGACGGTTGCATTGTTGCGACACTTATCCAATCTTAATCATGAGGTTTCACCTTCTAAGTTACAATATGTTCGTAGAGAGGTTACCTACTTGGGTCATCTCTTATCAAAGGAGGGAAGACGATTAACCCCAGAACGTATTCAAGCAATTGCGCAAATGTCTGTGCCATCCACACAAAGAGAGGTACGTGCCTTTTTGGGCATTACTTCCTATTGTAGGCAGTGGATCCCTAACTTCTCTCTGTTGGCTAAACCTTTGTTGGCACTCACTTTGAAAGATACGCCTCAGTCCCTTCCATGGACTGACGAATGTCAGAGGAGTTTTACTGACTTACGTTCTGCTCTGTGTTCTGCTCCTGTACTAGGTACTCCTGATTACAGTAAACCTTTTATGCTCTATGTTCATGAAAGAGAAGGTTGTGCGTTGTCAGTCTTAACACAGCGATTTGGAGATAAACAGCGACCATGTGCCTATTTTTCGGCTACGTTAGATCCAGTAGCTAAAGCATTGCCTAGTAGTCTTAAAGCGACAGCAGCAACAGCAACTTCTGTTCGACAGTCGGCTGGAATGGTGCTAGATAATACTCTCATTGTTATGGTGCCACATGCAGTGGATACTTTGCTAAACAGAACAAAAACACAGCATCTTACGAGTGCTCGTTTGTCTGGATATGAGCTGACGCTCTTGGCTAGTGCATATCAAACGATGTAATACTTTAAATCCAGCTACTTTGTTGCCTCTGCCAGAAGAGAAAGGTGTTCAAGAACAACATGATTGTTTCTTCCGTACTGAGGAAGAGACAAAAGGTAGAATTGACTTAACAGGTACGCCATTAGTGAATCCGGATGGAACGCCATGGGTAGATGGTTCTTGTTTTAAGCTTCCTAATGGGGAGACAACTTCAGCCTATGCTGTTACTACCTTGCATACAGTCGTGGAAACAGCACGCATCGGACATAATTCAGCCCAGGCAGCTGAACTGATAGCCTTAACCAGAACGTGTGTGTTATCCAAAGGAAAAAGAGTGAACGTGTACACCGATAGTCAGTACGCTTTTGGTGTGGCATTCAATTTTGGATGATTGTGGAAAGAAAGGGGATTCCTTACTTCCCACGGCACTAAGTTACAACATGGTCAGTTGGTGACTGACCTCCTTGAGTCACTTGCTTTGCCTACCCAGATAGCAATTGTGAAGTGTGGTGCGCATAAGAAGATTACTGACGATGTTGGTCACGGGAATGCATTTGCGGATGAGGTAGCGAAAAAGACAGCCAGAGATGCTACAAGTCGCATGTATGTTGCGGGCCCCGCAAATAGGGTCAGAGAAAGAGGAATGTATGAGGATACAGTAGAAAGTGTGAAATCAATTCAAGAAGAGGCTACAGAGAAAGAATTGAGAAAGTGGAAAGAAAGTACAGGAATGTTAGACGAGATGGGATGTTGGGTGGAATTGTCCGAGCACCAACGTTGGCTGTTACCAGATGCCTAAGTACTACCTGTAGTTACTATGGCGCATGGTCCAGCCCACCTAAGTGCGAAAGGAATATGCAAGCTTCTGGCTCCAGTGTGTCAAAACGAAGGAATCCCGAAGTGTGCAGACAATGTAGTGAAACATTGCATTATTTGCTTAATGTACAACCCGGGAAAGGGAACCCCAACTCCAGCAGGTCATTTTGCTCTTCCGACCTATCCATTTGAGGTGTTGCAAATCGATTACATTTACATGGAACGATGCAACAATCTCAAATATGTTCTAGTGGTGGTATGTGCCTTTTCCAGATGGATAGTGGCTTACCCCTGAAAGACAATACTGCTTTATCTACAGCCAAAGTACTTCTAAAAGAGTTTTTCCCTAGATTTGGTTTGCTGCGCATTGTCTGGAGTGACAATGGGAGCGAATTTGTGGGCCAAGTCATGCAAAAAGTTTGTGCAGGTCTTGGTATAAAACAGAAGTTCCATGCGGCAAACCATCCACAGTCAGCGGGTCTAGTGGAATGCTACAATGGTACTTTAAAGCTTAAGCTTGCGAAAGTACAAGCTAGTACAGGCCTTAGTTGGCCCGATGCCCTACCTTTGGCTCTTCTATCCACCAGAACGGCTGTGCATTCTCGGTTGGGACTTAGCCCTTATGAGATAGTTTTCGGACGCCTACCTAATATATGGGGAGTCCCTCGCCCTAAAAAGTATTCAGACTTGCCATATCCAATGTTGATTGATTATTTGCACGATCTCACAACTAAATTGCGTGTTCTCCATCAACAGGTTCAGAGCGCTTTGCCAGAGGCCTCCACAGACTCAGGTCATTCCATCCAACCAGGTGACTGGGTTTGTGTGAAGAATTTCCAAAGGACAAAAAATTTGGAGCCTCGCTGGAGAGAACCCCGTCAGGTTCTTCTGACTACTCGTACAGCAGTAAAGGTTGAAGGAAAGAAGAACTGGATTCACGGCGTGCACTGCAAGAAGGTTCCTTTGCCTTTGCCCTTTGATCAGTGGGTCCGCAAGGGTATAAATGACTCTGAAAGTGAGAAGGTTCCATGATTTATACCTTTTAGTGATGCACGCTTGAATGGAACATTGTCGGAAAAAGAAAACGACGACATTCTCCAAGAAGCTGTACCACCAAATTTTCGTCTGAACACCACAAATCCATGAACATTGTTTCAGGATCAGACTGTACCTGATAAGGCTCATTACGACTTAAGACCCAGACTGAAGAAGAAAACTTGAGATTCTCTCTTCTATGTAGTTTCTATCCCGGTTGCAGGGTCACGGTAGGAGTCTTGGTTGTGACCTGAGTAGTGGCAATAGGCCTGCAGGACTTGCAGTGTCATAGGACAGCAGACAATCGTGACCAAGTGATTAAGGAAGATTACTGTGAGCATCCATTTGGAAGATGGAAACTACATTAGGCGAAAGAGAGAGGAAGAATAAAATGAAAGACAATCATTGTAAAATAATATACAGTCGTTGTGATATAACTTTATGTGTTTTTATATTATTATGTATTTTATTGGCGTGTATAGGTTGGATTGTTTATGCAAATGCAGCAAAAAGTTGTCCCTTCTTCTATCACTGTGCCTTCTTATTCTACTATCTCTCTGCATCTATTTCATACACTTCCTCAGCATGAACTCGTTAGAAGAACCGAATATTACAATAATTCATTTATCCAGTTATTGCACCAACACCAATTAGTAATTAATACAACCGATTGTTGGGTGTGTGGACTAATGCCTCATACCACAGAAAAAGGGATGCCATATTTAGTCCTTCCGTTCTCTTATGAAGGTTCTGCTTGGGCTTATTTTGTAATTTTCTCTAACGCCTATCAAAGCCGATTTAAACGGCCTGTCAGTTCTTATATTGGTGGACCAGATTTCCGTCATAGTTCATTGATAAAGGGAATGGTAGCTATGGCTAAAATCATGGAAAATAGTAAAATTTCTGTTGATGAGAGAAAAGCATATACTAATTGGAACGTCACTCATTATATCACTAGCCTTAGTGATAAGGTTAAACAGGGAAAATCTCCACCAATTTGGACTGTACCTCATCAAGGCAATTTCTGTTTGCAAATAAATGGCCGAACTACTGACACCGAACAGAGAAAAAGTTTTTGTTCCCATACATACATCCACTCATCTCAGAATTCGCCGCCGTTAGTGCCATCTCAGGGCACGTATTTCATCTGTCACGATAGAGCCTATACGTGGTTGCCGACTAGTTTTTCTGGAACTTGCTATATAGCTTTTCCTCTTCCCCCGACATACACTGCTTCTTCAAATTTTCATAAAAACAGATACTGCAGAGGAATTATTGATTCCAAAGACACAGCAGGACAAGAGGGAGGAGACTTCCTGAAAGGATTTCTTCCTTTTTGGGGTCCTATGGCAAACAGCAGGAATATGAGACAACTGGTTCGTGTTGTAGAGACTACCATAGACATCACTGTAGGAGCTTTGAGTAATATTACAGCGGAACTATAGGCGGATCGTCTTATGACTTTACAGAACCGAGTTGCCTTAGATGTTATTCTTGCAGATCGTGGTGGAGTCTGTAAATTGATCAAATCAAGTTGCTGTATTTATATACCTGATGATGCTCCGACAGTATACCAGGCCATCTCTAAATTACATATAATCTCCGAGTCAATTCATCAAGACGAAGGAGAATGGTCGTTATTGGGATGGTTTTGGGGACTACTGTCCAAATGGGGTTGGAAAGTGCTAACATTCCTTGGTATGGTTTTGGCCATCATTTTCTCTTGTTGTCTTTGTATGCACTGTGGTCCCGCCATTTGTGACCCTCGTGCTACTGTGTGCATCCCAAAACCTAAGACACAAAGAACAGAGAATATTAGAATGATGTTACAGCAACAACTCGATGACCTCATGGCCATCGAGATTAACGTGAGTCTGTGTATCTTGCCTGAGTTTTGGCAAAAGGAGGGTCTGAGGAAATTCGATTTTCGATCACGATCGTATTGAGCCTCCATTTTGTGCTCCGCCGCCATTTTGTGTTGCCCGCACTCAGGCAGCACGACGAACAAAGTCTTTTCTGCTTTTCCTGCAGTATTGTGTCAAAATAGCCTTGTGCCTCTGTTTACAAAGCTGGTGTTAGAGACTGGCTGAGTACACTAATCCCTGTCTGGTTTTTCTAATCCCTGTCTTAACTATCTGTTGGTTCACACTATTCACTTCTGACTTTATCTCATCATCTGGCCTTCGCTGTCCTTTGCTCGTATTCGCTCGTTTCACAACTGTACTCCAAAACACACAAACGTATCTCGCCACCTGCAAGTCAGTTACAGACACGTTAATACCTTAACCTGTGGGAGGGGTGGCAAACACAGTTGGAGGAGAGACTTCTTCGGGTTACTCATTACTTTTGTTTTCCAATTCTTTCTATTGGCTTTAACTTGCATTCAGACTATTCCTATTGGTTTTTCATGTATGTTTTAGGTGTGTCCTTCGTTAATGTATATGTCACCTATGTACTATATAAGATTGTGCGCCACGGAGTGAAGTGGCAGTCTCCTGAGAACATACCATGTGTACTTCTAGGACAACTTTACTAGCTGCAACTAATAAAATCTGATCTTTTACACCGACAGAGTGTACCCGTGTCTCTGTTAGCTGAAGCAGGAGAACCCAGGAGATTAAGGCGTACCCTGCGCCGCCAGGCCCATAAGGTTTCTGGTTCTTCACCTTTGCCCGATTGATTGAATTCTGATTTCGTGCACAATATTGCTCCATATCATTGGCAAATTTGTTTCCAGTGGCAATATAATCACCACTGCGACTATGAGCAGCACATTGTAACACAGCCCATTGCCTGGGCAGCTTTATTGCCTCAAGCAACTTTCCAACCACTTCAGCATTCTTAATGGGAGTTCCACTTGAGGTTAGGAAACCTCTTTGCAGCCAAATTTGGCCAAAATCATGGACCACCCCATAGCCATACTGGCTATCAGTTATTACAGTCACTCTCACACTTTTCCCAATCTTACATGCTCTGTTCAGGGCAACAAGTTCAGCTACTTGGGCCGACCTTACTCCTTTCAAATAGGATGCTTCCATCACTGCTGCGACTGTACATACTGCATATGCTGCACTCAGCACTCCATCATCTGTTCTCAAACAAGATCCATCAACAAACATGACATAATCACTTTCTGGCAAAGGTTCATCTTTTATGTCAGGTCTTGTACAAAAATCAAGTACATCCAAACAATCATGATCTGCTTCTTCTCTTACCTCCACATGTTCCACATCAGGCAACAATAGTGAAGGATTTACATTCAAACATCTTACAAGACTCACGTTTGTTGCACCCAAAATGACCTTTTCATACTTAGTCAGTCGGCTGTGCGTCATATACTGAGTACGACTCCTTGTTAAAAGAATCGCCACATCATGAGGCACAAACACTTTCACAGGATATCCCATCACAATTCCTTCACTCTGTTCCAAACTTCAACATGTAGCAGCTACTGCTTTCAGACACCCAGGAAGGGCTACAGCTACTGGGTCCAATATGGATGAAAAATATGCAATTGCTTTCCTCAGTTTTCCATGCTTCTATACTAGAACAGAGAGTGCACATCCATTTCTCTCACTGCAATACAACTCGAACTCCTTATCATAGTCAGGCATACCTAATCCAGGCGCTTCACACAATCCTTCTCTCAACTTCTTGAATGCTGCCAACTCCTCTTTGTTCAAATCAATTGGATCTCTCACATCACTTCTTGTCAATTTTACCAAAGGTTTTGCAATCAATGAAAAGTTTCCTATCCACTGACGACAATATCCAACCATTCCCAGAAACATTCTCACTTCTCTTTGGGTCATTGGTGGACTCATTCTTTTTATGATCCTGATTCTGTCTATGGTTATTTTCCTGTGTCCTTTCTCAATGCTGTGTCCTAAATATTGGACTTCTTTCTTACAGAATTGTAATTTCAATGGTGACACTTTTAATCCTCCATCTGCCAAATGATTCAGCAAAGCTACCGTGTCTACCTCACAAGCTTCACGAGTTTTCGATGCCACAAGTAGGTAATCGATATACTGGACTAGTACTGAATTTTCAGGCATTTCTAAACTCTCCAAACACTTTTTCAATAGCTGATTAAATATTGAGGGGCTTTCCGTATACCCCTGTGGAATTCGGCACCATGCCAAAATACGCTCGCCGAAACGAAATGCAAAAATTTGCTGACTGTCATGATGCAATGGGATGGAAAGAAAGCATGGCACAAATCAATCACTGTGTACCATTCTGAGTCATGAGGGGTCTGATTTAAAATCACAAATGGATTCGGTACAATGGGACAACATGGTACAGCAATTTTGTTTATCTTTCTCAAATCTTGCACTATCCTGAACTTCCCACTAGGCTTTTTCAGTCCCATTATTGGTGAATTACATGGGCTACTCATTATTTCTCTAAAAATTCCTTGTTTTATCATTTTCTCAATCACAGGAGTAACTCCTTCGACTATTTCAGGTGTCAATTTATATTGTGGGACATTTGGGTAACATACTCCTTCTTTTACAGTTATTTTTACTGGATCTACATTCCTCATCAATCCTACGTCTTCTCATGTAAAGTCCCAAACTTCTGCTTTTACTGATTGTTTTAATTCTTTTGGTAATTCGTCAGGGTTAAATACTGCATAGGTTCCTGTAACCTCTTTCTCTCTGCTGCCATTGTCATTTTATACAACACATCATCATCTGGTGTTTCAAAGGCTATTCCATCTGGAGTACAAAATACAGTGCAATTCATCTTGCACAATAAATCTCTACCTAACAAGTTCACAGGACTGGTGTCGCACACTACAAATCTGTGCATTTCAGAAAATTTCCCTATACTAACTTTCACCGGTTCTGTAAGGTAAGTTTTAATCTGTCTGTTGGACACACCAACTACTTGGATCGTTTCATCCGAGAGAGGAAGATTCGTGACATCAGCTGATCTAACTGTTGATCGAGTAGCACCAGTATCAACTAGGAAAGTAATATTTTCATTATTAACTTTTCCATCTACAAATGGGCCTGTCTGGTCTACTTCTAGAGTTGCGCCAAGGACACACTCTTCTTCCTCCCTTCAGCACCGTCAATAACCCTCTTCTGAATCGCTTTCATCGCGTTGCAGCCAATACTGCGAAGCAGCGCTAGCGCGTTGCGGCTTATTTACCTGTTCTTCGTTGTAGAATCCATTCTCCTTACTATTGGCACCTGATTCTGTTGTGTTACACCCTGCTGTTGTCGTTGCTGTTGACCCCTCACCTCATTCTGCACCTGTGGATTCAAGGATGAATTTTCATCATTAGTACTTGGTGGATTCTTACAGTCGTTTTTCCAATGCCCTATCCTACCGCAATTATGACACGGAAATTTCTTCTTAGCTTCCTCAATATTCCCTTTATTTTTCCCAGGATTAAATCTCTGTTTTGACCCAGCTTGTTCTGCTATTTGTGCTTCCTTTTTCTCTGCTACTTTTACTTGTGCCCACATAGCCTTCTCTTTTAGTTTCCGCTGTTTTGCTTCAATTTCATCTATTTTCTTATTTTGCCAATCTACCGTATGCTGTTTTATCATTTCACTAATTTCTGGACGAAGACCATATACAAACCTGTATACGAAATGACTCAAATCCTTGTCACTCAAATTTTCATCTCCACTGAATTGTTTAAAGGCTAAAATTAACCTCTCATAATAGGCATGTACTGATTCTTTGCTTTCCTGATGTGTTCTGTCAATTTTCACCCAATCTGTCTCTTTAGGGGGTACTTTGTTTTTCAAAAATGCCATAACCTGTTCGTATTTCTTCATTACCTCGGGGTCTGGAGCTCCTGTCTTTGGATCCCTTGGGTATTTCTGTGTCGGCCAATCTATTACTATTTTGCATTCTATCCATAGATCTGCTGGTACTATTATGTCAAACAAGCTATTCAGATCAATCCACAATACTTTGGATAGTTTCACAAATCTGACCACCTGTCTATACCACTCGACGGGTTTTTCACGCAGTCGAGGGAAGTCATTTGTAAATGACAAAATATCCTGTCTGGTCCATGGGACATGTACATATCCTCCTCCCGAAATCTCTCAAATAGGACATTCTGTCACAACCTTCTCTTTCTCTCTCACAGGATAAGCTGAAAACGCTTTGTCTGAAACTTCGTCTCGCTTACGATACCATCTGCTCTTCCATTTTTCCACATCTCCCCATTTTCTCAACAAAATATTATTTCCTTAATCTGACCTATTCGTCCTGTGGTATTCATGTTTTAAATATCTTTTTCAGTGAAATCTACTCTATAGGGTTTCTGTAGGGCTTTTACCTTTTCAATATCAATACCCATTTCATTTGCCACTTCTTCTAATCTTTCATGAAGACTCTTCACTCTCCATGTTACGCTTTTGCACAAAAATAACAACTCCTCCTCTTGGTACGTTTTTAACTTCTCTGTCGGGATAGTTCCTACTATTAATTCTTCCAGTACCATTCATAATTTTGCCACATCTATTGACTGAGATTCCTTGTCTTTCTTTTGCAAGCTTCTCAACCATTCAATCAACTCCTCTGTAGACGGCCCTACTGGCTTCTCTACATTTCCTTGTCCAAAATCTTTTTGAGTTTCTGACATTGTCTCTATCATAGTCATACGTTTTTCTGCACAGTTTTGACATACAAAGGGTTATTTGAAAAATTTGGTTCAATCATACTCATAGTCTGTCTCCATGGATTCTCACTCTGACTCATTCTTGGTTGTTCAACCGGTTTATTACTTTTATAAGGGACTGTCAAACAATGTTCACTGTCTTTCTGCTTGTCAAAAATAGGCATTACTGGACCTATCGTTACTGGTACAGTTACCGCTTCCAAATTCTTAGTCAATTCTCTTATTTTCTCGGTTAATTCTAGGGTTGTTTTTGCTAATTCTGCTGAATTTTCTCCATCCAATTTTCCTCTAGACTTCTTTTCTACCTCTCTAATGGAATTATTTCTTACTAAATCTTGGAACTCTGGTTCTGATTGTATGATTCGTACTGTTTCTTTCATTGGGGGGCTTGGGGTTAATATTTCTGGTTCTGGTCGGTATGGTGGTGGATTCTTATAAAACATATCATCAAGAACATCATCCTCTGACTCATTCATTCCATACCCTCTCGATTCCACATTATGCCTCTTTTCTACACACTTTCATACTCGCATTCCGCCACCTTCTCATTCGATCATCATGCGTCTCTTGTCCGTATGATCTGCCAAACAGGTACCTATATCCTCTACCATTTCTCTGTCTTTCTCGGTCATGCATTTCGTCTTCCCACTCGGTCAAAGCCTCAAATTGTGTCGGTCTCTTTTTCTGGTGGATCGTAATACATTTTCCTTTCCTTCGTGTCTCAATAGTCTCCTTTACAATTGTACCGCTATTCTGTCCAATCACAGTGTGACTCACACTAGCGCACCAATAGGGAGCGGTTACGTCACCCTGTATTTCTCCACTCCTAACGCGGCGCACACTAACGCATCAATCCAGAGCGTTTTACGTTTCTGACTGTCTGTCCAATCCCAGCGCGGTCGTTCTGATGTCAGCAGCCGCTGTGGCAGCTCCTGCTCCTGTCTACCCCTCCTTTACAAATCTGCTCAGTAAGTTATGGTTTCAATTTCTACATTTCTGTTAGTAACAACATAAAAACACCACCATTGTCCGCTTCGCTAACCAAGGAATAGCAATAGACCTTTCTCACGAGAATTCCGTCTTTCCCGAGAGCAGCGCTTACCTCTGCCCTACTACGGAATCGTTACTTCCGTTGATAAAGTAGCACATCCCTCTACTTCACCCTTCTAACAAGCATTAGCTAACCGTTTCTCCAGAATTAAGACACATAGTTGGAGACCCAATGCTCCTGAGAAATAAAACTAGAGTTTCACAATTAACCTGGATGCCTTTACATCCACGCACTTTCACAACAGAAAAAGTAGTACATTCACACAGAATCCTTTCTTTCCCGAGAACAGCGAACAGTCTGTCCTACTACAGAATTATGACATACGTTAACAAAGCAGCGCTTACCTCTCCTTTGTCCTTCTAACAAGCTCAGAAAGTACCTATTACCTTTCCAGTGATAAGCGTTATCGGAATGCCAGTTGGATCCCTGGTGCCTAAGACCAGAATTTCACAGGTAACCTTCGCTATCATACACACTTTTCTCACACAGAAAATGTCTCTAATGGCAACACACGGCGATGTCACCGAATTGAACCCAGACAATGCGTTGTGCAACTTCAACCGTTACACGTTTCTCCTGTGTACCTACAGGATAACAACAATTCTGTCTTTCCCGAGAACAGCGCTTACCTCAGCTCTACTACGGAACCGTTACAAACTTCTGACTTCCTACATCCCAGAAGCCGTGCAAACAACATAAAACTCAACACAACTCACCATAGAGTGTTAGTACATAAACCAATATCAATAACCAATAATCAATAAGCTATTTGCAAGCAATAATCACCAAACCAAAACAATAAAAACCATCATCTTGCTACCAGAAAACTGCTGCAGCGTGGAACATCAAATTCCCCCTTCGTCACAGACCAACTACTTCAACATCAAATTCACTCATATACATTCATTGGTGGGGCCCATAACACCAATACTTACACTCAGTTGATATGTTTTCCTAGGGAAATAAGCTTCCAAACGCTGACATGAAAGAAATACCTTTACCTTACCCTAAACACATTGACTTCAAACCTAAGATATCCCTCTCATAAGGAGATGGATCATTTAGTTGTTTGTAGGTTTAGTTTCACAATCATTTATCTAGTCTTTAAATCCCACTAAATTCTCTTCTTAAAATAATCGACACAACACATTTGTCAATTAATCAAATAACCTTTATCTAAGAAATATTGCAAGAAACGTTAGAAATCATCATCAGCATTTCAGAGCATCATATTTACCTATTCTGGCTAAAGTCAGTCAGTCAGTCAAGAAGAATTTTATTCAGCAAAGTTAGGCCGCAATTCAGTCTCTCAAAGATTCAGGATAACAGCTGTCCAGCAGTGTCACCGTCCTATCCGTCAGCATAATGTCAGGAAATCGAGTTTGTCAAAGAAGACCGTTAGCAATTTGTTCAATTCCCTACCTACTTTTATAATGAAAATAATGTCAAAAAGTATCAAGATCGGGGTTTAGAAAGTCCAGATTGATCGACTTGGGGTTAGGAGGTGAATTTGCCAGGGTGTCGAAAAGATGAACTCATCGCACTTGCTGGTTCCGGTTTTTAAATCAAGCATTGTCTTTGGTATTGGCTAGGTTCCCGGAGCATCCTTGAAGGGTACATGTTCTCCCGGGGTCAGGTCCAAGCCACTGCTGCTGGCGGTGACGCCTGCGCACTTCACCCAGAACCTCGTGTTGTCAGGGCAGTCACGTTTAACGTCTCATTCAGCCATCTTGTTTAGGCCAAAATGGTCAACTTAAGCAAAAGAAACACAAAAACGTAATTAAAACATAGAAATGACTAATAAAATGTTATCCCCTTGCTAATACCCATATGTGTGTGTATTTATCTAGCAGAAGCAACACTCAGAGCGGTTTATACTTACGAAATAAAGCACAAATCATAAATACATCACCAAAGCAACATATAACAAGCAATCTTCTAATTTTCTACTATTAATATGCGTACTCAAATTAGTTTACAATTAGTATAGCCATGCAAGGTGCAATTCCCAAGTGTAATTCTTTTGTTAATATAATTGGTGAGTTATCACTTCAAACGGATTAATAATATTACAATTAATAGATTATTCGAATTAATATAAACATGCAGAATGGGGAGGTATACAAAATTTTGTACTACCCGCTCCAGCATCACTTCCTGTTTTTTCTATATATAAGGGATTAGAACCATTCCTTCCTTGCCTTGCAACACTCCTTGGTCCTGCTGGTGTGTCCTCGCTCCTGTTGGTTCTGTGGCTGCTCTTTTGGTGATTCCTTCCTTCCTCAGGCCTTCTGCTCCAGCTTGTCTTCCAGTCTTCTCCTGGTTCCTTTTGGGCTCCTGGTCTTCCAGTGTTTTCTGTCTCCTTGTCTTCTCCTTCATTCCTGGAGTCTCATCATCAACATCAGAGATTTTTTGCTCTCCGGGGTTTTCCTCTTAGGACTCCTTCAGGAGGGAACTGGGTACTAAGGCTTTCATTGTCGGCAGAACCATGGCTACCGGAAGGGGTCACCCCTATCTCAGGCAAACCAGGACTTACAAGAACCGAAGCCGGGAACCATTCCAACGCCTCAAGGCTGGTAAGAAAGACCCTAAGGCCGACAGCCTTACTCAAAATGACACCATTTATACTGTAACATCACATAGTCAGACATGCACGAACACAGTGGCCCTGTGCCCAACCCCATGCTGTGCATAGCGATGCATTGTGCATTGCGCCCAAACCCCTGCCTGCAGAGGTTTGCAAGCAAGGTCTGGCCAAAGGCTGTGTACAAAGAAGGGCATCCACAGAGGTTGGGCACTGGGTGTGACTAAAGGCCAGGCCTTGCAATCACCCCCACGCTGTGCAAGGCGATGGACATCTTACCTTATACAAAAAAAACATAGAAATTCACTGAAAAAACAAAGGTTGAAGTGACATTATCACAGTTAGAAATTGTAACAATATCTTACTTTAAAAAAAACTAATATTAGAAATTCACTGTAAATTCAAAAGTTAATGGTATGTTGTAGTTAGGTGAAAAAGTCAGTTAACACAAACTGTTTTAAACAAACAGAAACACTGAAATACACCACTTTTAGTTATCTCAAGTAACTATAACTTGTGTCTTCACCATGCACTGCTAATTACCTCATATATGAAATCACTCAATTGATAACATCAATGCAATCGGAATTATTGATGGTAATGGCGGGGTGCGAGTTGTAGTTCCATTAGGTCATGAGTTATAGTTACTTGTAATAACTATAACTGGTGAATTTCAATGGTTTTGTTAGTTTAAAATGGTATATTTAACTGACATTGTCTTCTATGACTTTGGCCCACTTTGATGAATCACAAATTTATAATAGTAACTAACAGCACTTAAAAGCATATAAATAAATAACACCAAATCAACAGATACTCGTGTGAATAAATAATACTATGTTCATAGTCATCTCATACAGTTAATGGTAATATGATATGTCATTTGACCTGGAAGATCATATATTACATTTGTAACGGTATCTGTCGCATCAATGTTGAAATCCTGAGCTTTGCATTTTGAATACAAATAATTGTTTGCCTTGTTGCTGTCCGAGTTATGGACTATGGAGCTAATCATTCTTAGTTAAGTTCAATTTAATTTCCAGCCATAAGTGTACTTTAACTGTGTTTTCCAAGTGCATGTCAAGGTTTATTAAAACATATATTAAAGTCTAATAATCAATCCTAGCCATAACTTTTCTTTCACTGTATATTTATGTTATTTGTTTCAGAAGAAGGTGTGTGAGTTTCTTTTCATGAAACACATGAGTGATATTCACCTGACCGGATATAATCATTCATTTTGATATCTGTTCAGTCGATAAAGAGGATAAACTACCATTTTCCGACAAAAGCGATTCAGCCTCTAAGTCTCCGAATACAAGTGGGCCGGATGAGGGTGAGGTATTTACCACTTCCGGTGACACCGATACTGCAGGAAGTAGCGTTTACGGACTGCAATAAATACCTCCACTTTAGGGTTTTCCTCAGGGAATGAGGAATTACATACATAATGTGGCTCTTGAAAAACAAAACTTTACAAGTATCAGCATTTATCACTTGTTTTAACGCCATTAAATACCACCACCTTTGACTTGTGAAAATGCAGCAGCAGAATTTTGTGGGGGTGTCGAAATGACCGCAAATCTTGGTCCTTTCTCAGCACAAAACCAAGGCCTAAATATTGCATAAAACATTTAATGGCAGAAATTCCTTCAGTGTTTTGATCATTATTTTCTGGAAGATATTTTATAGTTGCGGGTTGAATTACGAGTGTTTTGCTATCTATTTAGGCACACGTTAATTGAAAGCAATACGTTTCAACTGTAAAAAAAACTACTTCTTTGTTCTTCGGGCTAATATGAAATGTCCTTGTTAGCATGACTAAGCTGATTAAAACGGAACTGTCTTAAACGCACACTGAAACATTAGTCACAAATTGAAAATTATATGCATTTGTGCCCCAGTGGAAAATGTCGAAAATCTGCATGCATTTCTAAATGTGTTCCTTAAATATTTGAATAATCCCTTCACAGCACCATGAAAAGAGCATGTTACAAGAGGTTGACAAGAAAAGAAAGAGGAGGCATGGGGTTCTGCGGGCCACTTGAGAGAAAGATTAAACGCGAGAGGAAGCAAACAGGTTCAGTGCACTAATTCCAAGAAACTAGTCATTAATGCATTCAGTGACAGTGGAGCAGGCTGAGTGGTGGGAGAAGCAGAACTACTGTAGTGAAACGAATGAATACGATTGATTGGATTCTTTCTGACAAGTCATATATTATCGAAGGCTTTATAATGTTCACCGGCACATCACAGTGGCTAATGGGCACCAAGATAGTAGATAAGCTAAACACGAAAGCAGAATTCAAAAAGCGAACCCATGTCTTTCATGATGACTACATGTGGCGCACTGTACAGTCAGGAGGGGCTTTAAATTGGAATACGTAAAACAGGCACTTGTCTGATTGCAAAAAGGTGTTGTTGGAAGAAAGCCTGCCTCTAGAAATATTTCATTGCCTATATGTATTCGACCAGTCTGAAGGTCTGTGAAATATAGTTGCATTTGTAGGTTTCAAGATTCCAAGCATTTTAAACTGAAATACCAGGAAATGTTATCATGTGGTACGAAAGAGGAGAGTGTGTTCAGTGGTTGCTCAAAGGCGTAATGCAAAATGAAAGCCCCCCCTTCAGACAGTGTTGAGGAGCCCCTGATAATCCCACATGTCACAGATATTCATAGTCCTTAAACTGAAAGGGAAGCAGGCCCTTTTTCTGCTGGGGGTCCCCCTTCACCACAGAAGCTGCAGGTGCCTGCATTAGCCCCTGTAGTTGATTGCAGAATATGTGATGAGACATGGCTTTTTAGAGTAGGGGTGTTATATGGTTACATAGACCTCAGGTGAGGAACACCACCATTTTACATGTTCGCATTTAAAGTTAACATCTTTCTTAAACATTGACTCTTGACACATATTTGCATGTGGGCACATATAGGCACTGCGGAAAAGGTTGATGTTTGCTGTTGTCCTCTGGATAACAGTCCTGCAAGGGTAGAATCAATAATGACAGCCTGACTGGGGCTATGTTATGGTAACACAGGTGAAGTTTATTTTATAAACAACATCAACCTTTTGTTTAGACAGAGGAGTATTTCGCTCTCATTCTCGAGGTCACCCCATGCTGGAATTCCATCCCAGTGGAATCCTGTTTACCTTCCTGAAAAGGATGATGGCCTGCTCTACACAAGAACGAGCACCTAGATAAAATATACCCTAGGGCAGAGGTCTTCAAACTTTTGTAGGTTGAGCCCCCCCAACTGAATTTTTTGAAATGTCGGCCCCCCCCACCACCTGACAGAAATTTCTGGAATCTTGTACACTACATAATTGACTGCCACCCGCATATCCCGGGCCATATCCGGCAGATAATGTTCAACGCAATGGTAGTTTAGTGAACTGTAGATTTGTGAGTGGGTGTGGTTTATGACAGGCTTATTACACAGCTCAAAACAAACAAAATGTTCCAAGATAAAATGTGTGTAAATTGTTTTTACTAGGATGCTTTGTTTTACACATGACAGATTGATAATAACACCACCAACATTAATGTGACGGGTGTGCCTGTTTTTCACCACAGAGACGGTCAATCTGTGGATGGATTTTTGCTACTGCCAACGGTGAGTGTAAAAATTCAGGACAAAGGGTCAAAATTCAGGACACAAATTCAGGACAGAAGGTCAAAATTCAGGACAAAACTTCAGGACAATAGGTACGTTTTACAGACAAATCAGAGGAGGTCACGCCATGGTATATAAGTAAGCCCAGCCAAATCCAAACATATTCAACCATTTGCAAACCTATCCATCACGTATCCTTCCATCTATCATTTCACTCAACCATTCCTTCATCCATCCTTTCACTCATCCATCATCCATCCATCCACCCTTTCACCCTATCCATCTGTACACTCATCCATTCACTCTTCTACCCATCCATTCACTCATCCATCCAGCCATTTACCCTTTCACCCATCCAGCCATCCTTTCACTTACTCATCCATCCACCCAGTCACTCATCCTTCCACCCATCCACCCTTTCAGTCATCCATCCATCCTCCCTCCCTTTCCCTCTCCATCGACCCTTTCACTTAGCCATCCTTCCTTCCATCCATCCATCCACCCACCCATCCATCTACTCATCCACTCATTAATCCATCCATTGACCCTATCACTCATCCATCCTTTCTCTCATCCATCTATCCTTTCACTCCTTCACTCATCTATTCATCCTTTTGTCCATCTACCCTCCCTTTCACTTACTCATCCATCCTTACATCTACCCTTTCACTCATCCTTCCATCCATTCACCCTTGCACTTATCAATTCATCAATCCATCCAACATTTCACTCATCCATCCACCCACTCACTCATCACCCACCTTTTCACTCATCCATCCTTTCACTCATCCATCCTTTAACTCATCCATCCTTTCACTCATCCATCCACCCTTTTACCCATCCAGCTACTCTTCCACCCATACATTCAGCTATTTACCTTTTTTCTCATCCATCCTTCCACTCACTCATCAATCCATCCATCCTCTCTCATTCTCCATCTATTCAATCTTTCATTCATCCATTCACCCTTTCACTAATTCATCCAGCCATCCATCCCTTCACTTACTCACTCGCCCACCTTTTCATATTAATTTTGAGCTGAGCCTTTTTGAGAAGAGGCCCATCAAGAACTTCACCCTCGCTGCAGGAGCCTTTCCAGGACTTGGACAGGATCCACCAGGGTGGGCACAGGGGTGGGCATGTAGTTTTCAAGTATTCCAGGGAGGGGTAGGGCTCCTCACCCCCTCCTGGACAAGACAACGAGAAGACAGGCTCTCTTTCCAAAATGTTAGTTTTGCCATCCCCCACTGTGATGTACAGTACTTAAAGGAGATACTCCAAGATAACTGATTTAACTGATTGTCCTCCATACTTTGTTTAATCAGTGTGGGTGCGATTGTGCCATTTCTTTATTTCATTCCAATTATAGACTGCATGTTTGCAGAACCGAGGTTTGCTTACAATTTAGTGACAGTAATTAAGCTCTGTGAAGAGAACCACGTGCTGCCTCGGGGTAATCAGGGCCGGTTCTAGGATGTTTGGGGCCCTGGGCAGAAAGGGAATGTGTGTGGCCCCTCTAAATTGCAGAGACGCATTCAGGGCTGTTTGCATCTGAATAGATGCCCCTGCGCCTGAAGCTGCAGCCCCTCCCTCTCAGTCACCTTCAAGCACCTCTTAACAGCTCATCAAGGGCTGAAGGTGTGAGGGTTGCCATCCCGCTGTTTTCAAAACCTCCGTTACGGCCGAATATCAGCTATCAGATTTTCGTGTGAAGTGCGTGCCCCCCCTGGAATGGTGGCGCGCCCCCCCTGGGGGGCGCGCCCCACAGATTGAAGAACACTGCCCTAGGGTAATTGGGAGTTAGGTCACCCTGGGTTATTCTGGCAGTTTGCACCCCCTAAACCCCATAAATGAGGAGGCACTAAGTAGGAGTATAGATGTGATTATATATGTATGCTTATAATCAATGTAACAGCACAATGGTTGAATTGTTCCACTTCTTTATTATTCTAGTAATGCTGATTACTCTGTGCTGTTTCCTTCTATTGATCATTGCAGCACACATATTTTACACAAGAATCATAATGCTTCAATAAATAATTGAAATCCAAATTCGAGTATTTCTTGTGTTTTCCTTTGGGCATGCACAAGATCTCCTTGGAAAGTCAGAATCTTCATGCTATGAGTTTGCACATGCCCTCCAGTACCTTATAAGGTATAGAGGTCCAGAGGGTGTACTGTGAGCCAGCCAGGAGTTAGACCAACAAATCCTGATGGTGTGCGTGGAGTCAGTCTCGTACAGTTTTGACATTTATGTTTTCCAAACGCACAGTTTTACTGCTATAGAATGCACCGTACGATATGGGCTAGAAACTCAGAGACAGCATTAGCTTTTTAATAACAGGTTTTATGGGCTATGTTATCTTAGGAGGCAGTGTTTGCGAGCTCTTGGCTATTTTTGTAACTCTTTGGTTTTACTGCAATGTTTTAGAGCACAGTCTTAGTGATTAAAAGAGAGGTGCTAAGCAAACCAACAGAATGCAACAAAACTGCAATGAAGTGTCTGTCCCTCTGTATCCATGGTCTCTAGCTCTGTAAGCAAACTGGACAGCTCAGTGGACTGAAACTGCAGCTTCTGAGTTTCTAGTAAAAGGCTCGAAATCTCTTTATCCAAGAACCCACTCCCAAACAGCATTCTTTTATTCCCAACTGAAGCAAATATAGGTTTTAAGATGCTCATACCTTCTGGAGCCAAAAACAAAACATTAAACATTCACATATAAGAGAAAGTGGAAAAATTCATATTAAGACTGGCATGTTTACACTGCACTGCATATCTGCAATTACACAGTTACTGTCATTCAATTTTCCTAATACAAGAAGGAAATTGATTTGGCAATGGTGTACTAATAACATCACAATGTAATATATTACTTTTCAAACAAATCTTAGCTGATGAATTTCAGCAGGTGGAGCACTTTAGCATTTTTAAAGTGATTTATTTACGCAATGTAGGTATGAATAGGTATATGCAAGTATGTAAAAGAATGTGGGTGGCAAAGGAACAAGAAGTATTTTTTATGCCATATAAAACAATTTATTAAGCAGTATCAGAAAGAATGATATGCACAACAGTGAAAGATTTCTGCAGCAGGTGCTTTAACAGACTGAGCAACTTTTCTAGACAAATTAAAGGCTTGATTTAAGGGTATCAGCTGTAATCTGAGTGGGGTGGACCATCAGTTTTCTGACAGCTCCACCATCAGCAAACTTATTCAGATGGCCCGAGCGAGTAGGGGCTGTCGAATATGAGCTTCAGATTGCCTGCTCTATTTAGAGCGGATAATCTGATGTCCTATTGTTCTGTCACCACCACACCCATTAGTTCTTCATTTTTCAGAATTTAACTCCCTCTTTTGGGATTTGTTTCTTAAAAACAAAACAAAAATGACTCAGTCCCCTAAAAGATGGTGGCAGTATATCTATTTTTCCGTGTCTCCACAGGAGCTGCCATGATGGCAGCTCCTGTGATGGCACAGAGAGCATCACATGGCCGGTAGTGATGTTTTAATTGGCAGATAGCAGTCTGCCCAGGGTGGCGGAAAATAATCATTGCCACCCTCACAAAACAGACCACCCGCCAGGACCTGCCTCATGCCATAAGCCTGCAATGAATAGGTTAACAGTGTCCATCATACAATATAATTAGGGCTCCCATTTTTATGGTATTTCTTTTTTAACATTAATGTCTGCATTTATCCATATTCATTTTCTGTCATTTTATATCTATATGTCCACATTTATTTTTGTCGCAAGAGAAAGAAGACTCTGCAGGTAGTATTTTTCCACAGTTATTTAAATAGACATGTCACACGGTTGGTATAGGTTTAGCTATATTTATATATTCACCAAATTAAGTAAACACAATGGTGTAGATTCGGATCCTCGAAAAACCGGGTACGAATCGTCGGACGGAGCGTTTTCTCCGTCCGACTCGTACCCGGTAAAAATACCTTACAAACATGCAAGTACGATTTGTACGGAAACACCATTTCCGTACGAATCGTAAAAAACACCGATCGACGAAAATATACATACCAATGTGATCCGGGAATGCTCCGACGTGACGTCGGGATGCATGCAGGCTGCGGTTCACGAACCAGGAAGTACGATCCGCACTGACGTCACCCCGCACGGATTATATTTTCCGGGTGCCAAAAACTACAGGAAACCAGGACGACGCGCACAAGGAGCACCTGTACGCGACGGACAGCCATGGACCCGAACCTACGTGTCATCCCAGCCCTCGTAGCAGTCCACCTGCTCTACAGGCACTGACGCAGACGCCGCAGAAGGTCAGAATAACACCCAGGGGCAAAGGGGGGGGGCAGGGGCAGGACACATAACCCCCACACAAGTCACAAATCACACATACCCTGGACATACCTGACCTGCAGGACCTGGTCACCTCGAGGGGGTGGGGGCGTGTCCAGCAACGCAAGCGTCCGCCACAACAGAAGTGGATGACGACGCGAACCGGCAACACAACAATACCGGTACGTACCGTCCCCAGGCCTTAAGAGGGTGGGTACGGGCCGTACCACGCCCACCACTACGTCACCCCGACAATGGCGGTACGGTCCGTACCCATGTTCGAATGGCCTGGGTACGGGCCGTACCAGCATTGTTGGGGTGATGTGGGGGTACGCGTGGTACGACCCGTACCCACGCTCGTAAGGCCTGGGTACGGTGCGTACCCCTACGGCACCCCATTGGGGGTCTGCACCGTACCCAGGCCCTCAGAGCGTGGGTATGGGTCGTACCACGCGTACCCCCACATCACCCCAACAATGCTGGAACGGCCCGTACCCAGGCCATTCGAATGTGGGTAAGGGCCGTACCGCCATTGTCGGGGTGACGTAGTGGTGGGCGTGGTATGGCCCGTACCCACGCTCTTAAGGCCTGGGGACGGTACGTACCCAGGCCTGCAAACTGTGGGTACAGGAATTTACGGAGCATACCCCCACCCGTGTATGAATGGAGCGTACCCCCACCCCACCAGTGTATGTACGGACCGTACCCCCACCCCACCAGTGTAGGAATGGAGCGTACCCCCACCCCACCAGTGTATGTACGGACCATACCCCCACCCCAGCAGTGTATGTACGGAGCGTACCCACACCCGTGTATGAATGGAGCGTACCGCCACCCATGTATGAATGGAGCGTACCCCCACCCCACCAGTGTATGTACGGAGCGTACCCACACCCGTGTATGAATGGAGCATACCCCCACCCCACCAGTGTATGTACGGACCGTACCCTCACCCCACCAGTGTATGTACGGAGCGTACCCCCACCCGTGTATGAATGGAGCATACCCCCACCCCACCAGTGTATGTACGGACCGTATCCCCACCCCACCAGTGTATGTACGGAGCGTACCTACACCCGTGTATGAATGGAGCGTACCCCCACCCCACCAGTGTATGTACGGACCGTACCCCCACCCCACCAGTGAATGTACGGAGCGTACCCCCACCCGTGTATGAATGGAGCATACCCCCACCCCACCAGTGTATGTACGGACTGTACCCCCACCCCACCAGTGTATGTACGGAGCATACCCACACCCGTGTATGCATGCAGCGTACCAACTCCCCACCCGTGTATGTACGGACCGTACCCCCACCCCACCAGTGTATGTACGGAGCGTACCCACAGCCGTGTATGAATGGAGCGTACCCACACCCGTGTATGAATGGAGCGTACCCACACCCGTGTATGTCCCGACCGTACATGCCCAGACATAGGAGGGGTGTGTGCCTATCACTCCCAGCAGTGCCCAGACATAGGAGGGGTGTGTGCAGAGTCCTCCCAGTAGTGCCCAGACACAGGAGGGGTGTGTGCAGAGTCCTCCCAGCAGTGCCCAGACACAGGAGGGGTGTGTGCCTATCACTCCCAGCAGTGCCCAGACATAGGAGGGGTGGGTGCAGAGTCCTCCCAGCAGTGCCCAGACAAAGGAGGGGTGTGTGCCTATCACCCCCAGCAGTGCCCAGACATAGGAGGGGTGTGTGCAGAGTCCTCCCAGCAGTGCCCAGACACAGGAGGGGTGTGTGCAGAGTCCTCCCAGCAGTGCCCAGACATAGGAGGGGTGTGTGCAGAGTCCTCCCAGCAGTGCCCAGACACAGGAGGGGTGTGTGCTGAGTCCTCCCAGCAGTGCCCAGACACAGGAGGGGTGTGTGCAGAGTCCTCCCAGCAGTGCCCAGACATAGGAGGGGTGTGTGCAGAGTCCTCCCAGCAGTGCCCAGACATAGGAGGGGTGTGTGCAGAGTCCTCCCAGCAGTGCCCAGACACAGGAGGGGTGTGTGCTGAGTCCTCCCAGCAGTGCCCAGACACAGGAGGGGTGTTTGCAGAGTCCTCCCAGCAGTGCCCAGACATAGGAGGGGTGTGTGCAGAGTCCTCCCAGCAGTGCCCAGACACAGGAGGGGTGTGTGCAGAGTCCTCCCAGCAGTGCCCAGACATAGGAGGGGTGTGTGCAGAGTCCTCCCAGCAGTGCCCAGACACAGGAGGGGTGTGTGCAGAGTCCTCCCAGCAGTGCCCAGACACAGGAGGGGTGTGTGCAGAGTCCTCCCAGCAGTGCCCAGACAGAGGAGGGGTGTGTGCCTATCACTCCCAGCAGTGCCCAGACATAGGAGGGGTGGGTGTAGAGTCCCCCCAGCTGTGCCCATGGAAAGAAAGGGGTTGAGTACACACAGATACAATGCCCACAATTGTCAGTCATGTGCTCAAAGACCCAGCAGAACACGAAACACATGTGTGCGAGGCTGGGAGTACACACATGCATACTGCGGAAAAGGGAACGTGTACACATGAAGTCCTGTCAATATACTCCAGTCACAAGTACAGTGACCCCCAAGGATGACACAAATGATGCAGGTGGAGACCTTGGCCAGCATGCATGGCCAAAGTTGAAGGGGTCCGTCACACACCCAGCAAATGTAGACACAGCACTGCACAAATGTCTTCACAACACTCTGCAGGGAAGATGTCAGGGTCCACAGAGGAAGGTACACACCTTGGGACAATGTCACCATGCAGTAACAGCTAACATGAGTAACGTTTGACAGCAAATACCGTGTGATGGCACACAGATAACAGGGTCCACCCCACGAACAGCACACTACAACATATCCCAGACACCTAACACATTATCGCCACCCCAAATCATGGAGCAGCACCACCAACAGCAATGCCAGAAAAGCAGTAGTGTGCCAAGGAAAATAAAATAGCTTTATTCAGCAATGTTCTAAAATGAAATGTACGAAGAGTTCAAAATGCACAAGTCCCATAGGGCAGTCCATAGTTCCAATCCAGGTGGGGGACACATTGGGATGCGTGTCCCCTAGCTTGCCTGCACAGTTGAGACTACCTTGTCATCCACAGGGGGGGGGGCATCATGTGGGGGGGAAGGACCAGGCACCGCAGGGACAGGAGGGGCAAGGGTAGGTGTTGTGGGTGCAGGGACGGACGACTCCAACACAGGGGTGGGGCAGCGCCAAAGGTGGATTGGAGCACGGCGCTGCACACTACTGCCAGGTCGCCCAGCGTCTCCCCTGCACCCGAAGGAACCACAGACCCCAAGGAGGGGGGGTGCTCGCAGGGATGGGTCGCAGCGCTACCCTGGGAGGGTGTGGACAGGGGGGGGAATCAACCACCCTGACCGGGGACTCCTTTGACCGTTTGCGGGGTGGTGTCACTGTGGGGCTCAGGGACAGAGCGGCCATGAAGGAGTCTTTGGTGGAATCCTGGCCAGGAGAGCTGAGGGGAGTGGATTTGGAGGGTGGTGGTCGTGAGGAATGTGGACTCCCACTCTGGCTGTGTGTCTTCAGTTTCCCCCCGACCCAGTGGGTGTGCCTACTTCACCCTGTGTGTGCGTGCCAGGAGGTGTGCGCTTTGCCTTCCCTGGTGGTGTGGTGCCTGTGTCTGGTGGTGTGCGTGCATGGCTACGTCTGGGTGTGCTGTGTACAGGCATGGGAGTGGGAAGTGTGGATGCTGCAGGGGTAGGGGGGGACGTAGCGCTGCAGGAGACCCAATGCTGCAGTCAGTGTCGAGTCTATGGACCTCAGCAAGTTGCGTTGGTCAGACTGCGCAGCTGAAATGCCCTCCATGTATGCCTCCATCTGGTTGATCACTTGGCTGTGGCCATGGAGGACATTAAGCATCGCAGTCTGACCAACCTGCAACTGCCGCAGGATGTCCACAGACTCAGCATTGGTGGCAGCAGTGGAGACAGGGGCAGGGGGTGCGGTGCCTGGCAAGAAGGAGACACGTGGTGACCTAGCACAGCGGGAAGGGACACGAGCAAGTGGGAGGCCGGTGAGCAGAATGGAGGGGGCGGGTAGCGATGGAGTGCTGATGTCAGCTGTGGGAGCAGCCTCCGCCCCCTCGGAGTGCTCAGCCTCGGACCCGTCTGCATCATAGTCGGTGGTGGTTTGACTGGACAGGTCCTCCGCTGCACTCCCGTCGGCCTCCGTGCCACTCGATGTGCCAGACAACTCTGCACTGCTGGCACTGGTGCTCGCTCCCTCCTCATGGTCCGTGCCAGTGTCTCCCTCGTAGTCCCCCGACGATGCTGTGGGCAAGGTGAAGAGACGGGAGAAATCAGACACCTGTATCCATATGTCACATGAGTCAACTCTACATAGGTCACAGTGCATAGCCTGAAAAGCTACAAGAGTAGCATCTACAATACAAGGTACATATGTAGTCCCTGCAACACACAGTTTGTTGACCCACCATGCCACTGTTAAAATATGGAGAGCATGACACAATAGCAAATAACTTGATATCAAATTGTACAGAGGAGCCAGGCTCTGGGGACAATCTAGCACAGCATCAGTGACACACAGCGTAGCCAAGAAAGGGATGAGCAGGAACCATGTCTAGCAACTCTTGGGACATGCTGCAAAGGTAATACTGAAAACCATGGCCAACATGACTGGGGCACTGCACCTTGAGTGTTTGGCCACACAAACATCACACACTGGCCAGACCGAGCAAGGAGACTTCAGGTTTGGACATGTAGGCCTTGCCCGCACCAACGCCCCCCCTACCTGAGACAATGTGATTGAGACAGAGGAAGTACTTACACCTCTTAGTCTGGGATGAAAACACATGGTCTGCAATTAATCCTGATCGCACACAAACTACCCCTGGTGCGCCTGTCCACACATATCACTGACAAACAACCATCATCAGATAGTTGTACCAAGACACACAGGCACTGGCCCCTGTGAGTATGCACCAGCTAATTTAGGTCACCATGTACAGTGGACACATGTAGCACAGTATACGTGAATTCTAATGAGGCCATGGTACTATGACACAGGGCCCAAACTATGCTGAATACACAGAGAATGTCCACATTGTCTGATGACACACATGATACCTAGGAAAAGGTGCCCCAGGGGACTGTAGTGGCCACACTACTCCATGGCCCTGGATGGATCTGACTGGAACACAAGCCACCATCCCTGCACTATGCACATCTCACACTCAAGCACATCATGTCAGAGGGCACAACATTCGACATGCAGGCAGTAAGGCAGTACACATGAAACACATACCCCCATGTCGGGACTCAGCATCGGTGCCAACTAACATGGACCCCACAATGACTGAACTGGCCAGGGCACAGGCAACGTGCAAAAACCTGTTACACACCACCCCCACATATGATGCTGCAAGCATTGGGCACTTGGAGTTACTGCCAGCCTAGATGACCTTGTGCAAGAGTGACTACACACAGACCAGGGAACACATGGCAAGGAGCGAAAGGGAGGAAGAACAGCACCGCTTTACTTTGGGGAACAGGATATGCACTGCACATTTAAACCCTGGCAGTGTATCCATGCAACTGCGCACTTCCAAAAGCTGGTGACACACAACAAACACACATGTACCTACCCCCTTCCTGCCGCTGCTTCTCCGCTAGGCGCCTATCCAAGTCAGGGAAGACCACCGCCAGCATACGCTTATGGATGTGGGTCAGACGGCGGCGCCCACGGTTTTTGTGGCTCTCAGGTGAGTCCCCCAGCAGGACCCGTGCGATCCTCCGCGTCCAGCACCGGATGTCCTGCCAGCGTTTCCTCACCTGGGCTAGGCGCCGCTTCCGACCATCCGTCCTCCTCACGGCACTGACGGCTTGCTTCCAGATCTCCCCCTTGGCACGGACGCCTACCTGCGAGGATGCAAAAGTGACAATACATCAATCCACCTTATCAATGATACAGAGACACACATATTATAAATCATGCATGTTTGAACTGGCCACAGTATGCAGCCAACTCATTGCACCTTTGTCATAGTGACATCATCCTCCTGGGAATGGGCAAATGCAGTAGGTGCCATTGAAAGCACACAGGTGGCATGAGGGGTGCAACACAATCAATGATGCAGCCTCCCACTGTGCATCCCAAGCTACAACAGGAATCTGAACAGTACCCCTAAGCAGGCACATGCCCCAGCCCACTTACGCCACCTCAGCAGAGTACACAGACACACACAGGCACTGAACAATCACCTGGCATTGGCAACTGCCGCTACAAACCTCACTCTGCACATGTGCCACTAGACTGGGGGTGTCACAGATGTGGGGCTGTCTCAGCACGGCAGACATCCAGCACAGCTCCCTGCTCACATCAGATGGCCAGGGTGTATCCATCCCACATGCAGCTGGGGTGCAACCCTCCACATATGCACACACCCACATGACAGGGGACTCACACACACACACCAATGTCCAGGGGACGAACACATCATTTGGACACTCTCACCACAGGCACACAGAACAGACACACATCTGTGGGTCCTGGCACCTGTCACCCTGGGGGGAGCACAGACTCACATCAGGACTGTAGGAACATTTCCAGGAAGATTAGGCAGTCCAAAAGCGGCATGCACCATGCAGTGATCGTCACAGTAAGCACCATGCTAGTGCGTTGTGCACACAGGAACTACAGCATGCTCTGCATGGGAGACATGAGCCCTTCCCCCCCCCGGGAACCACTATGAAGAACCCTGCATGTCTGTCACACCTGGACACAATGCCAGAAGTCACAGTAAAAATGAGGGGCACAGTGTAAGCTAGTGGGGTCTGCACTCACCTGCTCCCCTGGTCGACCATACAGCATGGTGTACTGTGGGAGGATCACATCCAGCAACGCCATATTCTCCTCCATGGTGAATGGCTGGGCCCTCTCCATAGACCTGGACATGGTGCCAGAGGAATGACAAGCAGCAGCAGTGTTGTGTGATGAAGGGATGTGCAGGCAAGTGCTCTCTCAAGGGACCTGGCTGCCTTATATCTTCCTTGCTGGCCTGTTTCATTTACAGGAGTACAGAGGGATTGGCTCAGTCACATTTGCATCCTACGTGTCCTCCAATCAATTTAAAACTACCCCAGTGACAGGCTATGCTTGTTTTTAAAATTGAGCATGATGTAATGTCCACATTGCAACAAAGTAAATTGTCTCCAACCGACTTCTGCTGGCCACATGATGCAAAATTCAAACCTGAAAATCGGTCTCCATGACAACCAGCATGCATTTAGGCCCCTATACTTGTCCCTCATGTGTCCCCTATGGCAATCCTATGTCACAACACAGGTACGGTGCATCACACAGCCCTAGGGCACCCCAAATGCATTGCAACAGACCGTACACGCGTGTGTACGGTCCGGACTACTATGGCGTACAAGTACGCGAGCACCACCATAGTGATAGGGACCGTACACGCGTGTGTACGGTCCGGACTACTATGGCGTACACGTACGCGAGCACCACCATAGTGATAGGGACCGTACACGCGTGTGTACGGTCCCTATCACTATGGGGGTGCTGGCGTACGTGTACGCCATAGTAGTCCGGACCGTACCCATGCGTGTACGGTCCCTATCACTATGGGGGTGCTCGCGTACATGTACGCCACAGTAGTCCAGACCGTACACACGCGTGTACGGTCCCTATCCCTATGGGGGTGCTCGTGTACGTGTACGCCATAGTAGTCCGGACCGTACACACGCGTGTACGGTCCCTATCACTATGGTGGTGCTGGCGTACGTGTACGCCATAGTAGTCCGGACCGTACACACGTGTGTACGGTCCCTATCACTATGGTGGTGCTGGCGTACGTGTACGCCATAGTAGTCCGGACCGTACACACGCGTGTACGGTCCCTATCACTATGGGGGTGCTGGCGTACGTGTACGCCATAGTAGTCCGGACCGTACACACGCATGTACGGTCCCTATCACTATGGTGGTGCTCGCGTATGTGTACGCCATAGTAGTCCGGACCGTACACACGCGTGTACGGTGCGTACTCACCTTATATCTAAACACTTAAATGCGATTTTTTTTAAATTTGTTTTATCACACTATTACCATAATTATTTATAAATTAATTAGTCAATATAATTTAATTTCTAACTTTTAATTAGTCGAACATAAATTACTTCCCACCCATTACTCCTATAAATCCCACAACCCGCACCTACAATTAATTACACAATTTCCATAATTAATTTTCTATCAATTAATTAATATTAAATACGAACTTATTATTAATTAATTAAGAATACATTACTTCACAATCTTTACCCCAAAAACCCCACAACCCACACCTAAAATAAATTACACAATTACCATAGTTAATTATCAATTCATTAGTTAATATAAATTAACAACTAATGATGAATTTAATTAATTATTAATTACTTCCCACCCTTTACCCCTATAAACCCCACAACCCGCACCTTAAATTATGAAAACAATTTCCATAATTCATTTTCAATCAATTAATTAATATAAATTAACAACTAATTAATCAAAAATAAATTACTTCCCACCCTTTACCCCTAAAAACCCCACAACCCGCACCTAAAAAAACTTACTTAATTACAATAATTAATTATCAATTAATAAATATTAATTAACAACCAATTAACAATTATTTACAAATAAATTATTTCCCACAAATAACGCTATAAATCTAAATTAAATAAATAAAAAATAATCATTAATTTATTATAATTAAATTCCTTCCCAACCTATTCTCCTATGAGCCCACAACCCGCTATGGAAATAAAAAATTAAAAAATGTAATTAAAATAAAAAACTTTTTAAAAATGACCATGCTACCAAAGATTCTGTATTTGTTCCATGCAATACCGCTGGCCGTGGAAGATAAGACACTGAGGGCGTTGGAGTCCATTTCTTCCAGCTTTATGTGGCAATATGGGAAGGTAAGAAGGGCGACAAAATATCTTGCTTTACCACAAGATAGGGGTGGCCTTGCAATCCCTAATATTACCCTTTATTACTGGGCGGCCCTTCTCCAACAAATGGCCTCCCTGTTTGTCCTGGATAATGAAACGGGCATAGACCAGGGCCAAAGAATACCCACTATTTATGAACTGTCCTTAGGGAAGGAAGCTCCTGGGCTGCTACTTAGACAGCTAGAACCGAGTTACTATAAAAAGGTACGGTTCAAAGTGATTTATAGCGCATGGAAGGTCTGGAAACACTTCTCCAAATTTATGGCTGTCCCAAAAGTGACTAGATATACTCCCCTTTGGCGCTCATCGCTGTTTCCACCCCAGATCAATGATGTTATGGGGAAGAAATGGGAAAGGTATGGGGTGGGGACAATAGGGGATTTCTGTGGGGGAGAGCGAGATTTTCAATTTTCGAGGCTGCAGCGGGTTTTTAGTATACCGAACAATCAATACTTTAAATTTGTACAGATTAGGAGCATCCTCTCCGTTTTTAACCCTAAGATTAAGCTCGATAAAATACTCATTTTGGATACTATATCCTCGAGGACCAGTAGAATCAGGAATATTTATACCCTACTCCTTGATAGGATTCCAGATGACCTGGAAAAAACTGAGACATACTGAGCAAGAAACCTGGGGAATGCCGACGTGGATATCTATATGAGCCTCTCACTAACGGCCAAAATACTTCTATCATCGAATCTCAAAGTCCAATTGTATAAAACTATTTTTAATCTCTATTTTACACCAGCAAAACGACATCTATTGGGTAAGAGAATAGTTGATAAGTGCCCTAGATGCGAGCTCGGCCCTGCCACTCTGATTCATATGCTGTTTGATTGTGATAAACTAGATCTGTTAAAAACAGGGCTGCAAAGGTACTGGGAGGAAGTACTAGGCCGTAGATTAGAACTGTCCCCAACTCTGTTGATCCTTGGGTACGATAACACTTTAGGCCTTAGTACTGAACAGGAATATTGTCTGTTCCTGGGGTCAGTGGTATACAGGATTTTACTGGCAGCAAGATGGAAAGATTCTGAACCACCAACATTTCATATGTGGCTTGCCAGGCTCCTGGGAATCTACAATCAAGAGAGGGCTATCTACGCCTGTAGGGGTAGACAGGCCAGAATCCGGGGGCGGAAAGTCTGGGCATATGTTGCCGACTGGAGCAGAGACGCAAGTATGGCTTAGAATCAAGTTAATCATGACGGTATATTGTGACAATAGGGGTAGGATGCAATGAATTGTTTGACTCTTTTTGATTGTTTAAGGAACTGCATTGGTCTTATCCGCTCTTTTTTGTATGTGTTTTTACTTTTGTATAACCACACTACCGTACTGTACTTATTAATGGATATTTAAATGGTAATGACTGAAGTTTAATATATTTGTATTTTCTGGAAGTGTTAATAAAAAAATATTATAAAAAAAAAATAACTACTAAAAATTTACCACATATAATAAATACCATAACCAATACTTATACAATAAAAACACATCACATACATTTAAAATGAAAACTAAAATACATAACACTAATTTAAAAAATCGATATTTTAAACATCAATATTTTTGTAAACAATATTAATGACTTCTATATTTTTTTATTTCTTACCTTAAATTCGATATTCTTGACAACAATATTCTTGCTGTCGATATTTCTGAATCACAATATTTCCAACTCGATATTTGTGTAAGTTGACATTTCCAACTCAATATTCTTTCTCAGCACCAGAAGAAACACGTCCACCAAATATATTCAGCCATAGATGTTGAAATTTGGCATTAGAGCAAGACTGTACGCAAGACCCAATGATCACATCTTTATTGCAAATGTTACCTCAAAAAAAAGCAAATGCCCTTATAAAAGAGCTGACTATTTTTAAAGAAGCACTGAAAAGTAAGTGGAATGCTATCCTAGCTAGGAACATAACAGGACAAATGAGTTACAACAATTCTTTAAACGAGTCTCAAACCTGGATCCATTCAAGAAAGCTAATTTTAGTCATGATTTTAATGATTACAAAGACTTATTCATGTTGGTTGAAGCTTCTGATGACATAATGAATGTTGTTGAAATAGAATTCAACAACTATTTAATGCACGATATTCCACAAAAAGAGATCAGTGCAATGCTGGTGTTCTCAGAAGCAAGAATGGCAACAATGTGCAATCTTTCCTTGAATCTTATGGCCATTCCAGTATCATCAGCAAATATTGAACAGGTTTTCAGTGGTCTTCATTTCATTAACAAACCAGAAAGAGCCTCAATGTCCTCAAAGTCTCTTGAAATGTACATGCGCTTATAGTACATGGCAATGTTTTCAGATAAATATATAGGTGCCGATTCGGATCCTGGAAAAATTTCCCCATCCGAATTGAATCTGGACTTTTTTCCGTCCGAATCGTACAAGTAGCGTACAAACTGCCAAGTACGATTCGCATGGGAAAAACTCCATACGAATCACATCCGGAAAAGTTCCCCACACGTCCTCGGGTCGGAAATTGTGTCCGACACATCCCCGGACGATTTACCGTACGAATCGGAAAAATGAAGTCCGACCGCGCAAGTACGATCACTCCCGTCCTTTCGATTTCACAACTGTATGGAAAAAACACCGTACGGACCGAACTCCCATAGCAACCATGGAGACACGTGCCCGCATACGCGCCGAATACCCCACCACAGACCCCGCATGTACGCGCAAAATGCCCCCCGGCCGCATTGCGGGCGCGCGAGTTATAGTTAGCTGAACTAACTATAACGGGGGAATTTCAATGGTTTTGTATGAGTGAAAAGTCCAGCTAACTATAACGCTCCTGAAACCTATGTTTTTTTCAGTGAATTTTTAAGGTTTTTTAAATGGTAATTCCTAACTATAACGTGCCTGAAACCTATGGTTTTTTCAGTGAATTTCAAAGGTTTTTTAAATGCTAATTTCTAACTATGCCTACAGAGATAGGACATGTGAAGAAAGAAGAAAAAAAACACAGAAAGAAAAAAAAGAAATGCAGAAAGAAGCAACAGAAGTCCTCAAAGACGAAGAAAAGTGCAGGAAGAAGGATAACGTGCAGAAAGAACAAACAGATGAGCAGAAAGAAGCCTTGTTGCAAAATCATCCTGTACCCTCAACTTTTTCAGACGGATACTGGTGGTAACTGAGTATGACTAACCAGTCCTAGAGCCAGTGCTATGTTAAAAGACACTCACAATACAGTGAAAACACCTACATACACTAGGGAACACTATGCGTTGGGGTCCCCCTGTGATTAACATGACCTCCTCTGTAAGCCCCTAGTATATAATAGGGCAGGGGATTAAAACTACCTCTTAAAACGCGCCACAGGGCGTGTTTGCACACATCACCTCAGGCCCCGTCCCCTCCCTTCATCACTGTGTAAACACGCCCTGTGGCCGTTTTAAATTGGGAGATTAAGTCCCCTTGAATCCTGAGGGTCCCTAGGGGCAAAATAGCCCACTAGGTACATCACAGAGCTGCGTTGCAGAGAGGTGTAAAAAGTGGCACGGCCTGGACCACCTCTCTGCAACGCAGCTCAGTGGCGCTTACTGGAAGCACCTGGAGGGCTAGTTGGCCTCAAGGGTCCCTCGGGATTGGAAGGGAATTATTTACCCAACTTAAAACGCACCATAGGGCGTGTTTGCACACGTCACCTCAGGCCCTGTCCCCTCCCTTCCCCACTGTGTAAACACGCCCTGTGGCCGTTTTAAGTTGGGAGATTAAGTCCCCTTGAATCCTGAGGGTCCCTAGGGGCAAAATAACCCACTAGGTACGTCCAGTAAGCGCCATTGAAGAGAGGTGTAAAAAGGGGCACGGCCCGCACCACCTCTCTGCAACGCAGAGCAGTGGCACTTACTGGAAGCACCTGGTTTGCTAGCTGGCCCCCAGGGTCCCTAGGGATTGAAAGGGAATTATTTCCCCAACTTAAAATGCGCCACAGGGCTTGTTTGCACACGTCACCTCAGGCCCCGTCCCCTCCCTTCACCACTGTGTAAACGCACCCTTTGGCGGTTCTAAGTTGAGAGATTAAGTCCCCTTGAATACTAAGGGTCCCTAGGGTCAAACTAGCCCACTAGGTACCTCCAGTAAGCGCCACAGAGCTGCGTTGCGTAGAGGTGTAAAAAGGGGCGTGGCCTCAGAACACCTGTCTGCAACACAGCTCCCTGGTGCATACTGGAGATACCTGTTGGGCTAGTTGGTCCTCAGGGACCCTCAGTATTGAAGGGAAATTAATTCCACAACTTACAACTGGCCAGGGGCACGTTTGCAGAGTGCTGCAAGGAGGGGGCGTGGCCTCCGGTGCAATGCCGGTCTTTTATTTATTTTATTTTTTTAAGAAGGAGGGCTGTGTGGCCCCCCTTCTTTTTCTAATTTATGGGCCCTGGGGACCCCATCCCCCAGGGCCTGCACCCTAATATTTTTTGTGGAAAAAAATATATTTGGAAGGGGGCCGCATGGCCCCCCTCCCAAGGCCTTGATCGGCCCGGGGACCCCAACCCCCGGGTCATGGCCTTTTTTTAAAATAATTCTTTAGGAGGGGGGCTGCGTTGCCCCCCTCCTCAGGCCACTTATGGCCCCAGGGACCCCATCCCCCGGGGCCGGCCTTTGTTTTTTAATATTTAAAAAATATATATATTTATAGAAACACCTAGGACATGCTGGACAAACCGTATGTACCTATCACCATGACGATTCGCGTGATATTCATTAAAAGGCGACTATGCATACAATGAATCCACGTGGAATGTAGTTACACTGCTAGTGAAGCTCTGACGTGTCTGACGCCCTACCGTGCCTTATCCCGGCGCCCCCGCCGGTGGGAACTCTCCAAGTAAACACCCTTGTTGTTTATTTATACAAACATGGGTAGCTATTGACGGGCACATTTAATACACACGCACACCAAGCCATTCAAAGGGGATTCGACAAAAATTCAACCAAACTATGCAAGAAACCCCCCTCAAGGTTAATAAAACACACACCCACCACTGGATGTGTAAATACTTTTTATTTTACTCTCTGGAAAGGAGACGAACCTCACTTTAGAGTCACAGCGTGCTCCTGGCTGAGCCCAATGCTGTGTTACACCCACCAGTGCCCGCCGAGTGCCACACACCTCTGTGTTGTATTCCACCAGCTAGTGCGTATGCTATGACACTCTCTAGCCCATGTGCACTGTAACATCACCCCGTGAATATGTCATGCCACACTTGCCTTCGCACTGGTTATATTGCCCCATCTAATGTGCCTTCCTCGATGCCTATGTTATAACGCACAGCGCTATGCCATACATATTACAATCTGGGATCCATATCTTTGTCACAGTGCATATGCAATGTTACACTCCCCAGCACATATTTTATATTACTACTTTAGAGACTAGTTAGGTTACACAACACTGCCCTGTGCATATTACACTCCAAGGCGCATATTGCATAGCACGCGCTAGTGCCTGTGCTATCTCGCGCTCTCCAATGAATCTGTCATTGTGCACAATGTATTGCATATTATATTTCACGCCCTGGTTCATCTTAGATCACACTTTTTGGTGCATAGTTTATACCATATACTATATCTAGTTTTCATTTTCAATCGTGCTCTCAGGACTATATTCTATGTAACACTGCGTCCACCTACCCTTTTCACGGGCATTACATTTTGCGATGGGGGTGGAGGGTCAGGGGGTGTTTCTGCCAAGTGAGCCCGGAGTCACAGTCACAAACGTCCTCTTCTTCCTGAATAAAAGTGAGATTATGCTGCATACTTGTTCATATTTTAAGTAGTCCGCACAGACACACATTTTAAAAACAATAAAGTTCCTAATACCCACCTTCTCTGAACAGTTAGCTTGCTGCCCCATCCACCTCCTCCCTATTCTCTGTTCTCTGAATCCATGAACTAGCCTCCTCCCTCCTGCCATGCATGGTGTGATGTGCTGCCACTGCCCTCCATTTAGCATGATGTACCAGTCCACTCCTCCTGCCCTCCATTGCCCAATTCTATGGCCAATCATTGACCTCCTGCTTAGCCTCTGTGCTTAACTTGCTGCCCCTATTCTCCTTCCCCCTGCCCTCCGATGTCTTTGTGCATGCCCCTGCTCCATCCTTTTTGCCCACCATGTTGCATGGACCTACCACTCCTATCTACTCTGAGTGGTCTGTTGAGCTGCCACTCCCCTCCCACCTGCCTAGCATTGTCATATGACTGTAACCTGTCCCTGCCACCTCCACCTTGCCTGTCCACATACCATGCCCGTAACCCTTTCCTCCTGTCCTCCATGGTCCATTTTATTGCCACACCCTTCTGCCCTCCCTGGTCTGTTGTGCTGCAACTGCTCCTCTTGCCTGCTCCGCACAGTCTGTTTTGAGGCCCCTTCCCCTAAACTCTTGTCTGTGCCCAGGTCCTGACCCTCCCTTCTATCCTCCATGGTCCTTTATGCATGCCCCTGCACCCTCCTTCTTGCCCATCATAGCCATTGTGCTGCCACTAACCCTCCCGTTTGCCATGCATGGTCTTCTGTGCTGCCATGGCCCCTCCCACATTCCCTGTGTGGTCAGCTAGCTGCCCCTGACCCCCTCCCACCTTCCCTCCATGGTCTGTGTGTATGCCATCATAGTCTCCATGTTGCTCTCCATGGTGTTTCTTGTTTCTAGTGCCCATCATGCCTGACCTCCATGATCATCTTGCTGCTCCTGCCCTGCCCCCTTGCCCCCAGCCCTCTGTTTACATGTGCAGACCCCTATTCCCTCCCTCCTGGCTTGTCTGTTCCATTGTAATGCCCCAGATCCGTCCCTCCTGCCATTTATGGTCTGTTGTGCTGCAGATTTCTCTCCTGTCTGTCCATTATGGTCAGCTAGCTACCATTGCCTCTTTCCCCTCTGTTCTCTGTTGTCCATGTGCATGGTCCTGTCCCCTCCTTATTGCTTTCTAAGGATTGTTGTGCTGCACTCCCATCCCGCATGCCCTGTTTGGTGTATTGTGCAGCTGCAAACCCTGATGCCTGCCCTGTAGGGTCAGTTTGGTGCACCTCTCCATGTCCCTCCTGTCCTCTGTTATCCAAGTCCATGTCCCTATCCCAATTCCTCCTGCCAACCATGATCCAATATACCATACTTGCGAACATTTTGAACTTGGTAAGAGGGAGATTTTACAAAAAAACTGTGGTATTGATTTTCCCCTTTGAGGTACATTGAAAAAGAGGAGATTGTAGACAGGAGACAGATCAAATAAAGCCCATTTGAGCTTAAAAACATTGGACGTTTCCTGGCTGAAACGGGTCTGTTGGCATGTATGGTTGTACTACCACTGCCTCTTCCTTCTGCCCACAATGGTCTATTATATTGCCACAGCCTCTCTTTCCAGTCCTGTATTGTTGGTGTGTTGCCCCTGCCCCCCTTTCCACTGCCCTCCATAGTCTGTTGTGCTGCCACTGCCCTCCCTGCCTGCCCAGTGTGGTCAAATTGTTGCCACTGCACTCTCCTACCTGCCTTCAATTTTCAGAGTCCGTGCCCCTGGCCTCTGCCTCTCAACAGTATCCCAATGAACAACTAGATTACTAACATTCTATATTTATTACAAAAGTGTGGAACGCCTGACGTCATCTTGATGTAATCAAAACTGTAATACCTCTCATATATGTAGAGCAGAAATTACATATATGAGAGGGTCTTATTTGCATCAAAAATTATGGTTAGTGCTCTAAAAAACGAAAATGAGGACATATTTTCTGAGTTTTCAAATAGCGACATAGAGCTTTTAAATTATTTGTAATCTTTATGTTTTTTATCCAGTTGACCACTAGATTAAATGTTGCACTTAGGGAAGAGGATTTGGTGTTACTTCCAGAGCTGTAGACTTTGCAACTGGGGAACCAGGTTGGAGTTTCTGCTTCAGCTCAACATTCTGTGATTCTGGTCAAATCACTTAATCTCCCCATGTCTACAACCAAAATGAATTTGATCTTGTGTGATGTAACCGATGCTCATGTAAAGCACTCCAATACCTGACAAGTCTGCACTATATAAAACTGCAAATACACAAAAAATAAGTGTTTTGCACACTTCTGTCATTGGGCTACATGTGGGCTACATCTGGGTGATATTTGTGCTGCATTTGGGCTCTTTTGTCTCTGGTGGCCATCTTGGGAGATTTATTTGTTATGAAGTTTTCTAATTTCCTAATTTACTGCAGTCTCCTCAGTAGGAAATACTTTCAGTTTTTTACTTTGGTTCCATCAAGAAGGCATTCAGATGTGTCACTTATTTGCCTTGGTATTGTATCATATTCCCTGCGCATAAGGCTCTTGCCAGAGAGCGTTCTCCCCGTGGCAGTTTCTCCCGCTGTGCGCTCTGCGCACGGTGAGATCCTGTCGGGCGCGTCTGGTCCGAACGAGGCAGCTCCGTTGAGCGCTCCCGCTGGTCTTTATGCGCGTTTGGGAATCCGGTCACTCCTTTAGTGTACACTTGATTCTCGACCAATCCTCGCCTAATTTTGACACTGCTACGCGATGATTTCCCCACAAGGCCATATTAGTGACCAGCACCACCTAGTGGTGGTAATTGGTATTGTGCTTCAGTCTATTCTTATAACAGCTTCGGGGAAAGCCCAGCTGTTGAAGCACCGGCGAGGGGGCTGCCTTAAGGATTTTAAGGGCATTTGTTCTGTGCTCACACCCTCTGCTATCATGTCTTCTCTAGAAGACCATTTTTACTCTTCCTACCAGGAAGTGAAGGAGGAATGGCCCCCCCAAATTCTCCCTCCAGCAGTGGACCAAGCCCTCTCTCTGGCTATTTTTGGTGCGCTGGCTCGTCTTATGGATCAGGTTGATAAGCTGGCGAAAAGCATCCCTGGGGTGTTCAGTGACCCAGATCTGGTGGTGGCGGGTCCCAGTAGCTCCCAGATGGGGAATAAAAGGGCCGTTAAGCATAACGCGGGGCACTTGGAAGGATTTGATAAACTTACGGAGACCTTCCTCAAGAGTGCGCAAACGCTAAAACATGCACTCTGCCGGGAGGAGGAGGAGTCCAGAGAAAATTGCGACGCTGTCACCGCTATTTTAGACCCCGACGGTGGGTTTCCCTTAGAGGGAGAGGGTGTATTGGAGGATGATTTCTACTCCGATGAGGATAAGAACTCGGGCGTCCCTGGCATGCAGAGTCCCACTCCTCTCAGTCCCGGGTTGGGGACGGGGTCCACTCGGACATGTTCGACCCTACCCAAAATTACCATCCTAGGTCGGCGGAGTGGACCCCTGACCCCAAAGTGACAGAGTATGTGGTGGGGAAAATCCATCAACCCCTTGAAAGGGAGGTCAGGAATTGTATGAGGGGAGAATGCCCCAGGCCCTCACTGAAGGGGAAGGTGGCACAAATGCCTGAAATTGATGAGAAACTATGTACCTTTTTCTCCAAGTATATGAGGAATCCCAAGAAAGAAATTAATAGGTCTTGGAGGTGGGTAGGGCCCTTGACCCAAATTATTCAACTGGTGGAGCGTTCAAAAGAGTCAGGATCCCCTTTGTCCACGGATATTGTGGCTGGTCGGGCGCACTACCCTAAACCCTAAAACACGACCCCCTCCACAACCTAAACACCACTGCACTACCCTAAACCCTAAAACACTACCCCCCGCACGACACCCTAAATTACCCAAACATAACTGCCCTACCCTAAACCCTAAAACACTACCACCAGCACGACTCCCTACACTACCCAAACACCACTGCACTACCCTAAACCCTAAATCTACCCCAGCACAACCCCCTACACTACACAAACACCACTGCACTACCCTAAACCCTAAAACACTACCCCCACCACGACCCCCTTCACTACACAAACACCACTGCACTGCCTTAAACCCTAAAACACTACCCAGCACGACACCCTACACTACACAAACACCACTGCACTATCCTAAACACTAAATCTACCCCCAGCATGATCCCCCACACTACACAAACACCACTGTACTACCCTAAACCCTAAAACACTACCCCCAGCACGACCCCCTTCACTACCTAAACACAACTGCACTACCCTAAACTCTAAAACACTACCCCCAGCATGACCCACTTCACTACCCAAATACCACTGCACGACCCTAAACCCTAAAGCACGACCCCCTACACTACACAAACACCACTGCACTACCCTAAACCCTAAAACACTAGAACCCAGCACGACCCACAACAGTACACAAACACCACTGCACTACCCTAAACCATAAAACACTACCCCCTATACTACACAAACACCACTGCACTACCCTAAACCCTAAAACACTACCCCCAGCACTACCCCTATACTTCACAAACACCACTGCACTACCCTAAACCCTAAAACACTACCCCAGCACTACCCCCTACACTACCCAAACACCAGTGCACTGCCACAAACCCTAAAACACTACCCCCAGCACAACCCACTACACTACACAAACACCACTGCACTACCCTAAACCCTAAAACACTACCCCAGCACGACTCCCTAAACTACCCAAACACCACTGCACTACCCTAAACCCTAAATCTACCCCAGCACGACCCCCTACACTACCCAAACACCACTGCACTACCCTAAACCATAAAACATTACCCCCAGCACGACCCCCTACACTACACAAACACCACTGCATTACCCTAAACCCTAAAAATATAGCACCAGCATGACCCCCTACACTACTCAAACACCACTGCACTACACTAAACCCTAAAACACTACCCCAGCATGACCCCCTACACTACCCATACACCACTGCACTACCCTAAACCGTAAAACACTACCCCAGCACGACCCCCTACACTACTGCACTACCCTAAACCCTAAAACACTACCCCAGCACGACCCCCTACACCACCCAAACACCACTGCACTATCCTAAACCCTAAAACACTATCCCCAGCACGACCCCCTACACTACCCAAACACCACTGCACTACCCTAAACCCTAAAACACTACCCCTAGCACGACCCCCTACACTACCCAAACACCACTGCACTACCCTAAACCCTAGGGAAAAAAACACCCCATGCCCAATCCCCCTTACCTCTCACTCCTCGTGGTTCTTCTCTCCTCGTGGTTCCTGCTTCACGTCATCTCTGAGAGGCGGTGCACGTCGTTGTGAGGAAACGGAACAGCCTCTGTTTCCTTACAACAACGTGGATCGGCTACATGTTTTTTAGAACGCATGGTCATTTACCATACATACCTTTATAACAAAATTTATTGTAAAGGCACGCGTGGTAAATGACCATGCTTTCTAAAAAAATGTGTAGTAATGACTTTGCGATGTACAACACATGCGTGGTAATGCATGTGTTGTAATGGTATCGCGAAGTAAAAAAGTCGTTGTAACGGCTGTTTACCGATTGAAGCTGGCCCCTGTTCTTCAGTGAGACATTTATTTGATTAATTAGGAGGAAGGAATGTGTTTTTTTTACCTAAAAGTGCATGCCCAGCTGTTGTATTGTGAAAGTGTCCGCGTGGCCTGGTTTCACTTCCGGTGAGAAAGTGGAAGAGTCTGTTTGGATCTAAGAGTTCTGTTGTTGGACGGGACCGGCGCAACACGTCATCAGAAAACATAGCTAATGGAAAGCATCCTCCCTGAAGTGTGGAGCAGTGCCATGAGAGGTCAACGAGTGTGCGTCCCACCGCAGTATGACCTTACCGTGTGACCCATGTGCCGCTTCCAGGGTACGGGAGGCAGAAGCGGCATTGCAGGTCCTCTTGAAGACCGTTGTAACACTTATTATACATTTTGGTAGTAGGGCATTTTTACTTTTTTGTTCCTGCCAGACACAAAGAGAAGATCCTGTGTTATTCAGTGCCCTCGTTACCTTTTTGTGGGTTGTGGTGCTTGTCACTTCACTGCCCCGCCAGTGCACACGACTGGGCACCCCACCTCATGCGCCATCTGCAGGGCCTCTGCCCTCGGATCACTGGTTTCAGTTTCTGGAGTGGCAACATAAACAGTTGCTCCCAAAGGACTAGCCTGAACACTTAGGTGAATATCCCCTGCACCAGCATTCCACAGAAATTCTTTCCTGGCTCTCCCATGTAGACGAGGACGTCATAATAGCACGGCTCCGCTCGCGACACCGTATGAAGTCATCGGAGCCATAAGAGGACCTCGTCGGCGTGCTGATGTCAGTTCCACCCATTTTTTCTCTGCCACCGATGCAAACAGGCGGTTCGAGACATTTTCACATGTATACATAGTATAATAAATATATATATTCACTGAAAAAACCATTGGTTTCATGCACGTTATAGTTAGAAATTAACATTTAAAAAACCTTAAAAATTCACTGAAAAAAACACAGGTTTCAGGGGTGTTATAGTTAGTTGGACATTTCACTCGTACAAAACCATAGAAATTCCCCCGTTATAGTTAGTTCAGCTAACTATAACCCGCACGCCCGTAATGTACTGCTGATGACATCACATATTACATCACTCATGAAATGGTCAGTGGCATCACTCATGACATCACTGATGACATCTCAAATGACATCACTGATAACATCATCCAGTGAATGTGTGTTTTACTGAAAATTAAATATGTTTTATATATGTATATCTCAAGGTCGATGGAAGAATAAATGGGTATATAAGTGTCTAAATGGATGATTTTTTTTTGTAAAATTGATTGTATAACTGACTAGTGTTAGTGAGTGAATGACTGTCTCAATAGTGTCTTTATGAGTAACTACATATGTTTTAAACTAGTATATGTGAGTATTGGTGTATATAAGTGAGTATATGTGAGAGTGAGAGATTGGAAGAGTTCCTGTACAAATAAGTAGATGTTTCTATAAGTGATTGTTGAAGAGAGTAAGTATGTGTAAGTTTCTGTAGAAGTAAGTGTGGGAGTGTGTGTATAACTGTATATGCAAGTAAATGGATGTTTGATACTTTGCATGTGTGACTATGTGTGTGAGTAACTCTATGGATGAGTGGCAGTGTGTAACAGGATGTATAGGTGTATGAGTACATATGATGAGTGAGTACATGTATCAGTGACTGTATAGGGACTGTTGGTGAATGAGTGGATGTGTGTGTAGATCTTGGAGTTACTGTAACTGGTATTGGTATGTCCATTGTTTTGAAAATGTTAGTTTGTATTTTTGAGTGTGTGTATCAAAGGTTATATTATGGTGAGAGGAGGTCTGCCACTCTATCACAAGGATGATGTCATCAGTGATGTTATTTGAGATGTCATCAGTGATGTCATGAGTGATGTCTGTGACCATGTCATGAGTGATGTAATATGTGATGTCATCAGCAGTGCATTGCGGGCGCGCTAGTTATAGTTACCTGAACTAACTATAACGGGGGAATTTCTATGGTTTTGTACGAGTGAAATGTCTAACTAACTATAACACCCCTGAAACCTATGTTTTTTTCAGTGAATATATATATATATATATATATATATATTCACTGAAAAAACCATATGTTTCATGCACGTTATAGTTAGGAATTGGCATTTAAAAAACCTTTGAAATTCCCTGAAAAAACCAAAGGTTTCAAGGGCGTTATAGTTAGGAATTAGCATTTAAAAAACCTTAGAAATTCACAAAAAAAACCATAGGTTTCAGGGGCGTTATAGTTAGCTGGACATTTCCCTCGTACAAAACCCTAGAAATTCCCCTGTTATAGTTAGTTCAGCTAACTATAACTCACGCCCCCGCAATGCACTGCTGATGACGTCACATATTACATCACTGATGACATGGTCAGTGACATCACTGATGACATCTCAAATGACATCACTGATGACATCACTGATGACGTCATCCAGAGAATGTGTGTTTTTCTGAAAAGTTTAAATATGTTTTATATATTTATAGTGAAAGGCCTATGGAAGAATGAGTGGGTGTATAAGTGTGTGAATGGGTGATGTTCTAGGTGCGTAACTGAGTCTATAAGTGAGTCATTAAATGTATCTTACTGCAGACTAGTGACTAAACTGTGTGAATGTCTGTTTGTGTCTGTGTGTAGGTGTATAAGTGGCTGCATGGTTTTGTGAATAGCTATATGAGTGTCTATATGGGTTAATGATTGGTTGTCTGAGTATCTGTATGGGTGCCTGAGTGTTTGTGTGGGTAGGGTGTGTGTGACTCTGTGCATAGATGTGTGAGTGGGTGATTCTATGGTGCATGGTTTTAAGAGTGCAACTGTGATGGACTGTATGGTTGGGTGAGTTTATGTATGAGTGTGTTAGTGATTGAGTGTATATCTCAGTTGTACATGTGTCAGTAACTACATATGTGAAACGCAGTGTATTTGTGTGTAAGAGTATATAACTATCTATATGTGAGAGTGTGTGATTGAGGGAGTGGCTGTATGGATGAGTGTGTGCTTGTATTAGTAATTGTATAAGAGTGTCAGAATGTGTTAGTATTTTTATGAGTAAGTGAACTTGAGTGTGTTTAACTGTATAGGTGAGTAAATTGGACTGTGTTTAATTATTTGCACAACTGACTAGGTGTGTCAGTACCTCAATGGATGATTACCGGTGTGCGAGTGTCTATATAGGTGTATAAATGCATATGATAGTCTTGTACTGAGTGACTGTAAGTATGAGTGACTGTACAGGTGAGTGAGTGGAGGTGTATGTAGACCTAAGAGTCAATAAGTGGGTATGTAGTTATTGGTATTGGAGTATCTATGCTTTTCAAAATGGCCGTCTGAAATTTTGAGTCGGTGTATCAAAGGTTATATTAGGGTGTGAGAAGATGCACTAATTTATCACATGGATGACGTCATCAGTGATGTCATCAGTGATGTCAATTGAGATGTCCTCAGTCATGTCATCAGTGATGTCACTGACCATGTCATGAGTGATGTAATATGTGACGTCATCAGCAGTGCATTGCTGGGGCGCGAAATATAGTTAGCTGAACTAACTATAAAAGGGGAATTTCTAGGGTTTTGTACGAGGGAAATGTCCAGCTAACTATAACGCCCCTGAAACCTATGTTTTTTTAGTGAATTGCTAAGGTGTGTTTAAATGCCAATTCCTAACTAGAACGCCCCTGAAACCTTTGTTTTTTTCAGTGAATTTCAAAGGTTTTTTAAATGCCAATTCCTAACTATAACGTGCATGAAACCTATGGTTTTTTCAGTGAATTTCAAAGGTTTTTTAAATGCTAATTCCTATCTATAACCTATCTCTGAAGATATCATGTTTAATGATTTTGATTGGATTTCTATATTTTTCAAATTCAGTGTGTCAATTTCATTAATTATGTTTTTTGTAACCAACTTTTTATTTATTGAGAGGTGCGATCAGTCATATTACACAGCTGTACGCCTACAACCACTTTGGCCGGCAGCAAAAGTCAGAGCTTCATAAGGTAGATGCGACAGAACAAAGCAGTCCTCATGTACCTCACATCACAGGCCCAGCAGTATACGCTATTCACAGGGTTATCCCCCCGCCCACTAGGCACTGCGCCCTACCGTCTCCATACCGTGAACACTCATTAAAATACCTGCCGCATTGCCGTGACGGCCGCGGCACAGCACAGCTTACCAAACATAGCTCGCCCGCCACCAACTACGCCATGCGAGTGCCCCAGAGCATGTTCGCAGACGTGTTCACACCAACCTGGATATCAGATAAGACAAGTGCAGCAGGTATTGCAGCCTAGCCGTCAACAGCAGCCCAACCGGACCGTGCATAAATGACACATCTACCATTTCGGTTCCTATCGCTACCCTGTGCAGGTCAATTACAAATTGCATACTGGGCCAAACCTGTGCTAAACTCATTTGCTATGACATATACATTTCTTACAGTGCAGTGTGAGGCACCACATCTAACCCGCCACATTCAGGAAGTCAGGGGCGGATAGAAAGGTGCCTCCGCTCAACATTACTACAGCAGTGTCGCATCATTCAACCTCAATGATTCCTGAGACAAAGAGCAATGGGGAAAGAAAACTAACCAGTACGTAGGGGATTGAGGCGGGAGGAGAGAGGAGGGACGCTGGGAAGGGGGCGAACGGATATGGCGGGAGAGCAGGGAGTGCAGGGCTTCGCTACCGGCAACCAGCTTCCCTCTCCTAGTCTAAAGGTACTGTCCCCAGGGGACCTATAATCCGTTTGTGTTGATGTACAGGAGTGCAGTGGTAGAGTAGGACCATGGTGCGCACAGCTGGAGTTAGCGGCTCTCCGACAGTGAGGGCAATTGCCCTGCGGACCGCAAAAATCCCCCCGGGTCAGTCGGGCATATCACATCATAAAACAACTTTAAGGCCCGTAGCCGCGGCGGTTGTAACCTAGCATGTTCTATCCTCCCAAGGTGATCCACCAGGGGCTTCCAAAGGGTCCGGAACTTAGTATCCCTAAATTGAAGGCGTGCCGTGAGCAACTCCATCGCCCCCACATGCCACAAGTGGGTGAACCATACATTGATGGAGGGCGTCTCTGCCTTCTTCCAATACAATGCTACTATTTGCTTTGCTGCGCCCAGCATGTGGAGGCTCAAGTGCCAATCACGGCCCTTCATGGCTCGCATAGATGCTGGTCTGAGGCCCAAAACGATTGTGAGCGGGTCCTCCGGCAGGGGGTAACCCAGCACGCGCTTAATGTGGCTGAGGACCTCCTTCCAGTAGGTAGTCACAAGAGGACACGCCCACCAAACATGAATGAAGTCTCCCAACGCTTGAGTACAGCACCAGCAAAGCGGGGACACATTGGGGAACATCTTTTGGAGTCGGATGAGGGTATAGTACCATTGGGTCATCACCTTGTAGGCTGATTCTTGTTGGGGGATGCTACGGAAAGTTCTGGGGATGTCGCTCCAGAGCCGTGTCCACTGAGCAGGAGTAACACCTGAGCCGGAGAGATTCTGCCACCGCACCTGATATGGGTGGGGACCAAGACGCTGTGTATGCTGGAGCGCTTTGTATATGCAGGAGATTAGACCCTTATAGATGCCAAATGTACGCGCCAACTGCTCGAACGGAGTGTATGGCCGCGTGGCCGCCTGTACCAGGGAGAAGCCCTGAATCCAATGCCGAAGTTGTATATATTGGAATTTGTCTTTTTCCGTTAGTCCAAATTCCTGTTGGCATTGGGTAAAGGTTTTGAAGTCCCCCCCCCGCAAATAAGTCCCGAATCGTCCTACAGCCGGATTCGGTCCAGTTCTCAAAGTAGGGCGGGCGACACGCCGGCAGAAACTGTGGGTTGCGAGCAATAGGGGTGTGGGGCGAGGGGAAGGTAGTAAGGGCCCTGCGGACCGCCACCTTATCCCAGATCTCAAGGACCGTGTTAGTGGGGACCGCCATGTACGCACTGCGGTGGCGCGCCGCTCGAGGCAGCCAAGCATGGTCCCAGATCGGGCGACACGTAACTGCCCTATCCATGTGAAACCACACTTTTTCGCTTTCCCACAGCCTGAACTTAAACATTAGGCGAAAAACCTATTGGTAGGTATATGGATGTATTTGTTGAGAATAAACACCAGTGCCATGACATCATTATTTGAAGTATATAGCATTATCTATGTACCTTACAGGCACAGCTAAACAACTGAATACAGGTGGTGTATATCGAAAGACGTACCTGTTTTAAGACACCATTGAACATGTGTCAACGTGACTTTTTAAAAGTAAGTGTTTTGCTTAACAGCATGAGAATAGGCTAATAGGCTCAAAAAGTATGGTGAAATAACTCCATGCTCTTTTTGTAGAATTCTATGACTCCACTGACTATGATGCAAGTGGTCAAAAATCACAAAAGTTGAGAGGTGATAAAGTCGTCCTGAACACCCACAGAAGGACTTCAACCCCTACACTTAAAGTAAGGGCAGACAACATGTAATAGTGACACTAACAGCATAGCCTAGAACTAGAATCAACTCTCCATAGGGAAATGGTATTAATTATATGCATTCTCTTTTTTAGAAAGAAGAACAAAACTTTGGTTTTAAATTCTCGTCCGTCCTGAGGAAGGTGCTACTATTGTAACCTATGCACCGAAACGCGTCGACAGTGTTACTTTTTAAAGTATATGAAATGTATTTGTGTAGTATTTAATTTGCAATTTTGAAAGTACATGATTTGAACTGTGTGTGACTCTGAGATAGATACCGTAATACGGAATTGTTAGATAGCATATATAAGATTGTACCAGAGCACCCAATCAGAGTATATATTGAATGCAATTTTAAAATATGATTTTATTGAATACAAGTGTTTTCCTATGAAAAATAAATTTTGAGAGTAACAAAAAGTATATTCTAGTCTGGAGTAATAATATTTGTCCAGTGTCACAGTCAAAAATCAAAGGTTATTGATCTAAATGTGTAGGCCTCATGGTCACCAACTAAAAGAGTAATACACAGAAAGGAATCTTTTTTGATAAATATCTGACACCCAGTCCTTTCTGGTCCCTGGGAAACTCTCTTTTTTGAGACCGGAGAATGGTAGCGCCAGACATCTACCAAGTTTAGAGCAGTAAGGGATTTTTTCACTGTTGCAGACATGGCCCCCAACCCATGAAAGGCTCCTCCACAGTGATCCAGCTCCGCATCCCACACCAAGTTGAAGTCACCCCCAACTATGAGGTCCGAACTCACCGGCTCAAGGTACTCCCGAATTATCCTGCATAGGAAAGCATCTTGACCCTGATTGGGGGCATAGAGATTGCAAAGTGTAAGTGTGCGGTGTCCTCTCGCTAATTCGACCCTCAAGAACCGGCCCTCAGTGTCCCTAAGTACCTTCACGTCTCCCTGCAGGAAACCCACCCGACAAAAGATGGCTACCCCCGCTGTCTTAGTGGCTGCTGAAGACCAGAACCGATGAGGGAAACGTGGGTGGGCCATTCGAACCACATCAGATTTAAGGAGGTGCGTCTCCTGCAGGAAGATTGTGTCAGGGCCCTGTTGCAACAAGTATCTCCAGATCTGGTGCCGTTTACTAGGTGAGTTAAGCCCCTTCACATTCAGGGAAACAACCTTCCAGGAAGGTACGGTGGTCATGGGTACTGGTCAACTGGTGTGAGTATCTCTGCCAGGGTCCCCCACGCGCCCACAGGTTCCCCCCGCCAGAGGGGTAGGAAGAGAAGAGGAAGGGAAGAATAAGGGTATGGTCGGGAGCAACAACTGAAACTGCAGAATGGCCAACATGGCCAACAGGGCCTATTCCAGTCTAGGGAGTGGCCAGGCACAGTGGCACCGGCTATCCCGGAGATGTCACTCTCCCAAGAATAGGAGTGGGGGTCTGTCATCACCATCTCTGTATACCAATTTCACCGGGTGGCAGCTCCGGGCCACCGCCCCATACCTGGAACCGCAGTGTCAAAAAGCAAGCATCACTCACACCCCATATGGGGTGGTCGGGGCGTTTAAGTGGGGCTCAAAGCAATCATTGGGCAGGTAGGCAGCGAGCCTCCCCTCCCGGGGGCTCGCGGTAGGAACAGTGCTGCAAAACAAGGAGGTTCATTTGGGGGCGGACTCCTGTGATCCCGCTGGCGACGAGCCGCCTTCCAAAGATCTAATATGTTGTATAATATCTTGTTTGTCCCGCGACGATCTGCTTGCTGCAGGGGAAAGGGGTCGCACCGGACGGCGCACTCTGGACCAGTTAGGCTTGAGCGGGGCACGGGGTCCAGCAGTGCGTCGCGAGGGACTGACCGGTGGAGTGTCCGGGATCTGAAGCAACTGCGCTGATTCTCTGTATGATCGCAGCACCCGGCGCCTGGACTCCCATTGAAATATGAGGGCGAAGGGATGGCCCCATTGGTAACGGATGTTGAGGTCCCTCAATTTGTCAGTGATCGGTCGGAAATCCCTCCGGCGTCTGAGAGTTGTGGGGGCCAAGTCCTGGAATAGCTGGATCGGGGCACCTCTGTACTTGATTTCTGGTTTGTCCCGCGTCGCCTTCAGGATGGCTTCCTTTTCAACAAAGAAATGGACCCGTGTCAGGATGTCAGGGATGAGGCCAGGCCTCCCAGGTGGCCCAGAGACCCTGTGCGCACGGTCCAGGGCTGGCGGTGAGGCATCATCGTCTCCCCGAAGTTCATGGAGAAGATCCGCCACGAAGGTCATGATATCTGCACCTTCCGCTCCGATCGGGACGCCCCGTATGCGTATGTTGTTTCGTCGCCCCTATTTTCCAAATCCTCCTGTCGAATCTGGAGCTCAACATGCTGCTCCTCCAGGGTCGCAATCCGCTGCCAGAGGCATTCCTGGTCATCTGTGCGGGCGTCGAGGGTCTTCTCCATATCATCCACTCTGTCCCCTAGCTCCCCCACATCTCTCCGGAGCTCCTTGACGCATGCTTGGACCTCTGTGCGCAGTGAGCCAATTTCAGTCTTAAGATCTTGCATAAAGAGTGCCATGAAGGACTGCGTCACCGGCTCAGCTGAGGCTCCAGCCCCCGACGACAAGGGGCCCGCCAGCGCCGCACCGGGCTTGCTCCAGAGCTCCTTCACTGTGGTGTCCTTAGAGGCCACCGGCGGCTCCTTCCCGGCTTAGTGCGTGTCATAGTGTAGCCCCGCTCCAACCGAACAGGAGGGTCACCACGGCAGTCTGATGAGTCAGCTCAGGGGCCCGCCCCTCCGCCGCAACTACCGGGCAGGTAAGCCAGCACCTAGAGGCCCCCGGCCAGATCGGCGTGGCGCCCAGATCGGGATCCACTCTCCACTCCGGGCCCGGAGGATGGAAGCCCAGGTCGCAGCATTGCAGGGCGTGAATAGCAGGTCGAGCAGGAAATGGGGCGGCAGGGCCCGTACAAGCGGAGCCCACCCTCGAGGCATGCGCGCCTCCAGTCACTGCTCCAACTAGTCTCTGTCCCAGGGCCCCCCCCGCTCAGCCATCAGATGCTTCAGAGTCCCAAGGCGGTGCTACGCGCCTCACCTACAACAACATTGTCTCAGCGCCCCCAGGAGACCCCGGTACACCTCTGCAGGGGGCCGGCACCGGCAGGCATCCGTCCACCACCAGGGAGCGGAATCACCACTGTCCAGTCAGCAGGGGTTCAGCGGCCAGCGGATCCCCTCAGCATGAAGCCCCGCCAGACCCACGCAGCCTGGCCCCGCTCCACACACCAACCAGCATCCAGTAACGAAAGCAGCCTGAAGAGCGTGGTCACAGCCTTCCCAGGTCCACGAACCAGGTTCGGACACCGTGCCACTCCCAATGCAGGGCAGGAGCTCGTAGTGTCAGGCAGGTCCGAGGCATATAGAGGAGACAGTCTCGAATTAAGCTCAGGGCTCTTTCCAAGGCTGGGGCAGCAGCATCGCAGCACCGCACAGCGTCAGCGGCAGGCCAAGGTATCCCCGACAAGATACACCCCAGCAGACCCAGGTCAAGCGCTCCTGGCCAAGTACCTCCGTAGCGCCAATCACTGCTGTAGCACCGCCGCCCTCAAAGCGAAAAGCTCTCTAAGGGTTCCCCGGTGCAGTCCATAAAATGGCGGTCGTGGTCTTCCCCGCCTCCGCAGTCCGTCCTCCCCCGCAGCCAGCCTGCCAGGCAGGGAACTCGAACCTCAGCCACCCTCCGTCCGCCTCACCTCCGCAAAGGTCGCTCAAACTGCTTCTCCGGCGGACCCAACTCCCGTCAGCAGAGTTCACCTTCTCCACAATGCGGTAGAGCCGGGGATGCAAAATGGCGGGCGCGCCCTCTCCAGCCAGGGCCGCCCCTCCAGCGCAGCTGCTCCCGTCAAGCAACGAGGGCGCTTTTCTGCCGCTCCCTGTCCACCTCGTCGCTGCACAGGCCGTCTAAGTGGCTCCGCCGGTGGTCCCAGGTTCCCGGCTATGATATTCAGCCCCTCCACAACGCTCTAGAGGGGGACGCTCAAAATGGCGGGCGCACCCTCTCCGGCCAGGGCCTCTCCTCCACCTCGATCACTCTCCACGATCGCCATGATCTTTCAGCTCAAGGCTCCCCGAGCCATCCGGAAGCAGCCCGCTCCCCTCCGCTGCCCTCTCGCCCCAATTGGAGGCGCCTCTCCAGCTGCTATACTGCCTTTTGATGCAGTTTTCGCCGGCGGCAGCCTGGAGCCCCGGCAGCGCGCGTCCTACTCCATCAACAGCGTGACCACGCCCCCTAATTATGCTTTTTTTAAATACTTTTTTATCACCATTTTTTAAACTTATTTTTGCAATTAATTCTTTAAAAAATTAAAAAATATTATTTGAACTTAATGGGTTTTTCAAACATATTTTTTTCAAAATATTTTTTTTTAACTATATGTTCAAAACTGCATTTTAAATATTTTTTTCAATGTTTTTGGATCCGCGCACACTATGCGCATCGTTCTCGATCCCTACGTTATAGCATCCGCGCATGGTATGCGTCGGGTACGTGTTTAGTGCGCGATCGCAATGCGACCGGTACGCGACTCCCAGCCTATACATGACACGTACGATGTACATAACGCGATGTTTACGCGCTTCCGCGATGCGTCATCTGCGTCTATGACGCGGTAGGTGCGCGGATCCCGCGAAGTATTTAACATTTACAAAAACATATGTATGTATTTCATGTGAATATTAATTGAAGATAAACTCTAAACTAGTCTTAAAACTAAAATATTTTTACATCTAATCCTATAATTATTTTTAATTCAATTTCGCGGATGCGCGCTGGGTGCATGCTGCGTACGCGCAGGGTGCGCAGATCCCATGTGACCTGCAAAAAAAGAGATTTGATTGGTTCATTACACTTCCTCTTCTAACTATTGAAAGACCCCACCCATTTCAATCATTCTTCTTTGACCTTCTTTAGAGCACCATCTCTTTGGAGAGAAGAAGATTTTTAGACTCAGTTTACACTTAGCTCTAAATTTTTTCAACCAAAAATGGCTTCAGGGCAGCAGGCATCACCTGCATCACCTCATACTTCTGAGTTGAATTTTTGGCGGAGGCACCACCCAAAAAAGTTTTTTCTTCAGTGGTGTGGAAATTTTTTACTTTTCCCAAAGGGGCAGAATAAGACCAATGCCACCTTGGTCACGTGCAAGATTTGCAAAAGAGTCCTGTCGCGAGGGGATCCTAACAAGAAATACTCGTGCGGCACGACACGGCAAGTATGATGAAGCACATGAGGACCCTTCATCCGAACAATCTTGCATGAGAAGAGTGCCGATGGATGAGAAACACTCCTGCTCCTGTGCCATCCACCTCATCGCAGCCGAGCACATCAAGAGTGCATCCATCAGCCCAAACCTTGGACATCTGTCCTCAATTTCAATTTTTAAAAGTGCTCTGCACTAAGTGCAATGCGACTTTGTGCTATGGTGAGCAGTCGATCGATCTGATCTGCCACCACCAAGAAAGTCACATTTGCTATTTTTTTAATTTTTTTTATTGTTCCCTGAAGTTCATTGTTTGGTTTCTCCTGTTTTGTTTTTTGGGTTTTTTTTTGCAGAAAAACCAAAAAAAAAAAAAAAAAATTGTTCAGAAAACCCCCCAAAAATTATAAAAGAAGGAAGAAAAAAAAAAGTTCTTGTAAGAACTAACTTTCCTGGTTTAAAAAATTAGCTAAATTTCTTTGTTAGTGTTAGTTTAGATGAATGTATGTGTAGTACGTAATTGACTGAATGAATGCATTAGTAGCGTATGGTGAATGTATAAGTGCAGAAGTATGAGGAAGTGCTGCAGCCTCACACAGTAACCTCTTTAACTGCAGTGTGCTGTAGTACTTCCGAAGCACAGGGATGCAACATATGTACATAAATATGTTGCAAATCTATGCTTCTGTCTGCACGGCTGCTTAAACTGCAGCCATGTGGTGACACAGGCACCCTTGCACCGTAGTGCAAGGATATCTGTGTCATGTGCTGTTTGTTTTTCTGCAGGAAGACACACCTTCCTGCACAAAAACAATGAGAAAATGCATTTTTCTCCTTCAATATATGCTGAACATTTCAGCATGCATTGAAGATATAAAAATGTGGAGAAATGAAAACAATTCTCCTTGTTGTGCTTTCCTACACCAATTTTAGAATGGTGCACCATTCACACACAAATTGAGATTTATGTTTTCTGATAAATCTAGACATGTGTCTTGTTGTATGAGTATTCACTGCAATCATGCACAACAACACTTATAGAACACCCTATCAACGCAAAGTGGTCTGCATGATGAGGTTGTATTTACATGGAGTATAAAAAGTGCAAAAAGTGCCTTTTCCTCTCTTTGTAAATAGGAAAGAATATCTTACACAATAACTATGTTACAAAAAGTGACATATTTCCGTTTTTAAAATTCCTTGCGAATGATAAAAGGTAAGCACAGAGTTTTGTCTGCAAAGATGTTTAAAGAAGAATGATTGAAATAATTGCGGTCCTTCAATAGCTAAAATAGGAAATATTATGAACCCCTCAAATCTCTTTTTTTGCAGGTCACATGATATCTGATTATGGTCAGATTTCAAAACTACATAGGTATAAACAGAGTGTTTTTAGAAACATGTTTACACTTGTAGCTTCTTGTAGACCTCCTCATTCTGCATATTGAGACTTAGTTAAACTTTTCTTCACAGTAATAGGAATAAAAAATGGTACACATTTTTTTCACATTTTCATTCCAATCTAAATTCTTAAAAATTGCTGATTTTAAAATTTGGATCTGTGAAAGAAAAGAAAAAAAAAATTATAACATGTAATAATACATTTTTTATAACACAGCATAATTTCCACAAAGTAATTTGTTTGCCTTTTTCGCTGTTCTCAGAATATATTGAATTTCACTAGAAATAGTGATTTCAATTGTACTCATCACTTAACAGCGGGCAAAAAAAAAACAATCAGAAAGATTGTTAAAAAAAAACAACATACTATTCTCAGTAAAATACCAGAAAATACAAATCATACATATATGAAATGCTTACAGATGACAAAATTTTATAACTTTAACTCATAAAAACTGTAAATGTTGCCGCATTAAAATAATCACCAAATAAATGACCACCAAAAAGTCCATAATTCAAAAATATACCTTTCCTTGATGCCAAATGGTATTTTTGCACTTCTTCTTTATGTAAATTGTCCAATGGTAGTCCTATTAAATTATAATAATAAATTCCTCAGAGAGTGAATTATCTTCCTAAAACTTTGGCTTTAAAAATATTAGGTAGGAATTTGGTAATTCACTAGGCAAACGTTGTTTGAAAACCAACTGGGCATCATTACAAAGTGTCCAGCCTTTGTCACATTTTAGATAGGCAGTGTAATGTCCAGATGTGGTGGAAGGTCCATCATGGAAAATTATTGCAATTGCTACAAAAGTCCTTCCTGATATTGATAGTTGTGCTGCTACAAAATGTTTTATTAAAGTATCCAATTTTCCTCCGTCAGCTGTACAACGTTGCATCATTAAAATTATGTATTTTCCATATTTTGTGAAGAATAATGTGGATAACATTTCTGATTTACATTGGCTACACTCCATGTTTTGAATTGCACCTTTCACTAATTTACTGAAAGACACTGATTTACAGTCTAGTAATGTTAAATACAGAAATCTCTCAGTGTCTACATTGGTGCTACATGTATACATGCAATTTTCACAATAATGTTCCCATTTGTAAGAAAGGGCAAAAATATTTTCTATATCTACACCTTCATTTTCAAAAATGGTAAGCATATACATTAAAAATTCCTGAGCATCTTGTTGGATATTTTGTGTAAATTGTGTAGAACCAGAACACACATCCAAAAGACTACGAACATCTGAAACAGATTGTATTTTACTTCTATCTGTTGTAAATTTTTCATAAACAGAATGCAACAGAGAACAAAATCTTTTTTGCCGATTCTCCATAATTTGTTCTTGCAAACCTTCAAGATAAAAAACAACATTGACCACTACATTAGTATCGCAGTTGACACCAGAACTATTTTAAAACTAACAACCAACAATCTCTCCAACAGTGTCCAATTTCTTTTTACCTGCAATCACAACATTATCTTGTTCTTTTCTTTTCTTTTCTTGACACCTTCAGAACAGATATTCTCTAACCTTCTTTTTCGACCAACCACACGCTTTTCAAATACAGGATATTGACCTAAATTTGGAGCATACACCCTTCTTAACCTATTATACTCTTTTACACTGTTTGCATCTGCAGTAACGTTTGTCTCATCAAAATCAATCAAAAACAAACCAGATAATGTTCTGATTCGCACCAAAGCAACATATGCCATCCTCTCTTTAAATACGGTAGATCCAATGTTCACCAATGCACTAAATACTTGCGATTTATGAATAGTCACTGCATATGCCAGAGAAAATGGAAATTGTTTCCTATGGACATATAAATCTTTAACAAGCAAAAAACGAACTGAACAACGACCAATTTCTTTAACTTCATCAATCTGATCAAATTTAATTTAAAAAAATTCAATTCCTTCTTTTTTCTGATAATTCACAAAATCCACCACTTTGCCCATTGCACCATTAACTAAACCTTTCTCTACATCCAAATTACGCCTTAAAATTACCCGATAGTTTACACACGCATACAGTGTCTTTTCCAAACCAGCAGTTTTAGATATTTTTTTTTCTAAACAATCCAGTTTTGATCTCAACTTACCCGTCAAAATAATAGTGATTTCTTCATGAAGTATTTTATCGATGGCTTCCATATTTACAATTTCTTCATTTTCCAATTTTAATAATTCTTCGTTGAATATTGAACACTCACGCAGTGTTGGCATTAAGCAAATCACTGACTTATTTTTAGAAATTTCCACGTACACTTTTGCAGGAACTGCATTTTCATTTGGAAAGATATTGCAAAGTAATCGACTCTCCAAAGCTCTTTCCCTTGTTTTGAAAGAATTCCAATTCTTATATCTTGAAGAATACTTCCATATTCAGCATCATTTGCCTGTCGCATATTTGTTGTCAGTTCTTTGTATTCAAAATTACTCCAAATGTTCACATTACCAACACTGCCAAGAGACTTTCTGGTATCTTCATGGGTAAGTGTTTTAAATACCGGTTGTCCTTTTACCGGTGTCAGTTGCAGTAGATCTCCAAAAACTATGACGTGTTTTCCTCCAAATAACACGTCATACTCTGTTTTAAGAATTTGCTGCATTCTTAAATGCACAAAGGCAAGCATCAAGTTTGAAACCATGCTCACCTCATCAATAATGAGAAGTTTCATTTTCTTCAGGACTCTTGAAACTTCACAACAAGCTTCTACAGATAGCTTGTGGTATTCCAATTTGTTCTCATGCTCTACTGGCAGCATTAGTAAACAATGTAAAGTAATTCCTTTAATGTTATGTGCTGCCAACCCAGTTGGAGCAGTGACAACACAAGACAAATGTGACTCAGTTGTTTTTTGCAGATAACTTGTAATTACTTTAATTAAGAAACTTTTTCCTGTTCCAGCTTGACCACTCACATACATTCGGATAGGTTGAAATGATGTACATGAGCACCCTCTCTTTTCATGAAGTAATCCATGGTCAATCTGCTCTTTCACTTGCTGATAAATTTGTTTCTGTTCAACATTTAGTTGCTCTTCCAAGTTTCCTAACTGTATTGCATCTTCTTGTGCTTGGTACATTGCTGTTTCCAACTCATTCATTGCAATCGCTGCTTCATTTTCAACAATTGGTTGTCCTAGTGGATCTTGACTCAGTGCAGCAGAACTTTGACTGTCTTGAGAGCTGTCTCTAACAATCTCAGCTGCAATTATAGCTTCTTGATCAATTTCATCATTCAACATTTTGACATAATTTGCGAAAGCACTGCTTTGTATGCTATCTTTACAAGCAATAAATGTATCTTCATAGCTGGGAAAATCTCCAAGTAATTCCAGTTCAGAACGCCATGGTTTGAACATTTGCAAAAGGGCTAAATAGTAAAATTCCCTTTTGTCAGCAGTGTCGCAACTCAGTTTTCTGTGATTAATTAAATTTCCTTTCCTTTGTTTCACCAGACATCCTTCAGAACCAATCACTCCATATTTTCCATCGTTGATGTTCTCTGTAATATTCCGTTTAAAAGTGTAGTTTTGCAGCACTTCATAGAGACACATGTTCTCAAGATGATGACTTCTATTTGGATAGTATGTGTCCAAAATATTGTTTTTCAAAATATCTGTACTTTCAGGGTCATTTTCTGCTAAATATTCAATTTCTTGAACAGATTTCAGTACCTGATTTCGCATTCCTGCAAGACCTAGACTCACCCAAATGATTCTTCTACTTTTGGAATATAGACTTGCAGATGATAACCGATCTGAACATTCATATGCTCCAATTTCACGATGCGATAACATCTTCAAACTGAAACTGTATAATTTATTACTTAGAGTCTTCTCGTGAGAAATCTCTTCCCACATTTCTTTCAATTCAGTCTTTTCTGATTTAGTAATGTAAGATGTTACATATCGAGCAACATTAATGGAATTGTCCGCAACATACTGAATATCCATGTTAGGGTTCCACATGGATAAAATAACTGGATTGTAGTCATTTATGTATTTTGATTCTTCGCTTCTTCTTAAGTTGTAGGTGTTTTTCGGAGACTTTCTTGTGATGGTATGTTGTACAGCTGACATAAAACTGTTCACTCTTCCTTTGGATAATACAGGACGTGGAAATCCAAAACGACATTTGGTATAGAACTTATACTTTGACTTGTACTTTCGTCGACAGTATTTTCCACACCTGTGGCTTTGAAATCGTAAGACTTGTTGTTTTAAGTTTTTCTCTTCTCTGCTATTTGGAAGAGCACATGTAGCATAATCTTCAATGAAAGACAAAACAGTTTCATCTGAATCTGTTCCAAATTTGGGGGCGTCCTTGACCCATAACAACATATGTATGTGAGAAGCACCTCTTGCTTGATACTCCTTTCTTCAAAAGAAATCCACAACTTCTCCAAGAGGAGGATTCTTTTTATTGCAGATGAAATACATCATAGCTTCAAATCTATGATTGAAATATCTGCATACATTGACAGGATCCAAAGAGCACAATTCTCCAGGTGTCTTGTATTCAATATTTTTTATATTGGAATTTGCCTCTCGAAGAAATTCAAGTAAATCATCCCAAGCATACTCAGCACAGCTTAGTGTAATGAACCATGTAGGAGTTCACAAGTTCCGTAGCATACATTTCAGTTCTCCATGTCGACGGTACCAATATTCATTAGTCCCACGCTGACATGCCATCAGATTAATCAACTGAGATTCTAAATGATCATCTCTCTGATTAACTTTATCCATAAAATCCTTTGCAGTTACATTTTGAAGATGCATTCCAGTTTTTTTAAAAATGTGATTTACTGCATATGAAAGTCCAGACAAGTTACTTTCAAACAGAAGATGAAACATAAGGGAAACATTGTCGAAATCTTGGATCTTCTGCATATAATCTTGTTGTCCGATATTCAGATGCAGGAATCTGCACAGGACGTTCATCATATTGTCCACCTTTTCCTGTTGGAAACAACTGCGGGAAACAACGAGCTTCCAAGCTCTCTTCCCATACACTCATGGGACTTCCTGTGCTTTTTTCATTTGAAACAACTCAATCGTATTCCCCATCACCTCTTTGGAATGAAGTGGATGTACACTGTAATGTTCATAGATCTCTTCACATCTGGACATGTCCACTTTTTCAATTTGTCCACTTAATGTTTCACTATCTTCTGCTAAATCTATTTCTTCTTCTCCAACAAACACATTTCTATAGTACTCATTATTTTTTAACAGATACAATGATGCCTTTTGCACTTTTCTAACATCCACTAACTCTTGCCAGATTTACTTATTCTTAGTAGGAAAACCGTTAACTAGAATGACTAGTGGCTCATTTTCTGCATGATCTACACCAATAGTTCAATATTTTTCCTTAAATCTAATGGTAAATACACAACTCTTCCTTTCAATCCTCTTTGCAACTCTGATGGAGGTAATTTACTTGTTTTGGGCTCCATACGAACAATAGCCTGAAACGGGTGAACACATTGTATGAGAATAGACTCATACGTATTTAAATCTATCAGCTCTGGAGGAATAGCAACCAACTCTAGATTATTATGAACAGCTCTAGCAGGCATTTTATTCTCATCTAATTTGTTATAACAATATTTACAAATACGCTGCTCACATCCCAAATCAAAACAATCCTCTACCAACAAATAAGTTGCAAATTCCATCCACTTATCATTATCTTCTATTTCACTTTTTAAATACAGATTGACACCCCTAGTCTGATTTTTATAGTGACTTCGCCGAACACAAATACAAGAAACATTTGGTCTTTCACCTGAAATTACCTTAAACTTTGTGATTTCATCCTCAAATGTTTCTGTAATTACGGGTTCTACATTGTCTTCAACAATTTGTTCTAGTAATGTGTCAGTTTCTTCACTCTCTTGCTGAGGCCCAAAGTAACAAAACTCAATATCCTCACAGACCTGCTTCACATCTGAAACTGACCCACGTAAAAGAGCACTGTTCAACTCACTCAACTTTAGTGCTGGACTTTTTGCATAATACAACCTTCTCACTAACTTCTGCATTTGAGTATGATGTACTGCCAGCATTCTGAAATGGTGAAAAACACTTTCACAAACTTTCCTAGAAAGACAAGCCAGAGACTGACCCTGCAAACCAGTATGTTTTCTCACTCTGCAAGGGTCTAGTCCTTGCAACAGCTTAATCTTTTGTTTTACACTTTTTTTAGTATAGGCTCGTAAAAAACTACATAATTTTTCAATAGATTCCTGTCGTACACTGCAAACACTACTGCAATCCCAAGTGTACACAGGGTTTTTAGCACGTCTCCCTAAAACTTCATCAGCTATCACTTCTTCTGCATTTCTTTCCACAATTTTCTCTTTCTCCATTGGACAACCATCACTAACCTCATAACCTCTACCACTGTTGTCAACTGCATACAATATTTTTTCACTCAGTGAATAACTCTCTTCATTAAAAAAAGGCTCTGAACTAGAACTGTGTTTCCATTCTCCCAAAAAAAATCACAATTTTTTTTTTAATTAATAACTCTTTTCCTCCTACTTTTGGCCTTCATTACATATATTGGTTTATCTAGTGATCGAATTCTGTTTAATACTAAAATAAACAGTTTCCTTTTTACTTCAAAAGTCTTTTCCACAATGCTTTCAATATGCTTCTTCTTTTTATAAAATAAAGCTCTCCTTTTATATTTCTTCACATCTTTCAGCAAATTATGCACTACTCTCTTGTAAAATATTTTTTTGCGTAATTCCTTATACTGATTTTGTCTTCTTTTACCATACTTTATCTCCTTTGACTGAACATTTGCTTTTTTACTTTTCCTCTTATTTTGAATTTTTTTCTTACTTGAAAAATTCTCAGAAGTTGCAGCATTATCTACATTCTGTTTGCTCCTACAAACATTTTTAATAAATTGCTTCATGATCTTACCAGAAGATTTTTTCCTCTTAGCCACATTATCTTGTTCATTCAATACTTGTGGTTGATGTTTCTTCAAATAATCCTCCTGTCTCTGTTCTTTTCTTTTTCTTTTTTTTTCTGGCATAATTTCTCTATTTTAACGTTCAAAAACAGTATCTGTAAAAAAGAATCACAAATAAATGTATATTAATAACTTTCAAATTTACAGTATTCCATTACTGTACAAACACATTTTATATAAAAACTGACTAAGAAACTATAGCCCTGAACCACAAGTGTGACGATGATTAAAACACAACATACATAGTGCATACTACTTTGAAGCAGTCCATGCCCTAAAGCCTACCTCACTAAAAGACTACATGCTAACTGACTGAATGATTACAGTACTATAAGGAGACACACTGGGTGAGTAACAGGGTGTTTGCTAGAAGTGTATGAATACTAACTGGGGAATTGGAGGTGTGAAAGACAACTGTGTAGCTGATTAGAGGACTGAATGCATACTGGATAGGCATTTAAAGCAGTCCATGTGCTAAGGCCTGGCTCACTGCTTGAGTACTTGGGTATTGACTGAATGATTAGACTACAGCAAGGAGAGTGCCTGGGTAAATTTATAAGTGGTAGGCTTTTGGCACAGGGAATTGATTAGTACTTGGTACTGAATGGGTCACTAGAGGAGTGCAAAGGCAGTGACAGGATGTTTGCTGGACTGTATGGATACTGACTAGGGAATTGAAAGTCTGAAAGACAAGTGTCTAGGTGGTTAGAAGAGTGCATGCATAGTGGATAGGGGTTTGAAACAGTCCATGTGCTAAGGCCTGGCTCAGTGCATGAATACTTAGGCACTGACTGAATGATTAGAGTACTGCAAAGAGAGTGTCTTGGTGAATTTATAAGTGTTTGGGTTTTGGCACAGTGAATGGATTAGTACATAGTGCTGAATGGGTCACTAGAGGACTGCAAAGGGAGTGACAGGGTGTTTCCTGGAAGTGTATGGATACTGACTAGGGAATTGAAGGTGTAAAAAAAACTGTGTACGTGGTTAGAGGACTACATGCATAGTGAATAGGCGTTTAAAGCAGTCTATGTGAAAAGGCCTGGCTCACTGCATGAGTACTTGAGTACTGACTGAATGATTAGAGTACAGCAAAAAGACTGCCTGGGTGAATTTATAAGTGGTAGGCTTTAGGCGCAGGGAATGGATTAGTACTTGGTACTGAATGGGTCACTAGAAGAGTGCAAAGGGAGTGACAGAATGTTTGCTGGACTGTATGGATACTGACTAGGTAATTTAAAGTGTGAAAGACAAGTGTCTAGGTGGTTAGAAGACTGCATGCATAGTGGATAGGGGTTGAAGAAGTCCATGTGCTAAGGCCTGGCTCAGTGCATGAATACTTAGGCAGTGACTGAATCATTAGAGTACTGGAAAGAGAGTGTCTTAGTGAATTTATAAGTGTTTGGGTTTTGGCACAGTGAATGGATTAGTACATGGTGCTGAATGGGTCACTAGAGGACTGCAAAGGGAGTGACGGTGTTTCCTGGAAGTTTGTGGATACTGACTAGGGAATTGAAGGTGTAAAATACAAGTATATAGTATGTTAGAACACTACATGCATACTTCATAGACATTTGAAGCAGTCTATTTGGTAATGAATGGTTCACAACATAAGTACTTAGAAACTGACTAAATTATCAGACTACTTCTAGGACAGTGCCTGGGTAAAACGTTTAAATTTACAGTTCTGGTGCAGTGAAGAGAATACTACATGGTACTGCACTTTAGTGTCAAAGCATGACTCATTTTATCAATGCATAATCAAACATTGGCTTCTAATGCTACTAAAGCTTGACAACATGACAGGTTTTAAAACAGTTATCTGCCACCAAATACACAATGTTACCAAATGCTTCTCTCACAGTGGTTCCCAAATGCACACAGACTTACAGTGTGATTCTAGACAAACAACACTATCCCTAGGAGTTTACCAAAACCCATTCACTACAGTGGAAGTGGTAAGGGAACTGCACACAATCTACATATTTCACGACTATACTTTAGTGTCAATGCCTGACTCATTTAATGAAAGCATAAGCCATAACTGTCTTCTAATGCTACTAAAACTTGACAACATGACATGTTTTAAAACAGTTATCTGTCAGCAAATACACGATGTTACCAAACACTTCTCTCACAGTGGTTCCCAAATGCACACACACTCACAGTGTGATTCTAGACAAGAACCACTATCCCTAGGAGTTTACCAAAACTCATTCACAACAGTGGAAGTGTTAAGGGAACTGCACACAATCTACATATTTCACGACTGCACTTTAGTGTCAATGCCTGACTCATTTAATCAACGCATAAGCAAAGACTGCCTTCTAATGCTACTAAAACTTGACAACATGACAGGTTTTAAAACAGTTATCTGCCACCAAATACACAATGTTACCAAATGCTTCTCTCACAGTGGTTCCCAAATGCACACAGACTTACAGTGTGATTCTAGACAACAACCACTATCCCTAGGAGTTTACCAAAACTGATTCACTACTATGGAAGTGTTAACGAAACTGCACACAATGTACATATTTCAAGACTGCACTTTTGTGTCAAAGCCTGACTCATTTAATCAACGCATTAAGCAAAGACTGGCTTCTAATGCTACTAAAACTTGACAACATGACCGGTTTTAAAAGACTTATCTTTCAGAAAATACACAATCTTACCCAATCCTTCTCTCACAGTGATTCCCAAATGCACACACACTCACAGTGTGATTCTAGACAAGCACCACAATCCCTAGGAGTTTACCAAAACTCATTCACTACAGTGGAAGTGGTAAGGGAACTGCACACAATCTACATATTTCATGACTACACTTTAGTGTCAATGCCTGATTCATTTAATGAAAGCATAAGCCACAACTGTCTTCTAATGCTACTAAAACTTGACAACATGACATGTTTTAAAACAGTTATCTGTCAGCAAATACACGATGTTACCAAACACTTCTCTCACAGTGGTTCCCAAATGCACACAGACTCACAGTGTGATTCTAGACAAGCACCACTATCCCTAGGAGTTTACCAAAACTCATTCACTACAGTGGAAGTGGTAAGGGAACTGCACACAATCTACATATTTCACAACTGCACTTTAGTGTTAATGCCTGACTCATTAAATCAACGCATAAGCAAAGACTGGCTTCTAATGCTACTAAAACTTGACAACAGTGGAAGTGGTAAGGGAACTGCACACAATCTACATATTTCACGACTATACTTTAGTGTCAATGCCTGACTCATTTAATGAAAGCATAAGCCATAACTGTCTTCTAATGCTACTAAAACTTGACAACATGACAGGTTTTAAAACAGTTATCTGTCAGCAAATACACGATGTTACCAAATGCTTCTCTCACAGTGGTTCCCAAATGCACACAGACTCACAGTGTGATTCTAGACAAGCACCACTATCTCTAGAAGTTAACCAAAACTCATACTCTACAGTGGAAGTGGTAAGGGAACTGCACACAATCTACATATTTCACGACTGCACTTTAGTGTCAATGCCTGACTCATTTAATCAACGCATAAGCAAAGACTGGCTTCTAATTCTACTAAAACTTGACAACATGACAGGTTTTAAAACAGTTATCTGTCAGCAAATACACGATGTTACCAAATGCTTCTCTCACAGTGGTTCCCAAATGCACACAGACTCACAGTGTGATTCTAGACAGCAACCACTATCCCTAGGAGTTTACCAAAACTTATTTACTACTATGGAAGTGGTAAGGGAACTTCACACAATGTGTATATTTCAAGAGTGCCCTTTTGTGTCAAAGCCTGACTCATTTAATCAACGCATTAGCAAAGACTAGCTTCTAATGCTACTAAAACTTGACAACTTGACAGGTTTTAAAAGAGTTATCTGTCAGCAAATACACGATGTTACCAAATGCTCCTCTCACAGTGGTTCCCAAATGCACACAGACTCTCTGTGTGATTCTAGACAAACAACACTATCTCTTGCACTATACCAAAACACATTTCTTTATCTACAAGGAGTACTACATTTTAGTTCAGAAACATAACTCATTTCACAAATTCGTAAACAATGACTGGTTTCTAATTCTACCAAAATACTGCATAGTTATCTGTCTACAAACACATGAAAAAAACAAATGCTCATCACAAAATGGTTTCTACATGCACACACACTGTCAATAAGATTGTAGAGAAAAAAAAGTACTCCCTACACTTTAGCAGAAGAAATACATTAGTCTGATTAAAATAAAAATAGTCTACATACATCCCCTCACAATTAAATAACTCACCTTTCAAGATGATTTGTAGATTAAGAAGTATATCAGTCACACACCAGATATCAGTCACACACCAGATTTCTTATACAGAATCTCTGCACTGTGCATCTGTCAGCAGAACCAAAGAATGGCAAAGTTTCCCTCTCATTTTCCACACATATGCATGTAAACATCAAATCACATTCCTTCCCACATAAATTCAAAAGCAAACACACATTTCTATTGGTTAAACATTTCAACCCTATCCAAATGACATAAACTTCAACCCTTCCCCCAATCTGCCTTCTGCCCATTACCATAGAAACAGGTCATGGAACACTGTACTGAGCACACAGGTCACATGTTCAGCACACACAATGTTGCTAATCAAGACAGCAAGTGTGCGTGACTTCTCAACATATCAGCTTATCGTATATAATGTTCCTTACAATCAGTTTTTGTTAACCAATAAGATACATGCGTTTAAAAAACAGAAATATGCACCCTACCTTTCAGTGTAGAAGGTTGTCAAAGAACCAATGATTTCTTGTCTTTTTTCAAAATTGCATCTTAGCCACCATTTTAGGAACATCTTACTTTCCAAACTGCCATTTCATTTACAGAGACCATCTGAGTGCATCCAGACCTCCTTACAAAATGCTTACAGTGTGGATTGTGGGACACAGCTACATTTTCTGGAGCCAAAGGTATGCAGAAAACAAAGGCATTCACAAAGACCTAGGTTTGCCAAATGTAGACATTAAATGGATAGGACAGAGAGGGTTAAAGTGGCACCAATTGATGCCATTGGTGAAATCCTTCATGCAAATCCAACACCCTGACCTCATAATAGTGCACTGTGGTGGCAATGACCTAGGCACTTTGACTGGGGTAGGTCTGGAAATGCTAATGAAGGACACCTTTGCAGAACTGATTTCACTTTTCCCTAAAACTGCCTTTGTGTATTCTAACATATGCCAAAGGCAGAAATGAAACTGGTCCGATCATTTTTGTCCACAGATTGAGAAAGCTAGGAAACATGTGAATAAATCTGTTTCTGCTTTTCTCCGAGACTACAGAATGGGGTCCATTTACAATAACAATCTGCGCTTTGATATGCAAGAGATGTATAGGAGAGATGGAGTACACTTTACTGATGAAGGAAACAGAGTCTTCCTCAACAACTTTAGACTCTGTATAGGTACTTACTTAAAGGTACCAAAAAGTCTCAATGAACACAACAGCTCTTTTTAGAGTCACTCAAGAACAAAACACTTAAGCTTAATCTTTATCTCCCAACAATTTCATTTTTTTTCCTTCGATCCGCGAACCCACCGTGAGAGAATCCGTGCATCCAACGCGATAGAATGCGCGCACCGTGCGCGCATTTCGCCATTTTTTTTTAAAAAAGGGGGGCCCCAGGGGGTCCTTCTGGGACCCCCTAAGCACCTCTAGAGGGTCAGAGTATTTTTACTCTGCCCCCTTTATATGTTTTACACACTTTTTCCCCTTGCTTCTTCAGCCTCGCTTCTACCGAGGCAGAAAATGGCCGCCAACAGTTCCTGGTTTCGAATGTAGACAGACACTCGACAGCCAATTAGCATTCAGTGCGCGATCGGGAGGGTGCGTGCTCGGTTCGGGGAGGGTGCGCTTACGGTGCGTGTAGGGTTCGCGGATCCTCCCCGGCCATAGATATTTATGTACTTTTAACTCTAATTTTCTCAGGAACTACTGAACGGATTCACACCATTTATGCAAAAGGCACGAGTCTGAACTGAGGACTACCTCTTTGCCAAATTTGGTGTCATTCCGTTCAGCGGTTCGGGCTGTAGCTGCGACAACATATCCTATGGGAAATTGCATGGGGAAAACGCGTTTTGGGACCCCCCTTTTTTCTCGGCCCCCGCTTGACAAATCACCACGAAACTTTCAGGGTGGGAGCGGAGCGGAGCTGGCCAAAAGTTTGGAAAATTTTGTGAGGATTCGTCAACCGGCGCCAGACTTATTGGGAATAGAATGTTGCAGATTTCCTATGGAAAATAGGTCCTAACTATAACTATCTACTGGCGACCGCCAGTAGATAATATATATATACTGATTGATTGACCCAGGACCGCCTCTGGAACAGGCCAGGCAAGTGGCCACGGTCAATGGCAGCCTGTGACTTCATGGGGAGGCGGGTTGATTCCCTCCTGCTTCACGGCCCGGTTTGTTTTGACTCTTGTGGCTTGGGCATTGGGGACCTGAGGGAGCCTCTTACACGGTTATTTTGGAGTCACCAACTGCTACACGGCCCCCCTTTGCTGAGCAATCCCGGTGTTCACATGAACAGTATTCGTTCCTGCTGCTGTACTTACTCCATCTAGTGTATGCTGGGAGCTGTAGTCGTACATTAGACTACAGCTGTTGTGATTGCAGCAGGGTCAGCCGGTCTCACTCCAATGGAAGCACTCTAGTATATTCAAAGGAGGGAGGAGGTGACATCCGGTGGTGAAAAGCATCAGAAGAATGCGAGACTGCCGAAATGCATCATGCGGATATCCATCAAGTGAACAAAGACTCCCGTCAAGCACCCCACTGTGTCCTTGGATTACTTTCTTATAGAGTGGTCGTGTGGTGATATATATATATATATATATATATATATATATTGCTTTTCACCATTCTTTTCAACTTCCGTTCTCCCGGGAAAAGACGGAGTCGAACCCAATTTCTGTGCTTCAATTATTTATTGTTGCTCAGTCATCACAACCGCCCTGACGCATTTCGGCCTGACACGGCCTTGATCACATGACGCGGTCTAGGAGCCACATGACTGAATTTAAAGTGCAAGATGCTATACACGTGATACTTCCAGTATAGACATAGACAAAATACATGTGTTATTACAACTTCTGTTCCTCATTATTTCTGAGCAAAACCAGCAAATAAATATTGGATTGGTTAATATACCATATGTTAGTGATACATTAAAGATACGTAAAAAACAAATCCATGTTAAATACATAAAAATCTGTTCAAAAAGTATTTAAAATCAGACATAAAAACATAATGCTGTTAATTCATGTATTCAAATCACCATCCTCCATTGAACAATATCTGTAAAATACAATATATTGTTATCGATCTGTAGTGTAATGGTCTAACAGTATCCAAAACTATCTAACTGGAGTGAACATTGAATATACATATTTTTTTTTAATACATATGAATATACAATTGAAAACATTTGTTTTTAGAAATTATCATATGAAATGAATGCTTTAAAAAGAAATGGTCTCTGAAATTGACTGCAAATGTTTAGGAATGAAAATGTCTCTCTCTGTACAGTTGATTTTACATTTTTTTAAATACACTAGAGCACTTTATCACTTTTTGGCAATTTAATCAGTGAATGTTGAAAAACATGTTCTAAGATGGCCGCCATGAATTTTGCCAACAATGTAGTTAGTCCATCTTTATTGTTGATGAAAAATCATGTGACATGTCGACAAATAAAATACTTGCCGGTTTCGCACAGTGTAACTGACATTGACAAGGCCGCAATGTTAAACGCGTCTGTCGGTGCAGGGGGGTTTGCACGATAAAGCATTTTTGCTGAACACTACTCCTGTGTGTGCTTTCCATTGGGCGTGAGAAGGACATGCCTTATTTTTGAATTTATCGCGGCTCACCACCGCAGGAGTGAGCACCCGGGACGAGAAGGAGCAGCAGCGGTGGCTTCCGGTTACTCTATTGACTTTGGCAGCCAGCCCCGAGCCTCAGAGAAAAGAAGAAATGGGCGCTAGATTTTCGGCATCTGGAAAAGTAACTAAAAGCGGATTAAGAGGCTTCCCTGCAGCCCACGATACAGCGTGGACCCCGAGTCGGAAGACGGGGTGTTGTGGCTGCATCCTGGCCGGTGAGTGAATACCAGTATATCCCGTGACTTCATTTGCATGAGCCTCAGTCCTGAAGGGAGTTTTTAATAGTGCAGACCCCCGCTAAGCTTTAAGAACTGTGCGGAGGAAAAAAAAGACTGACTGCAATGTCAAGCATCAGTGAAAGGGAGGAGGCAGCCGCGGACATTTTTAAACCCGCGACAGGTGCCAAAACAATGCAAATGAAAGGCAGCATTACCACCAATCCCCCTGCAAGTAATTTAACAAAACTGTTTCAAGCCCTGGAGAAAGTACAAGACCGAGAAATCCCCAAATGGTGGGAGGCCACCTCCCTGCAAAGATATTTTGACTGTGATCGCGTTCCCATATGCTTGCGTATCCTAACGGTTCCATCGTATGAAACTCCTGACCCCAAACTCCTTAAGGAATGGGCAGAACACACTGCGGAGCCTGCCAAAGGGATGGTGAGGATACTTATAAAGTATGCCTGGAGTGACCAGGAAAAGTTTCTGGCAGAAATTCAAAAATTGGTAGAGATGATTAAGAAAGACAAGAATGTGAAACAGAGTGAGGGGCTAAGAACTGCCATGATGAAATGACTAAAGGAATAGAAAGCAGTAATTAGACGCAGAAAACAGACAAAATTCCAGAGAGACGAACAGGACTATCTGACTGGCAGTATTCTGACCTTTGCGCATAAATTTGATGCCCCACGCAAAAGGATGACACAACAAGGTGCCACAAGTGCTGCCAATAAGGAGACCTCTGAGTCAGAGGTAGAGACCTCAGAAGGGGAGCAGTCCACTGGCGCAGAAGATAGAGGGGGTAACAAGAAATCCCCTTATTTTCAGGAGTATCAACTTATAAGGGAAACCCGTCAAAGACCAATGCAAAAAACTCATCCCCCTCAACAGGGACAGTCAGAGGCGCAAAACAAGGCGGGGCAAAAAAAGAAGGGGAGGAAGCACCCACCCCAAGAATTACACGCAGCAGAGGGAAGAGGGGCAAGTGGAAGATGTGGGCGACCAAAGAATAGTTATTAACCTTTCAGATCGATCTCTCACCCAAGATGAGATCAAGGTCCTACAACTCAGCCTAACCTTTTGCCCCACGTCAGAATATAATTTCGTACAGACCAGATTGACCTGTTCAGGTACATAAAGAAATTGAAATTACAAAAGATCTTCATCCTCCACCCCAAAAAAGAATCAGCCATTGGGGGATCCAAACAGGGGGATAATGATTTTGATTTACTAATTGGCCACGACTTTTTAGACTCTTATGACCTTCGAAACTCTGGATACTAATAAAGAACAACAGGATGAAACTAGCAATGTGGAAATCCATCTTGAGGATGCGGGAATAGCACAGTCTGGTGGACATAGCAACTTCAAGAACAAATCACACTTGATTCCACAGGCTCCCTTTGATGCCATCGATGTCTTTAATGAGGCAGTGCTTACAGACCTTAAGAATTTGGCCAAACCGGTAAAACAAAAGAATCGGCATCACAATATCCCCAGAAAACAATTTGAAGCTATTAAGACACTGAAAGCAGATACAACTCTAGAGATAAAACCTTCCGACAAAGGAGGTAATATTGTTATCTTTAATAAGGAACACTATCATAAGGAAGCGATGAGACAGCTGGAGGACAAGGAGTGTTATGTGCCCGTCAAGAGGGCGGACTATCTGGAATGTATTAGAGTATATCATGCACTCTTACAAGGTTGGAGAGATGAGGAAATGTTAGACCAGGACGAATTCCTGTTCCTGCACTGTGAATCGCCAGTTATTCCAACCTTTCCCACATTCCTAAAATACATTAGAACTCAATTAATCCTTCAAGAAGGCCCTTCGTGGCCTCAATCAACAGTCTTTTAGAAAATACATCGACCTACATTGATTTGTTTATTGCTCCTCTCGTGAAAGACCTGGCATCCTACATCCTAGACACTCAGGATTTCCTGAGACTAATAGAGGGGATCGTTTGGGAAACAAACATGCTCCTTATTACCCTAGACATGACTAGCTTATATACCTGCATAAATCATCCTGACGGGATTACAGCTGTTAAATGGTTCCTGAACAAAAGATCACTTAAATTTCAAAAACATAACCCGATGCTCCTCCGTATGATCACCTTCTGTTTAAATAATATTTTTATGTTTGTAGGAAATCTATACAAAAAACAATGCGGGACCGCCATGGGCATGTGCTTTGCTCCCAGCTACGCAAATCTTTTTGTGGGCTGGTGGGAGAAGCACGTGGCCTGGGGGGAACCCAATGAACAGTGGCTGGACAGCATAACGCTATGGGTGAGATATATAGATGACCTTTTCATTGATTGGCGGGGGAGTCGCTTCTCGGCTGAGGAGTACCTTACCTCACTAAACAACAATGAATGCAACCTACAGTTTACAGGCCACATTAGTGAAAAATCGGTCAACTATTTAGATCTGGAAGTATTTGTTGAACAAAATGCCCTACAGACACGATTATACAGAAAGCCAACTGCAGGTAACGCTGTGTAACATGCAGCCAATCATCACCCCAAAAGTCTAGTGAGAAACATTCCATATGGGGAGCTCTTGTGTTTGAAATGCAACTGCTCTACCCAACAAGACTTTCAACAAGCTAGAAAAGAAGTGTTGGGGAGGTTTAAGACGAGACGGTATACTAATTCTAGCAAGTGACAGAGTGTACAAGATAGAGAGAAGGAACCTGTTGGTAGCTAAAGTAACATATACTACCATACAGGAAGGACCTACTAGAATGATATCTAACTATAATGGAAAATCTGGTGAAATCGTGCACATTTTCAAAAATAAGTGGCACATGCTTAAGAAACATCTTTCAGCCTGTCCTCTCATCACATAAAAACGCAGCCAATCACTTAGCGATCATTTAATTTACAGTCATTATGATGCAGCACTGAAGGTGAAGAATAGAATGAATGTAGTGGGATTTTATCCATGCCTACACTGCAAAGCATGTAAATATAGCAACAAAGTTACAAGCTATAAGGTGAGACCAAGGGATCCTAGGCCTCTAAGAGCTATCAAACAGTTTCTCAACTGCAATTCAGACTACACAGTGTATTGTTTGGAATATCTGTGTTCCAAACGATATATAGGGAGTACAATTCACCCCACCAAAAAGCGTGTTCTAGAGCATATGCTTGCGATAACCAACAAGGATACTACTTATCCGGTTGCGCGTCATTTCGAGAAATTTCACTAAAGTAATCGGGATCTTTTGAAGTTCTACTGTATAGATTGAGTAGAGATGGAAGAAAGGGGAGGTGATAGAATTAAAAGGTTACAGATATTGGGGTTGAAATATATCATCGATCTCCAAACGAAGGCTCCTATAGGGCACAGCAATGATGAGGAATTGTGGATCCATTTGTAATGAGGGTTATATTTTCACACAACCTGTATTTCATGAGACAAGGGAAGAATGCTATGTGTGATATAGGAACTGCCACCTTCCCCAAAAACTGACGCAGAGGTGCCCATTCCGGGCATAATGAAAGGAACATGGGAGTGAACTCTGTATATATATATTTTTTTTTAATACATACAAATATACAATTGAAAACATTTGTTTTTAGCAATTACCATATGAAATGAATGCTTTAAAAAGAAATGGTCTCTGAAATTGACCGCAAATATTTAGGAATGAAAATGTTTCTCCCTGTACAGTTGATTTTACATTGTTTTAAATACACTAGAGCATTTTATCACTATTATTGTGCAGTTTAATGGGTGAATGTTGAAAAACTTGTTCTAAGATGGCCGCCATGAATTTTGCCACCAATGTAGTGTAAGTCCACCTGTAATGCTGATGAAAAATCATGTGACATGTCGACAAATGTAATACAGCCGGTTTTGAACAGTGCAACTGACATTGACAATCTCTCTCTCTCTCTCTCTCTCTCTCGCTCTCTCTCTCTCTCTCTCTCTCTCTCTCTCTCCCTCTCTCTCTCTCTCTATATATATATACACAAAAAAAGTGGGAGCCACCAACGATACTACCTTTTCTGACCTCAGCTCAACGGGTGGAAGTGAATCAGAATCTGAAATGCGGCAGCCTCAGGGACAACAACAAAAGGTCAAACCATCTCCTGGAGAAGAACTAAATTTTTTATGCGAAGAAAGAAGACAGACTCTTCGCCCGAGACCACAAAGAGAGCACGCCGCACAACCGCAAATTACAGGAGAAAACAGAGACGGAAGGCAGGGAAACGCCGCCTTCAACAACAAAAAAAGAGGTCGGGGTTATTGGAGGAAACGATAAACCCTATAATCCCCAATGATAACACAGTAATCAACCTCTCTCAACTGGAGCTTACTTCGGAAGAAATCCGTATTTTAAGTCTGGGTCTTTCTTTCTGCCCAAAAAATGATTTCAATTATGTATCAACCAGGATGGATATCTACAAAGGGGTCAGAAAATTAAAATTAAAAAAACATTTCCTACTCCAGAATGACAACTCTCGGAACAAACATAACATCTCTGAAGTTGATGACAATTTCCAACCTAGATTAACTCAGTCAGATGTGCCATTATTCAATGAACTAACTGACTTATGGGAAGGTAACACCACACAAGAACTTGGGAACCTTCCTTCTACCAAGGAAATCCCACAACAAGGAAATAAAAAAATCCGGACTCCCTTCAAACCAACTTCTAAATTCAATCCGATTGCTCCACGAGATGCAATAGATGTGTTCCATGAAACAGTCACGGCAAACATCAAAAAACTAAATAAATCGGTGCTGAATACTAAGAAGAAATACAACAAACAAGACCAGCAGTATTCGAACCTGATTAAAAAACTTCAAAAAAATAAAAATATAGTTATACGCAACAGCGACAAGGGCGGCAATATTGTCCTTTGGCCCCAGGAGGAATACAAAAAAGAGGCATTTAGCCAACTAAATGATCGACAATGTTATAGTCGCAGCAACACAGCACTTCTTAAAGACACTTACTTGAAATTTTACAAAAAACTGGCATTTTGGAAAGGTAAAGACCTCATCAGTGAAGATGAATATAGATTTCTCAAGAAAGACAATCCCACAACCCCATCTATCTATTTTATTCCTAAAATTCATAAAAACAGAGACAAACCGCCAGGTCGTCCGATCATTACAGCCAAGGATGGATTACTGGAAAATACATCTATTTATGTAGACTATTTTTTGCAAGATCATGTCAAAAATTTAGAGTCATACGTGCGGGACACCGGTGATTTTATTCGGAAAACAAAGGATGTGCACTGGCAACAAGATTATTTGCTAATGACTCTAGATGTATCTTCGCTCTATACCAGCATCCAACATTCCGATGGCATCAATGCAGTCCAATACTACTTGGCAAAAAACCCCACATATGATCTGCAACATAGCGATATGATTATATCAATGATGGAATATTGTCTGTACAATAACATCTTTATGTTTAATAACTTACTGTACCAGCAAATTCAGGGTGTAGCGATGGGTGCCAGCTTCTCCCCCAGCTACGCATGCCTTCACATGGGTTGGTGGGAGGAGCTGGTACTCAAAACTGAACACAAGTACATTGTTGAAAGCCATATCATCAAATGGCTTCGTTACATTGATGATCTTTTTGTTATCTGGCGGGGTACCAAAGAACAAGCCTCTAATTTTGTTTCGGCTATTAATCTCAATCTTTTGAATTTAAAATTTACTGCCACAATCAGTGAAACTGAGGTTGACTTTTTAGACACTCAAATCTATATTCATGACAATGTGTTAGAGACACGCCTTCACAGAAAGAAGACAGCTGGCAATTCCACCTTGCATGCCCAGAGCTCTCACCCTAAACACTTGATTAATAGCATACCTTACGGTGAGATGCTTCGTTTGAGACGCATATGTAGTAATGAGGTGGATTTACACAAAGCCCAATTGGAGAGCAAAAAGAGATTCCTCGAACGAGGATATGCCCCCAATATTGTCTCACAGGCGATTTCCAAATCCATGAGTAGCTCTCGGGACAGCCTCCTAAAAGACAAACAGACATCCCCAGCTTCCCTTTCCATGGCTGCCATCGACCCTGTAGCCCCAGAATTTCGTTTGATTTTAGGTTACAGTCGTCAACATAAAGCCATTCAAAAGATAGTACAAAACAACTGGCCACTGGTACTCAACGATCCAGTAATAGGACCCTTGCTGCCGCAACGTGTGTCCATTACGTACAGTAAAGCACCATCCATGAGGGATAGCTTAGTTACCACGAACCCTGAAATTATTGAGAGCACTACATGGCTACAGACTCATAAGGGCTTTTTTAAATGTAAAACATGCAAAGCATGTACCCATGGTAAAAACACCAAGACCTACACCACCCCATTTTGTGATAGAGAGTATACAATACAAAAATTACTCACATGTAAAACCGAATATGCTATTTATGTTCTTACGTGCCCTTGTGACCTAAGATACATAGGAAGTACCAAACTTCAGGTTCACAAAAGAGTCTTACAACATCTACGAGCAATAACTCATCAAGACAACACATATCCGGTAGCTCGGCACTTTAAAGAATTCCACCAATCAGATATCAAATACTTGAGCTACTATGTGATAGATAGTATACCCCCCAGCAGACGGGGTGGTGATAGGGATCAGAAATTGAGACAACTGGAGACTAGATACATTATTCAGCTCGATACTAAGTCACCAGGGGGTTTGAATGCCACGGAAGATCTTTACACATGTCTTTAATCATGATCAGGATATTTTATATGACTCAATTGGTATATGAAATACTCTCTTAGTGCTTGACCTAATCATTTATCATGGCGCTACGATTTAGATGCAGTAAATCATTGTATATTTGTATATTATTCATATATGGTCAAATATCTGGTCCGGGAACTGTTTTAGGAGAGGCAGATCAGGGATGTAAAGATTTTATGTATTTATTTATTCATATTTATGACTATTTATTATCAAGATATATATATTTATTGTCAAATAGAAGATTGTTTACAATTGCTGTTTTGCACATATTTATACATATTTTATACATATTTTATCCCTTGCTAACCATTTGCACCTCCCATCGCCTTACCCTTCTAACTCAGTTTCTTCAAGAGACATTGTCTTTTGTTTACGCCAGGCACTATATTCACATCTTTAGATACCGCAAATTTGCACACTTTTAATTGTCTCTTGAGGTAATTCATGCTTGTTGCTGCTATAACTGTGTCCCAGACCAATATATACGATTGGAGGTCTCTATGCCCTGTCCTCCCGTATATTCCAAATTTTGTCATTTATGCCAACGGATTATCTATGATTTCCACTTTACTAGTCCGTTGATGCATCTTTGCATCCTCCCTTCCTGGCACTTTGCACTTTTCGCACTTTACTCACTTTGTCATTTTATCTACGGGCCAACTCAGTTATTTCAACTTGGAGTTTAGCATCACATAACCTGACCTATTAGATTCGCACATTATTGCACATCATGAGCAATCTTTCTTTATATTTTTTTCATTATCATTATCATTATTATCGTTGCCCCCCTTTATTGTTTTAGGCACTATCCATTCCACACGTAAGCCCATCCATTCTCTAAGCCTACGTCGTAATCTCTGCAAATTTCAAATTCCAACTAGGTATTCAACCTTTATACTGCCTTCGAATTCTATTGAAACTCACAGTATTTTCTGTATATGCATTTGTATGCCATTTATATTAGACATTATATTAGACTATGTGAGTTATCTACCGCATTCAATTTTCTAAAAGCCGGCTATACCCGTCTGGTTGCAGATAATACGTATTTTACAAGTATTCATGAGCAACAGTAGGTTTGACATCAAATGTGTATTGTATTTTATTTACATATTAGCCGTAAGATGGTTTTGAGGTTCTGTTTGGGCAACTGTATTGTTTCTATGTCCATGGCTTTCAAATCATGTGATGTGGCTACGTAATTGTATTTGCACTTTAAATAACTTTCATGGATTGGCTCCGACATGTCATGTGAACAAGGCTTTGACGAGCTGAAACGCATCATGGCGAAGAAGGAGTAAACAATCAATCTGAGCACTTACTTTGGGTCTGTGTCCTGTTTTGTTCAGCGGAGTATTGTCACCGAATTGGAAGTGAAGTAATATATATATATATATATTTGAATCTGCAACAATAAAATGAAGAATTGAATATCCACGTTGTGGTCCGTACCTGGTTGGTGTGATCGAGACTACGATTACTTCAGGATGGTGGTTTGCGTATGATTTAAACGGAGGACGGCTGTCTTCGTCTTACGGACCCTCCCTCATTGCAGTGGCTGGCCGGGAAAACAGCCGGTATCACGGAAGTGATTGTGTCGTAACCCAGAAAGGGTATCTTGGAAGCCAGCCCCTCGTAGATCGTTTCTGAAAGTCGAAGTTTGGAGTCAAGCGTTACCAGGAGGATTCAACGGATCGTCCTAAGGAGTCGGAGGACGCTAAAGGCACCGGAACCTTGTTCCTCACGGTGAGCTGCTCTATCGATGTATTCAGTTAATACTACGAGTATAAGGGATTGTGGATTATATCCAATAGACCAAACTTAAAAGTACCGATTGGTTATTTATAAACAGCAGATTCATTCAGTTATGTTTTCAACAGCAGACGCGCTTAAGGACCGTGAAGAGGCAGCGGATGCCCTTTTTGGTAACATCACTGAGGTTGTAACATTAAGAACAGATGAAATAAATGACCCTAACTCCAACACCAACAACGATGTTAAAACTCTGTTGAAAAAGCTCGAGAAATTGCATCGCGTAGAAATGACAAAATGGTGGGAAAAGAAATCTTTGGAAAAGTATAAAGAGGTGGGAAGGGTTCCACGGGGTCTCAATGTTATGATTGCACCTTCCTTTGAAAATCCAAATCCCTTGATGTTAAAGGAGTGGGCAACGAATAATTTGGATGCGTCGATGAACATGGTATCGATACTAATCAAGTACGCTGAGATCGACCGGATTGGAATCCTTAAAGAGATAGATGATGTCAACATACTACTGGAAAAAAATGAACAGAAAGATCAAATCAAAAAAGGAAGGGAAGAAATCACAGCATGGATTAAAAAACATGAAGAATCTATGAAGGAAAGAAAAGTTTTTAAATTTGCTAGAGACAAGCGCGATTATGAGACTGGTCGCGTCTTCACGTTCTCGAGGAAATTTGATAATATAAAACGACGAGCGCTAACAAATGATAGCAATACAAATAACACGGCTTCATGTAGTGCACCAATAAATGATAACTTCTCTTCTATTGAAATGAGCAGTGTTGACAGTAGCAATGATTCGGATGAGAATATGGCACATAAGACGCCTCAAATACTAACCAATTTCGCACCAGGAGAGGAGCTTTCTTTTTTAGTGGAGGACCGCCGGCAAACTCTAAGACCGCGCAATCAAGCGCAGCAACAAGGATTAGAAGGAACCAACGGAGGAAACAGAGGCGGAAACTCAAACTTCAGAGGAAGAGGCAGGAAGAATTACAACAGAAGGAAATATATCAGGTACCAAATGAAATGGGCAATAATACAGTAATCAATCTATCAGAAATTACGTTGTCAGTCGCAGAAAAACAACTTTTGGCTTTGGGTTTGTCATTTTGTCCCACTAAGTGTTTTAAATATACCCAAACAAGAGTTGATGTTTTTAAATTCATTTGAAAGCTAAAATTAAGGAAACACTTTCAACTAAAGAAAGCTGCTAATGTTGCTTTACAGAATAGCACTGTACAGGGGTTTTGTTCAAATTTGCAGGCTGCAGATGTTAATACTCTTCTTGCAGTTCAAACTTTGGCAGAAATAAACAATTCACAAGAAAATGCTACTCAGGAGAATCTTTCAGAGGCAGGTATCATATGCAACATGCCAGCACCCAGCCCATTTAAACCTCCATCTACCTTCATTCCAATGATGCCAAGGGACGCGATAGACGTTTTCAGTGATTGCATAGTGGAAGATCTGAAAAAATTGAATAGGGAGGTTTCACAACAAAATTTGCGAAGAAACCATTCTGAAATGCAATATATTAAACTCATTTGTAAACTTAAAAAGCACGCTGAAGTCATCATTAACAAAGCCGATAAAGGCGGAAACATCGTTCTCTGGCCAAGAGATATGTACATGGAAGAAGCAGGGTTGCATTTAAATGATACTAACTGTTATAGGAAAGCAAACTTCCAGGAACTAAGGCAAAATAAAGAATATGTTTTTGGTGAACTGGCACGGTGGAGGCGTGTTGGTCTACTATCTAAAAATGAGCACAGTTTTTAAAAAAATGACCATCCTTTGACTCCTTTCTTATATTTTATCCCTAAGGTGCACAAAAATCTGACACCAGTTCCTGGAAGACCGATTATTTCGGCACAAAAAAGTTTACTTGAGGCTATGTCCAAGTACGTGGATCATTTCCTACATGAATTTGTGGAAAATCTACCTTCATTTATTAGGGATACCGGACATTTTTTGACCAAATTAAGAACAGTCAAATGGGAGGAGGATTATCTACTAATTGTGATGGACATTAGTTCATTGTACACTAGTATTCATCACGAGGATGGCATTAACGCAATTCGCCATTTTTTAGATCAAAGGAGCATTCATATGTATGAACATAATAAGATGTTGATCAAGATGGTAGAAATTTGTTTAACCCATAAATACTTTCTTTTTAATAAGGAGGTTTATCAACAACTACACGGAGTGGCTATGGGGGCATGCTTCTCTCCTAGCTACGCATGTTTACACGTGGGCTGGTGGGAGGAGCATGTCCTCAAAAGCACTCATAAAGATATATTTGACCAACATGTTCTCCAGTGGTGGAGGTTTATTGATGATGTTTGTTTGATTTGGAAAGGTTCACCAGAGACAGCTATGGATTTTATCAATGATTTGAAGGACAATGCCTTAAATTTGAAATTTACATCTGATATCAGCAATGAAAAAGTACAATTCCTGGATGTGGAAATTTATATAAAAGACAATAGAATTCACACCAGGTTACATAGGAAACCTACGGCAGGAAACTCTGTACTACATGCTAGCAGCTCACATCCTCAACACCTGATACGAAGTATCCCCTTCGGTGAATTTTTGAGAATAAAACGTATCTGTAGCCATGAGGGGGATCTTGAAGAGTGTCAGAAAGAGGCTTTCAATAGATTTCTAAAAAGAGGATATAAACCAACAGATTTAATAAAAGCAAAAGACAAGGCTAATAGTATTGGTGCAAATTGTGATACATTGGAAGAGTCTGAAAATCCTACAATTATCCAGATTGAAAATGTCATTGATACAACTGTTACTGAATCTGTAGAGAATATAAGATTGATTGCTAACTTTTGCAGACAGGAGAGACAGATTCGCAAGATTCTTTATAAAAATTGGCCAATTATTCGGTCTGACATAACAATGTCGCAAATCTTGCCTAAACTTCCTAGTCTAACTTTCAGAAGAGCTCCATCTATGAGAGATGCATTAGTTAGGAACAGTCCGGAAGTGACATTCTCTAATACTTGGCTCACTTTGAGATCAGGATTTTTTTAATGTATTTCATGTCGTGCATGCAAATTTGGCAAAAATACTACAGAATATATGACTGCTTTTGGTAGAGAACCTATCAAAATACAAGGACACTATTCTTGCAGAACGGATTATGCCATTTATGTTTTGGAATGCGCCTGTCATTTATTATATGTAGGTAGCACAAAATTGAAAGATTTTAACAGGATTTTACAACATCTTAGAGCAGTGGTGAATTCTGATTCTAATTATCCTGTGGCACGACATTTTAAACTCGTACATAATAATAATCTTGATGATCTCAAATATTTTGTTATTAGCTCAGTGCCCAAAAATATTCGAGGAGGCAACAGAGAAAAAAGACTGAGACAAGTAGAATCGGAATTTATTATGCTACTCGACACTAAAATGCCAAATGGTCTTAACAACAGCGATGATTTGCACAATTTTCTTTAATGAATAACTGGTTTTAACATCACTCAAAATCTCAAGATAGATCCCAGATTTATTATCAAATGGCTTTTATTTTTTTATGACTATATTTTATCTGGGATTTTCCAGATCTTTTAAGTTGTGATAGAGGCTATGGCCGGTTTCGAAGCCTGGGGATTCTTATCCAGTTTTTATTCTATTTTATCATATATTTAATTGAAAAACAATGCATTTCAATATTGGTGGCTGCTAAATTTATATCTTCTTCAGATTATCTACAATGGTCTGTGACATGTTTTAGGATTGAATAATGATTAATATCCCTGATTTTACTTGATTTTATTTGAGGTTTCCTCGAATGTTTTTAAGTTTCATGGGACTTTGACTGGCTAGTTTGTTTATTCAATATATTTAAAAACTAACCCTAAATAGTTTGAGACACTATGTCCAAGTTGAATAGATGATTGTTAGTTTGCAAATATCCATAAAATCCATTCTTTTCCTTTTTCTTGCCATTAGATACATCTGGGTATTCAAACTGAAGATTAGGACAGGACAACAAAGCATGATGAAATTGACTGAATAATTTAAGATGAGGAGATTACTTAAGGGACATCTATTACCTGCTGCTATATCTATATGTTTACATATTTTTGACTGAAATTCTTATATTATGCACTTTTGCACTAGATCACTTTTTTGCACAGTTTTGCACACAACAATTTACCATGTAAACAGGAATTAGACTCATGTATAATGTATTATTTTGAATAGTATTAGGCCAGTGATTGTGGTTGCATACACTCTACGTGGCAATTTATACCTATTGAGACTCTTCACTATGAAGTGTGTATGTAATTTTGGCCCTAATATTTGAAATGAATTCTTGCGGACTGGTTATTGGATATTCCAATCAGAATAATTTACAAGCACTATGTTTTTATTGTTGTTCGATACACAATATACTTTACATTCATGTTCAACATGTGTGTTACCCATTTGACGTGTATTTGCAAAACCGGTTATATATGCTAATTTTCTGATTTCTGTAATTGGGTAAATTGTGTCATGTGCTTAGTTTGAATTTCACTATTTATACGCACTGATAGGTCCAGCGCGTCATGTGATCAAGACTGCCTGTGTGCAGTCGAAACGTGTCATGCTGGGCACTTGCTCGTATTGAGATTTTTTGCACTCGCATTTGCACTTTTTTGAATCTGCAACAATAAAATGAAGAATTGAATATCCACGTTGTGGGCCGTACCTGGTTGGTGTGATCGAGACTACGATTACTTCAGGATGGTGGTTTGCATATATGTATGTATATATATATGTATGTATATATATATATATGTATATATATATATATATATATGTATATATATATATTCTCACACGTACAGTCCGGCGCAATCCTGGCCCGTGACGAAGGAGTGTTCCACTCCGAAACGCGTAGGACGTTTGTGTCTGCAATAAATCTGCACTGAAATAGAGGCCACGGCTCCTGTGTGATTCCTTTGATCTACTTGGGAAGGATTGCGCCGGACTGTACGTGTGAGAATTTTGGGGGTGGCTACCCCAGCCGTGAGCCCGCCGAACCAGAGGCTTGGGAACAGCTACAAACTTTGTGTTCGTATATATATATATATTCACAGAAAAAACCATAGGTTTCAGGCACGTTATAGTTAGGAATTAGCATTTAAAAAACCTCAGAAATTCACTGAAAAAACCATAGGTTTCAGGGGTGTTATAGTTAGCTGGACTTTTCACTTGTACAAAACCATTGAAATTCCCCCGTTATAGTTAGTTCAGCTAACTATAACTCGGGCGCCCACAATGCACTGCTGATGACGTCACATATTACATCACTCATGACATGGTCAGTGACATCACTCATGACATCACTGATGACATCTCAAATGACATCACTGATGACATCACTGATGACATTATCCAGTGAATGTGTGTTTTTCTGAAAATTAAATATGTTTTATATATGTATATCTCAAGGTCGATGGAAGAATAAATGGGTATATAAGTGTCTAAATGGATGATTTGTTTTTGAAAAATTGATTGTGTAACTGACTGATTAAGTGTATCATAGTGAATACATGGCTTAGTGAGTAATGTTTAAATATGTAAATATCTGTATCAGTCTCTCACTTTGTGTATAAGTGGCTGCATGGGTTGGTGAGTAGCTACATGGGTGTCTATATAGGTTATTAGTTGGTTTTTTGAGTATCAGTCTGAGTGTCTGCATGGTTCGGTGGGGGGTATTACGTAGTGCATAGGTGCATGAATGAGTGACTCACTGTTTGTATGTGTTGAACACAGCATGTGTGCAGGACTGTATGGGTGGATGAGTGTGTGTATGGGTGTGTTAGTGAGTGAATGACTGTCTCAGTAGTGTCTTTATGAGTAACTACATATGTTTTAAACTAGTATATGTGACTATTGGTGTATATATGTGAGTATATGTGAGAGTGAGAGATTGAAAGAGTTCCTGTATGAATAAGTATGTGTTTCTATAAGTGATTGTTTAAAAGACTAAGTATGTGTAAGTTTCCGTAGAAGTAAGTATGGTGGTGTGTGTATAACTGTATATGCAAGTAAATGTATGTTTGATTCTTTATTAGCATGAGTGACTATGTGTGTGAGTAACTCTATGGATGAGTGGCATTGTGTAACAGGATGTATAGGTGTATGAGTACATATGATGAGTGAGTACATGTATGAGTGACTGTATAGGACTGTTGGTGAATGAGTGGATGTGTATGTGGATCTTAGAATTACTGAAGAGGTTGTTGTAACTGGTATTGGTATGTCCATTGTTTTGAAAATTTTAGTCTCTATTTTTGAATGTGTGTATCAAAGGTTATATTAGGGTGAGAGGAGGTCTGCCACTCTATCACAAGGATGATGTCATCAGTGATGTCATCAGTGATGTCATTTGAGATGTCATCAGTGATGTCATGAGTGATGTCACTGACCATGTCATGAGTGATGTAATATGTGACGTCATCAGCAGTGCATTGTGGGCGCCCGAGTTATAGTTAGCTGAACTAACTATAACGGGGGAATTTCAATGGTTTTGTACAAGTGAAAAGTCCAGCTAACTATAACACCCCTGAAACCTATGGTTTTTTCAGTGAATTTCTGAGGTTTTTTAAATGCTAATTCCTAACTATAACGTGCCTGAAACCTATGGTTTTTTCTGTGAATTTCAAAGGTTTTTTAAATGCTAATTTCTAACTATGCCTACAGAGATAGGACATGTGAAGAAAGAAGAAAAATGCACAGAAAGAAACAAAAGAAGTGCAGAAAGAAGCAACAGAAGTCCTCAAATACGAAGATAAGTGCAGGAAGAAGGATAACGTGCAGAAAGAACAAAAAGAAGAGCAGAAAGAAGCCTTGTTGCAAAATCATCCTGTACCCTCAACTTTTTCAGACGGATACTGGTGGTAACTGAGCCTGACTAACCAGTCCTAGAGCCAGTGCTATGTTAAAAGACACTTAGAATACAGTGAAAACACCTACATACACTAGGGAACATTATGCGTTGGGGTCCCCCTGTGATTAGCATGACCTCCTCTGTAAGCCCCTAGTATATAAGAGGGCATGGGGATTAAAACTACCTCTTAAAACAGGCCACAGGGCGTTTTTGCACACGTTAACTCAGGCCCCGTCCCCTCCCTTCACCACTGTGTAAACACGCCCTGTGTCCGTTTTTAGTTGGGAGATTAAGTTCATTTGAATCCTGAGGGTCCCTGGGGTCCAACTAGCCCACTAGGTACCTCCAGTAAGTGCCACAGAGCTGCGTTGCAGAGAGGTGTAAAAAGTGGCACGGCCTGGACCACCTCTCTGCAATGCAGCTCAGTGGCGCTTACTGGAAGCACTTGGTGGGCTAGTTAGCCCCCAGGGGCCCTCAGTATTGAAGGGAAATTATATCCCCAATTTAAAACGTGCCATAGTGCGTGTTTGCACATGTCACCTCAGGCCCCGTCCCCTCCCTTCACCACTGTGTAAACGCGCCCTGTGGCTGTTCTAAGTTGAGAGATTAAGTCCCCTTGAATCCTAAGGGTCCCTAGGGTCAAACTATACCACTAGGTACCTCCAGTAAGCGCCACAGAGCCTATGTTATAAAGCACAGCGCTATGCCATACATATTACAATCTGGGATCCATATCTTTCTCACAGTGCATATGCAACCTTACACTCTCCAGCACATATTTTATATTACAACTTTAGAGACTAGTTAGGTTACACAACACTGCCCTGTGCATATTACACTCCAAGGCGCATATCGCATAGCACGCGCTAGTGCCTGTGCTATCTCGCGCACTCCAATGAATCTGTCATTGCGCACAATGTATTGCATATTATATTTCACGCCTGGTTCATCTTATATCACACTTTTTGGTGCATAGTTTATACCATACACTATATCTAGTTTTCATTTTCAATCGTGCTCTCAGGACTATGTTCTATATAACACTGTGTTCACCTACCCTTTTCACGGGCATTACATTTTGCGATAGGGGGTGGAGGGTCAGGGGGTGTTTCTGCCAAGTGAGCCCGGAGTCACAGTCACAAACGTCCTCTTCTTCCTGAATAAAAGTGAGATTATGCTGCATACTTGTTCATATTTTAAGTAGTTCGCACAGACACAATGTTTTAAAAACAATAAAGTTCCTAATACCCGCCTTCTCTGAACAGTTAGCTTGCTGCCCCATCCCCTTCCTCCCTATCCTCTGTTGTGTGAATCCATGGACTAGCCTCCTCCCTCCTGCCATGCATGGTCTGATGTGCTGCCACTGCCCTCAGTATGATGCACCAGTCCACTCCTCCTGCCCTCCATTGCCCAATTCTATGCCCCATCATTGACCTCCTGCTTAAACTCTGTGCTTAGCTTGCTGCCCCTATTCTCCTTCCCCCTGCCCTCCGATGTCTTTGTGCATGCCCCTGCTCCATCCTTTTTGCCCACCATGTCCCATGGACCTGCCACTCCTATCTACTCTGAGTGTTCTGTTGAGCTGCCACTCCCCTCCCACCTGCCTAGCATTGTCAGATGACTGTAACCTGTCCCTGTCACCTCCACCCTGCCTGTCCACATGCCATGCCCCTATCCTCTTCCTCCTGTCCTACATGGTCCATTGTACTGCCACATCCTTCTGCCCTCCCTGGTCTGTTGTGCTGCAGCTGCTCCTCCTGCCTGCCCCGTGTGGTCTGTTGTGAGGTCCCTTCCCCTGAACTTTCTTGTCTGTGCACAGGTCCTGACCCTCCCTTCTATCCTCCATCGTCCTTTGTGCATGCCCCTCCACCCTCTTTCTTGCCCATCATAGCCATTGTGCTGCCACTAACCCTCCCACTTGCCATGCATGGTCTTCTGTGCTGCCATGGCCCCTCCCACCTTCCCTGTGTGGTCAGTTAGCTGCCCCTGACCCCCTCCCACCTTCCCTCCATGGTCTGTGTGTATGCCATCACAGTCTCACTTTTGCTCTTCATGGTGTGTCTTGCTTCTAGTGCCCATCCTGCCTGACCTCCATGGCTATCTTGCTGCTCCTGCCCTGCCCCCTTGCCCCCAGCCCTACTCCCTCCCTCCTGGCTTGTCTGTTCCATTGTAATGCCCCTGATCCGTCCCTCCTGCCCTTTATGGTCTGTTATGCTGCAGCTTTCTCTCCTGTCTGTCCATTATGGTCAGCTAGCTACCATTGCCTCTTGCCCCTCTGTTCTCTGTTGTCCATGTGCATAGTCCTGTCCCCTCCCTCTTGCTTTCTATGGATTGTTGTGCTGCACTCCCGTGTGGTGTATTGTGCTGCTGCAAACCCTGATGCCTGCCCTGCAGGGTCAGTTTGGTGCACCTCTCCATGTCCCTCCTGTCCTCTGTTATCCAAGTCCATGTCCCTATCCCATTTCCTTCCATGATCCAATGTACCATACTTGCGAACATTTTGAACTTGGTAAGAGGGAGATTTTGAAAAAAAACTGGGGTATTGATTTTCCCCTTTGAGTTACATTGAAAAAGAGGATATTGTAGACAGGAGACAGATCAAATAAAGCCCATTTGAGCTTAAAAACATTGGACGTTTCCTGGCTGAATCGGGTCTGTTGGCATGTATGGTTGTACTACCATTGCCTCTTCCTTCTGCCCACAATGGTCTATTACATTGCCACAGGCTTGAAGGAGGGTAGATTTTGTATCACAGGGGGCCCCTGGCCCGTTCTGTCCACACCTGAAGTATGAGACCCTTGTCCTTGCCCTGCCAGCTGCATTTGTAGGCCGTATTAAATTGACCAGCGGGTCCTGTGTTGCTATATAATTATCCTGAGACATCCTTACCACTCAGCCAGTATAAAACCCCTGTGTAGGCCCTTCTGTTCAATATGTAGGCATCTTTGTTAAATTGACCATAGCTCTGCAATTTTAGTGTATAGCAGTCTGAAGGCAGGTCTGCGAGGCCTTCTGCTCCAAACCAGTAGCCCCCACCCTACCCGAGTGCTCCGTGCTCGGTATCAAAGTTCAACATCCCCCTGAAGCTGTCGACATACAGTAGGCTGCATCCTGGACTGGTACTTGCTTCCTGGGCAGGTTTCCCGCTTTTAAGGAAGTGGCAACCGCAGAGCGTCAGGTTAGGAGAACTGAGGAGATTTTATACATGAATATATTGAATTCCCGTACAATACCCATTATTTTCTGCTTGCTCTATGGAACTTACGATAAGCGATTGGCCTGAGAGACTGACCTTTTCACCCAGTCCATTGTCAGCATTAAGTGGGTAAATGACGAAATGTCTGGTAAAATCTGCAGACGAAGCTTTTGGGTAGCATACGTAGGTAGATGTAGCGTGCAAAGGAGCCCACAAAATGATATAAAAAGGGAGCACCCACAGATATCGACGGACTACCTCGCCGTCTGTATGTAGGTTAACAGGCAGTGCAGGTTTTCCCCAAGAGCTGGGAGCTCTTGTCTTCCTTTGCTTAAAATGTCTTGCTCTGCTTTGCTTGAAGTATCTTATTCTATTTTACCTATATGAAATGTCATGTTATGTTTAACCATTGTTCTCTTTAATTTAGCATTTAAAAGATTTTGTATTGTAATTGCAGGAATGCTTGCTCTAAGAGTAAACGTGAGTGTTCCTAGGTAACATTTTCCTTGGTGTAACTTGTTTCTCATGATGCATTTATAGATGTGTTTTCTCTCTCTCTCTGTCAGTACATTAATTGAGATACAGAGAATATCATGACAGCTGTATGATTATCTGGATTCTGTATTTTGTACTTTATGTCTCTATTCTGCGGTTTCTTTGAAGTTGCATCTTCTCATTAAACTGCCATTGTATTCTGCCTCCAATTCCATGTCTCATATGTCTGTTTTCTTCATTTTTGGAGCAAGCGTTCCTAGGCACCCCGGCTCAAATTAAGGTGCCCCTTTTGTCCCTGACTCACTCTCCTGCTCAGTTCTGTGGTGGCTCCCGGGGATCTGGGGACCGCCCCTAGCTTCCTTGACCCGTAATAGATCTTGCCTCCAACAGCCTCTCTTGCAAGTCCTGTATTGTTGGTTTGTTGCCCCTGCCCCCCTTTCCACTGCCCTCCATAGTCTGTTGTGCTTCCACGGCCCTTCCTGCCTGCTCAGTGTGGTTAAATTGTTGCCTTTGCACCCTCCTACCTGCCTTCAATTTTCAGAGTCCGTGCCCCTGGCCTCTGCCTCTCAACAGTATCCTAATGAACAACTAGATTGCTAACATTCTATATTTATCACAAAAGTGTGGAACGCCTGACATCATCTTGATGTAATCAAAACTGTAATACCTAGAGCATTTCCTTTAGAAATTACATATATGAGAGGGTCTTATTGGCATCAAAATTATGGTTAGTGCTCTAAAAGGCTAAAATAAGGACATATTTTCTGAGTTTTCAAATAGCGACAAAGCACTTTTAAATTATTTGTTATCTTTATGTTTTTTTATCCAGTTGACCACTTGATTAAATGTTGCACTTAGGGGAGATGATGTGGTGTTACTTCCAGAACTGCAGACTTTGCAACTGGGGAACCAGGTTGAAGTTTCTGCTTCAGCTCGACATTCTGTGATTCTGGTCAAATCACTTAGTTTCCCCATGTCTACAACCAAAATGAATGTGTTCTTGTGTGATGTAACCAATGCTCATGTAAAGCACTCCAATACCTGACAAGTCTGCACTATATAACACTGCAAAAACACAAAATAATAAGTGTTTTGCACACTTCTGTCATTGGGCTATATTTGGGCTACATCTGGGTGATTTTGGGCTACATTTGGGCTCTTTTGTCTCCGGTGGCCATCTTGGGAGATTTATTTGTTATGAAGTTTCCTAATTTCCTCATGTACTGCAGTCTCCTCAGTAGGAAATGCTTTCAGTTTTTTACTTTGATTCCATCATGAAGGTATTCAGATATGTCACACATTTGCCATAAATTCTGAATGTTAGCACTCTAGTTGCTCATTAGATCATTGTAGTAAAACTACTGCACCATGGAAGTCTGCTCCTGGTATTAAAAGTGCATGTTTCAGTCTGCATGTCAGAATTTTTTTAATGAAATAGAAGAGGATTTGAGAAGTCACTCAAAATGTGCCCTCATTTTCTTTCTTCAGCTTTAATCATAATTTCTATGGCAAAATGAACCTCCTCATTGTGTTCCTTTTTAAATTAAATGTTTTAAGTGTTACCAGTTTATTCCAATCAAGATGGCTTCAGGTGTGCCATACTTTTGTCATAATGAAGACAGTAAGCGCTCTAGTTGTTTTTAAGAACATTCTGGGACATTCTGTCATTGGGCTATACTTGGGCTACATCTGGGTGATATTTGGGCTACATTTGGGCTCTTTTGTCTCTGGTGGCCATCTTGGGAGACTTATTTGTTATGAAGTTTCCTAATTTCCTCATTTACTGCAGTCTCCTCAGTAGGAAATACTTTCAGTTTTTTACTTTGATTCCATCAAGAAGGCATTCAGATGTGTCACACATTTGCCATAAATTCAGAATGTTAGCATTCTTTTTGCTCATTAGATCACTGTAGTAAAGCTACTGCTCACCAGGGAAAACTGCTGCTGGTATTGAAAGTGCATGTTTCAGTCTGCATGTCAGAATTTTTTAATGAAATAGAAGAGGATTTGAGAAGTCACTCAAAATGTGCCCTATTTTTTCTTTCTGCAGCACTAATCATACTTTTTATTGAAAAATGAACCCCCTCATTTTGTTCCTTTTTAAATTAAATGTTTTAAGAGTTACCACTTTAATCCAAGCAAGATGGCTTCAGGTGTGCCATACGTTTATCATAAGTAGGACTGTTAGCGCTCTAGTAGTTCTTTGGAACACTCTGGGAAGCTGCAGTAGAACACAAAGGAATCAACTGACAGTCTCTGCCCTTGTTGGATGTACATGTTTTACTGAGAATGTCAGACTTCATTCTCACATGACTGAGAAAGATAATGTGAATTTACAGAAAATAAGCTCTCAGTTTAGCCTATAGATCACCTTCCAAACCTCTGTGGTAAAAGCATGAGAAAATATTTTTCTCTCAATCATGATATCCCAGCAGAAGGCTTTTTCACATGGTGAAATCACCTTAGAACATACCACAATTCCTAAAATGAGTATGGTACCATCAACAAATGATTTATAATGTAACTAAAGTCTTAAAACCTTCTATTAACTGCAATGCTTTTTAATGAGGTGCTATCATGTATATTGGTCCCAAGATGGCTGCCAACACTTCTTGGATGAAGTGCTGACAGCCAATCAGATCTCAGGATGAGATGTGTGGTTAGGCTCCGCCCACATATATATATGCTTTTAAATGCTATTTTCTCAGGATCTACTGAACAGATTTACACCAAACCTACAAAAGGCACTTCCCTGACCTAGGGACTACCTCTCTGCCAAATTTCTAGTAATTCTGTTCAGCCGTTCGGGCTGTAGCTCTGTCTAAAGGTCCTATGGAAAAATGCATGGGAAAAACGCGTTTTGGGACCCCCCTTTTATCTCAGCCCCCGCTTGACGAATCCCCCCGAGACTTTCAGGGTAGGAGCGGAGCGTAGCGCCCCACCTATTTTGAGAAATTCGCGAGGATTCATCGACCGGCGCCAAAGTTATTCAAAATAGAATGTTGCGGATTTCCTATGGAAACGTGGTCCTAACTATAACTATCTACTGGCGACCGCCAGTAGATAATATATATATATATGTGTATATATATATATATATATATACTCATGTGCTGGCCAGTAGCGCGTGTACAGAGGACCCGCCTTGCAAGTGGCCTGTAAAAATATTGGCAACGTCGATTTTTAAACATCCAAGCGGCTGCTGCGGCTAGCAGTCCGTGACTGCACGGAGACGCGGGATAACGGTATCTCCGTGTCATGGCCCGGTCTGGTGCTGGATCTGTGGTTGAGGCGTTGGGGACTCGAGGCGGCCACAAACACCACAAATACGGGATCCACTCAGCGAACATTAGCCCTCTCCCCCCTGTGCCATGCACAGCAGCGCTCACATGAGCATAAAACAACTCCGCACCTGATACTTACCAGAATGATGAATGCTGGGAATTGGAGTCCGTGAAGAGCTGGACTACACCAGTGATTAGTCAAGGGCGGAGTCAGCTACACTTCAACCAATAAGAGTGCATTGTGACTTTCAAATGAGGGAGAGAGTGCATCCTAGTGCAACCAGCATCTTATGAAGGCCAATGCTGAAATGCATTATGCCCTGTCCTGCTTTGGTGAATAAATGACCACAAAGAAAATCCCCCGCTGTGTCCTCTGCTCGTTTCTTTGAAGGGAGTTTGTTGTGTATAATTCGATAGTTTTTACAACTATATTTTTTACATCCATATTTGTTTTCTCAATATTTTTGTACTTACCTGTTTGAGTATAGGGGTAGTCGATATTTTTGCATTCTATATTTTTGCATTCATATTTCTTACTTCTATATTTTGAACATCAATATTTTCTCAGTGAACCATTTCTTCTGACTCCAGCTTCTTCTGAATGTTGATGATACCAGTGAGTGTTTTAACAATGAACCGTAACCTTTCATAGAAAGATTGGTGGTTTGCACTATTGTGGCCAAGTCATTTTCATAGGTGATCCAATTTGGATTCAGTGGCTTCTTCATTGTTTACAAAAGCAAGAAAGTAGTGCCATATTTGCAAAAGTGTTACTGCTCCCTCAAACCAGCTGAACCATCGGATCACAACACCCGGCTTTGGATATTTCATTCTCCCGTCTACTTTTCATTGAGAATAAATGAGTTTTAAGTTTCATACTGCTGCAGCTTTTATTACAAAATCATGCATATCCCGATTCCGGGGCTGAGACAGAGCACAGAAAGCTGCAGCACGGATAAGATGTCATGGATCTTTTATGTGAATGAAATGAACCCACTGAGCAGTTGAGCAATGTGCAAATCAGTTACTGCCTTTGTGTCATGTAGGATGCAGAATCAGAACAGACAGCAACAAGGTCATGCATGATTTACCAAACTTCTGAAGCACATTGTTTACAATTAAGGTAATTTTAGCAGAATTTCACTCATCAGATACAGTGATGGCAACCAAGTCTGAGCAGCGTCCCTTTTCTTCATCATCAGTATAATATATGATCAATGTTCCTATGGCTGGATTACCGTGCACCTCTGCGGTTTCATCAATTGTTGAAGAGATAGGGACATTTGCTACAGCCTGACGTATGTTTGCTAACAGTGATTCACTTTGTGAAGATGTTTCTCATACATTTGGCTGGATTTGCACATTGTCCTTGCTGCAGGGTACAGCAGCCTAATCAAATCTCCAATTGGACCATCAGTCTGGTGAAGTGGAACACCATTTTCACACAAAGCTTTCACAACCTTGTGTGGGATATCCACAGCCTCTTCAATATTTGGCCGTGTCTGGACTCCCCGTGGCTCCGCTGGTCCAGAGCCACGGGGAGGCCAGACATGGTGGGGCAGTGTCCCAGGAGCAGTTGCACCTATAGGCACCCCTCCCACCGTTACAGGCTCATGGGACGCTTTTACATTCGAAAACAAATAACGATGACAGATACCTATTTAGGTATCGTATATGTGCTTTGAGAATCCACATGCACTGTATATTTCTTTTCACAAACACATTTTCATGAAGAGGATTAGTTTAATGAACACACCACATATAAAGTGAGTGTAGAAGGGATCTGCTAGGTCCTGAAGAAGAAGCCGGGGGGCTTCGAAACATGTTGACTGACTTTGGAAGCATAGCTCATTGAGGCAAATACACCTCCGTCCCCACATTTTTAACAATACCAGCTCAAAGGTATATTAAAAATTTTCTAGCCAACGAGCCAGGTATTTTTTAACCTCACCTTTCCATTCACCCCTGACCCTTCCACTCACACTCCTAGACGACACATAGGCTTCTCACAACAACAGCTCTCCTGCGTAACCGTAGGTTGTAGCAGGACCCGTCCCGTAGAGGGGCAGGAAGACCCCTATGATGAAGCATGACACCAAGGGCCCTTTTGATGTGTGAGGGATATTTAAAAACACTGTGTGTTTTTCCCATCATTGTAGGAAGCATACTCAACCTGGGAGGACATGGCTTTTGAAACTATCTGTGGGTGGATCTTCGTGGTTTAATGACTTTAAATGTAAGGATTCAACAATTAAGCAGAGATCGGGTTGATGTTTAAAATACTGTGTGTGAGCAGGATGAAACACTCAGCCATTATCAGCACTGTGGAATTGGATACAGAGATGCAGAAATTTTACCACAAAGAAAATCAAATCTGTCAACGTTTCTTGTTGGTTTTATTTAATTTGCCCATTTTTAGTTCTGAGTACTTTCTTTTTTTATCTTTTATAGGCTTGTGGCAGGAATATATTGATCAAAACGATGAGTCCACAGATTCAACACTGGGTAGATAGGGAATTGATTATTTGGATGGCAAAGTAGGTTTCCAGGCAAAACGGCTCGGTTTGGAAATTAAAAAAAATATGTGCAAGCCTTAAACAATAATTCATTTTCGAAAGAAGAGGAAAGCCACCTTAAAAGCCACAACATAGCTGAGGCTCTGTACTTGAAGTCTACTACACGCAGTGGTGACATTGATACTTTGGGTGGGTAGGAAGAAGCCTGCCAATGGTTGGCTGAGCTACATCTGTGAAGGATGTGAAACTCATCAACAGTACATGCAACCTGGACAAACTACCCTCAGCATCCTTTTAATACCCCAAAAGGGAGATATTTTCATTGGGAGTCTTTTTGTTTCACATTCACAACCACATTCCCACAAACAGATTAATTTAAGGGAATGAGTAAGGGCTCAAATCATTTCTATTTTAGCTGCAGAAAAAATATGTAGTAAGCTGTAGATCTTTACAACTGGTTTTAGAGACTGCGTGCACTTAACCCTTTCGGTGCCATGGACGTAACTGTTACGTCCATGGCTGTGGCGCTACAGTGCAATAAACGTAAATGTTACATTCAAGGGACTCCACCGCTTAATCCCTCTTCTGTAAACAGCAGAGGGATTTCCTTTTCTTTGCCTCGGGAGATGGGGAAGAGCGTCTCCAACCTCCCAAGGCATTTGTTTTCTCAATAGAATGACGATCGCGCGCATGGGACGATAAAGTCATTACATTGAAAATTAAACTGAAATGAGCTAGTTGGCTCATTTCAGTTTCACTTGTTCAGTGCACACCAAAACACTTGGGAGGAGTATCATTGGAAAGAGGAGATTCTCCCCTTTCCAATGATACCCTTTATTAGAGGATCCCTGATTGGGGATTATGGCAGGAGGGATCCACCAATAGACACCAGGGAGGGGGGAGTGGCCACTTGGGCAAGAGCCTTTGCTCTCCCATTACTATATGACCATATTCAGTATTTCTCCTCCCCGGGAGGCAGATGAGGGCAGTAGCCCCCAATCTACCCCTTCGGGGCATAAAGCACTCTAGACACCAGGGATTCTTTTTTTAAAATACTTAGGGGTGGGGGCTGCCCTAAATGGGCACTATAATGCCCCCACCCCTCCCCAAAAGTTGGGCCAGTCTTTCTGCCCCCCCTAGAGGGAAGATGGGGCAATAGCCCCCTATCTTCCCCCCGGGGGCAGAAAGACCACTAGGCACCAGGGATGGTTGTTTTTTTTGTTCTTTATAAAAGAAGGATGGGGACTGCCCACAATTGGCATACCAATGTCCCCACCCCAACACAAAAGGGACAGTCTTTCTGCCCCACCAGAAGGCAGAGGTGGGTTATTACCCCCTATCTTCCATCTTGGGGACAGAAAGCCCACTAGAACCAGGGATTTTCTTTTTAATACTTAGCTGTGGGGGTTGCCCTAAATGGGCACTATAATGCCCCCAGCACTTCAGAAAATGTGCCAGTCTTTCTGACCCCTATTGTGCAGATGGGGGAAATAGCCCACGATCTGCCCCCCCACAGGGAGCAGAAAGCCCACTAGGCATCAGAGATAATTGTCTTTTTTAATATAAATGAGAGGTGGGGCCTGCCTACGATGGACATGAATGAGCCTACCCCTCAACACAAAAGGGACAGTCTTTCTGCCCTGCCGGGAGGCAGATGGGGGCTATTATCCCAATCTGCTCTCTGGGGGTGGCAGAAAGCTCACTTTTTTTAGTACTTCGAAGTGGAGGCAGCACTATAATGCCCCCACCCCTCCCAAAATTTGCTGATGTCATTTCATTGAAACTGAAACTGAAATGAGCCAATCGGCTTGTTTCAGTTTTACTGCTTCAGTGCTCGTGGGGCTATCTCAGTTCCCCGAGCACCAGAATGCACAGGAGAGGTATCCTTGGAAAGGGGAGAATCTACCCTTTCCAATGATACCCTTTCCTAGTGGATCCCTGAATGGAGATCGCCGCTGGGGGGTCGATCCCCATTCCGGTATTTACCACTAGACACCAGGGAGGGGGGAGCGGCCCCTTGGGCAAGGGTCTTTGCTCCCCCATCACTATATGGCCAAGTTCAGTCTTTTTGCCCCCCCTGGGAAGCAGATGGGGGTAGTAGCCTTCAATCTACCAACCTGGGGGGCAGAAAGCACATTAGACACAAGGGATTTTTTAAAAAAAATACTTAGGGGTGGAAGCTGCCCTAAATGGGCACTATAATGCCCCCATCCCTCCCAAAAATTTTCCACCATTTTTTCATCCCTCCTGTGGTGCATATGGGAGCAGAAAATCCCCTAGGTACCAGGGATTTGTTTTATAATAAAAGATGGGTGGGGGCTGCCCCCAATGAGCACATCTATGCTCCCACCCTCAACTCAAAAGGGACAGTCTTTCTGCCCCTCAGGAGGCAGATGGGGGTTATTACCCCAGATCTGCACACAGGGGGCAGCAAGCCCACTAACCCCCAGGGCTTTTTTTAATACTTAGGGGTAGGGCTGCCCTAAGTGGGCACTATAATGCCCCCATCCCTCCCAAAATTTGCCACGGTCTTTCTGACCCCCTGGGGTGCAGATGGGAGCAATAGCCACTGATCTGCCCCCCGGGATGGCAGAAAGCCCACTAGGCATCTGGGATGATATAAAAGAGGAGTGGGGCTGCCCACAATGAGCATGCCAATTCTCCAACCTCTAAACACAAAAGGGACAGTCTTTCTGCCCCCTGGGAAGCAGATTGGGGATATTAACCCTGATCAGCCCCCTGGGGTGGGTATAAAGCCCTCTTAAACACCAGGGATTCTTTTGTTTAGTACTTAGGGGTGAGTGGTGCCCTAAATGGACACAATAATGTCCCCACCCCCCAAAATAATTGGCACAGTCTTTCTGCCCCTCTGGGGTGCAGATGGGGCTTTAACCCCCAATCTGCCCTCCCCTGGGGAGCCAGAAAGCCCACTAGGTACCAGAGATTTTTTTTATATATAAAAGAGGGGTAGGTCTGCCCACAATGGCATGCCAATGCCCCAGCCCCCAAATACAAAAGGGACAGTATTTCTGTCCCTCTGGAGGGCAGATGGAGCAATAACCCCCAATCTGCCCCCGGGGGGCAGAAAGCCCTCTAGGCAATAGAGATCTGTTTATGGACATGTTAGGGAGAGGCCTTTTAGGCAAGGGTTGCTCCCCTTTTTTATAAACACATTTTGACTGCTTCTGCCCCCCCCCCCCCCCTGTGGGCAGATCGTGACATTTTTAGGCACATCTGCTGCCAATGGGGCAGAAAACCACTATACACTAGCAAAGGTTTCTGTGTGTGTGTGTGAACTGAGGTTCGGCTGATGGTCTTTGTTTTCTGACATGTAGCTGGCTGTGTATGAACCTGCAGTTTGCTGGTGGTGTGTGTGAACTTGTGCTTAGATGGCTGTGTGTGTGGACTAGCGATTAGCTGGCAGTGCACATGGACTGTTGCTTGGCTAGCGGTCTATGTCAGTGGCACATGTCTGCCAATGTGCGTGTATGGCACTTGGCTGGTGGTGTGCGTGGATGGAACTTGCCTGGTGGTTTGCTTGGATAGTGCTTGGCTGGCGGTGTGGACCCTCCTGTGTTTTATTAACCAGAATCCCCTGCAAACCTCAAATTTTGCTAACAATTCACACTTTCCTCACATTTCTGTGTAGAAAATTTGTCGGATCACTACACTGGCACACATTTCTTATCACTCAGTGTTTCCCTCACTCTCCTAAAACAAAATGATAACTCATTTATGCGCCTGCCCAAATCAGAGAACCTAAAAACTTATCAAATAAAAAACTGGGGGGGGACCCAAGTGGGTCCAAAAGGGCAGTTGTTTTCATACGTTTTTAGGCTGACACTGCTTCCGGAACCCACACAAGTGATGTATCATATTTATTGGGAGACTGTGGGGAATGCAGGGTGATGGAAAATGTGTGCCAGTGTGGTGATCTCACGACCTTCGCAAAAAAAAAGTGAGGAAAATGTGACTTTTTAGCTAAATTTAAGGTTTGCAGGGGATTCTGGGTAAGAAAACAGTGGGAGAGCCACACAAGCCACACATCCCTGAATTCCCCTGGATGTCTAGTGTTCAGAAATGTTTTGGTTTAGTAGGTATCCCTAGACGTCCGCCGAGCCCCGGACGAAAAACGCAGGTGCCCCCTATCTATTACAAAACAACCTGTTTTTGCAAAGGAGGCACCTGCTTGTTTGGTCCCAGGCTCAGCACCCATCTAGGGTAACCTACCAAACCCAGACATTTCTGAAAAGTATACATCCGGTGGAGTCCGTGGAAGTGTGGCTTGAATGGATTCCCCAGTGTTTTTATACCCAGAATCCCCTGCAAACTCCAATTTTAGCAACAAAATCATGTTTTCATCACAGTTTATGTGGGAAATTTGGGGAATCACCGGGCCCACACAAATGTCCTACCACCCAGCATTCTCACCGCTCTCCCAATAAAAATTAGACCCCACTTGTGTGGGTGGGCCAAATGCCCACGACAGGGAAGGGCCCAAAACTTATTGTGGAGGCATCAAAAAGTAACAATCATAAAACGGCCTTGTTTTGCAAGGGGTTCAAATGCGTTTGTGATCACGGGCTCAGCGGCCATTTGAGGAAATCTACCACACCCAAACATTTTAAAAACTAGACACCCTGAGGAGTCCAGGGAGGTAGGTTTTGTGTGGATTCCCCAAAGTTATCTAACCCACAATCACCTTCAAACCTCACATATAGCTAAAGAAATCACAATTTCCTCACATTTCTGTGTGGGAATGTTGTGGGATCAACAGGGCAACACCAATTTCCTACCACCCAGTGCTCCCCCAGGTCTCCCAATAAAATGATACCTGTGGGTGGACCAAGTACCCATGACAGGGAAGGGCCCAAAACATATTGTGGTGACATCAGAATTATCTATCACAAAACAACCTGGGTTTGGAAGAGGGGGCACCTGTGTTTTTGTGCTAGGCGGCCATCTAGGGAAATCTACTAAAACCAGACATTTCTGACAACTAGACACCCGGGGGAGATCAGGGAGGTGTTGGTTGAGTGGATCCACCAACGTTTTCTTGCCCAGAGTCCCCTGCAAACCTCAAATTTAGCTAAACAAATCACATTTTTCTATCAATTCTGACCGGGATCACTGCACCAGCACAAATTTCCTACCACCCAGTGTTCCCCTCAATATCCTGAGTAAAATGATACCTCACGTATTGGGAAGTTTCCTGTTTCGGGCACTAAGCCTACCCACAAAAGTGAAGTACCATTTTTATCTGAAGAATTGGGGCCATGCTGGGTGGGTGGAAGTTTGTGGCTCCATGTAGATTCCAGAACTTTCCATCACAGAAATGTGATGAAAATGTGTTTTTTGTTTATAAAGTTTGAGATTTGCAAGGGGTTCTCAGTAACAGAACCTGGGAAGAGCCACATAAGTCACCCCATCCTGTATTACCCAGGGTGTCTAGTTTTAAAAAATGCATAGGTTGGCTAGGTTTCCCTAGTGCCGGCTGAGCTCAGGCCCAAAATCCACAGTTCGGCACATTGTGAAAAAAGGGTCAGTTTTCACTGGAAACATGTGATGTGTCCACATTGAGTTTTGGGCTGTTTCCTGTCACAGACACTAGGCCCCCCCCACACACGTGAGGTATAACTTTTATCTGGAGACTTAGCGGAATACAAGTGTTATTACTGTTTGTCTTTCTATGCATATTGGCCTTCCAAATATAAGACAGTGGATAAAAAAGAAGTCACTTAGAACCCTCTAATTCACATGCTAATATTGGTACCCACAATTTCAGAGATGCACAAATAACCACTGCCTTTAAACTCCATATCTTGTTCTCATGTCATATATACATAGGTTTCTTTGATACCTATTTTTCACTCTTTATATTTTACCAAGTTAATTACTGCATACCCGGTACACAATGAAAAACCATTGCAAGGTGCAACTCAGTCATTGGCTCTGGGTACCTCGGGTCCTTGGCAAGCCTACAAGCATCATATATACCTGCAGCCAGAAGGGTCCTGTGGATGTAACGGTATATAACTTTTGAAAATCTACTATAGTTAGAAGTTCAAGTGAAAATGTACGCACAATTGGCTGTTTTTTTAACAAAATATCAATTTTTTTTTCAACTATTCCATTCAAAAGGAAAACCTTGAAGGATCTACAAAAACGACCCCTTGCTGAATTTATAATTTTGTCTACTTTTCAGAGATATAGCTTACCGGGATATATTATTGGTTTTAAATCCATTTCAACCACTAACTGGAAAGAGGTTGAAAGTACAAAAATATAGGAAAAATAGGCTATGTCCCAAAACTGTGTAGAAAAGTTTGGGAAGATGGTGATTTTAGCACCATAACCCCTTTGTTGATACCATTTTCAGGGGGGAAAACAGACACCTTCTTCTGCTGCACTTTTTCCCATTTTTTCCCAAAAACCCAAACTTTTGCTGTATTTTGCCTATTTCTCAGTCCCCTCCAGGGGAAATTGCAAACCCTGGATATCTTTAGAATTCTCAGGATGTTGGAAAAAAAGGATGCATATTTGGCGTGGATACCTTATGTGGACAAAAAGTTATAGAGGCCTAAGCTCCAACTAGCCCAAATAGCTAAAAAAGGGTGTGGCATGGGGAGGGTGGTCCGGCAGCAAAGGGCTTAAGAAGTTACCAAACAAAACACGGAACATTCTAAACAACAAAAAGTGTGCATTTGTTTTACAGACATCTGGGGCACAATAAGTAGGTATATTGTCATAAAAGTCAATACATGGTACCGTGTGCAACAGTGCAATCTAGAAGGGGGTGATAATGCAGTCTCTCTTTTGACAATGTACTTAAAATTTCATTTTAAGGCATGGGCAAAGTGAGCTCTGGCCCAGGGCCCAGCCTTTCAGGGGGGCCCCTGATAGAGCCATCTCTGTTCTACAGAGACTCGCCCTGATGACCTTGAATAATTGTTAAACAGATTGTTACTAATAGCATTTTCTTTTAAATTATTTTGAATGTAGGTAATAACAAATGCTGTGTATGTTTCGTACAACATCCACAAAAAAACCCACTTCTTTTAGATTAAAACAGGACCTCACATATGAGAAATGGGATGTGTGACACAGAGATTACATGCAGTAGCGTTAGTGAGCTGCTGCTGTGTTACAATATTGAAAACACTATGTGACTAGCCATGATTATTAGATGTGAACACATTTAGAATTTAGACAAGTGCACCTGTGTACTGTCAGTGACCTGACCAAAGAGGGCATAAAAGAGCTGACAGCATTTGTGATAATTTAGATATATTGGGTGCCTCGTTGTCCTTATTGTCAGTTCCATGCTCCTCACTGCAGCATTCTCTGTGGTGTGCATTGACTGTCCACAGCTGAGAGAGCAAACAACCTCCTCTGATTTCTGACCACCAAGGATCTACTCCATTTATGCTGCCAGTCTTTAAGCCCTTTTTGGGTCACATACAAATGATTTTTATTTAGATTTGCAAAGTGACTCAGTGACCATCCGATTTCTTCCTTATAATTGCCAGATGTTTTGCATAAGCAGTTTAAAAAAAGAAAATGTAACTGAAGAGAAAGTGTTGAAAGAGTTTTTGAATGCTTTGCCAACCTGCCGATCCTCACAATCCATCCCACGAGGAACTAATTTCTATCGGTCTTACATTAGCACCAAGTACTCGTGCTACTTACAGCATCCCTGCCTCCTTAAAGTGCAAGGGCTGTAAAGGAGCAAACAGTGAAACTCAAGTCGCCCTCCCACCCTTTCACTAACCATTGGCTTAGAACTGACTGGGGTGCTAGCACAGTGCTCATTCGAGAGCTGGAGCTCCGGAGATGTTGAACAAACAGTTGATTGTTAGGCAGGCAGCAAGTCCGAGGGCTAAAAGCACAAGTGGTGACAGGGAGGCGTCTTTCCTCCAGCAGGGTGGGACGGAGATGGTCGTAGTGCAGGTAGGAAGGCGGAAGTAGCGGGAGGAGCCCTAAAAATAAAGGGCAAAAAGGTATGGGGCGGGACCAGAGAAGTGTTGACACACCCACGCAGTGAAGCATGGATCTGAACATGATTGGCTCAAAAGAAGTAACAGGCACATCAGCAGGGCTATGGGGGCAGGTCAGAGGTCAATGCAAGACCCTTATAGATTATTAGCCCTGCAGGTGTTAATGTGGGCAGACACACACCAAAATCAGGAAGAGGAGCGTGGTCAGACACCACCTTGGCTGGAGCACAGAGGGCAAAAAATTCTCTGATTCCTGTTTAGTCATATATTTCCATATCTATTTGTAAATACAAACAGAAGAAAAATATTTTTCCATCTGGATTTATGTTTAAAACTCCATTTAAAAGGAAAACCGGGAGCCTTAAGTATAACTTACAGACCATAAATGTCATTTTTTAAGTATCGGTAGAGGTGGAGCAGGAATTAAATTAGACATTTTAACATTCTCAAGTCACACCAACAATGTGTAGGTTTCCAATCTCCCTTCCTCAAAATCTAGATCCATAGATGCAACAGATGCTGGCCTACTCATGGCAGTAAGAATTGGCAGTTCTCAGGAAAAAATAACAGTCGAAGGAAAAAAATTCCACCCCAAAAAGTATGTGGTCGTGTTTGGTCTGCACTAGTAGTGTATACCAATTACTGTATATGAGTCACAAATGCAGGTCTAAATCCTCACCGCTGACCACCATTGTTAGAACTGGGGGTCTCTAGTTGGCAGAGGTAGGTACCTTTGACCAAATAGGGACCCTTGCTTCTAAGTCAGGGAAAGGAGATTACACTACTGGATAACCCCTGCTTACACACTTGGTAGCTTGGCACAAGCGGACAGGCTTATCTCAGAGGCAGTGTGTTAAGCATTTGTGAACACTTACAGTAATACAGTGAAAACACTACAGATGGACACCACACAGGTTTTATAAAAATAAGTATTCTTTATATAGACTTAACACAAAACCACAAACAACAAAAATCCACAATACTGCACTCAAAATTGACTTAAAGATGGTAGAATTAACTTAGTTCAAGTTGATGGTAAATGCGACACAGTTCTCACAAAAGTACCTGGATGCGCAACGCAAAATTAACAAAAGGCTTGCAGCGTTGGAGATGTGTTGTTTTCTTGCTTCGGGGGGGGAATGATGCGTCGCGCCTCAATGGTTGCGCAGAGTAGGAGATGCGTCTTGATCCTTACAGGAGAGGAGGTGATGCATAGATTCTCGTGCTGCGGCCCGGTTGCAATGCGTCAAAATGGCGCCGCAATGCGACAATCCGGTGCGATGCGATAAGATGGCGCCCTTGATGTGATGATGTGAAGACAATGCGTACACGCCCTGGCAGCCTTGCGGCGACTCTGTACTTTGGAGCCACGACAGGCCCTGCGACACGCTTCTCCGGTGAAGCAATGGCGACCCTCACGGTGGTTTCACGCTTCTCCGGGGATGCGACAGCAGACAGCTGCGACGAAGAAATACTTCTGGGGAGATGCAGCGGTGGCACGCTGCTCCGGCGATGCGATGACTACAGCTGCGGCGGAAACACGCTTTTTCTCGTTGCGTCGCGCTTCCAGCTCCCAGCGACATGCAGGCTTCTGCAGATAGAATTCCCAGCAAGGAAATTCAGAGGGGAGCTGGTGGTGAAGTCTTTTGTCCCTGAGACTTCAACAGGAGGCAAGCACAAGTTCAAGCCCTTGGAGTAATATTCTGCAAGATGATGAAAGTCCTTTGAAAGTTCCTTCTCCTCTTCTTAGCACTGAAGACACCACTGTAGGCCAACCCAGCAACACAGCACACTGGCAGGGGGGGCAGTACAACTCCTACAGCTTCCTTTGGTTCTTCTCTTTGGCAGAGGTTTGTCTTGTTGTTCCAGAAGTGATCTAAAGTCTTGGGGTCTAGGTCCCTTTATTTATACTACTTTTCTCTTTGTTCTCTGAAGGCAGAGAGGTCTTTGCCTAGTCCAAACGAGTTCTGGTCAGTCCTGCAGCACTTTGTTTACATGACCCCTTCTTTCCTTTCACAGTGCATGGCAGAGACGTCAGACGCACCACAGGAGGTGGAGCCAGCATTGTGGAGGGAAGGCACAGCCCTTTTCAGGTCCCAGGTGCAGCTCCTCCCTCCCACCCATCTACATGCAGATCTCTCTATTCAGCCCTGTGCTGACTCACCCTCTCTCCTGGAATCCCACAGCCCCTGTCACTCACAGAACCAGACACACAATACACAACCTAGCAGAGGCAGGCTTGGACAGTTGAGTAAGAAAATACCTACTTTCTAAAAGTGGTATTTTCAAACACAGAATGTTAAAACCAACCACGAAAAGATGTATTTTACCATTCTGAGTTCAGACATACTAAACTTGAATTTCTACCATGTTCCCTGAGTCAGTTAGGATTACAAGATGTAATAATCAAACTGCCCATTCTGGCCTATGGGGAACAGCTAGCCTTGCAATAGTGAAAAATGAAAATGGCTGTAATTCACTATTAGGACATGCCACACACACCAGGGCATGTCCTCCCTTATACTTACAATGCACCCTGCCCTTGGGCCTACCATATGGGTGTCTGATATGAAGAAAATGGAAGGTTTAGGGACTGGCAAGTGGGTGCAATTGGTCAGTCAACAAGGCAGTCAGACTGCACGCAAGCTCTGCAATGGCAGGCCTGAGACACACTTTACAAGCTGCTTCTCTGGGTGGCACAACCAGTGCTGCAAGCCCACCAGCAGCATTTGATTTACAAGCCCTGAGCACACATGGTGCACTGTACTAGGGTCTGGCAAGTAAATCAAATAATCCAATCATGGAGTCACTAATTAATACATCAATTTACACAAGAGAGCATATTCAGTTTAGCACTGATCAGCAGTGGTAAAGTGCCCAGAGTCATAAAACCAACAAAAACAGGTCAGAGAAAATATAGGAGGAAGGCAAAAGGTTCAAGGATGACCCTGCAAAAAGGGCTAAGTCTAACACAACCCCCTTCCAGCCAAAACGCAGGGTAGACCAATCACTACCTTGATGGGATTCCCTGCTTTGGGCGATAGAACATGGACCCTGTCCCGCAACAGCAGGGGCACACTCCAGCTCCATGCCAATCGGAACCTATTTGGATTCCTCTGTCCATACTCTCAGGGTCCACTACGCTAACCCATGGGGAACCCTTATCCTCACCTGTGGACACCACCTGTGTAGCACCTAACCTTAGCTTGCTCACAAGTGTGTCCAAACAGACAGACAGCAAGCCACAGTGGCTACTGACAGCTGTCAGTGAAGACAGCCAGGCCCCAGGTCTTTCATGGCTCTCTAACCTCTGTGTTATCAGAGAGTGGGGGGCAGTAGCTCCAGGTGCCTGGCACCCTTGGTCCACTATCCCTTCTATCAGGTTAGGTATGACATCCTGACTCTGACCCACCAGACCAAGGTCTGTACGCTGAGACTGGACAGGGGACTGGGGTGGGCACTCACACACTGGTCCTCCTCCTTGGGGCTCTGCACCCTCCCACCTGGAGCGGTACCCCCTACCAGAATTGTCAGGACATCTGTGGCAGGTGTCCTGCACAATTCGCCCACCAGTTCAGGGGTTCTATCCTGCAACTGGGAACCCAGCCTAGGGTCTGTACCCTTAGGCTGGGCAGAGGTCAGGGGTGAGGCTACCCTCTCCCCACCTCCCCTACTGAGGTCCTGCACCATCCCACCTGAAGAGGTGTCCCCAGAAAACAAACCGGTAGGGGTACTGTTAGCAGTGGCCCCTTCCTCCAGGTCAGGTGGGACACCCCGAAGCTGGCCCTCCAACTTAGGGTCTAAACCCTCCAGTTGAACCGGGGTCAGAGGTGAGGACTCCCTCCCTCTGCACCCCCTTCCAGAGTTCTGCACCCTCCCACTTAGAGTGCTATCCCTAGAAGACAAACTGGTAGGGACACCGATTACAGTTGCCCCTTCCTCCAGGTCAGGCAACATCTGAACCTGGCTTCCCAACCCAGGGACCAACCCCTGCAGTTGAACACTTGCCCGGCGCACCAGGACTTCCTGGGGAGTACATATATCCTCCCTCCGAGGGTGACACATAACTAATGGGTCGTGTGACAGTCTGCCTGGTGCAGGGTTCACGACCTCCTGTCCATCTGACAGTGCGTGAAGATGCCCCAGGACAGAAGTGGTGTCACCATGGTCACTCCTTGGTGACTCAGCCCTTCTGGCTGGCCCCTGACCCACTGGTTCTTCCACTGGGGACTCTTTCCCCCTCTCACCCCTCAATCTTGACTTCTGCACCCTTCACTTAGGAGTGGTACTGCCATACACCAGAATGGATGGAGGCCTGCCTACAGACACTCCCAGTTCACCAGACACTAGGGGATCCCCCTCAATGGCCGGCCCATCAGGACAGACTAGGCTCCCCACCTGGTGTTCCCTTAAAGAACCATCCAGGCTCTGAGTCTGAGGTTGGGCACTACCGGGACATAGCCCATTCTCACTCCTTCCCCTTAAAGACAGGATGTGAGGCCCTACACCCCTCCCACTACTACAGGACCTAGCTAGGCTACTCTGAGCCACTTCCACCACGCTGGGTTGGAAGATACCCGAGTCACTCCTCTTAGGATCACTCCCAATGCCTCTTCAGACCCCCTGGACTACACCAAAAGGTCTGCCTCCAATGTGAGCTCCCTGGGGTCAGAGAACTCACTCTCCAACAGGTGTTGGCATAGCTCTGGAAAACAGGGACTTACAATATGCTATCCCACAATTGGATGACACAGCCCCCTACAAGGGTTAACCAAACTATCCTTCACCTCACCATCCAGTGCCTTGCACACGTACTCCACACCACTCTCCTGAGATTGGCAAGACAGTATCTGACTGTCTCTGTCATTCAACCCACACTCTTCTGGGCGGTCTCCACATTCACACACCAGTACTTCAACCATGGGGAAACCCTTCTCCCTGCTCCTCTCATCTACAGTCAGTGGAGTGTCCCTTCCAATCACTAGGACCATGACCCTCTGTGCCAGTACCCCACTCTACTTCCTGGACACTGCGCACCACTGGAGCTATCTCAGATCCTTGAACCTCCTGGTATATGTTAACCCCCTCCAAGTCAGGTGCCACATCTCTGGGTGTGTGTACTACTCTCTCAGCTCTAGAACATTCAATTTTGCTGCCACCATCAGAGCTGGATTCCACCTCCAACTCAGCAAAGCTCATTTTCTGAGCTTCGCACATTTCTTGTTGCTGGGCTGAGGCACTCATGGCCTCAAGCCTCTCGAGCTCCAATTTAAGCTCTCTCATTCTCAACTCATGTTCCATTCTCATTCTCTCCATGGACAACCTGTTATTCTCTGTTTCCCTCTGACACTCCCTCTTAAGCTTAGCCATCTCCAGCTTGTGCATCCTATTTGTCTCCCTGTCTTCCAACTCTCTGGGGGACAGGTCTTTGGAAGAGACACTACTGCCAGGTGGGGACAGCACCCCTTACCTGGCTGGAAACACTGGCCTATCCAGTTGCCCATCTGCATCCCCCGCTGGCTCCACCACTGACTCAAGAGCATTTCTTTCTTCTACCCAGGCCCTCAGCTCCTTTTGGCAGTCATCCTGTTTTTGAAATGGCTGGTGTAGCAACTTTCAATTTCTTGCAGAGATGCTTGAGCTGTTTCAATGTGTAGGTTTCCAATCTCCCTTCCTCAAAATCTAGATCCATAGATGCAACAGATGCTGGCCCACTCATGGCAGTAAGAATTGGCAGTTCTCAGGAAAAAATAACAGTCGAAGGAAAAAAATTCCACCCCAAAAAGTATGTGGTCGTGTTTGGTCTGCACTAGTAGTGTATACCAATTACTGTATATGAGTCACAAATGCAGGTCTAAATCCTCACCGCTGACCACCATTGTTAGAACTGGGGGTCTCTAGTTGGCAGAGGTAGGTACCTTTGACCAAATAGGGACCCTTGCTTCTAAGTCAGGGAAAGGGGATTACACTACTGGATAGCATTGTGGAGGGAAGTAACAGCCCTTTTCAGGTCCCAGGTGCAGCTCCTCCCATCCATCTACATGCAGATCTCCCTATTCAGCCCTGTGTTGACTCGCCCTCTCTCCTGGAATCCCCCAGCCACTGTCACTCACAGAACCAGACACACAATACACAACCTAGCAGAGGCAGGCTTGGACAGTCAAGCAAGAAAATACCTCTTTCTAAAACACAGAATGCTAAAACCAACTGCACTAAAAGATGTATTTTATCTAAGGTGGTTTATCTGAAGGTGTTTCTTGATCTTGGTCTCTGTGGGGGGGAGGGGGGGATTGAAATGTATTGTATTAAAATGACAAATGTCAATAAAAACTATTAAAAAAAAAAATGATGTATTTTATCATTCTTAGTTCAGGCATACTAAACTCGAATTTCTACCATGTTCCCTGAGTCAGTTAGGATTATAAGATGTAATAATCAAACTGCCCATTCTGGCTTATGGGAAACAGCTAGCCTTGCAATAGTGAAAAACGAAAATGGCTGTAATTCACTATTAGGACATGCCACACACACCAGGGCATGTCCTACCTTATACTTACAATGCACCCTGCCCTTGGGACTACCATAAGGGTGTCTGATATGAAGAAAAGGGAAGGTTTAGGGACTGGCAAGTGGGTGCACTTGGTCAGCCAACATGGCAGTCAGAGACTGCACACAGGCTCTGCAATGGCAGGCCTGAGACACACTTTACAAGCTACTTCTATGGGTGGCACTACTAGTGCTGCAAGCCCACCAGTAGCATTTGATTTACAAGCCCTGGGCACACATGGTGCACAGTACTAGGGTCTGACAAGTAAATCAAATAACCCAATCATGGAGTCACTAATTAATACATCAAATTACACAAGAGAGCATATGCACTTTAGCACTGATCAGCAGTGGTAAAGTGCCCAGAGTCATAAAACCAACAAAAACAGGTCAGAGAAAATATAGGAGGAAGGCAAAAAGTTCAAGGATGACCCTGCAAAAAGGGCCAAGTCCAACAATCCTCGTTCACGGTGTTTCCTTTTACTTCTCGGCAACAGACCTTTACCGTCGTTTATGAGAATATCAGAAGCTATGCATCACAAAAATTTAAATCACAATACTATTTCCATGTTCAGTCAATAGCGAGAGTTAGGTGAAAGTTTTAAGGGTTTTATTTTCGTTAAAAGTTTAGTAAGTTCTCGTTCATTTATTCAATTAGTTAAAGTATCAGCCAAATTACAGAACTGATCATAAAAATATTTAGTTACAGCAAATCATGTCAAACAATGCATTCAGTGCATTCCATGTAGGAAAGAATCCCTATTCTAAAGAATGGGGTGAAAACGATGTTAGCATAAAGTCATAAAGAGTTCAAGTTCAATAGGCAAGAGAGAGCTAGAGCATAAAGCTCACATTCAATCAGACAATAATGGCTAAACTTCCCATAAAGAGAGGTTCATCAACTCAATAAGTCTCAGCAATGAAGCAACTCAATAAGTCTCAGCAATAACTGCATGTAAAATAATCATGCAGTAGCAACTGCATTCAGAAATCAGGTCGGAAAATGGTAGTAAATCAGAGTTCAGCCTTCAGCATTAAGCCGTTACTGTCCAGCATAAAGGGTATGTAAATTGCAATGGCATGGCAAGGCATAGCAGTAACATACTCTAAGAACACGCACTCATATAAACAGCTGAAAAGAAATGTTGCAGTTTATATAGCATCTTCTTCTCCACTAGTCCAATCGGCTTTCGAATATTCTTGAGAACAAATTCTTTTCATCCTTTCCCATGTTTGCACACAAAGGGTTTACTAAGATTTATCATGAGGTATGAAACATTCATTAAAACTATGTCTATGTATGAGGTCTTTTGATTTTTAGACCTCCTTTCTCATGAGTATGAGCTTATTCTTAACCTTCCAATGAAACAACTGCATGTTTGGCTAAACAATAGGCTCTGTGAATTAGAAACATCAGCTGTGAAGAATATTACACAGCGCCACATCTCTTTATTATAAAATGAGGAAAATGAAGTTAAAAGATCAACATTTTGTATTCAGGCATTTTACTTAGGGCGGTCGGAAAGGGCTGCCACTGCTGGTCGGATCCTTTCCGACCGCATCGTAATATGCCAGACGGATTCCTTTCTGACCACCTCATTAAGATGGAGGTTGCCGGAAAGGGATCCATTAGGTCATTCGACTGGCTTCCGATGGGCTCAGACAGTCGGAATGTGGCCAGTAATCCCTAGGGCGGCTCGTTCTGCCCTAGGGATTACGATGACGGGTTTTGACAGTCTTTCTGTGCCTGAAACAGCCATTCTGTGCCGGCCTCTCTGACACAGAAAGGCTGTTGGAACTCGAATTTGGGGTCCCCAGCGGGGATCACAACGGGTGCACAGCCTCCAGTTGGAGGCCGAGGTGGCACCTATGGTGTCCCCCTGTTGATATCTGCACCCTGTGGCAGGCAGGCACCTTGAGGTGCCTGTCACAGGGTGCAGGGATGAACTGCACCTCCTATTTTACAATTCCGGCCAGAATACATGCTCTCATTGTAAAGTATAGGCATGTGACCGACCAGTGTTTATTCGCATCCTAATTAGTCGGTCGGTACCACCGGCCGGGTGTCTGTCGGTCCCTTGAGCGAGATGATTTTGGGCGGAGGAAACTCCACCTGACATCGTAATGAGGCCCAAGGGTGCGAAATAATATGAATTAATTCTATTCAATTATAAAGTGTTTTTAGTAAAACAGTTAAAATGTTATTAATATTCAGAAGCATTCTTGTTATATGATGTGAAATTTACATTAAAAAGACATGTCAGAGTAAGGTAAACATTTAAGCATTTTGTGCAGGTCTCAGCACATTGAACTTTGCTGCTAGAAAATTAAGCTTGTTTTAAATATTTTGAGGTCTAATATTAACAGATATGATTATATACTGTATTTTGCACATTTTAATGTTGAGTCAGTTCAACATCCATTGCACACAGTCAAAAACAGCTGAAAGGTCTAGCATAGACTGTTTCTGTCATATAAAGATTGTCAATGGCACCAATCATGTCATACTGAAAGCTTCTATTTAGCCAGAAGCGTGTTCGAGCATCGTATAACAGAGAATGGACTTTCAAGAAGTAACACAATTGTTCATCTATATGCCTTTCCTGAACTTTCCCCACTGCAGGGAGCATACTGATGGTCCTATATTTGGGAAGAGGAAAGGGTTGTTTTCAAAAGAGGCATCAAAAGTCCTTTTCTAAAGGGCAAGTGCATAACTGAAAGGTTAATAAGTTTTCCTAGGGGTCCATGGAAGCAAGCAGAACTTTTAAGGATAATTTTTGAAGGCAGAGGATCTAGAGGAGAACATGATGTACACTTGTTAATAGTCAAGTGAAATTCTTCCATCAAGAGTTCTTGCTAGGTAGACCATGTTGCCACTGGAATAACCGACAGAGGCTATAGTGTGTTCTCAGAGGAAGTTGTCCAAATGTTTGACCAGCTTAGTGTGAGTTTACAAATGAGAATATTATGAAGCTCATCACACAAGTACTGAGGGGGCATTCAAAAGGGTGAGATTAGACTTTTCTGAGCGTTTCCTTATGATGAGTTCCATTCAGACAATGAACTATACTACATGGATCTCTGCTGTTGATTGGTGTGGGTAACCTCAGAAGAGTCATATTTCTCTGTTTTCAATTACTTCCTGTGAGCCAATTATTTGGGACTTTACAGCATTAAAATCGGGTTTCCAGCTGTGACAGAGGATTGCCTTTTAAATAATGAACTATAATGATCTCCTCTTTGTCAGGTACTGCTCAATATTAATCTAGTCCCGGTGGTACACCCAGTAAATAGCTTTGGACTAGATTTACAAATGGCACACACAGATACCCTGCTTTATATTACCTTTTTATGAATTGATTGTATTTTATTGTTGATCTGTGTACCATCATGCTGCTATTTTGACCTGTGCTTTTATGGATATATTTGTATCCGAATAACGATTTATTTATTTATTTATTTATTATTACCATGGACAGTTCTGATTTTCTGATTAGCAACATTTTACATCTAATCTGACTGTGTACTAATTGTTTAATAAAACAAAGTATCTCAAAATAAATGAGGCCAATTTAGGGACAGTCAAGAAAAGTTGTTGTCCACCCAGCCTTACCAATTTGAAATTTTTGAAAAGGCTCCCAGACCTTCTGCTCACTTAATAATGTGAGAGTTATAGTTTCATATCATTAAAAATATATGCAGTTTAGACTACAAGTCTACATATTTCAGCTTATTTAGAGGAAAGAGGTTTTAGAAAACTTTCCTAAAGTCAAAGTAGTTTGATTCCAGCGATAGAAATGGTGGAAGAATCATCAAGATTTTAGGTGCCAAGAGCTAATATGTTATCATTATTATTAATAGCAATTGTAAGGCATTCACCACTTTTTCTTTAGGTCTCCATTGCTATTACACTGATGTCATTAACATGGAGCAGGTGACTTTGTTTCTTGTCCGAAAACCAATGATATTTTTCTTTGTAAATAGATGTGCTTTGCCAAGCACAGTGTGATACATTATGTTATTGGCATTCAGTGTCGGCTTTAGAGTGATGCCACTGGAGCAGCCCTTTCTTTACTCCATATTTGCAAGGTGATGCATCTAGGCAGATATGTCACTTTTCATCGGTCTGAGTTGTTTATTTCCTTTGTCGGAATAGGCTGTGTCACGTTAGAATGAATATATGCAAGGTAGGCATTCCCATGTAAAATCCAGTGTTAAACTGATGCAGTGGTATTTATGGCTTTTTGGAAAAGTGACGCCTCATGGGGAAGCGGACTGCTGTGCTTGCAAAGCATCAAAATTCCTATGCCTCTAAAACCCAGGCATAGGAATGACGCATTGGCTGTGGCATAGGAATATAACCAGCTGAAGTCACTTCCAACAATGTAATCTGCAAGGAAGTCATGCCCCTTAACAGGTAACTGCACCATAAGGTAGATAGCACATTAAATGTCACATTACACAACATTAATGACATGTGTCTACCCACAGCCTTACACAATATGTCACACATACGTAGGCATAGTGGTACACAGAAATGCACTATGCCCACTAGTACGCGAGGCATACAGGACCAATGTAATAGAGTCCATGGTGAGTTTTTCCACCTTTTCTCACACTATCAAATTGGTCCCCATACAGTAGGCTTCTTACATCAGTCAATATTGATGCATTGCTATAGTTGCATCAGTCTTATGTCCAACTGCTGCAATGCACCACTTTTGGGCCTGATGCCTTGTGGCATCCTTCCTATAGATCCGTCAGTATTTCTGAAGCATTCATGGGTTCTTGAGCCATGAAGCCCTGTATTGTACATATGGTGCTTCCATGATGTTGTAAGGATATTTGCCTCAGGCGCAAGTAATTTTGACGCTTCAATGCATTACTGCAGCGATGCATCATTTCTTGTAAATAAGGGCTTCAGTATTGCACATTACAAATGTTCAATTCCAACATAACCGTATGCATCGAGATGGAATATTAACTTTGAAACATTCAAATTGAGAACATCAACTTTGATACTACCCCCTTCACACAGGAGAATGACTTTTGCATAGCCTGGGTGCGCCCCCAACCTGTCAGGGCTGGGAAAATGTCTCTCCGCTACACCGCAGGGTCCTGACCAATTTGGGTGAGGTAGAATGAGAAAGTGTCGGGGTGAAGTGCTCCACAGCTGCTGCCCAGCAGGAATTGGGGCCGGGTCACAGCATGGGAGGTTGGGAAGCCAGGGCACATTGGAAGCAAAAACGAAAAGTTGTTCAGGGTGCTTGCCACCACCCAGAGCTATCAGCCCTCTCTGTGAGTCCCTGAAGTGCTATGACTAGCCCATCCCTCTCTGCCATAATGTCATTAATGTATCCGGTGGTGAGATAGGAGTTTCATGTTGTGCGATTTTGACTAATCATAAAGTAGCGCAGAGGGCTTGTTTGCCTGCTGCAAAGCATTTGCACCTTGCAAATCACCAATTTATTTTATCAATAGCTCAGTAAGCTACTGTTTTTGTTACAGAGATTATTTTGTTACTTGTAGTTAATAGCTTACAATCCTCCTAAAATACTACAGTGAACAACTGGAATAAATAAGCTTAATCCAAACTGCGTTTATTTAGAACCTTATTTTTTTCCCCAGTTGTTTTGTTATCATAAGGCTTCTAAACATAGTTTGGGTAGAAATACATGTTATTAGTTACACCAATACCAAACCACTGTATCACGTTTTAAATCTTTAGTGGGTGCTTCTCCAGACCAAGCACTCTTAAAATATACTATCTAACAGTATAAATGTCATTTGACTCCTTCACCTCGTAGTCCTCATTATCTTATGTAACATTTCCCATACATTGATTTACACACTTGTATGATTCATTGTATGCGTGTGTGCATGTGTATGTGTGTGTGTGTGTGAGAGAGAGACTTAATGTGCTCTGACACCTTACATTGTATGAGTAGCACTATAAAAGCAATAGTTTACATGCGAGAGAGGGGTAATGGAGAGATGAGGGGCATCCTTTGATGATGGCAATGAGGAAATTTGTGCATAAGGAGGTTATTTGCGGCCATCAACAAAGACTGTCACATCTGGTACTACCAGTGCTAAATACGGCCCTGATAGCATTTGAAGCAATTATTTTCCTTATATAGAGCTAATGGATTGCTTTCTGTGTGTGAAGAATGTGGCTGCTTTCTTCAATCTCCCTCCACCAACCACAGATGAAGCTGGTGCACTAAGTGTGCCGGCAGGCCCAATTATATGGAGTCATTGAATCTACACAGGGCCCACTATTACAGTGGTAGGTATGGTCAAGCCACCTTGCCCCCTTGTCAAGAATGAGGCCATTGTCTGAATAATCCTGAAAAACACACTGTTTTGACTTGTGGGTAATTGAAACCCATATCAATAATTTTGTCATGCAAAGCAGTGTAGGAAGACATCTTGCTGCACTGTCCTGTGTGAAACGGAGGGGGCAGAAATACACCATTATTACCATTATACAGCACATTCCTGTCCTCATATTGCACTGGCGCACTCAGTGCAGCCTAGCACCAATGCTGGCACCCGTGCATCAGGGAGCAAGGGTGTACGCATTGCAGGCAGTATTGTTTTTGTGCAAGAAAGGACATCTTCCCACAAAAACATTCCTTAGAGACAAATCACTCTTTCTAAGGGTGCTGTAGAATGCTTCCACCATGCAGCCTAACGCAAGACAGAGACTTGCGCTTCTTTGCTATACACCAGATTTACCAAGCCACGAAGGGTCACGCAGGGTGGCCTTGCGTGGCTTGGTAAACCTGATACTAGGTTTTATGTCACGCTATGTTGCCTTGCATGACACAAGGGTGATGCAAAATAAGTTATAAACTAACACTTAGTAGGCAACTGAGGTGAAGAGCATAAATCCATGATGCTGCAAGAAGATTGATTTCTCAAGGTTCTTTTGCTCCACTACCAAAACTTATGTTTTGTAGTAATTAGAGTTCAGACACTGATCATCAAGGTTCAACTGTTCAGCACTCTATCCTGAGAATAAATAGCCACTCTACTCACTTCAGTATTTGGGATGTAAGATGCACCAGGCCTTAGCCTATGTTCTAAAAGTAAAAACTACACTGCAATTTGAGTAATGGCTTGACAGCTCTATTTCTCTCTATGGTGCTTTTAGCCCCCAAAAATCTCTACCTTCCAGAGGGTAAATAATTAAACGGGCTGTGATAGGCTGGTATTTGCACTTTGAACAGGCAATAACTTCTACAAAGCTAGGCATGGAAAACAACGGCTATTGATAGAGAACCAATGTTAGAACACTATATGATCTGCCTTTGAGTGTGGTGCAAAGAAGGGAAAGTGGTGCTAAAGATAAATTGAATCAAAATGGTACTCAGGACTTGGAATGTGTTGATTCATATCCGTATTTGGGTAAAATTGTCTCCACCAATCTTTCTGTGAAAGAATACTGTAGCAAAGTCATCCTTTTTGCCCTGATCATCCCATTTTGTGACTGAGACTGGTGGTTACTGACCCTGAAAGTACCCTGGGCTTTGCTAACCAAACCTAGGGCCATTACTCTGTATAAGGTATATGGTAACTGGTATAATTATAATTGGCCAAGACAGCCTACCTTTAAGTCCCTGGTCTATGGTAGGGCATGTTGGTTTAGAGACCCTTAGTGGACCTAATACACTAAGTGTGCACTGCTGTGGTGTCTGGTGTCATTTTAAAACCAGGCCTGCCTTGCAGGCTGGTTTTAAAATAAAACTGTGTCCAAATTTGACTTAGGAATCAAAAGCACTTCCAAAGTCCAAAACTACATTGTTGTGACATATTTTTACATTTAGGGGCCGATTCCGATACCTGGTCGGACAGCTGTCCGTAGCCTTACAGTGCGACCGACACGTACCCGAAGCCGGTCCGTCCTGTAGAGTAAGTACGATGCGCATAACTGGCAAAAACACGACCGACACGTAGGCTGTGATTCAAGCTCCATTCCCCGTTCGAGCCGTAACTCCTAACCGAGTCGCCTGGAAGCAGTATCCATAGCAGTTTCCGGCATGACAAGTACGATGCGTACTTCCTATGCACCGGACGGGTCGCCACATACGGGACGTCACAGCATCCGGAAAAAAAGCATATCAGCTACGATTCGTGCCACTACTCAATCCACGGCTACGAGACGGACCAGCTTGCAGCGGGTACGAGACGGAGCAACAAGCAGCATGTACGACACAAACACATCATGAATCTCATCGCGCAGGTCATACCAGTACTCTACATCTATGACCGGATCAGAAACCGACGCCAACGGCGCAGGTGGTAAGTCAGACACCTACCACATAAACAAACGACACTTACCTGCAAAATGGCACACACACACAGGGGCTCCACATCCTGGCCACTAACAGCCCACCATAGGGGTTGCATGACCAGCACCACTAACACCCCCACCCATAGGGGACCTGTTGCCCATCACTACTGCCACCCCCACCCATAGGGACTATGTTGCCCAGCACTCCTGCCACCCCCACTCATAGGGGATCTGTTGCCCATCACTCCTGTCACCCCCACTCATTGGGACTACGTTGCCCATCACTACTGCCACCCACACCCATAGGGGACCTGTTGCCCATCACTACTGTGACCCCCAGCCATAGGGCTTATGTTGCCCAGCACTACTGCCACCCCCAGACATAGGGCTTATGTTGCCCATCACTACTGCCACCCTCACCCATAGGGCTTATGTTGCCCATCACTACTGCCACTCACACCCATAGGGGACCTGTTGCCCATCACTACTGCCACCTACACCCATAGGGAACCTGTTGCCCATCACTACTGTCACCCCCACCCATAGAAACTATGTTGCCCATCATTACTGCCACCCACACTCATAGGGCGTATGTTGCCCATCACCCCTGCCACCCCCAGGCATAGGATGGGTGATGCACCACACATCCAGCATACTCCAACATCTGGTATGTCAGCAAAATACATCCCCCCTAACATTGTGACAACAGTGTGTAGTCTGTGACAAATGCCTACAACAGTGATTATGACTTCGAACATACAATGTAACTAACAGCACATGTGTGCCCAACACATGAGTGTGACATACACAAGGCAAGCATCACTATAGCACTGTGGCAATGTAAAAAGAACATCCCCTCACTGTGTAGAACAGAAGTTAAGTGGGGGCTTCCAAAATGCAGCAGATGTTGAGCATTGTGGTGATGGGGACTAAACCCCCCCTCATCACAGTGACCAAAAGGTAAGTGTCATCATGGTCAAAGCTGCAAATAACAAACAGCATGTATGATCCCTGCTCCCGACACAAACACTTCTGGGGCAAACTAGTGGTTGCGTCCCATTCCCACAGAGATGTCGTGAGGCTAACAGTGCTGTGAAAACATAACACACTCTCGGCCATGTGCAGACAAGCACCACACATGGGGGCTGACAATGCATACAGTGTACAATGACACTAGAGCAGAAGTGACCATCACCAAGCATGCACACATATTGAAAATAGACACACTAATCAAAACGACATGTGTAGACTGTAGGTGTCAGCTCACAAAATCACATTCCATGCCAGCAATGGCACCTAACAACCAGGATGAATGTGCACAATGATGTGATATGACTCACAGGGACAACAGGGAAAATCACAGAAACAGCATCCAGACAAAGGCCCACAACAGCAATAACAATGCACTGGTGCAGATGCACAAACCCAAACAGGCAAACTCACACTGCACATCTGACACAGCATGTGTGTGTGTGTGTGTCACAGTATCCCCAGGCAACTACACAACACATGAGGGGGGCTGAACCACAGTGACACAGATGTGGACACAGTGCCATACAAAAGTAAACCATCATTCGGACACCCTCAGTGGGCAATCAGGCATTGGGAGATGAGAGGGAGCACAACAGACACATGTGACACAAGCTGGAATTGACACCAACTAACACAGCAAGAGACTGACACACAACAGCACTACCCCCAGGGACCAGACATTGGGGTGACACAAGCATGCATGACACCTCCACTGTGATGACAAAGGCAGATGTTGTACAAACTGGGAAACCCAGACATGTGTCCTGTGCCACAAACGTACATCACACATACACAAACACAAATCACTCAGCATGGCCCCTCATCCATGGACAAACGGGAGCTAGGTGACCATCCATGCAAACATTTACATCAGTCCACCCTCAACACCACACACCCTGAACTGCAACAATGTGTATCTGTGAAGCCCACATGGACAGGTGACATTGCACATGCACCCATGACAAACACAGGAATGTTGGGAGAAACTAAGGTGCACAGACATATCACACAAGGACAGTTGACAACCCTGGGGAATGACAGACATACTGCACAGTATGCGGTACATAGCCATGACCTCAAAGCTCACATAACCTTCAGAATCCCTGCCACAGTCCCAGGACAATGCAGAAGCTAAGGAGAACCACAAGGCACACATGCTGACACCTGCCAGCATTGCAGCCATGAACCAGACAAGTGGGAGCAGTCACACACACATACAAATGTTTCAATCACTGAAAGGTACCATACAAGGACAACTACATGATTTAGCAAATAAACAGGTGCCTTGGGGAACCCTGACTATGCCCCATCTGTGTCTGACAACATCATCACCACTCAGAACTGACAAATCCCAATGATGATACACCAATTAACAGTAGTGTGTCATGCACCCACACATCTGGTAGCCCATTGGAAAAGTAATGGGATGAACCCAGTACCACTCAGCAAGCATCAACAACAGGAACATATCAAGGGAACACTGTCTGTGTATGAACAGGGATGTGGACACACACACATGCTCATACAACACACACCATGGGCCCAGGCCATGTCACTGGACAACGCACTTACTTGAGGAGACCCAACTCCTGTGGAAGCCCAGCTGTGCCAAACATATTCACCACACGTCTCACTCATGTCTGCAGAACACTTGGTCAGTCAGCCATCAGTTACCACACAATGAAGGCTCTGGGCACAACAGCCTGGGTATGTGAGTCTCCCCTAAGTCATCTGCACATACCCAAAACATATGTCTAGCAAGTTGCACAGAGGACCCAGTTGCTCCTGTACCAATGATGCCCACACCTGTAGGTCCAGTGTTGATGAGCACAAAGTCTGTGGAAGTGACAAATTGGACAATGGGAAGCACATCATATGTGCAGGGGTGCAAGCCAGAGATGTTACCATGCAAATGAAATGTTCACAGAGATGTCCACAAATAGTTGATCCTGACACACCCAGGTAGCTGCAAAGGATGACATGTATACCCACCAGAATAGGATACATATCTCATGGACCACAGGGAGTACCTCACAGCAACACATCAGTATTCAACATTGGAAACCAAGCATCACAGGTACAAGGGCATGTTAAACATCATCAACATAATGTACAGCTAAATTTATTTCACAGGGATAAAGAAAAAAGCTTTATTCAGCATATTAAAAGTTAAACGTCTGTTCAAACAAAAGGCCAATGGCCAGTCCATGTCCAAATGCCAAGGAGTGACTTGCTTACCTGCACTGCTAAGGACCGGGGTCATCCCCTCGGAGGGGCATACATGGAGGCAGGCCAGGCACCGCAGGGACAGGCAGGATCAGGGCGCAGCAGAAGGAGGCAGTGAAGAGGTGGTGGATGCAGGCGAGACACTTGCAACTGCAGTGGAGCTGACTGAAGTGGTGGGTGCTGTCACAACTGTGGGGCACAAGTCAGATGGGGTGGGTGCCGGCACAACTCCAGTGGGCAGGTCAGATGAAGTGGATTGGGTCACCACTGCAGTGCCCAAATCAGACGGGGTGGTCGTGGACTCCAATGCAGTGCCTACATCCATGGGAGCGGAATGGGGGGCAGGTGAGGTCGGTAGGGCAGGGGGGGACACGGTCCCCACATCAGTGGCACCAACCGTCTGACCAGGTGTGGAGGAGCAAGTGCTGGGGGGGTGGCCTTAGCATTTTGGGGATGGTGTATCTGTGGGTGGGGGAACCTGGGGCAGGGAGTGGCAGGGGAACCTCTGGAGTGGTGGCCTGGGGATGGAGGACAGAGACTTTGCCTTACAGCTGTGTGGTGGTGGGGGGGGTCTTGCTCTTCTGGCGCCGGGGGGATTTGCGGGTGGGGGTCTCTGTCTGACTGCGCCTGGGGGAGGGTGTCCGGGTGTGAGGGGATCTCCCCTCTGTGTGTGGGGACTTCCTCTTCCCCATGTAATCAGGATCTGTTGGGTCGATGGGGAAGAGGCCAAGGTCACAGAGGAAGAGCTTCTGGGGAGATGGGGTTGCGGGTGATGCAAGCGAAGGTGGCTGGGAGGGAGAGGTCTTGGAGGACTGCGGAGTGGTTGTGGATGACTGTGTGTGTGTCTGCAAATCAGCCCCTGTGATTGTGGTATCAGTTTCCTGTGCTTGCTTGTGTGCACATCTAGACCTTGGTTTTGGTGTTTGTGTGCTTGGGCCAGGTAGGCTGCTAGGAATCGTGGGTGGTGCAGGTGTGGGAGGGGTGCGGGACTGTTGGAGGAGGGACACTGCTGCTGTCAGGGAGGAGGCCACGGACTGATTGGTCCTCTGTAGGGCAGACATGCCCGAGGAAATGCCCTCCATAAATGACACCAATTGTGTCAACAGACCTGTGTGTGCATGTAGTACCTTCAGCATCGATGTCTACCCTACATGGATCTGTCTAAGTAAGTCCACAGACTCCTCACTCAGGGCAGCAGGGGACACAGGGGCAGAGGGTGCGGTGCCTGGCACAAAGGAGACATGCTCACGAACACGGGAGCCCACAGGGACCTCTGGGGTGGGAGCCGATGGGAGGGTGAGGGTGGTGGTTGTGGTGGTGGCGGTGGCAGCCTCAATAGCTGGGGTTTGGTGGCTGCAGACACCTGCCTCCACAAGGGAGTCACCCTCAGAGCTGCTGTGGCCCTCAGCTGGGGAGGATGGCGCTGACGATTCCTCTGTGTGGCTCCACTCGCCCTCCGTCCCACTGGGTCCACCCGACTCCTCTCCTTCTGTCCCTGTAAGGCTCTGTGGCTCCTCCTGGTCCGTGGAGCTGTCCCCTCCTGTGGCCGTGGATGTATCTGGATAGGAATAGGAAGTAAGAGAACAACATCAGTCACCTGCACCGAGTACATCACATCTCAGGGCAAGGCCTGGCATCATCAACTGAACACAGCTCAAAGTGTCAACACTGTTTAGAATAAGCCAATTGTCATTCTCAACATCAACCATGGCACACATATCCCTCCTCGACTTTCACACATATGTCTGTTGCATGTTGGATGCTAACACCCCAATGTGCCAACATGCACCACCTACACATTAGTTGTACACGCAAGTGAACATGTAGGAGTATGTCACTATACAGACAGCACATCTCTTGCTACTGACTCAATACAGGTGTCCGGATGAAGGGATGGGCAGAGACTCATTTCACATGCTTGTGATGCATTGCAGCAACACACACTATGATGTTCTCATGTCCTGATGGGCAATGCCACAATGGGGTGCATGGTGCACACTTGAACACAATGCAGGATCACTCATAGCACGTTAAATGCCATGGCACTGGGATGCCCTGAAAGTCAGTCAACACTGTCTCCTGTCACAAGGGCAGGGCATCCAGACAACAACAATATGCACTGACTCACAATTCTAGCTCAGGGGTAAAGCTAACTCTGAAGACGACCGGCACACTTGCCCATCCCATGCAAACAACATATACAAGACCCAGAAGACCCCACATCATGCAAATCAGACATATGAGTCTCTGCAAACACAAATCCCTGTACATTAACACATCACAGTCTGCCATGCATGTAACCCAGCTGCATGAAGGAAACAGTTGCATGCACCATTGTGCACTGTCAGATGATCACACACCTATATGTCACACAGGTCTTTTCTCTCACAGTCACATCTCAGATGTCCTGCTGACCCTCTGAATCATGGACACCCCAGTTGTAAGTAACAACAAGTCACACCCTTATGACACAGAGGCAGACACCTGAGGGCACATGTCACTAAGCACAACCTGCAAATTCATACACAGGAGTAGGATCACAGAGTGTTTCTAAATGCCCTTGAGGTGGCATGACTGGCCAGGTCTACGTGAAACAGTGTTAGGCCCTGGATAGTAGTCAGGTGGGTAAGCAAGTGTGACATACTTGGTATACATACTCCTGAGACCCACAAATTGGAGTCCCCTGCTGCATGGGTTTGTTTGGAATACCCCAGCCACATGTTGCGAGTCATACCAGCTATTGGAACATGCCTCAAGGGCACACACAGATCACATGTCAGATCTCAGGCATTGTGTAAACAATTGACCCACCAATGAAACACACAACAGTCACAGGAACAGATGCTGACCGGTAGCTGAAGCATAGCTGACTGCAGGGACACAGTGCCCTAGTGAAACAAGCAACAGACTGTAGGGGCCACACCTGTGGAACAGATGAGGAGGGTACATCACACAATTGAGGGACATGAGTATTGGACTATAAGACCTACGTAATGTGGAAGTGTGACCAGGCCAAAAGACTGCTATTAGCATGTCAGACACAGTACACAGATCAGGCATGGACTTACCCCCTTCCTGCTGCTGTCTGGCCTTCAGCTGCCTATCCAGGTCCGGGAAGACCACTGCCAGGATCCGGAGCATGTGGGGAGTCAGGGTCCGGTGTCCGCCCCTCCTGCGTGGAGGTGACAGCTTCAGCTGGACTCTAGCTATCCTACGGGTCCAGCCCCAAAGGTCCTGCCACCTCTTCTGGCAGTTGCGGATCTGTCGCTTGTAGACCCCACGAACGAACAGTCCGGGCGATGGTCAGCCAGATTTCCTGCTTCTGGTGGGCATCAACCTGTGAGGATGACAAAGTGAAAAGTACATTAACACACATGCCCCAGATTTGTGCAGCACACATTTGGATATACATGTCAACATCACAAAGGGAAATTAATTACACAGGTAGTGCAGCCATGGGGAAGGAAAAATCACCTGCATGTCTGACATGTTAACAATGCCTGGATAGTTTAAGCTTGCACTAATGTACTTTAGCAGCAGGAAACCTATTAATTACATGTACCTACACACTTTGGAGGATGAAAGGAGTCAGTGAGAATACTTGCCACTGGTGTACACACTGCTAGTACTGCTAGTCAGACAACATGCATAATTACCAAGGCAGTCGACTGCACACTCACCTGCTCCCCTGGTTTGCCATAGAGCTTGCTGTAGTCTGGAAGGAGCCCATACAGCAGGGCCTGGTTCTCCTCCTCAGTGAAGGCTGGGGCCCTCTCCAGAGTACGTGCCATAGCAGGAGCCAGAGGATGCAGAGACAGCAGCAGTGGTAGCAGGGATGTGGTCCAGTAGCATGTAGTGCAGGCAAGTGAGCTCCCTGGGGGCCATCCAGCCTTATATCTGTGCTGCATAGGCAGACTCTGTGCCATGTGTCCCAAGTGATAGGTCCAACACGGTTGCATTCTATGAATCTGGCCAATCCATTTAAATGTACGACTCGTACACGCCTTCCGCATCGTTCAAATCTTCACCTTTATGTAACACTTGAAATTGCAACATTGTTGTAGGCATCCAACTGAAGTTCCAGTGCACAACTCATACAAGTTTTGAATCCGCATCCGTCTCCATGACAGTCCGGAGTCAATGGGTGAGCCCGGCTCGCTCAACTGACTGTACAACACGTATTTTGAATATACACATGCACCCGTCTCCATACGATTCAATGGCCAAGGCGTATGCCCATCTCGGATCATGCCTGTCCGACGCGTATGCATGATAGTCACCCGCGTCAGACACGCACGGCTCGGTCATGAACCGTGCAATGCGTACGCATTGTCACCCACGTCGGACCTCATTGCATTCAATGACAAAGCGTACGCACGGCTCGGTCATGAACCGTGCAATGCGTACGCATTGTCACCCGTGTCTGACCTCATTGCATTCTATGACAAAGCGTATGCACGGCTCGGTCATGAACCGTGCAATGCGTACGCATTGTCACTCGCGTCGGACCTCATTGCATTCAATGATAAAGTGTATGCATGGCTCGGTCATGAACCGTACAATGCGTACGCATTGTCACCCGCGTCGGACCTCATTGGTGTGACTATTATACGGATGCAAAACACATTTACTGGCCAGGGACACCTGTGTACACCTACCACACTACACCATTGGCCACACAGTGTCCCATGGCATGTAAGGCTGCATTCCCTGGGTGTTTGGGGGGCCACATATGGTTTGTTGGGTGGCACTTTCTGCAGCCACTCGCAGGCAGTGCACATGTACATGGGGGCAGAATCCTTTGTGTGTTGTGCACATTACCACTATGATGTGCAATTGTACAGTAATGGGCATGAGTCACAGACAGTTTCAGGCTGGATATGTTTAGGACATGTCACATACACCCTGAGTCCTGGGGGTGATGGCATGTACGTCACAGTGAGACCTATAGCCACAATACTGATGTGCACCCACAGTCTGTTTGCATGTTGTGTCTCAGATGTGTCTGATCAAATGTGCCCAATGGGTGACAGTCTCCACATCCATGTGGTATATGCATCAACCTTGATGGGGTGTGTGTCTAAGAGACGAGCATGTAGGGCCGGCAGGAACAACAGTGGCCACTACCTGTGCGACTTACGCTTGCCTTGTGGTGTGTACGTGCTACGCCATGTCCATTGCTGTGTCGATGTGGCAATACAGGGACCCTGGGTGTCTGCATGGCAAAGATCTGTGATGCCTGGGAGACATCAGGCCTCACTTGTCACTGTGGTGTGTGTTTGGAACGTTGCAGCAGTACATAGGTTGGGTGACACAGCCAGATGATTGGCGATTGCACTACATGGGACTCATGTGGACATGTGGAACTGGGATGTGAGGTGGTGGTCATGTAGGTGACATATGTGTCCATGCCCAACAGCACACACCTCAGTAAATTGTGTAATGTCATGATCTGGCATGTGATATTGATCCTGGTCATGGCCACATGAGCGGATGAACTGACAATCTTCCTTTGTGCATCTCTGTACTGCAGGGCACCAGCTGTCCATCGACCATTCCCAGACCTTGCAACCATGGAGGAACGTGACTGCATCAGATGGTACCGCTTCACCAGGCCACTGATTGAGGAGTTGGCGGAGCAGTTGGTGCCACATCTGCTACCTGGCCGGACATACCCTACAGCACTGACCCCAGAGGAGAAGGTGATGGCAGCCCTGCACTTCTTTGCTACTGGTACCTTCCAGTACACTGTGGCTACTGCTGGTGGTATGTCGCAAACGATGTTTAGTCGGGTACTGCGCGATGTCTTGGAGGGGATGTTGTATTTCCTAGACCTGTATATCAAGTTACCGAGCCCAGCTGAACTCCCTGAAATGAAGGATGCCTTTTATACAATGGGTAGGATGCCGAACGTCATAGGATCTATTGATGGGACACATGTGGCCCTGATACCACCACAGGCACATGAGCAGGCATACCGTAACAGGAAGCAGTACCACTCCATCAATGCTATGGTGGTATGTCTTGCTGACATGTCGATCACACATGTGTGTGCACGGTTCCCTGGTTCTGCGCACAATGCCTACATTATGAGGAGTAGTCGCATTGCAATGCTGATGTCACAGATGCCAGTTCAGCATGCCTGGCTTGTCGGTGTGTACGGACTGTTTGTCATTGTGTGTATTTGTCAATCTTGTATTCCGCACTCCTACAAAACTCAGCTACTTGTTCATTTTTTGTGTGTAGGTGACTCCGGATACCCCAACATGCCATGGTTGCTGACACCCCTCAGGAACCAGCCGAGCTGCGCTACAATGAGGCACATGGTCGTAGCAAGAGGGTGATTGAGCGGACATTCGGCCTTCTGAAATGCCGCCTTCGCTGCCTGGACAAGACCGGAGGGGCCCTCCCATATGAGCCTGCAAAGGTGTGCAAAATAATCCTTGTATGCTGCATGCTACACAACATGGCAGTGTGGAAGGAGGTGCCTCTCATCCAGGATGACGATGACCAACTTCCGGCACCTGTGGGGGATCCTGGCCTGGGCCAAGATACCAGTGATGATGAGGATGAGGGTGACGTCCGCTCACAGCTCATCAACAACTTCTTCACCTGAATGTGAGTTCCAAGGGTTGTTATGTGAATGTATGGAGGTAGCCTGGAATGTGTTGTGGCAGCTCTGTTGCTGTCTGAGTGTGTCTGTGTGCCACTTGACTGGATGCGTGCAGTTATGTGTCCATTCAGGTGGTGTGTACTCCACAATAGGGTAGTACTAGTTTTTGTGTAGGTGTCTTGCAACATGTTTTGTGCATGTGTATTGCAGTTCTCTCCTGTTCTTCTGTACTTTTGACTGTGTCTTGTGTCTGTCCTTCCCAGGGTACTTTGCCTGTTGTTTGGTCAACACTGACCCCCAACACCCAGAAGCCAACACCAGTGTGGAAGTTGACAATTCCCATCAACTGATGTACCACACATCCCTGGACTTCCATTCTCCAACACATTGTGAGTGTGTACCCACTGTTACGTAGAATTACCGTGCAACTATTGTGGAATAAACGTGTTGCTGATGTTTAATGAACCTGTGCTATGCTTTATGTGCGTTGTTTGTCTTCCCACATCTGAGTAACATCTGCTTACCTCACCTGTGGACGTGTTACCACTGACTGGGATTGGTGTTGTGTCTGTGCATGCCAACATCATTGTGTGTGATGAGTAACATGGACATGGTGAGTATGTGTTGTGTTGCCATAGTGGTGTGTCTCCCTCACATGTGTCACATCACCATAACTCACCTTACATTAGTCACATTGTTGCAGTATTTGGCATGCCCTGTGTTGTGTAGCAGATTGACATCTCCCTGAACATGACAAGTTAGAATCACAACAGAGGCAAGTATGGTGTACTGGTGAGTTTATTTTCAAACATGTGTGAGGGAAGTGCACAGGATGGTAGATGAAATGTCCAGAATAAAGTCCACAGTCATCTGCTACATTGGCCCAACATGAACCCTCCATGTCATGTGGGCGAGTTGTGTGCGATTTGACAAGGTGAATGGGTTGCGCACAAAGGACATTGTCCAGAACAGGTTTAGAGGTCCTGGGGGATGTGCTGGGTCATCTGCCTCTCACATGTCCTTCTTCGGACGACCCCTCTTCTTCCGGGGGGGATCCTCATGTGCAGGCCTCTGTGGTGCAGGGGACTCTCCGCCAGAGTCCTCCTCCCTCCCTGTGGCACTGGCAGATGGTGTTGCGACAGATGTTGTGGCCACACAGGGAGGTGTGGACAGGTTGGTGTTGATCTGGCGGAGGCATTGGAGTATGTCCCGATGCACCGCAGTAAGGGCATCCCACTTTGCCTCCATGCGGGCATGGTGGGCGACCTGCTCCTGCTTTATGTCCTTGAGGATCCCCACTACCTGGCGGATCTCCACTACCTGGCCAAATCCTCCTGTGCTATCCTGGTACGCATCTAAGATGCGTGCCAGGTGGGGGTCATCATGCAGTCCAGACCCCTCTTCAAGGCGCGCCCTGTGCCTCCCACCCCTCCCAGCACCCCTATCCACACGGGAAGGACCAGCAGTGTGCCGCACAGGTGACACTGGGACCCCTTGGGTGGTGTTGCTGGTGGTGTTTGCTGTAGCTTCCGGGGGGTCCTGTGTCCCTGTGCTGTGGGTGTTGATTGGCCTTGGTCTGTCCGTGTTGGCGGGGGTGCCCTGTTGGTGTCCAGATGCTGGAGGCGTGGGTACAGGGGGTGCAGATGTTGATGCTGATGGTTCTGCATGATGGCTCACACCGGAGGGGGCCAGGTGGGTCGTTGTCATCCGAAGAGGACAGAGAGAGAGTCAGACCAGAGAGCTCAGTGTCCGCCAGAGTCTGGGACTGGGTATCCTCATCATTTGGTGCTGGGTGCCCAGCACCACCTGTGTTTGGAAGAGACACACAATGTGAGTTATGTTTCTACATGCATCGATGGGTCACAAACATGACATTTTCTACTTTTCGAACAGATGCCTGCCTGTACACTGCTTTTTCCCAGCTTGTCACGGACAGAGTTTGATATTGTTGTTGGCCATTGCCCATGACAGAGCCCAGTAGACATCTTGGCTGTCCCTTCCCACTCCCTGTGAGGCGAGTATGGTTCAGTTTGATCTTGCTGGGCCATGTGGGTGGGTGTAGATTGTCTGTGACTGCGACTCCAATCATACTCTTTGCTACACCCCCTTCCCAGCATGCCCATACTTCCTCCCTCTTGACTCTGCTTCCCTGTGAGGGGGTGTGACAGCAATGGCAAGATGGATGACTGTGTAGTCCTGGTGTTTGTTGGCCTTATCCCAGCATGGCCTTGTGCTCCCCACAACAGAGCCCAGTGTCAGACATCTTGGCAATCCCTTCCCACTCCCTGTGAGGTGAGTATGGTTCAGTTTGATCTTGCTGGGGCATGTGGGTGGGTGTAGATTGTCTGTGACTGCGACTCCCATCATACTCTTGGCTACACCCCCTTCCCAGCATGCCAATACTTCCTCCCTCTTGTCTCTGCTTCCCTGTGAGGGGGTGTGACAGCAATGGCAAGATGGCTGACTGTGAAATCATGGTGTTTGTTTGGCTACAAGTCCAAAGTGTGCCCCTGTGCTTCATACAGCAGCACCCAGTACGGGGTATCTTTTGCTGATATTTCAATGAGGTGTGTGGCAATGCATTCTACCCGGTGAGTTGTGTGGAGTTTGTGTTGAGGGAGGGGTGTCTCCACATGCTGGTAAGTATGGTCAGGGCTGTCAGTCCTCCTTCCCATCATGAAACGTGCTTCCATTGTAGGGCATGCAAGTTGTCTTTCAGGATGTCAGTCAGTGGTGTTCTGCTTCTGATTAGCACACAACCCCGAGCAGGGCCTTGTGCTACCCACAGCAGGACCCAGTGTCAGCCATCTTGTCAGTCATTTTCCACTCCCTGTGATGTGGGCATGTTTCAGAGAGGTCTTGATGGGCCAATCAGGAGGGGGGAGCATTATCTGTGACTACAGGCCCCATCATGCTTTTGGATACACTCACTTCACCTGCATCCCCACTATTCCTTCCTGACAGTCAGCTGCACTGTGAGGTGGTGTGTTTGTGGTGGTAAACTGTTTGGCAGGGTCTATTTGGCTTTGTGCCACTGGCTTGCTCTATTTGTTTGTAGGTTGGTGCATGTCATGACACAGTTCCAAGTCACTATGAGATGGCAGGTATTGTGTTTGTCTGACTGGCATACACGTCTTGGGATGATTATCTATTGGTTAGTGTAGCTTTGCTTGCGGTGCATGGTTTCACTGTCCCCTTGCCACACAATCTTGGGTATGTTGTTTGTGTACTCACCAGGCTCTGGGATGTCTGTTAGGCCATGGACGCTCTCTGGTGGTAGGATATCCCACACCTTCTCCTGCCAGGTCCTGAAGTAGACTGGTTTGGCAGGAGGGCCACCGCCGGTGCACTGACTCAGGGCGTGATCTTTTTAGATGAGTTTCTTGACCCTCCTGCACACATCATACCACCTGTTCTGGATATTATCCTTTGTGCGCCTTGCTGGTGCTTGTGCGTTCACCTTGTCCACAATCCTCGCCCACATCTTGGATTTCTGTGAGATGGGGGTCCTTTGGACCAATGTACCAAACAAATGTGGCTCTACTCTGATGATCTCGTCTACCAGCACTTCTAACTCACTATCTGTGAACTTTGGATCCTTCTTTGTGGGCATGGTGATGGGTGGTGGTGGTGAGGGATGTGTGTGTGAGGGTGCAAGTGAGGGTGGTTTGGTGTTGGTTTTGCTGGGTGTATGTGTGTGTGCTTTTGTATGAGGTGCTGATGGTATGTGGGTTGTGTGATGGGTGAGTTGTGAGTGGGTCTGTGGTTGCTGTGTAATGGTGTTTGCTGCTGGCTGTGTCTCCTGTTTGCAAGGGATGATGGTAGTGATTGTAGCCCTTTATATAGTTGGAGTTGTGGGTGTGTCTTTGTCCCAGTATTTTTTTTATTTGATATTTATTGGCTTTGTCACTGCTTGTTTGGTCCTTTTTTTGTCTTGTTTCCTTTGGGTTTTGTAGGCATGAAGGAGAAGTTCATGTGATGGAAACGGACGCTGCTGTTGTCTCGTGCGAGCTTCTCCGCCTCATTCACGATGCCTATCTTCTGTGTTTGGTACGCGTTGGTCGTGGTGGTCTCTATTGCTTGTGTGCCCGGTTGTCTGTGCGTGTCGATCATGCGGCTTGGTCTCCGTGTGAGTCGGTCTGGGCTTACACGCATTGCATCGTACTGCATGGATCGGTCATCGCGGGTACGGGTCGGTCGGGTTCATTCCGGGTTCGTGTCGGTCGGTGAAAATCGTGTCGGTTTTCCAGCCGGATCACTATTTTCCCTACGGCTCGGTCGTACAGCTTGTATTCCGTACGTGTCGGTTGTAATTCACTAATGTGGCATCGTACTGCACGGGTCGTACGGCGCTGGTCCGTGTCGGTCGGTATTCGGTCCGGGTCGGGCCGGTCGGTCGGTTCGTTTGCAGCCGGAATCGGAATCGGCCCCTCTATCTTTAAAACTTTGTATCTGCGTTTCCCTAGATTGGAGGTTTGTTGTTTTGGTGTCATTTTAATCATAAAAATATTTCCTATTTATATAAATTGTTGTTGTATTTTTATTGTGTGTTGTGTTTTACTTATTTACTGTTATTGGTGTTTTCAAATGCTTTACACACCTGTCTTCTAAGTTAAGCCTGACTGCTTGTGAGCCAAGCTACCAAGGGTTGAGCTCAGATTCATTTATTGAGATTTGACTGGACCTTATTAGTGATTGTGGTATTATTACTAGCTGTAGGTACCTACACGCACCTGCACTTTCTAATAACCCACCATCTTGCAAACACTTTTCACATTTATCTCGGAAAGTGATGGTACATACTAACGCACTTATAACACTGTAAAGGGCTGTAGGCCACAGACACTTTATCTATTTAGTATACCGTGTATAATGTAAAAATCCTCTAGACTTTACTTTACATAATTGAAATAATGGATGTGACATTTTGGAGATTTCTTCATAATGCAAAGGGGAAAAAACTTTGTAAAATCTGCAATATAGGTACCCTTGCATCGGTTGAAGCCTTACCATTAGAAATGGGCCTCCCAAGTATCCATGTCAAGGGGCCAGTTGCCGCCCTTAGTTGGGGATCACAGTCTTTTGCTTAGTATCAAGAATTCCTTTAAAAGCCTTCTATGTTCAGACGCATTGGATCAATGTAGGTCTACTAACCTGTTTCTGAAGAATTTTAATAAAGGACTAAAGCACTTTAACTTAAACAGGGGTGCGCTTATGGCAATGTCTCGTTCAGCACTTAAGATCTTTCTAAAACATAGCATTACGATATGCTTCCTTGTAGGTAAAAAGGAAGATGGAGGTAATTGTTGCTACATGCTCTGGGGTTTATCCTCAACCACATTTAAAGTGGAACCTGGAGCATGATTCCAGACAGTTTTTTCTATTTTTTCGATTAAACACTCTGCCATTAAACATTATTACAGGTGCATGGTTGGGCGTGGCTGTGGTATTCTAATTGTGTAATCTCTGTGGGGTTATGGTACAAACTTTAGAGCATGTCCTCTTTGTGTGCCTTCATTGTATAATAACCATTGATGTTTGTTTAAAACCATTGGTTTTGAAATACGGAGTGAACTCAGCATAAGATGCCATGCAACTTTTATTTAACCCAGTAAATTAAATGATGTGTTTTAAAATGTTTACCTTGTAATTGAATTGGATTGAGTCAAAATGGAAATAGCAGAAAGACAGAGTAGCCAGTTTCACCCTACTGTCCATTGAGCAAATCACTATCATTTATCAATTAGCCCAAAGAGAAAATAGGTTCACATAGTTAACCGAAACTGCAACTAAAAAACCTCAGTATGTGCTTGGACATGGAGCAAACAGCAAAAATCTGCATAGCACTAGTTTTATTTTGGAGTATGAATTCCACTGGAATGGACATGAAAAGCTGCTTGATAATGTCTGTGTCAAACACCTCAAGTGGTTCAGACAAAGCTGTGTATTGTTGTCAACCAAGGGCAGAGAGACTTCAGTCTAATTCATTGTGTGCTGAAATGGCAATCTTTCCCCAAATCTACACATATTGCTGTTAGTGGGCTACGTCCAAGGCAGCAGATTCAATAACATTTGACACAGTGTAATGCAGCAAGACAACTTGCTGCACTGTGTCAAAGGAAGTGAACAGGAATGTGCCATATCTACAAAGACATGGAACATTCCTCCTCTCTAGCTGCAATGGCGCATAGAGTGCAGCCTAGCCCCAAAGCAGGTACCCTTGTTCCATGGTGCAAGGATTCTTGCATTACAGACAGTATTGTTTTCATACAGAAGGGACACCTTACAAAAAGGCACATTTAGAAAGAGGAAACAATTAGGAGAAATAAACATATTTCTCCTCATTATGCCTTAAGCATTTTGACACATTCCCAGGTGTACTAGTGTTAGTAAATCTTGAAATGTGGAAAAATACATGGGTGGATATGTGGGAACACCCACACTCCACCCATGGCACACCTTCCCAGGACAGAATGAGGCAAGGTGGCGACTTGCGCTGCCTTGGGTTTCTCCAGATGTACTCTGCCATGCAGACTCATGTAAGGTAGCCCTGCGTGGCATAGCAAATATCCCTTAAGGACTTGCATCACCTTGCGTGACCCAGCAGTGGCGCAAGCCATTAAAAACTTCTGGCTCCCAGTGGTTTACAACCATGACTAATTTTGTTTGGTAAATTCTTGATAATCCAATATGCACTGGTCATAAGCCCTAATTGAACCAATGGACCTGGGTCTAACAAAGATCCCATTGGTTGCATTTCCCCAAAATGTCTGTCTCTAGTTACTTGAGAAATATCTGGATGGGAATTTTTGACCTTTAGGCTCTCTGTCCATTCTCCCATTTAAGATATCTTTGGGTAAGAAGGGGAAATGTGCAAGACTGTCTTTACTATAGTTGAATCTTGGTCCAAATGTTCTCTCAGCATGTGTTTAAGCTATTGGATGATTTAGTCTTGAATATAGCTGAATATGGCACCATTTTCCACATTATAATGAATTGATACTAGCTGTAATAAATTTCATCACTTTCTGAGCTTGTACTGCCCTTAATTTACCCTGCTACACTGATTAAACTGTATAGCATACTTATTTATAGAGAGAGATTTTGTGCAATGTAATGAAATAAAATGTAATGATGTGTGGCTTATTCAGATTTAGTATGTTTTCTTTTTAAATAAATCTCATGTTGATGTTGAAAATTGTTGGTACAAACAGCATGTGCAACTCTTCTTCTGTGGGTAACAATTCACCTAGCTCATTTACCTGCATCCCTAGGCGTATGGAAGTCTGGATTTCTTTTGATTTACTTTTTTGTTTTCTCAGATTCTCATCTCTGTTTGGTTTTTTAAATGTGTTCTGCTTTTTCCAGAGATAGATAGATAGATAGATAGATAGATAGATAGATAGATAGATAGATAGATAGATAGATAGATAGATAGATAGATAGATAGATAGATAGATAGATAGATAGATAGATAGATAGATAGATAGATAGATAGATAGATAGATAGATAAATAATGCACATTGGTGGTTGCCACTGTGTAGTTATGGTTAGGACTGTGTTTCCATATAAAAATGAATTATTTGATTTGCTAATAACTTTGGCGCCATTTGATGAATCTTCACAAACCTGTCCAAAATAGGGTCCTTAAACACAATGCAATTTCCCAAAACCAGTGAACGGAATTACACCACATTTAGCAGAAATCTAGATCTTTACCCAGAAAGTTATTTTTCTAATTTGATGTTAATCCATTCAGTAGATTTGAGAAATGAACATTCAAAATGTATAGGTTTTTCAGGCTGCATAGTACTGAGGGACAAGCAGGTAAAAAAATAAGATCTGATTGTGGCTGCCGTCAACATCTAACAAGAAGTTTTGCAGCCATTTTTCAGATTTGAGAAATCAGTCCTCATGTCATAGTTAAAAAAAAAAAAAACTTTATATATAGGGCAGGGTAGAGATACCCAGGCCACCTTGTGAGGTGGTCCCAGAGGAACCCACTTTTGGGGACATAAATCACAAAAAGTAAAAATTGAAAATTAAAAAACAGAACGGGCCAACACTTTTGAATTTTAATTCCCTTAGAGTGGCAGAAGGGAGCACCCAGTACAAGTAAAGCAATACCCTTTCAGGTTTAGAGTGCCACATATATTATGCAAAAAAAGGAAGCAGGGAACTCTGGGTAGTTCCCAGGTTTTAGGTGGATAGCAGCTCCTTTCTATGCAGCTCTCTACAAAAAATCCAACATTCTAAAACTGCTCACCTCAAATGTCTGTTTTTCTAGCAGAGTTTTCAAGCTTAGGATTGGTAAAGAGATATTCACACCAAGCTAGAAAAGTGAAAAAGTCCTTTGCCGTTTTTGCAGGAAAGTCTTTAAGAATGGGATTAGCTAGTGTCGTCTATGTCAAGTTGCAAAATGACGAAAGCCTTTTACTCCTACAGGCATAGTATTACAGCTTTGGACTGGTAAAATACAATCCAAGTCATACTAGAATGAATAAGAGCAGTCCCTAACATGTTTTTTACTCTCATTAGAGCTTGTCAGAGACTCATAGTTTTGTCCGGACATAAGGGAGCACCTAGTATAAGTAAAAGCAATACCCTTTCAGGCTTAAAGTGCTGCATCAATTATGTAAAAAATAAATGGGAACTCTGCGCTCAAGCATGACACTTTTTTTCCCATTCATTTCTTTATCTCATACACGCATTGTATATAGACTTTTTTTCTGCTGATTTAAAAATAATATGCTTTTAATGCAAGCCTTACCTTAACATGGCATCCAATTTTCTTTTTGTTTATCCCACTGGTCCTCCCTAGAATTACTTTCCCTTTGGTGCTCAAGCATCCTTAACAAAATAGAAATGACAGGTAATCCTTTGCTGGCATTGTGTTAATGCATAAGATCAGCAAAGGAATCTCCAGGATTCCACTTTCATAAGGGGTTCCTATGCACCCTGGGGAAGGGAATCATAGAGAAAACCTTGAAATCCATAGGTCAGGGAAAATCCTAATGATTTCCCAAAGATTTCTAAGGATCTGAGGGTCTTTGCCAGTCAATGTTTCCAGCAAGTAGCCATGCAGAACTGCCAGGGGAACAGGAAAATCAGCATGACGCTGTTTGCCCTACCACTGCCTGACATTTTCTTGCCAAGGCTCTGTCACCTATGTAATCATCAGCAGTTGTGGACAAGAAAAGAATGAGATGATGACAGTGTTTAGGCTTCTATGGAGACATGCCTCCATGCAGCTCTAAATTACGGCTGCTAAATGCTATTGGAACAAACTCAGGATCCACACATTAGCGGTCCGATTCACAAAGGTAAACATAAATGTGTATATTTACTCACATGTATACTTACTACTATACCTAGGCGTAACTCTCCACTTTTTTGATACTCACCAACATGACTATATTTTATGTTTCGCCTAGTTGGAGGACATGTCCACCAGCAAGATAGTGATCTCCCCCACGGAGATTGAGATCTCCCTATGGAAAAGTTTAGCGAATATTTTATTATTTTAAGGTATATTATAAATGTAAATTAATTTCAAATATTCCTTATTAACCTAAAAATAAAACATACAATTCTACGGTATATTAACTCCTCAAATTAAATGAGTGTTAATTAAGAAAATAATTTAAATATATTCATCCAATCTATAAGTATTAATTTGTAATTAATAAATACTCCCCCTTAGGAACATTTTCAGATATATTTAATATTTAGTACACTTGGTAAAATGTTAGGTAATTCATTATTTAAAAATGTTTGAATTTGTTTCCTAAAATATGAACATTAAGGTGCCAATTCCGATCCTGTAAAAGCCGGGTACGAATGGTCGTATGGAGCGTATTCTCCATCCGACTCGTCCCCGGGTAAAACACCTTACAAACCCGCAAGTACGATTCATAAAGAAATACAATTTCCGTACGAGTCATACAAAAGACCGACCGACAAAAAAATACCCACAATTCCGATCCGGGACACCGCGTACGTGACGTTCGGACGGAGTCAGGCAGTGTTTTACGAACCAGCAAGTACGATCCGTGCATACGTCACTCCGCACGGATAATATTTTACGGCAGCCAAAAACACCCGGGAAATTGATGACGACGTGAACAAGGAGCACCGGTACGCGATGGACAGCCATGGACCCCATCCTACGTGTCATCCCGGCCCTCATAGCCTACGACCTTGTGTGCAGAAACTGACGCAGATGCCGCAGAAGGTCAGAACAACCCCCAGGGGCAAAGGGGGGGGCAAGGGGCAGGAAACATAACCCACACCCCACAAAAAACAAATATATCCTGCACATTAATTACCTCCATGGTCTGGTCACTTCAGGGGGCGTGTCCACCAATCCCACGTCCCGCCACAACGGAAGTGGACATGGACGCGTACCCGTCACCACCACAATGGTGGTACGGGACGTACCCACGCCCCTCAGAGCGTGGGTACGGTCCGTACCACCATTGCAGTGGTGATGTAGGGGTACGCGTGTACGGACCGTACCCACGCCCCCCAGAGCGTGGGTACGGTCCGTACACGTGTACCCCTACATCACCACTACAATGGTGGTACGGACCGTACCCATGCCCCCCAGAGTGTGGGTACGGTCTGTACCACCATTGCAGTGGTGATGTAGGGGGTACGCGTGTACGGACCGTACACACGCCCCCCAGAGCGTGGGTACGGTCCATACACGCGTACCCCTACATCACCACTGCAATGGTGGTACGGACCATACCCACGCCCCCAGAGCGTGGGTATGGTCCATACACGCGTACCCCTACATCACCACTACAATGGTGGTACGGACCGTACCCACGCCCCCAGAGCGTGGGTACGTTCCGTACACGCGTACCCCTACATCACCACTACAATGGTGGTACGGACCGTACCCACGCCTCCCAGAGCGTGGGTACGGTCCGTACCACCATTGCAGTGATGATGTAGGGGTACGCGTGTACGGACCGTACACACGCCCCCCAGAGCGTGGGTACGGTCCGTACACACGTACCCCAACATCACCACTACAATGGTGGTACGGGACGTACCCACGCACCTCAGAGCGTGGGTACGGGCCGTACCACCATTGTAGAGGTGACGTAGGTGTACGCGTGGTACGGCCCGTACAGACCCTATGAATGCAGGGGTACGGGCCGTACCACCCGTACCCCTACGGGCCCATTACATGACGGATACAAGGCCTACACACGCCACGAATGCTGGTCTACCGCTTGGTGCAGCACATCAGCTGTAAATTGGGGGTGGTGTATGCCCAGGACAGCAGTGTACCACAGCAAGGGGGCAAGTGGGTTGGGTGCAGAGGAATACCAGCATTGGACACAGACATGTGAGGGGTGGGTGCAGAGGAATACCAGCAGTGGACACAGACATGGAGGTGGGTGCCTATCACTCCCAGCAGTGGACAGAGACATGTGAGGGGTGGGTGCCTATCACTCCCAGCAGTGGACAGAGACATGGGGGTGGGTGCCTATCACTCCCAGCAGTGGATACAGACATGGGGGTGGGTGCCTATCACTCCCAGCAGTGGACACAGACATGGGGGTGGGTGCCTATCACTCCCAGCAGTGGACAGAGACATGGGGGTGGGTTCCTATCACTCCCAGCAGTGGACATAGACATGGGGGGTGCCTATCACTCCCAGCAGTGGACATAGACATGGGGGTGGGTGCAGAGGAATACCAGCAGTGAACACAGACATGTGAGGGGTGGGTGCAGAGGAATACCAGCAGTGGACACAGACATGGGGGTGGGTGCCTATCACTCCCAGTAGTGGACACAGGGGGGTGGGTGCCTATCACTCCCAGCAGTGGACACAGACATGGGGGTGGGTGCCTATCACTCCCAGCAGTGGACACAGACATGTGAGGGGTGGGTGCAGAGGAATACCAGCAGTGGACACAGACATGGGGGTGGGTGCCTATCACTCCCAGCAGTGGACAGAGACATGTGAGAGGTGGGTGCAGAGGAATACCAGCAGTGGACACAGACATGGGGGTGGGTGCCTATCACTCCCAGCAGTAGACAGAGACCAGTGAGGGGTGGGTGCAGAGGAATACCAGCAGTGGACAGAGACATGTGAGGGGTGGGTGCCTATCACTCCCAGCAGTGGACAGAGACATGTGAGGGGTGGGTGCCTATCACTCCCAGCAGTGGACAGAGACATGGGGGTGGGTGCCTATTACTCCCAGCAGTGGACACAGACATGGGGGTGGGTGCCTATCATGCCCAGCAGTGGACACAGACATGGGCGTGGGTGCAGAGGAATACCAGCAGTGGACACAGACATGGGGGTGTTACATCCTTATCAGATGATCCCAATTCCATGGGTGTATGTACGCATCCCGATATTTGGACTATGTTGATAGTGCCATAACAACACATCACTGTCCCACTCCCATGAGGATGGATGTCTTTCCCCCACTGCATGACACACCACATGCGGTTGTGAGGACAAATCACACATGCATACCCACCCCTGGCGGATGCAGCACAATACACACACAGAGATCATGCCACAAGACTGGATGGTCATGTCAATGCCTACTAAACTAAGAGAGACAAAGGGAACACACACTGTCACGCACATCCCAGGACTGATAGGAATGTACAGGTGCTGGGACAGCCACCAAGATGTTGTCTGTCATGGAAGGAATAGGGTGGAGTTCCCACAGATACAATGCCCACAATTGTGAGTCGGGTGTTCAAATACCCAGCAGAACAAGTACCATATGTGTGCTAGGCTGGGATTACACACATGCATTGTGCGGAAAAGGGACAATTTCTCCATGAAGGCATGGCAAAATACTCTATACACAAGTACAGTGAGTACCAAGGATGGCACAGATGATGCAGCCGGAGACATTGCTGAGCAGGCATGGCCAGAGTTGAAGGGATTCATCACCAACAAAGGAAATGTAGACACAGGGCAACACAACAATTGTGCAACCCTCTGCAGGGGAGATGTCAGGTGCCACAGAGGAAGGAACACTCCTAGGGACAATGTCTCCAAACACAAAGAGCAGACACGACCAAAGATTCTTTGCAGAGACCTTGTGAGGGCACGCAGATACCAGGTTCCACCCCATGAGATGCAGACTACAACATTTCCACGAAACATAACACATTCCCACAACCCCAACTCCTGGAGCCTCAGCAGCAACATCAATACATGAAATGCAAGACTTTTCAAAACGGAAAAGAAAATGCTTTATTCAGCATGAAAAAATAAGATGTAGTAAAGAACACTATGTACAAAGTCAGGATCGATGTCTGCCCAACCTGCAACTGCCGCTGAATGTCCACAGACTCGGCAGTGAGGGCAGCAGGGGGGACAGGGGCAGGGGGTGCGGTGCCTGGCACGAAGGAGACATGTGGTCGGCTAGCACGGACAGAAGGGACCTGAGCAAGTGGGAGGGCGGTGATGGGAATGGAGGGGGCGGTGACGGATGAAGTGCTGCTGCCAGCTGTTGGAGCAGCCTCCGCCCCCTCAGGGAGTTCAGCCTCGGACCCGTCAGCCTCGTAGTCAGTGTTGGTACTGGGCAGGTCCTCCGCCTCACTCCCCTCGCCCTCCGTGCCACTAGATTCCGCCGACTCCTCAGCAGTGGTGGCACCAGTGCTCGATCCCTCCTCCACGTCCGTGCCGGTGTCTCCCTCGGTGTCCTCCGATGATGCTATGGGCAAGGTGAAGAGACAGGAAAAAAATCAGTCACCTGTATACATCTGACACATGAGTCCAAACAAAATAGGCAACAGTGCATAACAGGAAAGGCATCATAAGTAACATCTAGAATAGTCCCCACATATGTAAGCCCTGCACTCCCCAGTTGGTTGACCCACCATGCCACTTGGAAAAAATGAAAATTAGGACACAACAGCAAATAACTTGAAATCCCAAGATCCTGAGAAGCTAGTGTCTGGGATCAGTTGAGCACAGCAAGACTATGAAGGCATGCCACCTCTTCTTCACTGTGAACCCAACAGTAATGTCGCACCCAAGGCCAAATACCGCATGCCAATGCAGAAGGTGTCCCCACACTCAGAGACCTGTGAGCACTTAGGAAACCCCAAAGAAATACATTGTGATTCCTGGAGAATCACAACCCTTTACACAATGGACATGTCTAGAATGTGTGAATGTGCCACTTTGTGAACAGAACACACATGTGTCTGTATAGCAGAAGTCACACAAGGAGGTGTACACCAAACTACATGTACACAGTCATTGTCTGAGCTGCCAGACTCATTCAAATCAACCACTGTTAGGCAGAAATGGGGTATCAGTAAGTACATATACATCGCACCACGGTGGTCTGGATGACTTGACACTCGTAAGTTGGTATCGACAACAACCAAGAACAAACCCAAATGCAACCACACTGTGGGAACATGTATATGTATGAACTCTAAACAAGTTTTGTTCAAACTGTGCCTTACTTTAAAATGTGCCAGCGGGTCCCAGGAAAGGGTAAAGGTGGTGTCTTGTGCACTTCCTTGGGAGACATCTGTCATGCAAGCACATTATTGTCCTTCACAACAAAACAACAAGGTCAAGCATATGAAACATTGAGACATGTTCACAGGTGTAGTGATTGCCAAGGGACAATTTCTCTGAATAACAACTTGAGTAATGTCATTTGTCACATGGCTATCCATCACCTGATTACACAGTTGGCTACACATATGACCTACTGACTGTCATGTGGAGTGGCACACATGTCCACACCCAGGACAATGAATAAGCTAATGGGCCTGCAATTGTTTTGTAAAAAAGCCTAGCTGTACTGTGGGGACACCCTCATGGCAAGCCAGAATGTACCCACAGATGTCAGCACACAAAGTCACAACTGTGTAGCATCTGAACCACACACAGGTGCAAAAAATGTACAAGCAGGATACATGATTGTCAAAAACTGACACAGGCTACGAAGCACAAACATTAAGCACTGGCCAACATCACGGGGGCACTGCACGGTGACTTTCTGTACTGCGAATTATCACACACAAGTCAGAACTGGCAATGAAAAATCAGGGTTGAACATGTACGCCCCTCCCGCACACACCCACCCATACCTGAGTCAATGTGACTGATACCGATCAAGAAGTGACACCTCTTATTCATGGTTACAATAACTGTGCTTGAAAACTCGCTTCATTAACACAACATCACCTTGTAGGGCTGGCAAAACATATTTGTCACAAACAACCATCAACAGATTGTTGTGAATAGCCACACAGGCACTGCCCAATGTGAGTATGCACAAGCAAACTGGTGTATCCCTGTCCAGTGGACACATGTAGCACACATGTGAAAAATACAACCTAGGCCAGGGAAGAATGCCACAGAGGCAGGGCCATGCTGAACCCACAGTGAATGTGCACAGTGTTGGATGACACACATGATTAGGAGGGCAGGCTGTGTCAGGGGACTGTAGTGGGCACACTGCTCCATGGTCCTGGAATGAGCCGACTGTAACAGGAGCAACCGTCCCGGCACTATGCATATCTCCCACTCATGCACATCATGTCTGAGGCCACAACATTGGTAATGCATGCTGCAAGTCTGTTCTTTTGAAACCTCAGACTCCTATGTTGAGACTCAGCATCAGTGCCAACAATTATGCACCCCCAAATGACTGAACAGGACAGGGCACAGGCAGACCACCCCCACACATGATGCTGAAAGCAGTGTGCACCTTGATTAACTGGCAGCCTAAATGACCATGTGCAATAGTGATAACACACAGACCAGGTAACACATGTCAAGGAGGGGAAGGGAGGAAGAACAGCACAGGTTGACTTGGGGGGAACAGGATATGCACTGCACATATATACCCTCGCAGTGTCTCCAGGCGACTGAGCAGCAACAAAAACTGGCGACACACAACAAACACACATGTACCTACCCCCTTCCTGCTGCTGTAACTCCTGTATCCGCCTATCCAGGTCAGGGAAGACCACCGCCAGGACACGCTTCATTTGGTGGGACAGGCGCCGGCGCTCGCCATGCTTGCGGGGAGCCTCCTCCTTCAGCATGACCCGGGCGATCCTCCGGGTCCATCACCGGATGTCCTGCCATCTCTACCTCACTTGTGGCAGGCGCCGACTGCGACCCTCCACCGATTGAACGGCCTTGACGGCCTCCTTCCAGATCTTCCCCTTATGGTAGGCGGTTACCTGTGAGGATGACAAAGTGGGACAACATCACTACACCTGCACCATGTCACAGAGACACACATTTTAACATCTTTGATTTGTTGAACAGGGCATAGTATGCTGGCAAGTAATAGCACCTTAGTCATAGGGACATTTGCCACTGTGGACGCACCAATGCACTACATGGCATACTAAGTACACAGGTGGCATGAGGGGTGTGAACCAATCCCTGATCATGGCACACACTGTGCATCCCAAGCAACACAAGGCTGATGGCCAGCACCGCAAAGCAGTCACATGCCCCAGGCCACTGACGAAACCGCAGCAGAGTACTCAGACACACACAGGCACAGATCAATCACCTGCCATTGTCAACAGCGGATACAAAGCTCACTCTGCACATGTGCCACTTGCCAGGGGGGTGTCACAGGTGTGGGGCTAGCTCAGCAAGTCAGACACACAGCACGGCTTCCTTCTCACAGGAGATGGGTCAAGCGGTTGCCTCTTCCATGCAGCTGTGGTGCAACACTCCACATAGACACTCACCCACATGACAAGGAACATTCACACACATCAATGTCCAGGGGGCGTACACATCATTTGGACACTCTCACCACTCTCACCACAGCTCCACTCAACTCACACACATCTGTGGGTGCAGTCACCTGTCACACCGGGGTGACCACTGAATCACCGCAGGACAATAGAACAAGAATGCACAAGAGGATTAGCCAGGCTGAATGTGGAATGCACTATGCAGTGAATGTCACAGTAAGCACAATGCAAGTGAGGAGTGCACACATGAGCTACATCAAGCCCTGCATGAGAGACATAAGCCATCCACCCCCCCCCCCCTGGGAGCCACTCTAAACAACATTGCATGTCTGTCACACCTGGACACAATGCCAGAAGTGACAGACACAAAAAAGGTGCACAGGCAAAGGTAGTGGAGTCAGCACTCACCTGCTCAACCATACAGCATGGGGTACCGTGGGAGGATCACATCCAGCAGGGCCTCGTTCTCCTCCTGGGTGAAAGGCTGGGCCCTCTCCACAGTCCTTGACATGGTGCCAGAGGGAGACAATACAGCAGCAGTGGTATCGACTGACATGTTGTGCAGGCAAGTGCCCTCTCATGGGTTCTGCCTGCCTTATATCTGCATTGCTGGCCTATTTCATTTACAGGAGTACAGAGTGATTGGTCAGACTCATTTGCATCCTACGTTTCCTCCAATCCCTTTAAAAATACACCAGTGACAGCCTTAGCATCTTTCGAATTTGCAGCATCATGTCAAGTCAACAACCACTTTGCAACAATGTATAATGTGGCCAACTGCTTTTTCCAGACCACATGATGTAAAGTTTTGAACGTGAAACTCGGTATCCATGACAACCAGCATGCATTTATGCCCTAATACTTGTCCCTCATGTGTCCCCATTGTAATTTTTAAATCCCCACACAGGTACGGTGCGTTTCACACGTACCCCTAGGGCACCATCAGTACAGTGATACGGCCCGTACTCACACATGTACGGGCCGTACACGCGTGAGTACGGCCCCTATCACTATAGTTGTGTTACCGTAGGCCATAGTGATAGGGGCCGTACACGCGCGTGTATGGCCCATACACACGTGAGTACGGCCCCTATCACAATGGCTTACGGTAACACAACTATAGTGATAGGGGCCGTACTCACGCGTGTACGGGCTGTACACGTGCGAGTACGGCCCGTACTCGCGCGAGTACGGCCCATACTCGCGCGTGTACGGCCCGTACACACGGCCTCAGAGCGTGTGTACTGCGTTTCACAGCTTACACTGGTGATAGGAGGCGCACGCGAAAGGAATGGAGGTGTCAGACTCGCACAAGGCTGTACATCAAGTCATTGTCAGTGCAGTCCTTCATGTGCAGGGCCTAGGTGTGTCAGGCAGTGATGTGGCACAATAGATGTGTGATGAGCTGTTTACACATGTCATGTGTGACGGGGCACTACGTGGCACACTTCCCCTTCACACTTTGCACATGTGTGCATGTAGTACAAACGTGTCAAGCACTGCATCACTGGTATGCCACAGTCACCAACACCCGCAACTGTCCCCTGATGGCAGGTACACGGATAATTTCACCTGACATGTGACTGCCAGCGTGCCACGATGTGACTATGTCATGTGTGTGTCATGTGTTCCAATGAGCTTGCAGTTGGTGTTCCGTCAACTCCATCTGCTGTTGCAGCATCCAACATGTGTCTGTGTGCATATGTGCATGGCACACAATTACGCACACCATGCCACATGTGCAATACCACGTGACATGTGTCTGCATGCATCGAACATGGTATTGCGACCTGAGGACATTTCTGCGTTGTCTCAATGTCTGGGTTATCAGCATTTGACATGTACCCCTTCATGGAAAGGTGTGTGATCTGCCCTTTTTAAATGACATCTGACCTGTGCGTCTAGCTTCCCGCCTGCTGGCTGTATGAGATTACATCCTTCAAATGCAGATATGTGGATGTCTGTCACTCCTGTAATGTGTCTGGCTGTTCACTTACACTGGCACACAGCTCGTTTCATGGCATGTCACGTCGACCTTGCAAATAAACTATTGTAGCTGGCTCTTCGTAGGAGTATCACCTTGCTGGCATACGTGTGCTGGATGTATTGCACAGACCAGACTCTGTATTTAGCAGATGTGTATTAGCTGTTGAACATGTGCTCATTTCATTGACATTGTTGTTGTGATGTACTCGCTCATCGTTATTCCTTCCAAATCTCTGCAGGGCACCGCCTCTCCCCCGACCAATGCCAGACCTGGGTGCCATGCGTGAACATGACTGCATCCGAAGATACCGCTTCTTGCACGAGTTGATTGAGCGCTTGACCACCCGGCTGGAACCACACCTCCAACCGCGACACAGGTATCCTACTGCTCTGACCCCCAAGATGAAGGTGATGGCAGCCCTACATTTTATTGCCACCGGTACCTTTCAATTCACCATAGCTGATGTCGGTGGCATGTCCCATACAATGTTCAGCCGTGTCCTGCATGATGTTTTAGAAGCCATGTTGGAGCACCTGGATGAATTCATCCATTTTCCCACTCGTGAGCATTTGACAGGTGTCAAGGGTGAGTTCTATGCCCTGGGAGGGATGCCTCATGTAATTGGGGCCATTGATGGGACACATGTGGCTTTGGTACCACCACAGGCACAGGAGGTAGCCTTTCGGAACCGCAAACATTATCACTTCATTAATGCCCTTGTGGTGTGTCTACCTAACATGTGGATTTCCCATGTCTGTGCCCGTTTTCCAGGGTCAGCACACGATGCCTACATCATGAGGCGTAGCAGGGTGCCAGAAATGATGCTGCGGCTGCACGACGAACGAGCATGTCTTGTTGGTGGGTATACTCTGTTTGTCCTCTGTTTAGCGGTATCTTTGTATCTTACGGCATCTCCTGACCCACTTCTTCACATGATGTTTCCATGTAGGGGACTCTGGCTATCCCAACATGCCATGGCTGATGACGCCTCTCTGCAATCCCAGAACAGTCGCAGAACACCGTTACAACGACGCCCATGGGCAGACCAGGCGCGTGATTGAGAGGACGTTTGGACTCCTGAAGAGCCGATTCCGGTGCCTCCACAAGACCGGCGGGTCCCTCCCATATGCCCCGGTGAAGGTCTGCAAAATCTTCCTTGTGTGCTGCATGCTGCACAACATGGCAGTGGAGAAGGCAGTGCCACTCATCCTGGATCCCGATGAGCAGGAACATCCACCCATGGAGGATGAAGGGCTTGGGCACGAGGAAACTTCTTCTCATAATGGTGAGTCCCTGTGTCTGAGTGTGCACGCTTTGAGCCTTGTGTGGCATGTGTTTCAATGTGTGTGTCCAGCTGACTGTGTGCTAAGTGACTTGGAGGTGTGTTCTGATGTGTCATTCAAGTGATGATGTCATTCCACACATTTTAGCATGGACACTAATTTGTTAAATTAGCATGGTGACAACATCATTCCTGTCGAGTACATGTCCATGTCTGCCATTAACTAGCTCTTTGCTGACTTGTGGTGTGTCTGTCATCCACAGTTTCTTGCGCATGTCGTCTGCTCGTGTCTTCGTTGGCCTCCAGCTATTCCTCATGAGTATTGCAACGTGTGCTGAATCAGCGTTCCATGCACGGACATGGTGAAAAGTCATTTTGGGTAAGGAGTGCAGCAAGGCATTTTGTGTGTGGTACGTGTTTGGTTTATGTTGGGACTGCTCCTGTGCATGTTGTGTTACCATGCATACCTGTCGACTCACCATGGGGCACATGACATGTGGCATGGCTCCCATGACTTGATATTCACCCTTCCTGACAGTCATCTGTAATGTTTTGTGGAATGTGATGAAGGCATCAATGTGTGTAAAACGTCCCTCAGGAACATACGGGATGCTGATGGTGGACATAGTGTGGGACATCCCCATAAGAGGCTCAATGGCGAATTGCAGACTCTCCGTGTGGAGCAAGGGGTGTTTGGCTCACACACTTCACTTGTGTGCCAGCTCAGTAGGATTTTACACATCTGTGTGTTGCAGGGGGTGTCCAGTGTAGATCCCACATGGTCAGAGGAATGACCTGTGAGTCTGTTCAAAGGGATGCATTTCCCTTAGTGTGAGCCTGAGTAATAAAGGTGTTCCTCACACTCCAAGGTGCCTCATCTCGGTCAATGCTGGTCTCTTGCCACTTTGCATGCGGCATCTCTGGCATAGTTGTGAAAGATTGTGCAGAGGAGTCCATGTGTAGTTTAGCAACATGCATGCAGTTCCTCATGGATTATGATCCCTATTGTGCATGAAGTCCATGGTTGTGTATGTATTTTGGCATGTTGGTCCACACAATGGGCCATCAACACCTGCTGAGGGTGTGTCTCCTGTGCGCAGCTCGGCCTTCAGTTCCCTGATCCGGTGTCATTCATCTTTGGTGTTTGTGCATGCATTGTCTCTGGGTGTGCCATGTACAAGCGGACACTCCTTCCTTTACACATGCCTGTTGCAGTTGTCCTTCAAACATCCTAGTCTTTGTGTGCAAATTGTGGAATATTTTCAAGGACCCTGTGGTAAATATTTAATTTACCTGTACTATTTTTTATGCGGTAAAATACAATAAGAATAACTCAGTAAAATAAGAGGCAGAATCCGTGGTATTCGAGGGTATAATAGGATATTTATTCCTTACAAAGGAATGATGGTTCGAACCAGGCAATCGAGTTCCGTCACCACGAAGGTTCAGGAAGGGATCAGCAATACATTATAGACAAGTAGTAATATATATATATGAAATGCATTACAGTAAGACAGATGCAGGAGGCGTAACAGCTGATAATACAGATAAGAATGCACATACGTAATGAAAAAGGCGTAATAATAGGCGTGCATAAAGGCGTATACTAGAAACGTCATTTAAAATGATGTCACAGATGGGTGGATCCATAAGAGAATCCTGAAAAGTCAGCAGAAATATTTGGCAGAGATGCGCGCGCAGCCGCATGACGTGTGATTGACGTGTAACTAGAGGGTGAAGGGAACTTGACATTTAGCCCTACATGAGGAGACAGAAGTCTGGGGTGTCAGGACAACCTAGTCCTAAATCATATCTAATATCTTGTGTTTAAAGAACTATATTATCTAGAAGGAAAGGTCTTCTCGGACAAATCCTATTCTATACTGACTGTTAGTGCGTGTACAAGCGCCTAAGTGTCTACATGGGATGCGAGGGGGCATGGGCCTACCATGGTAACGAGAGTCATGAATTACTTGCACGGAGACAGTAAGGCCGGGCCCTTTGCTCGGAAGCTGGAAGGATATTTACCTAAACTACTAGACAGGAATGCATTGGATGAGGAGCGGAGCAGATAACTTGAAGGCTGAATACAGTTTTTGGCAGGCAACAGGCCGGGCTAGGCACCGTTAGCCGCGCAGGAAGTAAGACAAAGTTCATGGATACAGATGCAGGTCCAGGCTGGAGCATTCAGAGGCAGAAGCAGGAAAAGCTCGATGGCAGAATTCAGGGCCTACCTTGCCAGAGCTGGAAAACGTGAAAAGTATACCATATAAAGACGGTGGCAAGGCATACTTAGGAACGGAATATCTGGCCCATTCATGGCAGATATGAAAGAGTACATATTAACGTTGGACACAATTGTATTTGCGTCTTCATAGCTTGAAGTGGAGGGAACATACATGTACTTGTAGCATGTACATGGAGCCGTTGGGGTCTAGATAGGGGACACAATTGACCATAAAAATTCATATTTCCTCATTCCCTCCTTGTCCCCTACGGACCCTCATGAAATATCGATCTTCAGGAATCCATCAATCTGTTCATGTAACATCATCTGCTCTTCTTTCTTCTTCCGGGATCTTGAATGAAAATTTGAACGTGGAATACACGATGTGGCACACAGGCCGCAAATCGCTGGTCCACATTGTAGACATAGGCAGCAACTGAATACTATGAGAAGGCCAATACCTAGGAAGGATAGGACTTTCCATCCCCAGGCTGACAACACGCTCCAGAACCAACCGGACCATGTCCAGGTGCCTGCATTCTGATGTATCTGGTTTGCAATCTTGTGAAGACGAGTTATGGCTTTATATACGGATGGCGCGTTTTCTGGAATGAAAACACAGCAACTTGATCCGATGACCCTACAAGCTCCGCCCCTATCTGCTAGGATGACGTCAAGGACAAGACGATTTTGGAGAACAACAATCCGCATCGCAGACTGCTCCTCTGTTAAGTTGCCTAGGGCAGATGTAGTTTCATTTACTACTGCTTCAAGGGTTCTGGTTAATCTACGTATCAGTTTACTGTTTGAGACAACACCTATGTAAGGAAAGAGACCTTTATTGAAGTCGGTATATTGTTCCCATGCTGTTTCGGTGTAGTCAACAATCGGGGTATCTCTCTGGGGTCTATGGTGTACTAGATTGCTATTTCTATGATAGTCAGGAGGGGCTAGGAAAACAGGTGGCAGAAGGAATGCAATGTAACAGGTACCATCCCAATCTAGGGGTAGGCGTATATATGCGGTGTGACCATAGATGAAGTAGGAGTGACGGGAAGCTCTAAATGTAGACTTGCCTTTATCACTGAATTCGATCACAGTACTACATTTACTATGACCCAGGTGTACTGAACCATTCTTTCTTACACAGAATTCACCTTTGACTGGTAATGCGGACATAGCAGGCAAGACTAGCGTAGCTTTGGATTCAACATTTAGAATCATGAGGTTAAGTGTAAAATTACCTAATCCATATACTTCATTTTCTAGGTCAGTTCCTGTTCTTTTGGGAAGTCCCTCCTTGTTAGGATAACAGGCTTTAAGCAAAACTAAGTTCAGGTTTCCCCATACCCAGTTGCTCTGGTAAACTACAGTGTTTGAATCTAAAGAGTTAATTAAACTAAACCATGCTCCACAGGAACCATTGTGTGTGAACGGATATGGAAAGAGAGGCAGAACTCCTTTGTATTTCTGATAGGGAGGGAGTCGGCCACATATCCAACAATTTGTAGCGTTGCTGGTCTGATGGGAATGATGTAACATACTAATGAATGTGTTGTTGCGCAGCGCAAATCTATAGGACAACTCATGTGGAGGTAATTCGCTAAAAGAATGTTCGGCTGTAACATTGTAAGCACGCTTGAAAATAGGGTAATACATGTGTAATAGTATACTAGCGACAATGATCAGAAGACTTAGAAAAAACATAATTAATAATGTCACTATACAGTGACTACGAAGTGATTTACAGTACGCATGTTTCTTGAGCTGTTTCTGTCTATTTCTCTCTCTATTTCGGTCTAGAGGATACATGTCAGAGACAAATTCAACCGATTCACCTTGGAGAGGACTTAAACAATCAAATTGTCTGACTTGCTAGACCTTAGTTTCAGTTTATAGTTCTCGCTCTCAGTCTTTTCAACCAGGGGGAGTTTTAAGTCCGTCGGTGAGGGAGTGCAGGGCTGAACGTTTAAATCCGATGGTAGTCCATGAAATTTCTTGATATGGCTCGAGTGCAGCCACCCTTTGCGACCCTCAATCTTCACGGCTGTCCTCGTGGTCAGTAAAACGAGTTTCGGTTGTTGCCAGCGAGGCTCCAACGGGCTTCTCCTGTCGAAATTTCTTACAAGCACCAGGTCACCTGGAACCACTTCATGAGGCCTTATCTCGGTGTTGTCGGGAAAGGCTGCAGCTACCTGTGAACGGCAAGATTGTAGTGCAGACATCAAGGAAGCCAGGTAATCTGTCAGCATATTACAATCAACATCAGTTATTTTACGAGGTATAGGCGTCCCCCACATATTTGGTGGCCTACCGAAGACCACCTCATACGGGGATAGCCCTGTTCGAGAATGTGCTACCATTCACATGTAAAAGAGCGCAACTGGTAAGGCTACTATCCAGTCGACACCTTTGTCTCTACAGATTTTGGACAATCTAATTTTTAGAGTTTGATTATGACGCTCCACGAGACCTGCTGCCTCGGGATGTCGGACACAGTGGAATTTCCATTGATAGCCTAACAGAAGTGAAACGTGTTTCATTAGCTCGGATGAGAACGGCTGGCCATTATCTGAGTACACGACTCGGGGCATACCATACCGTGGGAAGAATTCTCGAACTAACTGTTTGGCAGTAGTCGGGGCAGTGTAATCTGAGACGGGATATGCCTCTGTCCACCGGGAAAGAGCGCATACAACTACGAGGACATATTTGAATCCTCGACATCGTTCCATCTGGATATAATCCATCTGGAGGACTTCAAAAGGGTGATCGGGAGGTTGAAATCCACCCTGCTCTACAGGTACACCTTTACCTGGATTGAACTGACAACAAATCATACAAGTTCGGACTTTCTGTTTGGCTGCAGCTCGTAAGTGTTTGTTGAACCAAATGTGTTGAATACTGTCTAACATGGCTTTTTCTCCTAGATGTGCTGGACTATGTATTGTGTTAATGATAACTTGAACCATTGAGTCGGGGAGAAACCATATAGATTTTCCCTTCGTCATCTATCCCTGATCGGTTTGGATCCCTCCTAATTCAGTCCATTTCTTTATTTCCTCTGGTGTAGCATGTGTCTGTATGTCAATTACATCAAGAGCGGGATCCTTAACTGTCATGCAGTGTGTCGGAGTCGGAACTATTGTCTTTGTCAGGTCAGTTGCAAGAGTCTGATTCTGTGCTGTTTGCTTAGCTGTTCGGTCTGCTAGGTCGTTACCCTGAGAAATAATATCGGTGATTTTTGTATGGGCTTTGCACTTCATGATAGATATTGAAGTAGGTAGATGTATTGCATCTAATAGAGCTTGAATGAGGGGACCGTGTTGAATGTTGGCACCGTGAGAAGTTAAATAACCTCTTTCGCGCCAAAGAACGCCGAAGTCATGGACGACTCCGAATGCATAACGTGAATCTGTGTATATGTTGACTTTCTTATTTTTAGCTTGAATACAGGCTTGTGTCAGAGCAATAAGCTCTGCTGCTTGAGCTGATAATGTATCGATACAATTTGTTTCAATGACTTCAGTGTCTGTCGTGACTGCATAAGCGGCCACTAACTTTCCTGTACTTGTTCTCATACATGAACCATCTACATAAAGTGTCAGGTCGGGGTCTGGTAATGGGACATCTGTCAAGTCTTGTCTAGGTTTCGTCGTAATAGTAATGACTTCAATACAATCATGTGCCAGTGGGTCTGTTCCACTTAAAGGCAAAAGTGTGGCGGGATTTAATGTACTACAACGTTTGATTTCTATGTGTGGCTGAAACAATGTCAATTCGTAACCAGTCAGTCGTGCTATAGTCAAGTGTTGTGTTTGTGTCCGGTTCAAGAGAACCTCTACTGCGTGTGGTACTTGTACTGTCAATTGATGTCCTAATACTATGGAATCGCTTTGTCTAATCGCTAGAGCTGTCGCTGCAACTGATTTCAGACACGCAGGAAGAGCCTGAGCTACGGGATCTAATGTGCTAGAAAAGTAAGCACATGGCTTGTGTGATCCTGCTTGTTCCTGCGTGAGTACTGACAAAGCAGTACCTTCACGTTCTGTAACAAAGAGTGTAAAAGGCTTATTGTAACATGGTGTCGCTAAAACAGGTGCTTGGCATAAAGCTTTCTTTAAGTCTTCAAAAGCTTGTGTATGTTCTGGAGTCCAAGGGAGGACAGTCGATATCGCTGCCTCCTGTGTTGTCAACTGAATGAGTGGTTTTGCTAAAAATGCATATTGGGGGATCCACTGCCTACAGTAAGAAGTGAGGCCTATGAAGGCCCGTACCTCCTTTTGTGTCTTGGGTGGTGGCATGTTTACTATTAACTGGATACGGTCAGGTGTGAGCTGTCTCCCCCATTTGGACAGCAAGTGCCCTAGGTACACAACTTGCTGGGCACAAAATTGCAGCTTCGAAGGGGACACCTTGTGCCCCTTGTCGGCTAGGAAATGTAAAACCGTCAGTGATGCTTTTTCACATTCGGATTCGCTTCGGGCGGTGATCAGCAGATCATCGACATACTGAAGCAGTGCAGTGTTAGCAGGCATGTGGATACTGTCAAGTTGTCTTTTCAGTGCTTGGCTGTAGATGCTAGGAATTTCTGTAAATCCTTGAGGTGCGCGTGCAAATTTAAAACTTCGTCCATTTAAACTGAATCGGAACAAATATTGGCTTTCCGGATCGATTGGGACGCTGAAGAAGGCGTTCTTGAGGTCAATTACAGTGAAGAACGTTGCCTCTGAATCAATAGCTGTCAGTAATGAAGAGATATCTGAGACCACGGGGTATTGTGGTACAATGCATTTATTTAATTCTCGCAGATCAATAACTAATCGATATACTGGGGGTGCTTTTGGATCAGTTCGTTTAAGAATCGGAATAATCGGGGAATTACATACATTGGAGTCAGTTTCTACAACCACTCCTTGTGCAATGAGCTCGTCAATGATTTGCAGTAAAGCCACTACAGCATCTGGCGGTAACTTGTATTGTCGCATTCGTGGTAGTACCACTCCTGTTTTGAGTGTGACTCGATATGGTGTAATGTGCATACAACCTACATCAGTGGGGCCTTGCGCCCATAAATGTGCAGGTAGATTCTGTAACCTGTGATCCATGTCTCTAGACACGTAGTGACCTTTAAAGTCACGCAAAAATAGTCGTACTCCGTCCGGAGAACAACATATTATAGCTCCTAGAGCTTTCAATGTTTTTATACCTAACAAGTTTTCTGGGCATGATTTCGTAAGCAATAGATCTGTAGTCCGTGTTAATGGACCGACTGTAAATGCAAGTGGTTGTGATACTTCATTAATAGTGGGCTTTCCTGAAAAACCAAGGGAAATATTTTGTGAGCCTGAGAGGGGTGCCCCTGGAACTTCATTGTGACTTATAGTTGTTCTGCTTGCCCCTGTGTCGAGTAGGAACTTTCTGTCTTTCCCTAATACTTGACTCTGCACATAGGGACCCTCTTGATCTACAGGAACCTCAATAAGGGGTAAGCCAACTTCCCTCTCTAGGCTATTTCATGTGTAGCGCTGATACTCTGGATAGTCATTTTGTGCATACTGGTACATCTGTTGTGTCGTGTTTTGTGTTGCAGCAATAGGCTGTGGCTATGGTTGTGGTACGGTCTGTTGTGCAGCTTGCATAGGCTGTATATTCTGAGGTACTTGTTGTTGGATCTGATCCTGTCTAGGCGGACGTGGTCTCTCCTTGGTTTTACCCGTGGAGATATTATGTTTCAGAACTGCACAATCGTTTATATAATGACCTGGCTGTTTACAATAGTTGCATGTCCCTTTAACGGGAACCGCTGAGTTACTTGCCGCACCCTTTTTATGACCATCAGCTGGAACTGACTGAGCGACAAGCATTTTCATTTTTGTGTCTTTCATACGTCTTGTTTCGTGTTCTTGTTCTTCTCTAATTCTATTCTGGTGATACTGTAACATTTGTAACATTTGCGAAGGAGTGTTAGCTTGCCAAGTGCTCTCAACTTTCAATACTCTGTTTTTAACCTGCGGCAGGGAATTCTCGACTAGTTTTGTTACAAAAAGATGTGGATATGACTCACTATTTGCTTTCAGGCCGCTATTAATACCAAAACATTTTTCAAATCGGGAATAAAAGTCACTAGTGTCTTCCTCGGGTTTCTGTTTACAGGCTGAGATTGCTCCCCAATCTTCCTTTTTCGTAGTTAATAAACGTGGTAATACTTGCACTAATAGACCTGGCAATGCTTTTGTTTTGTCCCCAAGCCCTACGCCTGCAGTTCGGTTATTTTCTTCAGTTTCCAATGCGGTCCAATCAATCTTCTGGTCTCCCACCTCCCATTCTTTTTCCTTGAGTTTCTCATAAATACCGGCAGGCAATAATACTTTCAATATTTTCATAATGTCAGGATAGGTATAATCACCCATGAGTAACATGTCTTTTACTTCACGGTGAAAACCTGCTGGATCTTTGTCATGGCTAGGCACTAATTTTTTCATTTCCAATAGTTCTATTTTTGTTATGGGCGTGTACACAAACACGCGTCTAAACGTATTGTCATCATTTCTGGCTGGGTGTACTTCGCGTAAGGGGTTCTGTCTGTCTATGTGATACGTTTTTCTTTCCACGGGGGGGACTGAAACATGTTCTGGGCATACGAAGACAATGTACTGGTGTCGATATTCTAGAATTTCTTTAATTAAATCAGTACCTGAACCTCTCCATTTATTCGTCAGTAATTCCATCAGTATATTAGGTAGGGGACCAGGATCGGAGTGTTGGCTTCTATACAATATAAGGAGGTGTTGTATCATGTATATACCAGCTAAACGTTGTTCGTCTGGGGTAAGATTCAGAAACGTGTGTGCTAGCGCATCATCACTGTATTTTTCAGAACTGTCAGCCCATTGTACTGCTGACCTGGCTAATTCTTGTTCATCCATAGAATCGAGCATATGATACCCCCTTCGGTCTCGGAGTAATTTATCAGCGGCCTGGAATAGGTGTTCAGGGGACCTCGTATTTAACATAGGGGCTTGAAAATGTCTGTTACATTCTGGACGTATCGGACGTATTGGATCATTAAGGTATCTGGTATTGCTACAAGATCTTCCCCTACCTACATAAGCTATCGTTTCTAATTGTCCCGTGGACATTTCTGATTCTTCCTCCTCCTCTCCCTCTGATTCAGTTTTATCTGCTTCTACTCTGTTTTCATGTATTCGTTCTATTTCTTTTCTGATCTTTCGGCACATAGCTACTATACACTTCTGTTTATCATGTTTCCCTTCTGATATATTCTGACCCCATCTGGTAAGCACTTGCATTTCATCCTGATCTACCTCAGGCCTATCTCTGTTTCTGATCAAGCAGTTTATGAGGAAGCTTAACAGTAGTTTCTGTATATCTACTTTCTGGTATTCCATGGCCTTGTCAATACTTTCAGGGCCTCGCCCTGATTGGACAAAGTGATATATATTGTCCAGATGAGCAACCATTCCTGGTAGTGTCATTAAATATGTGGACGCTCGTCGTATACGTAGTGATGACAGTAGCATTCTGTCATTTTTACCGGGCACTGGATCATATCTACAATCCGCAAGATGTTCCTTAAACCTATCGGATCTTGCTGTTTGAGGTGTATGTTGGTATGCTAAATCTCTAAAGGACAATTTATTTCCTTGCGGTGGCGTGGAAAAAATCGCTGTTGCACCTCCTGTTGCACCTTCTGAGGTGCTAGGCGCGAAAGGATTTGTTGAATGTAAAGTAGAGACGGTAGATGTAGGGAGAGTGGTAGAAACAGATGAAGCTGTTGGAATGTGAGGAGGTGTTTGTTGTTGCGGAGTTGGGGGCGGATGATCTTGGGGTTGAGCACCATCGGCAGGTGGTGTGTGTGGTGGAACATTTACATATTCGGGAGCTACATCGTCTAAATAGGAAGAAAGGAAAATATCTTTTGCTGTTTTGGGATGTGCTTTAATCGGGAGTAATGGAGGTGGCAGATCTTTTGGTACCTCCAAAGTGGCCTTAGGCAAACCCTCGGCCAGAAGAGGATACATACCATTCATAAGAGTGTTTCGTTGTCTGTCTACTTGTTCTGATTTTACTCGGGTACCTTCGTCAATTAATATGTTTTCTCGGGCCTTTTCGGAATCTTCCCTACTTTTCTCTTCTTTTCTGAGCGCTTTCTCTGTGCGTCTATGCGATTCTTTACGCCATAATTCAATGGCATCTTTCTGTGACTGTCTGGCTTTCTTTTTCCATAACGCTTCTTCTATTCTCATGATGCAATCTGCATCCCATGTTCCGGCAGCGGGCCATCTCTGACTCTCTGCTAAATCCTTGGTGTAGTCCACCCATAGATCAAGATATAATACGGCATCTAGGCCATGTTTATGGTACATAAAGTACCCTGGAGTGTCCCTAGGTGGGATGGGAACAGCTTCCTCGAGTATTCCTTTTCTAGTTTTTATCTGTCTTAATTTTGAAAATAACGGCATCTTGAACCTTGCTACTTAATTCTTACTCGGTTTTTGAACACAATAATTACAATAAACACAATAATGAAGATCAAACAATCACTCATACCACGACATTTAAAACATATCAAAATTTTTAGAACGAACAATAATAATTAGAATAAAACTAGTTGATTGCATAATACTAAATATACTGTATGTACTGCTAAACAGTACAGATACACTGCTAAAACAGTGCAGACCAGGTCTGTGTACCCAGACCCGTCTTGACCGGCACAAACTAATGTGCACGTCTAGATACGTCCCCAGCAACGGTACTCACCGGGAAGCACGGAACGGAAGGCCTCGGAAGTCTGGACTGGACTAGACCAAACTGGACTGGACTCGACTCGTGATTTAGATACTTCGGAACTTCGGAATCTGGTGGGCCTCTGTATACCTCGGATCTTGCTCTCTCAGCTAGGCTCTGGTCGGGATTCTCCGCACTCCTCACCGCCTCGTCTGGGTGTTGATCGCAGCCTCAGTCGCCCCCGTTGGCCTGAGGGAGATACAGGAAATCCTGCGGGTACGCGTAATTGTCCGTCCGGCTGTGGCAGGAGACCGGGTATGCAACGCACCTCCGGCGCGTGGGGTGAGAGAGGTGTCCCTGTTCGGGCGCCAATTTATGTGGTAAATATTTAATTTACCTGTACTATTTTTTATGCGGTAAAATACAATAAGAATAACTCAGTAAAATAAGAGGCAGAATCCGTGGTATTCGAGGGTATAATAGGATATTTATTCCTTACAAAGGAATGATGGTTCGAACCAGGCAATCGAGTTCCGTCACCACGAAGGTTCAGGAAGGGATCAGCAATACATTATAGACAAGTAGTAATATATATATGAAATGCATTACAGTAAGACAGATGCAGGAGGCGTAACAGAGTATCCTGATTTGGCAACACACACGCCTCAAAGATGCTCCTCCCTTCCTCCCTCCACCCATTCATTTGGCTAACCTCAGCTTGTCTATGCCACAGTTGACGCCACGCGGTGGCAAAGGCTGGACCATCAGCACATGCAACGTGCACATTGCACGACCCTCATGTCCTTGAATGACACACATCACACTACAGTCTGATGTAGCAGCCACACTCCAAGCAATGTCCATCCGCAAATCTACCGCACGCTGTCAGACATACCCTAAGCGCACACATGACACCTTTGCATGCTGAGTGTGCTACTCCAACTGCCTACACAGCGCTGCCACGCCTTCCAGGCCCTGTCACACCTACCAAGTCATGTCCCTCCTACTCCCCACCGGCTCTGTACCCCAGCAAGGCCATGGGAGTGGGACTCAAGGCTTCTGCATGTAGTATGGTGTCGTCGTCTGGCACATGGCACAGGTATCATCTCTCAGCGTGTCAATCTACAATGTGTCCAGGACCCCCCTCTCCACCATCACATGCGCACAGCACCTCATCAGCTGGTATGCCATTGACAGCCAGGTGCTCCTCACCCTCACCAAAGACATTGCCAGTTCCATTATTCCTGAATGCATAAGATCCATTGATGAATGGCTGTACATGAGCCACCTGAGGCTGGACTTTTACAGGACTGAGGTGATCATCTGAGGATTGTCCCCTTACAGCTGGGTCAAGTGCTTGTGTCCCACCCGCAAGAGCCCTGCCCCGGCACCCAGTGGCCACACTCACAAGATGGCGTGCATCATGTATTGCTCGCACACATTTGCCATGTCAGTCCACAGCATCTGTACCTCATGCTGCAACGCCCTCTGCATTATGCACATGATCCACAGATCGATCCACTCCAAGGAAAGACAGACCATCCCCCATGTCCACGACAACATCCGTGTCAAATACTGGCCTGCCCTCTACGGAGCACGTACATCCAAACTCCCGGGAAACTTGCATCTGCACACCTCAGCATCAACATCCTGCGCCCCAGCCACATCACCGTCCACCATAGATAGCTGCAATGGATCACGGTCTGCTGCAGGATGACCTCAACACTCCCCACCCACACTCAGGAGGCAGTCCACAACCCCAACACAAAACCAACATAGTTCTCCCACCTGCCAACACATACCTGGGACTCCCTCCCTGGGAACCTCCACATGAGCCATGACCTCTGCGCCTTAATGATAATCTTGCAAATAGGTCTGTCCGCTCAGTATTGCAAGCCCCCCCTCAGCAGCTTGTGGCCATCACAGGTGAGTGTTCTGCTCCATGCCTGCTTTGAATGATACCTTGTGACCCATGTGTGTCCTGTACCAGACTCAGATCCCAGGGTATGGATGGCTGGAGTTAGTTTAACACTCAGGCATAGTTTGACATTTACACACACATATGTTGTGGAATTAAACAACATGACAGCAACGTCTCATGAACCAAACAATATTTTTATTTGCAGTGGGGTACGTGTTTTGGTAGGTGAAATTAGGTGCTCTACCGGGGGAATAGAATCCAAAGTTCACAGGGGGAGATGGTATCCTTGGCATTGGAAGTCATCAGAGTCCAGAGCACAGTGTTGGTCATCATTGGTCAGACTGTGACCAGCAAGTCCATGTGGCAGAGAATGTCATTGGATGAGGTGATGCTGTTGCGCCAGAGGGCCAGGTGCCAGGCCAGGTGACCTGGGAGATGTTGATGGTCCGCTAACTCTCACGGTCCACTTTTCTGTGGACGACCCACCTTCCTCCGGGGACCCTCAGATGCAGGCCTTGATGATGTTTGGGACGCTCCATCGGATGAATCCTCCTCCTCCTCCTCCCTCCCTGTGGCTGGTGCTGGTCTGCGCCTGCTGTCAGAGGGAGGGTTGCCCATGTTGTCGGCAATCCGAAGGAGTGAATGGCTCATGTCCCTTTGCACTGCCAGGAGCTCAGCCTGTCTTGCCTCCATTCGTCCTTGGTGTTATTGTTGACTGACATGTTGCTCGGCCTGCATGTTCTTGATCTCGTTGAGTGTCCCCTGCATCTCTGTGAGTCTTGACACTACCTGGCTGATGCCCCTGGTGTCACGCCGGTATGTGTTCAGGATGTGGCGTATGTGGGACATACCAGTTCCCTCAGCTGGCTGGTCAGGTTCGCGCCTCCGCCTGCCTCCACTCCCACCACCCCTGCCCACTTGAGCCTGGCCTGCCGTTGTGGGCACATCGGGTCTACGGGACCCCTGAGGGATGGCATTTGCAGGGTTGCCTGCCTCCTCCTGGGTGCCCAGAGAACCTTGTCCATCCTGGTCAGACTGGCTCTGTTGTTCAGTGCGAGCAGGGCTCCTGGGTGTCTCCTGGGATGTGGCAGCAATGGTGGTTGGCACAGATGTACCGGACACAGGTGCTGTAGGGGCTTGGGCACCAGAGGGGCCAGGTTGGTTGGGGTCATCCACGGAGTGGTGAGAGCCGTCGCTGCCGGTGGGTTTATCTTCACGCCGAGCCGGGGACTGTGATTGTTCCCCCCCAGTATTGGGGGGAGATCCAAGAGGTTGCCCTGTGTGTGAGAGAGAGAGACAATGTTAATGCTGTTTCATGCGACATCCATGTTTCATACATATTCAAGTTGTCACAGTTTCTCCAGGTAGTTGGATGTGCCTAGCATTCCTCTCAATGTCCACTTGGGGATGGGTATGTTGCGGGGGACAGATTGATATGTTCTCCTGAGTGTTTGACCTGTAGAATTTTGGCTAGGATGCTTATTTGGCTATGGATTGGTCTTGTGTCACATGTCCATTGTGAGAGTGTTTAAATCCGTTGCCTGCCCCGGGGGTGTGTGCTTGTGTAAGGGGGGTGTGTGTGACCGGGCCTGCTGTTGGGTGTAGTGTGAGTTGGCATTGGGTCTCCCAGGTGATGTGTGTGTCCCCTCATGGTGAATGCTGGCATGACAGTGAGTGTGAGTTCCTGTGCTAGTTACCTGTGCTTGTGAAGTTGGTGTTTGAGTGTACAGGGGTCCCAGGAAGGCCTTGTGCTGCATACAGCAGGGCCAAGCGTCAGCGACCTTGTCAGTACTTTGCCAGTCCCTGTGCATTGTGCATGGGTATGTACCTATGCCATATGGGCTGAGGGCATTGGTGTCTGCTTCTCATTTTCACAATGAGTTGTGTGAGGCCCACCCTCCCAGCCTCCCAGCCTCCCGGACATCCAGTCTTGGGTTTGTGGTTGGTGTAGCCTGGGACATGGCATTGGCTTGATTTGTGAATGGTGCATGAGCGTGGTTTTTGAGTGTGGTTGTGTGCGGTGAGTGCTTGGGGGAAGTTGCGTGCATTTGGTGTATTTGTGGTGTGGACCCCATTGCCCACATGTTATGTAAGTTGTTTGTGTACTCACCAGGCTCTGCGACTCCTTCAACTCCGTGTACTCCCACCGGCGGAAGCAGGGCCATCACCTTCTCCTCCCAGGGATGGTAGTGTATGGGTCTGCGGGGCATCCCGCCTCCAGAGATGTTACTCTATGCGTATTCCTCATTCATCTTCCTCTTGGCTGCCCTGTTCAGATCGCACCACCTGGCTTGGCATTCATGCCTGGTCCTTCGGATGGGCGTAACAGCATTCACCTTATCGATGATCCTCTGCCACAGGCTGGTTTTTTGGGCTATGCTGGTCTGTCTGACCAATGTTCCAAACAGCTGTGGCTTGACTCTGATGACTTCGTTGACAAGGAGCTCCAGCTCCGCCCTTGTGAACTTTGGATTCTTGTCTGTGGGCATGGTGTGGGGTGTGGGTGGGTGTGAATGTGACAGTGTGTGTGTGAATGTGAGTGGGGGTGTTTGTTAAGGAGGTTGTGTGAAGGTGTGTGAGTTAAGGTGTGGTTAAGGGGTCAGTAAGGTGCAGTTGTTTGTGTGTGGGGTCTGGCAGCAGTGGGGCTGTTGCAAAGGTTCATGGGTTGTGTGTGTGGGCCCTTTTTATTGGTCCATTTTTGGGTGTGGCTGTGTTTGAATTTTGTTGGGTGTGTTATAAGAGGTGGTTGTGAGTATGGGCCTCTGTTTGCCTGTTTGGATGTGCCAGGTCAGTCTTTGAGATGTATTTTGTCATGTAGACGTGTTTTGTGGTGTTGTGCGAGTCGAATTGACCCTCCTTGTGCTGTTTTACAGTGTCCTGGTTCTGCACGAGTATTTTTCGCGTAGGTACGGTCCGTACATACGGGATGCTGGGTGAGGGTGCTGGGGTATGGGGTTGGGGTGCTGCACGTACATGCGGTGGTGGTACGGCGCGTACAGGTGCGGGCCTGGGGCGGTGGGGGTACGGCGCGTACAGGTGCGGGCCTGGGGCGGTGGGGGTACGGCGCGTACAGGTGCGGGCCTGGGGCGGTGGGGGTACGGCGCGTACAGGTGCGGGCCTGGGGTGGTGGGGGTACGGCGCGTACATGGGGGGTACGGCGCGTACATGCGGGGGTACGGCGTGTACAGGTGCGGGCCTGGGGCGGTGGGGGTACGGCGCGTACAGGTGCAGGCCTGGGGCGGGCCTGGGGTGGTGGGGGTACGGCACGTACAGGTGCGGGCCTGGGGTACCCGCATACATGGGGGTGTACGGCGCATACATGCGGGGGTACGGCGCATACAGGTGCGGGCCTGGAGTACCCACGTACATGGGGGGTATGGCGCGTACATGCGGGGGTACGGCGCGTACATGCGGGGGTACGGCACGTACAGGTGTGGGCCAGGGGTACCCGCGTACATGGGGGGGAGTTACGGCACATACATGCGGGGGTACGGCGCATACAGGTGCGGGCCTGGAGTACCCGCGTACATGGGGGGTACGGCGCATACATGTGGGGGTACGGAACGTACATGCGGGGGTACAGCGCGTACAAGTGTGGGCCAGGGGTACCCGCGTACATAGGGGGGTACGGCGCATACATGCGGGGGTACGGCGCGTACAGGTGCGGGCCAGGGGTACCCGCGTACATGGGGGGGTACGGCGCATACAGGTGCGGGCCTGGAGTACCCGCGTACATGGGGTGGGGGTACGGCACGTACATGCAGGGGTACGGCACGTACATGTGGGGATACGGCGCATACGCGTGTGGGCCTGGGGTACAGTGCGGACAGGGGAGTGTACGGTGCAGACATATTGGGGGTGGGGGGGCTGTACGGCTCATACATGGGCACAAGTTTACCCGTGTACATGTGTGCTACTGCGTTGGCTCCGTACGGGGCCTTTTACATGCGGTTGTGTATTCAGACGGGCGGTACGAATCGTACTTGCGCGTTCTGACTTTTGTTTTACGATTTGCACGTAAAAATGTCCAGCTCCCTCTCGTACACTTTTCACGAGGCCATTCGGATGTAAAAAATTTCCGACTCCCTCTCGTAGACATTTCCCGACGCTATTCGTAGGTATTTTTCACATCCGAATCGTACTTGGCCGTTTGTACGGTACTTCTACGATTCGTACGTAAAAAAATACGGATATGAATCGGACGGTAAATTTTTTGGACGGATCGGAATCGGACCCTTAGTGTATTTTTGTAGAATGTAAGAAAATAATTATCATGATTATGTATCATTTTTAATCACTTAAAACATATATAATTTTATATGTCGAACTAATTTAATTTACTTGACATTAGTTCTTATGTCATGTTATTTTAATTCCCTGCCTCTATTGATGTCTAACTGAGTTTGTTGCTGTACCAGTGATTGGTCATGTGTGTTGTTTGACTTACATCAAGGCTGGGCTGGAGTACAATTATGCCTTTTGTAATACCTTTAGGTCTGTAGTAGCTTTAGATATGTATTTTGTGAATTGTAATTTTCTTATTTTGCTGTGGGGATATATATTGTACCACCATGTCCCTCCACAGCTTTCCCAAACATTTCCAAAAATCATTCCCATTTAGTAGTAAATATTCCTCATTTTCTACCACCCCTCTGGTCCCTTTCCAAATTCATTACATAAATGTATAACTACTTTTGCAGATATCTACTCTCACCTGCTGGAGACTTCCACATGAAAAGATAGGAGAGGCAGACTTGGAGGTCTCCAGCCGTAGGTTTTTGACTTGCATTTTGTATTATGTGAGTAGTACTATTGTAGTACTACATTAAGTACTACACAATGTAGTTTGAGTATCGGGACCTCAGTTTGTTTAAATTGGTTAACAAAATTGGAATTAAAGATTCGTATTTGGGACTTCATATTTTGATGTCTTCTTTTGCATTGATTTTGAAACACTGGCTTTTCCAAAATCCGTGACCCATGCACCTCAATCTTATTTAATTTGTTTCAGAAGTTTACAGGTTTTCCCGAAATGTACTCCTGCAAAGCATCATCTAATTTTTCAATGACCTAGTTAACTCAAAGACTACAGTAAAATATTGTCCCATTTCTTTTGACACAATCTCCAGGTTATCATTCAAGAATTTTTCTTTTTTAAATACACTTTTTTCATTGTGCAGTTTAATGGCATCAGACACTGTGGGTGTGTATGCTGGGAACAGCTATAGCAGGTTCCCCACGGGTACTGCAAGCAGGGGATTTGGAACAGACTGTGTATGAAGGCCATGCCATAAGCCTACAAGCACAGCACTAATTTGCTTTCGCCATCAGAAGCACGGGCCATGAACATAGCTATGTTGTATTTCCAGGGACTACTGAAAGAAGGTTTGTTTGACATCGAAGGCAATGAGCTTTGCTTGGGTTCCCCGGGGTACAACCATAGGTTATGATCAGTAGGTTCTGTGGGCATGGCTCCCGGGCAGCTGAAATATGTAAACACCATGCTGTGTGACAAAGATGCAGTACCCAACAGACAACTTAGTAATTTGAGGAGGTGTATGAACACATAGGGCCCGATTCACAGAACTAACTTAAGACAAAATCCTAAACTTACTACCATTTTGGTATTCACAGAAGGCACTTACTCATTTTGGTATTCACAGAAGGCACTTACTCATTTCGGTATTCACAGAAGTTAGGACTCCTAACTTTAGGACTCCTAAATGCCTTCTGTGAATACCGAAAGTCTTAAAATTAGGATTTTTCTCAGTTTAGTAGTAGTATAGTTAGGACTCCTAACTTTAGGACTCCTAAATGCCTTCTGTGAATACCGAAATTCTTAAAATTAGGATTTTTCTCAATTTAGTTGTCCTAAGTTTAGGACTCCTAACTTTAGGACTCCTAAATGCCTTCTGTGACTACCGAAAGCCTTAAAATTAGGATTTTTCTCAGTTTAGTAGTAGTAAAGTTAGGACTCCTAACTTTAGGACTCCTAAATGCCTTCTGTGAATACCGAAAGTCTTAAAATTAGGATTTTTCTCAATTAAGTAGTCCTAAGTCTAAACTTAGGACTACTAAATTGAGAAAAATCCAAATTTTAAGACTTTCGGTATTCACAGAATTCATTTAGGAGTCCTAAAGTTAGGAGTCCTAACTATACTACTTCTAAACTGCGAAAAATCCTAATTTTAAGACTTTCGGTATTCACAGAAGGCATTTAGGAGTCCTAAAGTTAGGACTCCTAACTTCTGTGAATACCGAAATGAGTAAGTGCCTTCTGTGAATACCAAAATGAGTAAGTGCCTTCTGTGAATACCAAAATGGTAGTAAGTTTAGGATTTTGTCTTAAGTTAGTTCTGTGAATCGGGCCCATACTGTGGACAAAGACAGCTCCATATGTCAAGAAAATACTATCGGCTGCGGAGTGGGTGTTGTGCTTTACCAAGGCTATGCCCTAAACCCAAAAAATACTAAATGCATGAAAATTAGGAATCAGCATTGAGCATAGCGAAAAAAATGGAGTGTACTCAGCCCAGCTGGGCATGGCTGCAGGCCAAACACAATGGATAGCGAAAACAGGGGAACCAGGTATGTGGCCCTTGTGTTGGCGTTGTACATTTGGTAGGCCATTATATATGGTCACTGTACCCACTGTGCACTCAGACTAATATATAAATAAAATATGATTCTACAAACAGCAAATAATATCGACCATTTGCAATTATCAAACACACTGAAAAGTTTACAATGAACAAAATCCGAAGTACTGTCATGCTTTTCTGAACTGAGTTATTATGAAAACCTCAGACTAAATCCTCAAAAGCTGCAACAGAAACACATTTTCTGATTAGGTAGGGTACGATTTAGCATTTGGCTAGCTTGTTACTCCCTCAAAAACATGACGAGTATCATGTCCTTCTTATTTGAAGGCCCATAGAATATAAAGCCCATGAAATAAAGTGGATGGGATCACATTTGTGATGGAGTAATCCATCCGCTGAACTCAAAATCCATAAATACAATCACCATGGTTCACACAGAACTCAAATAACCCCGTCCGTGCTGAGGATGGTACGGGTCCGTCCTCAGGTACGGTGGGCATGTGCTGAGGACAGAACCATTCTTTCCTGCAACTACCCACATGAGAAGGGCTGGCGCTTCCCCCATGGGCCACCAAACTATAGGCACTCAACGGGGATGGCAGTGGAAGAGCTTCCGCACCACCGCCATGGAGAAGTCTGATGAGGTTGGCACGTGCATGGCGCGCCGATGTCATCAGAGCAGTCCAGGGACATGGCTAGGAGGAAAAGGTGTGTGTTTACTCTTGGGTGGATGGCAAAGAGGCACAGAGAGGAGAGGAAATAGTTTTTCTTTTCACCCAGTGTCTTTTTGAGGTGCATTCCGGCTAAGTGATTGCGGGTGGGTCCATGATAGCACAGCAAGAATACCACTAGGCAACCAGGGATTCATTTTTGTAGGATATTTGGTTGAGGGGAGTAGCCCCTTACACAAGGGTTGCTCCCAAAGGATTTGTGTACTGTTTTGGCTGTTTTCTGACCTCTTAGGGGGCAGCTCGGCCTTATTTTTAGGCCCATATATCTCCAAGGGGGCAGATTTCCACTGGGACCAGATATTCAACTTGTTTATATGTTGGGGTGTGGCCCCTTGGAGAAGGGTCAGTTCCTACTATGGGGGTCAATATTTTGGCAATTTTCTGCCCCCCCGGGGCAGATTGGCCATATTGTTTATGCCCATCTACCCCCAAGGAAGGCAGAAAGCCACAAGACACTAGAGATTTTACTTATTTATATGTTTGGAAGTGGCTCCTTGGGCAAAGGTCACTCTCCATTATGGGAACAATATTTAGACGACTTTTGCCCCCCTCCTCCATGGCCAGATCAGCCTTCTTTCTAGGTCCATATGCCCCCATGGGAGTGCAGAAAGCCACTAGACACTAGAGATTTTCTTTATTTAAATGTCGGAGAGAGGCACTTGGCCAAGGGTCGCTCCCCTTTATGGGGACGAGATTGTAGCTGTTTTATGTCCCCAATTGGGGCAGATGAGTCATATTTTTAGGCCCCTCTTCCCTCAAGGAGGATTGAAAAAACTAGACACCAGGGAAAGTTTATGTGTGGGTGAACTGGAGTGCGGCTGACAGTCTGCATGCACTGGCGTTTGTCTGGTATGCATGTGGATCAGCGATTGGCTGGTAGTGCGAAGGGACTAGCGCTTGGCTGGTGGTGCGTCTGGACTGGTGTTTGGCTGGCAGTGTGTGTAGACTTGCGCTTGGAATGTGATTTGTGTGACTGGCACTTGGCTGGTGATGCATATGGACTGGCACTTTGCTGGCAGTGTGTGTGGACTAGCACTTTGCTAGCAGCGTGTGTGGACCAGCATTTGACTGGCAGTGCGTGTGGACTGGTGCTTGGCTGGTGGTGCATGTGGACTGGCGCTTGGCTGGTGGTGCATGTGGACTGGCACTTGGATGGTGGTGCATGTGGACTGGCATCTGACTGGCAGTGTGTGCAGACTGGCGCTTGACTGGCAGAGTGCGTGGACTGGCAGTGTGCTGGTGGCTGGTAGCCAATATGTGTATTGACTTGTTTGAGGTGTGTTTGTGAGTTGTCTCATGTTTGGGTGCACGGTGGGGAGATTGAGGTGCTAGTCCTGTTGACATATGAGAGTAATAGGCCCTTGAACGGTTTGTAAATGTAAGTGTTGTATTGTGCTGGGCCTGCAGCTGGCAGTGTGAACAGTTTTCTGTATGTGAAGCATGAAAGGCATGTGACTGGACTGTAAGGCACTTGGTGCCTTGATGTGGGTTTACATCTCACAAGCTGTAAATCAGTGGTTCTTTGATCCAATGTTGAAATTATTAAGAGTGACTTTTGCGGATTTTATTTTGTAAAGTCATTGGTGAATACCTTTTTTTGTGAACCATTTACTTACCCTGGCAGCCCTCTAGGGAAATTTCTGGAAGTAGACACCTGGGGAATCGCGGGAGTTGTGCTTTGCATTCCCTTCAAACCTCAAATTGAGCTAAAAAAATCTCATTTTCTTCACATTTGTGTGTGGGAAAGTTGTGGGATCACTGGGCCGCACACATTTCCTACCACCCAGCATTACCCCAGGTCTCCCAATAAAAATGCTACCTCACTTGTGTGGGTGTGCCAAGTGCCCGTGAAAGACAAGGGCCAAAAACCTATTGTGGCGGCATCAAAAATTATCACAAAACAACCTGGTTTTGCAAGGGGGTCAACTGCATTTTTGGTCCTGGGCTGCACTACCATCTAGGGAAACCTGCTAAACCCACACATTTCTGAAAACTAGACACCCAGGGAGTCCAGGGAGGTTTGGCTTACATGGATACCCAATGTTTTCTTACCCAAAATCAAGTGCAAACCTCAAATTGAGATTAAAAAAAACATGTTTTCCTCACATTTCTGTGTGGGAAAGTTGTCTGATCACTGGGCTGGCACAAATTTCCTATCACCCAGCACTACCCCAGGTCTCCCAATAAAAATGCTACTTCACTTGTGTGGGTGGGCTGAGTGCCAGCAACAGAGAAGGGCCCAAAACGTATTGTATGATCACTGGGACAGCACAAATTTCCTACTACTTAACCTTCTCCCAGGTCTTCCGAGAAAAATGCTACCTCACTTGTGTGGGTGGTCCAAGTGCCTGTGACACATAAGTGCCCAAAATGTATTGTGGAGGCATCACAATTATCGATCACAAAACAATCTGGTTTTGCGTTTTTGGTCCCAGGTTCGGTGGCCATCTAGGGAAACCTACTAAACCTATACATTTCTCAAAACTAGACACCTGGAGAAGCCCAGAGAAGTGTGGCTTGTATGGATCACCTAAAACGTTCTTACCCAGAATCCCCTGCAAACGTCAAATTTAGCTAAAAAATCATGTTTTTCTTACATTTCTGTGTGCCTCCCTAGATTGAATAGGGGCAATGGTATCTGGCATCTGTATAAGCCAGGAATTGACCGACAGAGCATTGACATCTATGTCCCCACTCATGTGTGGAGAATGCTCACTCAGGGAGAGACTAAACACCGAGGGAGCGACGGGGCCCAGTTTCTACAGGATGGGGAGACGGGTCCTGCATCCATGAGGGCCATGATCCACCCTCCATTTGAAGTGTATAAGAGCATGGTTGGACCATTCATGGGGTTTGATGTCCGACACCATAACTTGGCCATTGGAGTCTGTAAGGTAATTGGGGCAAAGAAACGTTGTACTTATGTCCTTTATTATAGTCAATTTATTGATGCATACATAAATGTGTGAAAGTGCCCTCTTCCTTGCATGGTATGCCCCCACTTTTTGCTGAATAGCTGATGTACTTTGACTGAGTGTGCCCTGGGCTGCTGCTAATCAGGTACCCAGGGCCTGTGTTCCTTCCCTAAAACTGCATTGAAGCCTAAACCCAATTGACATCTCTGGCCACATGTCAGCCCCTCATAAATGGTACCATAGGTACCCAGGGCACTGTGACCAGAGAAGGCCCCTAAGGACTGCAGCATGTATTGTGCCACCCTTAGAGGCCCTGTACCCTGACACACACACACTGCCTTTGCAAGCTGAGTGTCCGGGTGCAGAACAAAACAAAGAGACGACATGGCACACATCCCAGTGTGCCATGCCCACAAACCACAAACCACTGCCCTGGCATACATCAGTCACCCCTCTAGCTGGGTGCCCTATGCCAATGGTGAGGGTACAGGTGCATGAGCCCTGTACCCCTACAGTGCCCAGGTCCATTCCTGGGCCCTGTAAGTGCAGTGCTGCCATTAAGAGTATATGGTGCTGGGAGGTTGTCATTACAAACACCACAGAACCATAATGGCTGCAATGAAGACTGGGAAGTTTGGTATCAAACTTCTCAGCACATTAAACCCACACTTATGCCAGTGTGGGATTTAATGTAAAATGCACCACAGAGGGCATCTTAGAGATACCCCCTGAACAACTACCAATTACCAGTGACCTGACTGAGTGGCTGCGCAGGCTGCCACCACCAGACATGTTTCTGGACCCCTGGGTTGAGAGCCTGCTGCTCTTGGGGGCCTGAAACAATGCAGGATGGGCAGGGTTCACGAAGGAGAAGCTTCAAAGGCATACCGCCTTTGTGAGCCTCTCCAGACCACTTGCTGTACTCAGCAGCTGGTCCCCACTGGTTCTACCCCCCACTTTGGGAGGGAGACCCGGCAGGAAAAACAAAGTGAGGAAGAGAGGTGTGCCCACCTCTGCCAACTCCACCCCAAAGGTGGGGGAGACGGAGAAGCACAACCTTGAGGCCCCGCCAACTTGAGGATGAGGGGACCCAGCCAACCAGGGACAGGCTCCTGCCCCCCTCCCACTGGAGAGTGGCAGAATATGGAGTGTACCCACCCCAGGGAAGGGACCCATTGGTCCCTGCCCTTTACCTACCTGTAACGCCCCTAAATTGAGTATTTAGGGGCACCCTGAACCTTCCTTCCACAGATTCAGCAACCACAAGAAAAGAAGAAGAAGAAGGACGAGAAGCTGTGCAGAGCTAACAAGAGGACGACGCCCACTGACTTGGCCCCAGCCCTACAGGCCTGTCTCCCCTTGAACCTGCTCCTGCGAAACCCCGGCGTGTCCAGCGGCGTGCAACCTCAAAATCCCCTGAGGACCTGCCTGCATTCACTTTCCAAGCTGCTTCTCCTGTGAACACAGGACGTGTTTGAACTGCAGCTTCTGGTGCCAGCCAGAAACTGCGAATCCAGCACACTCTGCACCCGCCGAGCCCGGCCTGTGTTTGAGTTAACAAACACCACGAGGAGGTTCCCCGGTGATCCTTACCCGCTTCAAGCCTCCAGATGAAGCCTGCAGCCTCAATCCAGAAGACGCCCCCTACCCCGACCAGAGCGGGTAAGAAAATCCAACGTCCAAAGGCACCCCTGCACCCGTCGCCCCACGGCCTTGTGTGCCCAACCCAGTGGTGCCTAACCATCCCGCTACATCCCAACTTACCCCTCGAACAGGTGGTCACTCCTGGAAGATCTTTGTCCCCGAGCCTGCAGTGTTTCTTTGTCCCGGAGAATCTCCATTGAACTCAACACGGCCCCCAACCTCAAAACTGCACCTTGCACCCGTCTGCCCTAGCGCCGCTGAGGGTGCCCCTTTGGTGCTAACTTGTACCCCAACTTGCCATGAGCTTAACCCTAGGAGCTTTGCTCGCACAACCCTGTGGCCTGCTTGCCAGCAGCCACCAACCGGAGCCCCCCTATCCTCCATAGGATAACATTGGGCCTCAACACTCTGCACCCGGCCGCCCTAGTGCCACTGGGGGTGCAACAACAGTGCATCGCTGACCCTGGGAGACTCCTGAGTCTAACCCCAGAACCGTAACTCGAAAGACCGATTACTCACCTTGAAACCGATAACTCATTTTTCCTCATAGGATAACATTGACACTTATTCTCCCAAAAAGTTTCTGTGTCGACCTTTGAAAACTGCAAATATTCCTTAAAAATCAGCTGATTAACCAAAACGCATTTTCTCAACTGTTTTCAGGAAATGTTCTAGTGCTGAATCCAGGATCCAGCACTGAGTAAGAAAAAGTAACAAGAACCTAACTTACCTGCTAAGTGGATTTCCTCCCATAGGATAACATTGGTGATTCTATGTGAAAAAGTTTCTAAGTGTCAACTTTTGAAATGCAATAATATTCCTTAAAAATCGTACCTTTAACCAAAACGCATTTACTCACCTGTTTTCAGGAAATCACCAGGGCTGAATCTAGGATCCAGTCCTGTGGTTACAAAAGTAATCTGAAAAGTAATGAACTGCATTTTACTGAAAAAGCCCACTCAATTGAATGTACTATACCTGCAATGTGTTGCAAACTGCTTTCTTAAAACTGTAACCAAAACCAGTACAAGTTATACTGCAATTCTGAACTGTGTTCAAACAAGTAAATTACTGCTGCAAAGTATTGATATGCTTACCTGTACAAGGCGTGCTTGGTTCTAGAAATAAAACAATGGTATATTTTTTTATACAAAACAATTGGCCAAGAGTTCAGTTCTTGAGTGTGTGAGACCATTTGCTGACTGAGTGTGTACATCAAATGCTTTACACTGTCCTCTGATACTGCCTTACTGCTCGACCAAGCTACCACTTTAGAGAGTATCTAACTTTAACCTCTGCCAAACCTCTGGAGACTCTGGGACTCTATACACAATGTAACTCACTTTGGTGCAGTTTATATAGAGCCAGTTTCTTACAATAATTAACATAGGTAATCTGACACATGAAATGAGGTCATTAGTAGAACCAGGTATCAGTAAAACTGTAGGGTCGCAAGCAAAGAGAATATGGAGTAGTTGAGTGGCTAAATAGTGTTGATAATGGAGTTCCACAGGCTGTTCTAACACTGGTAATAATAAGGCTGATTTGTGCAATTTTTTGTTGTCCTTATTAAAACTAATAAAGTGTACAATAAAAGGATATGGTAATAAGGAAGGAGAGAAACAAGGTGATACAAATCCTCAGAAAATGAGAAGATCAGAGGACTATTTTGAGCTTGACGAATATCAAGACCAAGTGTTCCAACAGATGAAGTTATTAGAGGAGGGTGTTCGGAGAACAAAAAACTGTAAAGACTAATATTAGATTGATAAAGTTATAAATGTTTATTTTTAGTGATTTTTAAAATAATCAGAGGGGGAACTGTCATAGGGGCCGATTCACAGAGTTAATCTGAGATACAATCCTAAACTTACTACTTTTGGTATTCACAGAAGGCATTTAGTAGTAGTAAAGTTAGGACTCCTAAATTTACTACTACTAAACTGAGACAAAATCCTAACCTTACGACTTTCGGTATTCACAAAAGGAATTCAGTAGTAGTATCAGTGTTTTAATGATACATGGAGTTGTAACCGATGAACGAATTATGTTGTACCTGGAAAGAATTACCTAGGTTGCTTAGAAGTATAAATAATGCTACGAAAAGCTATGCTACATCTTTGTGCAATACGCCACTATTTTTTAAATGGATGCAGCTTCAGGTATTCTACTCTTCTTTTTTCTTCTCATTGCCCCTCCCAATCAGTGCCCGCTACAAAGACCTCTCTCCACGTGTCTGCATGGAGCATCAAATGAATGATGTAAATGTAATAGCGATACGCATCAATGTTAGAAATCATGTATTGTGAATGAAGCTCCCATTGTGTGCTCAAAGTATCAAAGTATCCTTTCCAAGGACTTCCACTGGAATTGTTAGTATAGTTCTGCTAATTCTATGAGCCATTGTTTCATAAATGTTTTATTTGTCAGTACATTTCTGTAGTTCAGTTGATGATGGAGCAAGCAGAAGATTTCTCTTACCTTAAGAAATGGGTTAGTTCTAATAATTTATATACATACGTTGTTGTTTCAGATTTGCCAATGCGTTCCTAACCATGATCATACCATACTGAGTTTGCAGAATCTTTTAATAGCTAGTGTGATTTGTCTATAAAACCTTCAGGTTTGCGTCTTTCTGGGGATTACTTTCCTTTTTACTTTGATGGGGTTCATTTTTCTTATTATTTTTCATGTGAGATTTAGTAGCCTCTTCTTTTTTCCTTTAAAACTTGCTATTGGGATGCTGTCAGTGCTCTTATGAGTGTGACACTTAGAAATGCTGCTTACAGTCAGCCTAACTAGGGATTATTAAGTTCTATGATTTTGCATTTATCTGTATTCCTGTACTTAGGCCTTCATGGTGATTAATGCATTTTTCTCTGTACCACATTGTGATTGTTTTGTATTTAGCTACTTACAATTACAAAAGCAATCCGCAACAGTATTTTGCCTGAAGATATAGGTGGGCAGGGGAAAGGAATACCGAAAGGAAGTGCGCACAGGTATGCAAATCCAAAGACGCCTAGGAGCCATGTTCTCAAAAGGTAGTGGTCGATGGCGTCAGAGGTGCAACAGTCCCAGCCTGAGCAGCAGGTATGACCATAAAGGGTCCCACACATCCCTTGCTTGTGAAGTCGGAGGTAATAACTCTGCATAAGTGGTCAGTTGGTCTAGGTAGTGAATTAAATCTCACAGTCAATCCTTAAACTTAGGAGCCGTTTCTCTTCCCCATCTACATGCCACCCTACGCATAGCCAGCAGCAACCCAAGAGATACAAATCTCCTAACTGACACTTCTTTGTCCGCAGTATAGACCAGCAAAGCAATAAGAGAGGTGGGAATTAAGTGGGACCCTGTCATTTGTGTCATAGCATCGGAGTTATGTTTGCAGTAGTTGTTAATCACATCGCACTACCACACCAGGTGGAGGAAGTCAGCTTCCTCTGCCCCACATCTGTCCTATCTGTCATTTAGGCATAGTCGGTATCTACGTAGTCAGGCCAGAGTATAGTAAAGCCTGTGTAGCGGATGCCCCATCTGTCAGATGAGAGCACTCTCATAACAATGCAATAGTAGGGACTAGGGCCAATTATCGCTATTCAATGGCCAATTGTGGCATAGTTAGCGCTAATTAGCTCATCTTTGTCGTTGGAAACAAAATCCCCCAGATATTTATGGCCAGCATCCTACCACGCAAATGGATAATTCAGGGTATGCTGTTGGGTGACCGGAGTAGGGGGAAAACGTGGGACTTTGCCCAATTGATGTGAATGCCCAAGCGCCCTCCATAACTAACAAACTCACGCAAGATGGGATTGAGGCTGATCTGAGGGTCCCAGACTTAGAAAGTAACATTATCAGCGCAAAGTGACACCAACAAGTGTCTGGTAGGATAGTGGATCGCTTGTTCCCAATGATGTTGTCGAAGTTTGGCCGCAAGCCGCTATACTGCCACCACGAATTAAAAGGGTGATAATGGGCCTCTTGGTGCCCATTGAAATGGAAAAATAAGAAGAACATGTGCCATTTATTTGAACCTTTGCCTTTGGTTGACAGTATAATAATGTGATCCATGAGGGGGAAAGCCCATATGTCGTAGCACTCCAAGGAGATATTCCTATTCCAGGGAGTCAAAAGCTTTGGTGGCGTTTAGAAAGGCAGTCATTGCAGCCAAGTCTGGGTCTATATCCTGAAGCAACAAAAATAAAGTCAACAAATTATGCGATGTTGACCCTACCGTTATGAAGCAGGACTGGGCAGGCCGGACCAGGAATGCCATCAGTAGGCTCAAGCAGTTAGCCAGGATTTTAGCGAGTATTTTCACGACAGAATTAATAAGCGAGAGAGGCCTGTATGATTCGCAAGTATCAGTTGGTTTACCCGGCTTTAAAAGTTATATAATCATTGCCTCACGGATTGAGGGAGGAAGAATGCCAAGTTATCGCACCTCCGTATACAGAGCCTTGAGAACAGCGACCAAACATCCTGGGAATGTTTATAAAAATTGCTCGGTAGGCCATCCAGCCCAGGAGCACGGCAAGAACACGTAGTTGCATTGTGGCTGTCAAATCTCTCATTGTGCATTGGTTAACCACCCCAGAGACACATCGTCGAGATATGAATCTGCAGCAAGGGAGTGGGTCCTGCACGTGGTGCAGAGGTTGGAAAAAAATGCCAAGAAAGTGACGAATATGTCAGCTGTGTCGCTCTGTAGGGAGCCATCTTTGTCCCTGATTAACAGAAAATAGCTGGGGAAACGGGGTTTGCGAACCATCTCAGCCAGCGCCTTCCCGGTGTTTGCACTCTCCAAACATCTAGAAAGTATTTACTGCGGCACAGGCATTCTCGCTCAGCAGTTGTCTGGTATTCATAATAGTTTCTCTGAGTTTGGCTCCTGATTCTTCTCCACGTGGCTCATCTAGCAGTGTGTCCAGCCATTTAATTTCGATCTCGAATTTCCTGAGCATACTACGAATATCTCATAGTATGTCCCCACTTTGAGCTATGCAGATCCAGAGAATAGACACTTTGAAGGCCTCCCATACAGTACACAGCAGCGGGACAAATTCTATATTGCACACAAAGAACTTCTGTATTTCCTGTTCCAACTGTTCTCTAATAGGGTTATCTCGAAGGGCAGTAGGAGGGAGTATCCAGAACAAGTAAGGTGACTGGCCAGCCGGAGGTAGGGTGACCAACTGGCATTGGTGCAAATTCTGGACGGTGAGTGTAAAAATTCAGGACAAAGGGTCAAAATTCAGGACACAAATTCAGGACAGGAGGTCAAAATTCAGGACAAAACTTCAGGACAATAGGTAACTTTTACAGAAACATCAGAGGAGGTCGCGCAATAGTATATAAGTAAGCCCAGCCATATCCAAACATATTCAACCATTTGCAAACCTATCCATCATGTATCCTTCCATCTATCATTTCACTCATCCATCCCTTCATCCATCCTTTCACTCATCCATCCATTATCCATCCATCCACCCTTTCACCCTATCCATCCAGCCATTTACCCTTTCACCCATCCAGCCATCCTTTCACTTACTCATCCATCCACCCAGTCACTCATCCTTCCACCCATCCACCCTTTCAGTCATCCATCCATCCTCCCTTTCTCTCTCCATCGACCCTTTCACTTAGCCATCCTTCCTTCCATCCAGCCACCCACCCATCTACTCATCCACTCATGACTTCATCCATTGACCCTATCACTCATCCATCGTTTCTCTCATCCATTTATCCTTTCACTCCTTCACTCATCTATTCATCCTTTTGTCCACCTACCCTCCCTTTCACTCACTCATCCATCCTTACATCCACCCTTTCAATCATCCGTCCATCTATTCACTCTTGCACTTATCAATTAATCAACCCATCCATCATTTCACTCATCCATCCACCCACTCACTCATCATCCACCTTTTCACTCATCCATCCTTTCACTCATCCATCCACCCTTTACCCATCCAGCTACCCTTCCACCCATACATCCAGCTATTTACCTTTTCTCTCATCCATCCTTCCGCTCACTCATCAATCCATCCATCCTCTCTCATTCTCCATCTATTCAATCTTTCATTCACCCTTTCACTAATTCATCCAGCCATCCACCCATCCCTTCACTTACTCACTCGCCCACCTTTTCATATTAATTTTGAGCTGAGCCTTTTTGAGAAGAGGCCCATCAAGAACTTCACCCTCGCTGCAGGAGCCATTCCAGGACTGGGGCAGAAGCCACCCAGGGCGGAGACAGGATCCACCACGGGTGGGACCACATGGGGGGACAGGAGCCATCATGGGGGGGGGGCAGGAGCCATCACAGGAGGGGGAACAGGATCCACCAGGGTGGGCACAGGGGTGGGCATGCAGTATTCTAGTATCATCTTGGCCCCTCCAGGGTGGGGTAGGGCTCCTCACCCCCTCCCGGACAGGACATCGAGAAGACAGGCTCTCTTTCCGAAATGTTAGTTTTGTCATCCCCCACTGTGATGTACAGTACTTAAAGGAGATACTCCAAGAGAACTGATTTAACTGATTGTTCTCCATACTTTGTTAATCAGTGTGGGTGCGATTGTGCCATTTCTTTATTTTATTACATTATAGACTGCATGTTTGAAGAACCGAGGTTTGCTTACAATTTAGTAACAGTAATTAAGCTCTGTGAAGAAAACCACGTGCTGCCTCGGTGTAATCAGGGCCGGTTCTACGATTTTTGGGGCCCTGGGCAGAAAGGGAATGTGTGAGGCCCCACTAAATTGCAGAGACATGAGGCATTCAGGGCTGTTTGCATCTGAATAGATGCCCCTGCTCCTGAAGCGTCAGCCCCTCCCTCTCAGTCACCTTCAAGCACCTCTTAACAGCTCATCAAGGGCTGAAGGTGTGAGGGTTGCCATCCCGATGTGCCTCTCCAATGCTGCCGGGTATCTGAGCTTTGGTACTGCATCGGAGTCTGTTACACCCGACCTCAACAGCATCGAGTCAAGCAGGGAGGTGGGTGGAAGCTGTGCCGGCTTTAGGGTGGTGCGACCGGTGCCGGTTAAAATTACGGACAAATGGCGTCCGTTAAAGAATCCTTCACGGACAACGGACAAACAGACGAAATTACGGACTGTCTGTGAAATTTACGGACGGTTGGTCACCCTAGCCGGAGGAACCAACTGCAATTCAACCAGGAAGTGATCTGGGTATGTACGGGCCAAGTGGGTCACTTCTATTAACCATGCACTCAATTCCCATAATATAACCAGTAGCCGAGTCTTGACCAATTAAAATGTACAGTCCAGTAGAATGTGCCTTCCTTCTTTACTGAATAAAGTGTCCTCCAAGTGTCTAGTAGTTGATGCTCAATCATAATATCCCGACTATGGCGATGGGCATTGGTGTAATGGTGCACTTGGGAATGTGAGCTGTCCATCTTCGGATCAAGCATGGTGCTGAAGTCCCCGCCCCAAACAATGTGAGTGGAGCCTATATTCACAATATGGCCCCATTCCTTATCAAAGAATTCCTTATCATTAGTGTTAGAACCGTAACAGTTCACGAGGGTAATAGACTGTGACTCCAGTCTGCCCCACCTGAAGGTATCCCACCGAGATGTAAGGTGTGTTTTTTTACAATTATTAAGGTGTTACACCTAGCATACATGGAACAATGCTTCTGTGGCATGAGTAGGGGGGCCCATGTGAGTTTCTTGCAGCATGGCGATGTTAATGTCATAGCGATCTAAATAAGCCAAGATATGCCTACACTTACGAGGGCTCCCTAGGCCTCTCACGTTCCATGTCCAGAAATTATACCGGGTCAAGAAGGGGTGTCTTGTGCGTCTGTTCTGTCGGTCATGGCAGTGTGTCAACACTAGACAAGTAGGCATGGACTGTCCAAGGTAACTGTATAGTTAAGCAGTGTGGACTGTCCAAGGTAACCGTATCGTCAAGCAGAGTGCAGATCTAGGCTTGTATTCATCAGTGAAATGCACAATAGAAACATCTAAAACCAACCCAGCACCCCCCATTCACAACAGTGGCCCATACCCGCCGGAGAAATCCAACCCTTCTCCCCAGTAACAAAAAGGTCCTCGTTAATACAACAACTCAGGTTATAATCATGATAAGAATGTAGAGAGAAGAGCCAGTAACAGTAGATGTAGGAGAGTATGAAAGGAAGAAGGGTAAGAGAGGAAAAATGAAATTTGCATCTCAGGGAAGAGAGTTTAAGAGAAGAGTAAGGCACATAGGGGCAATCGATGGATAAGAAATTAAAACAGAGAAAAAAAATAAAACAGTAAATGTTATCTGCAATAGGGGCATCCTCCTGGGGTAATGCCAAGGAGCTCGGCGGTTCATCCTCGAGTTAACAAGGGCCTACAGGGCTTTTCATTATAGGTCCCATTTGGCCTTTGAAGACTGGATTTTAGTCCTTTCAGAGGTGCGAAAAGCAAAGCGTCCATGCCTCCCTGTTGTCAGAGCGGCCATCTCTAAATAAGCCTATCCGTACAGCAGTAATCGGTCAGGTTGTAGACATGGCAAGTAACTGATTATTATCTTGATCTGTCCTTGCAACTTGGAGGGGGATAATAGTGCAGCTTAGCTTTGTTCTGACATCGGAAACAGGGGTCTTACCTCCGGCGAGTCCCCTGTGTCTAGATGTGGGCACCTAACAGCACGCCGCAGGAAAACATTGGCATTTTGCTGGTTGGTGATAGAACGCAGCTTTCCCTGATAAGTGAGGTGGGAGGCAAGCCGGGTATAACATAGCATATGCAATGCCGGCCTGCTGTAACTTCAGCTTGAGTGGTAGGAATGTTTCTGGACTTCATGTACTGCCATTGTGAAATCTGGTTATATGGCTATTGCATGGCCATCGAAGGTAAGTGAGAGCTGTTCCCTGGCTAGTCGAAGGGTGGTATCTCGATCGCAATAGTTCAATAGCAGGACAATGATGGGAGAGCAGAGTGGCCCTGGGAGGAGGCTTGGGAGAAGACCGGGAGACAAGCGAGTGGTGAGCTCTCTCCACGACCAGCTGTTGAGAAAAGCTTGTAGCTCCAAATGTTGTCGTGAGCAAGCAATCCACATAGTCCTCCATTCTCCTAGTGTTAGCAGATTTGGGTATGCCAAGGATTCTTATGTTGTTTCTGTGCTATCATGCTTCAAAATCTTCATTTTGTGCAGAAATAACTTTCAGGATGCGCTTCATATTACCCCTTTGGGTGCTCATGAAGGAATGGTTCTGTCAATAGCACCAGTGCCCCTGTTCTCATGACAGAACCATTCCATCATGAGTACAGGCACGGAAAATCCATCTGCTGCGGACAGCAGAGGGATTTTCCTTTTTTTTTGCCTTGTTTGGTGGGGAAGAGCTTAGGGGTTTTCATTCTAATGACGATCGCGCCCTATCGTCAATTACAATGAAAACGAACCTGAAACTTAGTTTCATTTTCACAGTTTCAGTACTTGTGGGGCTATCTCAACCCCCGAGCACTGACACACATGGGAGGGATATCGTTAGAAAGGGGAGAATCTCCTCTTTCCAATGATACCATTTGCTGGTGGATCCCTGCTTGGTGATCACCCCAGGAGGGCGATCCCCAAGCAGGGATCCACCCACTAGCACCAGGGAGGGAGAAGCGGCCCCTTGGGCAAGGGCCTTTGCTCCCCCCATATATTTTTCCACTGACAGTCTTTCTTCCCCCCCCCGGGAGCAGATGGGGGCAGTAGCCACCAATCTGCGAGGGGCAGAAAGCACCCTAGACTCCAGGGATGATTTTTTTATAGGCCAGGGGTGGGGGCTGCCCAGAATGGGCATCCAATGCCCCCACCCTATCCCCCCAAAGAAGTCAAAAGACTTACTGTTCCCCCCAGGAGGTATATGGGGGCAATATCCCCTGATTTGCCCCCGGGTGGGAGGCAGAAAGCCCTCTAGGCACCAGTTTTTTGTTATACGTAGGGGTGGGGGGCTGCCCAGAATGGGCATGTCAATGCCCCCCTAAAAAAATTGCCACACTCTTCCTGCCCCCCCCCCCCAGGAGGCATATAGGGGAAAAAGCCTCCTATCTGCCTCACGGGGGGCAGAAAGCCCAATAGGCATCAGGGAATATATATGTTTTTTTAATCCAGGGGTTGTGCGCTGCCCAGAATGGGCATGTCAATGCCCCCACCACCCCCCAAAAAATGCCACAGTCTTTCAGCCCCCCCTAGGAAAGAGATGTGGGCAGTAGCCCCTGATATGTCCCCCAGGGGGCAGCAGAGAGCACACAAGGCACCAGCGATTGCGCTGGCTTTATTATGCGTGGGGGCTGCCCAGAATGGGCAAACCAATGCCCCCATCCCCCACCAAAAAAATTGCCACAGTCTTTCTGCCCCACTTGGGGGCATATCGGGGAAACACCCCCCCCCCCCCGATTCTCCCCCCAGGGCGGCACAAAGCCCACTAGGCACAGACTTGTTTGTAGCAATGTGCCTACCTGTGGATTTTGGACCTTAGCGCAGCCGGCACACAGGGAAACCTAGCAAACCTATACTTTTTTTTTAAACTAGACATCCTGGGGAATCCAGGATGGGGTGACTTGTCTGGCTCTCACCAGGTTCTGTTACCCAGAATCCCTTGCAAACCTCAAACTGTGTAAAAGAAAAAAAAACAAATTTTCCTCACATTTCTGTGATGAAAGGTTCTGGAATCTGCGTGGTTCCACAAAATTCCACCCACCCCGCATTTCCCAAAGTCTTCCGAGAGAAATGGTACCTCACTTGTGTGGGTAGGCCTAGTGCCCGCAACAGGAAACGTCCCAAAACGCAACCTGGACACACCACATTGTTACAGTGTAAACTGACACCTTTTTTGCAAAGTGACTAGCTGTGGATTTTGTACCCTAGCTCTGCCGGCACCTAGGGAAGCCTAGCAAACCCACACATTTCTGAAAACTAGGCCCACTGGGGAGTCCTGTAAGGTATGGCTTGCGTGGATCCCCAACAATTCCCTACTGAGAATCCCCTGCAAAGCTCAAATTTAGCTGAAAAAAATCAAATTTTCCTCACTTTTCTGTGTCGGAAAGTTGTGGGATCACTTTGCTGACACAAATTTCGTACCACCTAGCGTTTTCCAGGTCTCCTGATAAAAATGGTACCTCACTTGTGTGGGTAAGCGTAGTGGCTGCAACAGGAAATGGCCTAAATCGTACTGTGGAGTCTTTAAAATTACCTATAATAAAACTACCTGGTTTTGCAGGGGGGGCTGGTTATTCAGCCCGGGGCTCACGGCCATCTTCGGAAACCTACGAAACCCACACTTTTCTGAAAAGTAGACTCCCTGGGTAGTCTAGTGAGGTATGGCTTATATGGCTCCCCCAACATTTTCCTACCCAGAATCCCCTGCAAACCTCGAATTTAGCTGAGAAAAGCACTTTTCCACACATTTTAGGGTGGGTTCACTGAGCCGGCACAAATGTCCTACCACGTAGCGTTTCCCTTGGTCTACCAAGTAAAATGATACCTCACTTGTGTGGCTGCCCAATGCAGAATCCGCAAAAAAAAAAAGAATATACCCGGGACATTATAAAAAACCATTGAAAGACGCTGCTCAGTTATTGGCTCTGGGTTCGTCGGGTTCTTGGTGAACCTACAAGTCCTATATATCCCCACAACCATAGAGGTCCGGCGGATGTAATGGTATATTGCTTTAAAACATCTGTCATAATTAGAAGAAATTACAGGTGAAAACGTTGGTACAAATGGCTGTTTTTTTCAACTCATTTTCAATTTTTCCTGTTTTCCACTTAGTTTCTATAAAGAAACCTTGAAGGATCTACACAATGACCCCTTGCTGAATTCAGAATGTTGTCTTCTTTTATAAAATGTTTATCTTTTGAGGATCCAATATTGCTTTCATTCTTCTTTCTACCATTAACTGGAAGAAGGTTGAAAGCACAAAAATAGCAAAAATAGGCTATGTCCCAGTAAAATGCCAAAACTGTGCAACAAATGTTGGTTTTCTGACACAAGTCTGTCAGTCCCTGAAAGCTGTGAGAATGGTGATTTCAGCCCCACAAACTCTTTGTTGATACCATTTGCAGGGAAAAAACTAGATGCTTTCATTTGCAGCCAAAATTCAACTGTATTTTGGCTCATTTCTGGGTTCCCCCCAGGGGAATCCACAAACCCTGTGCACCTTTAGAATCCGTGTTTTGTTGGAAGAAAAGTACGCAGATTTGGCGTGGATACCTTATGTGGTCAAAAGGTTACAGGGGTCTAAGTACGAACTACCCCAAATAGCCAAAAAAAGGCTTAGCACAGGGGGAGGCCTAGCAGCGAAGGGGTTAAGTAACTGCTCACTTCTCTGGATGTGTCCTCCAGTTCAGCAATTCTGTGCTCTGCCTCACCAATGCTGCAATTTTTTCCCCAGTTTCTGAATGATAAAATCCATGCAGGTGCACATACAGCCCATTTTGCACTCTACATAGGTAAGGCTGTGTTTTATCGTGAGTAAAAGAGATGTAAGGTCATCATCGCCAGAGTGCTGGCTTGCGTGCAAGTCATCAGGCATGGTGTGTTCAATGATGCTGTTTGGGCTTGAGTAACATTTTAGGGTTCAAAGTGTAATTTTGACAGCTTGCCCTCTGTACTGCCTATCACGTGAGTATGGCTGTCCCGTTATCACTGGTCTGGATGTGTAGGAACAATGAGCCAGGGAATTCCTACTTCTCTGCTCCCCCAACAGGCAAAACAGAAGGTGGCCTGCTGCTGCTTCAAGGTCCCTCCTTGCCTCCCCAGACCTGCAAGGAGGGGCACGAGCAGACCATGGTGTTACAAATGGCTTCCAAGTGGGCAGCAAGGGCAATGAACTGTCCCAGCAGGTTTGAACCGCCACCCGGCGGACAATGTGCAGCTTGCTTTGAAGAATGTATTCACTGGAGAGCAAGGTGGGGCAGTTCACCACCGTGGGCCGCAGGGCCCCGCACCCAGTCCATCCTGGGCAGTTTCTCGCAAATCCATGCTGTGCCGAAGCACGTGTTGGGCCCGAGCAGGCCCCCACCCAGGCCAGAAACCAGGGCTGAACGTCTGCAGGCCCAATACACCGCAGGGCACTCCGCGAGCCATCAGCCAGCAGAGGCAGTTCCGCCCCAACAGGATCCGATAGCAACCCTCAAGCAGAAGGTGAGGGCAGATATCCCCTTCCACTCTGCACTCAGCCAGCAGTCAAACACTCACCCAAGCAGTGCAGCTGCTTCATCACACCATCGTCACGGCCACCATCATCAGTCTCGGGGGAGATGCCACAAGTCGAAAGGCCGCTCGCCGAAATGTCAACGTCCAAGCTGTGCCTTGTCGGGTTAGGTGGACGTCAGGGAATTGTGGCACAGCTTATATGTCCTTGCCTGGTATCACATGGTGATTTACAGCCATCTGGGGCAGGATAATGAGGAATGCTGGACCTGGACAACAGGAGCCTCATGCAAGTACATCCATCTTGCTAGCCAACTCACTAGTGCCCCCCACATTGTAATTGTTCCGTACTAAACCCACTGTTTGCCTTATTTTTTATCTTGACCTCAGTTCTTTTTGCTTCCAATATTTTATCCTGTTTAACTCTGCTAAATTGAGTTTATTAGATGAGGAGGGGTGTTTCAAACCGCAAGATCAACTGGTGACTCCAGAGCCAAATACTTTTGGTAAACTATCAGGATGATTAAATATTGGGCTTAAAGGGTTATTTGGGTTCAGCTTCCACAATAGAAGGTGCAATTTAGCTTGCATAAAAGATCCCGTCCTAACAAATTACCTGAACTAGTATCACATACCACAAAATGATGGTCTTCTTCAAAAGAGCCTATCTTAACAGAGACCCTTTCTGAAACTGTGTTAACAATCTGTTTATTGGCAACACCTAGAACTTGAATCTGTTTTCCTGAGAGGGGTAGGTCTGGAACTTCTTCTGCTCTTAACAGTAGAACAGTGTCTATCAAAAAGGAAACTGTGTGACCATTCATTTCATTCTCCATGAACAGACTAATCTGGTCTACCTCCAAGACTGTAGCAAGCATGCAATCTAATCTTCCTTCCCTCTCCAGCACCTTCATTGTGATAGATCGGAACCAGAACTATCAGAAGCATCAAAAACTGTGAACTGCTGAAAAGTAGCTCGAGGTGAAAAGGGTTCTGATAAGTACATTTTGTATCGGCGTAGGATTTATTTGACCATAACCAGAAATTTGATTTTGGTTCAATTGACACTCCCGCTTCCTGTGGCCCAATTTATTACAATAATGATGCAGATTTGATTGCTTAAATGTTGCCCCATCTATCCCTGTACTCGGATCAATTGGGAGACCACGTCCTCTACCTTGGGGAACTTCACTTCCACCTTGCATCCTCTGTCTTCCACCTTGATATCCAACACCTTATGTTCCACCTACATTTCCTACATTTTTGGCCCATTCTGAAATCCCTTGTGTGCAAGCTTGGTTAAGATCAACATGAACTTCTTCTTAAGCTGTTTTTGTTTTCTTTCGTGTTCATCACTACAATATTTCACAAATCAGAGTATCTCATCCAAAAACTGGCTTTTCAAACAAATCAGATTCTGTTGAATATGCAGGCTAATCCTGGGTGCAACCCGAAAACAAACTGTGACCCAAAGTCACACATATCTCTCCCTCCTGGATTATCGACACCGCTATGTTGTTGAAACATCTGCAACAAGCACTTGTAGTAAGCAGGCACTGACTGCTTAGCCTCTTGAATGGTTTGGTTAATCTTCAACCAGTCAATCTTCTTTTGTAGTACCTTTCTCTTAAAAAATGTATCACCTGTTCATACTTATGCACTGCTAAGGGAGATGGTTCATTTATCCCAGCCACTCTCTGTGGCTTAGCACTTAACTACTTTATCAACACTTTAGACTCATCCCAGAAATCACTGGGAACTACTGTATCGAAAACAGTGTTTCAATCCTTCCACAGTAATTTCTAAATTTTCACAAATCAATCATCCCGAGTATACTATATATTGTGAATCTCCCTCAGTTTCTAGAACTGATTTGTAAATGTGGCATGATCACTTTGAATCAAGGGCTCATGCAGATGTACCCCCCGTATAACTATCAAAGGGTAGGATTTCATCCAGTGGTGTGAGTGGTATTCTTACTCTCCCACATTTTTCCTTTTCTCTCTTTTTCTCCATTGTATTGGCCCATCTGTCCCTCAAGTTGCCTAGGTAACTCCAATTCTGAATGCAACCAACTAATTTCTGGAAATGTAACTTCATCCCAGAGGTCCTCATGGTCACATTTGCTTCACCATTCAATTGAGCTTGTAAACTTGTGGTCTATGTCATGTCATTTGCCAATTCTGATAATTGGTTAATTTGTCATGTGATTGAGCCGCATGGTGAGTATTATCTTTGCTCAAAAATATAAGTTAATTCTCCTGATACTGATGCTTATACCTAAGGTTAAGACTCATTCTAATAAGCTCCTCTAACTCTACCCTTAGTCTGTAAATGTTGGTTAAATGCCTCAAACTTGACCAGACCTTTGGTTCATTTTCAGCTACCTTAGTCCCTCCACGATCTGGGGAATCCCAAAACAGTTGGGGTATCACTACAAAGTCCAAAAATCCCTTGTCAACTTGGTTGACTGGGGTTGCAAACACCAGGGCCCCACCTTGCCCTAAAGACCTTGCAAATTGGTTGAGACTCAAAATGGCCACTTTTGAATTCTTTGTCATAGGTGTAATACCAGTGGTAGGCACTCCACCAGTAGCTCCAGAAACTATAGGTAACGGAGTCACAGTTATCGGGGCAGTTACTGCAGGAACAGTCAGTGTATGGGTCATTATAACAGGAGCCGTCACTCCAGGGACAAGGACTGTAGTACCTAAAACAGTTATAAAAATAGCCGATGGTGCTGGAATAGTCACAACTGGAGCTGTCAGATCTTATCTTCCCATCTGCGTTACAGTTTGATCTATAGGGGCAGGAGCACCAGTAGCACTACCAGGCTGGGCAATAGTATAAGTTGGAGGTAGAGAGGAAATCCTCTAGAAATCATCACTAGAATCACTGTCAGTGTCATTCTTATACTGGGTCTCAACACCAACTAACCAATACCAGTGCAGCACCTTCTGAAATCACCTGCAGCTTTTGTGCAGCTCTGCCTCTATTACAATAGTCCTTGTGCAACAAAAACAAAAAATGCCGAAGCTAGCACAGATAACATATAACTAGTGTCTGCTCCATCAAAGAAATTCAAAGTTATCACTCACTCAGGAGGGTAATAAAGGGAATAACGCTTTCCAACATTAACACGTACTCATGTGAAATTCCAACCAGAAAGGAGTCACCAGGACTAATGCAGTTTTTACTCCATGCAAGCGAATCTACCATCACCAGTCACTGTTAGTACACTCACAGTAATCAGGTATAAGTCCCTATCATAATTGTGCAGCCAATGGTACCTCACAAACTGACACCACAAACGTTGGCAGACAAGTTAAACAACAATATACTTTTTATCTATCCTGGGATCATGGACTGTGAAGAGCCACATTACAATTTCAACTGCTCACCATTAAGCACATACACAATCACACAATTAAGCTGGATATATCGCTACAATACAAGACACAATATCAACACAACACTGTAAGCTTGACATAAACAAATTGTGACACACAACCTTATTTATCCTCACTGCTCAGACACTCAACCATTTTCCGGTTCCCCAAAACACCGCCGATCTTCTGAATTGAGCAATGAATTTTAGGTGTATGCACTTGACTTGGGTATGCTCTGTATCTTTTCCAGTTTGTCTTAGTTCCCTACATCTCAGTGACAAACTATTTGTGTCGCTACCACTTGATAGAGTTGGGTTTCTTGAATCTCAATCTCTTAATGAAGTTATCAAACAAAATTCGCCACTGGTTGTATGGACCTTTCCTTGTCGAGCTGAAGTGTAAGAGAAAAGCAATGCATTTAATAAACAGTGAAACCAATGGATCTCCACAGGAACCACAGAGAACATGGTGTACAAGCCTTAAGGCTTTTATTAAAAATGTATTTCAGATTATAGATTAAATCAATCTGCAGATTTGAAGGAAACATATAAGAGCATACATATTTAAATGATTATGGAGTCTAAATGTATTTATGAAAAGGAAAAAAATGCAAAATAGTATTACATACAACAAACAAAATATCACCCAAGCAGGTTCCAGAAAGAAACTTCTCTATTCTAAATATACTATCAAAGTGGTAAGGGGAAATTTATGAGGATGGTGTCAGCATCACATGAACTGGATTTAAGGTTCAAAAGGAACAGTTTGGTTATTCAAGCATGAAGATTAACACTCTGCCCGAGAGAAGACCTCATCACAATTCTACTGATTTCCCCTGCCAAAGTCAGAAAGAAGAATGAATATTCTAGAAGGCTTCTCTTTATCACTTTCCACCCAATGGAACAATCAAAAGACAGCGTTCTCAGGGAGCATATAAACTCCCTAGCTTTCCCAGCTTCTAACAAAGGAGCAATCATATGGACTACCTTGGATGTAATATCAGTCCAGTCTGCCTGCTACAGGATGGTTTCTCCCACTGTCTCAGAATCCATTTCGGATGCCAAAATGTAATTAAAAAAACAGTACTCCATAGTATAGAAAACTAATCAATAAGGCTATTCCAAACTTAAACAGTATATTGATAAGACACCTGCAGAATATAGAAAAACAATGGCAGAACATTTTATAAATTTTACACAACCTGAAGGGGCGAGAGGTAGCATCCCTACTCCGACCTCCTCAATCGATAACTACAACACACACAAAGGAGTAGGAAGGCATATATTTAAAAGGTGGCACGTGCTCAGTGAGAAAAAACTGCCCTAACAAAGTTGTGACATGCTTCATCATTGTATAAGGCAACAATGTCTCAACCAGTAGTCACTTAAAAAGGCAAATATCATATAGAGCAGGTCAATGTCAAGCACATGGAAAAGGAAGGCCACAAAGATTTAAGGAAGACCAGGGAAGTGGTCGGTATATTTTGAGGTAACAATAGTTGTATGAGCACTACATTACATTATTTATATAGTAACCCGAGGTACACTGTGCACAAAGGTGGTCGTGGAAAGGTGAATGGAGCAAGTGACAAGTGCAAAAGGTTAGATAACAGTGAACAACCACACAAAAGAGTAAGGATAAAAGATGGTTACAAAACCAGTAGGTAGGACATTTTTACAGGATTTGCACTGTTTTTTGGAACCACGATGACGCCTAGAGAAGCGCTGAACAGTCGATGGAGTTTCGACCTGGATGATTTCAGGTCATCATCAGGACTGGGTTACTTAAAGTTGCATGGTGCTGTACAGGGGATTAAAGGGAGGGTGTTCGCAAAGAGAGAAGGTACAGGGAGAGGACAAGGAAAGAAGCGCTGTTTAGAGGGCAAGAAAAGGCTACCTGTAGTATGGGTAACCGGATTGACTTAGCACGAAGGTAATTCACGAATGGAAGGTATCCAAAGGGGTTCTGCGAGAGATGAAAAGGGACCCAGTCAATGCAGGGATAGAGGTAAAACCATAACAAATCTTAATCTTCTCCTTACACCACCATCCTTCACGTTTTTATACCTAGCCGGGTGGCCCAGGAATAAAATTTGGAGTGGGTACACATCCAAGCTAGTTTTGACTTTCACTAGCGGCACTTTTCTTCGGTGATCCCAAAATGTAATTGATTGTATTGTTTACCCCCCTTTTGCACCACCCCAGGTGTTGGTCTGCACAGGGGTTATAGTAAGCAAGCCCAATGATGAAGGATGTCACAACTTTGTGTGTGAGGGCAGTTTTTCTCCCTGAGCACGTGCCACCTTTTAGTATACACTTTCCTACTCCTTTGTGTGTGGTGTAGAACATTCTATAAAACATACCATCTCAACTAAGGCCTAGTTACAAGTTAGGCCAATATTAGGTACACAACAGGTTTACATGAATACAATTAGCATAAATGATTATATTAAATGAGGTTCAACGAGAGCATATGTTTTCTTATGTGGTGAATACGTTATTATAACTCGGCTAAATATACCAGTGGTTATCATTAAAGTGAATATATAGCTACATTTGCTAAATAAGATACACACAGATAGATACAGTTAAAGACATGAAAAATATATCTTGCATATAAAGGGTTGAGCATTAAATTTTGCTGCCCCAGTATCACTACATATCTGAACTCCGGCACCTTTTTTCACCATACAGCTCCAGCAATGAACTGATGATGGCATAAGTCCAACTAAACACACAGAGAGCCCTTTAATTCAAGTGAACTCTGTCCTACATGCACAATAAGCCTACCATTGAAGCTTCTAACCCTCACTCAACCATCAAGGTATGAAAACATGTGTTGCTAGTAATAAGGAATGCCTATAAATCATGAAAATATTTGAACAATGTTTTATTGGAAACTTATGAATAAAACATGGCTGTAGCTTGCACTGTTCCTTGGATGTAAAACTTATTGTCTTATGAAGCTCTTCATGATCAGGACATTTTCAATCAACAAAGTGATTAATTGCAAATGTTCCTTTGTTGATCCTAAAATTTCCTTGTGGGATGCTATGCATAGACAGTACGACATGTCAGCACAGCAACAAATATGGGACCCCCTTGAGAATTACTTAAGGTCAGGGAAAAAGGGGAAAAAGAAACAATCATATAGTAAAGCTTCCCTCACGACCTCTATTCTTAGTAATACAATTAAATTGTGCTGGGAAAAAAGGGCCTAAAACCAGTGATGCACCACACAAAATATAATAATTTATTACTTTTTTATTTTTTATATCCTTTCATCTTTTACTATTATTCTTAAAAAAATTCAATACATTTCTTTTCGTTTCACAAAGAACAAATTCACTATTTACTACTCACTGATTAAATTCATTACAGTGAAGACTGCATCATGTCAATTAACAACAAACAGTAGTCCCTGGAGCAAGTTAATATAGAGCACAAAAGGAACTATATCATCACACGATCTCATCTACACACGTACCAACTCATTCCACATTCATACACCTTTCATACAACAAACAAGGAAGGAAAAAAACGTTGTCATATATTGAACATTAGGGACACACGGTACATAGTGATCTTCTATGGCTAACAAAAGCAACTGCAGAGTCAGGATGTTAATATCAGAGGTCACGACATGTCAGCTACAGAAATTTATTTTTGAGCACTCACAGGTGATAAACAACAAAGATGTGAAGTATCCTGCAGCAAGACATTATAAATGAAGACATGACGGTGATTTGTCTTCTCTAAAGTTTTGGGAGATCGATCATGTAGAGAAACTAATACAAGGAGCAGACAAGACATGTATGTTGAGATAATAGGAAGCAAATTATATTAGTAAATACAAAACAAAGACTCCTTAGGAACATAACCATTACGTAGGACATTTTAATTTGCCAGGTATGACGTGTGGTGAACTTTTTGAACTATTGGTGAATTGATGTAGGATTTATGAACATCAAGGGAACTGATATTAAGATCACTTTGATGTATTGTGATGCATGTCCAGAACTGCAAGATTAATTTGTTAGTCTCCATTAAGGAACCTCTCTAGAAGGTTGGCCAAATGAAGGCACAATTGAGGTACTAAAGACTTCAAAGAGGCACGATGTATGCCCACTCGAGGGCTTGAAATCGATTTAGGTTTTATGATGGCTATTACCCTGAACAGAAATGTGTATTAGTCATGTGCGTCTCTCCACTATATGAAATGCAGATATTTCAGAATAAAATTGAAATGTAAATACATCTAAACATTAGATGGAATAAGGTACATGGGTAGTTATAACATGGAAGTTCTCTAGTAATTATAAAATTTAGATTTATATGTAATATGTATTACACATAACAGAATGCTTTGCACATGGTTGAAATGAAGAAAGGACACTGTAGCAGGAAGGGGAGAAGGGTTTTATGCAAATGTGACCATGACTGGGATGACAGGGATATATGATTAAAAAAATAAAGGTTAAAGCATACTTCTAGTTAAAAAAAAGTTCATTTATAACTTCTATACAAAAACCAACCGATCGCACCGCCCTAGAACCAGCCCTGCTTGGATGTATTCTGTTGTAGTGGGCTCGAGAAGGGGAATGGTATGTTTAATGATTTCAGATTACATCCAGAATATATGTTGAGGGTTGACACCAGGAAGATTGAGAAAGAGAGATTATAGAACGAGAGAACTTTGCATCACCTAGGGTTTTGTCTGTATAAGAAGGCTGAAGTTACCCATTTGTGGACGGATGCATTCGTCATGGGACCATTAATCTCCTCTTCCTCTACAGTGGTACTGATATGGCAAGCTTCCGGGAGCAGAGCATTTTCTTGGAACTGCACTTTGTCATCCATTGGTTGATGGATTAGCATCATTGCCAGACTGATTATCCCCAGATTATGTCGTTTAAGAGACAGGGCTATAAATTGCAACCGCTCCCTACAACACTCCTGAGAGAGCTTTGAAGTGGACCATGCTTAAGTGGAATAAAGGCAAAAAGAACAATTGATGGACAGTATGCAGAACAATGTCATACATTCACCCCAGTACAGAGATCTGGGCCTAAATCCATCGTTTTTTGCTCACCATGCCATTCCAGTTTGGACCCAGCCATATGCAAATCAGTCTTGACCCTGCGCCCAATGGGAACAGTCCAGTCCGAACTGCCAGCCCAGATCCTCCCTGGACTGGAAACAAGCATCCTAGGACCGGTTTCGGGCTTTCAGTCCTCATCAGCCTAGATAGCTTGACTCCAGAGGCATGGAGAGCAAGGGACCCATGTCTTGGCATACCCGTCCCACTCGGGGTGACAAATGCAAAAAGACAATTGATGGACAGAATGCGGAACAGTGAAATAAAGGGACAGACAGAAGTCCCTTTGAAATGTAAAGACAGTCCTCCACCCTTCTGGCTCAATTTATCTTCAAAGGTGTGCACAAATTCTCTCTGTACTTTAGCAAAGTGATCATAACACAGCTCCTTTGTGTGACTGTGTCACAGGCCCCTTGCACTGCACAGAAGAATTATAAGGAAACTATTTCTAAGACTATCTGAATGATGATGCATCCTTACCGCACAACATGTAACTCTAGCTCTAAAACTACTTTTACTGTAACGCTGTCCTAAATCCAAACCTTAAACACAGTCCTACTCCTCCCAGTGACCAAAGCCCTTTCAATAGGGCCATAAAACTTTCTTTGTGCTTGCGGTATGACATCTGGAAATACATTGTGACTTATGTTTAATTGTGAAGGCTATTACTGCCCTGCTTGAAGACAGTTGGATGGCTGGTCTAAATACAAAAGGTATGCAGCACAACAGGGGAGAGAACCACAAAAAGTTATTGGTGGAGGCTATGGTTGGAGGATGCCACAAAACAACATAATTCAATGTCGAAACAGAAAATCAATCATCATTTTCTAGTTAGTGTTCAAATATGTGATCTGTAAATAATATAATTTCAGGTTCAGTACCGAGAGCAAGAGCAAACAAAGAGAGAGTACAGGGAAAATAATAATGTCATACTAATAGTACCAGCATATGCAGCATCCGTGACCACTATACAATATACTTGGTAGAGAACATATCCACACCTTCAGAACAAGGATTGAGTGATATCAGTAACATTCATAATAACAATCAGAGGAAATGGAAAGGGGGGCTCAAAGTGCCCATCTATGCATGTGCGTAATAGATAATGTCATTGTTGCATTATAACAAGAGGAATTTCTACAGAAGTGTGACCAGATGCATGGGGATATAAACGTTGCAACTGACAATTGTGCATTGCATATACATATGTAATCCATCTGGGCTTTGTTCGGGTGCTGTACAATCAGTCAATCTCCTCTGGGTGGAGAAACAAAGAGATCCGCAATGGCTGCCATTTTGGGTCGTGCAGTATGTTGTTGTAATGTGGTCTACATGTCACTAGTAGTGTCACAATATATTAAGTCCCCAACCCAAGCCTTCAAAGTTGGAATAGTGGATCCCCTGGATCACCCTCAATATAGCGAGATCTGTCTCTTAGCGAGAAGCAGAGCGAGAAGCAGAGCGAGAAGCAGAGCGAGAAGCAGAGCGACAGCAGCGAAGCTCGTTACTCCCGCTGGTAGAGGCCTGACGTAGCCCAAGGGCCAGCAGTGGGGTCGGAGGTAATTCGGATTCAACCATCCGGGATAGGTGGCAAAAAACCTCCTCCCAGTATGCCAGTATGGGTGCACAGCTCCACGCCAAGTGAAAGAAAGCAGCATGTTCCATTGCACATCTGGAGCAACTGTGTGATTTGGCGGGGTACATCTTTGCTAATAGTCATGTGATGAAAGCTCTATGTTGATTTTTAAAATGTACCATTTTATTCAGATGATTTCCAGATATGTATCGTGTTTGCTCGCAGCAATAAAGCCACATCTGGTCTGGTAGGTGGTGGCCTAAGTCTCTCTCCCATGCTGCCCAGGCCCCAACCCCAACTGCCAGCCGAAGTGATAACAATAAGTGGTAAAGTCAGGAGACCAGACGTGCCCCGCTGGTCGACATAATAACTAATGTAAGTGGGGTCAATTCTGTCGGTTCCTCTGGGGGGGATGACAGTGCAGCAGCATAGAATTATGCAATCTATGTAGAATAAACCTGTCCATGTAGGACACGTCCTGTCCCGCTGCTAAATCTACGACGGTGCGCAGTTGGGTATTATGAAAATGGTCACCCAAGGTATGTAGTTTACACATTACTAGGGTTCGCTTAGTGAGTGTTTCTGTGGTCGGAGGCAGCCAGGGATTATCCTGTAAATGTGTGGAAACAATGGCTTAATTTGATAAATGTGTACTATAAGCTGCAAATGTGACTATGGAAGTCACTTCAAGGTTGTGCTAATATTCAAGGTGATTTAGACTCTAATGTGTCTCATTTTGCATTTCGTGCTACAAGACCAAGAATCCTATGTGGTGGAAATGCTAACTTCCAATTTCTTATTCGCTAAAAATGGTCTATCTCTGCTGGTGATTACTTTTTACACTTGTATATGGTTCATTTAAATGTCCATGAATTAGTAACCATCCCATCCCAGTTGTCTTGTAAATGTGATTAACTGAATATGTGAAAAGTTGTGCATAATCATCATTTGTGGGTATGTCTGTTGACTGCTTCTTTTTATGTATAGATACAGCCAGAGTAGATCCACACACTGAAGCAGAGGTCCCTGCACCTGCAGGGAGGCAACATCATTGGACAGATCAACCTATACTACTAGCACAAACTGGTACATAAACATGGGCAGAAGATGGTCCCATCTACTGCAATGTGATCAGACAACAGATAGATATTTTACATTGAATCCTTCAACAGTTGCAACCATGTGAACTGAACTAGGATCTGTTGTTTATAACATGTATAAAATGGAATGTAAACTAAATACACTCATTTAATTTTAGGCCCTGTGACGTTGGGCAGGAAAACACTTACTACAGAGATCTCTGCTCAAAGTATGAGTGTGACTTACGGTCAGGCAACACACACTGCACAGATCGTAGAACCTGGTAAGCGCACCTAAATATTACTTTATTTACTCATAGTCTCTTGTATTGGATGATCTGTTAGCAGTATGTGGTGTGTGTCTAATATCCCTGTTGTCACTTAACTCCATATGTTCAGATATGGCTCAAGAGAGTATACTTCTTCATAACATGTTGGCTAATGAAAGGATGACTATACATTTAAATTGAAAAAATACAATATGTAGCAAATTGTGCATGTCTCATCTAAACAGAAGTAGCCCTAATTGTTTTGAAAGTGAATACCTATGGCATATATATGTAACATTATTCACAATATCCTTACATAATCATGACTAGTGAACTTAGGGCCTTATAAATGTTGTATGCTATGGTAAATAAATGGCTTGGTCAATGCCATGTATCATGAATGCTTTTGAGTGTTATTTTGCATGATGACTATTGTATTTGTGTGGAATGAAGTAAAGGCTGACATTGTGTTAATAGTCTCGCTCAAAATTAGACAAACATATCCAAGGTGGTCAAAATAAACACATAATCTCAACAGTGGCATGTATGTCATTTCAAACATATACACCTGAAAAAATTCAGAATTACGTAAATGCATAATTAATTTTTGGACATTACAGTGAAAGTACACCTGCTTTTGAGTCCAACCAACATAATATTGGTTAGTGCTGAGGAAGGAGACTGCCCCAACAACCCACACCCCTCATGTTCAAACTAAACCTCTCTGTGTGTTGTATTGCCTGTGACTGCAACCCAAGAAGTGATAGTGTCAAGTGAGGATGTCAGGACTGTTGTCTCTCAGGCCATCCAAAAGCTGAAGAGAATGTTCAGAGAGGCGCAGACCAGACATTTTGATAGCCTCACTTCCTCCATCATTTCCTTGGGTGCAGCTGTATTGTCTGCGTTTGCCCAACTTCCTGCCCACACCTCTATTGTTGTGTCCCCAAGTACGTCTTCCCTCTCTTTTACCCTGCTACCCCTCGTGTTTCCTGATCCCGTAGAGTGTCTGGTCCTCCATCAGCCAGCCAGGAAGAGTCCACAGGAGCAGAGGAGTTGAACATCGTGGTCAAAATGATAGTAAGGATAGCCAGTGACTGGACAATGTTTTGGACGGTTGATATTTCATTTACCCCTTGTACATAGACTGGTTCCTCTGCAGCATCCTGACATGTTTTTTTTTAATTTTGCCCAGCCCCCTCCAAGTGCCCTTGTATATTCTGCCACAAAATGTAATTTAATTTCCTTTCTCCTTTCCCAATGTACAGCATTTGATTTTAATATATTTCATTATAATGTATACACTATATACATTTTCCCACAATACAATCTCTGTATTGTGTTTTTCATTATATATGCTGGATTCAAAGAATGGAAGTCTACATTGGTAGGTGTTTAGCTATGCTTTTAACATGATACCTTTTTACACAACGGTCCTACTAATCTAAATGTTTTACTCATATACATTTATTGTCACATATATGGCCTACAACCAAAGTAACAATTCGACCTTCATCAACTATTACATTTTGAAAAATATGTTTGGAATTGCATATATTGTAAGTGTTAGAAATGGGATCTCTGGTTGGCGAAGGCTTGCGCCAAAGACAGGCAGAGACCGCTAGAAACTTGTGAAGCACCCTGCACTTTACCCTGAGCCCTGGCCCTGCAGACGCACGCAGCACTTTGTTCCCGGTCCCTGGAGGGACGTGAAAAGCACGGACGCGGTCCCGCATCGGCGGGAGACCGCTAGAAACTTGTGAAGCACCCTGCACTTTACCCTGAGCCCTGGCCCTGCAGACGCACGCAGCACTTTGTTCCCGGTCCCTGGAGGGACGTGAAAAGCACGGACGAGGTCCCGCACCGCGGGACGCGCGCGGCCGCGCCCGGGCCAAGACGGGCCCGTCTTAGCCCGTCATAGACTGAATTAGACTGGTCTGGGCCACGTCCCTTGAGCTTGTAGAGTACTGTGTGAGCTGGTCCTGTGACTGTTACTCTTGTGTTTGCATATTAAAATCATACGCTCTTGATGTTCCGGGTGTGATCTTTTAGTTACATATTTTTAATACCTAAGGAGGGAGAGTAATATCCACTCCATAACTGAGGTTGGAGAGTACTAACTATGGGTAAACGAAAGGCACAAACTGGTCCCCATAATGCTAATAAGCAATCCAACCCACAGACGCGCTCACGACAGTCACTACTCACCTACTTATCTGGGGCAGTGGGAGTAATTGAGCAGCAGATACTAACGGTGGAGGAGTCGATAAGTACTGCCAACCTAGAACCCTCTACTAAGTTAACGGCCGATAACAATATGCAGGGGCACTCTTACACTTCTGCTACACTTGCACCAGCAAATATTATTACTAATGGGTGCAGTGCGGATATTTCAGATCACATCTCTGAAAGTGATCACGAGCAGGAAGATCAACCACCCCCGAAACGACCAAGAAACCCAGCTCCCACACAAAAACCAGCGGGAAATCTTAATGTACCGCCGGTAATACCCCAACCAACGACGCGCCAAAAGACTTATAAAAAGGCTCCCCAGATAGGGTACCATAAACCAGGGGACAGGAGCAAGCAATTAGGCACTTCAAACGCACAGATTACAAAGGAGGTAATCAAGATGAATGTTAAACTGGACTCTTTGGATGCTTTCAGTAGGGCAACCCTAGATAATTTAACTAATAGAATTGGGAAGTTAGAGGATCTAGTACATACCAGCGTTAGTAGTACCCAGCAGCTCTCTGAGGGTCTATTAGATATGCATAAACCAAAAAAGGGAGGTAACGAAAAGAGAGACAACTGTCAGCTGACTGGTACCCTGCCTGATTGCAACGAGGAACAGACTAGAGGCTTACCACGTAGCTCTGCTCACAACCCCTCTTCTAAACCTGAGATCAATCCAATCATACATTCCCCAACTATGCTCACAACTTTGAATGTCGGGGGTCCAAACTACATCCCCGCCGTTACTGGTAAAGATCGTGCAGTTGATCAATGGAAAAATAATCCGGATTTACCACCCGCAGTGACCCCCTATGTAGCCGTTCTAACCAATGTACCGAGCCTTCCAAAGGGAACCATAGAATCCTGGGAGAGCTTACGAAATAAGTCACTACATTGGCTAGGCACTAGAACCGGCCTCACAGAAAGGTTGTATGATGAATTCAAGTTGGCCAGAAGGGCACCGTGGATTGGCAAAGGCCAGAAACTCATGAGAGGGGACTGTGTGATCCTGTCATTTAAAACCCCAAATCTGGTCCGGGAAATTCTGCACAGAGCAGGCTCCCTCTCTACCATCACTCAGGGCATAAATTTGGTGCCACTAGGCTTTTTTTACCATCCAGATAGCCTAAGTAAACCGGCCCATTTCAGGGAAACATCTACTTCTGGCCCCCTAAGTTCATTTAGTATCCCTGTTCAAAACCGCTTTGAAATTTTCTCAAACCTCAACTTAGTTGACTGACAACAACTGAGAGAACTTCCCAGCACTGATGTATTCAATACCAAAGAACGGGTGGACAGAATGAACTTCCCTGAATTACAACCTGACACCACCCTGTAAGAGCCACTCGGACATAATGACCCAGCAAACTTCCCTGAATTACAATCTGACACCACCCTGGAAGAGCCACTTGCGCTTAATAACCCAGCAAACACTACCTTAGTGCAAGCTGTGCTGGGTCCTTGTATCTGGGAGGGAGCGCTTAACCCAGATCAACAAATTGATTCATTTCAACCCCAAGACAATAGAGTTGGGATTAATGATCATGAAAGAGCCCAAGAGGCTAAGAGCAAAATAATTTTTTGGAACATCGCTGGGCTAAAATCAAAGGTGGATAACCCCCTCTGGATCGAGTTTATCGATAATGCTAATATAATCAATGTACAAGAAACCTGGATGCAAGACCCCCTACATATCAATGGTTATAAAACATTCCATACGCCAGCCATTGCAGCACCACACGGGAGAGCCAAGGGGGGCCTCTCCACATATGTTTCTAATTTTTTTATTGTCGATAAAATTGATTTTCTTTCCACCAATCCCTATTATCATCTTGTGACCCTCCATCTGAATAGTGCCCTCTGTCTAGTAATTATAAATTATTATAATAACATTGTACCGACTCTGGTTACAGATACCCTGAGATCATTGACCGACTTCCTGCACACACTAATTGCCCGACTAAAGAAAGAGGTCCTTGTGATCTGGGGTGGGGATTTTAATTCTTCTTTATGTAAACACTTTGACGACGATGTATGTGGGTTAACTTATGGCAACGGGGAAAACTTCGCTCATTTCTCACACACGCTTTATGGAGATGTTTTAAATGATCTAATGTTTACTTTTGATGTAGGGTTTGCTAATAGACTGTGCTCCCCTATGATTCCCTTTTCCCCTACATTTCATGCACATGGTCGATTATCTACTATTGATTTTATCTTGTTCTCATCCAGATATTCTTCTTGTATTAATAACTTTAAGACACATGAGATAGTCCTTAGTGACCATTTTCCTCTTAGTGTTGACGTAATTACGTCCAAACAGAGCTGTACCACTAGATCAATAATTGCTGACAATGTTGACCACATTGTTGGCATTAGACAAAATGGGTTTGCACTAAAATGGTCCAACGTAAATATTAATGAACTTATCTCAAATATAGTTACCAATTGTAAAAACATGTTTCTGAAGTGCCTCGACGAGACCACATCCAGTATTGAGATTAGGGCGAATTTTCTGGCAATCTCGAAATACATAAAAGAGTCATTATCTGTTAAAAAGAATAAGACCTCGAGAAGCAAATCAGGCTGGTTTAACATCGAGTGTTCAGAAGCATATTCTTACCTTAAAAACTGTATTCATGCATCACCTAAGAACACTGAACACATAAGGGAGGCAAGGCGAAATTATAAAAATGTCCTTAAAAATGCTAAGTCTATTTTAAAACTCAATACTTGGCGGGCATTACGCGACGCTGCAGATAGTCGTGATTTCTCTGCCTTTTGGAAAGTGGTGAACTTACCTTTCATGGCAGATAAAGATATGGCAGTAATGGAGGTTGCCATCTCGGAATCTGAATGGGTCCAACACTACTCCAATCTGTACAAGAATTCAAACTCTGAGGAACAAGGTCCCATTCTTAATACATTAGATATAGTAAATGATTTTAAAATGAATTTTACCTTAAATGAAATTATTGCAGCTATTGATTCTAGCCCTTCTGGTAAAGCTCCAGGCCCAGGCGGCATTCCTGCGGACCTTTTTAAATCTAGTACAGCATTATGGGGTCCTCTTTTAACCCAGGTTTCTAATGCATGCAATTCTACCTTTTTACCAACTTGGTACGAATCTTTGATCGTGCCAATTTTTAAAAAGGGTGATAGATCAAATCCAGCTTGTTATCGTCCGATATCGTTGCTGGATTCTACCACCAAAATCATAGGCCGGGTACTACTTAATAGACTACAGACCTGGGCTGACGAACAAGCTATCATTAGTGACCTCCAATACGGGTTTCGCGAGGGATTGGGCACAGTCGAACAGGGGTTGAACCTCCATATTTTGATGGAAAAATATACAAAGGTAAAAAAGGGTAGATTATTCATGACCTTTGTCGACCTTACGGCAGCTTTCGACTGTGTCCTGCATGACAAGCTGTGGTTGATTCTAGAAGGGCTCGGCGTAGATCTTTTAATCATTTCGTTTTTAAGGGAACTTTATTCGGGGGCCAGGGCTAAGGTAAGATATGGAAGAAATGGAGAATGCACGAGGCACTTTGGTATCGAGAAAGGGGTGAGGCAAGGCTGCGTCCTTGCTCCATTTCTTTTCACACTCTACATAAATGGTCTGGAAACTATCTTAACCAAGGAGTGTAGGGATCTACCCAAGGCAGCAAAACGTTTCACCCTGGCACTTCTGTATGCAGATGATGCTGTTTTAATGGCCCGTACCCCACTTGCGCTACAGAGGGTAGTTACTTCTTACACTAGTTTTATGTCAAATTTGGGGTTGTCTATAAACTGTACAAAGACTTACACTATGAATTGTGGGACTGGGACAAACAGGAGGGCTAAGACTATATTTATTAATACCAGCCCTATTGAGCAAACTAAAACATTTTCCTATTTGGGGATTTTATTTGAGAGGACAGGAAGCTGGACTGAGTCGACTAAGAATAGACATCTACTGTTCGTCAGGGCATTAGCGGCCTTGTCGAACTTCAGTTGAAAATTAGGTAAGCGCTCACCGGCTGAACTTATACACATCTACAAGGCAAAATGTGTTTCTATTGCCATCTATGGAGCAGGCGTTTGGGGATATGCTGATATACACACTATGCAGACTGCGGAAAACAGGTTCCTGAAGTTCCTCTTAGCAGTACCCCAAAGCACCACAACATATGCAATACATATGGAATTGGGTATCCCATACCTGGAAGATATCATTAAAATCCAACCCGTCCTTCTATGGCATAGTATCTGGATGTCAGAGGAAACAGGATTTAACCGCTACCTACTCACCGATGTACTGAAATTAGACGGTGTTAAATCCATCAGGTGGCTGGAATACGTGAAAAAATTCATGCTAGACATAGGCCATCCAGAATACTATATAGATCCAACTACCATGCGTACTATTTCCAGGAAAGATCTTAAGGCTTGCTGCATGGAGCATCTTGATGATAAAAGAATAGCTATTGAATTAAAAAAACCTACTGCCCAAGCTCATTATCTGACCCTGTCCTCACCCACCATCCAGCTATACCTATCCCTAATTGATAATGATTTTGATAGTTTTCTGTTGACTCGTTTTAGATTTAACCTGATATTTAGACTTCTTAGCTTCCCAATGATGAACGACTGGTCCAAACATTTGTGCAATTGTCCTTGTGATGGTACATCCATGCAATCCACTATTCATGTTATTCTATTTTGCAAATTTTATGAAGTGCCAAGAAAGATCTGGATTGTACCAGCCTTGAGGACCCTTGGTTTGAGACGTTGTCGCCCTGCCCTCTTAGCCTTGCAATTTCTAGAGAACAAATTCATGATTGCTACTATAACTGTATTTCTTAAAAATGTTTTTAGATGTCGGAAAACAATGATTATATGATTTTTAAAACACCTATGTTTTGATTGAGATTTTACTGTTGCAAATTATATGTGTCTTTTAACATTGTACTTTGATGGTTATTGTATTTTATAACCGAATAAAGTGAAATGATGATGATGACAGGCAGAGACCACCACTCTAGTCAGGGCAAGGAAGTTACACGCCAAAGATAACCCCTGCTCACCCCCTTGGTAGCTTGGCACGAGCAGTCAGGCTTATCCCGGAGGTCATGTGTAAAGCATTTGCGCAGGCACACAGCAACAACATCCCAGGCACACTACAAAAGGAACTCCACACAAGGATATATATAAAAATAGCCTTTGTATTATCATAACACATTAGAATAGTAAGCACATATTATACATGGTGCCACCTGGCACTAGGTCATATTTACAAGGGATTATTTACACCTGACAGGGCCAAGTGGACCACTGTCAGTACCATCACAAAGTGAACTTAGTAAATGTAGAATTTATCATAAACGTAGAACACAACCAGTAACTACTGGTAATCACTGTACTTAGCATCGGCCTGTAACATAAACTACATTATGCACAGCATCACATCAGGCGCGAATTACACTCTGCGCCAACCTCACCAGCATAACACATTATGCAATCATCTCACAAGTCTAAACACCTTAGACCCTAACCTCCTAAGTATAACTCACATTAGGGGCGTAAATCACACAGTGAAACATAATCTCACTAACATAAACCAGAATATGCAAAACAACCTCATAATCATAAAACACATTTAGAGGTATAACACAGGGTGCGTAAATCATAGTAAATGAATAACATTTCCTAGCACCACACTCACATTAGGGCCTGGCGCCCTATAATTCTATCAGTCCCTCTGGCCAATTGGCCATCTCAGTAAGGGGGCTTAAATGCCCTATGTACCAAGAGTCAGGGCGCGCTGCCAGAGCAGCGAAGGTCAAGGGTGCGCAAGCTGCGCAGACCTAAACGTTGCAGCTGCCCACTACTTGCTGGGCAGCTGAGAACCATAACGTGAGGGCCTAACCGATGCAGCTGGCACTAATTGCTGCGCAGCTGTAAATAATGGGGAAGGCCGGGCACCTCTGTGCCACTTCTGTCCCTCTCAGGGACTTTCTCAAGAACTGCGCCAAAAACGTTGCAGCTGCCCGGGCTGGTGCGGCACAGCTGGGGATAGGACAAATGGGTCCTGGCACAACTGTGCCCTCTGGGCCTGGCTGGGGCGCTCGATAAACTGTGCCCCTGTTGGAGCCACGTAAGCTCTAGGAATAATGATGCCCCCTTGTTGCAGCTGACCCCTGCAAAGTGGGGCAGCTGGAGAATACTGACCACACGGGGACAGTATGGGGCCATGGGACCTCAGGACCCCCACGGGGCCCTTGAAACAAATATGGCCATTGGTGTAGTGGCCCGCAGCGGCGGGTCCGCTCATACAAACAAAAAGAACTGTGCCATGTTGGAGTGGCCCGCTCTCCTGGCGGGACCGCTCAGACCCTGCTTCTCCCCACCCGGACTCCCTTGCAGAACTCACTGGCTGGGGGAGCAGAGGCAGGACTCCTCTGACAGCGGCGGCAGCACTTCTCTTGCGCACGCGGTGGGGGCAGGCACCGGCAATGTGCCTCGAGACCCTGCGCCTTCAGTCTCCACTGGTTGGTGCCCATGGGGCTCTCGCTCAGCAATGGGAGGCAGGCGTCATCACATTTCCTTCGGGCGGTTTTCTAAGATGGCGGCGGCGTGCGCGGGACTTCCCTCTCAAAACCGGAAGCCCCGCCCGCCGCCAGGCACATCGTTGCCTGACTTCCACCCTGGACGCGACTCGGGCCGCCGGGGTGATTTTCAGCTCGGTAATGAGGGGTAGACTCCCTCATAAGGCCAAATACGAAGCGAGGTGGGCACCCGCCTATAAAATAAATGATAAGCGGCCATAAGCGGGGTGGGCACCCGCTCTCGAAAATAGCGAGATGAGTGGGGTGGGCACCTGTAATTAGATAAAAATAAGCGGGGTGGGCACCCGCAAGGCCGGCATCACGGGGGAATCCCTCAGCTGGGGATTCCCTCTTTTTCCTTGGAAGCAGCGCGGTGCTGCAAAGCCTCAGCGCTCCTCCTAAAAATAAAGGGGCAAATTAAGACAAAACGCTCCCAGGCGCTAGAAGAATGCAGCAAAGGTCCTAGAGATGAAGAGAAAGTCCTTTCAGGCATCAAGGGGCCATGCAGGGCCCAGGGGCCAGCACACAGGGTCCTCCCGCAGGGAGGCAGCCCCCATGGCGGTCCCTCCTGGGCCCCACCAGCAGCAAGCCCCCCTCCGCCAGGAACAGAACAGGACTGAACACTTTCATGGGGTCACAGCCCCTATATTTATACAACATTTCCCTTTGTGACACAGCACAGGGCTGGGGGAAAAACCAGATGCAACTGGTTTGGGGGAGCTTTGGAGCAATTGTTTTGCTCAGCTCCTCTCTCCTTTGTCAGGTGGGGGCTAGGTGCTCAGACGCACCACAGGGGGCGGAGCCAGCATTGTGGAGGGAAGGCACAGTCCTATTCAGGTCCCAGGTGCAACTCCTCCCTCCCATCTACATGCAGATCTCTCCATTCACCACCGGGCAGACTCACCCTGGCTCCTGGAATTCCCCAGCCCTCTCAGCTCCTGTCAATCACCAGCCAGACATGCACTCCACATCAGGCAGGCAGACACACAGTACACAGAAAGGCCAACTTCTAGAAGTGGCACTTCTCCACTAGTCACAATAAATCTGCGCACACCATTGCGCAGCATTTATTCTCACGAGTTCGCACATACTAAAATCGACCCTGCACTCCTCTCATACTAGAAATTACCTTGGACACACATATCCCCCATGTATTCCTATGGGAGGGCAGGCTAATCTCACCACACGCACTCAGCGCGCGCACGCACTTTACACTGGGCCACAGTGCTAAAGTGCGCAGAGGCCAAAAATCACTACCAATGTGTCAGAGCTTAATGCAAAAAGTTCTGGGGTGAACCTGCCAGAAGGGCCAAGTCCAACAGTAAGCATTTACATTTTACAGAGATCATGGGGGATCTCTCTTGCAACTTTGCAATTGTGGTGGTGATCATTTCTTTAAGTTAGTGCATTTACTGTGTTGGGGTCGATGTGTGGGTGGGAGTGATGCATCTGCCTCTACAGATGTTCCGTGTGCCTGTACAGTTAGCATGTGTGCCTGTGCAGATGGTGAGGGTGCCTGTATGTGGGTGAGGGTGCCTGTACAAGGGGTATGTGCAGGGGGTGCCTGTGTACGCAGGGGTTACCAATGCAGGTAGCTGAGTGGGGTGGGGTGTGGTGCAGGTAGGTGTGTTGGGACCCCGCCATGAGTTGACCATGAAGGAAGACTTTAAAACAATTTCAACATGCCCTCCATCATCGACATGGCCTAGGCATGGCCCCTTGCACTCTTTTCCCTATAGATTGATATGACGTAATTTTGCCTCCTTGATATGTCTTGGCAAGACACGGGTCTGCCTTTCAATCATCTGAGGAAATTCCTGTAGTGAGTCTGAAATGTCAGACAGAGTAGTTCCGTGGCACAACTGCCTCACATCAGCCTGTTTTTGGTAAAAATCGTCCTCCCACTGGCCACCTTGAACATCTGCCAGCCCCCTCCGCATGGGACGACCTGTGCTCTGACCATCGGGTTGACCAGCAAAGGGAGGGGTGTCACATGTGAGGCTGTGTGGGGAGGAGATTAATGCCTATCGGATACCAGCTCTTTGCCAGGGGTGTTAGGTTCTTCAGATGCTTGAGAAAGATGTGTCATGGGAGAAGTGCATAGGAGAAGCAAAACGTCTACCTTAGACGTGAAGGCAGTGAGGAGGTGATGGTTGTGTTGGGGTAGGTGAATGCTGTGGCTGTTTGGCTGACTGTTGGCAATGGGAATCTTCAGAGGTAAGGTGGGAGGTGCAATGATGGTTGTACCTGATGTAGGCAACAGTGTTTTGGCCAGTGGGCCGTCAATACACTCCTCGTAATCCAGGAATTCCTCCGTGACCAGCACCAGCTCCTCTTTTTCATCTTCTTCCTCCTCTTCTTGAGCAGTGCTCGCAGCTCGGACTGCTTGCAGGAGGATTTGGTTCTCTCCTCAGACTGTCCGCTGTCCTCCGCTAGTGGATGGTTCAGCTTCATCATGCAACTCGTCGTTGTCAGCACCTAAAAGACAAGGGTTGCAACATGATAAGTATTTGCCATAGTATATCATGTGATAGAACACAAGGGTTAAAATCATTTTTCTTTGCATCTTTCTGAAGTTCCAGATGTGATTGGATTTGTGAAAAGATACATGTGACCGTTCACAATGTAGCACTGAAGTGTTCAATGCAGATGTGCAATGCTAAATCAATCTAACCAGCTGTTGCCACTGCTCTGTGCGGTACTGAGATCCCTTATGAGGTCAGTTTCAGAACCTTGCTCCTGGATTGTGTGGCAGCACATATGGTCCTCGGTCCAGCAGCTTCAAAAGGAAGTGACACCTTAATTACTATTCAGCATAAATGATAAGTGAACATGCAAAATCAACACATATATCTCTGTGGGCATTGGGAATATATCACACACCAACATCAGGTGTGTCAAAAAAGGGGCAATATCTGCAATGTCCTTTCACTATGATAGTTATAGTGCACTTGTGAATTAATAGTTTACAATACTATTTGGTACATCCTGTATTATTTAAATATAAATGTAGAGGCATTAGCCAACATGTCCATTACTACAAAATTAACAATCAACTGGGTCTCCTTCTCAGTCAAGTTCTTCTTCCGCCTCACATTCAGCATGCTGACAGCAAGGCAAGATACAGAGCAGGCAGGTTAAGTGTGGATGTGGAAAACCCTGAGTCTTGCATGTGTGCTGTGTTTATGTGGTTTGTAGTGCAGGGGTTGAAGGTGACAGTAATTGTCTGCAGTTTTATGAAATTACACTTACTCAACCCCAAGTGTGGAGTTTCTGCCCCGAGTGCAGAGTTTCCACCCCATGTGTGGAGATTCCACCTCGAGTGCAGAGATTCTGTACCGAGTGCAAAACATCTGCCCCGAGGGCAGAACCTCTGCAATCATAAAGATACTAGTCTTAAATACCTTTTTGAATACTGAAATGTAGAAAAGTTATACTTTTGGTTTAAAAATAGACTTTTGGTCTAGATTTACCTTTGTTAATCAGTCCCACACTGTGTTATATTTTTCACAAGTGGTAACTATCGCACCTGATAAATCGCACATGCACAAAACATCAGGAAGTTGCCATTTTCAGGCATTGAAAGTTCCTTAAGTGAGGAAAATAATCCCTAGAGAACAGAAACAGTCAGAGCAACGCACAAAAGAACCTCAGGACATCCCGAAGGTACTCCAACAACTCGTTCCTTTGTAATACTATGCAGATATACATTTTGTGAGGACAAAACACCTTCAAACTAGACAAATATAATTAGTCTTTCCTGTTTTCAGTTTCTATTTTTGGTGAATTCTGGTGGTGTTTTTTCAGTGTTTTCCAGTGATTTCAAAACCTCAAAAAAACAGTGCTTTTCAGTGGTTACTCATTTTCGCCCCAAAAAAAACAACTGAAACGGTGTTTTACCGGTGTTTATGGGACGCTTTGCTTTTTTTATTGTTTGCTTTCTTAATTGGTGCATGGAATATAGACAGTCTATGTACAGTGTATATGAGGTTAAAATACATTTTTACAAGTCGAATTTATTGTAGTACACCATACAATATTTTTTCAGTGAATCGTTGGTCATTCGCGCTCTCTCTTTCCTACCCATGTACACTTTTATTTGGGAAAAGGCCCTCTCGACATTGGCACTTGAGACTGGCAACGCTAAAACAGACAGTACACAATTTGCCAACTCTGGCCACTGACGTAGCTTTCCATACCAATACTGGCGCACCTCAAGGTTGACATTCTCTGGGCCAGGTTCTGCGACATATGCGTTGAACTGGGTGCATATGCCCTCAGAGGTGTTAAAGCGGTCAAAAATGAAGCTGTACTTCGCAAAGTCTGGAGAAAATTCCCCTTTACGGAAGGGATCTAACACTTGCGCAGAGTACCAAAGTGAGGCTTCATTGGCTTCAAACGCCATGGTTGGTGAAGGGACATTTCTATGCATCATAGCTAGCCATTTCTCATGCATTGTAAAATAAAATTTCCTGAATTGGTCCTCAACACTTCTCTGCTTACCAAGTGGCAAGCATTCTAACAGGGAACATGTTGCAGTGCCAAAGTCACTAAAAGTGTCGCCAAGCCTACTCTCGAGGAGATGTTTGACATCTACACCAATTATGCTGAACACTTGGTAGACCAGGGTGTTTTCTGACTCGAGTTTTTTGATTATGTCCACTACAGCAGTCATGTTTTCCTGTAGGAATCTAAGAATGCAGTACAATGTACTTTTTTTGACATCACTATCAATATGCACCCGAAGATCCTCACATTTCTTGCCTTTTGCATCATCACTAAGCAAAAAATCAGACCTGTGAAGTACTCAGGTGCGGCTGTAGTAAGACAGACGGCAGAACACAATAGCTCCTCTCCCCCCCATGTGAGCCAGGCAGGGGGCCTGGTGTTGCTCTGGCCCTTTGGCCATTCACACCTCGGCTCCCCATTCTCTTGTCTGTTAAGGCCCTGATTTTGCATCAGGGTTGCATAATTTTTTTGCACAACCCCGAAGCAAAATCTAATTTGTTAAATATTGTTTGATTATCCACTACTCCTCTCCAGTGCACCTTATCTCACAGCTGACCTTGGGCCCCAGCCCTATATCAGGCACCATCGGGCTCCACTTTCATTTTTCCCGGTAAAAACAATAGTAAAATCACCTTCAAACTTAAAACATTGAATAAAGCAGTAAATATAATTAGCACGCACTTTAAAGTATGTTCCACAGTAGCCTGTATGACCAGACTGCTAATTAAACAAAAACAGAAAGGCCATGACAGGGCCGGGTTTAGCGCTGATGCGAAAGTCTTTTTTGGCGCCACACCAATAACCTCTTTCTCCGTAAATACCTTTACTACCACCTTCCAACAGTGCCCCTCATCCCTCCATGCCCCCCCTATTGACCTCTTCCTCGGATTCCCTCACTGCCACACTCCACAAGTGCCCCTGATCTCCCCATAGCCCCTCCTTCTCGTGACCTCCTCCTCGAATTCCCTCTCTACCACCCTCCACCAGTGCTGCTTGTCTCTCCCTAGCTCCCCCCCTCCACCCCATGACCGCTTCCTCGGATTCCCTCACTGCCGCCCTCCAACAGTGCCCCTCATCGCTCCATAGCCCCTCCCACCTCCTCCTCCTCAGATTCCCTCACTGCCACCCTCCAACAGTGCCCCTCATCTTTACGTAGCCCCTCTCTCATATGCATTTCATTTGTTGTACAGCGCTACTCATGTCAGTGTAGTGTGTGTCAGTACTTTACACCACGCACACATTATACAGAGACAATGAGTCATACAAGTATGTAAATCAGTCTACAGGGAATGTCACATAAGCCAATGAGGATTACAAGGTGTATGAATCACGTCATCCATACTGGTGGGCAATATATTTTAAGAGGGTTTGGTGTGGGGAAACACAACTTTAGGATTTAAGAGTATTCCATGGGGGTCAGCTTTACTGATAAAAATGTGTGTCTGCCCAAACATACTCATTTTAGCAACATTAGAATAATGAAAGACTGAGGAAGTTCTAACTATATTACAAAACAAAAATAAGCGAATTTCTAACTACACCATTCATGTTTGTATGCAGCTCTTTGACAGGTCATTGGTCACTGTCCTATCTTAGGATTGTAACTTCTGAACTGCAAGTAACACAAGGATCTCTGTGTCAAAGGCAGTAACCCACTGAGCTTCCACATAAAATACAGTTCATCTGCATTTAAAAACTACGGACAAACAAACGATTGCTCTCCAGCAGGATCACCAGCGTTATCTGGGCATGTTGTGTTGTCTTATTTTATCCTGCATCGGCCATGATAATGATAAAAACTGTTTAAATGAAGCGTACACGAAGTATGTGTCCTGCTGGTCCTGTGCACATTTTAAACCGAAAAACAAATAGTGACAAATTCTCTTACCTACTCCATTAGTCAAACTGTGTCACAGCCTGATGTGATAAACTGCTGCAGGGGTCAGGAAAGGTGACAGGAATAAACAAACTTCTTTTCTCCTGCACTGCATTGAAAAGGAAATATCCACGCAGCAGGACAGTCGGTAAAGGTTACCAGTGCCAAACAAAAGATTTGTCCCTTTCGCCATGTGGAGATGAAGGGGAGAAAAAATAAACAAAGCCTCGTTAACATGTAAATGGTCTTGTAAAGACCTGTGAAATACCCGGGTGCGGCTGCGATAATCTCAAAGCTGTCTGTGTGTGTGGGAAGCTGTCTCAGCCCGGGCGCACACAGACAGCTCTTTGAGCCCAATTCCGTTGCGCCCCTGCTTTCCAGCCCTCACTCCTGCAGCACTGAAAGTAGGTCTTTTTTAAAACCGTCCGACTCGCCCCCTCCACCCCCGGCCCCTTACACAGCAGCTTGACCTCCTGCACCGCGTCCTCCCGCAGATTCATGTCAATCATCTTCGACCGCTCTGCCACGGCTTTATCTTCGCCGCTCACTGTGCTGCCCATCCTGCGCCTCGGCCCCCACAGCTTCCTGCCGGACACGGGACCAGAGCTCAGGACCCGCAGCAAAGATACCCGCAGAAGGGAGACCCGGCCAGAGCTTTCCAAAGTATGCAGCGCAGATGTAATGACGCACAAGACTGTACCTACGTCCTACCTACGTCCTATCTACGCTCTATTTTAATGTTTGTTATTCAGCGAAAAACAAGTCTAGTTTATTTTTGTCATTTGTCAATGGACTGCAAGGCAGGGCGGCTTATGCCCAGCATGTTAATTCACCATCTGATTAGAGCCATGTTCCCAGCCCGCTAGGTTGGAAAAGACCACAATCCATGAGACAGCCTACTCTCCCGGGAGGCAGAGTAATAACGATCAAATGAAGACATATTAAAATGTAATATTACTTCCTCTCCGTTGGGACGGCGCATACACTCGGAGCCAAGACTCTCCTGCCGACTGCTTCCATTACACGTGCAGATGGAGTGTCCTTGTCCGTTTACGGTTAATGGTAAACTGCTCTGTTCTCGGGCCTAAATTGGGGCTTTGGATCTAACGCTTTGGCTCCATCAAGTGGCCAAGTGGTGCAACAGCAACGAAAATCAGTGACACTCGGTTTAAACCGAGTCCGCTGATTTTCGTCTGGTAGTGTACTGTCGGTAATATTCGGTTTAAACCGAATTCCGGACAGCCTAAATATAATCCACTGCCATCCTCTGATATCACCCAGTCATCCAAGCAGAACTCTGCCAGACTCCTTCAACATGGATCCAGGGAGAGAAAGAATATACAGATTTACAATTCCTAAAGTGGAGGTCTCGGCCAAGGAGGTGAAAAGACACAATGACCATCTAAGTGTGCCATTTCATGCTGAAGACACCATTCTGCCACCAAAAACAAACAAAAACTTGCTTGTAGAAGTGGATAATGGGCAAAATCAATGCTGAATCCACATATCCACATAATGTTCAGAACAATAAAACAGGTTGTAAATCTTGAAATTCTAGGTACTTAATCGAGTCGGCAAGCGCAAGCACCAAAGCATGGCAACTGGTGGTCCACCTCAGCTCTACCTCAACCTGTGGGAAGAAAAATGTATGACTATCCTCAGCATGTCTGAAGTGAAGGACATGAAAGTAAGGTCTCAACATCTGAGGAATCCAAGGTAAGAGACATGCAAGTTAAAATGGAAGTACATGTTGTTGGTAAAAAGTTGACTTGGCTGAGAATGATCATCATTGTGAAAAGTGACCGATGTAATTTAGCTATGGGTGACCAAGGGGAACAGTATATGCTGCTCACTCCCTTTCTGCAATGTATCCATCACTTAGCAAAGTATTTTGCTAAAACTTGACTGAAAAATGCCATACACCAGTCCTATTGGCTGATGAGCTGCCAGAACTTACCTGTAACCTGCTGGGCCACGCCACGCCATTACCGCCGACACCGCCAAGAGTCAAGGAGACTACAGAGGACACGCCATCTTCCGCGTCGCCGCCCCGGGACTGCATTTCCCGGCAGCCTCAGCGGCGGCGCGACGTAGTGACGCCAGGAGGCGCCATAAATTACAGGGAGACCGGCGGAGCGGGGGGAGCTGCCAGAACTTACCTGTAACCTGCTGGGCCACGCCACGCCATTACCGCCGACACCGCCAAGAGTCAAGGAGACTACAGAGGACACGCCATCTTCCGCGTCGCCGCCCCGGGACTGCATTTCCCGGCAGCCTCAGCGGCGGCGCGACGTAGTGACGCCAGGAGGCGCCATAAATTACAGGGAGACCGGCGGAGCGGGGGGAGCTGCCAGAACTTACCTGTAACCTGCTGGGCCACGCCACGCCATTACCGCCGACACCGCCAAGAGTCAAGGAGACTACAGAGGACACGCCATCTTCCGCGTCGCCGCCCCGGGACTGCATTTCCCGGCAGTCTCAGCGGCGGCGCGACGTAGTGACGCCAGGAGGCGCCATAAATTACAGGGAGACCCGCTTCGCGGGACGCGAGCGGGACGCGCCGGGCTAAGCCCGGGCAAAGGGCGGGCCGTCTGTGGCCGTCCGGGGCAGGAGGAGGCAGGGCGGGACCATCCCCCTGACATCGGACATCAGATCTCCTGCCGCTCCACAGGTATTACCGTTGTATGCCATACTTACGGTTGCACCCCTTGTGTATTGTTGTGCTGCTGATTGGCTGAGACGGACTTGTGGTTATATTCCGGATCCTGTTGCGGGGGCTGCCAATTCCATGATGTCAGGTCCCAAGAAAAATAAGGTAGTCTCGGGGGCGGGCTCAATGAACAATTTTCTAGTCAAGAGGGTAACTAAGATCAACGAGGATAGAAGAGCTTCCTTGGGTAAAATAGATGATTTGGATCATGCCCCCTCTCTAGCAATAACCGCTACATTGGAGGACGTCCCAGATGGCGATAGAATCACGGACTGTTTTCTACAAGATCATAACGTGACCGAACTAATTTGTAATACAGTAGCTCCTATTGTCAAGGAAATGGATAACGCAGCAATGGTCTCCATAATCAATGACACGTTACGCCCTGACTCTGAGGTAGATTCAGAAACATTGGAAGAAACTAGGGGCAAGAGACCAGTTAGATCTTGCAGAAGGCTTCAAAGTAAGAGGGGGGGTAAGACCTCCCAGAGGAGAAGGGTGGAAACTCAACGGCCAGATAGACACAGTTCCCCCAAAACCAACTTAATTGTAGAGCCTATGAAGGATCCCAAGACTACTTTGAGCCTAGAACAGTTTGATCTGTTAATTGAACGTATTGAGGCTGTTGTAGACCTAAAACTTAAAGCCTGTATTGACCGTCTTACAGCCAAACTGGACACTGCAAATGCGGAAATTAAAAGACTTGGAGGTTTACTGGATCAACAGCTGGTTAAATCCTCTCAGGCGAATCCCTTACCCCCTCAAAATGGTTTAGCAAACCTCGGGGTGACGGGTTGTAGTGTTACAAAAGTTCCCAACTCTTTACCTATGATTCGTCCTGTTGATAGTTCAGACCATAATCTTACTGTCCCCTTAGTAACTCATCCCCCATCAACAGATGTGGATTCCGATCAGGCGAGGGGTCTGCAGAGACCTGGCATTAACATTAATGCTGTACAAAGTAGACGCGCTAATACTATTAATTTGCCCCCGGAATGCGCTCCATACGTCATCGTACTTGCAGACGTTCCACTACTCGGCCCAAGCAACTCAGAGCCGCAAGTGGAAGCGCACGAATCCCTTAAAAACAAAGTGGTGGCCTGGTTAGGCGCTAAGTGTGGTTTTCCTTCCAAACTTGCTGGTGATATAATTACGACAAGGAGAGTGAACTGGATTGGCCCATCAAGAAAATTCTGTAGGGGGGACTGCGTGGTTGTGAATTTTAAATATCCACAACACGTGGCCACTGTCCTCCTGCGGGCAGCATCTCTGCTGGAGGAGAGCGACAGCATCCGTGTTCGCCCATTGGGGTATTTTTACAACAAGGCCAATTTTCCCTCCGCGTCGAGACCAAGACTTTGTCCATTTACCCCGGTAGGGCCTAGTCGGGCACAGCAATGTTCTTTGCAGTGCCGTGAAAATGCCACCTCATGGGGTCCCCCCATTTTTACGCACAACAGGTTTGATGTGCTCTCAGGTCTCGACCTCTGTGATTGACGGGAAGAGGGAGAGGGTACAGAGGTCGCCGCGGTTGCGGCCCGAACATCTATGGTCCACGTACCCTCTTCTGAGGTGGTCAAGAACAATTTACCTGAGATCGTTATTAGTGACATTGGGGGAACGGTTAGGCTGCTATCTTGGAACATTGCTGGTTTGCGGGCCAAGAAGGGAGACCCCAGCTGGGAAAGCTTTGTCAAGAGTTACGATGTTATTGCCTTGCAAGAGACTTGGGACTTGGAATGTGACTACTGGATAGATGGCTTTACATCCTTTTTTGTCCCTGCCTTGCCTTCCTCAGCTGGCCGGAACAAAGGAGGCCTTATGATGTTGGTTTCAGTGAATTTAAAAGGCAAACTGATTATGTTAGACTGTGCCTCCAAAAATTTTATCATTCTGGAGTTAACCACAGAGGATGGTGGTAAATTGTTGTTGGTTAACTGTTACAATGCCCCCAATAGTAATCCAGAATCCTCGCATTTTAATTGGTTATTAGATTTTTTAACTCTCTACGGAGACAAGCAAACCACTTTGTTTCGAATCATTTTAATGGGTGATTTTAATGTTCATTTGTGTTCTAAATGTGTTATGGCTGATATGGAGGGGCCAGGCAGTGTGTCACCCCCTCATTTAGAACACACACTGAATGGTCGAGCACTTGAAAATGTATTGCTGTTAAATGAGTTATTCGAAGCTGAATTTTCTGATACTACCACACGGGTTGCCACTTACACGGGCAGGGCTAGCGACTCGATTATTGACTTTATCTTTATTTCGAGATTCTTTCTTAATTATGTGATTACTTATAATGCTATTGATATGCCCATGAGTGATCACAACCCTGTCGGACTGGTGCTAACAAATAGTGCCTTATTGTCAAAATTGGTTGTTCTCCAGCAGACTATTTTGCCTTTAAAAGTAAAGGATCAGGGGAGAAGACTCAAATGGGAGGCGGTTGTACCAGAAAATTTTTTTGTAACTTTATCTAATTCAGTCGCAGATGAGTTAAGGGTGTGTGCTACTCCTCTAGCCGGGCACAATGATGTTATATCTTCATTTGAAGGTATTTGCAGGTTTGTGTCTAGCAGTCTTCTAGCCAAAGGGCAGGGGGACAAACAATATCAGGCAAAAGGCTGGTTTGATAAAAACTGTAGTAAAGCCCATAACCGCCTCAAAAAAGCCCTTAGTGCCCGCCCAAGGAACAAGGAGCTTGTGGCACGACTGAGGAAGGATTATAATACGGTCATTTCTCTACGTAAAAAAGAATTAAAAAGTAAAGCTTGGGAGGACCTAAGGGACAAAGCTACCCTAAAAAATAGTGCTGAATTCTGGACAATAATAAATTCTCCATTTCTGACAGGCGCCCAAAACTCAGTACAGGAATTAAACATCTCAGAAGTTGAGTGGCTGTCTCACTTTGAAAAAATATATGACAGCCACAGAGAGCTGGACCCTTTTATAATCCCTGTAACTGGTAGTCTAATGGAACCTGTGAGTTTTGAAACCTGTGAGGTACTTAGAGCCATAGAGGAGACAGCTGGGCGTAAGGCACCCGGCCCAGATGGAGTACCTGCAGATATGTACAGGGCAAACCCACTGTTTTGGGCAAATATTTTAACTAGAGTTTTTAACGCCGCCGCAATAGTGGGTTTCCCTGAGTCCTGGTCCCTCGCTACAATCGTCCCTATTTTTAAAAAAGGGCAGAGAGGAGACCCAAAATGTTATCGACCCATATCGCTTCTGGACTCCTCGGTCAAAATTTTAGGCAAGGTTGTTTTGGCGAGGATTTCCGCGTGGGCCAGGGGAAACAACATCTTATCCGAGGCTCAATTTGGCTTTAGGTCAGGGAGGAGTACTGAGGACCAATGCCTCAACCTCCACCTTATATTGTCCAAATACACTAAAGCAAAAGGGGGCAGCTTATTCCTGGGTTTTATGGACTTGTCCACAGCTTTTGATCTTGTTAATAGATCAAAACTGTGGGCAATGTTGTTGGAGATGGGCCTCGATAGCTCTCTGGTGCACTTTCTAGCGGAGCTTCACAAAGATCTGAGGGCCCGCATTAGAATGACCACCGATGGACAGTGCACCGAGAGTTTTAGATCCACTAGAGGGGTCCGCCAGGGGTGTATCCTGGCTCCAATGTTGTTTACGCTCTATGTGAACTCTTTGGAGGGTTACCTAACGTCTGTTACAAAAGATTTTCCTTGCATGGGGGGTGCACCAATCCCGGTGCTCCTCTATGCAGATGACACGATACTCATAGCTAGGACCCCAGTTGCCCTACAAAAGTTATTAGACGCCTTTTGTAATTTTATGAGTAGTCTCGATCTGGTGATTAATAAAAGTAAATCACATACCATGTCTGTCGGACGTGGCATGCGTAAAGAAAAATCCTTTTTCTGTGACGGAGAGGTGATTACTAGTGTTAAGGTCTTCACCTATCTGGGTGTGATCTTTGATCAGAGGGGATCTTGGACACCGCAGGTAACATCTAAAATTAATGCGGTAAGAAGTTCGTACGGTGCAATTTTGGGTTTTGCAAAGAGATTGGGGGGGAAACCTATGGAGGCCATTATGGCCATCTATAAAGCCAAGACAATTGCTATTGCTAGATATGGTGCAGCTGTCTGGGGTTACGCTAACGTCATAGATATCCAGACAGAGGAAAATAAATTTTTTCGTTCATTGCTGGGGTTACCCCAGTCAACTGCTACCTTCTCAGTACACTTAGAGCTGGGAATGGGTTACATTTTAGACATTTTAAATCTAGCCCCACTTTTGATGTGGATAAAGCTTTGGCTTAACCCCAACCTTAGCCTAAATCACCGGATCATCAAAGATTGCCTCCAACTTGATCACAGAAGGGATATTCAGTGGCTGTCATATATCGAAACTATGACAGCTTTTTTGGGTCGCCCTGAAATTTTTAGTTGCCCTGAAACCTTGTGTAGAGCTGACTTACAATGGGTGAAAATAAATTTTCTGAGAATTCGCACAGCTGAGCGTGAAGCTCGCGATTTATGCAAACCCTCTGTGAGGGCTCACGTTCTGATATCCCCTTCTTGTGTGCTGGCCCCTTATTTAACCATGGTAATTAATCCTTTCCATAGATGGCTTTTATCCAAATTTCGGTTTAACCAAATTTATACAGTGCTGTGGGATGTGAAAGACTGGTGCAAGCTGGAGGAATCGGCCCCATGCAAATGTGATGGTTTCTCTATTCAGGATAACGCCCACTTTTTGTTTTTTTGTTCCTTCTATCATGAACCGCGTATAAAATACTTAAAATCTATTCTGAAGGACTTGGGATTTATCCAGTACAAGCCTGCACTGTTTTATTTGCAAATGTTGCTCTCTCCTCTTATTATGTATTGCACTGCTAGTTTTTTAGCCGCATCTGTGAGATGCAAGAGAAAAAGGCTTAGTTTGGAAGAACAATAGGAATTTGGACACAGCTATATCGCCCAGTCGAGTGCTTTTTAATCTATTTTTTGTATCTATCGCCCTTTTAATCTGCTTTTTAACCTATAAACTGTTTAATATTGTATTAATCTTATCAATTGTTTTATAGATGAACTTTTGATATTTGCTGTAGTATGCTTTTATGATTTTAATTAATCGAATAAAGTGGATTTTGCCTTGACTTGGCTGATGTGTCAAGCCTGTTGAAAAGAACTCTAGCGCTGCAAGCATTTTCAGGAAGAGGGAATAGTAGTGTCTCCCTATGTTGGGCTCCAGTGTATGCATATAATAATGAAAATATGTTTTGCATGGTGCTCTTGTCGAGCCAGTAAATCCTCTAGATCTGAAACTGACACATGTTTAGGAGGGCCAGGAAACTCCATCAATCCTGGTTCTTACCCTGCTTCACTGCGCAATTGAGGTCATTGATGTGTGGCCTGTTTCCATCCTCATGCTGCATTTTGTGTTGCAGCAAAACATGGATCTGACATAACATGGTACAATGGCCTACCAGTGCTCCATCCACAGTCGTGTCCTGCAGAATGGAATTGTGATCTGCTGCCATCAACCTGTGAGAGCTCCACCTGTCTGAGGCTATATATGTAGGTCCGGCCGCATGTGCAGTTGTGTGTGAAATCAGCTAGGTCTGTCATTTTTGCATTCTTTTACTGCTTTTCTTTCATTCTCCACACTTTCAGGAATTTGTACCACCATTTTTACCACCTGCTTTTGACTTGAGGTATTTTAAGGGGGTATTTTCCATTAGTTTTTAATAACCTCACATACTTGTAGTTTGGTGTTATTTACCACATGCGTCATTTTTCACATGTGGTCAATAGCACATGTGTTAAATAGCACATTTGGACTGCAGCCATACAATATTTATCAAATATGCAGAATATCATGCTGTTTTAACTCATTGTGGCCCGTCCCCTGCCAAAGTGGCGCGGCGGGCCGGAAGAGGGAGCTGGGGGAGGGGCGGTGGGGATTCGGGGGCAAAATAAAATAACTAAATATATAAACTTAGCTGATCGCCGCCTCATCCATCCGCATATCGCAATCTTCCTGCTTTTGGGACAGGCTTCCAGACTGCACGAAGGCCAATCATGAAGCTGCAGGAAAGCGGCATCAGGATTGGCCTGAGCACTTTCACTCTGTGCTCCCAGGCAGACTGGGAGCCTTTACCTGCTTTCTCCAACCCCAGCACCGCAGCTGGGGCTGGAGAAAGCTTAACTGTGCATGAGAGGTTTGTCCGGCCTGAAACTGCCAGCCAAACACCTCATGTGCAGTGAAGGGACAAGGGTGCACTAGCACTCCCCCACCACAGTGTCATCCCCCTGGACCAAGCCCCACGACTCATCAGAGTCCTGGGGGCGGGTGAGGGGCAATGAAATAAAACATTAGTAAAACAAGTTAGAATCTTGATTTATTATGGTTTTCTTTGCGGGTGGTGGAAGGGCGGCGTTCCTCAGCCCTAATGGAGGGGCCGTCGCTGGTGATCAGATGATTTGTTAAATCATGCACTGGTTACCCTGGCATAAGGTAATTCCCACTACTCCTAACTTATACCCAGGGCCAAAATCTCAAACGTGCAATAAATGGAGCTACTTGGTAAATGGAAAAGGAAATGAACCCAAAAGAGTATCGTTAATAGAGAAAGTGAACTTCACATACATTCAGCATGACAGGAATCAATCAAATTTCTCATCAATAGCGTTGCAAATCTACAGATATCTTGGGCTGCATTACAGAAAGTGCCCCGTGGGCACAACAGGCACTTGCACCTGCTTTCCACGCCCCCGGGGCACTTTGGTATTACAGAAGCGGCCACAGACACTTGTGCGGCCCCTTCCGCAATACCGATAGCGCTGGCGCACTTAAAGCGCCTGCGCTATCTGCAGGGGGCGTTCCTTCATCTGCATGGGGGTGTGCCTCATTCAAATGAGGGAATCCCTTTGCCTCTGTGCCCATGTCGTACTACAGAGGTGGGCACAGAGGCAAAGAAGCCCTCAGGAGGTGCACTGACTGTGCCCCACCTAAAAGTCCCATAGACCCATAAACACCCCAGACATCCCCTTGCAGGCGGATGCAGTCACTGACTACACCCACTTGCAAGGGGACCTAAAATCCCCATCAAAAGTGCAAGCGGATTGCCGCCTGCACTGTGAAAACACGGAGTGACTGTAAAGCAGCCGTTCCATTTTTCATCTGAATGCGTTGCCACCAGGGCAGTGCAAGTTCCCTGCTGCCCTGGGGACACCGCATTCATCACAATAGGGCACATTTTCATTGTTTACGCCAGGCGCACCTTTTTAAAGGCCCAACGCAAACAAGGAAAATGCACTTATTGTATAACGTGGCCCCAATATCAATTACATGTTTTTAAAACCATCACAAGGAGTGAGAGGCATGCAGGAGATATTGGGCGATACTAGGTTTACTTTGCATAAAGGTGAAACCCTCCATTTTGATTAAACCTTGTAATGTTCTTAAATCTACTGATTCATACACCGGCTAACAGAGCACCTGTGGACTTTGTAGGATAAGCATGATGTAAACCTTTGTGTCTATTAGGCCCCATTTACTGGTGCTGCCAAGGTGGACTGCCATATTTTATCACCTTGACACAAAGAAATGCACCCATTTTGTGAATACAGTATTGGTACTCACAACAACATTGGGTAGACATCGATGAGACCTGCCAGTGGTGCGCACTAAAAATGCTGGAATTATGACCAGTCAGAGACTCATGGATTACATTTGCATTTAAGACTAAAGAGGCGTATTTAAATGCAAATTGCTTCTGTGAGTGGTGAGCTATGTCTGTGGTATACATCATAGGAGTTGTGGAGCACCGAGAGCCAGTGCTCATCTGTCAACACTGACTTAATTATTATTGGTCTTATTTTTTATTTTATTACGGAGTTTTATATAGCTCAAACTTGACCCGGTATCGGGTACCAGAGCTCTTTACATAGCACCAGTTGGGTTACATGAGGACACATTCATTTTTGTTAGGCACGGGGAGATTAAGTGATTTGCCCAGAATCACAGGACGTTCAGAGTCATTGCTGAGACTTGAACCTGGTTCCCCAGATTTGTGGTCGACCGCCCTAGCCATTAGGCCAACTCCTCTCCCCGTAGGTGATAAAACTTCATTCAGGACCAATCTAAGTGAGTATGTCCTTTGTGGGAATTCTAAGAGATGCATAGAGTTGTATTATATGAGAATGTGCTGTGTATAATAATATGCACTTAGAACATGTAATTACTTTTCACATTATGTGCAGTGCCACAATATGTAAAAGAGTACTGGACTGGACTATATCTCTTGTAATTTTGTTTTCGCGTAGATTGCCCGAACGTACAGCAAAAGACCAGTTGCTCTCAAGGAATGTGGCTGGAGGGTCCACCCCCAAGGACTAGAATTGCTGCCACAGACACATAGTGCTGCAGACCCACACAGTGGCCCATGTTTCAGTTGCAGGGCTCTATATCCCTCCTGTATCATAAATGCAAGACTTTATTTCAACCCTGTAATTTACCAGAATAACCTGTAGAGCATTCTGCTAATGGCCCTTCAGGTGAAGAGCATACATCCTATTGTACACTATGGGGCGAATTTACTAAGAAGTCATGCAACTCAGCGCAGCATCCAAAGTTGCTGTATTGTGTGGCATTTAAAGGGGTGACCAAGACTCTCTCCCCCTGCTCTGGTGCACTTTTGACTGCCTTGCGCCACTTACACAACCTAGTGCATGGGTGTATGCATGATGTTTTGCATGGGTTTTGTACTGGAAGGATACGCTTCCATTCCAAAATACTATGCTTAGACAGTTTAACACTTTTCCAAATTCGTATGTGTGCTGTTGAATAAAAGACATGCGAAAGGTGAAAAAGTTCAGAGAAATAAAAACTTTTCTCTAGGTTTACAACTGCCCTCGAGGAGGCATATATTTTGGTTCAAATCCCGGTCTATGATTTTTAGTAGATAATGCTCTGACTCAAAAACCATGGGTAGTTGCGCGAGAACACCCATGGGCATTCCTATGTAACCACCCATGGATTTTGGCACAGAGCACTACGACACCCCATGACACAAATAGCACAAAGGTACCGCAAAACGCTACTTCGCATTACTTCCAAGCTACTTTCCCATGCAAATCCTGATTTGTGCAGATAGTAAACAGTTAAAACTTTGCACAGGTTTACGTCACTTTTTGTGACTTAGTAACAAAACCCTTGAGAAATCTGTCCGACTGTGAGGTTCTCATAATGCACTTCTGGAACTCTGAATCAAATGGAAGTTTTCTAAAGTGAAATGAACAGTTGCAGCCGGCATGGCTCGCTGGTGGTGGGGGGAGGGGGGGGGGATCGCGCAGGGGGGAGTCACATGGGTTTACGGGAGGTGCGGGTAGAGGATCGCGCACGTAGGAGGGAGCAAAATAAAAAAAAGTTTTTAAAACTTACCTTAAGGCCGGGTCCTGCGTCTCTGATCCTGCTCTCCTGTCTCCGACTCCATGAACAGAAAGCAGGCACACAGGCTTCCTCCCCTAGGCCAATCACAATGTGCAGCACTGTGACATAGTACTCAGCCAGGGGCTGGAGGGGTGGGCATGTTCCCTATGCATGCTGTAATGCAGCCAGCATGAAGAAGGGGAAAGTGCGCATGACTGGTCGAGAGTGCTGACCAAACAGTCATTGCGCACTTAGGAGTGGGCAAACCACTCCTCCCCTGCCCTGCTCTGTTAGCAGAGCAGCCCCGCCCACCCGCCTGCCCCACAGGAAACATAAAATGGTAATAACTGAACGTTATTATTATTTTAGGTTTTTACTTCTCGCACTGCGAGAAAGCAGTGGGGCGACGCTCCTCTACTATGGTGGAGGTGCCGCCACTGGAAATGAATGAAGCAGCTAGTTATGGCTCATTCGCATGTGGTGTGCCCTTTCATGAAACAGTGGCAATACGCGATCAAAAATACCTAAAAAAGGCTATGCTGCCCTCTGAGCCGGTGCAAAAACACACAGGGTTAAACCAAGGTTTGGTCTGGTTTGTGTCCCAGAGCACATTTACCAAACCTGCACCTCCAGTAGTTTATGGTTTGTGCAGTCCTTTCTTTGCCTGAGTCTAAAAAGAGATTACTGGCATTAGCGACCACTTCAAAACAAAATGAAAAGTCTTAACAATCAAATAGATATTCTGTAGTGCGAAATTTTATTTCTAAATAGCTCTTCGACGGTTCAATATTTGCAAGACAGTGAAGATCTCAATCCCCGGCCTTCACAATGGCAGGCCAGAATAACCTTGCTGTGGGCGCTAGGCATTTAACAAAGCTTAGAGAAAAATATAAATCGTTCCCAACGAACATGGTCTGCATCAGTGGTGTGCTAAATGGAGATAGCATTTAAATGTTTGAAAGCGTTCTTAGATGAGGCTTTTTCTGATGAAAAACAATTCAGTTGAAAGTCAAACATGTTGACATAATACGAGTTAAGTGTTGGTTTAGGAAAGGCAGGTGCGAGTGTAGGTCACCTTGAAGATGCTTCTATCTTTGGGTGGTACCCAAATCACTACCTATTCAGAGTGCAACACAACAGAAGAGAAAGAAAATTTCCAAACGTGTGGAACAGAAAGCTAAATGTGAGTGTGTGTTGGGAGAAGCTCTGATATTGAGAGATAAATCCTGTGGAGGGGAATGACAAACAGCAGGAGCAAAAGGTTTCAAAGAAATCCTTCAACAGGAAACATCCTATCTGCACAACAGAGATAAGAGAAGGGAGGCGATCTGCATTCAATTAGCAGTATTTTCTCATTGTGTTCCACAGGGGACAAAGTATTTCAGTGCTCAGTTGTCACTTTGCGTTTACCAGCTGGTGATTTCTAAAGCCTGCTCGGGCAAGTATTTAATGCACACACAAGGGCAAACGTGTGTGAAAACTTGGAAAAACCAGTAAGAATTTATTAAAATATGATAATTAATAAAACAGTTTTGATACCACTGCTTTTGGAGCAATATAGGGCCATAGGCAAAGATCTAACACAGCTCTGCTATTTTAAATTCGGATAATTCGGATATTCGGCTATAGAAAAAAAGCTGCATTCCTTTTTATGCTATAGGAGTTGTGTTGTACTGTTCCTGCAACATGTTGTATGTAACATGGTTGTTTTGAAAATGTTTATTTTTTCCTGTTTACTATTAATCATGTTCCTGATAAAAAATATTACCAACAATGGTGATCATTATATTTTATATAATTATATATTATATTCTGGGGTTGCTTGTTCTGCTCCCTTCTGGGGGGCCCCGCCATACAGTTTGAGATGTTCCGTTCCCATGAGGAGTAGGATCAATACTGATTTTCATAAGGAGTGAAGGAGAGTAGCTAGGGCCCCCTTTCGAACTGACAATGGGAGTGCGTTATAATCACGGGCAGTCTGCACTCGCACGTATATTCTGTGTGACTAATAATGAAACAGAAGAAAGAGGAGTACGAGATGTTAAAGTATCCTCATGACCAACGAAAATCACATGTGTAATTTAGAAATGTAGGATTGTGCATTAATCCTTAGTTAAGGGACAACAAACTGAGCATGCTTCCTAATTTGGTTTAATATTACACTCACGACACTAATATTTGATATTTGCCATTTATAATCGTAAGGGTATATATCGAAAGTATAGCTTTTTTGCTTGTAGAAGGGCACACATAATGTAATTTGTGCATTGTTAATTTAGCTTAACTGTAGGCCTGAAATGCAGTTCTAATTTATATTCCAGCTAATGTTTTAATTTGTATTTTGTTTGCATAGTGAAATGTTGCATGTATCTTTTTTTTCCACTGCTGGTAGACAAGGCTTCATTAGTTTAGAGAAACAGTTATTGTTCCTAGTAAATAGAGAGGCCTGAGAAGAACAAATGCGATAATGGATGGGGGACAAGTTCACGTAGGAGAAGGAGTTGGCACCAAGGAAGTATGAAATATCTCAACATGTGAACATCAAGGCAGAGAGAGGAGCTGGAGGATGTGGAGAATAATGGAACAATACTAGTAGAACTGTGGGTGGCGCCTTAATTCAGCAATTGCTTATGTTGTAACGGACTTAGGGACACCAGACACTTTTACTTTAGGAAGCCTTGAGGCACAAACCTCATCTTTGGCTGCTGTGACTTTATGCTACATGACCCCGGTTAGAGTTAATTATTTGGAAGGCACCTTTTTCATTTTTACTGAAACTTGTCTTAGACTAGTTATTTCCACTTTAGGGTAGTGTAGGGACAGTTAGGGACTTGTAAGGGTTTCTGAATGTACCGTGATGCAATCCAACATGAATCTTTGTCTTCTTATGTGGCCGTGATCGAATTAGTCATTTTCTTTCAGTTATATAGGGTATTTTGGTTCCAGAGATTTGGCTTCATCCAATTTACATTGTAATTCTATACTATTATGCTTAGATTGGGGTATATTTATCGGTTTCAGAGTTTGTTATAAACAAACTAACCTGAGTTTAGTTGTAGACCTGATTTCTTAAAGCAGTTTTGATACCTTGGAATTTAGATATTGTGAAAAGGAGTTCTCTTTACCTCTCATGCTGTACAACAAGAACCATTGATCAGACTGTTGAGGCGGACAGGTTCCAGCTTTTCCAGGCAACCTTTACTCAGATTGGCTCAGTGGGTGAAAAACAATGAGTTGAAATGTGTAGTAGTCTATGCTTGTTCCTAGAATGTTCATTTGTACAGAACCTCACTGTGTGAGGGTTCCATATTGGGCGTTGGAGCGGCAGACAGTTGGAAGTTGTGTATGCCTCTGCCACTCTCCCTTGTTGGTCCAGATGAACACTGAAACATCGTGAACGACTTACCTGTCTACCGTGTCTTCTTCACAACATCGTTTTTGTGGTCACTACGTCTCAAATCAGGTTGACCAACACTAACAGACTTCCTTTCACCACCCACACTACAACCACTGGAACCTTCACCCAAGACACCACACTTCACAAGAAAGCATTTATTCCACCACTGTCTATTCACAAGTTTTAAAGAATCTCCTTCAACTTCCACAACCCTTACAGGTGGACTAAACTTGGAACACTTCTTTCTTATGTGGACAGGTTTCTTCACATGAACATGATCACCAATTACAATTTCCATTTCCTTCACATTCTTCTTGTTATCAAAGTATCTCTTCTGCTTCTTTTAAATTATTTTTACACAACTCCTCACACAAACATCAAACCACTGTCCACCTCTGACCCATTTAGCCATCCAACTCGGACAAAAAGTGGTGGTGGCCCTCCGACCATGCAACAACTCAAAAGGTGAAACACCAGTAGTTGAATATGGAGTAGTGCGATAAAACCAAAGCATGCTCTTCACAGAGTTAGCAACAACACATCTATTAGCAAGTGCCCACTGTATGCACTCCCAACACCCTGTTCATGCGTTCAAACAAACCGTTGGTTTGGGGGTGATACAGTGATCTCTTGAGATGTTTAGTCTCAACGGAATTAAGAAAATCTTCGACCTCATTTGCAAAAAATTCAGCACCATTGTCAGTCACCAATGACTTAATTTCATCTACCTCCCTGTCCATGGAGGGCCACCAAAAAGAGACGCACACCCTTTTTTTTAGTCATAGTGGCTCCCAAATGCCCCTCATGAGCCCACCTAATTAAACCAGATCTAAAACTTACAGGAGGAACTAACTTGTCAGCCCTCATCAACAAACCATCCTCAATTGACAGATCATCAGCACCTTGCCAAAAGGTTTTAAAATCAAAACTCAAATTCCTCTACCTAGGCCAACCCATTACCACATACTTCATGACCTGGGCCAAGGAAACATCTGTACTGAGGGCCTGACGCCATTCTCTTTCAGAAATAGCACACAACTGTGGAAGATCTACAGCTGCCACAATAAACTCCTCCTTGTTCTCTTCTCCCAAAACTTGCTCACTTTCCACAATGTCAGAAGAATGTGAAAGGTAGTCTGCATATCCATTCTTACTTCCAGGAATGTACTCTGGGTTAAAATCAAATGGAAGAAGTTTGGAAGGTAAATGAGCAATGCGAGGAGTGAATCCTCTGACATTCTTCCCACTCAAAATAAAAATCAAAGGCTTGTGGTCAGTCTGCAGACAAAACCTTCTACCCCAAATGAAATTCCCAAGTTTTATAACTGCCCACTAACAAGCCAATCTCAGTCGAAGATAGCACCCTGGAGGCAAAACCAATTGTTCTGACCACCCCACCTTCATTTTGACACAACACAGCTCCTACACCAACATTACTTGCATCAACAGTCAAGGTGCAAGGAAGAGCAGGATCATAATGCCTTAACACCTTTGGAGAGACAACTTGTTGCTTCACCCACTCAAACACATTCTGACACTCGTCATTTCACTCAAAGGCAACACCCTTCATAAGCATTTGTGAAAGAGGTCTCAACTTGCTTGCAAAATCTTGTATGAAACGTGAATAAAATTCACATTGCCCAAGGAAGGACTTGAGGCCAGCTTTGTCTGAAGGGGCCTTTGACTTAACTATGGAATCTACAAGACTAGACTTGGGGTGAATACCCTGTTTGGTGACCAAGCGCCCCAAATATTCAACTTCTAAGAAAGACCCATTTGTCCCTACACAGCACAACACCATTAGACTAGAACCTTGACAACACTTTGTGAAGGATGGCATCATGGACAGCTCTGTTTGGGGCAAAGACCAAGACATCATCTTGAAAAACAAATAAACCTTCTATTCCTTTAAGCATATTGCTCATCAACCACTGAAAAACAGGTGCCGCAGATGCAAGGCCAAGCGGCATGCGGACGTACTGGTAGGTGCCAAAAGGGGAAACAAATGCAGTAAGATGTCTTGATTCAGGAGCTAACTCTACCTGGTGGTAGGCAGAGGCCAAATCTAACTTTGAAAAAACATTTGCATCCTTTAAACTCGCTAAATGTTTATTGATATTTGGAAGAGGATGGGAATCCACCCAAATCTCTTTGTTTAGACAGCGGAAATCAACACAAACTCTTAATTCCCCATTCTGTTTATGCGCAATGACCAAAGGTGATAACCACAAGGAGGTGTCAACAGGTTCCATTATCCCTTTGGAACACAGGGAATTAAGTTAATTCACTAAATCATGCCTTATGCTAAAAGGAACATTTCTGAGCTTGTGCTTGATGGGTCTTGCACCATCTTTAACTATGATCTTATGCTGGAAATCCTTGATCTTCCCAATCTCACCCGAAAATACATGCTGAAATTTGTTGACAATTTCTTCAAGATCAGGATTATCTCTCACAACAAGTACATGTTCTGCGGTTCCAGGCCCAAGTACCATACCAAAAAGCCCCTGATGAAACCAGCCCATAAGGTTCAAACCTCTGTGTACAACATAGGTGTTTCCTGCAATTTTCCTCCCATTGAACTCCGTTATGTCCTCAATATATCCAGACAAATTAATCTCACGCCCCTCGTAGGAAACTGCTTTATGAGCCAGTGGTAAGAGCGACCTGGAAGGCCAAGTCTCACAATGAAATGCTATTAAGATTCATAGCCAGAGATTTAGACTATTTGCAAGCATTCCTCCAATCACCTTTTCAGTTTTCAAAGTTTCGAAGGATTCAGTTGATCAATGCATTTCCTAGTATCAGACCCGGATCCCACCTCCATCTCCCCACTCATTATATAGGCATTCTCTCCAGCATGTACCCTGATCTTCTATATGACCTGCTTGTTTTGGGGAAGTGTACATGTTTGTTATTCCAAAACAATGCCATAAACGCATCTTGTCTGCACATGCCTTGATAATGTGCTCATTACAGAGTTATATTGTAAGCGACTAGGGTTCAAATATGGTCATCACACAATATCATTTTTTCATTTGCAGAGATTGTGTTGTCAACCTTCAGGCACTTATCACCTTCTCCTCTGCTGCTGCACTGCTTACGCCTCCTTGTTGACTGGCTTAGGCACCCCATATATCGAAGACAGAGCCTGGTAAGTCAATATCTGTTTGAAATTACAATATACGATGCATTTCTCCCTCTGCGTTAGTGTGAAAATAGTGAAAAGGTGACCTTTTAACACAGTGAGCACCCCATGTTCAACATATCTCACAAACATGTCATTGGTGGTGTTTCATGTCTGATGCATATGTCCTTATGTCTCAAAATATATTTTTCATCACCATAATGATCGTTTATTTCTGACACAACGTCCTTAAAAACACACATTGCATGCAATCAATTCAAATGGTTCATGTAATCTAAACAATCTAAAATCAGCTAAAAATCAAATAAATAAATATTAAAACCAATAATTCATTGTTGATCTATCCAAGTACAATGCTGTGTACAATTACTCTATACATGCGAGCTCTTAGGATTCTCAGCGCTACTTCACATTGTCTAACCCTCATAAGACAGCACACAGGCTTGATCCATTTTTTCTTCGGGGCTTAATAGGTATTGCAAACGTTGAGCAAATGGTATGTCTTTTCAATCTCTATTCTGCATGCAGGGCACTCATCACTAGAACAGAAGCTGTTGATAGGAAGGATTTCATGCCTAAATCGCATTATAGCTGCTATCTATAGGGCATGTAATATTGTCTAGAATTGGTTCAGATAATGGAGTGGATCTGTGGTTCAAGAATCTATCTGTCAAGCTTTCCGGTTTATATTTTTGCACCTCCTCTTCCCATCTCAAAGCCTTGACTTTCTATTTGGTAACTGCCTTAGGTACCCGACAGAATGTCGCCAGGAGTCTGCCAAAGAACAGCAAGATCTAGACTATAAATTATATCTTTTATATACATTAGCCATTGAATCCTCATATAGCCATTTGAGCATTGTATTTCCTCAAAGGGTAACCTATGTGGGAGAAGCTTCTCTGTCATATTTTATACCAATAAGGAAGAGGTCTCAGCTTAACTGCGTTGGTGATTGGGTGCATGACTAGGTCAATTAATTGAGGTAAGCAAGAGGCACACTGTGGGAAGTTTAATAGGGGTCGCATGAATTTATTTTCAACCACCGCTAACCTTGGGTCCTTCACATGTCCCCATGGCTCAGAACCATAGAGGTCCATCCCCTTGTCATTAACATTGTAAATGTCTAAGGTTGGTGCGAGAATTCTTGTTTTGGTTCACTTATACAATTTAGAGATGGCCTTGGATTCCTGCTGAAATCTTAATGCACTCTTGTTGATCTGCTACGTCCAAGAAGCACTGCTGGTCAGTCTAACTCCTAGATAATAAAAGTCCTAGACTTGCTTTAGTCATTCATCATTCACTTTTATATGGACCTTTATGGATTTATTGGGGTTGATGGACATGTATTTGGCTTTTTGTGATTAATTCTACCCCCAATCTGTACAGAATAGTAAAAAATGTTCAATCAGGACCTGCAATCCAACTGGTGTTTTGGGAATGAGAAGCGTAATGTCTGCGAACAATAGCGATGGAACTCTTAGGAGTCCTAATTTTGGGGCATTGTTGCCTAGGAAGTCCAGGCATTTCACAACATCATTGATATATTAGGAGAAGAGAGTTGGGGCCAGGATGCAGCCCTGCTAACCTCCTTTCTCTATTTCAATGTGTCTAGTCTGCTCGCCCTTGTTGCTAACCTCCTACTCAGGCATATTTAATCTCATGTAGCCTTATCGGAATAGATAAATTGTTACTAAGAACTCCCATGGCTCCCAGAACATCCCAGAGCTTGTGGCATGACATTAAGTCAAATGTTGACTTCACATCTACAAATGCCATGTACAAGTGGCCCTTTTCTATTATCACAGTTTTCCAGTGCATTGTGCATAGAAATTGTCATCAAGTGTCCTGGTTTTTGGGTGAAACCCTGCTTGTAAATCAGAAAGAATCCTATTATCTTTTACCTACTCCGAGAGTTTCCCTAATATTTGTTGGGAAAAGAGTTTCTGCAGTACTTCAACCCAGGTAATGGGCCTATTGACACAGGGACTTCACAACTTCCCTTCTTATAAAGCGGAACAATCTCAGCTTCAAGCCAAGAGTTTGGTAACTCACCGCCCTCTAAGATACAAATTGTGAGCTTATTGAGATAGGGGCCGCAGGCAAGGGGTTCTGAAGTGCAAAACATCTACTGGTTTCCAGTAAGGCCCTGTGCCTTCCCAATAACTATCCTCCCATGAGTGCCTCAAGGGACTCCTCAGTGTGATGACAATGGATTTGAAGTTCCAGTTGGACTGATATATAGTCCCTTACTAGGATTCAGCTGTGCACCATCTCAGCTGACAGGTATAGACCCTCAAAGTGCTCCACCCAAACCAGGGGCTGTACTTGGAAGTAAACATCAAGTATTGAGTAGTGACTACCATTGGTTACTTGATAGACTTGGCATCCTTGGCGTGGCTTCCCCTGGCTTTCCTCTTCTACCTCCTGTATTTTGACGGTATGGGGAATCTCGTTTTTTTCTGGTGTAGATGCTTTGGGCACATTGCCACTGCTGATCAATGTAAAAGTGCAAGTGCTCCCTGTGCACATTGTTACCCTGACTGGCACATTTGATTTACTGATAAGTCCCTAATACAGTGCACTGTGTGTGCCCAGAGCTTGCAAATCAAATACTACTAGTGAGCCAGCACCATAGATTGTGCCACCCACACGAGTAGCCCTTGAAAAGTACCTCGGACCTGCCACTGCAGTGTCTGCGCACGTCGTTTAACCTACCATGTCGACCTGGCAAGTTCACCCACTTGCCAGGCCCTAATCTTCCCTTTTCTTACATGCAAGGCACCCCTCAGGTAGGCCCAAGGTACCCCCATAGGCAGGGTGCAGTATATGTAATAGGTCGGACAGGTGTTTTAAATGTCCTGATAGTAAAATACTGCCAATTTTGCCTTTCACTATTGAAAGGCTATCTGTCCCATAGGCTAACAAAGGAGTTGCTTTATAATATCTTACAAGTATAACTTTCTATTAGGACCAGATAGGGAAATGGAGTTTAGGATCCCTGAACTCAGAATTTAATAACCCATCTTTTTAGGGAGATGATTTTTATATTTTGTGTTTGAAAATGCCACTTTAAGAAAGTAGACATTTTCTTTTTTAACCATTCTGTGTATTGACTGTCTGGTTTTGGAGGGACAGTGATGGGGATGTACATTCACTCTAGACAGTCCCAAAGGGGAGTTGAGGGGTGTCATGCCTTTCCTGGATGACTCATGGTTCGGGTGGAATAGATCTGGGCTGCATTTAGAGTAGTGGGAGGAGTTTCACTTGCGCCTGAATAGGCTGTGTCTCCTTTGCTCAATGTAGTCTCCACCTCCTGTGGTCATGCTGTACCAGAGAGCTCAGGGACCCTTGCAATAAACATAACAAAGAGAAAATGGGGTATGAGTATTGGACTTTAAACCCTAGAGAAGAAGATCACTTCTGGACTCAAGAGGAACCTCTGCCAAGGAGAAGAGCTGGAGAGCTGTAAGGAGTAACCCTGGGCGGTGTTCACGGAGTGCCGCTACGTGGAACTCCGCGAAGTGCACAAAAAACTCAACCGTGCTACACGGAGCTCCACGAGCTGCGGAGTTTCTACAGATAAGTGCAGTTTGCGGTGATTGTCAGTGCCAGGTGCTTGTCCGCACAGTACATTCATCACAAATGGCATCATGCACAGCGCAATCGGGAGCTGATTCTTTTCTGCCACTCGAGTGGATTTTAACTCGAGTGGCAGCTTTCTCAATGCGAGCGGGCGGTTTCTCAACGTGAGCGGTCGTGAGCATACCCGAACACTCGCAAGAGAAATCTGACCGCCTGCGTTGAGAAATTTTGACGGGAGGTTGATTTTCCACGCTCGCGCTCACCAACTGGATGTGGACGATAGCAAACTAGGGTAAATCTCACCAGGAGGTGGATATTCCTCACTCGCGCTTGCCAACTTGACATTGACAAACGCGAGCGAGGAAAAAGCTCCGCTCCACAATGCAAAGCAGATTTTTTGGGAACTCTGCGAGTTCCCCGTAACGCGGAGTGTGAAAAACTCCGCAAACTTTGCGAGTGGAGCGGAGTTCACTGCCCAGGCTTAGTAAGGAGGAGTAGTGTCCGTTTGAGGTGTATGCTTTGTTGGGTTGGCCTGCAGTTGCTGTTTCGGCCAATAAGAGGACAAAAACTGGAATTTTGCTGCAAACGTACTTGAAGAAAAGTCTCCAAGGGCCTGTCTGTGCAGGCCACCTGTTCTGAAGTCTCAGGGACACAAAGACTTCACCTGTAACCCACTAAACAGCACCTGGCCTCCTCTGTGGAATCCTGTATTCAAAAGGGTGCGAATTCCAGTTCCTGGAACCTGAGAATTGTGTGGTTAGTGCTGCAAAGCAGGAAAAACAACTCCGAGGCATCTAGCAATGCCATCAGTGATGCAGCGACCTGCATCGAGGCCTGGGGCACTGCTCATAAAGTGCACGACGCACTGCCCCACCTGCACCACAACTCCGACTACCATTCGATGCCTGCAGTTATTGGGCTTCCCAGTGCCAGCTCTCACACCGACGCCACCAGTGCCTGCATCCCTTTATCGCGGAACTGATAATCGATGAGGGGGACTTAAACTCTTTGAGGAGAAGAAATTGCTTTTGGCACATGATTTGAGCATGAGGGAGCTGGACATCAGGGTCAAGCATGCACAGTCCAGTTCCATTGGTGGCAGCGTACAACTAGTGCAGTCTGGGGGGGGGGGGAAGGTCCCAGAGAAACATTGGGGGATGGGCATGTGTAAACACTTTGAGAACAATGGGAGGAACACCCCGACACCTTTGGAGGAGGCAGGTACTCTCACCTATCCCAATATGAAGGATTTCTGCCTCACACCTGAGCAGTACAGGGAAGTTTTGATATTTTAAGAACTTTGAGTCTAACACTTGGGTGAAGTGTGTGAATTTCTTTTGCAGTTGATGCATTGGATGGTTGGATAAAAGGCAGCATGGTAACTGACTACAAGGGGCTATGAGCCATATGTATCAAAATAGAGTTTTGCGATTCTCAAATTGGGATTTACAGCGAATCGCAATTTGATAATCGCAAAATGCAATGTAAGTGGGATTTGCTAATAATTTTGCGAATCCCACATATTCCTTATTTGCGAACCGCAAATTGAGATTTGCAAATAAGGAATACCTCCCCATTCATTCCTATGGGCTAGGAGGCCCATAGGAATGGGACGAACGAATGGGAAGGCATTCTCAATTTGCGATTAGCAATTAGAGAATCGCAAACTGAGAATACAATTTCAAGGGTACCAGGATGTCAAAAGGACATCCTGTTGCACCCCTCAAATGTGCACGTGTGCAATTGTGGCACACATACATGCCCTAAGGGCATGTATGTGCGCCACATGGCACTTTAAAAAAGTGCAAATAGTGCATTTTTAAGTGAAATCGTAATTTACCACCAACTTACAGTTGGTGGTAATTTGCGATTCCTTAAGGCCAAATCGCACTTTATTTTGTGCTTCTTACATTGCATTTAAGGAATCGCAATGTGTGATTCCTTAAATGCAATCGCAAAATAGGGAATCGCAAAATTTGCGATTCCTTATTTTGCAAGGGGGTTTTGTGTGATACATTGCACACTGCGAATTTCAGCGTTTGCGATCGCAAATTGGCTTCATACATATGGCCCCAAATGATTTAATTGCATGGGAGCACTTGTATAGTCTTTGTGTTCCAGAGTTAGGCCAGCATCTGATGGATAGTAAGCTGACGAATCCCAGGAAGCATTTTTAGGAGGCAGACCCCTGGACGATGACCAGGGTCCACAAAGCATATGTGGGAAACCCAGCCAAGGGTGGACAGTGTCCCCAGCTGAGGAGTGGGGGACAAGGGTAACCAAAAGAAGTTCTCTAAAGGGCATCAAATTTTTCCCAGGGTAAAGATTCCCAGCCCCCAGTGGTAAGAAGCCAAGAACCCCTAGAGGTAAGGCAGGCAATGGGGGACCCGGCAGGTGTTACTCATGTGGTCAGGAGGGTCTCGTGCATGGGAATCCCAAGTGTCCCAAGCCCACACCTGTCCCCACTGGTGCACCATCACCAGGGTTAGTGTAGTGTAGTGCTGTGGAAGGAGCTGGTTCCTTGTGAAGGGGGGAGCCAGCTGTCATGGCCCTTACCTTGCTAGGAGATCGTGAGATAGTCCAGGAAACCTGTCAGCCGGATAACACTAAATAAACCTGCAGTGCGTGACTATCCATGGGTGGTATCTGACCGGGTACAACTTCATATCTAGGTATATGACTTATTTTTGGGAGGAGTGCGTTGTAATGTACAAATTCACCACTCCTTACCATCCCCAAGGAAATGGGTTGGTAGACAGATTTAACCGAACCCTGAAAGGCATGATTAAGGGAATTATAGGAACCCATGAGGCATAAGTGGGACGTCTTCTTACCATGCCTGTTTGCTTACAGGGAGGCACCACATAATTCCTTAGGGTTCAGCCCCTTTGAATTGCTGTATGGGCATCCTGTAAGAGGACCTCTTTATCTGGTAAAGGAGGGCTCGGAGAAAACTCCCAGTAAGACTCCCCAGGATGTATTTAGTTACATGCTGGACTTCAGAAACCAGACTCCGCAATTCAGTTAACTTAGCCAGGAAGTCATGAAACATTGTTATGACCAGAATGCCTCTCTGGTAGAGTTTCAGCCTGGCCATACATCCGGGAGCGGGGGAGACGATAATAGAGGATATCTGACCCTCTTACTAAACGTTGGCAACCTGAATAAATTATTGGGCCGACTGTTCCCTCTCCCCCATGTGGCATAACCTTCTGCAACACTAAGGTGGAAAAGGTTGAGTTGTGCCCTTCACAGGAATTTACCTGTGAATTTATGATATCCTCCTACTGAGGAGGTCTACCCTTAGTGACGTCCTCTATTTGTTTTCGTTACTATTCACCAGAGGTCCTGAAGAAGTGTCGCTCATCTTTGGAGCTTTCATTGACACGAAACATGTTGACCTAAGACATTTGAATCGCCAATTGGGTACCTTAAGTCCTGTTGTTGGCACCACTGTTTTTATCCAAGACCCAGTTCTAGTACTGAATAAATTCACTTTACAGACCTGGAAATCTTTTTTAATATCACTTAGTCACGTTATCCATACACATAGTATTGATTGCCCACAAGAATATACTTCACATACGGCTTCTCACAGATCAAAAGAACTCCGCCAAAGTAGCCACCAGGCCCGTTGGATATTGCAGCGCCGGTCCGACGAGGAGCGCCCTATGATGATGCATGACACCCCTAAAAAAGGTGTGTGAGGGCATTAAAGATCTGGAAATAAGATCCCCTAGCAACAGACATCTCTAGACACACAGTGACACCTTTCACGTATGTGCCAGTGAGAATAAAATAGAGGAACTGATAACCCTGTATATTTTTCAGTTATAATTGAGGAGCATGGGTACAGGACCTCTCTAAAACATTAGCTCTTCAGTCCCCCCTCTTTGATTAGTTGTTCCAGAGTTAGGCCAGCATCTGATGGATAGTAAGCTGACGAATCCCAGGAAGCATTTTTAGGAGGCAGACCCCTGGACGAGTACCAGGGTCCACAAAGCATATGTGGGAAACCCAGTCAAGGGTGGACAGTGTCCCCAGCTGAGGAGTGGGGGACAAGGGTAACCAAAAGAAGTTCTCTAAAGGGCATCAAATTGTTCCCAGGGTAAAGATTCCCAGCCCCCAGTGGTAAGAAGCCAAGACCCCCTAGAGGTAAGGCAGGCAATGGGGGACCCGGCAGGTTTTACTCATGTGGTCAGGAGGGTCACATGCATGGGGATCCCAAGTGTCCCAAGCCCACACATGTACCCACTGGTGCACCATCACCAGGGTTAGTGTAGTGTAGTGCTGTGGGAGGAGCTGGTTCCTTGTGAAGGGGGGAGCCAGCTGTGATGGCCCTTACCTCGCTAGGAGATCGTGAGATAGTCCAGGAAACCTGTCAGCCGGATAACACTAAATAAACCTGCAGTGCGTGACCATCAATGGGTGGTATCTGACCGGGTACAACTTCATATCTAGGTATATGACTTATTTTTGGGAGGAGTGCGTTGTAATGTACAAATTCACCACTCCTTACCATCCCCAAGGAAATGGGTTGGTAGACAGATTTAACCGACCCTGAAAGGCATGATTAAGGGAATTATAGGAACCCATGAGGCATAAGTGGGACGTCTTCTTACCATGCCTGTTTGCTTACAGGGAGGCACCACATAATTCCTTAGGGTTCAGCCCCTTTGAATTGCTGTATGGGCATCCTGTAAGTAGACCTCTTTGTCTGGTAAAGGAGGGCTCGGAGAAAACTCCCAGTAAGACTCCCCAGGATGTATTTAGTTACATGCTGGACTTCAGAAACCAGACTCAGCAATTCAGGTAACTCACCCAGGTGTACCTAGAAGCCAGCCAGGAAGTCATGAAACATTGTTATGACCAGAATGCCTCTCTGGTAGAGTTTCAGCCTGGCCATACAGTGTGGGTGATGGCACCAGTGGAGCCTTGTGCACTCCAAGACAAGTGTGCTGGGCCATTTGAGGGGGTAGAGTGCAAGAGTGAAGTCACATACTTGGTAAACTTGCAGACTCCTAGGAAACCCTGGGGGCTCCTGCATGTGAACCGCCTCAAACCTCACTTTGAGAGGTCTGAAGTGACCATGCTTCTGGCAACAAATGATGAATTGGAGGAGGAGAGCAAGCCTCTTCCTGACCTCCTCTCTGACCAGGAGCATGATGGGTCAGTGGATATTGTGAACTTCTCATCCACCCTCACCCCAGAGCACGAGAGGGGCTGTCATCCGGTGCTTGGACAGTTTGCCTCCCTTTTCTCCCCGACCCCAGGAATCACCAATTGGTGTTCAATGATGTGGACTCTGGGGAAATATTGCCTGTGAAACACAAAAGTTACAGGTTCACTGACAGGGTCAAGGCTAGCATTAAGGAAGAACCTAACAAGATGCTGGCTTTTGGGGTGATAGAGCCCTCCAACAGCCACTGGGCTATCCCAGTGGTTTTGGTTCCAAAGGCTGCTGCACACGGTGCCTCTCCTGAACTTCATATCTGTGTGGCCTACCAGAGCTCAGGGCCATCACCAGGACTGACGCGCACCCCATCACCAGAGCTGATGAGCTCATTGATTGGTTGGGAGCTGCATAGTTCCTCAGCATGTTTGATTTAACATATGGGTACTGGCAGATTGCCTTAACTAATCGGACTAAAGAGAGGTCTGCATTCTCAACGCCAGTTGGGCACCGCCAGTTCTGGGTAATGCCATTTTGGTGGAAGAACGCCCCTGCCACGTTCCAGAGACTGGTCAACCATGTACTGCATGGGCTGGAGGAATTCAGTGCCACCTACCAGGCTGATATTACAATGTTCAGTTCCAGCCGGGAGGAACATTTGCAACACCTCTGTGATGAGTTGAATGTAGGCCTCACTATCAATGCCAGTAAGTGCCAGATAGGGCAGGGGTTATTGGCATACTTAGGGCACCAGGTAGGAAGCAGCCTGGTGGCACCCCTAGAACCTAAGATTGACACCATTCTGGCTTGGGAGACCCACTACCCAGACAGAGGTGAGTGCCTTCTTAGGTCCCACTGGCTACTACAGACAGTTTTTCAAGGGGTATGGGACCATTGTTGCCCCCTTGACAGAGATGACTCCAAGGAAGCAGCCAAGGAAAGTGATCTGGACTGATACCTGTCAGATCGCTTTTGAGGCCCTCAAATGTGTTCTTGCTCAAGTCACCCAATTTCTCCCAAGAATTTTTTGTGCAGATAGATGCTTCAGAGCATGGTGAAGGTGCAGTTCTCTCGCAATTGAACAATGAGGGCTTGGACCAATCTGCAGCTTTCATTAGTAGGAGGCTACTTCCCAGGGAACAGAGGTGGAGTGCAATTGAGCGAGAAGCTTTTGCTGTGGTCTGGGCACTGAAGAAGCTAAGGCTTGTTTGGGACACACATTCGGGCTCGGACAGACCACAAGTCCCTCAGGTGGTTGATGCAAATAAGGGGTGACAACCCAAAACTGTTGAGTTGGTCCATCTACCTACACGGAATGGACTTTACGGTGGAACACCATCCTGATACATAGCAAACCAATGCTGATGGTCTGCACGGGTTCTTCTGCCTTAGTGATGAGAACTTCCAAGAGGATGTGTAGTTCTCCCCACTTTTCAGCTGGAAGGGACACTTGTTAGACTTGGCATCCTTGGCATAGTTTTCCCTGACGTTTTCCCTCTACCTCCTGTAGTTTTTACGAGGTGCTGTAACTCGATTTTGCTGGCTTAGATGCTATGAGTACTTTTCCACTCTCTTAGATACAAATTGTGAGCTTATTGAGATAAAGGCCTCAGGCAAGGGGTTATGAAGTGTAAAATCTACTGGTTTCCAGTCATGCCCTGGAGCATTCCCAAAACTATCCCCATGAGTGCTAGGGGTTGTAATGACCTGCTGGTCACTGTTCTAGTTGTTGTAATGTACCAGCCACTACCAGAAGGCTGGCTTACACCCCACCCCACACCCATCTAGCAAAGGCGTCATTGGACATGTGACCCTGACAATAAAAGGGGCCGGGTGCACTTGCCCTGGGCCAGTTCTACCATCTAAGTAATGTGTCTGCGTGTAGTCCTTATGCATGCATGAGGGCCTAGGGCCCTGCACCACGTTGGTGATGAGCAGGACCTGCCCGTGTCTGCAGCCGCCTTGTTTGGTGGTTGAAGGGGGAGAGTGTTGCCCGTGTCGAGGGCATCCCCTGCAAGCAGACGCAGGACGCGTGTGGTCGGGGTGCTAGCTGAAGTGCCCCTGCAGGAGTGAAGTATCGAGTTGCGGAGGATGTCGTGCCTGAGGGGCGTGCGGACCACAAAGTGATCAGGTTCCGGTCCAGAGTAATACTGCCCTCTCCGCGGGTGAAGTTAGCACAGGGAGGCCAACCGAAGTGAAGAGGACGGCCGGCGAGAGGAGGTGGTGTCGGGCAGAAACCTTGACCGCTTTCAATGGAGAGTTCCAGGCAGCAGTTCTAGCCCCCTGCGCAGCCCGTGAGGCGAGAGGGCCTGCTGCGAGGGGCAGAGTAGTGAAAGTGTGTGTGGCCAGCGCCACTGAGGCATGAAATGAGAAGTCATGAGTTGGAAGAGGTGTCCCTCCCCTATGCACTGAAGGTGCATTTTGTCCTCCTGCATGGCCCGAGAAAAAAAAGTAAATCCTCACCACAAAGGAGAGAAGCTCCTGCTGCAGAGTGGGAGTACCATAGAGTGTGGTCCAGCTGCAGCTGTCAGAGAATGTGCCCCGCCCACAAGACTGAGGAGTGCTAATGGCAGCAAGGGGAGTCTTGTGGAAGTGCTGCTGCTGGGCAGAGACTCATTGCTGGGTCACGGAGGTGCGAGGACTGGCTGCCCACGCAGTGCCTGGAGGTGTTTTTTTTTTGTGGCAGCCAGCTGAGGGGTTGACATGCCCCTATGGGAAAGAAACCTCAGAGATAGGAAGGATAGCGCAACCAGAGCTAGAAAAACGAGCTGTATCAGACCACACAGAAAAGAGCAGCAGTGCCATCTAGTGGCCGACTAGAGATACCGTACCCGCTAAACAAAATACACTGCAACATTGACTGGGGACATGTCAAAGACTGCCAGGGGATACCTAAATTGTCTAGGGAGAGGCAGATCCCGGCAGGCTATTGGAAAAGAACGAGGAAAAGACAAACAGGCACATGCATCATCATAGGGTTTTGCGATTCCTTAATTGCGATTATTAAGGAATCGCAAATAAGGAATAGCAAAACCCTAAGCATGTAGGAATCGCTAAAGAAATAGCGATTCCCACAAATTCCTTAATTGCGACTAGCAAATTGCGAGTCGCAATTAAGGAATGTCTTCCATTCATTCCTATGGGCCTCCAGGCCCATAGGAATGAATTAGAGATTGCGGGAGCAATTTGCGAGTACCAGTAGGTACTCGCAAATGGCTCCCGCAATTTCGATGGTGCAAGGGTGTCAAAATGACACCCTATTGCACCCATGTATGTTAACTCTGCACATATGTTGCATACACACATGCTCTAAGGGCATGTGTGTGTGCAACATGAAACTTAGAAAAATGCAAATAAGTGCATTTTTCTAAGTTTTCGCAAATTACCATGAAGTCCAGCTTCATGGTAATTTGCTCACGCTAATAGCGAAATCGCTATTATTAAAACTGTAATGCATTGCATTTAAGAAATCTCTATTAGCGATTCCTTAAATGCTATCGCTATTTAAGGAATCGCTATTTTGAGATTCCTTAAATAGCGATTTGTGCATTTGGGATGATGCATCCCAAATGCAAAAATACCGGTCGCAAAGGGGCAGATTCTGAGAATCTGCCCGTTTGCGACCAATATTGTGCTTGATGCATGTGCCTGTATGGCACCAGGTGAAATGCACAGCAGCTGTGGAATAGCTGCTACACTGTAAAGGTAATGAGGGGAAATATGCAACTGCCTAAGCTGAGGTGGCAGACCCCTACAAGTGAGCCTGCAAGTAAATCTCAAAAGGACAGGCTGCTAGGGTTTGCGTGAGTTGCGGTGACACCTACTGGCCAGGGGTGGTCACTGCAAGAGTAATACCATCAGAAACTAATACACTTGGATGGCAGGAGCGGTACGGGACACAAGCCTAAAGCAGCAAGTCCCTGGAGAACGGAAGACGGTGCGCGGCATGCGCGCCCAGTGGCAGAAGCATGCCACTGCAAGGGAAAGAAGGGGTGAGCAACACTTGCCAGTAGTACAAGCACCCATCTGGGGATGTCTGAAGATATTGCGCAGCAAGTGCGTCCAGTGAAGTAAGGCTGGCCCTACCAGAGGAAGTGCGCCGCATGCGTGCCCAGTGGCGAAAGGACGCCACCGCAAGGGGAAGATGAGGAATGAGCGCCAGGAGAGACAGTGCGTCGAAGAGGTACCCCAGACACGGACGGTACAGACTGGAAGACAAGGGTCAACGCCCTGCAAAGAGGAGGGCCGAGGTGTTCACATGGCGTGACTCAACCTGTGGAGCCGGCCCAAGAGGATGCTGCAACGAGAGAGCCACATCGGTCTGGTATTGAGGTGCCGGGAGCGTGCGTCAGTGTAACAGTGACCTGAGAAAGGTTAGCGTAGCAATGACCTGTGGAAGGTTGGCGAAGCAGTGACCTGAGGAAGGTTGGTGAAGCAGTGACCTGAGGAAGGTTGGCGAAGCAGAGACCTGAGAAGAGGTCAGAGTGACAGTGACCAACAAAGAGATCAGAGAAGAAAAACTTGGAGTAAAGGAATGAAGACCGAGAATGAGAATTGACAAGAAGAAGGTTGTGACAACAGGTCTGGTCACCGAAGGAAGTGTCACAACAGAGACTGGTTAACCAACCTTGAAAGCCGGATACAGCAGGAGCGATGGAAAATGCTAGATAACCCTTTCCCCTTATATGTCACCACCTGCGAGTATGTCTAAACTCACTCCACAGATCATACCACAGCAGGGGAAGGGGAAAAAAGGGACAAACGAAACAATAAAGTTGCAGCAGCGCGAACACTCAATGGCGTGGGATTCTGGAGTTGTAGGCTTCACTCCTATGCCAGCTCTGTGTTCCAGTTAATGCTGCCACAATCATCCCGATAGAAAAAGGCACAAAAAGTAAAAAAAAAAAAAAATAATTAAGGCTGTTCTTCACCTCCGGAGTTCCAAAGTAGAGCACACACAGAAGCACATAACCTTCTTAGGATTCAGCAAGAAGTCACAGTAAAATGTACTTATCTTAACTCAGATGTATGGTAATGGCGAGTATCTCCTTTCGAGGTTAGAAAGGGCGAAGTTTCCAGTAGCACTCACTTCCAGCATGTGCTAGAACAAGTGACGAAAATAAAGATATCCAAGGAATGTAATTAACAATCCGAGCCACTCAACAGCTCATGGCAAAAAATAAGATACCCAGGATGAATCATAGACACTGTCTAGCGGTTCTCTCCCTTCATGGGTTGCTCCCCAGAGGCTCACGTAGCACAGCGCTCCAGTGCATCCATAGAAGGCAAGGCACCGAGAGTTCAGCCCGCCGTGAGACAAAGAAAAAGGGGGGGGCAGGAACGCGGTCACGCTACAGCGTGAACGCTAGCAAAGTCAAGATGCTGAGCACATCAGCGCTTACAGAAAAAGGAAAGGTAGTCCAGAGGAGCCTTCCACAACCCACCTGACCACAGAGGAATAAAGCAGAAACGCGGTCACGCTGCAGCGCGAACGTGAGCAAAAACTCGCTCGTGGCGGCCAGGAATCTGTTGAAGAGCTTCGTGCAACACAGGAATGCTTGTAAAGAAGACGTTTCAAAGCAAACGTTCTGACACACTATGAATTCAGGTGACAAGCACCAGGTGAGGGGAGGGAGGAGTTTAAGTACAAAAAGTTAGGAGAGGTAGGACAAGGAATACGCTCTTGGCCTTATGGGAGATGTAGTTCCACATTTCACCCTCATCCATATTGCCTCATGCAAACGTGAAAGAGCATACATAGCCACTCCCCGCTTCACCTTTGCCTAAAGGTGACAGAACCCCCTCTCAACGACCGACGTCTCGGCGGTCCACCAGGCTTAGTGGGAAACTGAGCGTGGAAATGCCTAAGGAGACCAGGGCAATGAAAGTGGGCACTAGGTTCCCAAGAGCGATCTTCGGGGCCGTACCCTTTCTACTCAATGAGGTAATGCACCCGACTCCGAATGCGTTTGGAATCAAGGATGATCTGCACTTCGTACTCTTCCTCCCCTTCTATCTCCACAGGCCTTGGTCTCTCAGGCACTCTGGTACCAGGGAGACAGGGTTGTAGGAGGGAAACATGAAACACGAGGTGGATGTGCCAAGTGGAAGTGAGCGTTAGCTTCATGACAACGGGGTTGATCACGCTTGTAATCGGATAGGGACCCACAAATTTAGGTTGTAGCCGTGTGTTACCCTTAAACCTCAGATGTTTTGTGTTAAGCCACACCTTATCCCCTACCTTATAGGGCGGCTCTGGTGTTCTTTTTTTGTCTGCATTCTGCTTATCTCAGGCTCTAGCTACTTCCAGGTGTGTTTTGGCATTCTGTAATACCGTTTTGAGGTGTGTATGGTGTTCTTGGATTGTAGGATGTTTGGAAACAACTGGCTGTTCAAATGGTAGCATGTTAGGATGATATCCATTAAGGCAAAAGAAGGGTGAACAACCCAGTGAGGAATGGTCTGCATTGTTATATATGAACTGCGCAGTCCATAAAAGTGTTCTCCATTCTTTGCCGTGTTGTAATGTAAAACATCTTAGGTACTGCTCTAGGGTTTGATTCAGCCTCTCCGTTTTGCCGTCCGTCTGAGGATGGTAACTCGTAGACAGTCGGGCATCGATTTTCATGACGGCACATAGGGCTTTCCAAAACCTTGATGTGAACTGGGTCCCTCTGTCGGGGATGATGACAGAGGGAATCCCATGCAAACGTACTACGTGTTGCAAGAAGATAGTAGCCATCTCCCCTGATGTGGGTAGTTTAGTTAGGGCTACGAAATGACCCATCTTGGTCAAATGATCGATGACTACAAGAATGGTGTTATTACAGAGGCTGGGAGGCATTTCTACGATAAAGTCTATAGACACAGTGTGCCAAGGGGCTGGAGGCAGGGGGATGGGTCTGAGTAATCCACTGGGCCATTGGTGCCGAGCCTTGGCCTGCGTATAGAGAGAACATTCTGAGACATATTTTCGGTGTCTTTCCGCAGTGTTTCCCACCAGAAGTATCTAGCCAGGTTTTGTAGGGTCTTTTGTGTTCCCAAATTTCCACCCAAAGTAGAATCGTGCGTCCATTGTAAGTCTTGCCTTTGCAGTGGCCCTTCAGGTATGTAAAGCCGTTTGTCATAAAACAGCAAATGGTTCACAGTAGAGCGGTGTAGTGGTTCCTTGGCAACCCATGCATGTTCATCCAGAGTCTCAACTTGCTTCTTTACTTCTTCTAGGTATCTGGAAGATGTCTCCAACACCATTATATCCGTCGGAAAGGAAGCCTTTTGAAGAATAATAGGAGGTTCTTCTGCTAGGGCTAGGCTGGTTTCTGGAATCGGCATGGGTCTCGAGAGTGCATCAGCCTTACCGTTTTGAGGTCCTGGTCGGTATCTGATCACAAAGTCAAAGTCTGAGAAAAACTGTGACCAGCGGAGCTGCAGAGGGGTCAGGGTTCTAGCACTCTTCAAAAAGAGCAGATTCCGATGGTCGGTGTATATTTCCACCGTGTGTATGGCCCCCATTAAATGGTGTCTCCATTCCTCACACGCTCTCTTTATTGCCAACAGTTCCTTGTCGGTGATGCTGTAATTCACCTCGCACGGAGACAGTTTCTTGGAGAAGAAGGCAACGGGATGAAGCAGTCTTGTTTCGGGGTGTCTCTCAGAAAGGATGCCTCCAATGGCGTAGTACGAGGCCTCTGTTTCGACCACGAACGGCTGACTGGCATCAGGATGCCGCAAGATTGGGGCACTCGTAAAGCAGGTCTTTAAGGTTTGAAAAACCTGTTCCGCAGAGTCAGTCCATAGAAAGGCGGCTCCTTTCCGTAGAAGGTGTGTCAATGGTTGTATGATTCTGGCGAACTCCTTGATAAACCTCCTATAGAAATTCGCAAAGCCCAGGAAACTTTGCAGGGCCTTCACACAAGTGGGGGATTCCCATTGGATGATGGCTTGTACTTTCTTTTGGTCCATACAGAGACCGTTTGGTCCGATGATGTACCCCAAGAATTCTACTTCTGTGGTGTGGAACAGGCATTTTTCTAGTCTGGCGTACAGAGCGTACCGCTGAAGGCGCTCTAATACCGCTGACATGTGGTGGACATGTTCCTTCAGTGATGCGGATTACATTAGGATGTCATCCATGTACACGATACATGAGACATCCAATAAGCCCCTTAACACTTCATCCATGAAATACTGGAATGCGGCGGGGGCGTTCCATAGGCCAAAGAGCATCACTTGATACTCATACAGCTCAAATGTTGTACAAAAGGCCGTTTTCCATTCGTCCCCTCGCCACACTCGTACCAAATGATAGGCTCCCCGGAGATCCAGTTTGGTGAAGACTTCGGCTCCCTTCAGCTGGTCCAGCAGTACATGTATCAAGGGCAGGGGATATCTGTTCTTTTTAGTCACTCCGTTGATCGCCATATAATCGATACAAGCCCTCAAGCCCCCTTCACATTTCAGAATGAAAAACAGGGGCGAGGAAGCAGGGGAGGAAGATGGACGAATAAAACTGGAGAACAGCAATTTATCCAGTTATTGTTGCAGATAGGTGGTTTCAGCCTCAGTGAGGGCATATATACGGCTACAGGGTATGCTGACACCAGGCTCCAGGTCTATCACGCAATCATAATCCCGGTGTGGGGGCAACTTGTTTGCTTCTTGTTTGCTGAACACGTCCTCGTACAGCGTTATATTCCTCCGGAAGCATGGAGATAAGGCAAACACTCTGCGTACTACAACCACTGGCAAGCAGTGCAGCTGGATTTTCTGTCTGGTAAGGTGTTTGGACTCTGCCGCGGATACAATGTTCAGAACAGTACGAAGAATTCATTGTAACTGTGCGGGCAGCCCATTGCACAAAGGGATCATGTTGTGTAAGCCAAGGCATCCCCAAGTTGAGTTTGAAATGCGGGACATCAATGAGATCGAATTTTATGTACTCGTAATGGGTCATTCCGACCTGCATTAGGATCTGAAGGGTATGAAAAGCACCGGACCTGATGCTAACACGGTTCCATCCACTGCCTTCAGAGGTTCCGGGATCCTTTTTCTTATGCAGGGTACTCCTAGTTCTTGAGCATATTGCTGGTCGATAAAATTGCCCGTGGCCCCAGATTCCAATAGAGCATGCACCACCACGGGCTCCACTCCTGGCCACTCCAATGTAACACACACATTCATGTGGGGCACTGAAGTTTGCGCCGTGTTGGCCACAGCAGGAAAGACCTCTTCAGTTTCAGGCCTCAAACAAGGGGTCTCTAGCTTGTTTGAGCACAGCAGTTTCCCGGAGTTTCTGGTAGGTACTCCACCACAGGCACCTTTCTAGTTTCTTTGCTGTCTTTGTATGTCGCCTTGGTCTTTGTTTTACAATCCTTAATGAAATGCCCAGGTTTTCCGCAATACATGCACAGTCTTTGGCTACGTCTTCGGTTCCTCTCGTCAGGGCTCAGTGGACCATATACGCCACTTATCTGCATCGGGTCAGTCCCATCGCTAGATTGTGGGTGTTCTTCCATTAGCGGCTTTGATCGGGGAAGCAGGAACCTCGCTTCAGCATGCTGTTTATCTCCCTTTCTTTCCTGGAGCCGATGATCCAGTTGTACCGTAAGGCCGATAAGTTTGTCGCAGGTGGAGGGCACATGTACCACTTGGGCTAATACGTCCTTCAGTTCACCTCGTAGCCCCTGGTAATACAAGGAAGTTCTTTTTTCTACGGGCCAATCAGTTGCTATAACAAGTCTGTTGAATGTGGTTATGTACGTCAAAAGGTCTTGTGAGCCCCCCTTAAGTGTTATGAGTTCCCTATCTAGGGAGAGCTGGTGCGCCTTTCTATCAAATACCTTGCGCATCTCCTCACAAAAGGCATTGAAATCAAGTAATACGGGATCATTTCTCTCTATTAAGGGGAAGGACCAACTAGCTGCATTCCCTCCCAGATAGGACATCACAAACGCCATCTTGGCCTGATCGTCAGAAAACACAGCGGGCTTGCACATGAAGTGCAGCTTACACTGCCTCAGAAAAATGCCAAACTTTTTAGGATCCCAAAGAATCTCTCGGGAGGGGCTAGCGGCAACTGTAGGGGCTGTATCAATTGGATGGTGGATGATCCTACTCTCCTACCCTGATCCTGCGCTGTGTCGGGGGATGTGGGTGGTGGTAGAGTACAATTTCTAATGTAAGAGGCCCCCCTTGAACTTGTAGGGCTGGCACAGGACAGGCCTGCTACTTCTCGTCCCATGGTGCCCATCTCATTTCTCATTTCCAGGTTTTCCCCCTGAAAGGCATTCACCTCCATCCGCAAAGCGGTCAAGGTTTCCAGCACCGAAGTAAGAACAGTGTTGGCGTCCATCGCTCAGGCTGTAGACAACCGTGGGCTTGTCACTCTGTCACAACAGAGACTGGTTTACCAACCTTGAAAGCCGGATACAGCAGGAGCGATGGAAGATGCTAGATAACCCTTTCCCCTTATATGGCACCACCTGCGAGTATGTCTAAACTCACTCCACAGATCATACCACAGCAGGGGAAGGGGGAAAAAAGGGACAAACGAAACAATAAAGTTGCAGCAGCGAGAACACTCAATGGCATGGAATTCTGGAGTTGTAGGCTTCACTCCTATGCCAGCCCCGTGTTCCAGTTAATGCTGCCACAATCATCCCAATAGAAAAAGGCACAAAAGGTCAAAATAAAGAAAATAAATCAAGGCTGTTCTTCACCTCCGGAGTTCCAAAGTAGAGCACACACAGAAGCATATAACCTACTTAGGATTCAGCAAGAAGTCACAGTAAAATGTACTTATCTTAACTCGGATGTATGTTAATGGCGAGTATCTCCTTTTGAGGTTAGAGAGGGAGTAGTTTCCAGTAGCATCCACTTCCAGCATGTGCTAGAACAAGTGATGAAAATAAAGATATCCAAGGAATGTAATGAACAATACGAGCCACTCAACGGCTCATGGCAAAAAATAAGATACCCAGGATGAATCATAGACACTGTCTAGCGGTGGGTTGCTCCCCAGAGGCTCACGTAGCACAGCACTCCAGCGCGTCCATAGAAGGCAAGGCACCGAGAGTTCAGCCCACTGTGAGACAAAGAAAAGGGGGGGGGGCAGGAATGCAGTCGCGCTCCAGCGCGAATGCGAGCAAAGTCAAGATGCTGAGCGCATCAGCGCTTACAGAAAAAGGAAAGGTAGTCCAGAGGAGACCTTCCGCAACCCGTCTGACGAGAGATGAATAAAGCAGAAATGCTGTCGCACTCCAGCTCGAACGCGAGCAAGAACTCGCTCATGGCGGCCAGGAATCTGTTGAAAAGAGCTTCGTGCAACACAGGAATGCTTGTAAAGAGGATGTTTCAAGGCAAACGTTCTGACACACAATGAATTCAGGTGACAAGCACCAGGTGAGGGGAGGGAGGAGTTTAAGTACAAAAAGATAGGAGAGGTAGGACAAGGAATACACTCTTGGCCATTTGGGAGATGTAGTCCCACATTTCACCTCATCCATATTGCCTCATGCAAATGTCTAAGAGCATACATAGCCACTCCCCGCTTTGCCTTTGTCTAAACGTGAAAGGGAGAGAATGCATTGTCCTAGGGGAGGACAGGACCAGGGAGACCCGTGTGTAGTGCACTGTTGCAGGGATTCTGCTCATGCACAGAACTATGTGCAGGAAACCAAGACCTCAGTGAATTGCGGTGTACCAAAAACTCACCTCAGTACCCAGAACCCCTATCTGAAGAGCATCAGTGTCCCATTCGTTATCCGTATTCTCTCGGAGGTCCCAATGTATAGACAACCCAGAACAAGCGACTTAGAGTACTCTCAGGAATGGTGGGAAACAGAAATACCTGTTCGTTAATATTCTCATATCAGTCCACAACAAGAGTAATCAGAGACACAGTAAAGTTTAAAAGGTTTATTTTATAAACTATGTGTCCTAAGATGCAGTACTTTGGCTAACATAAGCAGACAAATGATTATAATTAAAACCATCAGCATTGTTACAATACCATAGAAAATGAAGGGAGAAATCCTATTACAAATGACAGTGGAATACAACCACCTTCCCTTCGCTAGTAGGCTAGTATTATTATACTAATAGAAGGTCTCTAGGCTTGAATGGGGAACCCCATACCGTAAAGATCAGCTTAGGTGAATCACATCACAGGATCAGCTTTGCTCTGCACCTGGAAATGTTCTTCTCCAGAATGTGTTTCTAACGCATGCAAACAGTAATATTAAAGGCTCTCGACATTCAGGTATTTGCAGCTGTGTGCGTATTATGACTAGAGAGTGGGCCGATCAACCTGAACTCAAAAACATACAATGTCTGGCGGCTCAGAGTGTTTTGCACACAATGCTCAGACCAAGGTCGCAGTGCACGTCTAGGGATGTGAACAGCAGACAGTTCTCATGTGAAGAAAAGGCAAGCAAGCAGTTTTCAAATAATAACATGTCTCTGCAGTGTCTTGTGCAAAAGCAGCAAAAGGGGCAAGATGGCTTTTCTAACATCTAACGCGATTATGCTAACATAGCAATGTATGTATCTAAATCGCTGCCTTCACTACAGCACGTCACACAGAGAGGCCTGGTCAGTGAAGATGAGCAAGAAGATGGGACCAAATTGTGTCGCGAGGTGAAAGAACAAGAAGGAAAGTTTGTGTGGAATGACGCCACCGCAAAGAACTGCAGAAGAAATCTCAACAAGAAGAAAGAAGATGAGAAAACTGTGATTCACCAACTCGCACACCGGAAGGCAAAAGTGACAAGTGCAAGTACATCTGACATGGAGCACAGGGCCTGGAGAACATCGGTGGTACTTGGAGAAAATACCTATCCACGAGTCTTCGGAACACCTGGTGTTTGCCGAGGCGAGCAGGTTGGATCATTAGTGACATCTACCTTTGGGGTCGCACAGTAGACTGGACGATGAGACTGCTCAGACATCCTAAAGAAGAAGATCTGACCACTCCACACCAGACTGTGGCGACCCAGGGGCAAAGGCCTCAGGGACGCCAGTGAGAGCGGGTCCCACCACATGGGATGAGTCTACAGCTGCTCTTTCGCAGGTCCCAGGAAGATGGAGATCTTGTGCTATATTCCACTTTGCCACTATTTGTATCATATTTTGCAGATTTATATCACTGGAAAATTCATTTCTATAACAAATTGTAATTTTATTATATGTTATTTTATATATCTCTTTGTTTATTAAAATTGTGAATCTCATTTATTGTTCACTCTTTTCATTTCTGTGCTTTATTAATCTGAACTAATTGTCTTAAAAATTGCCTGGGAATTATATTTTCCACTGTGTTTATACCCTGTCCCAGGAATTATAACATTCCACAGGGGGTCCTTGATACTCACATGTGATCTTGTGCTAAGTGGCAGGAGTAAAAACTACCCTTCAGGTCGAGTTAAGGACGTGGAGGTAGGACTCATAGAGCTTCCTCCACACATCCCAAGGGTTGTGTTGGAGCGACACAGCGAAGTGAATCCCATCTAGTGGAAACCTGGTGAAGAGGGCTTCCAGGACATCCCGTGAGAGGGGAACACCTACGAGAGGGGCATTCTAGTGAGAGGGATGTCTTGCAACTATGTCATCATTTCGTAGAAAGAAGCAATGCTGCCTGTTTGGAGATTCCACGACAACCAGGACTGATTGGTAAAACATAACATCGATCCGATCCACCATCACTCTACCTGCTCCGTCACCACGAGAGCTATGCCGAGAAAGACAGTGATATCAACTTCCACGCAGAGTCAAAAGAAGACAGGACTCGCAGGGCACCCATGAACTGTGCCAGATAGAACAGCTGTAGTACCATTGTCTTTTGTTTGTGCTAGTAGCTAAACAGACTCAGCGGAAGTTTGTTATTTTGTTTTACTCTCTCCCACAGGTTTTACTTTATTGTTTCGAGTTTGAATAAGCTTTCGGAGGGATGTAGGGATCTTCTGGTCACTGTTCTAGTTGTTGTAATGTACCAGCCACTCCCAGAGCGCTGGCTTACACTCCACCCCACACCCATCCAGCACAGGCATCACTGGACATGTGACCCTGACAATAAAAGGTGCTGGGCGCACGTGGCCTGGGCCAGTTCAAAGATCCAAGTAATATGTCTGCCTGTAGTCATTATGCGTGCATGAGGGCCTAGGGCCCTGCACCACAGGTATGTGCATTCACTCTAGACAGTCCCAAAGGGGGTTTGAGGTGTGTCCTGCCTTTCCTGGGTGACTCACAGTTGGGCTGAATAGACGTGGACTGCATTTAGAGTGGTGGGAGGAGTTTCATGTGCAGAATGTGGTCTCGGTCTCCTGTGTTCATGATGCACCAGAGAGGACAGAACTGGTGTGGACTGACCTCAGTGACCCTTACTACAAAGAGAACTAAGAGAAAATGGGATATTAATATTGCAGCTTAAACCCCAGAGATTGAGATCACTTCTGGACTCAAGAGGAACCTTTGCCAAGGAGAAGAGCTGGAGAGCTGTAAGGAGGAGTACTGCCCCTTTGCTGTGTGTGTTTTGTTGGGTTGTCCTGCAGGTGTTTCTTCTGCCAAGAAGAGGACAGAGACTGCAACTTGGCAGTGAACCTGCTTGACGAAGAATCTGCAAGGGCCTGTGTGTTCTGGCCTCCTGTTCTGAAGTCGCAGGGACACAAAGACTTCACCTGCAACCCACTGACCAGCACCTGGACTCCTCTGTGGACTCCTGTATTTAAAAAGTCACCAATTCCAATTCCTGGGCCTTGAGAATTGTGTGGTTGATGTTGCAAAGCAGAAAAACAACTCTGATACTGTCAATGACGCCGCCAGTGATGCAGCGACCTGCACAGAGGCCAGGGGCACCACTCGTGAAGTGCACAATGCACCACCCCGCCTGCACCACAGCTCCGATGCCTGCAGTTATTGCCCTTCCCAATGCCATTGCTCGCACCGACACCATCACCACCAGTGCCTGCATCCCGTTATTGTGGTGCCGATAACCAACAAGGGTGACTTCATGAACTCTTCAACGTTGCATCGCTTCACCGGAACCGATGCCTCACAGCCGACACCACCTAACTTTCCCTGTCCTGGATTCAACACCTTGTCTCCTCACGGACTCGACGCCTCGCCTCTCTCGTGGCAACCAGGAAACCAGCTTCGCCTCAACACCAACGCCTCACTTCCACAAAGCTGTGCATCGTCCATAGTCTTTGTTTCCAAAGTACTGTGGTTTTGGGGTCCATGTGACGCTGTGGCCGATGCCGCAACCCTCGTGTTCGGCGCCATACTGGGATTTGTGCCTGTCACAGCATCATAATAGCCAGTTGGAGTTATTTGTTTCTAAAAGTGCTATTCTTGAAATAACGGTTCTAAAAGTCATAATTTGCTACATGTATGTTGGATGTTTGCTGTTTTGGTCTTGTATTGTTTAGATAAAGATAGTTTATTTTTCTAAACTGTGTTACTGTGTGTTTGGGTACAAATAGTTTACACATTGCCTTTGAGATAAACCTGTCTACTTGTGCCAAGCTACCAAGGGGCAGAGCAGGGGATTTCTAATGAGTGTAATTCCCTTACCCCGACTAGAACCACGGGTCCCTATTTGGACAAAGGTGCATACCTCTGGCAACTAGAGACCCTCATTTCTAACACTACTATATTCCAGAATATTTTATAATCCCCTACTCTGACTGAAGCTGCCAGTCTTCCATTTGAGCCAGGCTTTACTAAGCATATGTTTGTATTTTTTGCCTAGCGGATCTTATTTGCTCTTGGTCATTTGCTTTAATAGAGTTCATTAGCGCCAGCTTGGCGATACTACACTTTTTATCACACCAAAAATGTTTTGATCTCTTTTTCAATGGTTCTTTGCATTCCCTAGTGATCCTAATCAAACATAGTAGCTTCATGGGCCTTCAATATATATGTGGTCTCACCCTTTGCACCCCCCAACTAAGCCCATTTTCTCTTGTGTATCTGCCACTTTTTTGTAAATTTGAGACATTACGTGTTGTTGACTTTTCACATTGGACCATTTTAGTGCCTGTTTCTTGTTCGAGAGGGTCAGTGCTCCAAAAATCACTGGACAGTGTTATGATTAATTAGCAGATCCCCTTTTATAGTCAGGTGTAAAGCATTGTGGTCGCTATTGCTTCTCTCATGGACCTTCATGTCTACCAGATATAACCACAGTTAAGATCTAGCACAATAAAACCGATTCTGCTAGAATAGTTTATCCTCTTAAAAGTATGCACACCTGCTAGATCTGAAGGAGAATGGACATTACAGGCTCTTAGCTTTAAGTTTAATGCCATCCCAAGAAGGTAGGTAAAAAGGGCACACCATATTTTCACTGTTGCAAGATCTAGTTGCAGGATTCCCCACTTAGCATCTTCTACCTCTGTAATAGCCCATTCTGAGTTGTCCAGAGGCTCAAAAGTGGCATTAAAGTCACCTGCAACTATTACTACCCCAAGTTATGAGTCGTGTTTTATGTGGGACTCTAAACATATTCATGTTTCTAACTTTAAGAGCCAGATTTATTAAGGTTTTTCATCACTCTTGTGCTGTGCAAGGGGGCACAAGAGCAAACGAAAACCCTAAGGGAATTTATTCATGCCATGCAAAGCCAACTTGCATGGCCCTGCATTGCTTGATTAATCTAGAGTAACACAAGGCAGTGCAAACCCTGCCTTGCGTTACTCTGCTCCATGGAGGCATTCTTGGGTGGAGCGTGGGTGTTCCCACGCATTCACCCATAGATTTTGTCGCATTCACAGATTTATCAGTGCCTTGAGACGCTTACGGGTGAGTAGCAATGCTTTACAAACCCTGATTGATTGATTGATCGTTAGTGGTAGATCTGGGAATGTGTCAAAATGCTATGTCCCCCCATGTGAGGCGTAACGAGGAAAAATATCTTATTTCTCCTCATTCTTTCTTCTTTCTTCTTATGTTGAATTCTGCAGCACACATAGAAAGAGGACAATGCGTCTGGGGATTGGTTTTGTGCAGGAAGATGTTCCTTTCTGCACAAAAACAATCCTGCCTACAAAGCAGACACCCTTGCACCATGACGCAAGGGTGTCTGCATTGGTGCTAGGCAGCCAAAAGTGTCCCACTACTAGGAAAGGACAGGAATGTGCTATATAGTGGTACATATGGCACATTCTGCCCTTTTCCTTTCATGCAGCATGGTGACTTGTTATGTTGCCTTTAAGAAAAATAAATTGGGTCCTTAGTTCCTGCCAACGTTCCTATTATAAGTAGTCTAATGTTAAGCTGACTTGAGGGCAACAAGTTCTACATTTTTTAATGAGTATATCAAGGGAATTTATGGGAAGCCTTTTGATTCTGCAATCTAATAGTTTTCACCCAAATCACAAGGTCCCCTGCTGGTCTGCCTCTCCCCTGCGACGCAGCCTCAATGTAAAATTTTGTGAAGCCTGTCTATGTACCAGGTCCACACACCAAGTCTCCTGGAATAAGCAAATATCAAAAGAATCTATGAAGTTACCCCCATCTGAGATCTGTCAATCTAGATTTTAAACTAGAGATGTTTCATGAAAGTAAGTTCCACTCTTTGTATTTTTTCATCTTAGGTAATGAGAATGATGTTCGGATTCCGGCACACCGAGTCAGTGCATTCTCTCCACTTCCATGCCGCATTCCTCTAAAAGATATTCACAATTTGTATTGACAACTGTTTGTCTCTCGCAGAATACCAATGTCGGATTGTACATTAGGCAAATAGGCATAGATTCAGGGCAAGGGCATCAGACCCCAGTGCTATCAGGCCATTGTTCAGATCTTGCGATAGTTTTATTATTTCAACATAATCATACATATCTCTGGGTACTGTACAGCATGTGGCCCTCAAGAAATCTAAGCTTATTGCTGATGTACGTTTTTGTGTAATGTGAATCCAATTATTAACTTTGTTGATGAAAGAGTCACTGCTTTCTCTTGTGCCGTGGATTAGCCTAAACACTTTGGTGCTTATTTATGAGGGGGTTGCATCATGTTTGCACCACACAATGTGGTACATGCATGACGCAAACCTATAAGTTAGATTTCAAAGTCATGCAAAGCCACTTTGAGTGGCTCTCAGTGGCTTAAAAATCCAGAGTAAAGTAAGACAACGCAAATAGTTACTCTGCCCTTGGAAGGCATTCCATGGGCACTTTGTAGTTGTTCCCACGTAACTTCCATGGATTTTGGCGCATTCCCACATTCACAAGAACTTGTCAACCTGGGGATGCGCCAAAATCTTACACCTCCCCATGGGAGGTTTACCAAGGAGAAATATCTCCATTTCGCCTTGTTTCTTCCTCTTTCCATGTGTGCTGCTGTCTGACTCACACGATTGTTTATATGCAGGATGGAGCCCCTTCCTCCACAAAACAATCCTGTATGCAACACTGGCACCGTTGCACCTTTGCACCAAGGCTTCCAAAATGGTGCCAGTGCAAGGAAAAGGACAGGGATGCGCCATATTGTCTCAAATACAGCACATTCCTCCCCTTTTCCCTGTCATGCAGTGCAGCACAGCAAGGTGACATGCTGCACTGCACTACGCCACAAGCTCATAAATGAGCCCCTACGGGTCCTATTTATCACCAGGTTAGCGTCGCTCTTGCACCACGCAACTTGGTGAACGAGTGGCGCAAACCTTAAATCAGATTATTTAAGCCACTCAAAGCCACTTTGCATGGCCTGAGTGGCTCCAAAAATCTGGAGTAACCTAATCCAGCGCAAATCACTGCATTGCATTACTCTGAGCTGGTGAGGCATTCCATTGGCATTGCGTGGGTGGTCCCATGCATTTCCCATGGATTTTGATGCATCCCCAGATTTACAAGAACTTTCAAACCTAGTAATGTGCCAAAATCTTACACCTTCCCAGGGGAGGCGTAACGAGTTGAAGTATCTTTATTTCTCCTTGTTCTTTCCCCTTTCATCTTCTGCTGAATTCTGCAGCACACATAGAAAGATGGACATGCCTCCCAGGATTGTTTTTGTTCAGGATGGTGGTGCCCCTTCCAGCACAAAAACAATCCTGCATGCAACATGGGTGCCTGCATTGACGCTAGGCTGCTAAAATGGCACCCGTGCAAGGCAAAGGGCAGAAATGTGCGGTATTGCCTTAAATATGGCCCATTCCTGTCCTTTCCCTGTCACACAGTGCAGTGCAGCAGTGTGACTTGCTGCACTGCACTGCATCACAATCTCATAAATGAGCGTCTTTCTGTATGTTCTTAACCCCCTGCAATCATTAACTTTGCCATCTCCAGGGCTTGGAGGAATCTTTTCTGCCAGAGTGCAAGGGAGTAGAGAAGTTGCCCTTTCTCTGTCTCTAATGAAGGGATTGACCCGATGGCAGGTAGTAGCAAACGGTGTTGGATGGGCCAATTCTCCTTTTCAGGCAGGTTGAATCTATTGCAGGAAGTTGCTAAATGGTTACTTTGTTTCTAAGAATACAGAGATGATTATACCTCGAAGGTTCCCGAGACCCTCGATTCTAAAGTGACTAGTAGCAGGGAGTTTCTAATGAGCTTGGTCCGGGAATACTTCCATGTTGCGGAGGTATGCTAGGTTCATGAAGCTGCTGTTTGTTGAGAAGATGCAGTGGATGCTGTGAGTTGAATAGCTAGCAACTTTACCAGTGCCTTGAGTTCAGCTAGCTCAGTCTTGAGATCATTTACAACCTGACGTAAATTGCAGCTTAAGGGAGTTTGCAATGCAAGGTATTACAGTTTGGAGTCGGACAGCTACCTGCAATATTAGGTTTGCCTTGAGCATCAGTTTCTCGTGCTGCCAAGACGGCAGACCAATATTTACAGGCCACAATAGGTTTGTAAGGAGCTGAAACTGGAACAGATTTGTATTTAGTCTCTAACTGGCGGGCCACTGGTGGCCCAGATATACTGCATGGCTTGGACGTTTTTTTGGATAATATTTTTGCTATTGAGTTGGGTCTGAGAGGAGGATTAGAGTTCGTGGTTGGTTTCAAAATGGTTTCCACTTATTCAAATAAATCAATAATTTCTTTCAAGTTTGTACTCTTAGGAGGCAGTTAGGCAGTTTTTGTATTTTTTGGCACCGGCATTCCCACCTTTCTGCTGCCTTTTTTTATCCCCCATTGTATCTATTTGCTCCTTCTGGAGAGCTCAAAGCCCTTGTAACTTTCCCAAAGGCGAAAGTTAAAACCTTAGCATAAAAACGGTGTGATTTGTAATCTTACAGAGTCCTTTTGGTACTTAAAGCCATATACATGCCAGATTTGAACTTGCAGCCAAGGGGGTGGGGGACCGGGGGGAGGGGAGGGGGGGCCCAGCTCAGCCTCTATAAGCAGATGATGGGTGAAGATGGGCCCACTCTTGGTCCAGTATTGGCCCGGGCCTGTGCCAATCGCGTCTAACGTGCCAGACAAGGTGTCCTGGCTATAAAAAAGCACAATCACACGCCCTGCCTCTAGGGAACAACATCAGTGTTGGCTTTGAAGTCCTGCCCCCAATCCTACCCTAGGTCCAGCTGTGGCTTGTCTGTTGAAGCGGGCAAGGTGTGCAGTTGTGAAGGGCTGCAATCACTAGCCCCGCTTCAAGAGAACAGCAGCAGTGTGAACTTGGAATTCCTGCCTCAAATCAGAGACAAAGGCACATGTTCGGGGAGGGGGGGCACACTCTTAAATATTGATGCGCACCCACTGGCCCCCCCTCCCATTTGGAACTTTGAATCACACTGCCCAATCGGCACCCAGAGATTCCCCGGGCTTGGCTGCTGCCTGCTCGTCACCCCGATCCAGATAGGGGTTTGTTGCGGGCCCCTCACCAGTCTCTCCTCAGCTAATCCTGCCCTACAGTGGGTGTCCCGCTCCAGGGGCAAGGTGTGCTGCTATAAAGGGTTGCAGTCCCTAGTCCCACCTCCAGAGAACAGCAGCAGCGTGGGCTTCGATGTCCTGCCCCAAATCAAGCATCAGGTCCTGCATGAGTCCCGCACCTCGGGCAAGGTGTGCTGGCTATAAAGTGACACGATCACTCATCCTACCTCCAGGGAACAACAGCAGTGTGGGCTTTGAAGTCCTGCCACATTAGCTGTATCAAGAAGGAAAAGGTCAGCAGAGCTTTCAATTATGCGAGTACATGTGGTTCAGGAGCGCCAAGCCCCTCAACAACATGGGGCCTGGGCCAAAGCACCCAGGTTGCCCTTCACTTATGGTGGCCCTATTGCTATTACCATTTGCATTGTGATACTTCAATACTCTGCAAGTGACTGTCTCTACAGCTGCAGTGGCACAGCATATCATGGTATCCACAATACAGCCCACCCATCACATCATATCAGGTAACATCCTGTTAGCAGCAATTCAGCCCTCTACAATCTGTCAGCGAGAGACGCCTGGGCCATAATACACATAGTAGTTGCTTTGCTTTTATTTGTTTGTTGATTAATTAAAACCATTACAAAAAGGACAAAATAAATACAAACCAAACACTTTACCTAATTAAACATTCCAAAATACAATACATAAAATTGATCACAATCAATTAACTTTTTCCAATTCTGGATAATTCGAAGTTATTATTTCATTTTTAAAATAGTTTACAGGACGTCAAAGTTTTCAGAGATAAAGTGCACGTGTGCCGATCAATATAAATAATAAACCTTATAGATGGAACATTATCTAAGAATAGTACACTAAAAACAAAGAATTAGTACATTATATTAAAATAGTACTATAAAGGCAAATAATTAAAAAGTGCCATAAAAATTATTCATCATCACCTTAAAAGCAGCAACATCGACAAACCACAGTCTTAACAAATTTAACATATACTTTGTTTGTCAACCTTACATAATTTCTTTTCTACTATAGCATAAATTTTATAAATTGATGTATAATATAAATGTTGACACCACTTAAGCAAAATATTAATGCCAATCTACAAGTCCTAAGTCCCATTTCTTTGAAGATAGGTTTTAAAATTAGTTTCCGTTCCTTCAACATTTTTGGGCATAGTGTTACCATATGCAACAGAGTTTCGTCATACTGCCCACAAAGCCGACAAATATTTGAGGCCCATTTGGACTCCCATTTAGGGGTTCCATCTTTGGTTGGATAAATGCCAAACCTTAATAACATAAATTTCTTCTTAATTAAGGGTTTTTGGTGATAAAAAAGTAAATAAGGTTGGGCCATCATTTTGTCGAAGCAATTGGCAATAGACCAAAAGTGTTTATTTTTTCTCAACTCATATTTATCCAACAATACTGACAGCAAGGCAACGGTTGAATTAATTATTTTTTTATAATCCATTTTACTCCTTGTTTCATCTTCCAATTTGGGACAATCGAATTTTAGGAGGCACTCAGCTAAATAATCCTGCCAGCTTCTAGAGTATTCACTAGTCGAAATCTCGCTCCAACACATATTGGCCAACGTGCCCTCCTTGGCTCGAGATAATGCCGGTAGTGTTTTTACAAATGATGCTTTACGCACCAAGGCGGATTCCGTAAGCCAAATTCCAATCTTAAATTGGCACGAGAAGTCTGCCTAGGAATCCTAAAGACTGATTTATATGTCCTTGCAACTATAGCCTCCAATACTTTCACATCTCTACCCTTAAAAATAATAGACCCATAGTCCAGGGAGGGAATAAGTTTCGCTTTCATAACTTTAAGCAGATGATCCTAATTGGGGCATACTAATTTATCTCTTAATTTTCGAAATGCAAAGGCAAGCGAAATACCTTTAGCCTCCAAGTTATTAAAGTGCTGTCTGAATGATAGTCGATCATCAAATGTAATACCCAAATATTTGTACGTTTTTACACAGTCCACAGACAAACCATTCAAACACATATCCTTTACTCCAAGTTTGCCTTTTCCTATTAACATTATTTTTGTTTTTTTTATATTAATTGTTAGCCCATTTTGAGTTACATATACATTAAAAGAGTGTATTAATCTTTTTAGTCCTATCATGGTTTGGCTAAGTAAAATAGTATCATCAGCATACTGTAAGTATTTAATTTCTTTACCCATTACAGAGGGGGAGTGTGAATTTACGTCCTTAAAATGGATTGGGAGATCAGACATATACAAGTTAAAAAGACAAGGAGCGAACACGCATCCTTGTTTTAAGCCAAGATTTGTTTCAAGACGGCGGGTAGTTTGACTACCAATGCCAATTTTGACCTGCACCCAAGTATTTGAGTACAATAATTTAATCAGTTTTAAAAGGGTTTCTGAAATACCCCAATTCATTAGCTTTTTCCAAAGAATATTTCTGGGTACAGGGTCAAATGCGGCTTTAAAGTCGATAAAACAAATATACAGTTTTTGTTTCCTATATATTGCTCTTTCACCTAATAATGCTAATAAAATCAAATTGGTACACATAGTACTATCTATATACATGTGCATCTCATTGGTCTTGTTTCTCATTTTTAACACATCTGTCCATTTATCAAATTGTCACAGTGAAAGAAGTAGAACATATCCATTGCTTTCTTTTTTATCTCCATTGGCACATGTTATCCAACCTTTCATAATTGTCCTCAGTCAAACTATCAGAATTCTAAAGTATTCCATTACTCTTTTCTGCAGCTGCTGCATCCACGGTTGCATGTCTACAGCTTCCTCAACAGACTGATGACGAGCAGTTGACATCAAAGCACCTGGCCACACAGCAAGCATCTGTGGCATTGGCAGGCAAGACATAATCCTAGATTATGTCCAAAGGCATGTACCAAGCTACAGACACCCATGTAAGTCAATGTTAAGTCAAATGTCTCTGTCTTGAAGTATCATTGGGCTCTTAAAGTTACAGTCCAGCATGTCCTGTTGTCGCCTATACAACCTCTAAATTTTCAAAGATCCTGCTAAGATGTTCTTTTCTTTGCAGCACCTGGGGACATACTGCCTAACAATGATGCAATTCCATCTACAGGCAAAGGATGTTGTGCTGTCCTGGGAGGAAATCCAGTCCTTCTGCAAGCAGCCTTCCATGTGACTTCCACAGTTGCAAAGGTAGTGTGCCGACCCCCTGCAAAAGGCCACCTCAAAAACCACCTTACTGCTGTTCAGTTTTCTCTCTCCTTGGGCAATCTTCTAAACTGAAGTCCCCTAGCACCAGCGAAAAAGCCACAGATGCTCATCCCATCTAAGCAGCACTCACCTCAAAACAGCCCAAAGCCTGCAGGTAGCTATCCATCCATCTACTCATGTGCATCTCCAGCCTCCTCTCCATATTCTCATGGAGAGAAATCAAGCTGGTTCGATCCAATGGCTATGCATGGAGGTTGGGTGTAGGATTACATCAGCTATTTCCGATCAGTTCTTTCAACAACAGTTCTCTCTGTGGAATGACATATGTGAGGACGGGGTGGCCATGTGCAACCTCTTCGCCACATGGAAGACTTCCCAAAGTTAATGTAGAGATAAATCTGGGTCTTGGCGAGCAAAGACAAAGATTTCCAGGGCATCATAAAGAACCAGGAAAGGTCAGGTGTTGAGGGAGTAGATTGCAAAGCTCTATGCTATGGTCATGGAGCTCACACAGACCCTCTCACACAGGGACCCATTTCAAGCTGCAACACTCAGGCAAGCATCTCAGGCAAAAGGGGGTCATCAGCCATATGCAGGGCTTGCCCCAAAACTAGTCCAGGATGCTTGTTTCCGGTCCAGGGCAGACCTGGCTTGGCAGTTCGGGCTGGACTGTTCCATGAGGAACAGGGTCATGACTGATTTGCATATGGCTGGTCTGAACTGGGGTAGCAAAGTGAGCTAAAGAACAATGGTAGATTAAACCCATATCTGAGACTAGGGGTGAATACCTGAAAAATGTCAGCACTCTGTCCATCATCTCCTTGTGTTTGCTTTGTGCACCCTAAGTTGTCAGGGTATGCCTAGACGTGGGCCCTTGTTCACTTTGACACCGGATTCTAGCTAGCCTGGATGATGAGTGGTTTTGCCCCAAAACCGGTCCCAGGATGCTTGTTTTCGGTTTCATGGAAGACCTGGCTTGGCAATTCAGGCTAGATTGTTCCCATAAGGAACAGAGTCATGACTGATTTACATATGGCTGGGTATGTAATGGGGTGGCAAAGTGAGCTAAAGAACGATGATGGATTAAACCCAGATCTGTGACTGGGGTGAGTGTATGAAATGTTTCAAGGCTCCTTCCATCATCTCCTTGTGTTTGCTTTGTGCCCCCAGGTTGGCAGGGTATGCCCAGACCTTGGTCACATGCTCCCTTTGACACTGGATTCAAGCTAGCCTCGTTGATGAGGGGCATTACCCCAAAACTGGCCCCAGGATGCTTGTTTCTGGTCCAGGGAAGACCTGGCTTGGCAGTTTGGGCTGGACTGTTCCATGAGTAACAAGGTCATGATGATTTGCATATGGTTGGGTATGAACTGGCATGGCGAAGTGAGCTAAAGAACGATGATGGATTAAATCCAGATCTGTGACTGGAGGTGAGTGTCTGAAACGTTTCAGCGCTCCGTCCATCATCTCCTTGTGTTTGCTTTAATCTAAACAGGCAACATACAAAGTATTTGTACAACACAACAGAGAGTAACACAATGAAAACAACACAAAAAGACTCCATACTGGTTTAGAAAAATAGACAATTATTTTATATATAAATCAAGACCAAAATGACAAAACTCCAATAAGTACAAGTTGAGTTAGGACTTTTTGAAGAATAAAAAGGGTTATAGCACTTAGAAGCAATAAGCGCCAATTGAGGTTATCTGGTCGCGCTGGACCGGGGCTTAGTCAACAGCTCAGGCCGACCACGATGGAGCATGGGCCAGATACAGGAGCCACACAGGCCTGGGAAACAGAGTACAATAATCCTGGTCACAATAGCGACATGCAGGGTGCAGTCGAGTGAACCGTCGATGTCGCTGCAGTGGTGGCGATGCGTTGGTTCAGAAGATGAAGGACCAAAGCTGAGAGATGGTGCTTCTGATGCAATGTGCTGGGTTTCTCCACACAGTCAATAGGATGGCCAATCTCTTTACACTGCTGCACGGGTGATCAGCGGTTCTGAGGCATTGGGTTCCGAAGGCGATGCATTGGTTCCGAGTGTGATGTGCAGATTCTACTCATGCAACAGGGTCAATGCGCCAGTTCTGCTCCAAGCAGAATGGAGATACATCGATTTCTCTGGTGCAAGTATCTGGGTCCACTTCCAGTACTGCACACATTCATTTTACCAATAGTGCGCTTGCGCGTAGCGGGAACCCCACACTAATACTGTATGCAGAGGCTGCAGTCATATCTTACACTGCCTCACTAGTGATGGGCTCCTGCGCCTGCCACGTACGGGCTTGATGCATCCCTTTGCCCCAAAGGCTGAGCACAATTAATAACGTATGCCATTTTACCAACAGTACACTTTTCGCTGGCATTTTAATACATTGAACAACAAGGTGTGTCTTTATACTGATGTTTTGGCCTTGGAATTCCATCATCTCGTTTTTAAAACACAAGCATTCTGTTTAGCTCTAATTGGGAGCTGGCAATTGACTTCTCCCCCAAATGTGACCATATGTTTACCTCGCCCAAGGTGCATTCTGGCCTGCCGACCCCATAAGTTCTTCGCATTACCATATCCGCTATTGTTACATGTCACTTCATTCTGATTGGTTTTGTCCACCTATGCGTTTTAGTCCTGCCACTCTTTCAGGCTGGTCTCACTGGATCTCTGATCTCTCTCAAGATCAGTTGCCTCTTGGTACTTTCATACAACACTGTGTAAGTAGATGTTATTTTACTGTTCCTCAACACACATATGAGTTGATATGGTCTCTGCTGCTTTCATGCTTGTTCTGCATATAATTTGTATGCATTGAAATATGATTAACACCCCAACCTTCATCACATAGGTTGGAGTTGCACATGCACATTAAGCATTTTCGCGAAGGGCAACTGGGGTACTGAACCTGGCTCTTGCAGGTGAGCGCCAACCATTTTGAAAATAGTTTTATGACATAGACTTACTGTATCTACGCTATCATTTTGAACTGGTTTCTACTAGCCAGGCCTGGCTAGGTATGTGGGTTCTGTTGGGACTCTTGAGCCTACACAACACCAACTACCAATGGATTATGTATTTTCTGTTTGAAATGTATTGGATGACTTTTACTTCAAGCATCATTTGAATTTAATTTTGCTCGGTATGTCTTTTTCTGTACCTTTAAAAGTACCACCGGTGCATCCAACTATCTGGTTAATCCGGGATCACTGGTCTAGTATCCTATTTAACTTACCAACATATTGGTTATGGTTATCAACATGTTGTTCACAGTTTTGTAGATATCACTAGCATAGCAGTAGCAGACACTAGATCCTGAAGACAGCAGCAACACTTCATGCCAATCTAAATCAGCACGATTCGATCTAATGATTTTTATCATACTTCTTGTTTTTAATCCTAGCACAGGACAGCCATAATAAACAATGTGGTAAACCATGTAGCTAGTCTTAACTCACCTCACTATGAGCACTGCACCCTTCACTACACAGAGCGAGCTCACATTGGGTCTTAGCGTTACCCCCTTTGACAAACAAAACATCCCTGAGCTCATCCCTCACTGCGAAGGGGTTGTAGCCCGCACCATGACTAGGTTCATGGTGCGAGGAGGATTCCCAATGATGAAGCATGCCACCTTTGGTGGGTGAGGGAAACCGTCCTTTAAAAGGGACGCCTCCTGTATAGTCAGCCTTCTCCGTCTCTGTTCTTTTCCCCTTCCAGACCTGAGGGTCTGTATGTGTCTAGTTCCACTTCCAGTAAACTAGGCACAAGAGCAGGGATAGAGACTTTGATGGACCTGAGTTGGAAACAATAGAAGGCAAGCCAACAAGCCCTTGGAAACCACTTAGGATTCAGCGCAGAGTCCAGCTCTCCCTCAGCAGGGTCAGAGAGCAGCAGGCAGCAGGTCAATACAGCAGAAAAGCTGGTCTTCCAGAACAGCATTCCAGCAGAGTGTCAGTAGTGTAGCAGAACAGCAGTCCTTTTGACAGAGGTTCTTTACATGCCCAGAAGTGTCTGATATGGTGGGGTTAGAGACCCAGTACTTATACCTAGTTGTGCCTTTGATGTGGGTATGACTTCAAAGAAGGGTCTTTGAAATGCACAGAGGTCCTTTCTTTCCAGCCCTGGCTCCAGACTCAATACAGGGGTGTAATCAACCCTTTGTTTGGGGACAGGACACTGCCTATTCAGGAGTAAGTGTCGATCATCTAAGGAAAAACGACAGAGATTTGGAAGCCCTCCCGGGTCCCATCCCCAGCATCGGCCCCAGACAGGTGAAACCCAATATTAATAATAAGGCAGATTACTCCGAATAACTAACAATTATTTCATGGAACATTACAGGCATCAAACAACTTGTTGGGGAGAAAACTGCCCTGGATTAGCTTCAGAAAGGGGACATACCATGCCTCCAGGAGACATGGGCGATGCCAACAATTATGTTGGCTGGATACTCGGAGTTCCATAATGCTGCCAAAAAAAATAAGGTTTGGCTGGCCATCTGGTGGCCTTTCCATTTTCAAGCAAGCACAGAAAATAGTGGCCACAGCAATTCCCATTAAGCCGAACTCACTTCAAGCCCTGCTTATCAAAGGCATAAAGCTAAACTCGCTACCTCTTTACCTGTTGCTGATCAACTGCTACATCAATCCAGCATCACTTCGGATGGAAATGGCCCTTGACCTTTTAGTAAACACCATAGAAGATCTGTTGATCAATAACAAGTCTCACCAGAAAATCATCGTAGGGGACTTCAAATCAGGGACTTAGACGAAAATAACAATTGCCCACAGACGCCAGCAATGGCTACACCCATACATGTGCTCCTGGCTAATCACCATATCTTCTCACTCCAAAGCATCAAGGAAACCAGCTCTTCCTCTTGGTGCTCCAGACCAACTTTCAGGAGCATCTCTACAATTGATTATTTGTTCACCATCGAAGGGCTGAGCCTCAACACCTTCACTTTTGAAATAGATGAAAGCGATAAAAGCGATCACAGACCATTACAGACAACATTGCAGCTAGCCTCTCTAAATTCATCATCCATACCTTCTCTGGGAGAACCCACATTGGAAGAGCGACACAGAGCTCTACACAGAATCAAATGGACGACTAAGCTAGTGAATAAACTTGCCGCATGGATAGAAATAAGGAAGTCTGCCAGCAATCCAACCAGTCCTATAGCTGCAGCTGACCACTGGGAGGACCTTGTGGCGGATCTCCAGAAGGCGCTGGGCAATGGCTAACGCAACACCACGCACTGGCCACCAACCACTCGGAGCCCCTGTTACTCAAGGGAAATCATTACCAGCAAACGGGCCTTCAACAGGGCTCTTCCTGCCCGGTGAAGAGGCTCTAAATCAGGAAACAATCAATCCATCAGCCTGCTCAGGGCAAACCACAAGAAGCAAGCAAGCATGGATTCTCCAAAAGAACCTCAAGGAAGAGGCATGGCTCAAAATCTTTACCCAATTAAAAGATAATAACTAAACCCACTTTTGGAGATACATGAATTGCCTAGACAATCCAGGGCCCACCAGAGAATGAAGTTGCAGAAAGAGACCAGCTATGTCATGTGAACCAACTATACACAACCAGCCAGGTTATTGGAACAGTACCTGCAATATGTTGCCCTACCCCAGATTTGGGGTATCATTACGACACATTAACCACAGAAAGTACAGTTCTCACTACAATCAAGGAAATGAGGAACAACGGGGCACCAGGTCCCAACGCCCTAAGTTGGCAGGGTATGCCCAGACGTGGGTCCTTTGCTCACTTTGCCACTGGATTCAAGCTAGCCTGGCTGATGACAGCTGATTAGCCAGAAATCGGTCCCAGGATGCTTGTTTCCGGTCCAGGGAAGACATGGCTTGGCAGTTCGGTCTGGACTGTTCCCATGAGGCACAGGGTCAGACTGATTTGCATATGGCCATGTCTGAACTGGGGTGGCAGAGTGAGCTAAAGAATGATGATGGATTAAACCCAGATCAGTTGACTGGGGTTGAGTGCTCGCAATGTTTAACACTCCGTCCATCATCCCCTTTGGTTTTGCCCAATGGGATTCTGGCAGCTGTGTTCAAAACAGCACAATAATTCTAGCAGACCACGCTCACTCCTCTGTATAACTAGGCATTCACAACGGCAACAATACCTGCATCCTGGAGGGGCTCAATTCTTTTCCCCATCCACAAAAAGGGAGATCGCTCCAATCCAGCAAATTATAGGCTTATCACTCTCTTAGAACTGGAAGCAAAGCCCTATGCATGCATCCTAATAAAAGAGCTGTAATCTTGGGCCATGGACAAGGGCATTTTCCCATTATATCAATCAGGCTTTCGATCAAACTGCTCGACTATGGATAACATCCTGGCCCTGGTGTACCTCTCCACACAGGCTGTTAGGAGGAAGCAACCCCCCCTTATTCTGCTGCTTTGTGGATTATAGCACAGCCTTTGAAAAAGTGGACTGGGACAGGCTTTGGGGGAAGCTAACCGCCTGCGGAATCCATCACAGCTCCTCAAGGATATTTCAACATTACATCAAGGAACATGGGTCAGGGCAAAAACAAGTCCCACCACAGCAGGAGTGCCCACCTACAAAGGCTTCAAACAGGGCTGAGTGCTGCCCCCCTTCGTTTCAATCTTATATCGCAGCTATGGGAGCAGCTCTGGAATGAGCCAGTCTGGTGACACCAAGACTGGGCAGACTACACATCTCCATCTTGCAGCACGCATACAACACTGCAATTATGGACCACACCAGAGTAGGCCTACAGAGGGCCCTCAATGCACTCCACCTCATGGGCAGCTAGGGGATCTTCAAATAATGACGGCCCCAGCACATAACTCCCTTGGGGTGTGGTTATCGGAAAGGGCCAACTGGGCAGTCCATTTAAGGCATCTTAGAAGCAAGGGCTCCAAAGTCATCCACCTATTAAAGTGCCTCAGCAGCCGTCTAGAAAGTCCAACAGCTGAGCCCACGCTGACAGTATTAAGAGCAAAATTGATCCCAGCCCTCAACTATGGCCACATGGCCTTTACCGGCGCCCTTAACTACTTCTTAACAAACACCCAGATCAAGGCCTACAAGACCACACTGCTCACTCCCCGGCAGGCCAGAAGATCCAGACTGAGGCTGGAACTGGACCTTGAGAGACCTGACCTCGCAGGACAGGGAGACTTATCAAAGCACAATCTTATGGTCCTGCCGGCCCAAGACCCATCACTCAAGTACCACCTGAGGGCAATATTTAAAGAAGGAAGATCCCTGTGGCAAACACAACTGACAACGGCAATAAGCACCCAGAAGATCAGGCCTGAAAGCCTGCACATGCAAGGCATCCCACTATCAACATGGAATAAAGTCATGAACAAGTAAACGCTTCCAACTACTTTTGAACAAGATATGGAGAGTCTCCAGCATAATCCAATGGCAGAGGTATTGGGCAAATCATGCAACCCAGGGAAGGCACAACCATTTTAAACTTTTACCCTTTAACCAGGCCCGCAAGAAAATTCTCTATATGAGGCTAATTGCCCTGCCCATTGCAGACTTCAACCCAGCTTGGGTTAATCAAGAGGAAGCAATCCCCACAGGCTTTGTAAATATCACAAAGAAACCTGGCTCCACCTTTTGTGCTGCTGTCCCAAACTGGCCGAGGAACAACATCACCTGCTCCTTCCCCTGTCCTGGCTGAAAGGTGTCAAGCACTCTACAGAGGCATTCGACCTGTGCTTCAGTGAAAACACCCATCAGACTCTGGCTAGACTAGGGAGTTTCACCAGCATCATTCGATACTCACTCACTGAAACAGCAAATATGAACGCTACACAGGCCTCGCTTCTTGCAATCAGGCCATAGGAGCAGCCAATACACAGTACCGACAAACTCATGCATCATGTGAAGAGCACCAAATGGTCACAAACTTGGAACCATCACTCACCCAAGGGAACATTTAAACCTGAGAGAAGGAAACGCCTACCAGCCTAAGCTCAGTTGCTTGCAGTTGGGTCCAAAAGAGCAGGAGGCTCCAGGAGTTTTGCATTAAATTTTCAGCATTGTAAACTCCCATTCCTAAAAACAGCTGAACATTGTTGTTTTATAGCTTATCATATTCTCAACCGACTAGTATTTTAACTATCATTTAATACCAGTGGAATGAATTAATCAGCACTCTTGTTAAAAAATGCTGTTATTTCTATTTTATGTAATGGCCCATATATATAATGTTTTTAATTAATCAAACTTAAATAAATATTCTGACATATTCCTGACTTGCAAACTTAGTGGAATAATGTCTGCTTTACGGTTTTCAGCAAGTAATTTCCCATGGAGTTCTGTTCTTACAGCATTTTTCTTTAGTTGTTCTAACTCTTCTACATCTGCAAGACTCCCTGGTTGTATTGTATTGGGAGTATTGCCTGAGGTTAACAGAGATGCACCTCCTATAATTTTGGCTATATAATTATCACTGTATGAAAAGGTTTATCAAGCCATATTACCTACTGACAGCAGTACGTTGAACCAATATAATCAATTACCCCTTGCAGGCACGCGTCTGCACTCAACATGTAATATATCACAGGAACAACTCTATATTCCCACGGGGACCAAGGTCAATTTCTTATATGTGCACAGTATCCCGTAGGAGTCTTTTCAACATGTGAGACATCCTTCAACTAGTCTGGGGAGTCCACCAATCAATGTACTATGATAATAAGCTAGTAATTACTTATACATGAAGTCTGTCTTCATTTATATGCAGGTGCTTAGCCAGAGGACTTAGTCCTGAAGAGACCCCCCTACATTTTTCACGGTCGAATCATGGACATATCTCCCCATTGGTTCCTAGATTCAGTGAAATCAATAGGGACTGTGGATTAATCCACAACATCCTAACACGTATATCTGAAAACCATGCATGGGTCATGGGGCATTGTACAGTGTCTTATTTACATGTTATATATGTTTATTCACCTACTTGAGCACTGCGTCAGCTGCACTTTTGTTCACTGTCGCACTGACTACTGTACATAAACTGTGTAATACATGCAAGTCATAGGAACACTGTCCGTCCTGTATTATCTTTTTGTATAATTCAAGTAATAAGTCATTACCGGGTTATTATAATAGATCACTGATTGGTGGACTCCCCATACTAGTTGAAGCGAGTCTTAATTGTTGAATGACACTATGCACATAGAACAAGCATTTGCAATGCAATAGGTCTCGCATTTACGAGAGTTTGAGCTATTGGCATTGTAAATGACAATGCCTTTTATGTATGTGTTTTTAAAATGAATAAAAAGCCATTGTCATTTACAGTGCCAATAGCTTAAACTCTCGCAAATGCGAGACCTATTGCATTGCAAATGAGTTTGTGCTATACATTTTTTTTTAAAAGCATTAGGACAGAGCGTGTCCTGCCTGCAATAGCAGGCAGGACAAAGCTATTTGAGAAAATAATGCTCAGAGGCTGTAATTAAAACATACCGAGGAACAACACACGTAAGGGGGTGTCGCCATGGGAGGTTACAATGAGGCAAGGTGGTACTAAGGAGGGACTACTAAGGAGGGACTACTAAGCCTATTGACCAATGAACAGCCACAGTGGACAATGACAAGCGAATGAAAAATATGGGCGTGGCTTGAAATCCCTACCCGAATACAGCATGCCTTACAGAGCAGAGCATTCGCTGCCCAGGCTCAACCTAAAAAAGACTGCTGTAAAAAGAATCCTTGTATTTATAGTGCTACTAGATCTCAGTCTGTCAGAAAGCACTGTGATTATGCAAGTCATTAATTTAAAATTGTTTACAGTAGGCTGCAGCAAAATCAGTGTTTAAGCTTAAAAAAAAAAAGTGCTTCTTCCATATTGGACTTTCTGCCAAAAGTTTTATAAGTGTCAAATTAAAAAGATGAAATACAGAACTAATCTGAGAACACCCTTACATTTCAAAAATAATAAATCTTTGTCACCATTAAGCATTGAGTGACTCTCTTGATTAATTCAAGTGAAAATATGATGGTTGTGACAGGCCATGAGGGGTGTACCTGTGGATTTGATTATTTTTTACTGACCTCAGACTCTACCAGTGTGTCCGACGATATAACTAGGCTATTACTGAAAAGTATTTGAGAATGCACTTCTCCATTTCAGACATAACCTGTGTATCTAAGGTTCTGCTTCAAGATATGATTACTATCGGGCATATGATCGCTGTCCCCTGTTAAGTGACAGATGTGCCCTCAGCATGGTATTGCGGCAATCTGTTTATCATACAGAGGACCACTAAATGTACATTTTGTAATGGTATCTTCTTTGGCAGCGTTTTCATTATAGTAAAATTGCACTACTTTTTTGACAGTGGCGTCTCTTCCTGTGATCTCAGCAATGATAATGTTAATGTAATATTATTTCACTTGTTGCTAAAGGTCAAGTGGCATGTCATCGGGATCAAAGGGCATGTTCAAAGGGCATGTATTGTCACTTCTGCGTCCCTGGTATTTTTTTAGAATTTACATCCATGGGCATAAATGCATTGAACATTTTAGAGAATTACTGCAGCAAACAGGTCAATTAATAAAATGACCGTAAAGTGAACACCGAGCCTTCCACATAAGGGTAATTTTAAAGGTAGGCATAGGGGTTTCAAGACCGGACGGAGAACCAACAAGAACAGAGCAATAACAAGAGAAAACCAGGGTGCACACTCAGGACAAAGGACCTGAGCCATCCTCTAACCTCCTTACCTGCAGCTCCATGAACAATGCCCACCTAGCCGTTGAGACCCCACCATAAACCAACCACATTGCGCCCGTTATTGAATCAAGCACCACATTAAAATACTCGAAACAACTCGCCAACAGCCCGCACGCAACGTGCTGCATAATTCGTAATGCGTAGTGAACACGGCGTCATATTTAACATTATGCCGCACATAAATGAATACATCCAGCACCCTTGTTCCCCCCATGACGCCCGGCCGGTGTGCTCAAAAGGCTCACTCAAGACTACCCCCTACATGAACCACATTGCACCTTCTATTAAAGTCTGGCACCACATTGAAAACCTGCCAACAGTGTGCATGCACTCGCTGCACAACTTGGGACGTACAGTGAACACAGAGGCCAAATTTAACATTAATCAGTACACAAACGAATGGTGTGAGCACTCTTGTTCCTCCCATCATGCCCACCTGGCATGCTCACGAAAACCTGGAGGCCTCAACAGCGCCGCTAGGAGACAACGGGACAGAACATCCCAGCAGTGCGGGAGGGAAGGGGTTGTGAGGGGGATGAACAATTGACCAAAATCACAGGGGTCTAATCGTCCTCTAATCCCACGAGCATCAACAAAGGAACCTTGCAAAAAGTTACAAAAAAACACATGAAAACAGTAGAGCACGTCGTCCATTACGCATGTTAACAAAGGAATATCAGATACCCTACTTGCCTCCGATTCACAGTGTCCGTCAGAAATAAAAAGACATTTGTAAGAAATGGTGTCTATTTATTGAATTTGTCCTGCTAAAACTGCGGCTTTTCAGAGAAAGTAGCATTACTTCCCAGCAGTCACGGACCTGGTCGCGAGAATGCCGTAACTGCAAAGGGACGGACGGGCTGTCAGAACTCACTTGTGGGAAAGCTTAAGCCACAGAGGCACTTAATGAATCAGACAGTTACCCCACCCCAATGTGCGCCTCCAAGAGGGGGGAGCGGAACCCAGGTGTACAAACATGGTCACCTTCTAAAGTACAGGAAGAATGTTTGACGTTGTGGAGGTCTGTCTATGGCGGGGGGAGGGTGTCAGTCCCCTGCCCAAGAAGTGATTGCCGTTTTGGCTCCAACCCGTAAGGTGAGAGGGTTGGGGGAGCAGCGTGTGTCATTTGATGGCGGTTCGAGGCTGGTCTTTATGCCTAAGCCTTTCATCCTTCTGAGGTCGGTTGGGGTCCTTTGATCTACTTGGCAGATATGATGGTTTGGATGAGAACCCGACAGGATGTTATGGGAGGGGGTTGTGCGGAGTAAGCACGATCAAGTGGTTTTGGAGTATGGTGGGGAGGGCGTTATCAATGCGGGTCAGGTAAAGGGGGATTGGGGTTGGGGCACAGACAGAGGTGCACGGGGGGCAGGAGGGCACTGGTTTGGGCAGATAGAGAAGAGGCAGCGACGTGCCTGGTTACAAGGTTTAATAGGGGGGGGGGGGACGTCCAAAGGAAAGAATGTTACAGATAAGGAGAACGGGGTGGGGGATGGCTGTGATACATGGGGCGGTGCCTCACATCTGGTTGGTACAAGGGGGGGGGGGGGTGAGGTTGTATAGGTGGTAAATGCGGGGGTGGGGTTTTGTATGGGCCTCTTCTGTCTGCGACTAGGCAGACCACAGTTTATAATTAACACAAGCATTTGCAATGCAATAGTCTCGCATTTGAAAGAGTTTGAGGTATTGGCATTGTAAATGATAATGCCTTTTATGTGTTTTGAAAACCAAATAAAAGCCATTGTCATTTACAATGCCAATACTTAAAACTTTGGCAAATGCAAGACATTTGTGCCATTCGCACTTTAGCTGTATACATCGGAACCTAAAGCGCAAATCCCGCAATTGCTTAAAAAGTAAAGAAATAGAAAAAAATGTCTATTTGGTTACTTTTTAAGCAATCGCTGCACCCGCACTTTAGCTTACTAAGTTTACAGCTTAAGCGCGAAATTGCTGATTAATTCCCAGGAGAGAGGGTGGTGTCTGGTCGTTTTATGGGCACTCATGATGGAACTTTAAGTTCTAGCTTCTTTGCAACAACGTCAAATAAAAATAAGTTTAAAATGATAGTTTGCACCAACTTTGGACCGCGAGAGATGTATTCACGGCGCCTGGGAGACCAATAATAAACCGGCTTTCGTCAATTGTTTAAGGGAGGAGAACCGACGCCAGGGCCCCTCATTGGATGCCTGGAGCTGTGGGGGGAGCACACTTGCAGTTCTCGGATTCCTTGGCCGGGGGTGGGGAGGGCAGCAGGATCTGAGAGCTGGGTTTCCAGAACGCAGAGGTCAGAATTCTAGTTTGTGGCTCGATACACGCTCCATAGCCATAGAGGACTGGAAAGCACTCTGTGGGTGGGAGAGGAGGCTAAAAATGCGCACAGGGGCGGTGTGTTTTTCGCGTTGCCTGGAAGTGCATGAAAAGGGAGGGGGGGCAGTCATCGCTGCAGGGTCGTACCTGAGGAGGTGGAGCATGGGAGAGGTTAGCGAAGGCGGGCAGGGGTGCGTGCATTCTCCAGGAGCCCTCGGCCGCTAAAGTTTACCGAAGGAGAGCAGGGGCAGTAGCTACATGCTGTGGCAGGAGCACGTGAACAAAGGTCTAAGGGCAACAAGCCCGGGAGTTGAGTGCGGCCGTGAAAACGAAAGTAATAGCGATCGCGATGAAAGTGATCGCGATCGCTTGGACGGGAGCGCTGTGTGGCAAGCACGCGAGTGGTGCGTGCGCAGCAGTGATTGGCGGCTGCGCGCGTGCACGCTCACGTGCACTCAAGCTTTAGGCCACAGGCAGCACTTTAAAAATCCCAACTATAAAATGTCTCTCCGAGCCAGCGCAAGCGCTGGGGCTCACCGAGACCTAAAAACACTGTGTGTAAACAACATGCCACGAAGAGACAGCACATGCGCTGTCTAGCCAAGACCAAAAAAGAGACAGGTTGCGTTGCTCGCAAAAAGCAGAAAAACACCCTCGGTACTGCTGCGCGGACTCAACAAGAACAGGAATCCACCCAGTGTAATAAGGAAGGCATGCAAAATGTTGATCACGTATTTTGCCGTTGGGACAATCGCCTCACAGCCTTGGAACAATATGTTAAGCAGCTATTTGAAGAAGCGACGGATAAACTAACTGATCTTTCTATGAATTCGAGCAACCCTAGCATTGCTGAAACTGCCCACCCCAACAGCGGGCCAGTCATTTAGGATCTGACCAATGCAGTAAATTGGGTGCAGGGGAAGGCCCCTCTAGTGATCCAACGTGCGGCCCTGATGGTCGTTCAACACAACAATCAAGAACACACAGGGCACTTGCAGGCCGGTATATAAAAAGGAAGCTTGGAGCTATCCTAACTGTTTATATGGGGCCTATCAGGCCCCAACGGCATCCTTATCAGGTTCTGTGACAACTAGATTGTCTAAAAATACAGAGTAATTATAGAGGACGTTTCCACGTGCCTCCCGAAGAAACGCCTTATTTGTATTCTTTCTAACGAACACTCAAATGGTTTCCCCGAAAAAGGTTGAAACCTGGAATACTTTAAGTAATCCAACACTTCGCTGGCTGTCGAAAAGAGCAACACTCAACGATTAGCGAGGGAAATACTGATGGCAAGAAGGGTCCCCAGGGTAGGGGATTCAAATAAAACATGTGGGGAGTATTGATCTGTGATTACTTTTCAAAATCCTAATTATCTGCACTACATCCTAAACACTGACTCACGCTTGCCATTTTCCAAGCAGGATAGCAGCGGTTCCTCTGGGATTCTTTCATAAGCCAGCGTCTATGTGCTGCTTTCAGGAGCACGACAAGTGAGGATGGGCAATATGGCTCCGAGGCAGGGCACAAGTCCTAAAACAAGCATTGGCATAGCCAATAGTTCTCGCCTTTGGGACCTTATAAGTATTTAGCCATGCAACAGTTGCATAACTAAATACTTATAAGGTCCCAAAAGCAAGACCTATTGGCTATGCCAAGCGGGCCTGCGGCCGCGAAAGTGAAAGTGATCATGATCAAACATCAAAGCGGCCGTGCAGCCGCGAAAGTAATCGTGGTAAAGCGCAGCACTCGCGTCCGCGCACATGCACTGTAGCTCTAGGCTGGCCTGGTAGCACTTTTTGGAGCCCTCTCAATAAGTCTCGCCAGACCAGCGCATGCGCTGGGTCAGGCGAGACCTAAAAAGAAGTGGGGTGACGTTGCCTCCCCTCGCTCACCCCTTAGATGCGATTGCATCAGAGAAGCCAGCGCGTGAGCAGCATTCTGAATGAGCTCCGATCTTGCCCCAGAGAGGCCAAAGAGTGAATGTGTGGCTCCATTTGCTCCAGTTATCGAGCTCCCGGTAAAATAAGTGGGGGGACACCGTCCACCCGCGTGGTACCCCGACTCGAGCCCTGCTCCGAGGTATAACATCCCAATCCACAATCGCTCCAATCAATAACTATCGGTATTCCATGACCAGGACTGACTCAATACTTATCATTTTAATACAGATTTTATTGTGGAAACCTAATAACAGCTGTCTCTGGAACAGTTGTTTAAGGTTCTACCTGAGCTCCACCATACACAGGTTGTGGAAGTGGAAGGTGAAACGGGGGCAGGTCTTGTGCTTTCTGGAACACCAACTAGCGGCGTTTATGGAACAGACTCGGTGGATCTATTGGGCGAGCAGCGCTTTGCCCTTTCCAGGATACAGAACAGTTGGTGAAATGGGCTCAGGAACTGGGTCTTCTGCTGCCCCTTAGTCTGCTGCTTCTGGAACCGGCCTGGGTAGTTGCACTGGGTTATCTGTCCTTTCCTATGTACAGGCTACAAAAGAAGCAGGGGAATCGGGACGAGTACTTGTGACATGGAACATGGCAGGCGAGGCAAAAACATTGATTAGTGCTGATTGGACTAACCAGCCACCAATGTCTAATATTATTTGTAAGCAGGAAACTTGAGTGTGCACTATCTTTTTTGTCAATGGGTTTAGTACCTACGTACACTCCAGTTACCCCTACAATGCAAGGTAAAGCAGAGATATGTTTAGCAATATTAATTTCAATACGTTTACCAGTACGGCTAAATTTAACTCTCTTTCTCCAATGTATGTGCTTGAGCTCCCACTCGACTTCTGAACTATTAATAACACAATTCTATAATTATGTGTTTGACGCCAATCCATTGAAGTGGTTGAAGCTCTGGCATGCAAACTAGAAGAATATATAACAGCAAACAATAAAGGCATTTACATTTTCTTGGCTGGGGATTTCAATGTTCATCTGTACATGTCACACCCCAAAGAGCTCGGTGAATATGAGAATACTTGGGGGAGAGGCAGACCCATTTCGAACACAAAACAGTATGGAGAGGCACTGAATACCTTATTTATGACGCTAATCTATCCCTTGTTGCTGATATATGTGGTCCCATGTCAAATCCTACATCTTTATTCACCAGGAGAGGAGCATCGATCAAAAATGACCACATATTGGTCTCAGACAATTTACTCCCACTCTCAAGGAGGTATAGGGCCATTCCCACTTGCTAACGTGACCACAGACTTGTTATGATTGAGCTACCGTGGGGATCCTTGTGTCAAATCACACGTCATTAGGAGTAATATGAAGGTCGCTGGCCCCAGTGGGCGCCGTGCTCAGTGGTCTGGGGGAAATCCGACACAGTTTCGGGTTAAGTTAGTCTCCAAACATAGGACTGATTTTTTAGAATGTTTGAATCACCAGCCAAGGCAACAGAAGGATACAATATTCTTGGAACAACATCTAATAAAAACCATCCTGAAAGATTGTTCAATCGAGAATATAGGCAAGCTCACAATAATTTATGAATTGATAAACTTCCAAGAGATATTACCATGACTCGATAATCTAGAATAAGATATAAACAGGCCATACAGTGAAGGAAAATTGAAATGAGGGCAGAAGCGTGTGATAACCTAAGGCACACACCATTAAAGGTAGTGAGCTATTTGGGCGAATTATTAATCCCCCTACTTTAATAAATCCCCCCAGGCCTTTCTCTTAATGTGGGGTCTTGGAAGTAGATTGGATCACACATGATACTAATACCTTTCACGATGATGACACTATTCCTGATTGCGTTCATGAATTGGAAAGGGAAAAGGGGAACGTGTTTGATAATAATGATGCTCATATTGTCCTGAACAAACGTCACTGGGGCTAAGCTTCAGGTCCAGACAGGATCCCAATCAATAGCTATAAGAATAATTATAATCTTTGGGCCTCACTATTAACTAACGTTTTAAATTCAAATGATCGAGGGTATATCGACCACTTGGTTTGAAACAATTATAGCACTTCATATTTAAGAAGGGCAATAGTTTGGGCCAACAGTTTACGGTTTAATTTCTTTATTGGCTTTGTCCGTGAAATTACTAGTTGGAATTTTGTGGGAGAAATTGGAAATATGGGCTGAAGACAATTCGACCATATCCAGCCCTCAGTTTGGGTTTATAAAGGTCCTAGGCACTGTGGAGGAAGTCTTAATTTAAAATCATGCATAGGCAAATATACTAGGTGTTAGAGTCGGGGATCTCTGGTTGGCGCAAGGTTGCCCTTGTGACAAGCAGGAACCCTCTCCTCCACGTCAGGGCGCAGGATAACCCCTCGCGAATGACCCTTGCTCACCCTCTAGGTGCGTGGCGTGAGCAGCCAAGGCGATTCCTCAGGCGTTGTTGGCTAAGCACTTACAATCATACACACAGTAAATACATCAATCCCCCCAGAAACGGACACCAGACTTGGATATATATAAAAATACGCTTCTTTATGTAAAAATAAGGTATATATATCTCAGCAGACTTATCACAAGACCAATAACGTTTTCGCTAGGCCACCAGGTTATAAAGCAGGCAAATGTTCTTTGTTCGTAGCTTCAAATGGAGACCTTGTAGTCTCTTGCAAATGTTACTTGTGGTTCCAGTACTCACAGAGATCGACTCCTGCGAACGGGGAAATAAGGCGTTGCGGGCCCCGAGCCCGATGCTGGAACTTCTTTCGTGATGTGGAGAGTCGGCACAGGTCGGTGCGACTCTCGGCTTGGGAAGTGTTCTTGGGTCCTCAATCAGCAGGTGTAGGCACGTAGGCAGGCGCGGCCAGCGACCCTTTAGCACGGCGGTGCAAGAGGGTCTCCACAGCGGGGGCGGCGCGGCCAGAGATGTCCGGGGATAGCGAAGCGGGGTCGCAGGGCACGGTTAGTGCAGCTGGGTGACCCGGCGTAGATCACAGTCGTCGGACGGCTTCCGGCGGGAGGGGTGATAGCGCGGTCAGCGCGCTCCAGTAGCAGGCGGGGACAGGGATGCAGGCGGCCTGGCCCGGGAACAGAGAGCGGCTCGGGACGGAGCGGGGCTCTCACGGGTTGGAGGCAGGCGAGCTTCTGAGTGTCACGGCCCTAGGAGGGGCGATGAGGGGCGCAGTCTCTTTTCCAGCGGGATGCCCACACGGCTCGAATTGGAGGATGAGCAAGAAGCACAGAGAACCCACTGGTCCTGGGGTTCAGTTCAGGGGGCAAGCTCAGATCAAGCCCTTGGAGAATGTTCAAGCACAAAGTAGCAAAGTCTTTTCAGTAAGTCTCTTCCTCTCCTTTCTCAGCAAGGCAAGCAGCAGGCCAGCTCCTCCAGCGTCTTCTTCTCCTTCTAGTCGGGCAGAGGTTCTTTGTGGTAAACAGGATTCTCATTTCTTAGGAGCCAGGCTCCTACTTTTATACCGTGATTCTTTTGTTCTTTAGCGCCAGGGGGCCTGGGCCTGGCTCAGTCCAGTTCTGGAGCACTTTGTTATGGTGACTCTGCTCTTTCCTTTCAGCAGCAGGGCAGAGACATCAGCCGCTCCACAGGGGGCGGCGCCGGCTTTGTGGTGGTAGAGCACAGGTCTATTCAAGAGTCAAGCTGTACTCCTCCCACCCATCCTGGTGTCATCTCTCTACCCACCACCTGGCAGCCAACCTGTCTCTGGGGATTCCCCAACCCTGCTCCTTACTGTTGCTAGGCAGAACACACACACACAGCAGAGGCGGACTGAAATGGCCAGGTCAGTAAATACTAACTTTCTAAAAGTAGTATTTACAAACCCAGGATATTAAAATAAACTTGACTACAAGAAGTATTTTATTATTCTGAGTTCAGGCATACTAAACTTGACATTCTACCATGCTCTCTGAGTCCACTGGGGTCACAGCGTGTAGTGACTCCAGCAGCCCATTCTGGCCTATGGAGAGCAGGTAGCCTTCAATAGTGAAAAACGAAAATGGCTGTAATTCACTACTAAGACATGCCACACACATCAGGGCATGTCCTACCTTATGCCTACAATGCACCCTGCCCTTGGGCCTACCAGAGGGGTGGCTAATATGTAGGTAAGGGAAGGTTTAGGGACTGGCAAGTGGGGGCACTTGCGCAGTCAGCGCGACAGTACCAGACTGCACGCAGGGTCTGCGGTGGCAGACCCTAGACACATTTTACAAGGCCGCTTTCTGTGGGTGGCGCAACCAGCGCTGCAAGCCCACCAGCAGCATTGGCATTCACAAGCCCCGGCACCCCTGGTGCACTTTACTGGGGACTGACAGTAAATCCAATAAACCAAACATGGACACCAATCAATATATACATTTTACCATAGGGAGAGCATATGCACCTTAGCACTGATCAGCAGTGGTAAGGTGCCCAGAGTCATAAAACAGCCAACAACAGGTCAGAAAAAATACTGGGGGAAGGCAAAAAGTTTAGGGATGACCCTGCAAAAAGGGCCAAGTCCAACACAACCCCCTTCCAGCCAAAACGCAGGGTAGACCAATCACCACCGTGATGGTCTTCCCTGCTTGGGGCGATAGAACAAGGACCTGGCCCACAACTGCAGGGGCAGACTCCATTTCTACGCCAATCTGAACCTATCGGACTCCCTCTGTCCATACTCTCAGGGCCCACCAAGCCAATCCATGGGGAACCCTTCTCCTCACCTGTGGACACCACCTGTGCAGCACCTAACCTTAACTGGCCCACAGGTGTGTCCCAACAGACAGACAGCAAAATGCTACCGTGGCCACTGACAGTAGTCAGGGATGAGACCCAGGCCGTATGCCTCTCAGGGCTCTCAATCCTCTGTGGCACCAGGGAGCGGGGGGCAGTAGCCCCAGGTGCTTGGCACCCTTTGTCCATTCTCCCCCTTTTCAGGTCAGGTATGACATCCTGGCACTGACCCACCAGCCCCGGGACTGTACCCGGCGGCTGGACCAAAGACTGGGGTGGCCTCTCCCACACCTGGTTCTCCTCCTTGGGGCTCTGTACCCTCCCACCTGGAGTGGTACCCCCTTCCAGAATTGCCAGGGCACCTGGGGCAGGTGTCCCGCACAATTCGCCCACCAGTTCAGGGGTTCTATCCTGCAACTGGGCATCCAGGTCAGGGGGGACACCCTGAACCTGGCCCTCCAACCTGGGGTCTAAACCCTTCAGTTGAGCCGGGGTCAGAGGCGAGGACTCTCTCCCTCTGCACCCCCTTCCAGAGTACTGCCCACTCCCAACTGGCGTGGTACCCCCAGAAGCAACATGGGTCAGGACACTGATTACAGTAGTCCCACCCTCCAGGTCAGACAACACCTGAACCTGGCTTCCCAACCCTGGGACCAACCCAAGCGGCTGAACGCTCGCCTGGCGCACCAGGACTTCCCGGGGAGCACGCATGCCCCCCCTGAGGGTGACACATAACTCCTGTGTCGTGCGACAGTCTGCCTGGCGCTGATCTCCCGACCCCTGTCCATCTGACAGTGCCTGAAGGTCCCCCAGGACAGAAGTGGTGTCACCATGGTCACTCACGGGGGACACAGCCCTTCTGGCTGGCCCCTGACCCACTGGTTTTTCCACTGGGGACTCTTTCCCCCTCTCACCCCTCAATCTGGACCTCTGCACCCTCCCAACTGGAGCGGTACTGCCAGACACCAGAACTGATGGAGGTCTGATTACAGACACTCCTAGCTCACCAGACACTAGGGGATCCTGCACGACGGGCAGCCCCTCAGGACAGACTAGGCTCCCCACCTGGTGTTCCCTCAAAGAACCATCCAAGCTCTGAGACTGAGGTTGGGCACTACCGGGACATAACCCATTCTCACTCCTTCCCCTTACAGACAGGACGTGAGGCCCTACACCCCTCTCACTATTACAGGACCTAGCTGGGCTACTCTGAGCCACTTCCACCACACTGGGTTTGAAGATACCTGGACCACTCATCGGGGGATCACTCCCCAATGCCTTTCCAGACCCTCTGGACTCCACAAAAAGGTCTGCCTCCAATGTGAGCTCCCTGCGGTCAGAGAACTCACTCTCCAGGTGTTGGCATAGCTCTGGAAAACAGGGACTTACAATATGCTCTCCCACAATTGGATCACACAGCCCCCTAGCAGGGTTAACCAAACTATCCTTCACCTTACCATCCAGTGCCTCACACACGTACTCCACACCACTCTCCTGAGACTGGCAAGACAGTATCTGACTGTCTCTGTCCCACAACCCACACTCTTCTGGGCGGTCCTCACACTCACCCACCAGGACTTCAATTTTGGGGGAACCCCTCTCCCTGTACCTCTCAGCTAGAGTCAGTAGAGTGTCCCTCCCTCCACTAGGACTATGAATCCCTGCGCCAGTTACCCCATTCCCTTCAGGGAGACTGCGCACTACTGGAGCTACCTCATGCCCTTGAACCTCCTGGTGTATGTTAACCCCCTCCTTCAAGTCAGGCGCCACATCTCTGGGTGTGCATACTACTCTCTCAGCACTGTAAAACTCAATATTGCTGCCACCAGAGGGAGAGCGGTCTAAACTCTTGATCTTGTGATCCAACTCCCTCATTTTTAGATCATGATTCATTTGGCGTCTTTGTGCCTCCAAGGCCAACTTCTTCTTCTCCATTTCCATTTGTCCTGCCAACTTTGCCATCTCCATTGCATGTGCCCTGTCTGCTGCCCTGTCTGCCAGCTCCTCTGGCGACCGGACTCTGCTGTGCTCCCCAAGGTTGTCGGGTGGAACGATGTCCCCCGCATTCCATGGGTCTCGTGACTCCTTCCAGGCTCTCAACGCCTTGGCGTACTGGTTCTTCTTCCTGAATCCAGCATGGGGAACTCTGAATTTTACACTGTAGCCTTTCAATTGCTCCGCTGTGTAACCTTCCAGTCTCTCCCAATCCACCTCATCCATTCCAGAATTCACAGAGAGTGCTCTTCCAGCAGAGAGTGAGCCAGGCATGGTTGCAGTAATGGCAGATGTCTCAACAAAGTTCAACAACTACAAACCTGTGGCTGCGTTATTTGGTCTGCTCTCACTATCTGGTGATTAATAATTCACTGTATGCAAATTACAAGTGCAAATCCGAAATCCCAACCGCTGCCACCAATGTTAGAGTCGGGGATCTCTGGTTGGCGCAAGGTTGCCCTTGTGACAAGCAGGAACCCTCTCCTCCACGTCAGGGCGCAGGATAACCCCTCGCGAATGACCCTTGCTCACCCTCTAGGTGCGTGGCGTGAGCAGCCAAGGCGATTCCTCAGGCGTTGTTGGCTAAGCACTTACAATCATACACACAGTAAATACATCAATCCCCCCAGAAACGGACACCAGACTTGGATATATATAAAAATACGCTTCTTTATGTAAAAATAAGGTATATATATCTCAGCAGACTTATCACAAGACCAATAACGTTTTCGCTAGGCCACCAGGTTATAAAGCAGGCAAATGTTCTTTGTTCGTAGCTTCAAATGGAGACCTTGTAGTCTCTTGCAAATGTTACTTGTGGTTCCAGTACTCACAGAGATCGACTCCTGCGAACGGGGAAATAAGGCGTTGCGGGCCCCGAGCCCGATGCTGGAACTTCTTTCGTGATGTGGAGAGTCGGCACAGGTCGGTGCGACTCTCGGCTTGGGAAGTGTTCTTGGGTCCTCAATCAGCAGGTGTAGGCACGTAGGCAGGCGCGGCCAGCGACCCTTTAGCACGGCGGTGCAAGAGGGTCTCCACAGCGGGGGCGGCGCGGCCAGAGATGTCCGGGGATAGCGAAGCGGGGTCGCAGGGCACGGTTAGTGCAGCTGGGTGACCCGGCGTAGATCACAGTCGTCGGACGGCTTCCGGCGGGAGGGGTGATAGCGCGGTCAGCGCGCTCCAGTAGCAGGCGGGGACAGGGATGCAGGCGGCCTTGCCCGGGAACAGAGAGCGGCTCGGGACGGAGCGGGGCTCTCACGGGTTGGAGGCAGGCGAGCTTCTGAGTGTCACGGCCCTAGGAGGGGCAATGAGGGGCGCAGTCTCTTTTCCAGCGGGATGCCCACACGGCTCGAATTGGAGGATGAGCAAGAAGCACAGAGAACCCACTGGTCCTGGGGTTCAGTTCAGGGGGCAAGCTCAGATCAAGCCCTTGGAGAATGTTCAAGCACAAAGTAGCAAAGTCTTTTCAGTAAGTCTCTTCCTCTCCTTTCTCAGCAAGGCAAGCAGCAGGCCAGCTCCTCCAGCGTCTTCTTCTCCTTCTAGTCGGGCAGAGGTTCTTTGTGGTAAACAGGATTCTCATTTCTTAGGAGCCAGGCTCCTACTTTTATACCGTGATTCTTTTGTTCTTTAGCGCCAGGGGGCCTGGGCCTGGCTCAGTCCAGTTCTGGAGCACTTTGTTATGGTGACTCTGCTCTTTCCTTTCAGCAGCAGGGCAGAGACATCAGCCGCTCCACAGGGGGCGGCGCCGGCTTTGTGGTGGTAGAGCACAGGTCTATTCAAGAGTCAAGCTGTACTCCTCCCACCCATCCTGGTGTCATCTCTCTACCCACCACCTGGCAGCCAACCTGTCTCTGGGGATTCCCCAACCCTGCTCCTTACTGTTGCTAGGCAGAACACACACACACAGCAGAGGCGGACTGAAATGGCCAGGTCAGTAAATACTAACTTTCTAAAAGTAGTATTTACAAACCCAGGATATTAAAATAAACTTGACTACAAGAAGTATTTTATTATTCTGAGTTCAGGCATACTAAACTTGACATTCTACCATGCTCTCTGAGTCCACTGGGGTCACAGCGTGTAGTGACTCCAGCAGCCCATTCTGGCCTATGGAGAGCAGGTAGCCTTCAATAGTGAAAAACGAAAATGGCTGTAATTCACTACTAAGACATGCCACACACATCAGGGCATGTCCTACCTTATGCCTACAATGCACCCTGCCCTTGGGCCTACCAGAGGGGTGGCTAATATGTAGGTAAGGGAAGGTTTAGGGACTGGCAAGTGGGGGCACTTGCGCAGTCAGCGCGACAGTACCAGACTGCACGCAGGGTCTGCGGTGGCAGACCCTAGACACATTTTACAAGGCCGCTTTCTGTGGGTGGCGCAACCAGCGCTGCAAGCCCACCAGCAGCATTGGCATTCACAAGCCCCGGCACCCCTGGTGCACTTTACTGGGGACTGACAGTAAATCCAATAAACCAAACATGGACACCAATCAATATATACATTTTACCATAGGGAGAGCATATGCACCTTAGCACTGATCAGCAGTGGTAAGGTGCCCAGAGTCATAAAACAGCCAACAACAGGTCAGAAAAAATACTGGGGGAAGGCAAAAAGTTTAGGGATGACCCTGCAAAAAGGGCCAAGTCCAACACTAGGGCCTAGAGTTTTTTTGTGTATCTAGGTTTTATGGACCTAAGCATTGTATTTGATTGTGTTAATTGTGCTAAACTCTGGTACATTATGAGATCCTTAGGGGCCGATGAATCAATCATCCACCGCCTCATTTTTATGGATCAGCATGCTACTGCTAGCATCCGTTTTGGCCCCAATGGGGAACGTTCAAAACATTTTAGGGTCAAAATAGGTGTTATGTAAACGTGTGTTCTGGCCCCCTTCCTCTTTACACCTATGTAAACAGCATTGAAAAAGATCTTACAAAATCAGATGCTGACATAGCAAGGACTAACTCCTTACCTCCCCCTGTTTTACTGTCCGCTGACATTCTTATGTCAAAGATACCCATCGGACTACAACAGCTTTTAGATTCCTTTGTCCTTTTCATGGAGGGTCTAAATCTAAAAGTAAATTTGAATAAAACTGCAAACATGCAGTAAAGGAGCATGTAACTCACATACGTTTTTGATAAATGGTCCCTAGATACGTAGTGTAGACGCTTTCTCTTAACCTGGGTATTTTCTTTGAGCAGATTGGTACCCGGTGTCAATTACAGACCAATAGGACACATCAACTAATTAAAAATTCTGAGGGTATTTTTAGATTTGCCTCGAACTAGGACACAGGCCCATCAAAGAAGCATATAAGATGTATATGAGTACATGAATCTGAGTTGCTGTTTATGGGCCAGGCCTTTGGAGATATGAGGACGGTCAGTCTCATCAAACAACTGAGAACTCCTCTGTCAGGAGACTCCTGTCTGCCTCCCAAACTACCTTCGGATATATTGTCCTAAAAAAACTGGGACTTTCATTTATTGAAGATTTGATTAGAATGCATTCCGTACACTTGTGGCACTCTCTCTACACCAAATCAGCAAATGCTTTTAATAGAACACTGTTGCCTCTCCCTGAATCATGCCTTTAATATGCCTTGGCTAGCTTTCATTACAACCACTGACAGCACTTTAGGGGTAAAACTAAATGCCGCAGACCAACTCCATCGCTATGTCCAAACCAGAACGGAAATGTCAATTAAGATGTCCGTTGGAAGGTAATAGAGATCACACTGAATTAATTAAACCTACAGTAGTTGCACGTGATTCTGTATTATTGAATGTATTCAGCTACATTTGCTCTCTGTCTCAAACCCACATCATCGCGTCTTACTCCCCATGTTCTGGTTTAATGTAGTTCAGTTTCTGATCTGGAAATGGATCAAGCGTCTAAGGATTGTTGAGTGTGTATGCCCATGTAATGGAACCTCTGTCAAAAGCCCCAATCACTTTATTCTTTTTTGTACATCTTACATAAATCAAAGAGCGTGTTTTAAAAACACGTTTGACATTTTAAACAATGTAGATAGACTTGCTTTTACTTATCTACAAAACTGTGTTTCTTTGAACATCAGTGTAGTAATGGTTTATTTTTTATTCAAAGAAATTAGAATCAGGAAAATCATGTGGACTCAATCCGTATAAACTAAGGGCCTCATTATGATGTCGGTCGGAAAGGATCCGAACGGCATTCGGATTTTCCTAACCCGTGTCGGAACCCATTTTTCCGACCGACTCTGAAACATTTCCGACCGACCGACCGATTATGATAGAAGTTAACCGTTCGGTCTTTCCGACTTGGTTTAGAACGGCATTCGGAGACTCTGAGTCGGTCGGAGCCGAATCCTACATCTCTATGGACCACGTTTCCAACTGCGGTATTACGAGGTCTGATTCGTACAGCCTTTCCAAATCAGTCTGTCCGACAAGGAACGGCTGACGGAACCTGACTTTGGGGGCCCGTAGCAGACCAACCTTCACCCGGAGGCCTCTGGTTGGGGCCCCTCTTTTACAACCATGCACAGTGTGGCAGGCGCCATGGGGTACCTGCCACAGGGTGCAATTTTTTCCGCAACCACTCCTTTATTTAATGAGAGCCTGTTTTGTAGGTCAGAACACAGGCTCCCAATGAAGTCAATGGGAGTCCGACCAAACGGTGTTTGGAAACATCGTAATCGGTCGGTTGGCTGGCCTAACCTGAGTCGGTTTGAAACGATTCCGACAAGGAGTCGGTCAGATTGCTTTCTGACCAACATCGTAATGAGGCCTTAGTCTTACAGACTTCGTGTTAAACTAACTCCAATTTTTAGGCATTTTTTTAAATCAGATTTTATTTTAACCGATAACTTGTTTTTAATATGCAACCTTTTATGAGTTTTTAAAGTAAATAAAGAATGATGATTTGAATTGAATATCATGGCCCTTATAAAGTCCACTGTGCACCCCAATTTCTTGAGAGCTCATCTAATCATTAGAATATTTGAGTGAAGCTAGAATATTGAAATCAAACTGCAATCAGAGTGAACTCCAAGAATTTATTAAAAGGGAAAACAATTTCTTTCCACCAATTCGGATATGACTATTGGAGGCTTGTAATAGGAGAGCAGAGCATGTGGCTCTTGAATTAACACTAGTCAGAACATAATCCGGTCCTATACTTGCAACCAGTGCAGATTCATTCTGACGTCTGACACACTGACAACTTTTCTGATGCCCTGTGCCACTTGCTTCCCTCCTTTTTGTGCTTCTTGGAGGTCAAGAAGCAGATATTTATTACAGTCTGTGTATGGTTGGTGTAGTAAAGTCTGGAGTAGTCTAATGATTCAACTACTTATACTTTTGAGCCTCATTACTTTTTTAGACCCAGTGGCTCAAACACAGATACAGTATTTCAGCAATGCTAAATGAAGGGGGAGGGGAGGTCAATACCTTCATAAGTTCGGAATTCTCATTCCAAAATGCCTGGCTGATCTGGTACCAAGGGAGGGTTTCCTTGAGGGGATGGGGTGATCTTCTTCACATGACTTGTATACCTGCTCTTAGCCATGCCTCACCGTCAAGCAACCAGCCAGGCCTAGATTGGGAGGCAGGGGATGAAAAGAGACGGAGGAAGAGCACATTACTTGTAAAACAGGAGCTAACATCACTCACTAGAGGACGGGCTGTGTAAGGAGATGCAACGTGGGCCCATGGAATCCAGGATGGATATGGAAAGGGTCAGAGAGGGAACAAAACCATGAACGATGTCATAATAGTTTGGACAGGCAGAATTGTGGTAAAAATAACAGCATACAAACACTTCAACCAAGTAATTTGTGGTGGCAGAGGCTCACTGGCAAGTCTCAGTTCATGTTCCAGGCAACCACTCCAAGAAGTCATGGTCAAAGATAGCTGATAGTTTTGAATGTATCAGTGTTTCAACATCAAATTCTTTAGGGATTCTGGTGTTCGCCAATGCTAGTGATTCTCACCCTATCCTTTTATCAGATACATCGTGCCATTGGGTACAGTCATTCATAAAATGAGAAATCATTCTAGAACTACAGAAACGGTACCCGGATTGTGGACGTTAGGATGTTTCCTTGTATCAATTTGGTGATCTTTATATACGCCTCTCTGAGAACAGATATTGGATAAAACAACATTTTCTCCAGTTACAAAGTCAAGCAACTGAAATTCTATAAACATTGGACCCTTTCCTAATATCTCGCCTCTGCTATGTCTGTGCTGCAACTCCTCACAAATGCAGGAACGCTTGGAGTCCCCGTGGATGATATTCTGATCAGGAACTTGCAAGTTAAAACTGTATCCCTCCTTTTAAGAAGATTATCCATCTAATACTAATGAGGTTCAGCAGGACATCCATTAAAACATTAGACAACTCCAGATGTGATTACACTAACTCACTAGACATAGGCTGTAATAAATAGATGCCCCCTCAACTGTGAGAAACACAAAATGGAATAAGATATTTTCCAAACATATGGCAACACAGCTCCAGAAAATATTAGGTAAAATAATTCATACGGATCATCAGGTATTCCTCATAAACTTCTCACTAGAATTTAATGCTATTGCTTTCTTATTATTCATTGATGTACTGGCGGCCTTCTCACGTCCACTCGTAGCCACCCTGGTGGTCGTGGAGAAGGCCTTCTATCTAATTTAATGGGATGATCTTTGGTGAATGTTCACTTATATGCAGTTTACCCGGATAAAACTTGGTACTTGGTTCCAGCTAATTACCCTGCTAAGTGGGTTGAAATAAAAATACAAATCTTGACCAGAATGAATGAATTTTCCTGCCTATCGCTAGTTGGGAGAATTACATTAAAAAGACTGCACTACAAAAGTTCCCTGAATTTAGAAAAAAAACTGGTTTATATGCAAGAGGAAGCTAGTCCATTGTGTCCTGACTTTTGAACTATCAGCTGGCAGCAAAACAACATTCCTGATTGATGCTCATTACCCAAATTTGAATTCATCAGAGAGAGTTGACTTCTATTTAACTAAATTCAAGTCTTTCAAGAAAATAGGATTAAAGGCATACTGGAGTAAAGTACTGATTGAAAAATGAGAAGGTTACATTATTGTGTTGGCTCCTCTGAATTCTAGGGAGCAGCAATAACCCTCAATAGTAAGGATAAATTCAACAGTAAAATTAACCCCAATGTTGAGACCTTGTACATGTAGGAGCCTAAGATGCTATGAGTCTAATAAATCTAAACACATTCAAAGTTAAACACATTGATATATGCAAAAAAATATTAAAATTAAATAACTTTCAAAATTAAATCACATAAATATATGATACAAAGGTAAAACAAATAAAAAGCTTCAAATCAATAAATCCATAGAATTAAGGGTCAGATTAATTATTCCCACTCCAAACTAATTAACAGAAGAGAAAGTGTTTACCCTTTGAGGGGTGAGATTTAATATTCTGACTCCACACTGATCAACAGTAAGGAAAGAATTGGACTTTGTAGGGGTCAGATTTACTATTTCCACTTTAGCCTGAGCAACAGAAGGGAAAGTGTTGGACTTTGGAAGGGTCAGATTTACTATTCTCACTCCAAATGAAGCACAAACGAAGCAACAGTAGTGAAAGTGTTGAACTTTGAAGGTTTCATATTTACTAGTCGCACTCCAACCTCAGTAACAGCAGTGAAAGTCTTGTTACTTTGGAGGGGTCAAATTTACTATTCCCTCTGCAACCACGCCAACAGTATGGAAAATGTTGGACTTTTATTATTCCCATTACACTATAAGCAACAGTATGGAAGGTTCTGTAATTTTGAAGGATCAGATTTATTATTCCCTGTCCTATATTAGAAAAAACTAAATATAGATTACAAATAAATATATATAGCAGCAAAAATATCAAATATTTAACATTATATATTTAATATAGAAAACAAAAAATTAAGATTACATAAAAAAAATATACACTATAGGTATAATAATACTAAACAATATTTACCAATTAACATTTTTTACAAATATGTATGTTTAAAACACTTTCACCATCCTACCCTAAAAACCCAATACCCATAAAAACAAATCTTGGGACAGAAAAGTCCTCTCCATGGCAAGAGACGTGTACCCCTGGCCGGAGTGCCCGTCAACTCTACCGTTGTCTGGATCCTAAATGCTGATTGTTAGTAATAGGTGAACACACATCTTGCTTGTGCACCATGACATAGGGTTGCCTTATGGATTGCTGTCTGGTTGAATCGGGAGGGATGCCAAAAGTGCTACCCTCATTGTGGGGGAAGTTTACCGCCTTCTCCAGGAGTTGAGCAGCACCATCGCTGTGGTGATAGCATACCATGTAGTGATCAGTAGTACGGAACAGGACCTTCTCGCCCTGTGTCACTGGAATTCCCGAGACGAATACATTACATGAGTGATGTAGTGCTGTGCAGTGCATGTACAGAGAACACATGTCCTGGGTGTTTGTTTTCATTGTGTAAAGTACAATACATGAAGGGTGAGGAGTTCTGCAGCGCAAATAAGGGAGTGTGTGTAATGGCACTGCATGTGTTCTGAAATAACACATCCTGATTAAAGATAGAAAAGCTTCAGTGCTGAACAATGTGCTCACACTTAGTGTATGTGCTTAAGGCATGTGTATACGTGGGGGAACAACGTATAGAGGTATTAGTGCCTAACAAAAAGTCTGCTATGAATGTACACTGAGTGAGTGTGCCTACGATGGGACATTGCATTTTGGGAAGGCCAGGCCTGCCTGGTAAAGATATTAAGAGGGGAGGAATCCCTCAAAATGATTTGTGCCTTGCTGCTTTCCTGTGAGCTGGGTGGGGAGACACTGGAGGAAAGGAAGACACTCCCCTAACATCTCAAAAGACTGCTCTTTGATTTATTGATAGACCACCAGGAAGGGGTCTGGCCACATCTCAGGAAGGGAGATGGGTCTGATATGAAAATCATAAAGAGAAGGACTGGCGGTCCGGGATTAACACCTTGATGCACATTTCACTGTGTCTGGCATCCAGGTGTAAACTCTGGTCACTCCCATTAATTATGTTGTGGACAGTCAGCTTCAGAGTCATTGCTGCTGTGACAGACCTCTTTCATGAAGAAATATGAAAAGGAACAGTGCCCACTAAAAAAGAAGCAGAACCCTATCATAAAGCTTCAAAGACCCAGACCCTAAATTACATTTGGTGGCTGGAAAAGGACTATAAGCAGGGGAGGTAGAGTCCCCCAAAAATTGCTATCTGCCAAGCAGCCAAATGGGCTGTGTGAGGACTTCTGCCTGTGACCAGGACTTAGAACGAAGGTTTGCTAGTCTCCTTTCTGGGTGAGGGGACACCATCCAGGGAAACCAAGACCACCTGTCCTGGAGCCTGCATGCCAAGACCAGTGTGCCCTGAGAGGAACAGGACAGCATTGGAAGGAGCAAGGTCCAGTGGAGATCCTTACCATGAGGACTCCTTGTGCGAGGTGTGCGGAATGCGGTGAATACTGATAGGGCCATTGTCCATGTGCAGGATTGTTTTTTGCAACTTCCGTAAGCCAGGAGAGGGGGGCAGTAGACCGAGCCATGTGTTGAGAACCTTGCGGGTCCTGCTATATCCACATCGCTGCTCTGAGGTGACCTCATATACCAGAAGGGGCCACTGGTAAAGTATCAATTACAGGAGTCCCAAGACTTCTGACTGTCCAGAAAGGGGCACTGCGACTGGAAGCGACTGTGCCTTTTTTTAATCACGTACCATGGCAAACCCATATGCCAGGAGGGGCTACAGGTACCAACATTGCTAAAGGATTTGGCCCGCCACCCAAAGGTGAGACAGAGGATACAACTTGCAGGTTGGACCCACACTACTGGTCAACTGTGGAGGACTGCCAGAGACGCAGTGGACAATGCTGCATCCTTGCATGCACCTGTCAGGAGCTGAAGAAAGGATTCCCCAATCCAGTTGAACTAAGACAACTTACCACTTCCTTGCAAACAAGGTAGTTGCTCCGACATCTCAGACACCTCCAGCAATGCTGCTCCGGAGAGATAGCCTGCGCTGCCAGGTGCTGCTGCGAAGACCAACAGCAGCCCGACCTCTCCAACCTAGGCAAAACTCGCAAGTGCACTTTTGAAGGCACCCACCACATGGCTGAACTCTTCTGTGCTGTGAGAGCAGGTAAGATGAGAACTGGGCCAGTTGAACCCAGGGGAACTCACTGTAAATAGGGGCTGTTGTACCATAAACACTTTTGACTAAGTTACTAGAAGGACAGGAAGGAGAACTCTTGAGTATGGCGTAATAGTTTGCATTACTTAAAACCAGATGTGACCCAAAACTGAGAGAGTCTCTAGAAATCACATGTGTATTCACAACCAATGATAAATACTGGGAAGAAATCTTTAGTTAGTATTTCATCAATTTCTCTATAGGCTTTTTCTGGGTTCTACACAGCAGTATGGGAAGAATGTTTTCTGAGCTCAAGCGCTTAAGTCTTTGATAGCCAACTTCCCTTTAAGATTGGTAACTAAATCGGAGGTATGGCCCTACAAGGAGAGCGGAGAACTAACTAGAGAAGGAAGAACTGCTTGCTAGATACAGGAGATAAGCTGGACAGCATTCCCCAAAGGAGCACTTGCTTTGTGGGGTAGAAGCAACTTGTGGGACTTGATTCCTGACCATGTTGGAAGTGCTGCAACTTTAGGGAGGAGGTTAAATCTCTGGGAGGCATGCACTGGTATTGTGCCTTTGGGGTGATGCTATTTAGAAGAGGAGATCAAACCTAAAGGCATGACAAAAACTGCATCACTCTGAGGCTCTGGGAGGTTCAGCTTCAGAGGAACTTTGTGGTGAGCACTCTCCATCCCTGAAACTCTGAGTGTGTGCCCTTAATTCCACTCAAAAGGGCTTGAAGCTCGTTCAGCCCTCCTTCCTAGACTAGGAGGATTCGTGTAGGTTGCCAGTGCCGTTGTAAGCTTTCAAATCCTGCAAATTACAACCAAAATGACCCAGTTATGTGTAGATAGTTTGATTTAAAGCACCATTTCAGGTGAACCTTTTTCTGTCTACTGTGTGCAGTGTTTCAGAAAAGACAATACTAATAATTTACTTGCCTAGTGTGCCACATGAGCCCTGGAGTTTTTATTCTGTAAAGCTCTTGTTAAAGTAAATGGGCTGTTGTCTACTGATTATTAAAACTAGATATCCCAGCCTGTAGGCAGGAATGTGAACAGTCTGTTTTACTGTGTGTTAGAAATTGGGTCTCTAGCTGGCAGATATATGCATCCTGTCCAAGTAGGGGCTACAATCCTAGTTAGGGTTATCTAGATACACACTCAAAAATAACCTGTGCTCATCCTCTGGTAGGTTGGCACAGCTCAGTCAGGCGTATCTAAAGAGGCAATGTGTAAAGTATTTGTGCAACACACACACAGTAACACAATGAAAACACAACAAAAATACTCCACACAGAGTTAGAAACATAAATTATATGTTTATGAGTGAAACAAGACCAAAATGACAAAAATACAATAAGTAGAGCCAAAGTTAATTATTTTCAAAGAATAAATCAAAAAGTAGTGTTCAGAAGCAAGTGCCGCTTAAGGGTTATTTGAGGTTGTGCTGGACTGGGGTGAATCCAAAGTTCAGGCTGACCACAATGGAAGGCAGGCCAGCTACAGGACTCATGCAGGTTCTGCTGAAAAAGTACGTTGATGGTGAAGACTCGATGCATTGGTTCCAATCCGTGCAGGTGAAGAAGATGTTGTCGAGGAACCCCTTTACAAAGCAGGCTCGGCGGTGGCGTTGAGCTGCATGGTCTGTCATCATTGAGTCACACAGTCCGTCAAAGCGATGTCATCAATCAGCTTGTGCGTCACCATTGAAGGGCAATGCGTCCGTTCTGACTGGCACAAAGTCATCATTGCGGTGATTTTGATGGTTCTGGACAGCAGAAGTCACCTTTCAAGGACTCAGGACTGAATTGGCACTACCTGGGAGGGCAGGACTCATAGATGTCAGAGTCCAGGTGCTCTTGCAGGGTAGAAGGAAGTCTTTGATGGCCCCGAGACTTCAGAATGGGGGTAAGCTAACAAGCGCTTGGAGTCACTCTTGGTTCAAGTGAGATGGGTCCAGTCCTTGTACTCAGCAGGGCAGAGATCAGCAGGCAGCCCTGCAAAGCAGAAAAGCTGTTTTTCCAGAGCAGCAATCAAGCTGAGTAGCAGTCCTTGTAACACAGCAGCCTTTACTTCTTGCAGAGGTCTTCACAGGTCCGCTAGTGTACTGACTCCGTAGGGTCAGAGGCCTAGTACTTATACTCAGTTGTGCCTTTGAAGTGAGGGTGACTTCAAATCAGGCCCTTGAAGTGCACATGTCCCTCTTTCTTCCCAGCCCTGGCTCAATATTACCGGTAGAGGGTAATCAGCCCTTTGTGTGGGAAACAGGACACTGCCTTTTCAGGTGTAAGTGTCAGCCCCCCCTTCCTGCCCAGGAAGAGCCATCAGAATGCAGAGGAGTTCTCTGTCACACCCACACTTCCTGTGTTTGTCGCTGACTAGAGGGAAAACACAAAGTGTAGCTGTCATCAACCCCAGATGTGAATTTGAGAAAGGCTGCTCGGCACACAGAGCAGAGAAATATCCACTTTCAATTTTACCTGTAAATAGGATTTATCATTACCATTTTTAAGACATGAAACATGATGCAACTACTACTCTCTAATCAGGAATTACAGCTTAAATGAATATTAAGGAATTCCCAATGATAGCCTATGAGAGGAGTAGGCCTCACAGTAGTGAAAAGCACATTTGGGTGTTTGTCACTACCAGGAGATGTGAACAATAAAAGTACATGTCCTACCTTTTGATTACACGGCACCCTGCCCTTAAGGATTCCTTGGGCCTACCTTAGGGGGTGACTTATTTTTTATAAATGGGGAGCTAAAGGCTTGGCACTTGATTTTAAATGTCAAGTTGAAGTGGCAGTAAACCGCATACCCAGGCCTTGCAATAGTTTGAAAGGCTACTTATGTGGGTGGCACAACTAGTGCTGCAGACCCACTAATAGCATTTAGATAACAGGGTCTGAGTATATGGTATACCACTTTACAAGGGACTTATAAGTAGACTAAAGATGCCAATCTTGTATGCACCAGTGTCACCATGTTTAGGGGAGAAGCACATGCACTTTAGCACTGGGTGGCAGTGGCAAAGTTCTCAGAGCCCTAAGGCCAACAAAACGATACAGCAAAGATAGGAGGTAAGCAGGCAACACATTTGGGGGAAGACCACCCTAAGGATGACAGGTCTAACACTGTGCTTATGATTTCTCTGTGTTCTTTTATATTTTCATGAGTAGTACTTTTAGCTGCAAATAGAATTATTTGTTTTGCTTTTTCAAGCTAAAGTGGTGACCACAATGATCATGGTTCTAAGTGTTATTATTGTCACTATTGAGTTCAGAGTAGCTAGCCCATGCCACTTCTCTCAGTAAGCCTTGGGCCTCCCTACCTCATTACCTTGAGTGTCAAATGCTAAAAGGGTGCTCACATTTGGGTACTGTAGTAAGGTGCACCTGGATACAAGAGATAAAAGCCTGCCGTTCACACAGTTGGAGGCCAGTAACCTCTGCATGCCCTGGGACTGCTCAAACCAGTCCCTGTATATTTTACCTTGCAATTAGTATAAATTGCTATATAAATGTTTCTACTTTTCACTGCATAATTGTCCCTTACCTCCAGAAAGATGATTCAGTGAGTTAAACACTCACCTCTGGCATTTGCGGTGATCTGCTGATCATGATTTTTAATACCGGCAAGCCTAACTTAGCCTTCCATCCTTCATGGTGAGTAAAATGAATAGCATTAAATTGTATAACAATAAAACCTGTTATTCATAGTGTCTAAAGGTGGCTGAAAAAGCTGCCTTATGCCCAAAGTGAAACACAAGTGTTTTCTCCTTTCTTGCCTTAACGACCCAGATAGGGACCATGGCACAGACAAGATTCACTGTTCATACATTTAATTGTGGAGTTACCGGGGACTTGTGCTTTTACCATTAATTTCTATATGTATCCAGTGCCACATACATAGCAAATCCAGAGGTTTAATACAAAAAATTGCAATCACCTAGCAACATCAAACTAGTGTTTCCGTTTCACCCTTCCACCGAGCAATCAAGGAGAAGATTCCTGAAATGCCTGCACTAAACTGATGAATAGAAGATTCTCAAATACCTGAAGATGTGTGAAAGACATACATAATGGTGGTTGGTGTCCTACCTGACAGGTGGCCTTCGACCATTTGGCCAACAGAGCTAGATCTGTTTACAACCTGTCAATGGAACGCCAGATCACTGGTTTTGCCTGGCCTCTTCAATAAATAACTCCCCTCCGGCTCTCAGATAGGAACAACGATCACCTAAAATTGTCGCTTCATCTGCCTTACTTCAGTGGTCCTGTACACCCTTACTGCATATCACCACCAGCAATATTTGAAAGGAGATTGAGTGGAGAGTGACATATTACCTTTATGCTATAGCCCCACTATCTGCGCATCAAAGCCCACAACGTGTTTGTGATTTCGGCAATGTGTATTCAGTGTAACATTTTCCTGATTTCTTTCTGTGCTTTGTGCTGGTTATCCTGACTTACTCAATTTTCCAGCCTCCCAGGTTGTAGTTCTGGACAGGCTACTCTGTAAGTCTGGATGAGTGTCTAGTCCTTTTTCTGGGTGACCTGCACATCTACTCCCAACCTCCAGACTACCCACTACCTACAAAACTTCCTTACAAGGGGTCAGGACCAGGAATCCAGGGATGAACATTTGGAAGGCTTGTGAAAGAGTAATTTCTGTTGGAATGTATCACAGTCACACTTGATTGTCCCTCATAAAATTTAAATAAAACTGGTGGTTTGGGGAAGCTGCCCCTCCTAGTCGTTTGTAAAGAATCATATTACACATAGTGGTTTAGAAGCCATGTATTATTGTTAGATCTATGCTGCGCCTCAATGAGCCTCACAAACTCAATATCACTCTTTTGCTGGCCATGGGTGGAAAAGACAGAGGATTGAAGTACCTCCTAAATGAATCCAATACCTCCCAAGTAGCCCAGACCAAAAATCATCAGCTACCAACCAAGCACAAACAACAGGATAAATCCTTACTCAGTCACCCAAGGATGGTAAGTATACTCAAAAATAGAGCATACCAACATGATTGTCCAACATGTTTGAGGCACCCCTCTGAATTTCACACAGGACACAAAAATGCTCCCTACTTAGGTCACTCTTAAACTTCACACTCTGCCAAACAAAACTAGCAATGTAGCCTTCTACTGGACCAATCAGAAGTGTGTTGAGGCCCTGTCAAGGGAATGAGGTTCTACACAATTGCAGCAGTGCAAAGAATTGGCAGCAGAGTAATAACAAGTGAAATTAGCCCAGGGTTTAGGAAAAAGTAATGAACAACATGATTGTCTTCTCTTAGATGCTCCAAATGGTGTTAAACAGTTATGAGCCTGATTACGAGTCATGTGAGTGGCATTCAGAGGCGCAACTAGACCCGAACTTCTGGTGAGGGGGTTAAGAATCCCAGCCAGGATCAGCTCGAGCACTGGTGGCGGCCGTTACAACAGTCTTTTTTTGTGCTCTACCCCCATGAACTCATTCTCCATGAATTCCCTTTCTACCACTCCCCAACAGTGCACCACATCTCTCCATAGCCTTTCTCTGACATACATTTCATTTTTTTTATAGTGCTACTCATAGTTAACTCACACTCAGTTCTGTGATCTGCATGGTACACGTTCTTAGCAGCAGGTGCATTAATCCTCCGTGCTACTTTAAGATGAATCAAAACAGCCACTAGACAAAAAGCACTGTGAAATTACTTCCACTATAAGAAGGTCATCATTATTTCATGGGTAAGCCTCTTATGCCAAGGAGTTACCTCAAATATCAGTTCCAACATTTTGCTATGGATCCATATGCTAAGAATTATGTGCATCCTGTCAGGGTGTTCAGGCGGTGTGGTGGTGTGTGTCCCTGCCACTGGGTACGATTGGGCTTGAGGCTTTCTCAATTAGACAGTTGAAGTCCCCACAGCCAATGATGGTGTCTCAATAGAAGCATGCCAGGGCCTGCAGTTTGCCATAGGTAACACCTCCCATCCATATGCTATTAGTATCCTTTTCCAATAGACAAGAATATACACTAGAATGCCAGACCAGCAGCACACTTTCAGGCATAACACACATACACACACATTCTCTCTCACATGTATTCTCACTACATTTTTGTACTCTTTCGTACATTTGTACTCTGTCACACTCATGCACAGACACACTGGCACTCATACTTCCATTAGTCAATCGGCTTTTATTGTGTTAGAAAAGCTTGCCCTGCTGCTTATGATATACCTGACTTTCCTTTAAGAGAAGCTTAATAAAAACATATTTTCTATACGCCATTCAAAAATACTAATATATTACATTGTCAGTTTGTTACAAGTATGAAGTGAATGAAAAGTACATTTCCTTAAATAGCTGTGTGGGGCTTGTATTTGGTTTTACATGTGGATCAAGCAGTTACAGTATTGGAAAAGAAATAATCCACGTTTTATCGTAATATCACAGCATGCAACTGATCTTATGAAATGCTTGATTTCATCGGCAATGATGGATTTATCCAGTAATACTTTGTGTTTTGGGATTTTTGAGACCCAACTTACAATGTAAATAAAAACTACGTGTTCCGGAATGAAGCATTGTGGTGAATGGAAAGCCAGGAATGGCTGAAGGTGTCACACGATCCTCAATCATACTCCAAAGCCTCAGCACTAAGGCTGAGGCTTTGGGGTATGTATTGAGGATTGTGTGCCATACCCTTGTGACATTCCTCATTCTCAGTCCACTTTCACCACTTGCACCAGACCACTTGTTGCAGATGGAATTAAGTAGGCATCTAGTATGGAAAGAGCAGGTATTCTGTTGGTGCCTTTGTAGAAATATGTGTATATTCATGAGAGCTGTGTAATTTTTAAATGTGCAGAGTAAGACATGTGCTCATGTGAGTGCTGGGTGATGGTGAATAATGTGAGTGAGTGCAGCATGAGTGGTGCAAGTGTAGGGTGAAAAATGTGCCAATGTGAGTGTTAGACGAGCTGCATGAATGCACTGTGAGAGGAGGGCCCATGTGAGTGTGGGTTGAGAGGAGTGCATGCAGACTGAGCGGAGTGATTTCAGGGTGGTGTGAGCGGTGTAAATGCAGTGTGAGTGGTGAGCCTGTGGGTGGTGCCGGGAGACTGGCGAGAGTGAAGGGCCATGTGTGAGAGTGACTGGAGAGTGCAGGGTGAGAGGAGTTAGTGCAGACAGAGTGGTGTGTTCCTATGGGTTCCGGCAGACTATTGTCCCTGTGTGCAGGCAGGTTGAATAGAGTGCCTATATGAATGCAGACTGAGAAGTTTGTTTGTGTGAGTGCAGGGTGAGAGGAGGAAGTGCAGGTTAAGTAGTGTGACTCCAGGGTGAGTGCTGTGCTTGTTTGCTTGGTGTTAGTGTAGGATGAGTGCTGTGCCCATGCGAGTGAAGGGTGAGTTATAGGAGTGCCTATGATTGCACAGTGAGTGATATGACAGTAGGGTGAGATGAGTGAGTGCAGGGTGAGTGATGTGACAGATGAGTTTGGGTGTGGGTGAAAGTACAGAGTGGAAAGAACAAATGCATGGTGAGTAATGGGTTTGTTTGAATGGGATTGCAGAGTGAGACATGAGAATGACAGGTGAGTGAAGTCTCACCTGAGTGCAGAGTGAGGAGTGTGCTTGTGTAAGTGCAGGGTGAAAAGCATGAGTGAATGCGTGCATGGTGAGTGGTGTGAGTGCAGTGTGATCACTATGAGTGCAAGGTGAGCGGTGCGCTCATGTGACCTCAGGGAAGAGGAGGATAAGCGGTGCGAGTGCAGTGTGATCAATGCGAGTATGGTGTGAAAGTTACTAGTGAGTGGAGTGTCATGTGTGTGCAGGTTGAGTAGTGGGCTTGTGTGAGTACAGGGTAGAAGGCAGGTGAATGGCGTGAGTGCATGGTAAGCAGTGGGAGTGCAGTGTGATCGCTGTGAGTGCAGGGTGAGCACGAAAGTGAAGGGTGAGCGGGGCAAATGAGGAGTAAGTTGTCAGGATGGAGGATGTATTCAAAGACACCTGGATTAACTGATCATAGTATTGAAGGCTGGCGTAGGATTTCAAATAGGAGTTAAACTATTTCTATCATGGCATCAATCAGGAATAGAGGGTGGAGGAATTAAATAATTTGCTGATCCTGCAACAAACTTTCAGTCTTGTGATAAGGGTTGTCAGCTGACCGGATTGCTACTGGCACCACCGGTATTTTGATGTCCCAGCCATTACAAAAATAAGCAAAATCACATTAACACGTTATTTTTAGCACTAATCTGTGTATACTTCAAACAGCAAATATAAATAGAAAGCACTTTTAAATGCGTTCTAGGGCTGCACTAATGATCAATGACTAATAATTTAAAGAAACAAACACAGAAAAGACATGTTACAAATGAATACATACCATTTTATTTACAACCATTTGGTGTCAAGGAGAAGCTTTTTCAGACTCTTTACACAACATATTTTTCTTTTTAAAAGGTGGTATCCCTAATCATGAGATGCCTTTTCGCTAAATGCATTCTTTCCTTGTTGCAGTAAAAATAAAATAAAAATGTAAGGAATTGGTACAGTGGGGACCCAAGCGGTACTGGAACAAGAGGAAAAAAACGAAGCCTTGATAACCAGTACACAAAAGGCATGTAAATATCTGGATTGTCTGCTAAAGACCTTTGAAAAACTCTAGTATGGCTGAGATAAGACTCCGGACAACGCCCAGCCAATGCTAGAGCAGCTCGAGCTGCAGCATGCCAGGCTGAGACCCCTGCTGGGTGGGGGAGAGGGGCACTAAAGCCCTTTTAGCCCTATGGGCATTGCGTGCCTGGTGGTATTCCCTGATGGGATATTGCTCCACTTGATCACAAATGGCCCAGATGCCCTCTCTAATCGTCCCAACCCCCATCTGCCACTCCGAGTCACAGGGAAGCCAATGCTTCTATTTATCATTTTCTCAAAGCCTGAAACAACTAATGATAGGGGACAGGATGCACAATTGTACAGAGTAAGTTTCTGCATGCACAGTTATTCCTCATTCCAAGGGCTCTAACTCATAATGAGCAGAATTCCATGGTGAATAATTGGCAGGCAGTGATAATTCGGGCTGCCGGGCATTTGTGCACCGAATTCCGCCTAACTCGAAATTGGGGCCTATATCCTGGTTTTAGCATTGACTCGCAAATAAATATGTTGTATCCAGTGTCAGCTATCAACCTATCATCTATGTTAGTAGATGTGGAATTTAAGAAGAGGCAAATCGATACTCCCCTGAGTTGGCCTAACGGCTAGGGCGCTCGACCTGGGGAACGGGGTTCGAGTCTCGTTAATGACGCTGAACATCCTGTGATTCTGGGAATATCACTTAATCTCCCCGTGCCTAACAAAAATATGAATGTGTGTCCTCGTGTAACGTAACTGGTGCTATATAAAGCGCTCTGATACTCGATTGGATTCGGGTCAAGTTCGCGCTATAAAAAAATATATATGTTGGTAGTCGATATCCTTGGTGTAATATCTTTGCAAATAAACAATAAAAACACTATTGTGTGAAATAAATTCGATCAAACTTTCATTATACAATTGTGTAACAAACATGGTGCCCATCAATGTAGATTCTAAGAAGAAAAATGTATCCATGGAATGTAACAGATGAAAAGAAAGCATGCAGGCTGCATGAAACAGGAACCCTTAGCAACAAGAACACATTTTACCAACAAGCTGCGACTCCACAACATCAGAATACCTTGATCGAGAACAAAATCAGAAACCCATTGGCAACGCATACACAATCTCTACCGAAAAATGCCTCACGGTGCCAAAAACAAGAGGGGAGAGACAACAATCGACAGAAAGGCAAGCTGGTGTGTTTCAGACGCACAAATAATCCGCAGAGCTCTGTGTGCAGTTCCTGTTGGTCGCGGGCTCTTACGCACCACATACACCACCCTGACGCGTATCCATCGAGCACTGTGCCAGCAGCCAACTGTGGCGGGATCCCCAGGAAATCCCCAGCACACAGCATCACATAAGCCTGCCGGGAAGCCCTGCCCTCCTCTTCCCTCCCCGGGTGAATGAGAAATTGAATTCCGCTCTCGGGGAGCCGCTAATGAGTTCTAAGCGGTGCAGCCAGACAACCCCTCAGGCCCCGGTGCGCCCTGGTGAGAGACTCACCTGTGAAGCAGGCGGAGCGAGGACCGCTCGCGCTGCATCAGAGGCGTCATCACTGCATTTTGAGCAGAGCCGGAATGCTAATTTCCAGCCGTGTCACCAGTGGGGAGACCTGCTAGAGGCCTGCGTCATCATGACTGGCTGCAGAATTCCGGTATCCCGCTCCCGTCGTCACTGGGAGAAATGACGATATCGAATAAGGATTACCACCTTCTCACCCCAATTCCGCTCCGAAACAGCAATATATGCTTCCTTATATTTATAGCGCCTTTTAGCCACCCCTCTTCATTCGTCTGTTATTGTACAATTTGTATTTCGTTTTATAGTCACTGCAGCATGGGGCAAGGGGCCAGCCTACCTCAGCTATTCGATAACTTCACTGTGAGTGACGCATGTTGCCCTTTCATCAGGATCACATACACACACACAAAGTAGTTCCATCAAGTGCTGGAGTCGTCTTTGTCAAAGTATGTTTTTGAGGCAAAACATATTTTTTTCTTGTAGCCATTTATTATTATATTGATGAGTAGCTGCCACTTTCCCCAACAATAAAGTTTAACAAACACCATGACAAAATAAGAATTGAGAAAACCAACGTGCCAATGGCAGACCTACTGGCTTTGCAAATGCTTTTTACCTCTACTGGAGCTTGCTGTGTCTGTTACTCGACAGGACCACAAACGCGCACATTCGTCAAACGAGCACATTCTTCGGGGTCGATATGGCTTGCTTCATTTTCAGAGTCAACATTGCTTTGCTAAAAGCCCGTCCTTGTATAAAATCACTGAAAATGTGTTTTTTTTTTTTTAAATTTAGCGCCACAGTGACTGCTGACTGAAACAGGTTTCTTTAGGTGTCAGCCCTCTCCACAACTTATTACCAAATATATCCAGGGTCCCTCATTTGTCAGACTTTGTAGGGCTTGTGGGCCATGCTCAACAAATTGAACAGACGCAGCACCAAGCTTCTGGTCACTAAGAATCTTTCAAAGGGAGTAGGTTCAGAGACTGTATAAATATATATAAATTCACTGAAAAAACCAAAGGTTACAGGGACGTTATAGTTAGGCTCAGATTTCACTCATACAAAACCAGTGAAATTCATCAGTTATAGTTACCTAAGCATTTACTTACGCACCTGCAATGAATACACTGATTGTGACCTCACATTTTACATCACTCATAACATGGCCAGGGACGTCACTGATGACGTCACTGATGACACCTCAAATGACATCACTGACGACATCACTTGCAACATCATCCTCAGAACCACTCACACATCCAGTTACACCCCATACAACCTCTTGTATGCCCACTCACACACCCACACAACCACTCACATACCTATTCAGAGACCCATACCAGTACTCACACACCCACTCACTCTTCCATAGAGTCACTCTCATACCACACATTTACTTGTACAGCCACTCACACAACAATTCACTCACCCATACAGCTACTCATACAACCAGTCACTCACCAATACAGCCATTCACACAGCCACACACTCAGCCATACAGCTACTCACATACTCATGTATTCAACTACACAGTTACTCACACACCCACTCACTCATCCATACAGCCTCTCAACACAGTCACTCACTCACCCATACAAGCACTCACACATTCACTCACACACCCACACAATCACTTGCATACCCATTCACACATCCATACAAGGACTCGCAGATTTTCTCACTCATGCATACAGTCATTCACACACTCATTCTCCAATACAGCCATTCATACACCAACTCACTTAGCCAAACATACACTCATAGAGCCACTCACTCACCCATACATCCACTTACACACCCAGTCATTCACTCATACAGTCATTTATATACCCACTCACTCACCCATACAGTCACTACACACCCAGTTACCCATCCATAGAACCAACGCACACCACCATTCACTCACACATTCAGCCACTGACACACCCACTCGCTCACCAATACAGCCACTCACACATCTCACTCAACCACACAGCTACTCACACACCCACATATACAACCATACAGCCACTCACACACCCATACCCCCAAGGATACATACAGTTTCACAGCAACTCACATATTATATGTTAGAAGTGGTATCACTCAGTATTATTGCACCTAGTATACTAATTCTTAGTTATAGTTACTTGAGTTAACTATAACCTACGCCCCCGCAAGGCACTGCTTATGACCTCACATATAACATCACTTATGACATGGTCTGTGACATCACTGATGACATCTCAAATGACATCACTGATGACATCATCACATGAGTGTGTGTTGTTAAGAGTTTATGGGTGTTAAACATATATACTAACCTACTGCAAAAGGTAAATTAGTATACTAAGTGCACTACTACTGAGTGATACTACTTCTAACATATATTAAGTGAATGTGACTGTATGTATCCTTGTGTGTATGGATGTGTAAGTGGCTGTATGGGTGTATAAGTCAGTGTGTGAGTAGCTGTTTGAGTGAGTGAGATGCTGTGTGAGTGGGGGTATTGGTGAGTGAGTGTATGTGTCAGTGGCTGTTTGGAAGGGTGAGTGATGGCATGAGTGGCTATATGGGTAGGTAAGTGGGTGTGTAGTGACTGTATTGGTGAGTGACTGGGTGTCTGACTGGCTGTATGAGTGAGGGACTGTGTGTAAATGGCTTTAAGGGTGAGTGAGTGGCTGTTTGAGTGGGTGTTTAATTAAGTGAGTTGGTGTGTGAGTGGCTGTATTGTAGAGTAAGTGTCTGTGTGAATGACTGTATGGGTGAGTGAGTGAGTGGATGTGGGAGTGCTTGCATGGATGTGTGAATGGGTATGTAAGTGGTTGTGTGGGTATGTGAGTGTGTGAGTGCTTGTATGGGTCCGTGAATGGCTGTGTTGAGAGCCTACATTGGTTAATGAGTTGGTATGTGAGTGACTGTGTAGGTAAATAAGTGGGTGTTAGACCTGCCACCAATGGCATGGGACTCCCTTTCATTTTTTGCTGTTGCCTCCTGTGTTTTTGCTATGTTTTTGCTGATCTAGATGCTTTGGGCACTTTGCCACTGCTCTTCAGTGCCAAAGTGCAAGTGCTTCCTTTGTAAATTGATGTATGGATTAGCGATTCCATGATTGGTCATTTGATTTACTTGTCAGACCCTAGTACAGTGCACCATGTTTGCCCAGGGCCTGTAAATCAAATGCTGCTGGTGGGCTTGCAGCACTGATTGTGCAACCCACAGAAGCAGCTTGTAAAATGTGGCTCAGGCCTGCCATTGCACAGCCTGTGTGCAGTCTGGGACTGCCATGTCGACTTGGCAAGTGCACACCCTTGCCAGTCCCTAAGCCTTCCTTTTTCTGCATGTTAGTCACCCCTAAGGTAGGCCCAAGGTACCCCTGTGGGCAGGGTGCATTGTATGTGAAAGGTAAGACATGCTCTGATGTGTGTGGCATGGCCTGATAGTGAATTACATCCAATTGATTTTTTCACTATTGCAAGGCTATCTGTTCTCATAGGCCAGAATGGGCAGTTTGATTATAACATCTTATAAACATAACTGACCCAGGGAACAAGATAGGAAAATAAAGTTAGTATGCCTGAACTCAGAATGTTAAAATGCATCTTTTAGTGTGGGTGATTTTTACATTCTGTGTTTGAAAATACAACTTTTAAAAAGTAGGTATTTGCTTGCCTTACCATCCAGTATGCCTCTGCTAGGTTTGTGTATTGCATGTCTGGCTTGTGAGTGACAGGAGCTGGGAGAGGGCAGTCTCTCCAGCTGTCTGATGGGTCAGTGCTGGGCTGAATGGGATCTGGGTTGAATTTAGAGTAGGGGGAGGAGATTTTCTTTCACCTGCCTGGGCTAGGTCTGCTTTCAACAATGCTGTCTCCACCTCCTGCCAGGAAGCTGCAACAGGGAGGACAGAACTGGTTTTGGCTGGGTACAGACACTCTCTGCCTTCAGAGACAAATATTTGTGTGTATAAAAAGGAGGACCCAGACTCCAGAACTTTAGATCACTTCTGGGAAATCAAGAAGAACCTTTGCCAGGGAGAAGAACCGGAGAAGCTAAAGGAAGATTACTGCCCCTGTGCTGTTTGCTGTTGGGGTTGGCCTGCAGTGGTTACTTTATTGCCAAGGAAAGGAGAAAAGGACTTTGCTGTATTTGCTTTGTCATCTTGAGGAGGATCTCCAAATGCTTGAAGCTGAGCGTGCCTCTTGTTTTGAAGTCGCAGGGACACAAACACTTCACCACCAGCTCCCCTGAATTTCCTTGCTGGGAATTCTATCCGGAAGAGAGGTGCCTGCTGCTGTTTAGGACCTCTAGAGACTGTTTGTCGCTGGGAGCTGGAAAGTCGACGCATCGAGGAAGAAGCGTGTCGCCACTGCTGCTGTTGCCGTTGCATCACCAAAGAAGCGTATCGCCACCGCTGCTGTGGCCGCCGCATCACCAGAGAAGCAAGTCGCAGCGCCAGTTGCGGCATAAGAAGTCGCTGCACAACGCAATGGGTGCATCGATCTCCGAAGACCGGGGCCTGCGCACTGAGTTCAACACAAGTCTGCTAGGCGTGCACGCATCGCACCGAAATCGTCGCACCACATCAAAGACACCATCTTGTCGCATCGCACCGGATCATCGCATCGAGGCGCCATCTTGTCGCATCATAACCGGAACGCAGTAAGAAACCGACGCATCAACTTCCCGCACAGAAAGGAAGCGACGCATCACCACCCCTGAGCTGCAGTGAGGAACCAACGCATCCACTCCCCTGAGTGTCAGGAACGGCGCATCACCTTCCCTGCGACCATTTTATTTGCTTTGCGTAACTCATCCAAGGTACTTTGAGAGAAACGTGTCGCATTTACCATCTGCATTGAATTGAGTTAGTTCTACCATTTGAGAGTCATATTTTTGATACTGTATTGGGGATTTTTGTTGTTTGGTCTTCTTTAGATAAAGATTACTTATTTTTCTAAAGTGCTGTGGTGTCCATTTGTAGTGTTTCACTGTGTTACTGTATGTGTTCACAAATGCTTTACACACTGCCTCTGAGATAAGCCTGTCTGCTCGTGCCAAGCTACCAAGGGGGTGAGTAGAGCTTATTTTAGGAGTGTATCTCCCTTTCCCTGACTAGAAGCAAGGGTCCCTATTTGGACAAAGGTGCAAATCATTGCCAACTAGAGACCCCTATTTCTAACAGTGGGTGTGTGAGTAGCTGCATGGGTGAGTGTGTGACTATATAAGTGACAGTATTGGTGAGTGACTGGTTGTATGAGTGGTTGTAAGGGTGAGTAAATGGTTGTGTGAGTGGCTGTATGAGTGAGTGGGTATGTGAGTGCCTCAATGGAGGAATGAATTGGTGTGAGTACTGGTATGGGTCTGTGAATGGGTATGTGAGTGGTTGTGTGGGAGTGGGCATACAAGAGGATGTGTAGGGGTGTGAGTGGGTATGCCATTGCTTTTGTGGATGGTGTTATTAGTGATGTCATTTGAGATGTTATCAGTGATGTCACTGACAATGTCATGAGGACTGTAGTATGTGAGGTCATAATCAGTGGATTTCTGGGGCATAAGTAATAGCGCAGGTAACTATAACTGATGAATTTCACTGGTTTTGTATAAGTGAAATCTGAGCCGAACTATAACATCCCTGTAACCTTTGTTTTCTTCAGTGAATTTCTATATTTTTAAAATTCTATTTCTTAACTACAATGACCCTGTAAACCTTGCTTTTTTAAAACAAATTCTAAGGTTTTTCAAATTCTATTTCCTAACTATAACATCCCTGTAACCTGGTTTGTTTTTCTATGTGAATTTCTAAGGTTTTTTACTAGTAGTCATGTTTGCAGAGTGGTGGAGAAAGGGGGCAGGGTCTATGACCAGCTCTCAGGAATCCTGCTGTGTCAGATTCACTGGAGGGAACAGAAGGGCTTCTGGGCCCCCAAGAACCCTCTGCACCCAAGAGGACGTCATCCTCCTATCAGCAGTGTGCCAGGAGGTGCATTTGAAGAGCGGTGGAAGAAGGGGGGCATGGCCTCCAAAGATCTGTTAGCAATTCTTCTGTGTGGGACTTACTGTAGGTAACAGCAGGGCTTGTTGGCCCCCAAGGACCCTCAGCATCTAAGAGGATTTCATACCCCAACCAGCTGTGCACCAGGAGGCACGTTTGCAGAGTGATAGAGAAAGGGGGCATTGCCTCTAAATAGCATGCAGCAATCCGGCTGTATGGGACTTACTGTAGGTAACAGGAGGGCTTGTAGACCACAAAGGACACTCTAGAGCCAACAGGACTTCATCCCGCAACCAGCAGTGCACCAGGAGGCATGTTTGCACAGTGGTGGAGAAAGAGGGTGTGGTCTCACTGCAATCACGCTCTGTGGGACTTACTGGAGATAACAGGATGGCTTGTTGGCCCCCAAGGACCCTCAGCAGCCAAGTGGAGTTTATCCCCAACCTCTTGTGTGCCAGGAGGTGCATTTGCAGAGTGGTGGAGAAAGGGGGCGTGGCCTTTGAAGTCCTATCAGCAATCACCCTGTGTGGGTTATACTGGAGGTAACAGGAGGGTGTGTTGGACCCCAAGGACCCTCAGCACCTAAGGGGACTCCACCCCCAACCAGTTGTATGCCTGTTTGCATAGTGGTGGTGAAATGGGGCAGGGCCTCTGGCGACTTGCTATTGTTTTCTTTTCTTTTTTTATTTATTAAGGGAGGGGCCACACAGCCCCCTCCCTTAATAAATAAGGCTGATTTTGGCCCCAGGTACCCTTTCCCCCAGCCTTCTTTATTTTACATTTTAAAATAAAGAGGGGGGTCTGAGCGACTCTCCGCCTAGGGTGATTTCGGCCCCGACGACCCTATCCTGGGAGCCTCGCCTCAATTATGGATTCCCTGGTCCAACCCAAGGCACCAACTCTGTTGGGGATGGCAGGGGAAACTAAAAGGTTCCTGCGGTCCCTGAAAGCTCCCCACATGAGCTGGCATTGTTTCTACAGAGAGGAACCTCTCTTGAAAAGGAATTGTGACCTGCTTTCAGCAAGCAAGAGCATTATTAATTCTCTCGCTTGCTAAAAGCGGAACCCAGTTTGCTATGGCTTGGTGGGGGGGTTAAGCTCCCGCCAAGACATAGCAAACAGTTATGTTCCAGGGGTGGGCACCCGGGACATACCAGGAGTCGACCCAGGGGAGTGGCGGTCCCCAGGGCAATCTTAGGCTCCAGTATGGGAACCCCCTTTCTTACAATTTGCCCCAGGGAGGTGGTGGTCCCTGGGTCTGAGGAGATCAACACGATTTCCCCATATTGAAATTGACAAAAGCCTCGGGGTGGCAGTCCCTGAGGCTGAGGTGGTCCATGCACCCCTCCCTTATTAATGAAAAGGAAATCCCCGGGAAGGTAGCAGCCCCCGGGGCTGGGGGTGGGTCTGAGCAGGCCCCATGCATTCTTTGAACAAAAAGCCCCAGGGAGGTAGCATTCCCTGGGGCTGGGGGCAAGAGGCTCTTACACTGATAGATTAATAATCCCTATGGAGGTAATGGTCCTCGGGGCAGTGGGGGAGGCCATACAGGTCTCTTCTGCATTTTTTATTAAACAAGACCCGGGGAGGTGGTGGTCCCTGGGGCATCAATCAGCCCCAGGATGGGAGTGTAGCCCCTCCTTTATTAAAACGCCCCCAGGACCTGGCCTGGGGGCATTTTAATAATTGTAATTGCCGGGGGCAATTAAAAATGAAGTGCGGGAGCCCACTCTTTATTTTGTTTTTTCATTTTCAGCAGAATCCACTGATCCAGCGCAACTCCTGCCCAAATGTTTTTTTAAAATTCGTGTTTGGCCCTGCGAGGAATTTAAGGCACCCTCCCCCAAAAGGCCTAAGGGGCCAGGGTGTTTCTACCCTGCCCTCTTTTCTTTTTTTAATCTTTTTTTTCTGTGACTCAGTTTAAGGCGAGGTACAAGTTGGCTGCCAACATTTCCTGGTTTGAAGTGCTGGCAGCCATTCAGATGTCAGCATGAGATCTGAAGGGGTAGCCGATCCTCCATGTCCCCAAATATATATAACTCAAGATCTCTTTAAATTACTCAGCAACTACTCAACGGATATACACCAATTAACAAAAAGGTTGCGTTCTGCACCAACAGCTACCTTTCTGTCAAATTTGTTGTAATTCCATTCAGCGTGTTTGGGCTGTAGCCATGTCCAAAGTTCCTATGGAAGTTATCGTGGGGAAAACATGTTTTGGCCCCCCCCCCCTTTTACTCGGCCCCCGCTTGATGGCTCACCACTACATTTTCAAAACAGCAGCTGAAGTGAGGGTCAAACTAATTTTGAACATTTCACAAGGATTCTTCAAATGAAGCCAAAGTTATTGGCAAATGAAAAACTATATCCTAACTATAACTACCTACTGGCATCCGCCAGTAGGTAATATATATTTTCAATTTCATTATTGATCAACTGCAGCCAATATTCTGTTTAATTACAATATTCTTGTTGAGGGAAAAAGCCATGGCATAACAAAAGGTGCTGTGGCCTCAGCAGAATGCCAGAGACTACATAATTCACAGTTATTTCTAAGCTATAGATTGCTTGCTGTCTCTAAAAGGATGCCTTCCTGCCCATCAAGCTGAATGACAGAGAATACATAAATCACAGATATTCATAAACTTTAGATTGCTTTCGGCCCCCTAAAGGATGGGGCTCCATCTGCTATGCAGGGGCCTGAGTTACACCCCTGAGGAAAACATTCTTTACCTATTTAGCATTCTGATAGCGTTTTTATTTTTATTTTGGAGACATCTTCCTAAAATCTTTCAAAGGCTAACACCAGTTTAGGTGTATGTCCCTGTGACAGCCTAAGCCTTGAGGGAGGCTTAAGGAGCAACCATTGTCTCATTATTCTTCCTGTACTAGCTGAACAAAAGCCTTCTACGGTATAAGCTTGGCTAAATATGTGCAGCTTGCAGCAGTTATTTTTACCTAATATTTTGGAGCTGTCAGTAATACCAGGATGTGGTCTGTCTATGTCAAACTGCTGACTTTTTGATTGGTTGACCAGAGATATGCAAAGTTCATGCTTCACCAATCAAGCTCAAATGCTGCACAATGCAAAATGTAGTATCTTTTGTTCTGACCTTATAAATAATGTTGTCTTAAAGAACACATTCCCAGTGCCAGGCATGTTATACATTGGTTTTGTGATATGAGTATCATCGCATTGTTTTACTATAATAAGTTATCGCAAGATATTGGATTATTGGTTGAAGGGAGTGAGAACCCTCTTCAAATATTAATCACAATCCTTCGTCGGTGCACCACAAAAGTGAGTAAATAAACCGGTGCTTAATTCTATGGTAGCTTGGCACAAAAGCAGTCAGGCTTAATTTAGAGGCAATGTGTTAATTTTTTAGGCAGTATTCAAACAGTAATAAAGTAAGAACAAACCACAAGAAAAATCCCAAATCTATTTAGAGAAATAGAATAAACTTTAATATATAAAATGACACAAAAGTGAAAAAAATTTAACTAGTAGAACCGGAATTATAAGTTGTTGAAATGCCCCTTTCTGCAGGGTAACCCCCAAACTTGTTGCCGTCCTCCTCCCGTTCTTGATACATTTGTTTTTGTTTCCTTTAGGACTTGGAGCACTTTACCACTGCTAACCAGTGCTTAAGTGCACATGCTCTCTGCTTTAAACATAGTAACATTGGCTTCTCAACAATTGGCATATGTAATTCACTTATAAGTCCCTGGTAAAGTGCAATACATGTGCCCAGGGCCTGTAAATGTAATTCTACTAGTGGCCTGCAGTACTGATTGTTCCACCCATTTAAGTAACCTGATAAACATGCCTCAGGCCTGTCACTGCAGAGCCTGTGTTTGCAGTTTCATACTGCCATGTCGACCTGGCAAGTTAACCCTCTTTAATATATATAAGTTACCTCTAAGTTCGCCTCCTTTTAAAACTGGCAATTTCTGGTTGGCTGAATCTGTGCCCTAACCAGGCAGAACTCACCACTCCTATCAGGTGTAGGTGATTACACTCACTGTATAACCTGTACTCACCCTTAGGTAGCTTGACACTGAGCACTAAGGCCTATCGTAGAGACAATGTGTAAAGCATTGACACAGAAATCTCACACAATAAACACACCACTAAGTGTCACAAAAGAGTCTTCACTCATGGTGTATGTAAATAACATTTGTATTTAACACACAGATAAATGAACACAACATGAACATTATGCATTTCTAGGCATAAATCACATTTAGAAATATCACTATCCATACTAGGACCACCCATGTTAAAATGACATCAGTAGTTTGCACACTTGAGAAAGATCCTACTTTACGGCCCAGTACCTCTATGCGGTGCTAAACATTGTCAGAACTAAGCCCACCCTGGCAATTATTACTATTCAATACCACACAGTTATAGGGTGCAACACAGATCATGACTGTATAAAAAATGTGAACACAAAGATAATTACAAAATGTTTAAACAGCACCATGGACCAAGGCCTCATGGGTAAAAATATATGTCAAACTCAGTATTCTTTTGGCAAGCAATCAACATATAAAGCAACACGTCGTGCGTTGTAATAAATGACAGGTGGTCTTCATGCAGTCACTCCATCACACTCACTCAGCCTGCTACGCTGTGCATTGGATATCAGGCAGGTCTGTATGGAGCGCACTCACGCACACACGCACACAGCACCATAATGCAATGCAACTGATATCCGGTTGGTCAATGGATAATACAAATGCGGACCCCATGGCCGAAGCCCTCCTCCACCTTTCAGCTAACCCTGACTACTCTATGCCCATGGGTTTGAGATTAAAAACCCTCCCCCTGTTACTAGGCTGATTGAAGCCGGAGTCACACTTAGTCAAGGTTCCAAGGAAGAAGGTAGTGGTAGATAGCAGAACTAATTAGACATCAGTTGACAAATGGGGGTTTGGACACCACTCAGGATGTTCACCCATGGTATGCAGAACAGAAGCGCGATGAGGGCAATAGTCGTTCAATCAAAGGGTTGCACAATTGGCCTTCCGACACATGCCCAGTTCTATGAAGCACAGGAGGGGTAATGCAGTCTCTTGGAAGCGTTCCTCAGCTAAGTCAATAACTCTTACCACCCAGACCTGATCTGGGAAATACTTCCTGACAACACAAGGTCGTCAGGCCCAGTGAGGAGAGGGCAGTTGATCCGCCTCACTGAGGGCACAAAGAACAATTGATGAATGTTGGGTGAAGCACGGGAGCCTCTTGGAAGACTGAATTTACCTCTCAAGTGTAATAAGGTAAACCAGTGTTAGCCTATGGGAGGCCAGCCATACCACTGTGAAAAACATCTTTGGGTAGGTTTTCATTGCCAGGATATGTAAAACTTAAGTATGTCTTACTTTTTAATACCATGCACCCAGCCATACGAGTATTTAGGGTCAAACCTAGGGGTGACTTATACATTTTAAACAGGGAGGTTTAGGCATGGCAATTTAAAACTAAACTGCATTACAGGCTGAAATGGCAGGCACAAGACATGTTTTCTAGTGCTACTTTAGTAGGTGGCACAATGAGCGCTGGAGCCCACTGAGGAAAAGCTACAATCCTTCCTCAATTGGCTCAACAACAGGACACCTTATATAAAATTCAGTATGAATTGTTCTAAATCTAAAATGCCTTTCCTGGACGTCGAGGTATACCCTACAAATGGACGTCTAATGACGACATTATACAAGAAAGAAACTGACCGAAATCGAGCGCTGCACTACTCAAGCAACCACCCACGCAGCTTAAGAGAGAATTTGCCCTATGGGCAATTCCTGCGAATCCGCAGAAATTGCTCATTTAGAGATGAATACTTTCTTCATGCAGAGAAGCTTAAGGCTAACCTACTGGCTAGAGGATACCCAAAAAACATTTGAAAAGAGCCATCAAAAGAGCATGGTGGACACCACGAGTGACGCTACTGGAAAGACGAGAAAAATCAAAAACGGAGAGAATTGTTTGCGTCTCCACATTCAGCCCAACATCCAATTGGTTTAAGAAAATCATCAATCAAAACTGGCACCTGATAAAGAACTTGGACAAAACATTAAACGAGATCCCGTTGTTTGCATTCAGGAAAGATAAAAACATAGCAAACCAGATAGTGCGAGCAGCACTACCCAAAACAAAAAGTGCTGACATATGAAATATGTTGTGCCTACCGCCCATACAGGGACACCACAGATGTGGGACATGTGTATGCTGTGACTCTACCATTGAAGGAAATGTATTTGCCCACAATGGGATATATTGGAAACATGAGAGCTTTTCGAATTGTAAATCTAAGTTTGTAGTTTATGGCATTTGCTGCCCGTGCAATAAACTCTACATTGGCAAGACAAACCAGGAGGTAAGGTATCGAATCCAGCAACATAAATCCCGGATTCGTAAAAATGTCCCAAATGCCCCATTGGTGAATCATTGGCTGTTGAAAAAACATACAGAAACGGATTTCAAATGGTCAGTGATCTCCAGAGTGGAACAAGACCAGAGAGGTGGCGACCTGGACACTAAACTACTCCAGAGAGAAGCCATGCTTATTATCAAATTTAATACGTCGGTAGATGGACTAAATGAACTTTCTGAGATATACAATTTATGATTGTCATCTACACAGTGATTGAATAAACTCTGTCTTCATTTACACTATTGGTGAAATATCCCTGGAGCAAACTTCAACTTACATGTGCATTGGAGTTTATCAGCACTAACGCACCAATCATTCGACATTATGGCCTTAATCCCTCCATCGGCATCCACCATTTCACAAATTCCCTCGCTTTGTTCTTTTCCATCTGGGGACCATCGCCAAATAACAGATTTTTGACACACTTTAGCTGAACTACAAATCCCAGAAGCCCCTCAGTCGCGTTTCCCGCGCGTGTTTAAAAGTGGCTCCAATTGGATAGCTCGTACCTATTGGGTGACTAACAACTGAGGAAAAGAAACACGGACATTGCCGTTTCTTGAGGTAATAGCTCCCGCTTTGTAACAGACTCCACTAACTCTGTTGGACTTCCAGGCGTTCATAACCTGACGCAGCATGTTGTATTCCCCAGATTCGTCACTTGCGGAATATTTCCCCAGACGGCCGGCTGAGTTCATGCCGCGCTAGTCCTTGCTCTGGAGAACAGACGACCGTGTGAGCAGATTAACTCATCCTACTCTCTCCTTTGGAGGTAAGCGCCCACACACTCCCGCAAAAGCTCTAGAAAAACTTTGCATTACCAAAGCATTTTGTGACAGGCTGCTCCTTTATTTTTTCAGATTGTCCAGAGCACCTGTAAACACTCGTAATAATTGTGATTCCTAAACGCCGGAAAGAAGTGCCTTTAGTTGACTCGACACCCTTCTACACACTCTAAAGCCTCACTAGTAAGAAAAACTAGGTTTTGTGTTTGTGTCGTTTTTGTGTCGTTTTTGTGTGGTAATTGACAGCGTTTTTAAGGTGGTGGCCTTGATTATTTGTTATAACTGAAAGAGGTAACAATATGTCGGTTTTCCCTCTTTTTAGGACTTGGGTAGAGTTCCCCCCTCCTTAGATTAAGGTAAGAACTCTTTTCACACAGCGGCCTTACGCCTACAAAGTGGGTCAGCTTAGTAAACTTTATCTTTTCTGCTTTGTTTGCAGTCAAGTGTTGGTCCTGATGAGAATCCCTGCCTACAAAGGGATTCGAAACGCGTAGACCTTTTTTCTTCTACGGCCAATCTTGCGGAAAATATAGCATTGAGCTTCATTACTATGCACAGTCGTGTTTATTGATGGCCTTTGTGTAAAGATTTATTTATTGAGTATCATTGTCTCATATTGTACGTTGGTGAGTGAGGATGTATGAGTAGTATGAATGTTGTTCTCATGGGTGAGTGTATTAATGATTATAGTGGTGTCCAATTTTGCAAATGTTTATATTGTTGAGTTAAGTGTATTTATGTTTTTGTAATGAATATGTATTGTCAATTGAAAATGTTTCCAAATGTGAACTGAAAATATTTACAGGATTAAATCCAACGGAACAATTGGTTGTTAGTGTCTCTGTTTCACTCAGGTCACTTGTAAAGTTCAGGCAATTTACACGCAGCATTGGCTTTTTCTTTCGGTTTTCTATCATAATTGGTTTGGCCTTGCTGCCATATGAGCCAGAACCCCCTATTGGTTTTCTAGGGAGCCCACTTGTAGCATTTTTTTGCTGGTCCAGTCCACAGAGTGCTATGCACTAGGGACTTAGCAGTAAATTAAAAGTGACAATTAGGTGTATGACAATTTTTCCTTGTTTAAAAGGAAGAACACAAGCGCTTTCCCACTAGTTAGCAGGACACAAGTTTGCAGAGTACTATGGCCAACAAAACCCAGGTTTAGTTGAAGAAGGCAAAAATATGGGGCAATATCATGAAAAAGATGGTCATTACCCACAGTTCAAGATACTGGCCAGCCCTACCTTCACCCTCCGAGGAACCCTCATCTACCGACCCCCTGGACCCCGCAGACTTTTCGCCAACTCCATCACGGACATCATCTCCCCGCATGCCATCGCGTCCACCAACTATATACTACTGGGAGACCTCAACTTCCACCTCGACAACCAACTGGACCCCAGCACCACATACCTCCTGGACAACCTCCACAACATTGGACTTCGCCAGATCGTGACCGAACCCACGCACTCAGCAGGACACACTCTCGACCCCCTCTTCACAACAGGAAACTCCATCACCTTCAGCCACACCACCAAACTCCCATGGACTGACCATCGATGCGTCCACTTCGCCTTCAGAACACCAACCATCTACAGACACCAGCACCTGCTCACAAAGAAACTGGACCAGAATAATCGACGACCACCCAACCATCGCTGAAAACGACGACCCCAACACCGCAGACCGAACCCTGCACAGATGGATCTCCGACAGCGCCAACACCATAGCCCCCCTCAAGAAAAACAACAACACCCACGCCAAGAAAGCTAGATGGTTCACCACCGAACTTCGAGAGTCCAGACGCACTTGCCACCGCCTCGAAAAGGTCTGGAGGAACACCAAATCCACAGAAGCCCACAACAACTTCAGAGCTGCCACCAACGCCCACCACCAACTCGAGGAAAAAAGCGATTGAAGACAGAATCTCCACTCATGCACACAACAGCTAAGAACTCTTCAACATCATCAAGGAGTTCGCCCAACCCACAGCGAGTCCACCGACATCACTCCCTCACAAGACCTCTGCAACAAACTCAGCACCTTTTTCCACCACAAAATCAGGAGCATCTACGACAACTTCGACGAAGACAACAAACGCACTGAACCCTCACCAACCACCCCGACACCCTGAAGCCAGCGATCGACAACTGGACAGCCCTCACCACCGAAGACACACTGAAGACGATGAAGTCAATCCACTCCGGGGCCCCCACGGACCCCTGCCCCCACCCCATTTGCAATAGAGCCACCGACACCATCGCACCCATGCTCTGCCACACCATGAACCGCTCCCTGGCAACCGTCTCTTTCCCTGACAACTGGAAACATTCTGAGATCAACTCCCTCCTGAAGAAACCCTCGGCGGACCCCACCGACCTCAAAAACTACAAACCCATCTCCCTGCTCCCATTCCCAGTGAAAGTCATCCAGAAAGCCATCAACAGCCAACTCGCCACATTCATCGAAGAGCACAATATCCTCGAACACTCCCAATCTGGCTGTAGAAAAACCACAGTACGGAAACCACCCTCCTCGCCGCAACAGACGACATCTGTACCTTACTGGACAAAGGAGAAACAGCAGCCCTCATTCTCCTCGACCTCTCAGCGGCGTTCGACACAGTCTCTCACCGCACCCTAATACGCAGACTCCACGACGCAGGGATCCAAGACAAGGCCCTCGAGTGGATCCGCTCCTTCCTCTCCAGCAGAACACAGCGGGTCAGACTACCCCTTTCCTCTTGGACCCTACACCTATCACCTGCGGAGTCCCCCAGGGGTCCTCCCTCAACCCTACGCTCTTCAACATCTACATGGCTCCGGTCGCCCCCATCGTCAGAACATACGGACTCAATATTGTGTCATACGCGGACGACACCCAACTCATCCTCTCCCTATCCAACGAACCCAACAATGCCAGACACAACTTTTGAGAAGGCATGGAAGCCGTCTCCAAATGGATGAAAAACTGCTGCTTACAAGTAAACACCAACAAAACGGAAGTACTCATCATGGGCCCAAACCCAGATGCCTGGAACGACACCTGGTGGCCCCCCGCTCTCGGAAGCTTGCCTACCCCCACGGAACACGCAACCTGGGAATCATCTTGGACTTAGAGCTCAAAATAGACCGCCAGATCAACTCCGTCTCCACCTCCTGCTTCCACACCCTCTGCCTCCTACATAAGACCTTCAAATGCATCCCCCTTGAACACAGAAAGACTGTCACTCACGCCCTGGTCACCAGCAGGCTCGACTACAGCAACGCACTCTATGCCGGAATAAACAAAAACTTCACCCACAAGCTACAGAACATCCAAAACTACTGGTCCTCAGCCTGCAAAGAAACTGCCACATCTCCCAGCACCTTCGCACACTCCACTGGCTCCCCAGAGAAACTAGAGTCACCTTCAAGATGCTAACCCAAGCTCACAAGGCCCTCCACGACACCGGACCAGCATGCCTGAACAGCTGACTCAAATTCCACGCACCCCAAAGGACCCTATGATCAGCCCAGCTCTCCTACGCCATGGTCCCCCGCACCAGAAAGACCAGATCAGGAGGCCGCTCCTTTTCCTTCCGCGCGGCCAGAGCCTGCAATGACCTTCCGATCCACCTCAGACAGATAACATTGCTCCCCATCTTCGCAAGAAACCTCAAAACCTGGCTCTTTGACAGACCCCCTCCTTGATGCACTGGAAACTGCGACCCCCCAGCGCCTTGAGACCCTTACAGATGAGTAGTCGTGCTTAACAAACACCTGATGTTTTTTACCCAACTTTGTCATGCATGTTTATGACACTGATAATTTTACTTTTTTTATTTTCATCCTTTCAAAGGAGAATAAAGTTTGCTCAAATGAGTAACGCTTAGCAAGTGTTAATGTCTAGAAAGGCATCATATTTTGTGTAATGAGGCAATAAACATTGAAATTGTAGGTATCTTCTTTATTCTGACAACCCCTCAGCAACAAACATGTACACCGAGTATCAAGCGGAAGTGACACCAACATTCTAATACCAGGAAATAAATACAGAGAACTATTGTAATGTTCTGATTCTTAATTATCAAGAATCAGAGCATTCTGAAACAAGACATAGTAAATAACCACAATACTACACATCCTCCTTCTATCAATAAAAACAAAAAAACAAAAACGTAAGTTACACAAACATAATCATCAAAGTGTTTTGGTCTAACAATGTTTCTACCAAAAGTATTAGTCTTTACTTCAAGATATTGCTGTGGACCAAGTTCAGAGGAGATTTCAGCTTGAGGAAGGCCCTCAGCAGAAACCACAGGAGGTGGAAGATCTACAACAGAGGGAACATCTTCTCTCTGAACACACGAATCAGACATAGCAAAAGAAGAAGAACTCTCAGGGTGAATATCGATCCACCAATAGTTGCGAGAAGCCACAAATTCTTTAGGATTATTAGGTGTGAAATCATTTTTTACTAAGGATAAATGACTCATATGACGCACACTACCATCACAATGCTTGACAGTATTTCTCATAAGTTTCACAATTTGAATAGGAGGACTAAACTTGCCTTGACCCTCTTGTCAGCTTTGACACGCTCCCATTGTCCAACAGACAAATGGACATCCCTGATACCATGCTTTTTATCGAAGTACTTCTTGTTTTTGTGTTGAGACGCAAGAATACAATTTTTTATTTTCTCAGCATCCCAAATTAATTGTTTGCTCCTGTCCATCCACCCAGGATTTACTTTTGATTGTGGAATGCGACCTCTCATGGCCCCAAAAGGAGTCTCGCCAATAGAACTATGACAAGTGACTCTGTAAGTCCAAAGCATTTTCATAAGTTCATGCTCCAAATTTTTCTTATTGTGACTGGATAACTGCAGAACACCCTTGATGACACGATTGACCCTCTCGACGGCACCATTGCCCCTGGGGTGGTAAAGTGCAGAAAATTTGTGTGAAATACCAGCAACATCCAAAAATTGTTTCATCTCAACTGACTTAAATTGCACCCCATTGTCAGTGAGAATGTTTTTTGGGAAACCTTCACAAATAAAAACACTGCATAAGAAGTCAATGACACAAGTGGTATTTGCTTTGTCAACCACTTGGAGTGCAAACCATTTAGAAAAAAGATCAACAAGTACAAGAATATATTTGCTTGTACCATCACTCCACACAATGGGACCCATAATATCTAATGCCAACTAAGAGGGACAACCCAAAGAGCTTAAAGGAGGGTTGAGGGTTTTTTTGTTGTTTATCAGCACACTCGCAATCACTACAAGATCTTACAAACCTTTCAGTTTCTAAGTCAACTTTAGGCCACCAATATAGAGATTTAACATTTTTCTTGGTGCGAGTGATGCCACTATGGCCTTCATGGCAAAGGGAAATGATCTTATTTCTTAAGGAGAGGGGTGGAACAATTTTGTCTCCTCTCACAATGAACATTCCATCAATCCCCAATTTGTTTCTAACTTACCAAAAGGCTTTCATTTCACCAAGAAGCTCGGATTTAACAGGACCCCAACCTTGTTGTATTTTGATTTTGACGAGCTTGAGAATATAATCACTCTCCTCAGCTTGTATCCATTCAGATTCATGTAACCCCTTTGTTTCAGTAGTGGAAAAAATACTAGCAACACAGCAATCATTCCATGGATTGGAATCAATCTCTCTGAGTGGTAGGGACAATCTACTTAAAAAATCTGCAGTTACATTTTTCTTTCCCGGGACATATTGCACATCGTAAATGAAATCTTGAAGACGCATGGAAAGCCTGGCAATTCTAGCAGATGCTCTAGAAAATCCATCTGAGGTAAGTAGTTCTGTCAAAGGCTTGTGGTCAGTGCGTACCGTAAATTTCCTACCATACAAGAATGTGCGGAAGTGTTCCAAAGCCCAAACACAGGCCAATGTCTCCCTCTCTATAACTGAGTATTTCTGTTCAGTGGGAGACAGTGTCCTGGAAGCAAAAGCAATAACAATGTCAGAGCCTTTATCATCCTTTTGTGAAAGAACACTGCCCAAACCCTTGCTGCTGGCATCTGTGGTGTCAAAGGTGAGAGCAGAAGGATTGAATGCTTGTAGTTTTGGAGTGTGGCAAATGGCACGCATAATATCATTAAAAGCCAATTGACAATCTGGTGTTCAATCAAATTTGTTTTGGTTTTTAACAAAGAACGCATCTCATGAGTGCGTTCAGAAAAATTTTCAACAAACTTAGAATCAAATTCTGATAAGAGCGTAATTCATCTTTATTAGAAGGTGGAGGAGCTTGACTAATGGCTTCCACTAATTTTTGTTTAGGTTTAATGCCCTGGTCAGTAACTTCCTGTCCCAGGTAATTAACTTTTCTTTCGGCAAGCTTGCACTTGCTTATCTCAGCAGTAAGACTTTTCAAGGATAGGATGGATAAAACCTTTCTTAATACCTCATCATGATGTTGACGGGATTTACCCATGATTAATATATCATCCTGAAAAAAGGTGACTTCTTTTATATTACCAAAAAGTTCAAACATTAGCCTTTGGAAAACGGCTGCTGCCGACGCAAGCCCAAAAGGCATGCGTCTAAACTGGTAACAGCCAAACGGCGTACAAAAGGCTGTTAAGTGTTTGGATTTTTTGTTAAGAACAACCTGGGGGTAAGCACTAGAGAGGTCTAGGGTGGAAAACCACTTAGCGTCACTGGTTAGTATTAAGATTTCATCAATACGGGGCAAAGGAAATTGATCCACCACAATATTGTCATTTAGACCTCTCAAATCTACACCCTAACGAATCTTGCCATTGGCACGATTGTCTACGACTAAAGGCGAAATCCACCCAGATGCTTCAATGGGTTCAATGATGCGCGCATCCAGTAATTTTTTCAATTCAGCCTTAACTTCGTCCCTGACAATGAAGGGAATATTGCGTGTTTTGTGGATTTTGGGGCAAGCCTCATGTTTCAATCTTATCATATGGGAAAAACCTTTTAACTTGCCTATGGTGCCATTAAACACCTCTGGAAATTCACAGAGATCCCATTTACTGGTATCCTCATCATCACATGCAACTAGGACCTGTTCAGGGCTATTAGGATCAAGTATAATTTTGAGTTTCTTTTGATCCTTCCACCCTAAAACAGAAGGTCCATCCTTAGCTACATACAATTTGCAGAGGGCGTGTCTACCTTTAAATCTAAAAATGAGTTCTCTAAAACCTATGACATCAATCTTTCAACCAGTGTAACTTTCTGGAGAAATGCCAGGCAAGGAAAAATAATCACCAATTGTGTTCACAAAATGCTTAGGCCAAATATTCTCAGCAACAGTTGAAGAACCTGAATCTGCAGCGACCTGCAAAGAGACTGCACCAAAAGAAACACAACAATGGGTTTACTGTTAGATTGACTGGAAATATTAAGTACCTTGGTTTTTGTTCTGTCTATGGTATAATGATCTTCATCACTGTCAACAGAAGAAGATTGTTGTTCATCACTCTCTTTAATACAGGAGACCATACCTTTACCCATCTTTTTACCTTTGCGCATGCAGGCTTTGGCAAAGTGTCCAACCAGACCACATTCAGAGCACTTAACAAATCTAGCTGGGCACTTATCAAAGTTTGCAGAATGAGATGGGCTTCTGCACCTGTAACAAGCAAAACTAGGATTTCTATACTATGTATTACGTTCAGGTTTCTTAAAGTTTGTCTTGCTCAAATGAGAAGCATTAAGAGAAAATTTATTTTTTCCATCAGAAATCTTATTAACTGATTCACTACTTTCAACCTTAGTACTTCCTAGTGATACTTTAGCACACCGTTCTGAAAGTTCCGCTTTTTTAACAATAGTTAGAATATCTTTCAAACTAGAATCTCCATCAACCCATAGTTTGTCTTGGACCAACTTGTTTTTAGTGTACATTATGACTTGGTCTCGAATGAGGTTATCATGTAAAGTGCCAAAGTTGCAGGTGATTGCTAACTTCTTAAGCGCGGAAACATAATCATTAATGGATTCGCGTTTCTCTTGCTTATGCTGGAAAAAGGCATGTCTCATAACTGCCTCACACACAGTGGGTGAGAAATGTTCATCCAACTCTAATAAAGCAATTTTAAAAACATCAAAGTCGCCAGGTCTGTCGCGTTTTTGGAGTTGATTGTAAACTCTTAAATCTTCTGGACCAAGGCAAAACATTACAATTATTTTCTTTCTTTCAGGAGAAAAGAGGCCACTGCAATCTTCTAAATTAGCAATATAATTTTAAAAATATTCTTTCCATTCCAGCCATTGTACTTCAGGTTCACCAGGATCAGACAATAATTCTTTGGGAGAATTGAGGTTGAAAGCAGAAGAGGTTCTAGGTGGTTCTTCTGTTGTAGGCATGTTCATAAAATAAGATCCCTTAAATGTATTACTTATTTATTGCAAAAGATAGTACCTAAAACTGAAGTAGACGTAGGCTTGGAAGAACTGTATAAGTAACAGTAACAGTATCAGTAACTGTAATTGTACAGCACAGTGACGGTAGTAGAAGTGGTTGATATGCACTCATTTAAATACTGTAATCCATTCACTTGAATTTGGTGTGCATATCACCGTAGATAACTTAAAAATGATCTAGAATGTTGTAAAAATATGCACTTAACTACAAGCGGTGTGCATATCACCGTCGAGATCAAAATTTGAAATAATAAGGTTACCGTTTGACCTGAAGCAGTCGCAGTTGACGAGCAAGCTACTCTGATGAGCGTTGCTAGGATACGGCAAATTTCCAAAATGGCCACCACGCAAGGTCACGTTGCATGACCCAACGTGATGATGCATGCAACGTTGGTGCGTGCGTTCCCAGCGTTCTTAAGGGTATACATCACAGTACAAAAACAGAAAGAAGGTGACGTAGCACTGCATGAGCTCTTCAAAGCTCGTCGTTTGTAACTGCTCTCCAGTCCTCCAAGATGTCCGTGGAGACGCTGAACTGGAACACAGCTGTAGAATGTCTCCACTGCTTGAAAAACAATACGGTTGAGAAGAACTGCCTCAACGGTCACTGTAGCAGGTAACGATCAACAGGTTACAGTATTAAAGCAGAAACATCCTGCCGCAAGATCAAATGTAAATGCAAGACTACACAGCAATTTGCGGATTTCCCAAAAAAGTATGTAAATAATCCTGTGGAAACGTTGGAACGGAGGAAAGGTCTAAGAAAAAAAATAACCTCACCCGCTCATTTTTTAATCACTCTACCTGCCACAAGGAAGGATCACGGAACGCTGCTCACGGAGGGCGCATTGCCACTTGTCTTGATCACGAAGGGTCGTGCCGCTGGTGGGAGCTTCTCCGCAATCGGCGGACAGCCTGCACGCTCCCAGCGTGCACCAGACTCCAGGGCTACCTGTTGGCTTCACCGGGGGACTGCGAGGACCAGCAGCCCCTACATCCAACAGCTGGTGCCTCTTCCCCCGGAGGCCACGCCCCCTAACTGTCTCACTATAACCTGACCAGCCCCAAACGCAACGCGGGACGCGCGCGGGGAGAAGCGCGGGCCAAGGGCGGGCCCGTTTAAGCCCGTTCAAGACCGGGCAGGACTGGACTGGGCCACCCCATTTGCAGTTCGTGCTTTAATATTCTGCCACTGTCATTTCACATTAACTTTTTACTATTGGCTTGAGAATATTCATTGTTCCTCACTATCGTAATAATTCTCACGGTACAATGTCCCCGAGAACCACTAGGAACACAGTTAAAAAGCAGGCTCAATCCGCTGGTGAGGTCATTGGCCCAATTGACCAATTTATAACTAAAGCCAACGATGCTATTGAGCAGGGCATTATCCTACTGGATCGGAGGATCTCACAGGACTTGATGATTGCCAGACGCTCTTCGATGGGCCTACTGGCCACTGCAAAAACCCCCTTACGTCCTGTTGATCTACCTCCTCCAGTGACAGTGCATGCAGAAACGCACACTGTTCCCTGCACAGTGGACCTTTCTGCATCTTTAGACTTGTCTGATTCCCATCTCTCCCTGGAAAAATCTCCTGCTATTTTTGTTACTCAACTAGATAACACCCCCTCTTCCTCAATGGCTAGGGGTATACGAGAAGGAGCAATCCCTAAAAAATCAAAGAAGAAGACAACCACTAAGCTCCCCCATTCCACCATTCCTCCTGTTACAACCATCCCTGTAACTCCTCTTGCCTCTAATTTTCCCCCGCAAAACCCTAACCCTTCATCCCTCCATCATTCTCCTTCACTGTCAAATGTTCAAATAGTGGATTCTATTCCTGCTAATCTGAACATCAGCTGCACCAGCTCAAGTAGCAATTACAGCGGAGGAGATATGGTAAATGGTAATCTTACAATCAATGCATGTAGCAACGACAGCCTATTGCTCACCAGAATTGGTGATCTATTTAAATCTCACTTGGAACCCATAGAAAAGGCCCTACACATGGTTCAGTCTCAACTTACCCAACTGTCCCTTGCACTATCCCAAAGTACAGGAAACAAGAAGGATTCCAATTTGGTGAAAGGCAGGCCCACTACTTCAAACACTCCAAACGCCAAAGCGTTAAAACCTGGAACCTCCGCGCAGAACCCCAATTCTAACAAACAAAAAGTCCCTGAGAAGCCTACTCAAAATTATTCCCTAGCATCTACAAACAAGCCGCAACCACCTCCTAAATCCTCTAACCCTTTACCACCCCGCCCCGTAACCAATCCTAAACCAACAGCACCCTCCCTACCAAACCCTCCTTCTTCCCTTCCCACCTCTACAGCCCCCACTCCCGCTCCTGTCCAATCCAATAATGCTACTGGATTCAACACCATTCCTAATAATCGTAAGAGAAGGATTCCCCCTATCCATCTCCCACCTGAGGCCTCTCCATATGTAGTAATAATGACTGGGGTTCCGGAACTCCCCCCAAACCAAGATGAACCGGTTTGGTCCCTAAAAAATAAAGTAATATTCTGGTTGTCCAACAATAGACCGCTCCCAATCTTTATGGACAACAGAGTTACTACAGTGCGTAGAGTGCCTTGGTTAGGCAACCTACCAAAAAACACACAGGGCGACTGTATTATAGTAAATTTTGAAGATCCAAATACAGTCGAGCATATTTGCTCCTGGGGTGATCAAATCTCTACTGAATGGATAGCTACCCATAATTTGTCGTATTTCTATCCCCCTAATACACGACGTAACGCAGGTCCTCCGTGGTCCTGGACGAGGGTAGGAAACTGGGGCGGAATCAGAGACCGAAACCAGTGGTCGGGGTATGGCTTTAGCAACCCACCACCAGGCCACTTTAGCAATTGGAGAGGTCCACTACTATCCAATCGATACGATTGCCTGGATATGGTGGACTGACTACCATCTCTACCCATGACAGACAGCAGTTACAACAGCGTCTTTCCTAACCCAAAAGACCCCTGTAAGAGCATTCGGGCGGCTGGCTCCTTCTCGCCATCTCTGTATGGTACCCAGCTTGAGTCTTCCCCTCCCCAGTACACCCTGACCCAACAGCAGTCATCTTCTCCCCACCAGGTCGCGTGTCACACCATGTCAGTTACCCCCGCAGACCCGCTCCCAAATCTACAATCTACTACTCCTCAACCCAGTGAGCCTAAACCCAACCCTCCTCTTTCTGCTATAACCACTCAGTCCCCGTCCCAACTCCCACATTCCTCTGCTGAACCTCAGCCTCCAAATTCTACTTTTTCATCAACCCAGGACCTTCCAATTTTATTCTGGAACGTAGCTGGCTTAAGATCGAAAATCCATCTTCAGTCTTGGGTGGAAGTAACCAACAAATTTAAGTTAATCTGCCTAGAAGAAACTTGGGCAATTGACCCTATTCATATTCAGGGTTTTAAAACATTTCACCTCCCTTCCTTACCGTCCACTCATGGTAGATCCAAGGGCGGCTTAGCCATCTATGTTTCCAACTTAATTCCCTTTACGATCACGGAAGTTCCGTTAGTCTAGTCAATTTCTCAAATCCTCAAAATAGTTCCAGACAATAACTCCTGTTATTATCTCATCAATATGTATAATAACTCTTCACCCAGCGACTGTGTAAAATCTCTGTCGGAAATTACTTTGTATTTACAAGACCAAAAAGCTATGAATCAAGAGTTAAATTGTCATATTGTGTGGGGTGGGGATTTCAATGTGTATTTGTGTAACAATCATAGCAAAGGTATTTGTGGGCTTTTAGACGAGCATGATGTCCCCCTGGCCCACTTCACCCACAGTACAGTGGGTCACGCACTAAACACCTGTATTTTTGCACTAGAACTTGAATTCGCGAACATTTTAGTGTGTCCTGCTGTAGAGTTCAAGACGACTTTTCATGGTAGAGGTGCTACCACAATCATCGATTTTATTTTATGCTCTCAATCCCTAAACAACCGACTGAAGCAATTTACAACTGGCACCGACCCCTCAAGCGACCACTACTCAAATAGCATAACCATAGTATTAAATACTCCATCCTCAGCCTGCCCAAAAACAAGCCTCTTAGCGCAGCACTCTCTGGAGATGAATAAAATTAACGGTTATACTGTTAAGTGGACGATGACCAACCCCACAGAGATCACCAGTAAGATCATCCAAAAAACCCTTCCTTTAATCCACCACTGTCTGGAGACGTCATCTTCCCCCCAGCTGATCCTCTCCAGCTTTGTCAAGATATTAGAAGTCATCAGACAAGAGCTTACCCGTCCCCATAGGACTCATGACAATGATAAGGACTCAAGAGGGTGGTTTGACTCCCGTTGCCGTAAAGCGCAGCGTGCACTGAAAAATGCTCTACACAATCAGACCAGGGACCAGCCCCAAATCGCCTCCTTAAGGAAAAACTATAAGATGGCACAGCAATCCCGTAAACGGGAAATAAAAAAATAATCTCTGGGCCCAACTACACCAGAGCACTCTAACCAAGGACTCCACCATGTTTTGGAGAACAGTTAAGGCCCCTTTCCTAGCTGATGAAACCGCGATACAGCATCTAGATGTGGCAGTACCCGCTGATAAATGGGTAGCACACTACTCGCAGATCTTCGGGGACAACCCCTTGACAACCGAGGCTCCCAGACCAGATGCGGAAGCTCCCACTAGCAATAACATCTTCCCTATTGACCTCCACTTCGATCTAGAGGAGATAATTACAGCACTGACTGCCTCAAAGACCGGTAAGGCGCCCGGTCCAGACGGGGTCCCCTTAGACATATTTGTGAGCAATATAGATCTTTGGCCTCCAATTGTCACACAGGTCATGTCTGCAGTTACCCAGATCGGCCTTATTGATTCTTGGTCTACTTCTGTGCTCCTGCCCATTTTCAAAAAGGGAGATCGGGACAACCCAGCCTGCTACAGGCCCATCTCCCTTTTGGATTCCCTAGGCAAGGTTGCCGGCAGACTAATCCTGGAGCGATTAAGGGACTGGGCCACAGAGAATAAGATCTTAACTGACTTACAGTTTGGGTTCCAGGAGGGCCTGGGCACTGTGGAACAGGCCTTAAACCTGACTTTACTCATAGGCAAATACGCTGGGGCCAAAGGCGGTAAACTTCATCTAGTCTATGTGGACTTGAGTTCCGCATTTGATTGCGTAATTCATTCCAAGCTATGGGCGATCCTGAAAAATCTGGGCATAGATCTTGCACTGCTGAATTTTCTCCGAGAGCGATACTCGGACGCAAAAGCTTGTGTGAGATACGGTATCAAAGGGGAGCTTACTGAATCCTTTAACATCGAAAAAGGCGTAAGGCAGGGATGCGTCCTTGCTCCATTCCTATTTAACATCTATACTAATGGACTGGAGCAAGCGATGCTAGCTGATAGCAAAGATCTCCCCTGCATAAGCTCCCGCCCTATCCCTGCATTACTGTATGCAGACGATTCAGTCATCCTAGCAAGGACACCTAATCAACTTCAGACCCAACTAGAAAAATACTGCGAATTTATGTCTTCTCTTGGTCTCAAAGTCAATAAGTCCAAGACTTTCGTTATGAATATCGGGAAGAGAGCCCAAAAATGTAAATCTCTCTTTATTGAGAAGACCAGATTAGAAACTGCCACTACCTACCCCTATCTAGGTATCCTTATTGATAACCACCTGTCCTGGAAATCTGCCATATCCAGCAAAAAATTGCAGTTTCAACGCACAACATCTGCACTGACTTCGTTCTCTAGGAAACTGGGTAAGCCCGCTCCTACTGTGCTTTTGAAGATCTACCAAGCTAAATGCATGAGTGTGGCTACATACGGCGCCGGAGTCTGGGGCTATGTGTCCGCAGACGAGCTACAAATTATAGAAAACTACTTTCTGAAATACATATTAGCCCTCCCCCGTAGTGCTCCTACTTACGGCACCCATGTGGAACTCGGTTGGGAGTATCTGACTGACATCATTAGATACCAGCCGATTCTACTATGGCATCGTATATGGACTCAGGAGCAATGTCATCTAACTAGGTCACTAATATCTGACTGTCTCACTTTGTCCCATTGGAAAAAGATTCCTTGGCTGTTATATGTTTCAAAATTTTTGACAGATTTGAACCACCCTGCATATTTCACTGACCCTGAATCTCTATTGGACATATCCAGAAAATCTTTGAAAAAGCTATGTGCTGACCACTTAAGCGATCTTCGTTTGTGTTCTGAACTTGTCAAAAAGCCAAATGTTCATTTAACGATGGTCCAATCTTCTTATGGCATTCAACCTTATTTGTCATTTTTTCTGTCAAATTATGAGAGGTATGTTTTAACCAGATTTCGGTTTGATGTATTTTATCGCCTTGTCTCACTGCCTGTGCCCTTAGACTGGTCACGGGAACTAACAAACTGTCCCTGTGACGGTCTTACTCGCCAGTCAACTCTGCATGTAACCTTTTTCTGCGGTTTCTATAAATCCCCGCGGAAACGATGGCTGGTTCCATTGCTCCGACACTTAGGACTGAGAAGATGCAGACCGGCCCTATTGGCACTTCAATACCTAGACACCCCGTACGTTGCCAAAACCGTAGCCTGCTTTCTCAAAGCCTGCTTGAAAACTCATTCCCAACTATTGGCAACTGTTTCCTAAGATTTTACTGACTACTGTGCTATTATTCTTGTATATAGAGTGTTAGTGTTTACTTGTAAAATGCCTGCCTTCCTTAGCAGCCAATGAGCAAACCGAATTTTTACTGACTACTGTGTTATTATTCTTGTATTTAGAGTGTTAGTGTTTACATGTAAAATGCCTGCCTTCCTTAGCAGTCAATGAGCAAACTGAATTTTTATAATGTTGTAATGTTTTAAATGTACTTTTTATGATTGTAAATTCAATCGAAATAAAGTTATTTTTTGACTTTGACTTTGATTCACTACTTTCAACCTTAGTACTTCCTAGTGATACTTTAGCACACCGTTCTGAAAGTTCCGCTTTTTTAACAATAGTTAGAATATCTTTCAAACTAGAATCTCCATCAACCCATAGTTTGTCTTGGACCAACTTGTTTTTAGTGTACATTATGACTTGGTCTCGAATGAGGTTATCATGTAAAGTGCCAAAGTTGCAGGTGATTGCTAACTTCTTAAGCGCGGAAACATAATCATTAATGGATTCGCGTTTCTCTTGCTTATGCTGGAAAAAGGCATGTCTCATAACTGCCTCACACACAGTGGGTGAGAAATGTTCATCCAACTCTAATAAAGCAATTTTAAAAACATCAAAGTCGCCAGGTCTGTCGCGTTTTTGGAGTTGATTGTAAACTCTTAAATCTTCTGGACCAAGGCAAAACATTACAATTATTTTCTTTCTTTCAGGAGAAAAGAGGCCACTGCAATCTTCTAAATTAGCAATATAATTTTAAAAATATTCTTTCCATTCCAGCCATTGTACTTTAGGTTCACCAGGATCAGACAATAATTCTTTGGGAGAATTGAGGTTGAAAGCAGAAGAGGTTCTAGGTGGTTCTTCTGTTGTAGGCATGTTCATAAAATAAGATCCCTTAAATGTATTACTTATTTATTGCAAAAGATAGTACCTAAAACTGAGGTAGACGTAGGCTTGGAAGAACTGTATAAGTAACAGTAACAGTATCAGTAACTGTAATTGTACAGCACAGTGACGGTAGTAGAAGTGGTTGATATGCACTCATTTAAATACTGTAATCCATTCACTTGAATTTGGTGTGCATATCACCGTAGATAACTTAAAAATGATCTAGAATGTTGTAAAAATATGCACTTAACTACAAGCGGTGTGCATATCACCGTCGAGATCAAAATTTGAAATAATAAGGTTACCGTTTGACCTGAAGCAGTCGCAGTTGACGAGCAAGCTACTCTGATGAGCGTTGCTAGGATACGGCAAATTTCCAAAATGGCCACCACGCAAGGTCACGTTGCATGACCCAACGTGATGATGCATGCAACGTTGGTGCGTGCGTTCCCAGCGTTCTTAAGGGTATACATCACAGTACAAAAACAGAAAGAAGGTGACGTAGCACTGCATGAGCTCTTCAAAGCTCGTCGTTTGTAACTGCTCTCCAGTCCTCCAAGATGTCCGTGGAGACGCTGAACTGGAACACAGCTGTAGAATGTCTCCACTGCTTGAAAAACAATACGGTTGAGAAGAACTGCCTCAACGGTCACTGTAGCAGGTAACGATCAACAGGTTACAGTATTAAAGCAGAAACATCCTGCCGCAAGATCAAATGTAAATGCAAGACTACACAGCAATTTGCGGATTTCCCAAAAAAGTATGTAAATAATCCTGTGGAAACGTTGGAACGGAGGAAAGGTCTAAGAAAAAAAATAACCTCACCCAAACGTTCGTATCTTCGATGCAGCTAAATCCATCCAAGGACTTTGGAGCTGTCCATAAAAATGCGAGTTTAGGGCAAAGAATGTAGATATCCACGAATAGATGTAGGCTATTTCATTGAGTAAAATTAATATTTCCAGAAAACAAATATCAGTCTCACTGTAACCAACAGCATGTAGAAATGGGTTCGTGGGGTTGTCAGTAGATACCGTCCCGTCGCCAATTTCTTGAAGTAATGAGGCAATAAACATTGAAGTTGTAGGTATCTTCTTTATTCTGACATCCCCTCAGCAACAAACATGTACGCCGAGTATCAAGCAGAAGTGACACCAACATTCTAATACCAGGAAACAAATACAGAGAACTATTGTAATGTTCTGATTCTTAATTATCAAGAATCAGAGCATTCTGAAACAAGACATAGTAAATAACCACAATACTACACCATGGTAGGCTGTCTTTTTTTCCCTGTCAATAAACAAAATGTAGTAAACAAGCTCGTGACTGGTTAAGCTTAAAGAAGGTGTATTCCTTAGTTACATGGTTGCGGAGCCAGGGAACATCACGGCTCCACCTGATCCATCCAAACCTCCACTCAATACATTTCCATGTCACTTGGCAACAATTGACATTCTAGATATTGTCACTTGGCACCAGTAGCATTCTAGATGATGTTACAATTCTGCGTTAAAGAGACAACACACATAACCAGGAACTTACTATATATCTTCCATTCTTCCCCCCAAAAAATATAAAATAAAAAATAATAATAATAAGTAAAAAGATAAGTAAAACAAACACATATAAATTACCATAAGCATATTGAAAGAATTATACACACAAATTAAATCACAATCTGTATTTAGCAGGCTTAACAATGACTCTAACAGTTCTCCTTAGATCAGACTGTTGTATAACCTAGTCGCTCCGAATAGCACCTTTGTCTTCACTCTCAGAAACAAACCCCTTTGCGCGAACTTTAACAATTTTACTCAAGTTCCACCAATGACCCCTACAACTTGCACAGCATTACCCACAATTTTCACAACTTTGACAGCTCACCAAATCTACTCTCCCCCTTCTTAACATAGACTGAGGTTTTTATCCTGATAGAATCACCAACTTCTAGTGGAGCCCTTTTGACTCCTTTCTTGGAATCATGCCACTCTTTCTGTTTAACTTGAGTAAGAAACATATTTACCTTGACACTAGACATCAATTTTGAAACATCAGACTCTGACTTAATCCATTTTGACATCCATCAAGGTCTGAAAATAGTGATGGCTTTTCTACCTCTCAAATGTTCAGAAACGGTGAAACCTTTGTAGAGGAATGGGGTGTTGTCCTATTAAATCAAATCATGCTACTTAAAGCCTTATATACATCATGGTTCCCAGCTCTGGCCCAATTGAAACATTCCCGACCACTTTGTTCATCCTCTCAACCACTCCATTGGTTTGAGAATGATACAAAGAACTCCTCTCACGCCTCATACCAGCAACATCAAGAAATTATTGAAATTCAGTGCTAACAAACTGCTTCCCATTGTAGACACCACCACCTAAGGAAACCTTTCTCTCGACCAAACCTCCCTCAAAAACTCAATAATGTTCTTAGCATTCAGTTCTCTCACCAACTTAACTTCTGGCCATCTAGAAGCATAATCCATGAGTACCAAGATATACATGCAACCCTCTGAAAGGATATAGTAAGGACCCATAATGTCAATTCCAAGCTTCACCCAAGGGCCATGCGGACATTCAATAGGTGGTAGAGGGGGAGTGGCTAGCTTAAGACATTTGTCAGAAGCAGCACACACACAACAGTTTGCAATCATATCGTCAATTTCAGTGTCCATCCCAGGCCAGCAAAAGGTATCACAAATACGCTGTTTGGTAAATGTGTATCTCAGATGTCCCTCGTAAGCCCTTTTGATAATGCCACTCCGAAAAATATGCAGAGGAATAAAATTGTCAGCTCGCAAAAGCAGACCATCTTCCAAAAATATCTCACTCTCCACCTTCCAAAATGGTTGTAACAAGAAAGGCAATGTTTTTTCTCTGGGCCGTCCTCTCCTTAGTAAGGTGCAGGCATATTGTAAGACACAATCATTCTGAAATGCATCTCTCCACTCATCTTCAGAACACAATCTCAACTCTGGTATTTCCAAGGCCGCAACTAAACAATCCTCGTAATCTTCATCATTGAGGTCCCCAACCTTGATTTGATCATCCTCATTGATCTCAATAGGAAAGCGGGAAAGAACGTCTCTCCCATTTACCCTCTTGAAATGTCTCACCTCAAATTGATATTATAGAAGTTTAGCGACCATCCTTAATATCCTGGGTGTGCAGCACTGGCTCACGCTGCCACCCAGAATACTCATGAGAGGTTTGTGGTCAGTAAGCAGGAGAAAACGTTTTCCCCAAATATACAGATGGAATATCTGTTGCCCAACAACAAGCCAAGAGTTCTTTCTCAATCAAAAAATACTGCAGCTCAGTGGACCTTAACACTCTGGAGGCAAACTCAATTGTGTTTTCAACACCATCCTCTACCTGTGTCAAAATGGCTTCCAATCCCACTTGGCTGACATTCATTGTGACACAAAAAGAGAGACTGGAATCAAAAGGTTTGAGAGCAGTACTATTCTCAAACAACAACATAACTTGGTCCAGGGCACACACAAAGTCATTGCACCACTCAAACTTCAAACCTTTTTTAAGAAGGTTACTGATAGGTCTCACAATGCTTGTAAAATTTGGAACACATCTGGAGTAGTACTCACACAACCCAAGTAAAGATTTCACAACAGTCTTATCCTTGGGTGGAGGAGCATTAAGAATGGCTTCCAGCAAACCAGCTCTAGGACTGACCACATCTTGCATAATCATGTGTCCCAGATATGCTACTTCTGTGCAAAAGTACTTGCACTTCTCTGCCTTCAATACCACTCCATAGTCTTGAAATAACTTTAACACCTTTTGAAAAATATTATCATGAGAACTGGCATCCTTATTGAAAATGAGAACATTATCCTGAAATACTAGGACTCCATTCACTCTTTTGAGAATATTGCTCATGACCCTCTGAAACACGGAAGCCGCTGGCGCTAACCGAAAAGGCATACGGCAATCTTGAAAAGTGCCCAGAGGCAACACGAAAGCAGTCAGATGGCGTGAATCAGGATGCAGTTCTACTTGGTGGTAGACACTGACCAGGTCCAATTTGGAGAAAAACTTGGTCCCTTTGGTACATGAAAACATATAATTTATTTTGGGTACAGGATGTGAGTCCACCCAAATATCCTTGTTAAGTAATATCAAATCAGCACAAATCGTAAACTGGCCACACCTCTTGTGGGTAACAACCAAGGAATAGAGCCACAGAGAGGATTTTGTGAGCTCAATGATACCCTTCACACAACGTTCTTCCAATTCTTTTTCAAAATCATCTCTGACACTATAGAGTATTCCCTAAGCTTATGTCTGATCGGATTCGCCCCTTCTTTCACAATGATTTTGTGCTTAAAACCTTGGATGTACCCAAGTCAATCCCAAACATTGATGGGAACTTGTCTCTCCAACCTTGTCCATCGTCAACACGGCTCACATCCAAAACTTGTTCCTTGACACCTGGCTTCAAAATCATACCGAACAACCCCTGATGAAACCACCCCAGGAAGTTTAACCCTTTTACTGCTACATTAACCTTTCCCTTGATTCTCCTTCCCTTTAATCTCATCTCCTCTAAAAAAAAAACATTAAATCTATCTTGCGACCTTCATAGGGCACAGGAGAATGGTCAGGAGGGGACCAAGGTTGAGAACCACGCCCAGTCTCTTCAAACACCCTCTGTGTGAGCATGGTTATCCTTGCCCCTGAAACTTAAATAAACACCTAGAAAGGGGGACAGATCGCCACCTCCCTTTACCATTATAAGAGCGGAAATATCTTGCTACAATATAAAGAATTGAATAAAACCAGGTATGGATCGAAAATTCAAAAAATACACTTCATCATGCGATTAATCCTTTTACTGTTTATTAGATCATTCAAATACCATATCAAAACTACACTATATTATAAATAATGTATAAAACAATAAGTGTGCCAAAAATATATATTAGATTTCTTCTTTTTTCTTTTTTTCTCTTTTCCCCCTTAATATTCTTCCCTCTCACCCCACAACATTCATACTCAATCACTCAAACCTCAACCAACAATTTCACTCATCCCACATCTCTATTCATATCACTTAAGGCAAAAATACATATGTACACCAATATGAACAACAGGAGCAAGAACAGTAATGGTACATACAGCTATGAAAGATTTGCATAAAGGAAAATATTTACATCAGTCCAAGCAGTCAGACCAGAGGTCTTGTGTTTATTTGGTCTCAAGACAGATAACTCTGGTAGGAATAGCACTGTTTTATGTGTTAATTTGTATGTTTGGCAAAGGTTTATTTTTGCTAAATTTTAAAACTGCTTTTAACTCTGCTGTCATTACATGTATTGTCATTTGTGGGATCATTTTATTGTGTAATGTGACTTTTTGAATCGCTGCTCTTTTTAAACGTTAGGAGTGTGGTATACTCCCTTTTCATTTGCACTTTGCACTTTCTCTAGGCCAGTTTGTTCTTAGCGGCCATTTTTGTTGTGCCTCGCGCCATTCGCGTCAGCGCTCTAGTCACTGCACGCTGCATGCTATCCTCGTACAACCCTATTTAACAGGCTGTGCTTGGACGTTCAGCGCTTGTAAAAGGTTTATTTTTGCAAAATTTTAAAACTGCTTTTAACTCTGCTGTCTTTACATGTATTGTCATTTGTGGGATAATTGTTTTGTGTAATGTGACTTTTCGAATCGCTGCTTTTTTAAAACATTCGGAGTGTGTTATACTCCCTTTTCATTTGCACTTTGCACTTTCTCAAGGCCAGTTTGTTCTTAGCGCCCATTTTTGTTGTGCCTCACGCCATTCGCGGTCAGTGCTCTAGTCGCTGCACGCCATCCTCATACTACCCTATTTAATGGCCTCTACTCGGACGTGCAGCGGACGCGTGCAGCGGGCATTCCGATGACTCGCCAAAGGCGCGCCTACAGCAAGCCCGTCTGCGCCCGTCAGCGCCAAAGTCAGCAGCCAAGGCCTGTTATGCTGCCCGATTTGGGCCGTCTGCTGGTAACGTACTCCAGTTATCGGGTGAGTTCCTAAAAACACTTCGGCCTTCCTTATGCCCTTCACACAGCTGCAGTACTACGCTCTTTAATTCAGATTGCACTGACTGCGACTTTACTCCGACTTTAGAGCTCTCTTCTAGCAATCTGCCTAACAAATCGTCACGGGCTTCGCGTATTAGAGCTGCCCTTATTAATACTAGATCATTGAGGAAGCATCATGTGGACGTGTTCGATTTGGTCTCCGAAAATTCATTAGATCTGTTGTTTGTTACGGAGACTTTGCTGGATCCTTCGTCCAGTCCCATTGTTGCGCTGGCTACAGCTGCTGGCTATAGGCTTCATCGATTGGACCGCCCAGTTGGCAGAGGGGGTGGTTTAGCCATTTTGTACAGGGATAACTGGGTTCTTCATAGCGAAATCTTTAGCCTATGGGGTGAGTGTGAGGTTTGGGATTTTAGCATCCAGCTTTCAGCACATTTCAAATTAGGTGGCTCCCTCATCCCCCCGCTAGCGCCTTTCTTAAATTCTGTGGGGTTGCGGTAGCTGAGTGAGCACTGCGTTTCTCCCATTACATGGTTTTGGGAGACGTGAATCTTCACCTCGATCAACTTGAGGCTAGAGACTCTGCTGATTTTTTTGACTCTCTCCAATTGGCTCAACTTTCTCAATGGGTCATCCATCCTACTCATCAAGGGGGCCATATTTTAGATCCCATCTGCTCTAACTTTTCTACTCAGGTGGTCAAGCCCTCTTCTGTTTCTTGGTCGGATCACTTCCTTATTTATTTTTCCTGGTAAGTCTCCCAGCCCGTTCGGCTGGCTCGCTGCCATTGCCCTTCGACATTTAGTAAAATTGACCCTCTCCAATTTAATAGCAGTTTGGCTTCCTCTCGGCCCTCCCTTCAACAAGACCTGGAGGAGAATGTGACCAGGTTTACTGAGTGGATTTCTGACTCGGTGTCCGGACTATCTTCTCCGTGCTGACCCAAGCTGGCGAGAGAAACCCCTTCTAAACCTTGAAAGCCCTGAAACATGAGTGTAAGATATTGGAGAGGGCATGGCATTCCAGCTGCTATTGTCCCATGGCGAAACACTTACTCAGATCCAAACAAAAAGCTATTATTATAGTGGTCGCTAAAAGCCGATACTTTACTACACGTATCGACCAGGCCAACAATAATTCAAAAGAAATGTTCTCTATTGTGCAAAGTTGTATGTCCCCCAGCGCCCAGGCACGCGCTGCACCAGTATCGGAGTCTTGGTGTAATACTCTTGCCAAGTTTTTTCTGGACAAAATTTGTACTATACAAGCTACTCCCTCCTCCTGTGCCACTGTGCTCACGGCTTCCCCTTCTGGTCGGCCTGCAGCTGCCCTGCTTATACGCTGTCTTCCTTTGTGCCAATAGATTTGTCTGGCACCCTTAAAATTCTTAAGGCTTTGAAGTCGGGTTCTCCAACTGATCCCTGTGCTGCCAGACTTCTAGCCGCTGCTGCGAACATGATGAAGTTAATCAAATTATTAACATGTCTTTGCGGGAGGCTTTCGTTCTGATGTCCTGGAAACAGGCACAAAATCTTCCTCTCCTTAAGAAGCCGTCACTGGACCCATTGATTCCTGGAAACTACCGCCCAATCTCGCTTTTGCCGAGTCTGGCTAAGGTTTGTGAGAAGGTGGTCCCAAATCAACTTACCAACTACGTCGAGGCCTCGGCTTTGCTACACCCAGCACAATCTGGCTTCTGGGTCTCGTATAGCACCGAGTCGGCATTGCTAGAGGTGTCAGAGGCGATCCGTGAGTGTTTGGATGCCGGTGGGAGAGCCGCATTGGTTATGCTGGATCTCTCGGCGGCATTCGATACAGTGCCACACTCCCTGCTTCTTGATCGCCTCTCAGAGATTGGTATATCCGGGTCTGTCTGGGGCTGGATCAGGTCCTTCCTGGAAGGCCGCACGCAGCAGGTCTGGCTCCCACCGTGTGCCTCTGCTTCCCATCAAGTGGCCACGGCTATCCCGCAGGGGTCATCCCTTAGTCCCCTTCTTTTTAACATCTATGTCACTCCGCTGGTTTATTTAGCGGAGACATTAGGGGCTAAGGTGATGGCCTAGGCTGATGACACCCAGCTTCTGTTCTCTTGGGGAAGGGACGATGACTCATTCCTTTCTGCTCAACACTGTCTGTCCTCTGTTTTTCACTGGCTCGCTCAGGCGCAGCTGAAGTGTAACGAAGAGAAGTCCGAGGTGCTCTTGTATGGCATATTTCCTGTTAACTTCAGAGAGAGGCTGTGGCCCCCGGGCTTCCCCTTGCCCAGCGCAAGGGGAACCTCTGCAAAAAATCTGGGGTTTTGGTTCACTGAGATCCTGACTTTTTTGACCCAGTTCAAGAAGCTGGTTGGGACCTGCTTCGGTACTCTGAAAGCTCTGAGGAAGTTTCATCCTCTCCTTCCAAGACATGCTAAAAAAAACTGTGGTCCGCGCTCTGATCTTGTCCCACCTGGACTATGCCAATGCTCTTTATGTTGGCATCCCGGGCTACCTCTTGAATAAATTGCAGGTAGTTCAAAATTCAGCTGCCAGACTCCTGCTGGGTCTGTCTAGCAGGTGCAGTGTGCGCGCTCACTTGCGTTCTCTGCACTGTCTCCCAGTGGAGTCCCGAATAAAATCCAAACTTTTGGCTATTGCCCATAGTGCTCTCCATGGCTTCGGACCTATCAACCTACAGAAGAGATTTGCTTTTTATAACCCAGTGAGACAGCTGCGTTCTTCTTCTCAACTTCTGGTGCAGACCCCTAGGTTCAACCGCCAAAGGCTCGGTGGGAGCTCCTTTGCCTGGAAAGCGGCTCTGGCATGGAATCCACTGCCCCTGGGTTCTGTGCGGCATTCATGATCCTGCGATCTTTAAGAAAAAGTTAAAAACCTTTCTCTTCTATTTCTGCTTCTGCTTCTCTTTCCTTTTTCAAGTACGCGCAGGGACACTCTGTTGAGTATCTGTGCGCGTTATAAATACATATAACATAACACATAACATGTTCATCAGACATTATTTCCTATTTGATTCCTCAAAAAAATTACAAATATTCCAGTTGCACCATGAAACTGTGCCAACACGTGTTTCGGTAGGGGCCGATAGTGGGGAGAAAACCTTCCCCAGGGCACAGTAGTTTATTTCAATTTTGTAAGAAAACGGGGGGTAAGGGGACTACCAATGAAGGCACAATACTTGATTTTCCTTGAATAGTCAAGTCTTCTAATTTCATAAAGTTTTAGGAGAATGGAGACGAAGAAATGTCACATCTGGATCCTCCAAAGTTGTTTTAATTCAAAAAATATAGTTGACTAGTGAAGACCAGAGCTGGCAGGTCCAATACCAGTGCATCTGAATACTCTTCAGCATCAGTGTAAAATGGAAAAGCTCTGAATATCCTATAGATACATAGTCATTTCCTCATCTTCGCGACTCACAATGGATGGTATGGATATGCCAGAGGTCATGAATACCACCGGCACCATTATCCTGGTCCCCGAATCAAAAGAAGTGTGACAGTCTTATTCCCCACCTCGATGTCCACAATAGGATCAACACAAGATGCGGGATCACCTTCAACAAGATCTCGAACAGAGACACCCTTGACCATGTGTTCATTCTCAGCACAATCAACATAACTCCTGACCACAGATATAATTTCAGCATCAGGCTCTTCATCCGACTCAACAACACACAAAATAGGTCTCTTGTAACTTTTCTTTTTTAAACAGACTTTGGCAAAGTGGACAATTTTCGTGCAGTAATTATACATTATGTTCATAGCCGGACACCTAACTCCCTTAGAACGCAGAGGATTGCCACACCTAAAACACATGCTTGCACTATTGGTATTCACAGCTTCAGACTTGGTGGGTTTGGAAACAACATTTTTGACCACTCTCCCCTGATTTCACAACCTCCCAACATTGCTAACATGCACAACATTAACAGGGTTAATCACCCTCTCATCCAATTCCTTTAAGGATACCAACAACATTTCTATGCTCTTGGCTACCTTAATTGTCTCATCTAATGATGGGTTACCCATGCTTAAGAGTTTCTGTCTTATATTTGTGTCCTTGTAATGGCATACAAACTGATCCTTTATCAATTGGGCAGTAAAGTTTTCAAATCTCAGTTCTGCAATCAGCTGCTAGTCTGCCTAAAACAGGTATGTAGCAATCAACATCATCCGTTTCGCTCTGTGTCCTCTTAAAAAACATATGTCTGAGTACCATAAGACTGGATTGCTTATCAAACCTGTTTTTGAGCTTAGGGACTGTCTCACGATATTCATCAATCCCATCCCTCTCTTCTTGTGATAGATACGATAGATGTTTGAAGTTAGACCTACCTTCAAACCCCATAGAGTGTAATAACAAACATTTCTTCCTATCCACACTAAATCTTGAAGCACCTATAGATCAAGGTATGATTCAAAAGCATCGTGCTATTTCTCCCACCCTACCGGTGTTTCTCCTAGGGCATCTAAGAAAGTGAGTGGTGTTGTTACAGCTTGCATTGTACACATTTTATGAGGTGTTTGAATCTAAAAAAATAATATGAGACAAAATACAGTGGTAAAGCAAATATACAATAGTTTGGAGATCATGGACTAAATGTCCTTGCAGATTTCTAGGTACTGGGATTCGATGAAAAGAGGGAAAAAAACAAATATACCAGATGTTTGAGATGTGAGGTGCGAATCACCGAGTGACACACACTAAATTGCAGGAACCAGGAAAACTATTGTTTATGGACAGAGGACAAATCTTCTTGTCAGGTGTGCACATCACTGCGTTGCGCAGGTGAAACACACTAAATTGCAGGAAGTAAGAAAATGATGTAGAGGCGTGCGTGTCATCACATTACTATTAACATTTACAAGCGTTGGAGAAATCTTCTTTTGTCAGGTGTGGGCATCACCGCGTTCCGTAGCGCACAGAGGATGAGCACTGAAAGAGGCTTTTCCAGAACTGAACCATTAAAATGCCATGAACCACAAAGAACAAGCATTTACAATGCAATAGGTCTCGCTTTTTCGAGAGTTTAAGTTACTGGCATTATAAATGCCAATGCATTTTATTTATCTGTTTTGAAAACCAACACATAAATAAAAAGCATTGTCATTTACAATGTCAATAGCTCAAACTCACGCAAATGTGAGATCTATTGCATTGCAAATTCTTGATTTGCTTGTGATCATTAATAAAGAGGACACCTCAAATTCTAGTTGTCCAATGTGATTTCCTGCTAGAACATATGTTCGCTGAACTGCCTATGATGTTCCTGCACCAACCGTTTTCCCTCTACAGTGCACAAGATAACGGTACTGCTACGGTAGGGCACTGTAACGCCAAATCTTTCTAGTTTTTGGTTGTTCTCAATCTTACCACTGTAAAAATAAATCAGCTTTTTTTTATAGTTTAATTACATTTTTCCATAGGACATATACATGTCCAAATATTCCACGACTGGAAGATAGGTCAACATGAGCAGAACCAAAGTCTACAAACCAGGTACAAAGATGATCAGTTGAATGCCTTTACTAGGCCCGCAGGCCCTGTCATGTAAATTGTGCTACCTCCAGAATGCAAAACTGACAAAACTTGCACTAAGAAAAACAAGCAATCCAAGAAGACCTTTAGACTACACACACTTCATTTAAAATAAATCTTGCTTTAAACTCCCTTGTCCCCTTTGTAAAATGTTAGCACTTCTCTATTTAATGGCAGGGTTTGGAACACAGTGGTCACAATTCAGTTACACACAGGTAGATGGTGTAAACCCCCAAAATGTTCAATCACAACTTTCGGCTGTTACAGGAAATAAACAAAATGCAGAAATGAATGGGCCTTCACCCCCTTCTGCTGCCAACCACAGTATCTTCGGGTTAATCAATCATCAAAGAGGGTGATGAGAAAATGAGACCCCAAAAAACAGAATTTGTACGATTCACTTTAGTTAATCTGCCCTGTCTACCAATTAAGGATGCACCCATTTCAAGCAATGGGGCATAGCCTTTAAAGCTCCTTGACACAATATTTCGTCCATCAGTATTTCAAATTACACTAAGGGAGGAGATATGAATATTATTTCACTAACAAGATGTCCTTCAGTTACACAGTTCACAACTCCAGAAAGTAAGGTATGGTCCCAAGCTTACACCAGTGACACTGCAATCCAGAAACCCCTGCTAGTCAATATAGATCTGTTCCCTTACCCGATTGATGTTCAGAGATCTTGAGAGATATAGCGTTGTGGATGAACAACAACAAACTTAAGCTCAACACAGGAAAGACAGGGGTGATGTTCTTCGGGAAAGAGACACCTCCAGCACCAGTTCTATGGTGGCCAATGGAAATGAGACCTCACCCCTCCCCTGCTGACTGCATAAAAAAATATGAGAGTGAAGTGGGAGGCTGATCTCTCATTCTCTGCACAGATGCGGCAGGTGACCACTACCTGTTTCTGTAAACTGAGAAACTTGAAGAAATTCCTGCATTTGCTGCCAGAAGAGTGTCGGAAACCCATAGTCCATGCCTTAGTTACATCTAGATTGGATTATGCGAATGGCCTCTATCTGGGCTTACCAAAGTACCTAATTAGATGTCTTCAGATGGTACGAAATGTGGCTGCGAGACTGATTAGGCGTGTCCCTTTCCGCTAGCATATCTCTCCGTATTTAAAAGAGCTTCATTGGCTACCAGTGGCTAAAAGAATCGAGTTCAAGTCCCTGACGCTTGCATTCCGAGCCACACATGGTAAATGCCCCAGCTACCTAAAACACAGACTACGTGGATACAAGCAGTCTAGATCCTTAAGATCTAATTCTCAAAAGCTACTGTGCACGCCTTGTTTTAAGAGGGCCCGCATGGAGGACAGATCCTTCACGGTCGGGATGGCAAAATTGTGGAACTCCTTGCCAAATGATCTCCGCAACATAGATACAGAACCCCTTTTTAGAACAAGCATTAAAAATGCAATAGGTCTCGCCTTTCATTAAGTTAAAGCCATTTGCTTTGCTATACATTACCATTAGCACTGTGTATTTCAACAGCGCTTCACAGCAGTGGCGCGGGCACGAGGAACTGAATTACTGCATTGTGAAGCTGGGGCAAAAACCATAGGTGCTCTTCAGTAGTGGGCTTCAACCAGGGTTTTAAGTGAGCCAGGACCAGCCTATGCTCAGTGCCGGCAGTTCTAAAAAAAAGATGCTGACTCATTTCAATATTCTATACACCGAAGATAAAGTTTTTGCGTATTTATCTTATGCAACTAACAACCACTGGCAAAGCCAATAGTCCTGACTTGCTGTAGGTGGAATGTTACAAGTATTATATATTTGGATGCAATGACAGAAGCAGCAAATTAACAGTCACCAGCACAGAGTTTTAGATTACTTTTTAAGCCACGCCCTAATTACATCGGCCACGCCCCTTGGAGAGACCCTCTAGTTCTTTCATCCCACTTAAGAGCCCTGGCTTCAGCTATCATGAATCCTGTGGGGCTGAAGCGTGCTGTGGTGGCAGCCAACAAACGCGAGACCAGGCGCACTGCAAATCCGGGCCTTGCAGGGCAGCGGTAGCACGGTTCATGAAGTGCAGTGCTGCACTGTAATGGTGGACGTGTTCCTGCATGGCCGAGTCTGCACTCCCAGATGCACTCTGTTGCTGGTGAACCACGGTAGGGTCGGTGCCGTATAACAGAGCAGCGTGTGGCTCTGCAAGGCCAGCGCAGCGCTAAATGGTGGGGGCCGGTGGCGCTGTACTCTCTCTCTGTGCACATGGCCTGGTGACCTGCCAGCCCGACCTTGCCTGCTTCCTGAGGAAAACAAACACAATCAGGTCCAGACCAGATCTGACTAAACCCACTCTCGCATAGCAAATCCTCAGCTATTCACTCAGTTATGTCCAAGATAAGAACAACGCACTCAGGGGCTGGGAGGGATGAGCAATGGAGGCGGGCCCTTCCAAAAGGCCCCATACACTCACCCCGTCAGGCGCTCCAGTGAGGGGAAATTATGAGTGCGCCTAATAGACACTATGAAATGCATTAGGCCTGTTATAATAAATAATGGTGATTAACAGCGTTCCCTAATTTAGGGAACGTCCCTGTGGGCATTATGGGGCCCCGTGAAGGGTTATCTTGATGCTGTTTAAAACTTTGTAAGCTTAGTTGCAGAAATAAGATTTTCAATACGTGTTTATTTCATCATATTTAGTTTTTCTTCATATGAATTCAATCCTGTTATCATATTATGCAGGGTTTTCCTTTCATGATGTATTCATACTCCTCATGCTCCTATGCATTTCGGGTTGAGAACCCTTCGTCAGGGAACAGTACGCTGTAAATTAATATGAATACAATTTAAATACATGAGGGGACTTTTGAGTGCTTAAGCTCGCATGGTGTAAATAGTGCCACACATGCTAAAAAGGTGAATATTGTGTTGTAGTGATGTTAATACACGGCAGATGCTGCGTGACTAACTTCGCCGAAATTAGTTTAGGGTTCCGGGGTATTCGGAGGTTAAGTGACTAATTTGTTAACTCACGAAAAGCATGCTTGGTGACCCGGGTCCGAACCTAATACTCGATGAGTTAAGTGCCCTTTAGTTTGTGTTCGGTGATATGGGGTGTAATCTGATTAAACGCGAGAATGTACATTATGCATTCGCATTACCCACAACTAAGCATTCGATAAAGGAACCAATGTAAATATGATAACTGGATTGAATTCATATGAAGAAAAACTAAATATGAAGAAATAAACACGTATTGGAAATCTTATTTCTGCAACTAAGCTTACAAAGTTTTAAACAGCATCAAGATTACCCCTCACGGGGCCCCATAGTGCCCACGGGGACGTTCCCTAAATTAGGGAATGTTATTAATCATTTGAGAATAGTGTACTGGACCGGAGTACACACCCACGGAGCACTTTGAACTTTATCAAATTTATTTCAACAATATAGGTTGTGCGCGATAAACCCATTATTAGTAATAAATAACGGTGCCTGAATTAACTATTTATACATTTAGTCAAAGCATTTCTAACCATTACTCATAAAAAAATATGTACCCGATTCTCTGGGACCACAAAGCAATCTGAATGGCGTAAAGGAGATGTAAAACAAGCGCACGCCAGGCAGCCGCTGTTATTTTTTTGCATCGCGCTTTCACTTTAAAGTGAAAGCGCGATGCAAAAATAAACACCCAGCGCCATGTCTCCTTTTTTGTCTGGCCTATCCGAACTGGATCGCAGGGCTTGTTTACATAACACACCTCTTGCGATAAGAAACTGCTTCACGACAGCCGTGAAGCAGGCGATCCAGTCCAGATGGGCCGGACAAAAAAGCCAAAAGGAGGCACCCCAGAAAGCTTATTTCCAATGGCAGGCCACCGTTTAGCATAAACGGTGACGCCAGCCAATAGAAATAAGGGCGCCGCTTCAAGCCCTTCTCTGAAAGTCCTCCTTAGCAACAAGGCAAGTGACTCCACCTGATGGCTGCACATTGATCAGTATAGCTCCTTCTGTCTGCAGGCGCAAACCTGTCGTCCCCAAAGTACATCTCCTACCATCAAAGCCTGTGCACAAACACTAGCAAAACTGGCTGTCACCATCTGTTCTACTAATGTGATGGTTTCTATGAGCAAACACAGGCCCTAGCAGTCTTTCTAAAGCCACAGACCTATCTAGCTTTGTAGCTATGCTAGAGCAGGACTAGGTATCCTAGATTGCAATTCATCTGATAAATTCCATGTATCAAAGCCCGTTCGTACATGGACTGGCTGGCAAAGAACCGCCTAATAAAAGCTGTTTTTTATGTAAAAGTGCTGAGATCCATCAGAGACCTTCAGACTCTGGATTCAAACTCAACAAAAGAACTCTTGAAAATACAAAAGAACTCTTGGAAATACATTCTGCGACTATACAATAAAAGATGCTTTGCTGGCCATAAGAAATCTACAGAGTCTGATTGGGGGCCTCCATTGCTAGGTCCTCAATGGAGCACAAAGATACTCCGCTCCAGATGTTATTATTTGCACACTAGGGTGCTATGGAATCTGGTGGACACCAGGCGGTAAAGAACAGACTCCTGGATTGCTATTACATCGAGTGCCAAGAATCGACCAGCGTCTGTCAGGATCACTTGAGAAGGAAGTATGGACTTACTCCCGTCCCCATGAGATGATCACGTAAGCACTTGTAGAAAATCGGTCCGGGAAACCTCTCCACATGCACGCTAAATGATCACAGAAATCAGAGCCTTGATGAGAAGAGGGACGTAGGATAACCCTCTAAACTCAAATGCCGGATCCTACAGCTTATGTGACACACCTGCCCCACCCGCTCCCTACTCCAGATGAGCACTGCACTTTTACGAAAGAACCATGGAAGACAAACCTGGTTAATGCTACAGGTAACAGCCGGAGGCACATGCATTCATTAAATGTCTTAACCCTTGTTGTCACCAAGTATGTATGCTCCCTAAAAACGGACAAACCACACTAACTGTACCCCAAAAACCATACCACATTATTCAACGCAACAAGAACGTCTGCTCAGGGCAGCTGCAATGAGAAGGTATACTCCAGGGACCACAGAAAGCCACTTGAAGCATTGCAACTCTCAGCGAGCCGCTACCACAGAGAGAAACTACTCAATGTGGGGGCTGACTACCAAGGATCATCTGTGACCAGCACCGGGCTATCGCGATATGAAAAGATGAACTTAAATGCTCAGAAATAACAGGCTTGTGTTGTGATGATCCACCTAGGAAGTCGTTGGAAAGCCTCGAGGTCTCTTGCTACTGTGTGGAATTATCCACCAAGTACATTGCGCACTAACATCTTTTCTTGAACTTTGGTACCAGTTGCCATCTTCCTTCGGATGTATGACGTTACAACGCATACATTTACATCGCGGTACATTACATCGCGGTTTTGACAACGCAAGTCGTTACAACGACTTGCGTTGGAGGGCGCTGGACTTAGGAGTAGTATAATTTACTATTCCAACTCCAGTCTACGTACAGTAGGGAAGGTGTTGGATAGTAAATTATACTATTCCTTGTCCTAGAGCGCCATCTAGCGCAAGTCGTTGTGACGACTTGAGTTGTAAAAACCGCGATGTAATGGCATCGCGATGTAATCCCCGCGTTGTAAACGATGTTTCCCCTTCCTTCAGGTACACTTAGAAGAAACATCTGAGATAAAACAGCATCAAGAGCCACAAGGCCTGGCTGCAAGGTGAGAAATCAACCCCAGAAGGGCACAGGAATTAAATTCATTGGCAACCCAAGCGCACTGATACGGAAAGTATAAACAAAACCTGCAGTGTGCTGGAAGTAGGAGCGAGGCCCCGGCAGCAGGAAGAAATTAGAAATACCTGGGACAAGAGTGGACTGTTGAGACCGGAGCCAGTCGGCTCGGGGTGGAAAGAGCCATCTCCTTGTGTGACCCTGGGCGCCTCTGGACTGTGCACCTTTCTAGTCAGTTATTGACTCGATCCCCCTACACAGAGGGCCTGTTCTGCTGGAGGAGTTCAAGTGATGCCAGAGCCGGGGGAGCAGGCGCCTGAGCCGTGTGCTGTTTATTAATGTTAGTCCATAGAGTTATTACATGCTGCGCACCCCGCTCAGACATGGCCTTGCCCAGAGAGTTCACTGTGAGGTTGTCCACGCAGACAGTGCCTAGTGCATACCGACCCACAGTGTAGCATCTAAATAGTACATATTAGGCGTCTTAATGCATCCAGGCGGAAGGACCTCACTCCCATCAGGCGTAAGTCCACACCTGGAAAGTACGACAGGCAAGGCACAGTATTTACCGTAGGAGACGTTACCACCACATTACCACTTCCACACTGTGGAATGTGGGGTATCGCATTGTTTACCCATTCTTGGATGCAAAACTCAGTAAATGCACTTTCATCGCAAAGTTCCACCAAGGCATTACCTGGTTTAATTTGTCTAAGAATATAAAGACCGGGTGAAATATCTGTGTACCCGCTGTAATCCTGAGCCCGGTCACACTTACATTTCCTCACAAATTTAGATTACCGACCACAGAAGGCCTAAAGAGTTTAACAGCAAAGCTGCAGTACTAGCAGTTCAATGTACAATCTGTAGTTTATAGTTTGAAAGAATCGTGCAAGATCTTAATCCTTCAGATCACTACAGAGACCATAAACCCGAGCTAGCTAGAGTTAACAAGCGCGGTCCCCAGAGCGAAAGAGGATTGCGACAGAGCATGGGGATTTCTTGTCTATATGGGGCCATGTGTTCAAATAAGAAAAGAGAGAGGGACCCCTTGCAACAAGCCAGGGGAATGGAGTGCTACTAAACGGTAGAAAAAAAAATTCCCTGGGAAAAGAGTTCAATGTGATCACTTTGTGCAATGCTTGCATGCACATCAAACAGGATTTCTCATCATATCAACCCTACGTTACACCATTTTACCACAACTCGTAAAGCCCATATGATAGAGCCTAACAATTACATAAACAACATAAATGTATTAAGAATAAAAAATATTTTATTTCTTTTAAACACATGGCCCCATTAAGATAAGAAAGTGCTTCACGACAGCCGTGAAGCAGGCGACCCAGTCCGGATCGCAAGCCAAAGGGCGGCAACCAAAAACCCTCATTTCCAATGGCAGGCCACCGTTTACCATAAACGGTGACACCGGCCAATGGAAATGAGGGGCGGGGCTTAAAGCCCTTTTCTGAAAATCCTCCCCTACAAAATCTCTCGCGGAGGCGGATGCAGCACTTTGCGCTGCAACACACGCGAGACCTAAAAAGGAAGAAGATGCCAAAACGCTAAGATGGCCACTGTGTCGGCGTGCTGTGTGGCGTGCTAAGCCAGCTGGGCTCTTGCTGTGACATCAGGTGAAATGCACATCAGACGAAAGGGATGCCGCAAAGAACCATACGGAATGTTGGTGCTGAGTCATGAGGAAGAACTTGGTTCTGAGGTATCAGTGCAGGGGCACAAGGCACGGTATGCCAGTTTAAAAGTAACTGCCTCAGCAAATACGAAACATGTATGTAGGCAGTATTAAAAACCATAAGGAAAATAGTACCTTGTAAATGCCAGTAGACTAGTTGTCTGCTTGAAACACCGCCGAGGGCACGTTCCTCATAGTAGTGAAGAATCAGTGAAATACAGCAGAAATGCAGCAGATTCGCCATGCGTGCAGGATCTCACCATGTAGTAAAATTGTCGCCAAATGTATGTAGCAAACAAGCTCAAGACTGATTAAGCTTGAAGAAGATTTATTCCTTAGCTACATGGTTGTGGAGCCAGGGAACATCACGGCTCCACCTGATCCATCCAAACCTCATCTCAATACATTCCCATGTCACTTGGCAACAAGTGACATTCTAGATGCTGTTACAATTCTGCGTTAAAGAGACAACACACTTAACCAAGAACATACTACACGAACAAATTGGAAAATGGAAAAAACAGGTTTTTTTTTTAATGTTTCAAAATCTAAACTTAAAACAGCAAAGAAATGAAGATATCACTTAAAAATTGTTTGATAGTGTCGAAATAATTGTTAAATGGTTATTAAAACAGAGGGTAAATTGTCTTGTTACAAAAGAATACTGAGACGTATATGCCAATTATTTTCCACCTCCCAGAAATTGGCTTCCAGTATAGCAAAATGTAAATAACTGGCTGGTATTTTTTTACTGAGAAATGTGGCACACCCACCCCCGAAACAGGACAAAAATACATGTTTGACTCTATCTTTCTTAATACTATATACAAAAAAAGTATTTCTGCCAGACAAAGGGCAATAAAGATGGACTGCTTTTAGAAACAAGCACTGGCTAAGCCAATAGGTCTCTACTTTGGGACAATGGTTTTTGGTCACGTTGTTCAGCATTGTCAATGTTGTGCAGCATGGCTACGGAAAATAATGTTTAAAAAGGCAGTATGATGTGCACATGACTGTGTAATTGTGTAGCCGTGCTCAGCATACATATTCACACCTACAAAATAAGCAAGTGATTCTTTTTTATGTAAAATTTACAGGGGTGGTGAAAGCAACACAGAGAGCAGAGGTGGGGGAATCAATGTGTGGGGTGATAGCAGAACAGATGGCGGGAGAGGAAAAGCAACAAGTGACAGAGAAAGAGGACACAAGTGGGGGAAGCAACATGCAGGGCGGTGGTGAGGAGAAGCAACAGATGAGAGAGAAGGAGGGCGCAGCAGGAGTTAAGCAACACGAAGGGCAGTGATTAGAGGAGGAGAAGCAATGGGTGAGAGAGCAAGGTGGAGTGTGAGGGGAGAAGCACATGGGTGACAATGCAACAAGGGTGAGCGAAACGTGGAAGGGACAGGGAGAAGAACATATGCAACAGACAGCAAGGTAGGGTGCAGGGAGAGAGAAGTACACTAGCGAGACAGCTGGAAAACATATACACTCCCATGGAGTGCTTACCTAAGACAGAAAATAATAGTGGTAGAAAAGCAAGCAGGGAAAGCATAGAAGGCACCTAACCAAAGAGATGGCAAAGAGGCCATTCTCCATGGGATAGACAAACATAATAATCACAACTGGGAATCGACTAATAAGCAGGCAAGTGGGTGACAGGAAAGTGGACTATTGGTAAGCAATGGGTGGGCCCCAAGTCCCTGCATGTTCATGGTAGAACCACAATATGTTTCTCAGCAGACAGTACTTGTGCTGTCTAGTAGGCGAGGCCTATGAAGGGCACCATGGTCAACACAGGGCTCATTGCATCACATGTGGGGCAGGGAAGCAAAGCGGCTAGGGGATGCTCACCGTCGGGAATTGTTCACCCTATTGGGACTCTGGTGCAGTGATTGTTTTATAGTCCTTATTCCCAACAATTGGTGTGTTTCTAAATGCTCCCAGTGTTGGCATTTAAAGGAGCAGAGGTGGCAATATTTGGTGCTGGGAAGGAAGGCGTTCGTGTGTTGTCAACGATCAGGTAATTTGGAGACATGAGGATTTAAACTCATCTCTTCTGACCAATACCCTACCTACTAAACCACATCGTCTAGGAAGAATCACATGAACTCTTTAAATAGGTGAACCAAGGAGATTCTGATTATCGTAAATTCATGCTATTGAGTCAATGGCGGAAGTCTGTATTACAACCGCAGCCTGCTGGTTCAATGGCAGGCTGCCTAGCCAGGGGAGCCCACTTTGGTGGGGTGGGGGGAGCACACAGTGACTGGGGCGTCTTCCGGCTTTATGTTAACGTGAATAGCGGTGGAGGTGGCCTAGAACATCTAACAGGTGCAAAACTTGTTCATAGTGTTGCATATCGCCATACGTCAAAGCCCAAGGTACATGACTTTTGGAAATGCACCTTGGCTTAAAAGTAAATGCGTTTTTACTATGTTTCACCAATAGACACAGCAAGGGCGCGGCCAAGAGACGGGTCCCCTACTATTACCTGTTACATTTACATCGCCTCACAGAGCCAAATTGCGAGGTACATTTCCCATTGCAACCTAACAGCTCCCTTCACCCGGCGCGCTTTGCGCCATCGCTCAAACAAATTGGATGGCGCGCTGTCCCCGCGTCTGCTGACATCCAAATGTACGAAAGCTGCACGAAGGCTGTTGGCGGGGGCATTTGATGTATTTTTTCCTCTTTGCCTTTGGTTCCCAGCGCCGTTTCTGGACGAAGCCCCCTCCCCCAGCATTGCAGGGATCTGCAGCCGCAGCAAAGCAGCCCTCGGCTGCTGACAGTGAGCAGAGAATCCAGACGGAGTCCTGTTAATATTCTGAGAAGCTCCCGATGAAACCCGGCAGTGGTTTCACGCAACCTGTGCCATGTTTTGCTGTGACAACGTGCCAGAAATTGAATTCCTTTCACCACGCTCTCCTGGCATGACAAAGCTTAAAAGGCAAACATACGTAAGACCTTCACCCACCCCCATCACACGGGCACTGGCATCCCCAGCAAAACGTGTGATTTCTCCCAGTCCTCTAAGGCTAATTGTCCAATGAGGGGGCTTCAAATGCCATCTTAGAATCGCTGCCTGTCAGGAGGAGGACGAGGCTAATGGAGCGTCTCGCGGACAGACCACGAAGCCGCTTTTCCTAAGCCGCGGAGGGCACTGCCCTTTTTACGAGGTTGGATATTTAAAAACAATAGCAAAACTATCGCTGTGTGTTTTCGCTCTGCAGTTACATAGGATCCACACCTTAAAGGGAAAAAGTGAATGTCATTCACTGGAGAGTACCAGCTTCTGAGGCGCGTGCGGATAATTGTGTGCCCCCGTCCCCGGGTGTATTTATTTCTCTCTTGCCGGTAGGAGGGGCAGCCTCGGTGGCAGCCGGCACAGGGAGGAGCTGCGAAAGAAGACGGCTTCCTCAGCCGCAGGAAAGACAAACAGAGTGGAATACCGCGCTTTGTAGATTTGTATCCACTATTGACTTACGTGGAAGGAATACGTGTCGTCGTGACTGTGCGTTTGTTTTCCCTTTGCAAGTTTCCAAGTTCAATTGCAGCATGTTTCTGCTGGCAGAGGCACGGACAGGTGTCTGAGGGCGGGGGAGGGAGCCTCCATGCCAACCCCTCCCTCAACTGGCACCACAGCATTTTCGGCACACTATCACTGGCGACGAGGCTTGCGCAGGAGCGCACGGAGAATCGCCCGGGTAAAGAGAATCGAAAAATCCTATGCAGCTGCATGCTGAGGGCGAAAGCAGCGGATTGGGGGGGTGGGGCATACAAGGACCCCCTGGATCTTGATGCGGTGATGTGTGGACAAGCGGAGGCGACTGCTTGAAACCAATGAAATACACAAAGCTGTTCCTCTGCGATGAGCACCGCACTGCCACCATGGGACCCGGGGTTCGCTGCCTGTGGCTGAGACCTCACCAAACCTCAAGGTGCGGTTAAACCACGGACAGGCTGCTGGAAACTTTGGGAATTGAGAGCTGGCCTCGGGGATGGCAGATGGGGACTGTGGATAGAGGGCAGCCCTATAAGACAGTGCCCCTTGCCACTCATTTTCACCCTGATTCACCTACTTTGACAATCTTCGAGCAGGCATTTCGAGTGATTTTATGTGCATGCGCCACCCGATTTTCTCGTCCAAGCACACCCTTTTTAAAGGACTCACTGCGATGTCAGGGCTAAAAATCCAGCAACGTCGCTGCTGGTGCGCCAACCACCAGCCTCCCAGAGCATGACTTTAAACCGGTGGCACTCCCACGGGCCAGATGCTCTGAGCAGTTAAGGAACTCAGACTAATCCCCTTTCTATCAGCTTAGAACAACCATTGGGAAAAAGAGCAGACTGATAGATTCTGACGCCGAAACTCTTCACGTGCACCGCTGGAAGAGGAGCCTTCTGGACTGAAAATACGCAGGTTTTCAGCAATCGTCGATTCACTTCGGCTCGAAGTTGATCGCTGGTGGGTAGACGCAGGCAAGTCCTCTCGGAGGATCCTTTGCTGAGGTTTTTATTATCTGATATTTTTACTAAGCTCCTTTCCATCTCCCGGGCGGATGGAAGAAATCGCGGCTCTCGAACTCCGTGGCTCTAAGTTGCTGGGAAGGATCAGTCATTGCGAGCCGGCCTGTCAAACAAACTCCTCATGGTTTTCAACAGGTTTTCCGTTCTGATGGAGAGCGGGCGCTCATTGTTTTCCATCATCGTATACACTTGGTATTGATTTCTCCAGTCCTCGCGTGATCTTTTGCTATCATTTACACTGTATTTGAGCCGGCCCGACGCTGCCGAGCCTCTCCCTACCGCCCCCTCCCCAAGAGAGCCGTCTTGGGACCCACCCCAGAGCCCCGGTGCGCGCGTTCACGGGGTGTCGCCTCGAGGTCTATGAGCGGATACCCGATCCTGGCGGGATCCCCGCAAGCCTGGCCTCCCCGATGGTGTTGGCCAGGGTCCGGGAGAGCCTCAGACCCCTCTGCGCGCGCCTCCTTCTCCTGAGCTCCCTTTGCACTAGGATGTTGCGGCAGGTTCTGCACAGGGGACTGAGGACGTCTTTCTCCAGACTCGGCCACTTCATCGCCAGCCACCCGGTGTTCTTCGCCTCTGCTCCGGTTCTCATCTCCATCCTGCTGGGCGCCAGCTTCAGCCGCTACCGGATAGAGGACAACGTGGAGTACCTGCTAGCCCCGCAGCACAGCCTGGCCAAGATCGAGCGCAACCTGGTGGACAGCCTCTTCCCGGTAAACCGCTCCAAGCACCGCCTGTACTCCGACCTGCAGACGCCGGGGAGGTACGGTCGGGTGATCATCACCTCCTCCAGAAGGGCCAACATGCTGGACCAGCACCACACGGACCTCATCCTGAAGGTAAACCACTTCTGGGCATGGGTGGGAGGGGCTGGGACTGGCAACGGCCTTGAAACTCACCTGTCTGTGTGGGGGCTCGAGTGTGCCAATTCGCCTGTTATCGCTGCTTCCTACCTGGGAGCACCTGTTGACGCAACACAGGCTTCCGGCGCAGCCCCGCTTTCATCACAATGTCTTTCAGCGCCCCCACCCTTGAGCCGCAGTCTGCGCATTTATTAAATCCGCGAATTTGGTCGTTAGTGACATGTTGGGCTGGAGGTGGTCACATGGCCGCCTTGTATAGATGGATATCATGCCATCCTGGGAGTGCCTCGTCGCCAAAGACAGAGAGGTCAGCAGTACATGAACTATTGATCAGCGTCTTTGCAGCGTGGAGTAAATGGCACGCGCCTCTCCACCACACTTAAAAGTCGATATTGTAATTGCATAACCAGGCTTGTCTGCCAAGCGAGGAGGCATTGAAGAGGCAGGTGGATCTGTTTGGTGTTCTTTGAGCGGTGCAACGTATGAAGAACAAGGGGTTGCACCAGGGTTGCCACACACAAGTTGTCATTCACATTAAATTAGAAATACATACAGTCCCATACAATATTCCATTGTGAATATTTGAATTTGTTACACTCATAATTTCCATACTGTAAAACTCTTAAATGCACGTCCTTTTTTTTAGCTTTATTGGATATAATAAACATAGTAAAACATCAGTACAGAGAAAAATGGAATAACATTTGAAAGAAACTTGTATACAATTAAGTCCCCAAAAGGGATATAAAAACTATACTAATTACAAAAAGCTTTTGAAGATGTTTTCTTTTTTAAGAAGGAAAAGGAGAGAGACAAAAAAAGAAGAAAGAGAGAGAGAGAAGAAAGAAAGCAACATATCATATAAATTCAATCTGGAATAATTGAAAAAAAAAAACAAGGATAAGAAAAGTTAGATGATAATAACAACTGGGAGCATAAACAGAGAAAGGGCAAAAATTCAAACAACATGTTTGGAAAGAAAATCAGTTAGTGGTGACCATAACAGATCCTTTTTAATTAATAAAGGTAAAGAGGTGGCGTAGGCACGATCAAGTCTATGATGATGGCATAACAAATTCCATCAGGCATTGTAAGAGATTTTTGAAGTGTCCTTCCAGTTGGTTGTGATGATCTGAAAGGAAATAGCTATAAACAAATCTATAAACTTGCGCACATTACAAGAAACATTCCAAATAGGAGAGAAACCACCCCAAAAAATATGTACAATCTCAAAAGGAAAATCTGTATTTAAAATATCATTAAGCTTAGACCATATGTGAGACCATAGGGACTTAACCAAGGGGCAATGCAAAAACATGTCAAGGAAATCACTATCAACATGTGGGCAAGACCAACATTTTTTGGATTTGAATAATCTGAATTAAATGTACGTCCTTTTTCTTAACAATCCTAGAAAGTGAATGAGCGATTGAGCGTGCATGCAGCCGACAGTGAACCTCGAAGTGGAGCTTATGGCAATTGAGCCTTTCTGACAGTTTTTTGGACTTGTAGCTTAGTTATAAGATGCAAACAATGTGAACGAGATTGCCTTTAGACGTCATCTGAAGCCCGTTTTTTCAGCATAGGCGGAAAGAGGGAGCACGTCGGGTCCCAAGGGAGCACAACACAGCATGTTTATCTGCCAGCACTCCCCCACGACGTCATCAAATGTAAATGTTGCCAGTCCGTCCAAATGAGACTAATCGCCCTTTTGCACCTTTGCTTCTGTATCCACAATTTTTTAAAATTGGGAGTCCTTTGAGACAGGCTAAACACATCTAGTAATCTTATTATTTGAAAAAGAGAACATAAATACGAGCAGGATGGCCATTTCCTCAAAGCAGTCAGTTCCCATACTTGCTGGCTGCCACGCCCAAAGATGTCATCTAGAGGGTACATTGTCAACAGATGAACCAGAAGAGCTGTTTTCTTTACGGTTTTCTCAGTTGACCAAATGTGTGATCTTCAACAAATCTGCAGAGCAGAACCGGAGCAGGCCCCACTATTCCCAAAATTGAAAGCAAGTTGGAACATGCCAAATGCTTTTTGTAAGGTCTATCCACGAACACTGCCCTATTTTTTTGCACCCTTTCACTGTTTAGGCACCCCGCCCCCTCCTTAAAAAGCATTGGAATCACAAGAGAGTTTTAACCAATTCTCATCAATTCAGCTACCTAAAATCCCTTTTCAGCTGTTCCTTATTTAACCAAATATTGTGAGTAGTGGGAACTGTTTTACTACCCAGGTTTAAAGTGACTGAACAATTCTGTCAATTAAGGCAAACAATTTATTAAGTAGTGGGAGTGCGTGTTAATGGGCATGGTGCTTAAAAGAAGCCCAAAATATGAAAGTTTTAGGAATTTCCCCAATAGGCTGCAATTAAATCTTCAGAGAGCCACAAGTTTCAATCATGTATATCGTCCCTAAATGTAATTTAGTGGGTACATTTTCAGACGTGGAAAGAGACCTGCATTTTATTGTAGGTTTCCTCTTCTTGCCGAAATCGGGGACCCTTTGGCAAATTCTGGCCTCCATTGCTCCAAGTCCATTAACTTCCAAAAATTGGGAAAACCTACAGAAAGTCCTAAAGTAGTAAAAACTTCTGGACTCTCACACTTCGTCTTGATAGGCAACTCACTGTCTCCTTCTGTCCTCAAACCCAAAACTAAATGATATATGAAGAAACTGACCAAGACTGGCAACATGCTCAACATGTCACCAGAGCTGTACATTTTAGTTTTGCTGTCCACCCCTTGGACATCTCAGAAGTCTTTAGTGAATGATTTGTTTATTTTAGAAGAGGGATGCCTACATTTTAATCCCAGATAATTCACTCCAACAACCCTTGCTGTCCAAGGCAAATCCATGTTTGTCATTGGGCTGATTTTTACATAGCTACGTGAATTGGCAGCTGTTGGGAATGGGATATATGATGGTAGTAAGCTTTATAAAACATAGCCGAGCACGACCCTCAATATATTGTGCATAATCCCAGAGAAGACAGCCTCAACACTGACCATGTGTCTCAACTAAGAAGTGATCTATTAGGCTATGTGTCAGATTTGAAATGAGTCGATGCAAATTCTGATCCAGGCTTCTGTACTTGAACAGAGCGCGTCCCTTTGGGCAAATCACTTCTTCGCCAAATCTCAGTTCTGTTCTCTACTATAATTCAGAGTGCTTTGAAACATATTAATTATAGGTACTAATGAATACGGTGGATAGAATTCCATCACTTTGGACATATTCAGCAAGGTGGGTATTCCAGTAGCTTCATTGCCTACTCTAACCACACCTCCAAATGTCACCTCATGAGTCACTTGTTGAAAGTGGCATTCGAAGAACAGTCTTTGACTTTGCGCATCCTCACTTGACCAAATTACCCATAGAAACAGATGAAACCATGTGCTAAGTCAACTTAAAAAAACAGTCAGACAGGAGTTTACTGTGCCACAAAAAGGAAATGCCAAATTGCAATGAGACTGGGGAGAGGATCAGTAGTAACTCTAGAAGTGTGAACAGAGGGAAATGTGATTGCAAGAAAACAGCATGAAACATAAATTGAATGATAATAAAGATGAGAAATAATAGGCACTACAAACAGGAGTTGAATCCCATCCTACTAAAACCACCTGTGGTTATTCACTAGGAATAGAAGCAATAGTAAAAAGGGGAATTCACAACATAAATCTCCATCTCTTAGTAGTTCTCTGATACTAAGAGAACATTTCCCAAACAAATATACAACTATGAGTCTTTATCCTCAAAGCAAAGCAAAGCATAGCTGTAGAGCATTTTCTAATCCTCATTGAAAAGCTTGCATGTGCCCCATTCCTAGAATTGAAGGAGCTGGAGCATGCCAATTGAAGGGCTACCTTTACTCGATTGAAAGTTGTGATTAAGTGTATTTGTGGGCACGCACGCTGACAAAATAGTGATCGTAACTTGTACATATGCTTTCTGATATAAGTACTGTACATCCACTGGCTGTTTCTGTACCCTACTGGGTTATGTTGCGTTTTTGCAATTACTTTGCATTTCTCAATAATTAACTTACAAATTGTGCAGGTCTTACGCGAAATTTAGGTGCAAGGAATAACGGAATGTCAAAAATAATTGTTGGTGGACTCAGAAAGATTCAGTAGTCTTAAACAACTGTACATAAAGAAAGGAAGCCCCAAATCTATAACCACAATCAGGGGTCTTTTAGCATGGAAGGGCAGCATGGAAGGGTCATACTGCTGCCATTTAAGGGGTGTCCTTTACAAGTAGAAAACCACCTAGATTTCTGATCATGGCACCTGAGTCCCCCACTCCCAACACCTCACCTAGGGCCATATGTATGAACACATTTTCCCATAGACACAGAATGGGTAAAACCCTTTTATACATCTGGCCACTAATGAAAGTTTATTTCTTGAAGAGAAACTGAAAATACACAAAACAAATCACCACAACAAAAGAGACTCCTAGGTAATTCACCCTGGTCTTTTTACTTACATGTGAGCAAAGTGAGGGAGCATTTCAGTTGACCAACCCCAAGATGCATAAAATGAGTGCCCTCACAAGTGGTATAAAACTTAAGGCGTTTGCTTCTGCACCGTGTTTGTGCTGCACCTATGTGGTTGAAAACTAACTGTGAGGCACACAGTGCTGACAGAAGTCACCAAAAGGGCAGGTCAATAGCAAGTACCATGTGTGTTTTAGAGTCTTCCAGAAAGATAGTAACAAGGGAGGGGGGCCTAAGACATGAGAGGTGTGATGGGTTGTGGGCAGATTGACAAGAACATGCCATCCTCCCACTGAAACATACCTCTTGGAGCCACCATTAGGAGATGGTGAGTGGAGTACTCTGGCTAGTGTGTATGGAACACTTTTGTTCTGAAGACATAAGGGAGGTCCCTACTGTTGCGTGGAGTTGTCCAGCAAAGAACCTTGAAACAAATCTTGATCTGATTAGAAAACATGGAAAGCCCCTCCAGTGGCACTGGCTGCTTTCCTGAACTGCCCCACAGTGCCATACAACTTATGAAGTGGCCGGGCCACCTCCTGGCTAACTGTTGTGTTCGAACCATGCTCACGAAGGTTCTGTTCAGAAGTGTTGGTGATCAGGTTTGCAGATAGCGCTGTGTTTTGCCAGTTGGCCGCAGCGGGGTGAGGAGGCGGCTCTGCAGACCATTGTCTCTTATTTCTCCTTATCTTGCTGGCACCTACAATACACTGTATTTGGAGAGCTTACCTGCAGGCGTGGTGCGTCCATTGGGGTGTTGCCCCCCCGCCCGCAGCTCCCTCGGCGTCTCTGAACTTAGTTTACTTAAGTTCAGAGACGCCGAGGGAGAACTGACAATGCATGTCAGTCAGCATGACGTTGAACCGTGGGCGGTCCAGTGTCATGTTGACTGACATGCATTGTCGGACCGGACAGGGACAGGCAGCACTGCAGCACAAGTGCGCATGAGTGGGGATGGTGCGCAAATTTTTCACCCGTGCCCAGTCATGCCCACTTGTGTTTTCACTGTCTTGCGCATGCCCATTAGGAGCCCCTCGGTCTCCTAATGGGCAGGCGGCGGGCGAAGAGTAAGCTGTGCTCTCAGCCAATCCTGTCGCTGCAGAAGCGCCAGAATTGGCTAAGGGGTTGCCACTCCAGTGCTGTTGAACTCAAGAGACGCCATTGCCAACGCGGAGCAGAGGCAGTCAGGTACGTTTTTGTCTTAATTTTATTCTCCCTCGGCCCCCCACCCCCGCACGACCCCCCCCTCACGAGATGTGCTCTGTCTAAGTCACTGCTTGAGTCCGTTGCCCTACTTTCTTAAACATGCCTTCCCCACAGCGGAATTTGCCAAGGGGCAATGCCGATGGTTAAGGCTCGGCCTTTGGGGACGGGTGAAACGGGCAGAGAAGGAAAATAACTTTGTCTTTTCCTTCGTGCCCAAAGAAGACAAGGACAGTGTCCAGTTCTCCCGCTACTGGCAGCTGGCCCCCCTCCTTTGTTCCCCCTCTTCCCTCTCTGTCTCACTCCTCCTCATGTAGTAAAAACTGGTCCGAGACTTCAAGAAACAGGTATTACCTTCTCTTTCCTCCTTTCGTTTATTTGCTTCCTTGTGAAATGGATCCAAAAAGAAAAACACTTGCTGGAAACGTAGTCTGTTGCTGACATTTTTCAATTTCTAAGTGCAGCCTCAGGGTAGAGAGAAATAAAACATTCAAAATATGAAAAATAACTAACTAACTAAGGCAAGGTGGCCATATTGATTTATTCACACCTAAACACATTAGCGCCACATTACAGTGTTTGCCAGTGAAGTCCTACTTTTGTCGCCTCCTCGCTCTTTGAACAACCATGTTTTCCCTTGGTGGGAATGCACACTATTTCTGGAGGTACTGAAATACCTGCTTGTTGGGTGCGTGCATTGGAAAACAAAATGCATACTGCGGCTCTGTATTCACAAACGTGGTCTTTTGAAACCATTCTGCTTTAGTTTTGTAATGATATAAGCAATGGGCATTAGGTCAGCTCCGTTACTCTCACACGTTCCTTTCTGCACCCTCGTTCCCTTATGTCACTGTTTCCTTCTCTTTCTATTCCCTGGTTAACTGACTTTTTTCTCTTGCTCTGGGGGTGAAGGCCGATGATGAGAAATACGCCCCGGACCGGACGCCAGACCTTAAAAGAGTGGCAGCGCTAAGCGCCCACCACCTGCAATCACCTGTGCATATTAGGCGCTATAGTAGAGTCTAGAGATAGTTCATCCGATTCTTGTGTGAAATGTGCTCTGTCGTAACTACTTGTCATTTGCTATGACGGGGGAATGGAGGTGCGGAGACAGAGAAAGAGACGAGGGAGGAAGGGATACTGAGATATAGGGAGGGATAGCAAGCAAGATGGATGTGACAGCAACAAGATAGGAAGAGATAGCAAGATAGAGAGAGGAGAGCATGGGGGGTTACGAGACAATGGAAGGGGCAGCAAGAGACAGTCACCGGGCAGTGTCAGCAGCACCCAGCCAGTGACAGAGGAGGGGAGATGCTGAGTTAGCGAAAGAGATAAGGTATGAAGGGATACTTAGATGATGGGAAAGTGAGAGTGTCACTGGAAGAGAGTGACGCCGATAGAGCAGCTCGCAGCCACTTGCAGGTGAAAGTGGTGAATTCTGGGTGAGAGATAGGTAAAGAGAAAAGTGAAAGTTCACAGAGGCACTTTCACAATTGCTTTATTAACCTTCCTGCTTTCTCAAATTTGCTTGAAAATGCACCATTTTCCTTCTCTTTTTTCAAAATTTTCACGGGAAGAGAATCGCAACGTACCCCCCTTATGGTGTCGCTCGCAACGGTGCAGTATGCCAATCATTTTAAGCCTCACCACTTTCAAATGTCACCAGCCGCCCCTGCTTACCTGCCCATGTCGTCTTTCATCACTAACCTTCCTGTCTGGTCTGCCAACAAGAGTGCCAGGGGTTGCCAGAGGACGAAGGGGTGGAGTACACCCTGATGGCAGTGAACACCTGCACATTGATAATGAAAAATTAGGCCATCAACTCATTCATTTTCCTTGTGCTAGATGTAATATGGCCCGTACTTTCCAGTATTTTTCATGAGTTTTCCACCATCTCCTTGGCTGATCCCACTCAAGTTCATCCCCTTTTCCCAAGCTCCCGTGCAAGAGTGTAGTTCTAGCCTTGAATTGCCTTTAGTCCTCCCTAAGAAAGCTCCTCACGTAGTTTAAGACGGCGCTGGCCTGTTGTTTACCTCCGCAATGCCTATGGCCTTCCATACCTTTATGTTTCATTGATGATAACGTCACACCATAAGAGTGAAAACGAACAGTAAGCCAGAATGTATGACCTACATGTATATGGGGCATGGAGCCGATTAAGTGGAAATGAGGAAAGCAGCCCACTTTAAATATTGAAACTAGAAGTATCTGGAAGTACTTCCAGTAAACGGGACAGGTGTCTGCGTGCGCAGAACTCCCTGTTTCAAAGTTGGCTGAGGAAATAAACATGTTACTTCACTACCCCTAATCTTGAAGAAATGTAGCCCTTTCAAGGTTCCATGTGCCCCCCCCGTGACGAAAAATATGGCACATTTTACACGTCACATAACAAAGTATCTTCTCTGTGAACAGTTGTCATTGATGAATGAGCGGAAGGGATGCTCTAGTTTCTATATGCATCACACTAATGGCGGGAAATGTACTGCGCGCCCACAGAACGCCAGAGTGCAATGTTTTTTTAAATTATTGTATAACGTTTTATTTGATTCAAATTAAAAGCATGAAGTACAATACATCTGATCAGGACATTCATATTATTAAAGTAATTACAAGCGCAATGTCTGAAAAAACATTATTGAAGTCACTCATTTAAAAATAACTGTAAGATATTTTCATAAAATGACAGTAAAAGATATTTACATTTGCGAATATAAAAATGATAAAGAAGCAGGTATAACTGAAGCTAAAAAGTCATTAGTCAGTGCAGCTAACTGTAGTTGCACAATGCTGTAAATGTATTTAGAATAGGAACACAGCGTATGACCGGCAAGTGCTGGTGCAGGTCAGGTGGGACCGCCCACTCCACCAAATACAAACTGGAAACACCTCCAATGATGGATGGGAAAAGGAGAGCTCAGTCTGGATATTTTTTTGTTGCTATGTGGTAAATAGAGATGGGGCACATCGAAATGGGGGAGGGGTGCAGGGGGGGGGGGGGGGTCTGGTCTCCACCTTCTGAGACTCAGATTCTCTATCTGCTCGGACCATGGAAATGAGTGACATGCCAAGAAGGGGAGCAAAAATGATGGCATAGGATTGGAGTGTGTGAATGGGTTCCAGAGAGGAGTCCCCATGAGGGGCATCTGGTGACTTGAATGTTTTGAGTAACCTGAGTGCTAAGGGGAAGGCAGTTGAGAGAAGAAGATAGATTAGGTCTGAGGCTGGTTTACGGCAGTAACACATGCTTCCATAGGGAAATGGCAGAATGCGACCGAACAGTGTTCGGTTGCATCCTAATCAGGCAGTCGGGACCGCCGACCAGAGGTCGTTTGGTCCTGTTTCTGAGACGGTGCGTCCGCCCCAACATCGTAATCGGTCCGTTAGTGTTGTTCACTGTTACCCAATTGGAATTCTATATGTGTTGTTGTTTTGTAATTTGATTGTTGTGTTGTGTTATGTTTTTACTGCTTTTTTGTGTTTTGTCTTCTTAGATTGCTGTTGTGATTTTTCTCTGTTATTATTTTATGGTCTGTAATTACATTAAGATGGCATTATTTTATGTTCTGTAATTACATTAGAGATGGCAACAAATGCTGCCACTTTTCCAGCCAAAAGAAGCATATGCCTGTAGGACGCTGGCTATGTATATGATATTGCCACCAGAGAGTAATACTGTGCACACAGTCCAGGGTTTCCCCAAAAGTGTACAGGGCTCAATGTGAAACTCAAGGTGCTCTATTTGTGGCAGTGTGGTTGAGCAGCTTTAGGCCTAACACAGAGGAGTGTACATCATTTATTGCACAACAGTGATCAATAATGGACACATGACTCAAGAAGGAGATCCAGACCAATTTAAGAAAATTATACTTTGTTTATATTTTATTTTAAGACCAGGCTCTTCGCATTACAGTAAGTATGATTCTCATTAATAATACTTTTCAGGTTTCAGAAGTTTGGCAGTACAAATTTCAGAGCAGTTCAATATTAACCTGTGGAGGAAAACAATTGTGCGGTATAACAGGTACATATACCACGTACAGTTCTAGTCCAGTCTTCGGGTGTTTCAGGCCAACAAAGTGAGCCATGTTGGCCGTGGAGTACTAGGGGCAACAAGAGTTGTGGGATTCAATATCCACACTGCGGTGGTTGATACAGGCAATGATATATACCCTTGTGGTCCTCGAAGAGTAATGTAGCAAGTTGGTTTTCAGCAGACCACCAACACAATTACCGTTGCAGTCGCCGGCAGCTGGCTGCTGTCAATCTAATGGAGAAGTTCAGCAGTTGTCAGATTGACACGGGGAGATCGCAGTCGTGCAGGTATTGCAAGAGGGGCTGGAGGAGGCTGGCAGGGCCACTTGCAGGAGGGTACTGGCTCTCGGACACTGGGTTGGGCACAGCTCAGGTGGTGAGGCAGAGAGGATCCTCGAGGTCATGGTGGCCGCACTGCTCCAAAATGTTCTTCTGACCAGATAGAGTCATGTCAGGGGTTCTTTGATAGCAGTGAGTCTTGTCAACCCAAGGGTTGGTCCTCACAACAGCGGTTCTGAAGTTCTCTGGTAGCAGTGATTCGAGTCTACCCAAGGGTCGGTCCTCACCACTGTGGTTCTGGTACCGGCGGATGCCGGGGGCTAGAGCCTGTAGTCCGAAGGGAAGTTCTTGGCACTTTGGTGAAGGTTGAAAGGTCTACTGGGTTTCTTGAAAGCCTAGCAGAGTTTCTGGACCAAATGCAGTTCCAGTAGTTGAACCGGTTGCAGGTAGTGGGGGTCTTGCTGAGTTTTGTCTGCAGTGGTTGAGTTCCTGGTCCGGCAGTGGTTGTCTACCATCTTCTTCTTTGGCCGGTTGAATCTGAGGACCAGATCTAGGGGATCCACCTAAATACTAAATTTAAGAAGAGGTTTAGGGGAGTAGCAGGTAGGGCCAATGGGCACCTTACCTGGGATGACGACACCCTCTATTATGCCACCCTCCTGTGGGAGGGGGCCTAGACCTAGCCATGATTGGAGGCACCCCATCTTCAAGATGGCGGGAACTGAAAGTTGTGCTTCACCTTGCTCCCCCCACCTTAGGGGTGGGGTTGGCAGAGGTGGACACACCTTTCTTTATTAATTTTTCTGCCGGTTTTCCCGCCCAAAGTGGTTGTGTAAACCAGGGGCTGCCATCTGCTGCTAGCAGCAGAGGCTGGGGGTCACATTACAAAGGCAGCAGGCATTTGAAGCTTACCTCTTTGAGCATTGGCCCATCCTGGGGGAGGAGGCATGACACCTCCACCCAGGATGTGCATTGTTTTTGGTCCCAGAGAGCAGGGGCTCTCCACCCAGTGGTCTAGAAACATGTCTGGTGGTGGCTGGTTCCCTACAGCCGGGAAGAGACCACACCAGTCTGCAAGATCAGTGGCATTGTCCCAATGAGGGGGTTTCCAAGGGACCCTCTTCAGCTATCAGGCCCTAGGTACCCATGGTACCATTTACTAGAGACTTACAAAATGTAAGAGCTTCATAATACTTCCCAATGTACAACATAAGGCACATTTAAGCACCACAGCTTATAACACTGCACTTCGAGACCGAGAAGTACATTCCACACCTCTCCTTCTATCTCTCCTGCTTTCAAATGCACATCCCACATCTTCTGTCCCTGGCAAGGCTGTTCTACTCTGTGAAAGCTCCCACTATACAACTACAAAGAGACATGAAAGAAATCTTCAAAGAAACATGCATATGCAGGACATTCAAGCTAGGATAAAATAAAACACCAAAAGTCAATTAAAACAATGGTAGTCAAAGGTCATCACGTCGTTTCAATACATAGGAGTGCCTCTAGCACTACACTCATGCAGATATGCCCTCGCCTGTAGTATTGTGCGCCTTGCCATAGGGCTTTGAGGCCTGCAGGAGGGGTGGTTTACCTCTGTCACAGGCAGTGCTAGCTGGCATAGCACTCAGGCAGGGTGCCATGTCAACTTTGTCATTTTCTCCCTTACAGGGGCATGCCGGCTGCAAGATCAGTGGCATTGTCCCAATGAGTGGGTTTCCAAGGGACCCTCTTCAGCTCTCAGGCCCTAGGTACCCATGGTACCATTTACTAGAGACTTAGAGGGGGCAGAAGTACCAATTGGAGGTTTGTTTTAGGAGAGGAGCACTGGCACAGGGGACCTGGTTGGCAGGGGCCCTGTGCTCTACATTTGAAACCACATCAAAACAAGGCAAAAAGTGGGGGCTAACCATACAAAAGATGCTCTTTCTCAAATGCCTTTTAAGTTCCAGCAAAAATCACAGTTTTTCACAGTCCATTGTGACAACACTTCCACTATACTAGACACCAGTCAGACTAATACTATGGCCCTGGTCACATCTTAAATCAGCACTTATGTGATATGGTCCAAGAAGCCAATACAGTTGGCAGTTTTCTGTTTTTATCAAATCAGTATGGGGCTTAACTAACCCAGACCAAGCCTTCAACAATACTTGCAGTGCGTTTCCTGTTTTAATTGCATTTGCAAAATAATTTTTTCTACCATTATTCTATCTATTTACTTCCATCAGCTTCAGATAAGGCAAGCGCACAAAGAACTAGTAGAGAAAGAACCGACCACATATTACAGTAAATCATCACTTATTGTTGACTAATCTAGTACTAATTTATGCATTTCGTTGCTTCTCTCTTCTCACCAGCTCCTAAAGTGTGGTATATTTGGTAGGTACGATTTTCAGCATAATGTTAATTTTAGTTAGAAATAGCAATATCACTTGTCCCCATGATGTTGCTTTGAGTGGGCACATATCCCTGGCGTCTCAAAGTCAAAATCAACTTTATTTGGTCCTAATAAAACAGACTACAAAAGAAAATGCAAAAATGATTCATAATGAGATGTAACAAAGCAAATTCAAACATAGCCCACAGAGATGAAATCAAAGTGCAAGCAAAGTGCAATCTCCAAGTTCAGTACATGGCAGATTCAGGCGAAGCCCTCAAAGATAAGATCAAGAAACAGAATAGTGCAAATAGCAATGCCAAATTGAAACCTGTATATGGCTTCTGTGTTAGAAAGTGTGCCACAAAACATAAAAAAAGAGTATGTTACAACTCTTGGCATATATTGATGCAAGGATAAAATATCTGCCGTTAAAGTGCTAGAGAAACAAAAATGAAGATACAAAATGACAATAAAATTATTTGATCGATAAAAATACCAGGATTAAAATGGATCAAAGGCAAAAATGGACAGGGGTGTCATAATTTTGTACAGAACTTTCCATATGCTTTCCTTGTCTTTAGCACAAGCTTCAAGAAGGCATAAACAGTGAAAATAATCTCCTTTGGTTCCAGAGATTGCAGTAAGTGCAAAGATTCTGTTCAGTGACGCAAGGAGCACTTAATTAAAAGAGGTTTTAGAACCATGAACCAGTAAGCAGAGTAAAAGGTACAGAAAAACATTAGGGTAGATTTACAAGCCCCTTGCAACACTTTTATGCCACAGTTGCATCACTTTTATGATGCAGTGGCGTCTTAACCCCTTGCGTGCTCTTGACAGAACCACGCCGTCATGAGCCACGGGCGGCGTGTGCTCATGACGGCGTGGTTCCGTCATGCCGCGGCCCTTGGTGGCCGCTCCTCCCACGCGGCACTAATTCCCCACCTGTGCGGGCGAAATAGCGAGTGGGCGGAGTTGTGATGGAAGCACACCGTCATGAGCACAGCTCGCCCATGACTCATGACGGCGTGGTTCCGTCATGAGCATGGCGGTGCCGCGCTCACCCCTCACCCCCCCAGCGCCGCAGCGAAGGGGTTAAACAATGTGCCACGTTGCAACACATTTACAACGTGACCCATCTATGGAGATGTGTCATGTTGTAAAGCCCTGCCTCACATTATACCTGCATCAGGTATAATGTATGCAGGATGGGCGTTCCGATGCAAGAAAGCCTCCTAAAAGTGACGCAGTGAAATCTACAAGATTTCACTGATTCACTTGTACTACGCCACTGAGTCAAAACCATACGCCTGCTTGAAGCAGGCGTAAGGAGTGATGCAGCATAATCGAAATAGGCATTCCGAAGCATTGCTGGAGTTGCGTTGTGCTTGCGACATGTCACCAGCAATGTGTTGCCTTCACGCCAATAGATGCGTCACACATCTGTCAATCCTTGCGCCACGGTGTGCCACATTGTAAATGCGATGCATCCATGGTGGCGCAAGGGTTTTTTTATGTGACACAAATTAACTGACGCATCTCTGCTAATATGCAGGGATGCTTCAGTTCTTGTAAATCTGCCCCTTTATGTGTAAGGTACTTTGTGCTGACATATGATCCCATTGACAGGGCATGAGTTTGCACGACCAGTCAATGCACTGAGAAAAAGTAACCAGTCTATAAAGTAGGTTGAGTCAAAAACTGAGCAAAATAAAGTGCTGAAGAGAGTGCAGACATCTTTGCCCATCTCTCTTCCTATTAAAATGTATAGCATGTAAACTCAAGTGTTTTTTCGGGCATTGTGGGCAAGGAGCATGCATGGACTTCAGATAGGTTGTGCCTAGCCAGGGCCACTGCCATGTCCCTGACATTCCTCAACCAGGGAATTTCTAGGGACCGTATGAGGGACAGGCAGTCCTTAATTAGCAGTCTGTTTATGGAGATGGCCCCATTTACCCAAATCCTTCACCATGACAACAGTGGACATGTTCTTAAAATATCCTCAAGATGGGTAAGCTAGAGATAAAAGAGGTGATGGGCGATGGTAAGTTAAGTAGACGACACGTGAATTTGATTACTGTGGTCTGTAATGGGAAAAGCATATGTGAACCCCAGACCCCGATCCATCAGCCAACACATTTTGCACAATAAATAGACAACATGAGGGCAAGAGACCTTTTGCCCAGTTTAGTGGCAAAGGCAAATACTATATTGATACTCCTTGCTATCTAATTATTTATATTTGCTATCAGTGGGTGCCAGGACTCTCTACAATTAGAGGTTACCCCAAGACAGTTAAAGTTAATAACATGTTTGACAGGGGTAGTTTTGAGCTTGAAAACGTTTCCACCCTATACCCCACAGGGCATTACAAAGGATTTGTTGGTGTTGATCTTCATGTTGAGCCCCTCATTGAAGGATGTAAAGGCATCCAAAAGATACTCCAATGCTACGGCTGTATGACCATTGTTGACAGGAATGTTGTAGGAGAGTAGGATCTGCTTCTTATGGTTACCCCCACTTTCTGCTGATGTGTCACTGTTTTCGGCTTAGTCTGACTGGGATCCTGCCATCCAGGACCCCAGTCCAGCTGCTTTCTCCTCTAAATTGATTGCATGTACTTTAGATACACTCCAGATTGGATTCTGGGGTACCCTTATAAGTCCCTAGTATATGGTATACTATATACCCAGGGCATAGGCACCTCAGAGGCCTCCCAGGGGCTGCAGCATATATTGTGCCACCCCTGAGAGACCATTCAAACGGACACCACAGGTCTGCTACTGCAGCCTGTGTAAGGTGGTGCATGCACCCCTTACTTAGATATAGGTTCACTATATCTATTATAAATCACTGCACTATAAACCTATCAGTCACCCCTGTGGCAGGCCTTATCAATCCTGAAGGCAGGGTGCTGGGTTTTATGTGAGAGGGTGCTCCTGCATGAGCAGAGCCCCTCTGCAGCCTTCAGAACCTATTGTCCGGGGTTGTTTGTGATGCAGCCAACCATATATATTTAACTGCATTATAACCTTGCTGTAAATGCTAACTTTAAAACGGCTGCTTAGAAACATGTCGTGTTTGGTGTCAAACACCTTGGAATCATACCTTCACACCAGTAACTAGTGTGGGAGGTATGATTCCTCCCTTGTAGATCCACTACTGTGGGTCACCGGGCTACCCGGTACCAGCTTTCTCGACCTGGGCATCACAAAATGGATGCTGCCAGCCAAAGACACGAGTTTGCCCTCCTGCTGCTGAGCCAAGCTCGAGCAGGGGTAGGCTTGACAATAAGTTTCCTGTCACAGGGAGGTGTGACCACCTCCCAGACAGGATTTAGTGTATTGGGGCTGGGTGGGTGCACTCAGAGAGTGTTTGTAGTCTGCACTGGGGGCGCATTTGGTGTCCCTGTGCATAGGCCAGTTCAAACCGGTTGAGGGAGCCATTGGCTCCTGCTCTGGTGTGAAACTGGACAAAGGACATGGGTGTAGCCACCCCTCTGTCCTGACCCTCCCATAGGTGGGTCCCCAGAGTTTGTCACACCCTTTCCTTGGGTATAAAGTAGGAACCCTGACTACAGGACTTTAGATTTTACCTGGACTAAACTCTGCTACAGAAACCAAGTACTTTGATGATCTACACTATGCTGGATGACAGAAGACTCTACCTTGGAGTAAAGGAGTTACTCCCCTGCAAGGCAGGCACCTTTAACGCATCTGACCGGTTTGCATCTTCTGAGCTCCTGAGGACTCTGAAGATTTCTGCAACACAAGAGGTGTGTTCTTGAGGTCACTGAGGTTGATCTGCTCTCTCAGCAATTCTGAGACCAGTATCCCTAGTGGGGAACGTGCAACCCGAACCCCTGTGATCCGCGTACATTTGCAGCAGCATATGCTTTTTGGCAATCCCTGAGTCTGTGCTTTGGGCTACGTATAGTCCTGACCCCGAGCAGTATTTCCACTGAAGATTTCCGGCCTACACTCCATCAGTGTTCTGTGGGTTGGTATTTTGTGATTCAGCTTGAGGTCCCTTCGCAATCCCTGGTCATTGGCCTGTGGGTCCCTGTGAAGGTAACTTTTACTTTCCTTGGGCTTTCCTGGTTGCTCCAGACGTGCCCTGACTCTACATAGCTTGGAGAGTCCCCAGGACCTTGCTGGTCTTCACTGAACCTGATTTCCTCTGGCCACATGGTTTGCAGTTGCCAAGGCTTGTTGGTGTTCGATCCTTTGGTCATCCTCCACATCTCCTGGTCCCCATGGCTGCTGAGTCAAGCATCGCATCTTCTCACCTGAAGCACCCGACATCGGTGGGCGTTCGTCTATCGTGCCCCTGGTCACCCTGAAGTGACCCAGACTCTGTCCCCTCTTCTTTCAGGTTCTTCTCACCTCGGATCCAGGCTTGGATTCCACCGGACACTTTTCATCTTCCCAACAGCAGCACTTCTTCGCATCACGCCATTGAAAACGACGAGGGTTTCCTACACCACTTGACCCCTTTGCACCCGGCTCCTCTGGGATAGGTAAAACGGGTACCTTGGTACTCACAAGGGTGCTGGCCTTAGAACCTTCTATGTTCCAAAGGGTTTTCTTGAAGTCCTCTCCGAAGTGTCCTTAAACTCTAAAATTACAACCGCAAATTTCCCATAGAGTTGTACAGAGCTCGTGCCTGTGTTCACACACTGGACTCGTCCTTTGTGGGTCCCCTGTGTCACTACTTTGGGTGGTTCCTTGGGGTCCCAGCGATTCTACGTGCTCTAGGCACTGTGTCTAGTTAAGTCGTGGTTGTTCTACCACTTTCTTAGTATATGGTTTGGTCTCCCCCTGGAGCCCGCTGTGTATTGTGCTATTTACTGTTGTTCTTGTGATTTATTATTGTGTGCTTTGTGCTATAATCTCATAAAGAGGTTAGTAGAGAGTGTTTAGTAATAAATACATATATTTTATGTATCTCTTGTTTGGTTCTCCTTTCATTTGGTCATTCAGGAGGTTCTGATCTGGTAAAACAAGCTGCTTAACATTCCTTCGAGACTTAGCATGAAGGCTGCTCTCCATGGCTACCACTAGGATAGCTTTCAATAAAGGTTGTCTTTAACCTAATCATCAATAAGGGTTGTTTGGACTGGTACAGGGTGCCCACCTTAATTAGTGGACAGCATATACCAGGCCAACTTCTCACAATCGTCGGTGTACAATAAGGCTGGTATTGGATGCTTTCCAATCTGGGGCAAGTCCCTGCACCTTAGAACTAGTTCCCTCTCTAAGTGATTTATGTAGAGGTAGAATAAAAAAGGCATGAGAACACACCCTTGCCTGATGCCTCTATGCATCCCGAACATTTCAGAACATTTCCTCCGGCCTGAACCTTACAGCAGCAGATGAGTCACAGTGGATTACCCTAGTGGTATTGATGACTGGTCTATCAATGCCCAAACCTTCCATGATGCCCCACAATTTTGAGTGGAATACACAGTCAAAGGCACTAGAAAGGTCCATGAAGCCCAAGTGGAGCTCACCACACTCATCAATTGTGCATTTTCCCAGGAAGAGACAGAAGTTAATATATTGGTCTTCCATCCCCATCCCTCTCTCTGAACCCCAAATGAATGTCAGAGAGAGAAAGACACCATACTCTGCCCAAGCCTCCAGATGGGAGAATAGGATGCAGCCCAACACCTTCACAGTGGAGTCCAGGAGTGAGATTAGACGATAACAACAGCTCTCCTCCCGGTTGCCCTTCTTAAAAATCAGGATGATGAGCAAGTTGGAGCAAGAAGGAATCTTGGTGTAAGAATTCACTGCTCTGAGGGAGTTGGCTACCAAAGGAGCGCACAGATCCAGGTTTATTCTTAAATAGGTCCAAAGGGAACCCATCGATCCAGGGGCTTTTCCGCTGGGGCTGTCTTTAATGGCCACGATCACCTTTTCCAGTAACGGGCAATACTTGGGGAGGAAACACTCCTATGCTGTGGCTAGAGATTCACTAACATTGCCTGGTTCGTCACTAATGGAGTAAACTCCCCCTAGGAAAGTAGCCAATTTGTGGTCAAATTTGGCAGAATCAATCAGAGGTGTTTCTTTATCTTTAAAAAATGGTTGTTTGATGATAGTCCAGAAGGCCTTCTGGTCATACCTGAAGCATGCTTTCTGAATCACCTCCTAGGCTTTTAATCTGAGGGTATTCTTCCTTGCTACAATCGCCCTTTTGTATATCTTCTTACAGCTCACGACCTCAGCGGCAGACCTAGGCTAGTTGTGAAGCATGACCATCAACTCTTTGCAGGACTTGGAACATGCTACATCAAACCAACCCTTTAACCTACGAGGCCCGCACGGGTCACCCTGTGTAGTGCACATGACACTGATTCTGAAAGGGTGATGAACGCATTCTTGATCCTGTCTGCATCGCTGTCAGTGTCTAGGCAAGTATCAAACAAGGCAGGATTGCCATTAACCAGTTGAGATGTAAAAGTTTCAATGTTCACAAACTCCCACTTCATGCAAGTGCCCTTAATCTTATGTGCAGTGATGCAAGTAATTCTCCTCCAGCTACCTACAATCTCCTGCCAGCAACTGATGTCTACAACAAGACCTTGGGGAAGATGGTTGCTCAAGGCAAGGTTATGTACTAGTTGCTCCCTTGCTCTGGCAACTAGATTGGGAGATAGTAGGATAAAATCAGTTACAGAGCCTGGTCCCTTACCCACAAAAGTTAAAGTCAAAGTAGATACAGAATACTTCCATGCACCCACACAGGACAGGATATGTTATCCCTTGGACCAGCTAGCTCACAGTGTCACCTTTACCCCCTAAGGTTAGGAAGGGAGCAAACAGTTCTGGCAACTACTTGAACATGACAACCCTGTTCCCTCAGGTACCATGGGGACAGACCTAGGAATTTTCGCTCAGTCCCTCGTGCTCTAGTTTGCTCAGAGAAATATTTAAAGAATACACGAAGGGACATTTTCAATATTTATTGAACCGTAGTGATTCTTGGATAGAAAATATGTGCCGCAATGATTAATAGACAGAAGCAAACAAAAGTTCTAACGAGTGTCAAAACAGTGAATAAAATGAAGAGTTCCATCATCTTGTTGAGACAGATTGTATATGCATACATATACAATATTTAGAGCAATGTAGTGTGCTCCCACGATGTAAACCCTAACCTACTTGTCAAGGGTGTGTACCTGGTGGGTAAGAATATAGGACCCCGTCTTGGTCACGAACTAGACATCCCTCACGAAGATGTCAGTCAGCTGCTAGGCAAAAGCTTCAGCTTGCAGGGACCCCTAGAAGTCAGCAGAAGCTTCTCCTCTGATTTTATTTGGAAACAAAAGGATATATATATAGAAAAGGGCATCCTTGCCTTGGGCTGTGATTGTGATCAGGCTGCCTATTGTTTGTATTCCACATAGCTGCATCAACATATGGCCATAATAAAAACATGTATATCACACAAGTGATGACCTTGCACATAATGCCAAGGCAGTGTGATAGTGTTTTCACAAAGTTCTTTCGTGTCAGCAAGGTCAGTGTTTCTTAGAAACTAACTGAAGTGTCACAAATGCAAATGTGTGTCAAAAGTCGATGTGGAAAAGGGAAGGCAACTTTAGGAAAGAACCGGGTACATGTAAATTAACAGTATTTCCTATCAGGCCTAACTTGAGCACATGACAGAAACACATATTAAATTTCATCATCAAATAGTCAATATTTTTGCCAAATTCATCATGGGAAAAATGAAGAGTTCCCTGTACAACTGATTATGCCGCAAGCATGTTTGAAAGCAGGGGGGCAGAGATGAGCATTGACATCACCTCACTCAATCATGTCCAGCTCCTTGCCGCCTCTGATTCAAGGCAGTATAAGTTTTAGAATTGTACTCCTGTTGATTATTTTTTTTTCATGCCATTTTATATAGCGCAAACTTGACCCAAAGGTATCAGAGGGCTTTAAATGAGCACCAGTTACGTTACACAAGGACACATTCCTTTTTGTTAGGCACGGGGAAATTAAGTGATTTTCCCAGAACCACAGGATGGGAGCGTCATTACGGAGACTCGAACCCGGTTCCCCAGATTTGAGATCAACTGCCATAGCCTGTTAGACCACATCATCTCCCAAATGTTTTCCCCTGTAGTTGTAATGTGGGATGAACTCAAGCTTGTACTTTGGAAAATTGTGGGTGCGAGCCACCTTCTGCGTTGCCACTTCTAATATCTCAGTGTTGTTAGGCCAATTGCTCTGCAGAGCTATTGAAGTCCTTGCGGGATAGAAAGGATTGGTGGCCACAACAATAGACCTTTGATGGTCTGTCCAAGAAAAGTCTGGGGGAAAGGGGATGGTGCTCAAGAACTAATTTGCAGAAGAAGGGCTGTTGAGGAGAATCAAGCACTGCCGCTGGATCAGTTGCCAGATCCGTGGATGAGCAATGCCAAGAAGATATGGGGTCATCATTCCTCATGGAATGCATAATAGGTCCGACAGTAGCGGTGGCGGAGTTCACTGAATGTATGTTGCGAATATCGGGCTTCCCAGTCAATGACTTAAGAGCACATGATGGAGATGCCGGTGCTGCAAATGCATACTAGTGTAGCAGAGTTTGGATCTTTCTGCTCAATGCACTATCCTCTTTGTAATCTAGCTTTTGTACTGGATTACAGTTAATCAAGAGGTAGGTTTTGGTTTTAGTTTCGCTAGAAGACTACTTGCAGGAAGTGGCTAAATGGCCAACTGGGGTATTATTGCCAGAGGCAACCTGTGGGGCAGAAGCTATGCAGAGAAGCAGAGAGCAGCCAGCGCTACTCTTGTGTCTTGCCTTTCAAAGCCTTTTGCTCTTCCTTTTTGTGTGGCTTTCCCACTTCTGCTGTCAGGGGACAGGTGCTGCGCTCTCATTGGATGAGCCATTGTTACCATCTCACGAATTGAGAGAAATCTCAAATGGTGCCCTCATTGGTGGTTATGGCACCTGACAGCTCGGTTTCCGACTCTATGGGTTGCTCAAATGCAGGCCCCAGGGTGCCTTAGCATGAGCAGAACAGGTAGCATATGATGGATGTTCAAATGTGCCCTTAGAGACTACAGATGCCTTGCTAGTGTCCATGTTGTCCTGTTGCTTTAGAATTGAACCTATCTGTTGGGTGGGAGATGAAATCCAATCAAGAATAGCATCCATATTTTGAAGTATTCTAGGGCAAGAACGATACACGGCAACTGGATCCTTGTAATCAGATTATTCAGAGCTGACCCTTTGGTGTCAATTCACACAATTTGATCTGCTAGGGCACTTAGAATGTCAACTTGCATATTGAGATTATCTGAGTGGTAAGATAGGGACACCAAGACTGCCTCTAAATTGCTGAGCAAAGCATTCCAGAGGTTACTGCTGGAGTTATGATGGTATGTTCCATCAGTCTGGCTACTGAGTGATATATGTTGCAGGTTACATTCTTCACATAACAACATTAGGTCAGAGTGGCCTGATTCAAAGTCTTGGACTCCAAAAGCCTCTACTGGGGAGTATGACTGGATGCTTCCGTGGTCGGACTAGTGGCTGAAAACTTTGAGGTTAACCGGTTTAGCTTGATGAGACTTAGAAGGTTAGAGGAAACTAAATGGCATGCAAAGTTGCTTGTTTGTGATGTTCCAGTTGGTTAATGGACTTAACAATGCTGGGCTGGTGGCATCATCTAAGGGATTGCTCCTGCTTGCCTCACCCATGTTTGCTGTGTTCACAATGTTGGCTTCTGTTCCAGAAGAGATGGAATGGTCAAATACTGTCTCCAAGAATAATATATTTCCGCACATAGAGTTTAAATATACATACATAAAGGACTAAAAAAGGGATTTGTCATACAGCTATTACTGCCACTGAGCATCATGCCACGAACCCTTCACTTTCTTCAACTTTCCTTCCTAGGTATTTAAGTAGAGGTGCCACATTCAGAAATAAATTGGATACAAGTGGCTAATTAGGGACTGGTTTTTTCCCTAGTGTATAAAGTACAAGATTGCCATACAGGCGGCTGAAGTTCCCTTAAGTAGATGAATATAGGTAATTAAAGTGCTTAAATGCAGAACTGAGGCGGGTATATATACGGTGCCAGATGGGCTATGGTTCCCTCTGCATAAGTGCAAGTGTGCAAGACTTTGCATCCTTTTTTTTTTTTTTGGAGTTGTATATAGCACAAACTAGACCCAAGACATCGGGTATCAGAGCGCTTACATAGCACCAGTTTCGTTACATGAGGACACATTCATTTTAGGCACAGGGAGATTAAGTGATTTGCCCAGAATCATAGGATATTGCCGCGTCATTGCAGAGACTCAAACCCGGTTCCCCAGCTTCAAGGTCAACCGCTCTAGCCATGAGGCTACATCCTCTCCCCTATACCCCATTAAAATACCAGAATAAACAAAATAGTTGCCTGAGCTTAACGGCATAGGGAACAACAGGTAATGGCAATCCCTAGCAGCCTGTTCATAAAGATTAGCTGCTCATGTTAAGTTTGCCTCAGAGGCTACTGATTTATCACGTTTCAAAGTTAGAATTAGGAACCCCCTCCAGATTCCTCATCGCCCAACCTATAAGCTGATCATCTTTTTGAAAATATTCAAAAACTGGGTTAATCTAATGTTCAGCATTGTGTTCCATAGGACCATAGACTCCATCAGTGCAGGTCTACATGACCTAATTCCCTGATCAAGGAACTTCCATCCTAATTGAGATCTTCGTTGAACCATAAATACAGGACAGATGCATACAATGTGGAGCAATGTTTCATTCCCCTGGTAGCATAGACAGCAGGACCGATCTTCACTTAGACCAGCCATCCTCCATTTTGGCATGAGGTCTAGTGTAGTTATTTATCTGAATCTTATTTCTATCCTGATTGTCTGAGGGATGAACCTGAGCTGAAATAGTTAGCGCTGTCCAGCACGTGTCCAAAGTGCCATCGGTAGCATGGGCATTTCCTTATCCATTGCTTGGGGACACTAGGGAATTGCCAGCTGGGGGGGCAAAGTGCAGGCTGTAAGTTTTTCCTACCCCGCTGCTGAAGATGATTTGTTTTTTTAATTAAGTAGTCTAGATTCCTGGAACGATTAGGTACTGGAGAGTTTGAGAGTGACATAGTACCGCCTAATGCACCTTTGGTAGTATTAGACACATCTCTCTTAATATATTGCTTAGCAGCTTTATTCTTGCCCCCCTTCTTGTTGGTAGTGTGACGGCCTGCCTCCTGGTGGTTTTCCCTGAGTGCATTATTATAGGACTGGTTGCGCAGCGTCAGGGAGGCTGTAGCTGGGATCAGGTGCCTGCAGGTGAGTGCAGATATCTGCAGACTATTGCGATGTGTGGTAATGAGTCAATTTACTGCTGGTGAACAATGTCCTGGTTCTTTCAACCAGACGCCGGCCTTTAAACAGAGTGGAGATCGGACACGGACTAATCTCTTGAGACGCCAGATTGGTTCCACGAGCACGGTTTTCCCAAAAACTAAACACTGAGAAAGCCTGGTCTCCCACACAAATTATGAAACTGATTAAGATTTTCGCTCAAGAATGATCCTCGAAGCCCCAGTTGACAACTTGGCATCCCCCGCAAGCCACTATCTTTATCGGCATTTGATGATTTAATTGGCACTAGCAAGGCATGGCACATGAGATGCCTCTTTAAATGAATTCAGAAGCTCAATCTTCCAGGTCCTGAGGAAAACCCTAAAACTAATACGGGTTTGAAACGCATAGACCATCTGTGTGAGCCCAGACAAGTATTTGTATTAATTGTTGAGTATCAGGCCCCCCCCCCCCCAAAAAAAAAGTGTGAAGAAACTAATAAACTTATGACCTGAATATCGAACTGTTTGGCCATAACTCTCCCTGGGTTTGTGTTACATCTTAACTTTCGACTGTGGTGTATCTTTTCAAACCTTTCCCTTGCGTGCTCTCTCTTTTTTAGGTCTCGCCTACCGTTGCAGTGCAAATGCGCTGCCATCGCTTTGCGAGGCATACAGTATATACTGTAGTGTGGAAGCTTTGTGGAAGCTCCGTCCTCTCTATGCCCATTGGCTTTTGTCTTAAATGCTGCATTCCGATTGGTTTGAGGCTTGTTAGTCCCTCCTCATTCATCATTTGTATCCTTCCACGGCTATTGGCCCCTTTACTCCTGACACTATTTTCTTTTAGGTCTCGCCTAGCGTTGCAGCGCGAATGTGCTGCCATCGCTTTGCAAGACATGCAGTATATACTGTAGTGTGGAAGCTTCGCCCACTTTTTGCCCATTGGCTTTTGTCAAAAATGTTGCCTTTCGATTGGTTTGAGGCTTGTTAGTCCCTCCTCATTAATCATTTGTATCCTTCCACGGCTATTGGCCCCTTTACTCCTAACACTATTTTCTTCCCTGTCTCCCCACCCCACCGCCCCCTCCCTCAGTCTGTGACTTCTCACCCTCCCCCACCACCCCCCCACTCCAGTTCGTGTTTTCTTGCCTGGCACTTCCGTTTTAATCTTTATTATTTCCACCCTGAAATATGCAAGTTCAAGATGCGTGCTATACAAAAACTTCTCGTGTTTAATGAACTAGATTTTAATGTTACTCTAAATATAATAAGACTCTAGGCAACATTCAGGGTATGCATGGCAACTGACACCTCTTAGTTCACAAATGGTATCGTTGTCGGACTGGAGGAGCGGCAGTGTTTTAACTCATGCTTAAAATGAGCACTTTTAATAATTTCCTCTGAATTCAGTGCTATAATCTTGTGTACTGAGGCAATGCGCTAAAGAAATGCACTTTTTTTTAATTCTGAAGAGGCATTATCGCACATTTGCATCATGTTTACTGTATGATTAACATGCCGATCATTTTCACGGCTCGCCCACTGGCTCGTATACGGTTGGCTCGTCTCCGGTTGGCTGTACCTGTTAATTAATATATTGGCTTGCGCACCTCTAACAAAGAGAGATGAATGGATACATGACAGAGAGCCCGGTAGATGGTAGAGAAATAGACTGGTGCAGACAAACAGACAAAGCCAGTCTCCATTGCCTCACATCAGAATCATCACTTTCAATAACCTGGAAATCTGCAGGCAACTCCTGCATGCCCCAACCTCATCCCTCTCAACTATTCTTAGCAGAAGCGGCAGATTCTGAGCTGTGCCCTGCTGGTGCAGAGGAGCACGGCTGAGTCTGTAGAATCTCTGGGATCCCTAGCCTCTCCGTTGCAGGCACCTAAGCCTTCCGGGTGACTTCACACTCAGGATAAATGATTACATTTTGTTCTGTGCTTTAGTCGCCCCTCTGTGAGCACTGTTTGGTAGTTGAAGCTCTGTACAAACAAACAACAGCCACAATACCGTATGTTTTGAACGTGTAGTTAAATGCCTGCTCATCGAGTACCTCATTGGCTGAGCATTCCATGGCACTACCAAAATTACATTTGGACACATTTGCTCAACTGCAAAACACTCCCTTCTATGGGTCATTTAACAACTCTGGGCTTTGGGGTTAGGTAACCTACTTTGGATGCTGTGTAAAAGAGTAATACAAAAATTAATGCAATGAAACTAAGCAACCAGCACTGTCTAAAAACACTGTGAAAACTGACATGTATTCTGGCATTTTGTTTGTTTAATTAATGTCAATTTTCTCATAGATATGAGTAAAGTACTCTTAATATCTTAATGAAATCTGCACACTTTTAACTAAAAGCACCGGGCAACCTTTGACAACTAGGCAATGAATACATTTTCATGTACCCCCGAAGCCCCTCTGCTCCCGCCCCCTTGGCAAACTTCATTGCCTCCCAGTGTTTGGGAGATAAGCAAGACGCAGGAGAGTGGGTCAAATAGTCTAGAAAATGAAAGAGAAGCCGGGATTTGGATTCACATGCTCCGATCCCGATCGCGTTGGGTAGTCTGTAAGCACTACTGTTATTAATCAGTTTTGCATTATTAAAGCACCACGGTGTGCATGTGTGGCGACACTTCATCCATGTGCCAAGCAATTGTTGACACAATCCACACTTTGCGTCTTTTTCAATATATTTATAACGAAGTGCGGACCTTTCCAAGGGATTTTGCACATTACATACATTCACTCCAATAATAAAACGCATAGGTAAAAAACATTGCTATTTACAATGTCAATAGCTCTAACTCACAAATGCGAGATCTATTTGCATTGCAAATTGTTGTTCTACTTTCTTGTGCTTTAGAATTTTTAGGCATTTTGAGCTCCTTTAAGTTCGAAATTATGGAATGAATTGTTATGCATTGATCATGTTTGTATATAGTATTGTTTTATGGTTGTATTGTGGTTTGTGTGTCAAAAAATGTTGTGATAATGTTTATGAAAAGAATAACATAAACTTAAATATTGCTCTAAAAAAAGACTTAGAAAAATTTGGAATGAAAATAAAAAAAGTCATTCACTAACTTATGTGTTCCCAATCGCTGTGAGTGTCACGTGTGATTGTCATTTATGAAACAGGTGAATATTGATCAGTATTGGCATTGCTTTTGTTGTATTGACTGGTTCTTTCTCCAGCACTGCCTCACCCCCCCATAATAAGGCAAAACCAGTAAGACTCGAGGGGGTACGGGCACGCGGCACAGGAGCAACAGGGCGCTCATAGTTGTTGAGGGATGGAGCCCTCTCCAAATAAGGTTATATGCCTTGTACACGACTGATGAAGGAGCTTGCCCGGGCCTCAAGTTGCACCCAGACCGGGCTGGACCTCTTCAGCGTGCGTTAGGCTCTACCAAGAGAAGTGGGACCTAGGCCCACTGCTCCCCCACTGTACTCCCCGCTTGCATGTCCCCTTCCTTGGGGCTTACCACTGTCAAGGTGATGGATGTTGGGACCTCAGGTATGTTGTCCTGTGCAGTCAGCAGGTGAGGCGGCTATGCTCAGCGTTACCGCAACAAGGGCTCTTCAGAGGTTAACTGCGTTTGCCTTGACCTCTGGGTGTAGGACAGAAGAGGCCCAGTTCACCTCTACTCAGCCGGCATTGCTTCTGGGCTCGGGGTTGGGAGGCAGGGTAGCGGAGGGCTGATCAGCTGGTAACTGTTGTGCTAAGTGTTGTAAAGATGCAGGGACTTCTAAGGCAACCCAGAGACAAAGTTAAAGTCCTTCTGAAGTCTACTAGAGCTTATCAGCCACACTGGCCACCACCCTCTCCTTGCCTCACCACAAATAACTGGTGACTGTTGTGCTGAGTGTTGTAAAGATGCAGGGACTTCTAAGGTAACACAGAGACAACGTTAAAGTCCTTCTGAAGTCTACTAGAGCTTATCAGCCACACTGACCACCACCTTCTCCTTGCCTCACCACAAAAACAGAGCCAGTGTGCACTGACAGTGCCCTCCAGCGTAGCAATCAGTAAGGTTATGATCTAGCCCTGGGAGGGCACAGGCGCATCCAGCCACTTCTGCGGCTCCGCACACACCTCTGGCAGCTGCCCTCTCCACTCCGCCCTCACCTCCGACCTCATTTCAGACCACGCCTACTCCTTGATTCAGGCCGAACCTCCTCCACTCATAGCCGTGCTGAGGCACCAGTGTGCCGATATTCAGTGTGTATATTTTCCAGCGGTCGAATGGCGCTCAGCAGCAGGACGCTCTGACTACGAAGGCAAGAGTTGTACTCCTCCTCACCCCCCTCAGGGATGGCTACCTCTTCTCGGGCAAGGCGATCTCACCAACTTGTCACCAACTCAGTATGTGTCGGTATGTGCTTCTGAAAAAAAAACAGAGCAAATATTCAGTTTAGAAATGTTGAGCTAAATTAAGCAAAATCAAATTTGAACACAACAAAGTGAATTCTCTTCTAACCATGCAGTGCAAAACAGAACCCACAACAGATGAAATTTATTTAATTAGTGCAACAAGGGGTTTGACCTACAAAACCACGTTCTAAAAGTCCTATGTTCAAAATATCCTATATTCCTTATAATCACTGCTCATTCTTCACAACCGTGCTGCCCATACAATGCAATCCTTGATACACATGCTGCTGTTTGGGTAACAAAGATAGCTACAGGTTTTAATTGGTGTATCAACTTCTTTAAAGCTCTTGCCCAACAGTCTATAGCATGCACAAGTTGCATTTCTTAATTGGCCTACTTGATATGAGGAGCTCACGATGGCAGGGTAGCTGTATGAAAACTACAATAATGGCCATCTCTTTTGAGATGCACCCTTTACCCCTTGTCCTGGAGCGAGCATGGTTATCATATAATTGCCTCATACTAAAATCACATTGGGCACACTGTCTGGTTTACTCTTTTTGTTTGTTATAGCATATAAGTACAGAGTCTGAAGACCTATCAGATATGAACAGTGACAAAGGATATGGATTAACATTCACCTCTGCACAGGCAACAAAGAATATCTATTGAGATTGAATACCAGGTGTCTGGAAAAGGAAACATGCCTAATAGAAACTGCATAAAGCTCCCCCCCCCATGTCTTCATGGATGGACAACAGACTGCTGTGCATATCAAAATGTTAGAGAACTACAGCACATCCTTGCAAAAGACAGTGACCCATGTTCATAAGGTTGTTGTAAAGGGGAATTTGAACGTTGATTGAACCTAAACTGCTTTTAAATTTCTTTCCTGTCTAAATCTACAAAACATCAGTTCCTAAGTGAAGGGCTTTGAGTTTTATTAGCCTATGATCTAATCCAAATCACTAGGAATCGCATTAACCTGGTTTCCACATACTCTGGGGCCAATTCACAAACAGCCTTCACACTCGTGATGGAATCTCGCACTGCAGTTCTCATTATGGAGATTCTTCCGCCACTGCTCGTCTCCACCATGACTGCGGAGGCTCTTTGTGAATCGGGCCCTCCCTTTCATGACCTAGATCCAATATGGTTACAATGAAACTGTTCCTCCTTTTCCTGTACATTAGGCATATTTTACTATTTACACTGCAAGATCTTCTAGTTAGGACCAATGTTTAGCTAAATATATACATAATTATCCTTCCCATGTCAACTGCAGCAGTAGACTTCAATTATGAGTGCCCTGGAGGGCAGGGGATAATTATCATACCTAATACAATCTAAATCTGTAGGATGTGGAATTTGTGAATGGGGATTTTCCAACTTTTCCCTTGTTAAATTTCAGTAGATTTGACCAGAAAGGGGAAGAATATCTGCTATTTTCCACATGCATGCTTCCTCCAGCATTCCCGGGAAAGTATACAAAATACAAGCAGATGAACAGCTAATCCACCTCCAGCAACAAATGGATCTCAATAGATTGGCTCTTCCTCCGGCATAGGTCCAGTACATTATTTAAGGTAGCCATAAAATCGATTAAGGTGTTTGCTATTGCCAGTGAGTTGATAGATTGTTCTGTACATGGACACTGCCACTATTCATATGGGATGATATTGGCTAACAGGGCCCATCAACGTACACAATAAGCTGCCCACCAGATAGAAGACCTAATCACCAAGAACATTTGCAGCTGCTGTACCGAGATGAGCTCCTGCTTGCTGATGCATCACCCTTCCTCACCCAGGCATGGTCTTTCTGGTGAGCTGTGGACTCTAATCAGTTATTCCAAAATAGTATGTCACCCCATGATGATGCTTTGTTCTGATTCACATTCTCGTCTTTAGCCACAATGGAATACCCTGCATGGTCCGTAATGGGTGTCCTAATATGGTACTGACAAAATAGTAGTTTTATATTTACATTAGCAATATTGCAAACTTTCATGGCTTAAAAGTCACCTTCTATTCATGTTTTCAACCATGCACAATCTCCAAAACTTGAATTTAGGTTAAATTACATGGTGAAATATCCTGGATATTCAGCCTGATCTTGTGTTTGGTGGTTGTCAGGACAGTGCTTGCATAAGCTCCTGTTTTCTGAGCTCAAGGTGATTAGCATATTAATGCTCCAGCCTGTGTTCTTAAGAACACCATGAGGTGATCCTAAAGCCAAAACGAAACATGCTATACATTGTTCCAGATTCTCCAGCAACTCTTTATAGTTCCTATCACCAATTATTTATGTTGATGTTTTGCAAAGTACTGTCTGACCACTGTTTTTAATAACTTCAAAGTGTTTATGTACATATTTCAAAACTATAGGATACCAGTACATACTAGACAGAGAGTCCAGCAGGGTGAAGTGCAACCATCAACCCGCATTGTTCAAATGCAATCTCCATTGTTCAAATGCATTCGAGCAAATGCTTTTTGAAGAGATACGTTTTAAGGGGTTTCCTGAATCTGAGGTAGTTTGGTTCAGCTCTGGGGTGTTCCACAGTTTGATGTCTAATATTCCTATGGGGCAGCTTGTTTATTTTAACCATTAGATGAATGAGTACTGTAGGATGAGGAGTTGAGAAATGGAATGAAGCTTCCTGGTGGGATTACAATGTGGCATCAGCTTGTGTAGATATCATGGTCCTTGGCTCCACTAGCACTAGGCCTTATTATAAAGCAGGATGACTTTTTTTTTTTTTGAAGTTCAAGGTCTTTGTTTATTGAGCAATGTAACTGCACAACTAATGGGTTTAATTGTAATGACATTTTACATAACAATGCAACACCCACTTGTAGAAAATATTCCCAAGTTTATTTCAGAATCTAGGTAAATTGAAAGGTAATGTTCTGACTTTACTTACAGATGAGCCAATCATACCAGCAGGATGACTTACATTTAATCCTGGCACCCAAAGGAAACAAATGGAGTGTTTTCAGGGTTGGTTTGGCATGCTCACAAGTTCGCAGACTGAAGCACATCTGGGAAATTTGGTTTTAAAGTCTTTGGAGATTGTTAATACGTTTTTGGAAGGCCTGAACATGTCATGTTATAGTAGTCTATTCACCCCCAGATCATACATCCTGTTAGCCCAATTCATTATAGTTCTTTTTAACAATAATGCTTACAGTTGTTCTGGGAATGCAAATTTTCTATTGTATGGCCAGCAGAAGCAACCTGAAACTATCCCATTAAAAAAATAACCTTTACCTTTTATTACTCATTGTCAAATGAGCAGAGCCTAAATGTATGAGTCATAAGACACACAGATGATGCACGGAATGCAGAGCAAATCAAACATTAACCCCCAGTTAAGGGATCTGGGTTAAATCCATCATTCTTTTGCTCACCATTCCACCCCAGTTTAGACCCAGCCATATGCAAATCAGTCTTGACCCTGTTCCTCATGGGAACAGTCCATCCCAAACTGTCAATCCAGGTCCTCCCTGGACCGGAAACAAGCATCCTCGGACCGGTTTTGGGGCATTACCCTATCTCAGCCAGGCTAGCTTGAATCCAGTGGCAAAGTGAGCCCGGGACGCAAGACTGGGCATACCCGGCGCACTTAGGGCGGGAAAGAAAAAGACACAGAGATGATGGACGGAATGCAGAGCAAATCAAACATTCACCCCCAGTCAAGAGATCTGGGTTAATTCCTTTGTTCTTTTGCCCGCCCATGACATCCCAGTTTAGACCCAGTGCCTCATGGGGACAGTTCAGTCCGACCTGCCAAACCAGGTCCTGCCTGGACTGGAAACCAGCATCCTAGGACTGGTTTCGGGGTATCACCCCTCATCAGCCAGGCTAACTTGACTCCAGTGGCATAGAGAGCACTGCACTTCTTTTTTATAAATTAAGTACTGATTATGATTAAGAAGAGAACTATTGAATTAGCTAAGGCACAGTAGTAGGTTCTTTAATTGCCAATGGCTGTGTTTATCTGAGCTTCTTAGTTATATTTTGACTGACACTGCTACCGTGTGCCAAAATTATGTATTTTGCTTTTGTATGGTCATGAATTGGAAGATTCCATACTTTCAAGCCCAATACTCCTCATCTCATCTCTGTAAGTACACATTGTCTGCTGGTGGTATCAGACCACCATCAGCTGCTAAATTTATGTTTTTCACCAGCCACTCTGCATTTGTCGCTCTTTGACTCTGGGGCTAATATCTGAAGCTGATAATCAGCTGGACTGATATATCCCCCGGGATTTCAGCTCACTCTAGTGCTCATGATGAACTTGTTTGCACCGCCTCCCTCTGCCTTCCTAAGCATGTGTGGACTATAAAATTCTGACCAACTGAAGCCCTTGTTCATTCCAAAGCATGATTTTAAAATATTGGTCTGATCCCTTCTGTAAACATCGTACTTGTTCCACTTGAGCCTAAATTGGCCAAAGTAGTAAATGGTCTCATGTTATCCCGACTTGCAGGAAGCAAATCATTTTCAATGTTCATCCAAATATTTCCATGTTTTCAAAAAATACTTTGGGGCATATTTATAATAACTGACACATCCCTGCATATCAGCAGGGATGCGCCAGTTATTTTGCGCCCCAGCTCCGCCATCATGGAGGCGCCGCATTTATAATGCGGCGCACCATGGGGCAAAAACGGCACAGATGCGTCACGCATCTGTGCCGTAAAAGTGGCGCATTGCTGGAGTTGCGTCGCAAGCGCGACGCAGTTCCAGCAAGGCTCGGGGGTGCCCTATCTGCACAATGCTGCGTCAATCCTTACGCCTGCTTCAAGCAGGCGCAGGGTTTTGACGCAGCATGGGCTCAAACGTGACTGAGTGAAATCTTGTAGATTTCACTCAGCCACTTTTAGGAGGCGTTCCTGCGCCGGAACGCCCCCACCTGCGCTGGAACGCCTACATGTGGCGCAGGGCTTTACAACGTGACGCATCTCCCAGATGCGTCACGTTATAAATACTCCGCACCATGGCGCAGGATTTGCGCCGCTGCTGCGTCACAAAAGTGATGCAATGGCGGCGTAAAGGAGGCGCAAGGGCCTCATAAATCTGCCCCTACGAATTTTGGCTAGTTGTACTGCCAAATGCTTTATGTTTATCACTATCAGTGTGTTCGCTCCTTTATAACAACTGTTACATCGCTGATTTGTTGTTTGTGGCATTTAAAATTTATAATTATATTCATGCTAAACAGACATTTGTGTCAGTCAAGCAATAAAACAAATTTAAACTATAAAAATACACTGAATATCTAATTAGACACTGAAATAAGAAATTGTTCTACACCCAATGTGCTCATCTTTTGTCATAATTTAACAAGCATCTGGCTCAAATGCAAAAGAGAGGAGAAGATACACAAGACAGCCGAATATGAAACGAAAATAAATGGCACTGACCCAACCACTAGGTGCGGGTACCAGAGCTATCACAATAAATATTTCAGCATTAATCTGTTAGAGCTGAAGAAATTCATCTGGAGTCTAAAATTCCCATCATACATTGCATCCTTAAGTAAAAGTAACAGTAACTGGACTTTTAATGCCACCGAGTGGTGGAAGGAAACATTTTTGAGAAATTTGGATTTGCCCTCGTCCCTCCATCTTTAGAAAGTTTGGCCCAGGCCAGGAAGATTACTGATAGTTAGGCTTCACCCGTCCTTGCCTTCATCTGTGTAAAGTGCTGTTGGCTAACACCATGACTGGTTGAAAGGATCCATTGTGACAAGGGTCTCCTTAGTAAGAGTAGGAGAGGTAAAATAACTTATCATAAGCAGAAGTGGAAGTTTAAAAGTATAACACACGGAGGGAGGATTAGTTGTTGTGACACATTTTTTTGTTAGCTTCTGAAAACAAGAAGTGAAAGCAAATATAATTTCCCTCATCTCTCCTAGAAAGGCCTTTCTTTCGCCCAGCACCCAATTTCATTAAGAATTGCTAAAGATTATTTTGGTATTTTTGCATTATTTCTCACACCAGGAATGGAGCGTGCGCTGAGAATGTTAATGTGTATTTGCCACATAAGTGCCGATTCTACACATCCCACATTTGCACATGTATGCTACTAGAAAGTTAGTGTGCCCTGAAGAGGAATGAATGTTGCAAACTCATTAAGTGCTGCATACATTTGTCTCAACCTCCGGAGAATTTTCGTAACACTTTGTGTATTCTCATTGATGCTCTGCGTTTTAACGAAATTGCTCGTGCACTGTAGATATAGTTTCTTTTTCGTTTGATTTTTGTGGTCAGTATTTGGATGGCAATGCTTAGTTAACCACAGACCCCATGTACAATTAATGATCGATTGCCCATGCTGACATTTTGTGTGAAACTCTTATATTGAAACGTTTATAATGTATTCTTTTTGTACAGAGAATTTACACCGTTATAAAATGTGTACATTTAAATGTGTGGTCTGGCAATTTTGTTAGGCAGGGTATCCATCATTTCTGAAGACCTCTATCGAGGAAGGAATACTTGTGGTAGGGTATTCCTTTTCCTTGTCTCTTTTACTCAAGCGTTGTCTCAACATTTTACATCTGTAATTAACGTGCTCGTAAGTTTCTCAAAGCAAGGTTTGCAAAGGATTTCAATTGATATAACTGAATCATATTTTTCCCAAAATTTCCCGAAATTAAATATGTTTGAGGAAAGCATTTGAGAAGCCGTTGAACCAACTATTGCTTGCTTTTTAACGGACGATCATGGTGAGGTAATGTATGGACTTATAAAGATTTACTCTTGTTTACATAATAAGTCACATTTGAGCCTGTCGTCAGCTACTGGAACAAGTCCCTATGCTAAAATGGCTTCCATCATGCAAGCGGCCATGCTTGTGTTTGTCTTTAATGAAACACAGTCTGTATAGTAACCATAACGACGTTAAAATGAACGTGCTGTGCTCATTGTTGCCACACAAAGTGGTAAGTCATGCAGAGAAAAGTATGATTTGATGCTGATTGTTTCACTGTCCTCCGACTGGGATTTAGTCACAGATTTAGCTGGTACGAAAGTTAAAATGAATGCAGGTGTCCCTTTAACAGCCAACTTCCTCAAGTGAATAGTTTCAGAGGAGGCGTATGTAGCCTTAAAAAAACAAATAGCACAAATACATTTAAAAAAAAAAAGCTGTATTGAGTGCACATACAATAAAAAATAAAAAAATTAAATCAGTAGTATTTTCACCAGGATGAAAGATGACACCCTAAATCAAAAAGGATTTAACTAATATTTATACCCAGGCATAATGACTCTCAGCATCGAATAGCGTGTCCCAAAAATCTCTGTTTACTCACCCAGCATCTTACATTTCATTTTCATTTCTTAATCTCTTCCTTCCAATTTCCTTAAATACATTCACTCACTCATATGCTATTTCACTTCTTTCACACGATTCTATAGACCCATATCTCACGTCTCAACCATGAAATCATCGCTATTCTAATTCATCCCATTGAATTGAGCAATAGTAACACCTGTTATTTACAGTGCTTAGAAATGACACACGTATGGAATGAAGCACTACGGGAAAGCAACTTGTTATCCTAATCCTCCTCACATATTGAGGGTCCTAACATCCCTCAATAATCTTTGCCACTTCATAAATGAAGGTAGACCTGGCATGCTACGTTTATTAGACTTGTCAGCTGCATTTGATGCCATTGACCACAACATCAAGGTCAAGGTTTACATTACATTAGGTCTAAGAAATTGCGTCTATGTTGTTCGTCAATAGGTAATCTTTCAAAGTTTGCCATTTATCCTTTGGCATAGAGGTGGGTGGTTGGAGTGCAGCATGGATGTTTCTCATAGAATTGCAGTTGGCTAAACCAGTGATCCATGCTTTAACCGTTGGTTTGATCCCATTACCCCAATGCAACACTATCTCTTTTTTGGCTAGCAATAGCAATAGCACCATAGCTGTGTATCTGTGCATCGATTTTGGAACATTCACTATGTAGCCCAGGAAGGCCATGAAGGGATCTGGGAGTAATTCAGTGTCAATCATATGCGAGATATGTTGAAATATTTCTCCCCAATACTTGTGTATATGCAAGCATGTCCATGTGAGGTGTGCAAAGTCTGCATCGGTAATGCTACATTTGGGGCTGTCAAATGATCTTTTCTAGTGAGTGCACTGGGGGTAAAGTATGCCCTATGTATGAATTTAAATTGTAATAGTTTGTGGCGGTGATTAGGTGACACTAATTTAATCTGTTAACAACAATAGGGCCACTCGTTGTCCGATTTAGTCCCGCCCATATCAACCTCTCAGCCTCTCAGTTAGCCTGTGTTCTTCCGTCATTGATAGGTTTCAGAGCTATATAAGATTTGTGGAGTTTAGATATCATAATGTCAAAAAAGAGGAGGGGCCAGGAGCTAGATAATGGTCCAGTGCCCGTGCTCCAAGCTAAACATGAAGTCAACACAAGGGGTGGACACTGTTCCTGATGAGTAGTGCACACACTTTGTAACCCTCCATATAGGACTCACCCCATACACCCACATGCACCTAACGGCAGTTCTCAAAAGATCTCCGATAGAGTGACCCTTCGGGGGACCCGTAGGGCATTGCAGCGCCGGCCTGACGAGGAGCAACTGCCCGATGATGAAGCATGACATACTTTGGGGTGTGTGAGGGCTACAAGAGGCAAGACTTGATCTTCCCTCTCTTTGAGTGAGTCCTAGACCTAGGATCCCCTGCTCCCTTCCATCCTTTCTTTCTTCCTTTCTTTCTTTCTTTCTTTCTTTCTTTCTTTCTTTCTTTCTTTCTTTCTTTCTTTCTTTCTTCCTTCCTTTCTAGCGAGTGACTTTCTGCACTACTCATCAGGAACAGTGTCCCCCCCCTTTGTTGACTTCGAGTTTAGATATCAACCTGACCCCGTCTGTGTCAAATATTAGCAGAGTCAATGGAGCAAAATCGTCTGGTGTAATAGGATATGTAGGGATACATGTGCGAAGAGCAGCGTGTATACGTGGCAGTATAAAATGATCGAGTAGTGTATCATGTATCTTCGGTGTGGGAGAGAACATGCCCATTAGGTAAATGATGACCCAGAATGTACAACACAACTTCCTCAGTGTGTGTTGCCCTACAAGTTCAGTTGTTGATGTTATCCATGGGTTGTTGATCAATGGTATTTGGGGGAAGTATACGGGTCCTTTTCCCAGTAGACGATTACTCTTCCGCCAAGGCCAGCTTGTAGTACCTAACGTTTGTACATCTGTGGGATCAAGTTTAATTCCGGAGGGTAATATAGATGAAAGAGGGAGGTCATCTGTCTGATCTGGCTATGGTATTGAGTAGGGGAACATAGCATCAGGGTGGTACCAATAAGATTCAAATTGGCATTACGCTGTTAAGTAGTATAGTTGAAAGTCTGGGACCCCAAATCTGCCCCTTTCATATGGGAGGATAAGGGTGTCCCATTGTATCCAGGGCCTTTGCCCGGCCCATGTGAGCCATTAGTGCAATCCCCGAAGAGTGTGGAAGAAGACATTGAGTAAGCAGGATAGGACTGTTTAAAAACATATACAAGAATTTAGATAACACTACCTTCTTAAGGATGGTGATGCATCCAACCATGGTGAGCGGGATGTGGACAAATCTCTCAACTTGCATCTTAAACATCTTGATTGCCAGGCCGTAATTTGAATGGATCACTTGCTCCTTATCCCTATGGATGGTAATGCCAATGTATTTGGTAGACTCTACACTACTGTATCGGGAAGTCACAGGACACCTGCGTGGTGACATCAGTGAGAGGTAACAGCACCGACTTTGCCCAATTAATAAAGAGACCAGAGAACCCCCCATAAAAGGCAATTTCACAGATAATGGGTGTAAGATTACTGATTGGGTCTGAATGAATGATAACATTTCATCTGCATACGTGGATATGAGGAGAGGGCCAAATCTAAATCTAAGGCCGCTGTGTACATGTTTTTCCTGCAAATGGTGCACTACCGGGTCCACGGTGATCATGAAGAGGAGGGGAGATGGGGGAAACCCCGTCTCGTGCTTCTCGTAGCTCCAAATGCGTCCATAAGTGTGCCTTTAACCAGGAGTCGTGCGAGTGGTTCTGAGTAGAGTAACATGATTAGTGCTATAAAGACAGAGGGAAGACGGAGTTTGCGCAGCACAGCTTGAAGAAAGGGCCACTCCAAGGAGTCAAAGGCTTTCTCTTCATCAATCAACACTATGGCGGTGGATATGTCAGGGGAAATTCTGTTGAGGACAGCAAATACTGTTCGAATATTATAAGAAGCGGACTGGTGTATGACGAATCCCATTTGGACAGTTGAGATAATCTGTTCCATCAATAATGTCAACCGGGTAGCTAGTATTTTGGCCAAAATTGTGTTGTAAAAATTTAGGAGGGAAAGTGGGTGATAAGAGTAACAAAGGATCATCAACGTTAGGTGCATATATGTTCACCAGTAGAACATGAGTATCTGCCAGTCGTTCTTCCAGTATGACATATCACCCTTCGGTATCAATATAACTACTAAGCGGATGGAGCGGGACACCTTTGTGGATGAGTATGCGCATGCCACGTGAATATATGATATGTGCTATAACAGGAGAAGTATCTATGGGTACCCCATGTTTAAGCAAAGGAGGGAGTATCTAGTGGGAGCAAATGCGTTTCCTGTAGGAAGGCAATTTTGACCTCATGTCTATTGAGGTAAGTCAATACCTGCTTACTCTTACGCAGGTTATTTAAACCTCTAACATTCCATGTCAGGAATGTTATATCAGCATAGGTGGCCTGGCCTCGAGATGTCATGAGAATAATAATTGATATTCAATCTGCATAGCACGCAGTGTGTCAAGTTCAGTACCTCTTCAGTGAATATTACATAAGAATGAACCAAAACTGGCAAAATTCCTCTTTCCCCCACAGATCCCTGTCTACCCACACAGAGAAATAAATTGCCCAGTGAATCCCACACAACCAACAGAGAAATCAAGATACAAAACCAGAACGTGATAAACACCATTAGGATGGACAGCACTACGACAACGGAAGACCCTTTAGGACAATCATCACAAAACAGTTGAAAATCTGACTATAGGCAACTGCCATTATCCTAACAGTTTGTAGTGGACATGAATAAGGGCACAATCTACCCCTCTGATAAGTCCCAGGTAGTTCAAGTAGGCAGGATTCAGGTCTTAGGACCATAGCCCGGGGGGGAGGCCAGTCCTGGGCCTAATGCGGAGAGGAGTCTTCACCAGGTGGGATCTTCTTACAAAAGGAGAGCGCCTCAGTAGGGGAGTCAAAAATGCAGGCCTTGCCATATACCTCCATCCAGAGCCTAGCAGGGAATAACATCCTGCATTTAACACCTCAATTGTGGAGAATGGCCTTGACCTCCTAGAATTTACGCTTCCTGCACCATGGGTGTGAAGTCCGGGTAGATAGAGACAACTGTCCCTTGATGTTGTAACTGCCCTTTTTCATGGGCAAGGCAAAGCACTGTGTCCCTATCCCTGAAGTTTAGTAGACAGGCACGTATGGGAAGTGCGGGTGCACCGGGAGGCGGCCTGTGCCCAAACGATCTGTGTGCCTTTTCAACGGTGAACGTAGCAGAGAAGCTTGCACAGTCAAACAGGTCAGTGAGTAGTTGCTCCACAAAGTGGTCTGGTCTAGCCATGCTGGTGGTCTCTGCAATGCCCACTATACGAATATTTTTCCTTCGCGACCTTGCTTCTAGATCCTTATTCTTGACCGAAACTGACCGGAAGAGATGTTGTTCCATTTTGTCCAGGTGCTTAGTAAAGGAAGTAGTACCATCTCGAGGCTTGAGATCAGCTCCTCCGTGCAATCCAGGTGTTTGTTATGTTGTTTGAGTCTTTCTCCCATGCGGTCCAGTCAGGTTTTTAGTGTATCACACTGGGCATCTATAGATCAAAAACCAGCCCTCAGCTCTGCCATGATGGTTGCCCGTCCCAGATGCGTGTTCTTGTATTCCATGCTCAGTCTCATGTTCCTCATTGTCAGAAGCGGTCCCGGTCCTTTCAGCCAGCCCCGCCCTCTCAAAGGGGAGTTTCTGCTGTTTGGGGTCTCCCCTATCTATTGTGCTCAGTCCAAGTAGGAGCAGCACAGGGGGGCTGACACAAGCCCTATGGGTTGCTATGAAAGTATATTGTACTCACAAGGGTGGACACTGATTGATGCCGAGTGGTGTGCGCGACACTCAACAGGGTGATCCCGTCAGTGCGCATCAAGGGGACCATTCAATCCGATGCCTGTTGATGTTTTTGTGTAGAAGCATTGGTTCGCTCCAATGCTCCAGGTAAGGGGGGCGACAGCTAGGTTGGAGTCCAGCCTGTCTCAAGTAAAAGTCTTATAGGCCCCTCAGCAGTATACCAACCAGGTGAGAGATAGAGATGTGGGTTGGGAGAGCACTGAGGCAGTCCATGCCTTATTGTGCAAGGCCAGCCTAAATCGGGGACCAGGGGTAGCTCCAGCCACCATTGGCTGACAGACTGGCCCAGAGAGGCTCCAGGCCACGTGAAGATGTTTTGACAATTACCCCCCCCCCCCCGGGGCGCCGCCACCAAAAGCCCAGGCCGCCTCCATGGAGCAGTGCAGCCAACTGTCAAATGGTCTCCCCCGGTGAAGAAAACCTGCTGTAGCACAACAGGGAAAATTAAGCAGCAAGATGCGCCTATAAGTCCCAGGGAGCAGCCAGGGAGGAAACTAGTGGCCCCACGGCAGGGCAGCTCCATGGCCCGATACGGGAGTGAATCTGCAATCGCCCCTCATGCCCCAAGTCATAGCCTCAACACGCCTCAAGTCACCTAAATATCTAGTGTCCAAGACGCGGGTCCGATCAGGATGTAGGTGTACCGAAGCAGCCCAGCAGGCCCCAGCCGGCCCACACACCAGTTCAGCCATAACCAAGGGTCCCTCCCCTCCAGCCTCGGAAGCTTCAGCTGAGCTCTGCTGCCGGGTTATCAGCTGCATTGACAGCACAGGTACAGAGGGCCCAGCAGGACATGGTAGTTGAGTACTCAGGCTCGCCCATGGCCCGTCTCACCGTGGGGCCTCTGAGGAAAGCCGAGCCCGATCGGATACTCTGCTGTCTTGATGCGAATCCAAAATCCACAAATGGAAGTTAAGGGCTATTTGTTGCAGGGACTTAATCTGACTGTATTTCCATGACAGATGGACAGCGATGCGTTTTTTTGTCGTCTATAAACCGGCTATGTCGGGTCTCTGGAGCGTCACGATCGTGCACCCATCTTGGTTGCTGAAGTGGCCACGTCCCCTTGCCCATTCTGTTAAACATGTATATGAGGCTCCTTGACCAATTGTTTCATCAAGCAGGGTCACACTTTTACTTTTATGATGATGATAGGTTATGTTTTACCTATTTAGTGTGCAAGTGTTTTTCATTCAAAGGACTAGTCCTTTTATAGAGGCCCTCAGCATCGTCAGGAGATTGATAGCTAACAACTGCCTTAGGATGAACCCTACCAAAACCAAGATCTCAATTACCTCCACTTCATTAGTCATGGAATAGGACAGAACCATATGGCCAGATGTAATGGCCAGCCACCCAGATCCTTTCTAACGGTGTGGAATTTAGGCATTCTCATTCACAGCACCCTGTCCCTGGAAGCCCAATCCATCAATATGGCCCACCCGTTTCAACCCACCTTCTCCTTCTAAAAAAGATTCCCCCTTTCATTGGTTCTGCTTTGTATATGCCAGCAGTAAATGCTATTATTCAATCACGTTGTGGCTGTGTTAGTTCAATCTTCCTTGAATCTCTCACATCAGTTGTAAACTACTCAGAATGCTGCAGCACCAGTACTTACAAAAAATGCCAGAAGATTCCATATGTCACCAGTCACCGATTTCTACATAGACTACCTCTTTGGTTTTAGGTAGCCTTTAAACCGGTAGCAATTTCTATTACGCCCTATACTTTAGATTACCCTCCTGTCAAATACATTTTCCTTTCTATCATTAATCATGCTTCCTGATATTGGCAAACCAATTCTTGCTTGCCACTACAAAGACAAGAAAGGTAGTTTATAGAGACCATGTTTTTTAACAGTAACAGCCAAACAGTAAAACCCTCTCCCTTTGACTTTTGTGATAGAAACAAATCTTCTCTGCTTTAAACACCAGCTGGAACCCTAGCTTTAGTATCTTCTGGCCCTATTCCAGGGTCACTGTTAAGTTCTAAGGTCCAAGACTCTTGAAAACTATTCCATTTCACTCAAAGTGTTTGAAACCCATCTTTAAATGATCTTGTGATGTGTGTTTCTGAAATTCAATTTTAGTTTTTCTGACACTTCCTTTAACTCTCAGTGTTTGTACTAAGCATATGAGATGAAGATTTAAAATTATCCATTTGTTTTTAATAGGTCATATCTATTTTTCTCCTGTCCTCAATTGCTTATGCTTTAGTATTACATGGCTTTATTTCTTTCACTATTTTATTTTAGTATGCTGTTAGTCTGTACTCAATTTGAAAGAAGAAGATTAAACTAACTAGCTTACTGCCATGATGAATGCCTACTTATAGGCATTGGCTGAACCCTTATTGGCACCTTCCTATAGGCATTGACTGGGAGTTTTCCTTGTTACGTGCATTTTTCTATGGTGATAGGCCTATCTTTGCTTGTGCTTGGTGTGTCGTATACATCCTTCTGGGATGCCTTTCTGTAGTTTTGGTTTTTTGCAAAGCCGCTGATATTGTATGGTAGCCAAAATTTCTAGCTAGCCTTCCTGAAATTACCCTGTACCAGAGTGTCCTGGCGCAGTGATCACTGGCTTCCTCAGTATGTGAAAGATGGTTTTGGCAATCCAAACCTCTTCACTAATTGTATAGAGCACATGTCCGACCGTAAGCCGTTACTCGCCGAAATGCGTCGGGTTGGCTGATGCCACATGGCATGAAACATGATATTTGCATTGTGCATGTTTCAACCCCTGCGTGCCATGTCTTCTTGCCTGCAATAAGTATATTTCAAAGCATAATGCTCCAGTGTGACTTGTTTCTTCCGGACCAGGGTGGAACAGAGAACTGTGGAATTTATAAGTGGACTGACAAGACACCCACTAGCGTTTTTGCTGGGAGTCCGATATGTCAATGATGTCATTTGAGATGTCATCAGTGATGTCATAAATGAAGTCTTATATGAGGTCATAAGCAGTGCCTGGCAGGGGTGCAAGTTAACGTTAGTGCTGCTAACTGTAACTGCTGAATTTCTGTGATTTTTAGTTAATGTTGTCACTGGGAAGTTCTCCTCATTATAATGTTACTACAACCTTTTTTTCAGTCAATATACATACATATATGCAAAAAAGAAGCACAGAGCTCTGAGAAGTTCCGAAGTTTATCCAGAGAGCAGCTCCTGAATAGAGCACCCTAAAACACTCTGAATTTGCTCACCTCAAATGTCTTCTTTCCTATCAAAGTTTTCAAGCAAAGGATTAGAACATTGCCATCTACATCCGAGATAAAAAGGGAGAAAGTATTTTGCCATTTCTACAGCAAAGTCTTTAAGCATAGGATTAGCACAGTGCCATCCATGCCGAACTGTAAAATGACAAAAGCCTTTTACCACTCTAGGCACAGGCCTCGTGGCCCCCTGCCCAATTGAATTGTGGCAGACACCGGCAATGGGGTCACCGGGGCTGAAACAGGGGTGGGGGGTCGTGCGGCTCATCCTCCATTGAATTGAGGCCCTGGGGGATAAAGACAGCCAAAGAACAGTCACATTGCCAAACCCACACAAAGTCGTTGGTATATTTCCTTGTGGTGTATTACACAGCTGTATTGTAGAATAGACACTCAACATTTACCCAATCAGTTACCACTTACTAAGTAACCAGTAAAAAGTACTCCAATTGGGTAGACATTTTGTGCAAAACTGTGAAGTCTTGTTGGAAAAACAAGCAGGTGAGCTTCCGTTCTGGCCATGGTGTTCATTTCACTGAAATTAACCTCAACAGGAAGCACTTACAAAAATAAACATAGCAGGTGCCCCAGCTGAAGCTCCTCTTCTGTAAAGGACAGATGATCCTAACTCCTGGGCTTGGCGAAGGCAATGCAAGTGTGTTTTCTCGGCAATTCCACATTGAAAGACGATTTGAAATCCTTTGTGGGGATGAATGCATCATTGATCTATTTGCACACAATCTGTATGTGACTGTGATGAGTTGGTTCTTTCTTTTCCTCCCCCGGTGAGAGCAGAGACCATGGTTCTCCCTTTAAAATTACTAGAGTATGCAAAGGTCTTCCCGTCTTTTAACAGGATGATGGACAGCTTACTAAAAGGTCACCCAACGTATTTCCTGCTGATTTTGGTGATGCATTCTTGATGCTGAGGAATATGAGGATATCTCCACCAAAGAAAGAAGCACTTACTTCATATAGTTAAGAAGAAGGACCCTTGTTTGGTGGAGAATAACTGCTTTGTACTTTCATTGTCTTCTCTTTAGGAAGATTCATGTTATCACAAATCTCTGGATTAGGACTCATGAGGAACGATCACATCACCAAAACACACATGGTGAATGCAAGTGGGGGTCACAAAAAATAGGGTTTTGAAAAAAGTGTATGGGAAGAATAAAAGAGTCTAATGGAACCAAAGGGAAGTTTAATCAGGTAATGGTCCCTTGACCCAGTAAAAATGAAGGAGCTGCCCTAAGGCCACAATATACCCTGGTGGCTAAAGTGTTACAAGTAAGGTGGGGTCGACATGTTTCACACCTATATTGCCTGGAGGGTCAAGCAGCATTTTAACAGGACCTAGATTAACTAAATCCTACCCTATAAAGATCTGTGGACCCAGATAAGGGTCAGGGTCAGACGTATGAGCCATACATACTGCACCTGAATAAATGCAGTGGGGGTTGATTCCACCTAAAGAAACAAGAACGAAAGTGGAAAGTCATGTAATGTTCTAGAGGGAAAGTTACTTCAGGCATCCTAACAATAGTTGATCCACTGCAAATCATGGTCAACCTGTCAGCGTGCCCCCTAGTCTGCTGGAGCATATTCTCCTAATTGCAGTTGCAAACAATAAAAAACATTATCCCACACATCTCAAATCACATCTCTCAATAGCCAAATATATTCAATGGTATAGACAGGGGTACAAAATAGAAGTGAACAAAATAATACATTAAAATTTCTTATGAAGCATATTGTTAATACGTATCAAACAAAAACATTTCATTGCAGGTGGTCAAAGGTATATAACCAATTGAGACAACCTATTTTTCTTAAGGAGGAATTCTGTCGTGACAGTAAGTAAAATTTATGAGCAACAATGAGTGTTTTTGTACCAAGAGTTCCTACTCAACAATCCAGAAAGGAATACCCCTTGGGTAAGGCAGAGGTCCTCCCAAATCACTACAGGAAAAGCTGATGAAAATCAAGCAGAACAGACCATCGTGAACTATCAGTTTTAGAAAGACCGAAAGAAGCAAGATGCTTCCAGGTCTACTCTAGCATAGAGTACCACTCACGTGAATGGCATGGGAGAATATCCCCAGACCCACCCTCCTCTGACAGCCTGTAGGGTTAGAGGGGTGGGAGTCGGGGAGTCGGGGGATTATATGGCATGGCAGAGATCATCACATGAGGCATGGTCTGTTTTCGAGCTTACTTTGAACGTGGTGAGTGTTGCACACCGTAATTTTTAGTCAGTGGCGATGTTGCGAAAAAAGACCATGTAGATCAATATATGGGTTTAGCTAGGTGTTTTTCCAGGCAATCATTGAATCATTCTTCGAAGTAACGAGTCGTGACCAATGCTCCGTATCGGCATGTCATCAACTCCTGTGTCCTCAACCCCGGAGTGAGAGGAAACTGAAAGGAAAGACGGCGGCCATTTTGAAGTGGTGTTATTCATCATTGGTCAAAGGGGTAACTCACTGCTTGTGAGTCCTGTAGACTGCGGTGACTAAAGACCCTCGTGAATGTTATCTTCAGCAGGGGAAACTCAGTATTGATGTGCCCTATGGACTGTTGATGACTGGGAATCCTTATGAATATCATCTTTAGCACAGTTTACGTTGTTGATCATAGAGGGAGGGATGACCTGATCCCCATGAACTCAGTAGATAGGGCTCATCAATACTGAGTTCCCCCTTTTGATTAATGATGAATGACACCTCTTTAAGATGGCCACCGTCCTCTCTTTAGTTTCCTCTCTCATTGAGTCTAAGGACACGCAAGTTGATCCATTAACGATTATTGGCCATGTTATTTTTAAAATATGATTCAATGATTACCCATTGAAATAACATGCTTTTTATTCAACAATATGAACTCTCAGCCTCCAGTGTGGACGGGAGTAAAGCTAAAAGGCACGCAAAGAGCTTTAGAGCCAAGAAATGCCCACTTTCTGCAAGTGACATTTCTAAGCTATTAATGACAAATCCACCTTTACAACAGGAGGTTTTGTCAATGTAAAACCAATGAGAGGAGACATTATGAGACTGCACCACTGCAAGGCACTATTGCAGCTTGAAGTAATTTCAACCATTACCCAATGTTAACCTATGGGAAGGGCAAACATCATCACAGGTGAAAACACACATGGGTATTCTTCACTACCTGGGCAGGGAGCACACATGTGTACCTGCCCTGCCTTTCACCTACCACTTGGTTCACCCTCAAGACTTACTCTAGGGGTGCCCTAGTGGTAGTAAAAAGTCCCTTCAGGAGTGGCCAGAGGTTTAGAAAGGCCAACCCGAGCATAAGTGCAATTGCACACACACAGGCCTTCAATGGCAGGCTTGACACAAGGTTTCTGTGGTCCCAGCCAACTAGCTGCATGCAGCGAGAGGTAGTATTACTTCTGCCCGGAGGGAACAGCTACTACTGCTGCTCCCTCAGGGCGGTAGCAATATTTTGATTTGATTCCGTGCCGGCATCAATGCGAGCAGGGAAACAGATCAAAAGTCAGCTGCCAGCCGGTTGGAGCATTCTTCAAGCTCCCACAAGCTGGTAGCAAGCTTTATGTTTGCTCTCGCTTGGCGGTATATTAAAACATGCTTGGTGCGAGCGAAAAAAATGCTATGCTCAGGGATGAGCTCCGCAGGACAAGGAATGTGAGCTGGACCAGAAGCATTGGGTCGCCAGGACCATTAATGGCTTAGGGAGGGGTCTCAAGGCCCCCCTCTCCATTTTGAATAATTTCAGCCTAAGTGTGGGCTCCCTGGGACCTATGAGGTTCGGAGGGGACCGCATGGCCCCTCTCCATTTTTGAAAAATGTTGGTTCCTGTGCCTTCTCCCCATATACTTAAATTTCAGCCCTGGGGATGGGCACCCTGGAGCCTTTCTCCCCTTCCTTATTGAAATCAGCCCCGGGGGAAGGCCTCTGGAGGCTCAGGGAGGGGAGCCACTCAGCCCCCCTCCCCTTACATGCAAATTTTAGCTCCTGGGTGGTCTCCCCGGACCTTCTCTTTCCTTCATTATTGAAATGGGCCCTGGGTGATGACCTCTGGAGGCTCAGCGAGGAGGAGCCGCTCAAATCCGCTCCCCTTATATGCAAATTTCAGCTCTGGGTGGTCTCCCCAGACCTTCTCCTTCCTCAATTATTGAAATGGGCCCTGTAAGATGGCCTCTGGATGCTCAGGGAGGAGAGACGTGCTGCCCCCTTCCCCTTACATGCAAACTTCAGCCCCAGGAAGGGTTCCCTGGGGCCTTTAATGGCTCTGGGCGGGGTACCACGCAGCCCCCCTCCCCATAAAACAATAAGGCACTAGGGTTTTCCTCCTTGGGCCTAAACCTAATAACAAACACATCTCCTGGCACACTGCTTGTTGGAGAATGAAGTCCCCTTGTCTGCTGAGATCCGTTGGGGTCCAAGAAACCTTACTGTTACCACCAGATTGCTGAGACCTCATCAGAGGGCCAACCCGATTTCTCAACCACTCTGCAAATGAACTTCCTGGCGCATTATTGGTTGGGCGATGAAGTCCCCTTGGTTTCTGATGGTGATTGGGGCAGGAACCCTTATTGCTGCCACCGGTAAGTCCCACACATTGAGATTGCTGGGACCTCGTCAGAGGCCACACCCTCTTACTCAACCACTCTGCAGATGCACCTCTTGGCATTACTGGTTGGGGTATGAAGTCCTCTTGCTTGCAGAGCAGAGTGTACCACCGACCCCTAAAATAAAGGTGAGAAACGAGCAGAAAGAGGCAAAATACAGTTGAGAAACGAGCAGAAAAAGGCAAAATAGAGGTGAGAAACCAGCAGCAAAAGGCAAACAAAACATGAGAATTGAGCAGCAAGAGGCAACATACAGGGGAGAATAGAGCAGAAAGAGGGGAAATAACAGACAAAATGAGCATAAGGAGGCAAAATAGAGATAAAAAACGAGCGGAAAGAGGCAGAATACAGGTAAAAAACGAGCAGCAAGAGGCAGAAAAAGGCCAGGAACGAGCAGAAAGAGGCAAAATAATGGGCAGAATTAGCACAATGAAGCAAAATAGAGGGCAGGAGCAAGCAGAGATGAGGCAGAAAAATGAGTTGAAAACGAGCAGAGGAGGGTCTAAACTGAAGGTCACAGATGGTAACAGACTGCAGGCAAGCTGGACAGGAGGACCATCAGAAGAGGAGGGGGCAGAAGGACCTGCTCCCATGTGCCCCCTACATTATTTTATCACACACCCACTGACAGACTGACTCAGACACTCATGCACCTACCCGCTCAACCACTCAGAGACTCATGCACCGACACACAGACTTATAAAGACACTCATGCACTGACTCACAGACCCACTCAGACACTCATGCACCTACTTACAGACCCACTCAGACACTCCTGCATCCAGTCACAGACCCACTCAGCCACTCAAGTACCTACTCACAGATCCACACAGGCACTTCTACACCCACTAACACAGCACACCCATGCAATCACCCACTCATAGACCCATACAGCCTCTCGTACACCCACAAACCCATTCACACACACAGTCAGAGACCCATACAGCAAATCACACTTCCTCTCAGCGACCTATGCAGCCACTCACACACCCAAAGGTTACAGGCTACAGTTATGATATCAAAGTTTGAAAAAACATTAAAATTCACTGAAATAAACAAAGGTTACAAGGACGTTATAGTTAGGAAATCAAATTGTAATTATTTTTTTAATTCACTGAAAAAAACAAAGGTTACAGAGCTGTTATAGTTAGGTAATAGATTGAAAAAATGGGTATTTGATGGTTTGTGTGGTTGTGTGAGTGGATGTATGAGAGGTTCTATGGAGGGAGAATGGTTCTGTGAATGATGTTATCAGTGATGTCACTGACCATGTCAAGAGTGATGTAATATGTGAGGTCATAAGCAGTGCACTGAAAAAGCCATAGGTTTCAGTGACGTTATAGTTAGTTGGGCATTTCACTCGTACAAAACCATAGAAATTCCCCCGCTATAGTTAGTTCAGCTAACTATAACTCGTGCCCCCGCAATGCACTGCTGATGACGTCACATATTACATCATTCATTACATGGTCAGTGACATCACTGATGACATCACTGATGACATCTCAAATGACATCACTGATGACATCACTAATGACATCATCCAGTGAATGTGTTTTTCTTTAAAGTTTAAATAAGTATTATATATATAGCAAGGTGTATTGAAGAATGAGTGGGTGTATAAGTGTCTGGATGGTGGATTTAGTAGGTTTGTGACTGACTGTTTAAGTGAGTTATTTCATGTGTTTTACTGAATGCATGGGTTAGTGACTAAACTGTGTGAATGTCTGTATCAGTCTCTCTGCTGTTGTATAAGCTACTGCATGGGTTGGTCAGTAGCTACATGAGTGTCTATATGGGTTATTGATTGGTTGCCAGAGTATTTGTATGGGTGCCTGTGTGTGTGTGTGTGGCTGCGTGGGAAGTGTGTCACTCTGTACATACATTTTTGAGTGGTTGATTCACTGGGTGTATGGGTCCATGAGTGCATGTGGAAACAGCTGTATGTGTGGGTGAGTGTGTGTATGGGTGTGTTGGTGAGTGAATGGATGTCTCAATGGTACATGTCCATATGTAAAAGGCAGTGTATGTGAAAGTTGAAGTATATAAATGACTATACATAAGATTCAGTGATTGTGAGAGTGGCTGTATAGATGACCGTGTATTTGTATCAGTGATTGTAGATGAGAGTAAGTATGCATTTGTTTCTGTTTGAATAAGTGATGTGGTGTGTGTATAGCTTTATAGGTCAGTAAATGGAAGTGTGATTGATTCTTTGCATGACTGACTAGTTGTGTGAGTAACTCTGGATGAGTGGTGGTATGCGAGTGTCTGTATAGGTGTATGAGTGCTTATGATAGTGTTGTATTGATGAGTGACTACATGTAAGAGGGATTGTATGGGTGAATGAGTGGATGTGTGTGTTGACCTAGGAATCAGTGAGTGCGTATGTAGTAACTGGTATTGGTGTGTCGATGGTTTCGAGAATGATATTCTGTATTTTACAGTGGGTGGATCAAAGTTTATATTAGAGTGTGCGGGGGTGCTTCGTATTATCACATGGATGATGTCATCAGTGATGTCATCAGTGATGTCATTTGAGATGTCATCAGTGATGTCATCAGTGATGTCACTGACCATGTCATGAATGATGTAATATGTGACGTCATCAGCAGTGCATTGCGGGGGCGCATGTTATAGTTAGCTGAACTACCTATAACGGGGGAATTTCTATGGTTTTGTATGAGTGAAATGTCCAACTAACTATAACGTCTCTGAAACCTATGTTTTTTCAGTGAATTTCTAAGGTTTTTTAAATGCTAATTTCTAACTATAACGTGCCTGAAACCTATGTTTGTTTCAGTGAATTTCAATGTTTATTTCAATGCTAATTTCTAACTATAACTTGCCTGAAACCTATGGTTTTTTCAGTGAATTTCAAAGGTTTTTTAAATGCTAGTTTCTAACTATGCCTACAGAGGTAGGACATGTGAAGAAAGAAGAAAAACACACAGAAAGAAGCAGAAGAAATGCAGAAAGAAGCAACAGAAGTCCACAAAGACGAAGAAAAGTGCAGGAAGAAGCAAGACATGTGCAGAAAGAACCAACAGAGGAGCAGAAAGAGGTCTTGTTGCAAAATCATCCTGTGCCCACAACTTTTTCAAACGGGTACTAGTGGAAACTGACTCTCACTAACCAGGCCTAGATCCAGTGCTATGCTAAAAGACACTTAGAATACATTGAAGACACCTACATACACTAGGGAACACTATGCGTTGGGGTACCCCTGTGATTAGCATGACCTCCTCTGTAAGGTCCTAGTACATAATAGGGCAGGCGGATTAAAACTACCTCTAAGTCAGAGGTGCAGAAATATGCCACTTCAACTAGTAGTCGCGTTTGCAGAGTGGTGGAGAAAGGGTGCTGGGCGTCCAACCAACGCTTAGGAGTTCCGCTGCGTAGGACTTACAGGAGGTACCAGGAGGGCCTCTTGGCCCCCAACCTCCCTCAGGACTAAATTGGACTTCATCCCCCATACCGTAGTCTGCCACGAGGCACGTTTGCAGAGTGGTAGAGGAAGGGGGCCATGGCCTCCGAAGACGTCTTAGCAATCCAACTGTGTGGGACTTACTGGAGGTAACAAGAGGGGTAGGTGGTCCCCAAGGACATCCTTGGGGGCCAACTTCCCAAACTATTCCCACACAGCAGCACTGGTAAGTACTCGTACCAGGCCACGCCCACTTTCCCAACACTCTACAAACGCGCTCCCTGGCATGCTCTTGGATTGGGATTGAAGTCCCCTTCACTGCTGGGGGTCCTTTAGGGGCCAACTGGCCTGCCTTTTACCTCCAGTAAGCCCCACGCAGTGGGATTGGTGAGAGGTGGACAAAGGCCATGCCCCATTTCTCCACCACTCTGCAAGCGCACCCCCTGGCGCATTGTAGGTAGGGGGATTAAGTCCCCTTGAAACCTGAGGGTCCCTGGGGTCCAACTAGCCCACCAGGTACCTCCAGTAAGCGCCACAGAGCTGCGTTGCAGAGAGGTGTAAAAAGGGGCGTGGCCTGGCCCACCTCTCTACAACGCAGCTCAGTGGCGCTTACTGGAGGTACCTGGTAGGGTTGTTGGCCCCCAGGGAACCTTAGGATTGAAGAGGAATTAATTCCCCAACTTAAAACGTGCCACAGGGTGTGTTTGCACACATGTCACCTCAGACCACGCCCCCTCCCTTCACCACTGTGCAAACGCGCCCCATGGCGCGTTTTAAGTAGGGGGATTAAGTCCCCTTGAATACAGAGGGTCCCTGGGGTCCAACTAGCCCACTAGGTACCTCCAGTAAGCGCCACAGAGCTGCGTTGCAGAGAGGTGTCAAAAGGGGCATGGCCTGGACCACCTCTCTGCAACGCAGTGCAGTGGCACTTACTGGAAGCACCTGGTGGGCTAGTTGGCCCCCAGGGGCCCTCAGGATTGAAAGGGAATTAATTCCCCAACTTTAAACGCGCCACAGGGCGTGTTTGCTCACATGTCACCTCAGGCCCATCCCCTCCCTTCACCACTGTGCAAACGCGCCCTGTGGTGTGTTTTAAGTTGGGGGATAAAGTCCCCTTGAATCCTGAGGGTCCCTGGGGTCCAACTAGCCCACCGGGTACCTCCAGTAAGCGCCACAGAGCTGCGTTGCAGAGAGGTGTCAAAAGGGGCATGGCCTGGACAACCTCTCTGCAACGCTTACTGGAGGTACCTGGTGGGCTAGTTGGCACCCAGGGACCCCCAGTATAGATGGGGAATTAATTCCCCAACTTAAAACGTGCCACAGGGCACGTTTGCAGAGTGTTGCTGGGAGGGGGCGGGGCCTCCGGCATGAATGCGTTTGTTTTGTAATTTTTTGGGGGGGAAGGGGGCTGTGTGGCCCCTCTTCTTTTTACTTTTTTGAGCCCTGGGGACCCCATCCCCCAGGGCTTGACCCCCTTTAAAAAATATATATATATATATTAACGGGAAGGTGGCTGCATGGCCCCCCTCCCGTGGCCAATTCCGGCCCCGGGGAGCACATCCTCCGGGGCATGGCCAAATACTTTTTTTTTATTATGGAGGGGGCTGCGTGGCACCCCTCCTGAGGCCTCTATTGGCCCCGGGGACCCCATCCACCGGGACTGGCCCTATCCATTGGGGACCGTGGGGTACCCCAATTCCCCCACGGTCCCGCCGGCTCCCCGCCTCCTGCGGGAGCCGGTATTGCTTTTCCACAAGGGGAGCTGCTAACATGCAGGTCCCCGTGTGGAAAAGCAATCTGCTTTGCTTCATTGAAGCGAGAGCAGTTTTCCCTGCTCTTGCTTCAAAGAAGCAAAGCAGTTTGCAACGACAGGGTGGGAGTCGCGAGGCTCCCGCCCTGTCATTGCAAACAGTAGTGTCCCAGGGGTGGGCACCCCGGGACACTGCAGGAGCCGGCCCTGGGGGATGGCGGTCCCCAGGGCCATGAAAGGCTCCAGGAGGGGGGCCCGCGGCCCCTCCCAACAATTGCATAGCCTCACCCTGGGGAGGTGGCGGTCCCCGGGGCATATGGGGGGCTCGAGCCCCCCCACACAGGTGTTATTAAAAAAATAAAAGTCGGCAGTCCCCGGGGCAGTGGGGGGGCCGTATGCCCCCTGCAAATATTTATGGAAAGCCCAGGGGGGTGGCAGTCCCCGGGGCTTTGGGCGCCCCCTGGGCCCCCGCTATTACATTTTTGCATGTCCCCGGGACTTGGCCCACCCGGGGGCTAAATAGTAATGAAGCGCGGGAGTCCGCGCTTAGTTTTTTAAAAAAAAATTCGGCCGAAAAAAATGCTTTTTTGGCCCTGGGGGTCCTTGTGGACCCCATGAGCAGGCCTAGGGGGTCAGGGTGTTTATACCCTGCCCCCTTTTTTTGTTTTTCGCGTTTCTTTTTCTGTTTTTTTGTGCCTCGTTACCGAGTCACAAGATGGCTCCCAACACTTCCTGGTTTGGAGTGTTAACAGCCAATTAGAATAAGCTCGTGGTCGGGAGGGTGCGCGGATCCACCACGCCTCTAAATATCAAAACTTTTATGTTTTGATTTGCTCAGCAACTACTGAACGGATTTACACCCTTTAAGAAAAAGGTCTCTTTCTGAACCAAGGGCTACCTTTTTGCCAAATTTGGTGTAATTCCGTTCAGCAGTTACGGCTGTAACCGTGTCTAAAGTTTCCTATGGGAAATTGATTTTCTGACCTCTATTTTTTTAATTTCTCAGGAACTACTAAACGGATTTACACCATTTAAACAAAAGGTCTCTTTCTGAACCAAAGGCTACAGTTTTGCCAAATTTAGTGTAATTCCATTCAGCAGTTCGGGCTGTTGCCGTGTCTAAAGTTTCCGATGGGAATTAACATGGAGAAAACATGTTTTGGGACCCCCTTTTTTCTCGGCCCCCACTTGCCGAATCACCCCAAAACTTTCGAGATGGGAGCTAATCGGAGCGCCCCACGAGTTTTGAAAATTTCGCAAAAATTCGTCAACCGACGCCAAAGTTATTGAGAAAACAAAAAACGATTTTCCGATGGAAACTAGGTCCTAACTATAACTACCTACTGGCGACCGCCATGAGGTAATATATATATGTATGTATATATATATATATAGGCCAGGGGTAGCATGCAAATCTCTTTCTAACCAGGCAAAATTTCCCCTAAATTTCTGTTTTGTTCTTTTCCTTGCAATTAATATAGCACGTAAAATAACTATATATATATATATATATACCCACACACACATATATATATATATATACATATATATATATATATATATATATATATTATCTACTGGCGGTCGCCAGTAGATAGTTATAGTTACAACCTAGTTTCCATAGGAAATCTCAAAATTCTATTTTGAATAACTTTTGCGCCGGTTGACGAATCCTCGCGAAATTTTCAAAACAAATGGGGAGCTTCGTTCAGCTCCTACCCTGAAAGTCTTGGGGTGATTCATCAAGTGGGGGCCGAGAAAAAGGGGTGGTCCCAAAATGCGTTTTCCCCATGCATTTTTCCATAGGACCTTTAGTCGCAGCTACAGCCCGAACGGCTGAACAGAATTACGTGAAATTTGGCAGAGAGGTAGCCATAAGGTCAAGGAAGTGCCTTTTGCAGGTCTGGTGTAAATCTGTTCAGTATTTCCTGAGAAAATAGCATTTAAAAGCATATCAATATCTATACGCGCGCACCGTGCGCGCACTGTGCGCGCACCCTGCCGTGCGCGAGCGCAATTCTGATTGGTTGTTAGATGTCGGTAAACATTCGAATCGGTCGAAACTAGGAAGTGTCGGCCGCCATTTTGTCTCTCGCAGTCTGAGGGGGTGAAAAAAAAAGGTGGAGAACGTGAAAAGGGGGCAGAGTGGACAGTTCCTGACCCCCTAGCCTTGGTCACAGAAGGACCCCCAAGGGAGAAAAAAACAATTTTTTTTTTTGTAAAAATCGCGAGGTGCGCCCCCCCCGCGCGCGCACGGCACGCACTGCGAACCGTGGGCCCCTTGTGCGCGAAGCACACCATGCGCCCACAGCGCGCGCACGGTGCGCGCACGGTGAAAAACCTGAAAAAAAAAAATTTCATAAATACATAACTTAGCATTTAAAAAACCGTACAAATTCACTGAAAAAACCATAGGTTTCACACACGTTATAGTTACGAATTAGCATTTAAAAAACCTTGCAAATTCACTGAAAAAACCATAGGTTTCACACATGTTATAGTTAGCTGGACATTTCACTCGTAAAAAAACAATGAAATTCCCCCGTTATAGTTAGTGCAGGCAACTATAACTCACGCGACCGCAATCCTCTGCTGATGACGTCAGATATTACATCACTGATGACATATGTGTCTTTATGAAAAATAAATATTTGTAATATATGTATAGCTAAAGATTAATGGAAGAAGACATGGGTAAATAAGTGTCTAAATACAGTGATGTAATATCTGACGTCATCAGCAGAGGATTGCGGTCGCGTGAGTTATAGTTGCCTGCACTAACTATAACGGGGGAATTTCATTGTTTTTTTACGAGTGAACGTCCAGCTAACTATAACATGTGTGAAACCTATGGTTTTTTAAGTGAATATATATATATATATGTCATTCCGTTCAGTGGTTCGGGCTGTAGTTGCGACAACAGATCCTGTGGGAAATTGCATGGGGAAAACGTGTTTTGGGACCCCCCTTTTTTCTCGGCCCCCGCTTGACGGATCACCGCAAAACTTTCAGGGCAGGAGCGGAGCTGGCCAAAAGTTTGGAAAATTTCGCGAGGATTCGTCAACCGACGCCAACGTTATTCCAAATAGAATGTTGCGGATTTCCTATGGAAAATAGGTCCTAACTATAACTATCTACTGGCGACCGCCAGTAGATAATATATATATATATATTCACTGAAAAAACCTTAGGTTTCACACACGTTATAGTTAGCTGGACATTTCACTCGTAAAAAACCAATGAAATTCCCCCGTTATAGTTAGTTCAGCTAATTATAACTCGCGCACCCGCAATCCACTGCTGATGATGTCACATATTACATCACTCATGACATCACTGATGACATCATCCATTGAGTATGTGTTTCTGAACAATTTTAATATGTTTAATATATATAGGGAAAGGCCTGTTGAAGAATGAGTGGGTGTACAAGTGTGTAAATGGATGATTTTCTGTGGTGCGTAACTGACTCTATAAGTGAGTCATTAAATGTATCTTACTGCAGACTAGTGACTAAACTGTGTAAATGTTTGTATGTGTCTGTATGTTGGTGTATAAGTGGCGGCATGGTTTTGTGAATACCTATATAAGTGTCTGTATGAGTTATTGATTGCTTGTCTCAGTATCTGTATGGGTTCCTCAGTGTTTGTGTGGGTAGGGTGTGTGTGACTCTATGCATAGATGTGTGAGTGGGTGATTCTATGGGTGCATTGTTTTAAGAGTGCATCTGTGATGGACTGTATGGTTGAGTGAGTGTATGTATGGGTGTGTTAGGGATTAAATGTATATCTCAGTGGTACATTTGTGACTAACTACATATGTGAAAGGCAGTATATATGCGTGTAAGAGTATATAAGTGGGTATATGTGAGAGTGTGTGATTGTGAGAGTGGCTGTATGGATAAGTGTGCTTGTACCAATGATTCTATAAGAGTGTAAGAATGTGATACTATTTTTATGAGTAAGTGAACTTGAGTGTGTATAACCGCATAGATGAGTAAATGGGAGTGTGATTATTTGCATGACTGAGTAGGTGTGATGTAGTGTCTATATAGGTGTATAAATGCATATGTTAGTTTTGTATGGAGTGACTGTAAGTATGAGTGACTGTACAGGTGAATGAGTGGAGGTGTATGTAGACCTAAGAGTTAATAAGTGAGTATGTAGTTATTGGTATTGCAGTATGTATAGTTTTGAGAATTGAACTCTTAAATTATGAGTCGATGTATCAAAGGTTATATTAGGGTGTGAGAAGATGTGGTAATTTATCACATGGATGATGTCATCAGTGATGTCATCAGTGATGTCATTTGAGATGTCATCAGTGATGTCATGAGTGATGTCACTGACCATGTCATGAGTGATGTAATATGTGACGCCATCAGCAGTGGATTGCGGGCGCGCGAGTTATAGTTAGCTGAACTAACTATAACGGGGGAATTTCATTGGTTTTTTACGAGTCAAATGTCCAGCTAACTATAACGTGTGTGAAACCTGTGGTTTTTTCAGTGAATTTGCAAGGTTTTTTAAATGCTAATTCCTAACTATAACGTGTGTGAAACCTATGGTTTTTTCAGTGAATTTGCAAGTTTTTTTAAATGCTAATTCCTAACTATAACGTGTGTGAAACCTATGGTTTTTTCAGTGAATTTGCAAGGTTTTTTAAATGCTAATTTATGAATGTTTTATTATATTTTTTATTTATTTATTTTACAATATGCTACCTATGTATATACTTATAGATTTACTGTATCCTGCAATATGGAATGGGTCAACCTTTTTTTTCTTATTTTAGATATAGTTGAACAGCATAGTTAACATCTTCTATAAACCTCTAAACATTGTTTTGTTTTGTTTAAGGGTTTTTGACCATGCGCGCACCGTACGCGTACGGTACGTGTACGGTACGGTACGCGTACGGTGCGTGCACGTGGCTTGCATGCGTACGTGCTCCGTGTGCTCATGCGTACGTGATCCACGTGCGCATGCGTACTTCGTGCGTGATGCGTACGCGCGTGCACTGTATGCACGCGTGCTCCTATCGCGCATGCCCGCGTGCTCCTTTCGCGCATGCGCGCGTGCTCCGTACGCGCATGCGCGTGTGCTTCGTACGCGCGTGCTCTGTACGCGCATGCACGCGAGCTACGTACGCGCATGCGTGCTTGTACCGTGCGTGCACCGTACGCGTACGGTGCGCGCACAGCAAGTCATGTGATCAAGAAACAACACTTTTCATTGGTTTATAGTAATTTCAGGTCATGTGATTAAGAAACAACACTTGTCATTGGTTTTTATTGGTTTCAGTTCCAGAAACTTCCAACACCACACCCACTCCCCTCATTATTACTTCTGATTCCCTGGGAGAAGGAGCTAAGCAGCTTTTCTAGTACTTCAGTACTTCAGAATGGCAGAGCAGCAGTCATCTTCTGGGAGTGAGTAGGAGACCCTTGTGAAACAGAGACAGAGGAAACAGAAAGACTCTTTTATATGGCAATTTTTTACATTTCCACAGGGGCAGAAGAAAGTGAATGCTCCCAAAGTCACCTGCACTCTTTGTGATTGTGTCTTATCAAGAGGAGATCCTAAGAAGAAATACTCTTTTAGTATCTTCACTATGATCAGGCGCGTTAGAGATGTACATCCTGTGGCTTATGCTCGAGCTGCTAGAGAAAACCCTCCAGCAGCTCAGCCAAGCACATCCGCAGCAGCTCAGCCGAGCACATCATCGGCAGCTCAGCAGAGCACTTCATCTGCGGCGGCAGCTTCACCTTCTTCGGTTCCTCTGGATATACACCCTCTGTTTGAGAGGGTGCATATGCGGTGCAACTTGTGTTATGCTCTTATCTCTTATGCGGACACCAGCATTCCGCTAATAGAGAGGAAGATACAGCAGCACACGTGTGACACCCTATAATTTTTGCCTTGTCTTTTTTTTCCTCTGTCCCTCAATTAACACAATGGCTCTTTTTAGAGCCACCTAACATCTAAACACTTAAAGTTTTTTTTTTTTAAATCTATTTTTTTTATGTTTTTTTCCCCGCGGTGCGCGCTCGGTACGCGGACCCGCGATTTTTTTTCATTTTTTTTTTTGTGACCTTCTGCCTCTAAAATTCAAAATGGCGGCTGGGGGGGTGCGCGCACCATGCGCGCACCCTGCGATTTGTTGAAAAAAAAAATTTTTTTTTCACCCTTCGGGGTCCTTCAGGGACCCCCTGACAAAGGCTAGGGGCTCAGGAACTCTCTACCCTGCCCCCTTTTCATGATCTCCACCTTTCTTTTTCCCTGTCACACACACAACACATTTATAGAGGAGACGGTGTTCATTTCACTGATGAAGGCAACAGAGTCTTCCTCTTGAACTTTAGACTCTGCATCGGTACTTACTTGTAGGTACAAAAAACACTCAATAAACACAACGGCTCTTTTTAGAGCCAACCAACATCTAAACACTTATACTTGATTTTTTATCTATTTTTTTAATGTTTATTTTGCCACCGTGCGCTCACCGTGCGCGCACCCCGCGATATTTTTTTCATTTTTTTTTTTTTTGGACACCTAAGAGGTCTTTCATGGTCCCCCTGACAAGGCCTAGAGGGTCAGGGACTCTCTACCCTGCCCCCTTTTCACGTTTTCCTCTTTTGTTTTTAACTCTCTTCTACCTCTAAAACTCAAAATGGCGGACAGGGGCTCTAAAACTCAAAATGGCGGACGGGGGTGCGCGCACCGTGCGCGCACCCCGTGATTTTTTGAAAAAAAATAAAATGTTTTTTTCACCCTTCGGGGTCCTTCAGGGACCCCCCGACAAAGGCTAGGGGATCAGGAACTCTCTACCCTGCCCCCTTTTCATGTTCTCCACCTTTCTTTTTCCCTGTCACACACACAACACACAAAATGGCGGTCGACACTTCCTGATTTCGACCGATTCGAATGTTGACTGTCATGAATCCAACAATCAGAGTTACGCTCACGCACGGCACCGTGCGCGTACCGTGCGCGTACCGTGCGCGCACGGTGCACGCACGGTGCTCGGCTATAGATATTTATGTGCTTTTAACTGCAATTTTCTCAGGAACTACTGAACAGATTGACACCATATATGCAAAAGGCACATGCCTGACCTGAGGACTACCTCTTTGCCAAATTTCAAGTAATTCTGTTCAGCCGTTCGGGCTGTACCTTCGACTAAAGGTCCTATGGGAAAATGCATGGGGAAAACACGTTTTGGGACCCCCCTTTTTTCTCAGCCCCCGCTTGACGAATCACGCCGAGACTTTCATGGTAGGAGCTGAGCGGAGCGCCCCATTAGTTTTGAAAATTTCGCGAGGATTCGTCAACAGGCGCCAAAGTTATTCAAAATAGAATTTTGAGATTTCCTATGGAAACACGGTCCTAACTATAACTATCTACTGGCGACCGCCAGTAGATAATGTGTATATATATATATATATTATCTACTGGCGGTCGCCAGTAGATAGTTATAGTTAGGACCGTGTTTCCATAGGAAATCTCAAAATTCTATTTTGAATAACTTTGGCGCCGGTTGACGAATCTTCGTGAAATTTTCAAAACTAATGGGGCACTCCGCTCAGCTCCTACCCTGAAAGTCTCGGGGGGATTTGTCAAGCGGGGGCCGAGAAAAAAAGGGGGGTCCCAAAACACGTTTTCCCCATGCATTTTCCCATAGGACCTTTAGTCGAAGGTACAGCCCGAACGGCTAAACAGAATTACTTGAAATTTGGCAGAGAGGTAGTCCTCAGGTCAGGGAAGTGCCTTTTGCATATATGGAGTCAATCTGTTCAGTAGTTCCAGAGAATATTGCAGTAAAAAGCACATACATATCTATAGCCGCACACCGCGCGCGCACCGTGCGCGCACACTAACGTGCGCGAGCGTAATTCTGATTGGTTGTTACATGTCAATCAACGTTCGAATCTGTCGAAATCAGGAAGTGTCAGCCGCCATTTTGTTTGTTTTCAGTGCGAGAGTGGAAAAGGAAGGTGGCGAACGTGAAAAGGGGACAGGGTAGAGAGTGCCTGACCCCCTAGCCTTTGTCAGGGGGTCCCTGAAGGACCCCGAAGGCAGAAAAAAACATTAAAACATTTTTTTTTTTTAAATCGCGGGGGTGCGCGCACCGTGCGTGCACGGTGAAAAACCATAAAAAATAAAAATCTATTTTAATACGTAGTTTATTGAAAAATAAATATATAAAAAAAATAATAAAACATACATAACTTAGCATTTAAAAAACCATACAAATTCACTGAAAAAACCATAGGTTTCACACACGTTATAGTTAGGAATTAGCATTTAAAAAACCTTGCAAATTCACTTAAAAAATCATAGGTTTCACACACGTTATAGTTAGGTGGATATTTCACTCGTAAAAAAACAATGAAATTCCCCCGTTATAGTTACTTCAGATAACTATAACTCGCGCGACCGCCACTCTATCACAAGGATGATGTCATCAGTGATGTCAAGAGTGATGCCAATGACCATGTCATGAGTGATGTAATATGTGACGTCATGAGCAGAGGATTGCGGGCGCGCGAGTTATAGTTATCTGAAGTAACTATAACGGGGGAATTTCATTGGTTTTTTACGAGTGAAATATCCACCTAACTATAACGTGTGTGAAACCTATGGTTTTTTAAGTGAATATATATATATGTGTATATATTACATGCTATAAGAACAAAACAGAAATTCAGGGGAAATGGTGCCTGGAACTTGTCTGAGCTGTAATGCAGCCCTTTTCTAAAGTGATTTTAGTGGTCCTTTTTTTTTGCAGCCGCGAAAATTAGGTACGGTGTTGAAGGGTAGCATTCCACTTGGGAATTTGACTCAAATGACTATCCTAAAACCCGAATACAATGCTTTAGAGTAATGAAAAAGTTTCTAGACTTTTGTATTGTATTGGAATAAAGTAAAATCATGGGAATGTGTAGAAACAAAATAGCAACCCGAGGCTTAGAAAACAGTTCACTATATCGCAGCACGATTTATTTGGGTGTACTTTGCAATAAACAGAAAGGAAATTCTAGGATAGGTTATTATTATAGCTCTTATCACGTGCAAGTGGATGATAAAAGACAGGTGTGACACTTAAGGCGCTAAACAGATATGTCAGTTTGGAATATATGCTGATACTTAATTTGAAAGAAATATAGCGACACTGGAGATCCAATTGCCAAAATAAATTGAAATTCAAATGCCATACGTTCATGACTATTTCAGAAGAGATTTATATATTTTTTTGAACTGTCAAAAAATTCTAGGATTATGCTGAGACAGTCACAGCTATCCAGGAGTCCTCGTGCACGTAAATATTTACATGTGCTTAAATGTACATGGTGTCAATTTACGTATATATAAATGTTTTTTTTTTCCTCATCAGGGAGAATCTTTTCCACGTGAGATACCCACGTCCTCACAACACACTAATATTGGGGATGTCCCGTCCCAGTTCTAACGTAGAAAGGGATTTACTCCCTTTAATCGTGTAAATCTCCAGAGTGGGAATGAGATATGGAAACTTCAGGATTATCCACAAACGTACAAGTTTGTGGGTGTTCACTAATTTTGCAAAGCATTTGCAAGCTGGAACACCTTTTTCTTGCTCCTGGACAAGGTTTATTCCCAGGTAATATTACACCAATGTGGTGTATTATTACATTTGATTTACTCCATTTACAATTGTGGCATCTAACACATTTTCTTAATTTAAAAAATAATGTATAATCATCTATCTGGTCATAGTCAAAAATAAAATATTCTTTGGTGCATTGAATCGGGCCCTTACAGTCTACTCTTGAAGCACTGGAGTAAAGGTTTAATTTACTAATTCCAGACCGAATCGATTATTGAATATACGCATTACTGTGTGAAATTCATGATGTGGATTATAACTGTGCAAACTGAGTAAGCATGTCAACTATTGTTATTGTGCATAATACATCACAATGTGTCACTTGTGAAAACTCTAAATAAGAAATTATTGACTGGCTTATTGATTTCCAGTTCAGTTGCTGTCTGTTATTTGAGTTATTAAACCTATGATGACTGGTGGCCTTGGGCAGAACCTCACTTTCCCATTAACCACCCCAACTGGTAAATTAATATTGCATCGGCTGCTAGCAGCCAGACTTGCATTTGTGCAGGTCTGTAGAGAGTAAATCACTCCGCCAGTGCATATGTGGTGAGGCAAGACTTGAAACATGCGTGTGAAGGAGAAGCTGTCAGCAGTCCTGTAGGATAGAATCCATACGTTTGATTCCATCTGGCTGCCATTTAAGATATAGGAAGAGGGATCGAGTTAGGGGGGTGGCTTCGACACCGGAACGGATATGAAAATCGAGATTACACGTGATTTCCTCTTAATTGACGCGCCGCAGATGCAGACGGACAATAACATATGTTCCACATTTCCATTGATGGGGCATTTATACAAAATGTGATTGTTCAGGCAAGTGAACAATGATGATACCTGCATTATCAGGGGGCAATCATTTGATTAGCAGATGCAGAATGTTTAATGTTTGCTATTTTGATTTTCCTGTAGCAGTTATTGTAATGCTATCAATAACCATTTTATTGATAGCAGTTATTGTAATGCTATCAATAAAATGGTTAAAAAACCTATGAGGGCAATTCGAACCCTTCCTATTAGTCTTTATTCCATGCACATGTTTCTTTTCAAAATATGTACAAATGTGTAATGAAACAGAGGGCAAGTGGTAGTGCTGACCTAAGGCAGCCACTAGGCAGTGTTAACTGGTCATGTCTTTGAGGTAAAATGGGTTTCTTCCAGGCCTCTCCAGCCGGATCTGCGTCAGGATTAAGAACATTTGAGACAAGGTCAGATTAAATAAACAGATTTACGTAATTACAGCAACGTAAAAAGAAGCATTGGACATGGGAGTGCGTAGACCTTGCTCGTTATGACGTGTAAATCAATGATTCTTCCTCAAACTCAAAGTATACTTAACTCTCAAGTTTGGAACGAGACTTTTCTGCTTTTGTTAAAAACTGTTCTGTTGAACTCTATGCCCCATTTCAAGCTTCGGAGCGTAATGTTAAGGCCAGGCAACAGTTTGATCTCAAACACCCTATGTATTTCCTCATCTGCTAAATTAGTTTTTTGAATTCATACAATTTTAACTGCAATAAGATTAAACTAAAATATGACATTGGGCATCAAAGATACACATTGATGCTGAACAACATTAGGATTCACAATGGCAAGGAATATAAATAATCTGCCAATGTTGTTTGATCATTTGATTTTTAAAGCCATTTACAAACTTGTACTGCCAAGTCCTTAATTACTCGCCATGTTTTCTTATATATAATATTAAACTAAAAATAAAAACTATTAACGTTAGCATTAGAAATTATTTTCTAAACACAATACAAAACACACTATTTTCTGAGACCATCTAAACCATCCAGTGATAAATACTTTCAGAGATATTTTAGGCATGTCTTCCCTCATTCTCTGTTGCCATTCACTGGGAAATCAGAGGAATTAGTCTTGTAAGCAAGATTTTTTATAAGGCCTCCAAACAGACCTTGACACGAGCACTCAGCTACACACCTTGGAGTGTAGAGGACAGCTCATTAACAAAAAGCATAACAAACATAAAACCCAGGCGAGCTAGTCTTGTCTGCATACATCTGAATATGCTTAAGGGAATTTGGAATTCATTATTAAACTACTATTACGGTACCCTAAATGCTAAAATAGTATTTTGAAATCCGCTATGTTAATAATTGATATTTATTTATAGCACGGTGAATGGAAAGCTAAACTGTGGAATGTGAATTATGCGGCAGTAAAGGACCACATAACGCAGCAGGGTTAACTAAATCGATTCTTGCCGCAAAGGTAATGCAATTTTTTCGGAAAAAAAGTCAGATTATGCTGCGCATTCTGTGTCATTATAATACTACATTTTAAATCACACTTATTCTGAAGTACGAATAGGAAAAAACAAAGGTTTGCTTAAAAAGAAAACAATTTACATTCAGCAGATCCGTTTCGAAATGTTATTCAGCAACGCGCTGTTATCGCTGCCTTTTCTACCTCCCGTAGTAAAACGTACAATATTGAATACTTTATAAACAAGACAGCAGGTAGACATTTCTTGTACTAAAATGTTATTATACATGTTCCAGTTATCTATTAAGAATTCACTTTGGGTTTATTCTGTGTCGCACTACTGAGCTTCCGGAAACACATCTTTCCACAGAAAATACTCCCTGCAGAAAAGTATTGTACCCTATATATACATATATTGGACACCTCACTCTAAAGTACTTTATGCTTCAAGGTTCCTAGTCTTTCATTTTGTACTGATCATTACGGATAAATACAGTCAGAAATCATCTAGTTATCGGTTTGTATTTATTTATGAATATGCACAGAGACTGCCCATAATAATTTAAGATTAACCATTTGAATAACAGGTCCTTTACCACGTCTCTGATGCATCCCTGTTTTGTTCATTGATATAACATGTTGAAAACTGTGATTGTATAGTATAACCATGAATGAGTGTCGCCTCATCTTCACTCTGCTTTCATTCATACCTGTTGCACATTTTATGATCCAAGCAAGCACATGGTATGCTTTATTTCCAGGCATAAGTGAGAGTTACGCCTTCTTCGATTGGCCCTTACACAATATTAAACTTTGAGCTAAATACATTTAAAGCATTTAAAACTCATTTTGCCAATTGAGTGCCCAATGTACTGTGCTCTAGCTAGAGATCTCAAGGGACTTTCAAAAAATATTATTGAAACGTACCAGCGTTCCTCTAAAATGATTAATCATGACCTGCATAAAAGACTATTCATCAGTAGAAAAGAAAAAACGAATTTTAGGCCAATAACTACATATGAGCAACTTATTTTCTAACCTGTGAGGAAGTAGTTGTTTTCTGCAACTTACACATCTTTTTCTTGTAGTTGCTGTTATAATCACCAACTCGCTTTAATAGTGGTAGATAGTGATGATCTCAATATTACATCCAAACGATGTTTGGGGAATTTGGGGAGCAGCACAGACCACTGACACGGAATAGTGTGAAAACGGCAGCTTTTATTGAAACAGGTGCACATCACAATTAAAAGCCCTTGGCCTGATGCCTTACAAAACTGCAACCTCACTACACAAGATGTTACCTATGTTGAACTACCCCCACCCCTAAGGTTCCCCACACAACATTTTAAACCTGCAATTCAGTACCGCATACTGTGACCTTTTAACCTTTCACATTTTAACTTTAACCTTTGAACTTTACCCTTTCACCTTTGACCTTTCAACTTTAATCTTTACGACTATTAACCTATAAATACCCTAACTACCTTGGGTGAGTCAGCCAGTTTCAGTTACCATAAAATGATGGGTTATTATATCCGATGTTTTATTCATCATTTTTCCTCACAGACATTTCACGATTGTGTGTCGCATGTTTTGTACACTATGATTATACTACCCATGTTCTACAGCCTCTGTGTACACAATGCATGGTGAATCATGTAGGGCACGCATATGTTATAGATTTAACTGCATTTATCTATTGCTGTCGTCTAATCGTCTTGATTTAATCTCACTAGGTTAGCCATCATACTTACAGGTACCACATTTGAGGTGCTTCTTCTGGTCTATCACTGTTAATTGACTGGAGAACCACATTAATTTAGATAGTCTGTTTTTAGGTCCTGATGAATTGCCTCCAGATTTTATGACATTTAGGCAAGAAACAAGTTGACCACATAGTAGAGCGCGGCATCCTGATGCATCATATCAGGAGTGCGCCAACTTCTATATTTTTTAACCAGGTTGGAAGCCATATTCATTAAAAAAAATTGTCTGGACTTCCACATCCTGTTTTATCCCTGCACCGTCCATTGACCCTCACTCCACACATCTACACCCTTAGGCCCCTCACACCCACAGGACCAAACGGCATGGAATAAAAGATCTCTGCCAAAGAGCCCCTCATTGCAGCGCCGACCTGACAAGGAGCAAGCCCTCTAATGAAGCATGACACCTGGCTGGCTGGGTGTGTGAGAGCCCTATTTCCAAAAGGAGGAATTCTCCTTTCCTCCCGCTATTAAGTGAGGACCTTTCCCCACTTAGCTCTCCTTACTCCCCTTGTCCTTTTAGGAACTTCATACCTTTAGTGTTTGTACTCAATTATCCAAACAGACACACGGGTGACCTCCAAACTTAAAGCCGATCCTGAAAAACAACAATAAAATGTCTTAGCAAACCTCCTCCCTGACCTGTGCATATCGCTAACAGCATTTTGATACCCCTCTCCCCAAGCCCCTCATGTCTGCCTTGCTCCCTCCCCATTTGCCTGCCTCCGGGATCCTGTCTATACAACAGGGATGCCTCCCAAGACCTTGTGTGTCAGCAGCTCCCCAGACATACCGACAACAGTGGAATAGCCATCCCTCATGTCCCACCACTGTGACATAACAACAAACCCCTGCACTGTGCAACTCTTCTCACAGGGAAGCGGCTCACTTCACAGGGCAAGATTTGAAACTGGGTACCTGCGCAACACAGCACTGCCAAGACCCCTCTAATCTATCTTAGACTTGCGCAACCAAATCTGTATGTCTGCTGCCCCCAGACAGACTTCCCTCCAAATTACCCCTTTACACCCAATAATTCATTTCCTACAAATTGGCCCCGTAAACATCCCAGTCGTGAGGGCCAAGAACAACACCTATCCATGTTCTCTAGAGCATATCATGGATAGATATCAAATAGCCTCTGAAACTACCGCCCCCACACCTCGGCTTCAAAGTGGGGATCCCACTCCTAGATGACTCAACCCAATCCCCCAAATCCTGGACACCACTTGTCTGCCATTGGGGCATATCTCCACCAAAGCCTATCCTTGTATGCCGTACAGTTCTGCTGTCCAACACTAAGTACTCTAGACTGTCCCTGTTTAATCAGCTGCAAACTAAACTATACCACATCTTCAATCCTCCATCTGGCTTTTTGTCTCCTTTGCTCCTTACTAGGCAGGACCTTCCCTTAATCCTTTGCAACAATGGGCATCCTATAGAACCTCGCCCATGTGAACAAGAGAAAGCATCTACAATGTCCTCATCCCCCCGGCGCATGACACGCTCTTAATATCCCCTCAAATTTCAAAATGTTCACACCAAACCCGCAACAATTTCAGCCCCTGCACATACGTTATAGACTGTTGATTCCCATCTACCCCACCGCTATGTTATTAATGTAAAATCAAACTCTCCTATGAAATTTAGCTGTCCCAGAAACTTCGCCCCTCTTTGACAGAACCTTGTGTGTAACCAGCATGGCCACCCGCCCCACCGCTATTTCATCGATGTGAAATAAAACTTTCTTGTGATATGTATAATGTCTCAGAAAGTTTTTCACTCTTTGCCAGGACCTTCTGTTTATCCGGCATTGTGTCCCATATCACTGCTTGTTAGCTTTCCTTCCAACAGTAACTAATCAAATTCAATGCCCAGGAAAACTAGCACCGTACAGGGACCAACAGTTTTTTCCTTTTGGCAAAGGGGCACATAGATCCACCCCAAGCCCCCCAAACCTGTCCAGCACCCTCTGGCAGTCCATGGAAATGAGCTTGTTAGATTTATCTCCTCTGTAACTCGGCTTCCATGGCCACGGAATCAATCACAATGCCCAGCAGTAGCAGCACCTTACTGAGTCCAGCTGCTTTCTTTGTTGCCAAAGGTACCCTCAGTTCACCTCTGAGCTCCCAGAACTGTCCAGCTTCCTCTGGCAGTCCATGGAACCAGGTTGCCAGCTCTAATCCCCATTTGTAAGCATAGCCTCCATGGTCACAGAATCAATTTCAATCCCCAGGAATGACAGTGCAGTGCTGATCAAGCTGTCTTCTATGCTGTCAACTGTGCCCCAGGTTCACCCCTGACCTCCCAGGACTGTCCAGCATCCTTTGCCAGTCTACGTAATGGGCTTGTGTGGTGATGTGTGCTTGGAATGCTGCTCTGTCGTGGAACTCGCGAGGCGCGGAGATTCCACGACAGGCAGTTATCTCTGGGCCCCTGTAAAGACAGATTCGTCCGATCACCTTTGAATACAATAAACCCCTTTTGTGTGTAAAAGGTCTGCCTCAACCCTTCTTCAATTTGGCGACGACTGGATCGACACCTGAGCACACGGACCTTCGGGGAAGAAGAGCTCTTCTACAACGGGGAAGACAAAGTTGTTTGAACAGGGGCCGGAGAGATTTGGTAAGACTATCGGAGTCGCTCCTCACGAGGCGAGGGCTGAGATAATTTTTTTTTTCTTCTCCTCCAATGTGAATTCTTATTTATAAATATCGGACTCTCTCGTAATTATCAGCGCGTTTGACGGCACGAGTCGGAACGAGTCCTGCACGTGCATAAACAAGCTCTGTTTCCATGGCCACACACGCGCTCCGTCTGTACGACGAAGATAAAATCGAGCGCTACATTTAAATAAACAAGCAGGCATGATTGCTTAGCGTAACTTTGCTGAAGAACAAGAATTTAAACTTTTAAACATGTACCTGAAAAACAAGTAAACTCCGTTACCACAGAGACCTTCTTTTCTAGATTACCACACTGCATTGTGGGACCTTCAATTCAGTACAATAGAAACAGGACTACTGTTAAATTGTGTGGAATAGAAAGAAGACTTCTCGTGTGGAAATTCATATGTCTTTTACAAGAGGAAAAAAAGGAGAGACAAGATGAAAGCACATAATAAATACTGCAGCAATTTTTATGTTTATTTAAGAAAGTAACTTGTGGAAGTTTTTGCTTCTTCTACATTAACACAAGTTTCATTATTTTTTTAAATTGTTTTTTGTTCTTCTTTCTACAACAGCGACCTGCACACTCATTCAAGGAAACTTTCAGTGCAAGTTACATTTTTTTTATCATCATCTAACAATATGCAAAGCGTTCAGGCACCAGCACCATTCCTACAAGACCCTGGGGATCCACCCTTGGAATGGAATTTATGGCTCAGATCTTTTAAGGCATACCTAGGCGCTATTGATGCGCAAAAGTTCAGGCCAGAAAGACGGAAAAACCTCATGTATTATCATTTGGGAGTGGAAGGCGAGAATATATATGATCACCTTCCTGAACATGTCCCTAATGAAGATGAAGATTTAGATGAATTCGAGTCTGCTGTTGCTCAATTGGATAAATATTTTACAAAGACAAAAAACATGGTGGTACATTTTTTACTAGGACACAGCAACCCAACGAGAGTATAGACACTTATGTCACTGCAATGAAAATGTTAGCTTCAAAGTGTGAATTCGATAATTTCACTGCAGAACTGATACGTGACCAGTTAGTAGCTAGATGCTACTCTAAAAACATACAACAAAGATTACTTGCATGCAAAAATCCAACTTTAGAAAAAGCTATAGACATAGCTAAAAGTATTGAAGGATCCACCATCGACGCAAAGATACTGGAGGAGTCTTTAGCCAAATCTTCCATTTCAGGTGCTGTCATCAACAAACCTAATCCTACTACTAAGAACCCTTTAAGCAATTTCAAACCCAGATCATTTAACAAGCAAAATGTGTCTGTTCAGCAATTTCAGAAGATATTTTGTTATAGATGTGGTTCTCCTACTCATGTTTCTTCCTTTAAATTTTGTCCCGCGTTGGGCCAACAGTGCAAGAAATGTAGTAAAATTGGTCATTTTCAAAAAATGTGCAGAACAGGCAAACCTACTAATATCCGTTGTGTTTTAAATGATTTTGGTAACAACTTTGATGAAAATAACCAAGAATTACTCTTAGGTGTTAGATGTGTTAATTCAAATGATGAAAACTTAGTAGTTGATCCAAATCTTAATGTTTCCATTGAAGGTCATGCCATACAACTGTTGGTTGACACTGGTGCACGTATAACCATTATCTCTAATGATATCTTTGAAAAATATTGGATCAACAGAACTTTGCTTCCTCCAGATATCCTTACTGTAGCATTTGAAGGAAGCAAAGTAGACCTTATTGTTTTTTTTTTGGGCTGACATTAAGATTTCAAATGAATCAATCAATGGTAAGGTATATGTTGCAAAAAAAGGGATCAATGTTTTGGGTTTAATTCACCAAGCTGAATTTGGTATTACGATTAGACCAGGTCTAGAACAACCTATTTCCTTAGAGAAAAAAAGGCTAAGTTCAGTATGTGATCTTGACAACATATGGGTAAAAAAATTTTGCAAAGTCTTTCAAGATAAGTTAGGTAAAATCTCAGATTTTACCTATTGCATTAAGGTTAAACATGATGTTGTTCCCGTAAAGCATAAACTACGCAATATACCTTTCAGTGTGAGAAATGATCTTTCTACCATGCTTAATGACATGTGTTCACAAGGTATTATTGAAAAAACTGATGAAACTTTGTGGTTATCTCCGATTGTTTTAGCGAAGAAAAAGAATGGGGAATTACGCATGTGTGTGGATATGAGGAGTGTGAGTGAAGCTATTTGGATAGATAACTACCCTCTACCTAGAATTGAATATTTAATAACTAAAATTGGTCATGCTAAGTGGTTTAGCAAAGTAGACTTAAGAGCGGCATACCACCAAGTTGAATTAGATGAAAGTTCCCGCCATTTGACCGCATTTGTAACTCCTGATGGAGTTTTCCAATTCTGTTGCATGCCATTTGGCATTGCTTCTGCGGCTGCAGTCTTCCAAAGACTCATGTCAGACATGTTCACTGGTAATGAACATGTTGCAATTTTTCAAGATGACATTTTAATATTTGCTGTTAATGAGAAAGAACATGACCAATCACTAAACAATGTTTTGGAGACTTTAGAGAAAAGAGGTGTCACATTACGAAAAGATAAGTGCGCTTTCAAAACAAAAGAAATTGAATACCTTGGACACGTGTTTTCGGAACGGGGTATAAAACCAAAACCTAGTTTGGTAAGAAGTATTGTAGATGCACCCGCTCCTCAGAATAGAGAGCAGTTGTTGTCTTTTCTAGGCCTTTGCGAATTTTATGCGAAATTCATGCGGAATTTTGCTACAATCACTGAATGCTTTAAGGTTTTACAAAAAAAGGTGAGAAATTTGTATGGTCAGACTTATGCCAACATACTTTCGAGAAAATTAAGAAAGACATTACTTCAGCACCAGCTCTTCAACCATTCGTAGAAGGCAGAAACACTTTTGTTACCGTAGACGCATCAGAATATGGTTTAGGAGCCGTTTTGACACAACTCAACACTACTCATGAAACAACTGTTGGCTTAGCCTCTAGAACTTTGCGTTCACCTGAACGTAAATATTCTGTTATAGAGAAAGAACTCCTAGCATGCGTATGGAGCGTAGAGAAATTTAGAGCATATTTGTGGGGAAGGCCTTTTACCTTACGGACCGATCATCGTCCCCTGGTAGATATATTATCAGGAAGGAAGTTAAAACACACCACTGCCCGCATAGCTAGACTTTCAACAAGACTTTTAGAATTTTCCTTTTCTGTAGAATATATTCCAGGAGGGAAAAATTCTAGAGCAGATTGTCTCTCTAGACTTCCAATCAAGGACTGTGATAAATTTGAATGGGAGTCAGAGATTGAAGAATGTTTCATCGCCTACATTGGCGATTCAAGCATTTGTAAAGATGAGCATGATTGGGTGAAAGAACTATACAACGATATTGTTCTAAAGGATGTTGTACAAATGGTTACTTCCGGTTGGCCGAAAGAGAAGAGTTTACCCGATAAACTTCAACCCTTTCGGAAAATTTCTGATGAACTATCTTTAGAACGTAATAAATTAATGCGTGGTGATAAACTCATTCCTCCAACTTGTTTCCATAGACACATTATTGAACTTGCCCACTCTGGTCATTTGGGATCCACTTTCACCAAAAGAAGAATAAGAGAAAACTTTTGGTGGCCTAGTATGGATCATGAAATAGATTTGTATGTGCGTGACTGTACTAAATGCAGAGTCAGCGATTAAGTTTTAAAAACTGAAGGGTCTGTTGAATTCCCCACCATTTGTCCTGAAAGAGTTTGGCAACGTATTGGAGTAGATTTTTTAGGACCCTATCATGCTTTACCTAACTACATGAGATATTTTATTGTTTTAGTTGACCATTTATGCAGGTGGGTAGAAGTTAGCGGAGTAATGGAGCCTACTATAAGAAATGTCATCAAATTTTTTCAAGATGTATTTGCAAGAGAAGGTATTCCAGGTGAAATCTTAACTGATAATGGTTTTCAATTTGTTTCCATTGAAATGAAATCTTTTTTAGAAAAATGTAATATTAAGCATATCAAAACACCTTTGTACAACCCCCAAAGCAATGGTAAGGTCGAACGATTCAATAGAATTTTAGTTGAATGTATACAGTCTACTATAAAGTGTAACATGAACGTTGAGACTGCTTTGAAAGAGTTGATTTGGAGTTACAGAACGACACCTCACAGTGTCACAACAAAAACTCCCTTTGAACTAATGCGAGGAAGAAAAGCTGCAACTGATCTTTGCCCTTTTTGGATAACCTCGAGTTTGAAAAAAATTGTGGATATCAATGATTCTTGGAACACAGCAAAATGCAATTCTGATGTTTCAAGTGCAAAAAGAATTCATGACAACTCGAATTGCAGCAAACTGAAATCAGGTGATTGGGTTCGAGTGAAAAACCCGTGTCATGTTGGTAAGGGTCTCTCTAAATTCAAGGCACCATTGCAAATTCTGGATCTCAGGAAAAATGCAGCAAAACTTTCAGATGGAAATTGGTGGAACATCTCTCGTCTTGCTCTTGACCCCAATCCTGGTCTTACTCCCAACAAACAAGATGTCTCTCGTTATCATCAACCTACACAATCGGATGATGGATTTGTGAGAAGAAGTGTCCATCCTAAGTTCACCCCCAGCAAATACCAGGACTTCATTTGTGATTAGCGTTTTTCTCCGTTAGAGGGGAGGAGAGCGTGTTGTTCTTCTGTATTTCATAGTTTGTTATGGTATTCTTTATGGTATCATTTTTAGGCTGATTTATTTATTTCTTATTTCATGTTTGATTAGTCTTTAATTTGGAAAAAGGGAGATGTGTGGTGATGTGTGCTTGGAATGCTGCTCTGTCATGGAACTCGCGAGGCGCGGAGATTCAACGACAGGCAGTTATCTCTGGGCCCCTGTAAAGACGGATTCGTCCGATCACCTTTGAATACAATAAACCCCTTTTGTGTGTAAAAGGTCTGCCTCGACCCTTCTTCAGCTTGTCAGCTCTAATCACCACCAGTAAACCGTGCTTCCATGGCCACAGGATCAATGTCGATGCCTAAGGGGTCTGGGCCAAATGACTTCTATGTTGCCAAAGGTACCCCAGGGTCAACCCTGAGCTTTTTGAAAATGCCCAGCATCCTCTGGCAGCCCTCAGAACTATCCATGTTCACTCTATCACCATTGGTAACAAGGCTGCAATGGCCACAAGATCATTTGCACTGCCCTGGATTGACAGCCCCCGACCTGGGTCCTGCTGTCTGTTCTGGTGCCCAAGGTACACCAAATCACCCATGATCCCCATTCGTGTTTGCTTTATCACTATGGTTAGCAGACCTCAGTGGCCACAGAATCAATCTCACTGTCCTAGAATGACAGCCCCCTTAACTGGTCCAGCTGTCTGCTCTGATGCCAAAGGTACACCCAAATCCCCAATGAGTGCCCTAAACTATCCAGCGTCCTCTGGCATTCTGCAGAAACTGGCTGTCTGCTCTGATGCCAAATCTACACCCAAATCCCCTCATGAGTCCCCTAAACTATCCAGCCTCCCCTCATTCCGTGGAAACTTGCTACCCCACAACGAAAAATTCCCCAAGTTAGAGTGTCACCTCCAAATACCCTGTCCACTGCAACACTTACACTGACGAATAAGCAAAGAAGGCCTCTTCCTCTGGTATGACGCTGTTAAGGTAGCTACCCCCTGCTCAAGAACATTGGAGGGGAAACCAGTGCTTACCTTTTCCTTTCTTGGGAATAACACACCTATCTTTGAGCAGTTTCTCCTAACCAAATGGTCTGCTGCACTAACTGCTATGATATCCTCCACCCATTTCCTTACGCTCATATCTCTGTATACCCTATCCGGAAACCATGTGTTACTAGGCGTATGAGCTTTTGCTCCAAATCCTTACCCTTCCCCCTGCCCCGCTAGTCCATACGCCTGCTTGTGCTGCTGTATCCCTGCAGACACCTGCTGCTGTTGCCACTACCCAGTTGAAAGACTAGGCTGGTGGCTTCTGACACAAGAATTGGTAAGGGGGTTTGCTCCTGAGGCCTTTGAACCCGCATGCCTACCTACGAAATTCCCTGGTGCACCCTCCCGTATTAAAGCTCCTGCATGCACCAACGGGTCACCCTTACCCCTTCCTGCTTTTCTCTTTACTTGCCAGCCTACAAAGGGCACCCAACAGCTGTGAACCTTTCCCTTAGTTTAGTTCCTTGGTTTTGAGCTCAGCACTCGCCTTCCCTTGTACCTTAACCCCATCTTGCTCTCTGCCACCAAGGCTCCTTCCTCAATGACGTCCGAATAGTCCTTGCCAACTAATATGTCTGATACCTGCCAACCACTACGCAGCCGCATCACAAACCCCAGCTTGCTACTACCTCGCATCCATGCCAATTGACACCATTTCTGCCACCTTCATTATGCGGCTGCGCTTTTTACCTGGTGCTAGAACCACTGTCCATTCAGGAGCCTGCCATTTGACCCCCCTTTTCTCCTTTTGTCGGGACCTCCACGACTGTCGTGATGTCACTGCCCTTCCTGTCACCAATAGCCTACTCTAGCACCCTGGAAAATGTCATGAACAAATTGGTGCGATTTACCCCCCATGCCTGCCCCACCCATTCTGCACCTCTTCCTGATTATCTTCTCCTAAACATTTGTAGTCTGGGTTGTGACATCCCATGTGTCACCACCCTCATGTGCGGCAACATTTGCCGCCAGCCTCCGCGGTTAAATTCACTGCCTTAAGACACTTTGATAGCAGTGACAGGGACCAAACCCTTGTCTTGTGAGAACCTGTTCTTCCAGAGGCGCAAAACTTACCATTTGAGCCATGGCTCCTTCTTAATCACTTCACTCTTATCCATGTACCCTCATGTCTACATTGGAGGGTCGTATCATACCCACCCAACTCTTTCACTGATGCAGAAAACTGCATTCCAAGTCCATTTTCACCAGGGGCAGTACTGTTCTCCAGGGCCGGACTGGGAACCGAAATCGGTTCTGGCAAACTGGAGGGAGGCGGGATGCAGCCAAGCTGTGTGCAACAGCCGGTTTCAGCTTATTTTTTCATTGGGGGCCGATATTGCCGACCCCAGTAACAAAAATGGCCCCCCAGGGGCCCAAAACCGGCCTCCACCCTGGCAGCCCACCAGGGAAACGGCGGGTGCCCGCTCCAGCCAGTCCGACCCTGCTGTTCCCCTTGGCCTGGTGCACCGCCGAGGCTGTTCGGGGCCTTCGTGGGGCGGTGATCTTGTGGTCCCCTGCCACTTTCCAACCCGGCCATACTACGTTGCTGAAATGATTCCGCCGCAAAATATAAATGTTCCGGTCACTAACTGCATCCTGACCTGGCTCTTTCCCCCACCTACTGTTTCACCGAACTTATCTCCCTCCCTAACTACCTTGACCCCCCGGACACTCGCACTTATTGAGTGCCTAGTTCCCTTCCCATATACCTTCCTGCGTTTGTGCTGTTCCCTTAATTAGCCTATTGTACACAAACCTAATTCTCGACCGCTTTAACAAATCATGCAATAAAGTTTATTATTATTAATTACATTCTAGACCGCTCAACAATTAAAATGGGAGTCTAGATAAGGGTCCCAGAAGTGGGAGTAGAAATGGCACTCTGCTGCAAGAGAAAGCTAAGGAACTGCCCCCATAAATAGTAAGGAATTATGCCCCTGAATAATGTGATATGCGCCAAGTGCCGGATCTTTAATGGGGCAGCAATTCTGTGTAAAAATAACTGAAGCCATCATCAGGCAGCCTTCCACCCTCATAATGCCCAGCCCTCCTCTTGCACTGACTCACTAAATTTCAATCTCTGAGGGGGGGCAGCTTGTTGCATGCTTCTACCCTCCTCACCCACACATGGGGAATTCCCCCTCCCCCCAAGTCACCCGGGGCCTCAAAACCGCATTTATTCGCTGCCACCAAAAGCTCCGTGGGCAAAAGGCATGCCCTGTGCCTGGTTATGCCTCTTCGGTATCGCTCTCTGAAGTAGAGAGCGGCCCGATCCTCACCTTCGGCCAGTATATGTACTGTGGGGGTCCAGCGCGGCGGCGAGCACTCGAAGATCGCCGCCGCGACCCCTGCCGAGGCTCTCCTCAATGGGCGGATTTCTTTTGCCCCTATCTCCGCATGACTAGGCCAAGATGCCTTACCAGAGCTGTGGCAGGGATATAAAAGGCATGACCAACGGGTAAGTACTGTGACACAGATGAGGGAAAAAAATAAATGAATAACGAATCCCTCACTTCCTAGAGAAAAAAGTTTGTCTATGCCTATGACAAGCCACCGTGTATACCACAAAATGGTGGCTGGCCGAACAAAATGGGGGCATAAATAACCTTTGGGCTATAAAATAGCTCAACTAGCCCAAAGGGTGTGGGGCTATCACCCATGCCACTTCCATTCCCCAAATACCCCGGAGGGCAGACCTCCCTACATTTGGCTGCCCCCCAAGACATCCTTAATGATAGGTCATTCTGGGAAAGGAATACTTAGCATTAGTATATTTTTAACTTGATCATGAAGTAGAGCACAGTGTTTCAAGTAAATATCTTATTTAAAGTTTTTTTCCTGTAGTTTTATATAACACAAACTTGACCTGATGGTATCAGAGCACTTTACATGAGCACCAGTTGCATTCCAGACGAACACATTCATTTTTTTTTGCACTGGGAGATCAAGTAATTTGCCCAGAATCACAGGATGTTGAGCTTCCCTGCCGTGACTCGAATGCAGTTTCCCAGCTTTGAGGTCGACCGCTCTAGCCGTAAGGCCACATCCTCTCAAAATAATAATTGTGCAATAAACAATGTATAAAATGTTTTCACAGCCTTAAAAATGTAATTGTATTGACTAACTGGAGTTAAATGCCTAAATTCACAACGTCCTGCTGGTGGTTCTTTGGCCAAACTGCTGAAACGTATAAATTGAAGTCTGCATAATAACGGAATATAGAATAGACGGGACAAGATACCTATAGCATGAGCTTTACCTGGGGCTGTATCACAGATACAATGCACTGTATTAGGATTAATACGCTACTCCCAGGGCAGCCGCGAACTAAGGCTGCCCTAGGGACAACGCATTCATGTGAAAAATAGAGCGGCGTGTTTCACAGTGCAGGCAAGAACCCACCTGCACTTTGAAAGGGGATTAGAGATCCCCTTGCAGGCAGGTGCAGTGAGTCACTGCACCTACCTGCAAGGGGATGTCTAGTGCATCTATGGGATACCCTTTCCCCCTCCAGAGGACTGCCGCCAAGGGGTGCACTGTCAGTGCACCTCCTGACACCTTTTTTTCCTCTGCGCCCATGTCTATAGTACCGGGTGGGTGCAGAGGCAAAGGGATTCCTTCACGCCCCCATACCCATGAGGGAACGCCCTCTGATGAAAGCGCTGGTGCTTTATGTACACCAGCACTATCAGTATTACCCAAGGGGAGACACAAGCATCTGAGGCCTTTTCTATAATACCAAGGTGCCCCAGGGGGTGCACCGTGGACGCAAACGTCCGTTGCGCTCCAGGGGCACTTTCATAATATGGCTCCCTGGTGGTCAGAGTACACATTTTTCTGTTACAAGGTACACAGCAGGTTTCTCCAATGAGCAGCTGGTGAACTCTGGTAGCTCTCCAGCCACATGTAAGTAGCTCTCCAGAGTGCATACTAGCTTATTAATTAGAAGCTTTTGTTTGGTTGAATTATTATACATATTCCAAAATTAAAATATATTTGAGATGAACTGTGTTTATTTTCAGAACTCATTAGCTGATATTTGAATTATAAGGGCTGAATGTCAAAAATATATGTTAATGGATGAGTGATACATTATTTGGCAATTTACAAATGTTATTACCTTGGTACCAAAGACATTGCATCTATGGCTCTTTTGTATTTCTCATATAAACGTATTTCACATAGACAAAGCCTTCATTACATAACTGCTGGCAACCATGTGTGATGCCTGATGCACATAGGTGATCGCTGGTAGTAGCCCTGAATATAGTAGCCACTAATGTAATCTTGTCTGATATGGAAACTACTACAACAATAATAACATTAGTAGCTCTGGATGAGTTTCACTGAACGTAAGTAGCTCTTATTACAGAAAAGTTTGGAGACCTCTGGTGTACAGTTTCAGATCAAGATGCAGTTATGACAGTTGTCATTGATTTAATCATCTGATTTATTGAGCTGGCCCAGCAAATCAAAAGAGGCGTGGATCACATTAGAAAGAAATAGAAAAAATACTTAAACAAGTAAAGACATTATAACAATTCAAAAAATTGGAGGTAGGAAATGTGCATGAAAGCTAAGTGGGTGAGAGGTAAGGCAATACAGTTATGTTATTACACTTGCCTTAGAACTGAGTCACATTTTAGTGCTTTTGTCAAGATCGGTTATCAACATACAGCATAATCTCACACACAACACTACAACATCCGCCAAGAACAAATTAACCAATGTGAAAAAGACAGCAAATTGCCTGCTCTCATAGATAAAATGGTCTATATTCATTGGTTTAAGTATCCAGTTGGTGAATTAAAATGTATCCGTTTTTTAACCCCATTAATCAAAGCGGTGCCTTAAACATCCTCTTGGCAACTAGTAACGTTTGAAATGTGTAACTCCTGTACCTAAATCCTGGCTCTTAGTGACCAGAAATTGCCATTGAAGAATTGCGAGAAAAAAGTCACAAGACATACTCTATTTGTTAAATGCAATCCTGTGAGCTGTATTAGAGCATTTGGCCCCGGGGTAACAATGAAAGGATATGATCGAGTGTAATTGACTTTTACTTAGAAAATGTTGATATTTCCTTATAATATTCAGACAGTGGTTTTGATGGGGCTTCATGATAAATTGAGCTGCACCAGAGCTTTCCTACTTTTGGTTGTGCTTGGTCTCAAAAGAATCTGTTGCTAAGACAAATAATGCAATGCATGTTTCCAAAATACTATCACAAAATATTACCAAATTAAATGTAACCTGCACGTCTTCTAAGAGAGGAAATCTGTTAGTAAATGCATGGATTTTATAAAGGAATTTAGGGAATCGCTTGAACTGTTGGCGTAAATGGAAAAGTCATTGACTGACTCCTCAAATTAAATACCATGACTTGGCTCCAGCTCACACTCTGCTTAGGACTGGAGTTGGACATGTAAATGTACTCACTTGAGACAAATGCAAAGTAAGGTAATCAGCAAGACTGAAATCAGCAAAGGTCAATGTTTAAAAAAATATATATATTTATTAACATATTTCTTTCAAAGCTTCTCATTTCCAAACTACATGCTTGATACATAGACACTTAAGGCCCAAATCACAAACTGCATTTTGTTGTATGTTTAATAGTAATGCAGTAGTACTACTAACATTCTACAAAATGCTATTCACAAACATACCTGTAGTCGTTCCACCTCCTTCTCTCTTATTTTTTCTGTTCAAAGACTTTCACCCCTACTGTGAAGTCTTCACACATGGGAGAATACATTTTAATAGTACATTTGGGAAGGACAGAGGGGAGTGGCTGGCAAATTTAGAATAGTTATGAATAAAGGGGAGGACATAAGGGAGGAGTAAGGAGTGGTTTAGAGAGGGATTTAGGAAGGGAGTTGCACCCACCCACAAAAGAGTAAGCACATATGCTATTCACAAACTGCACTTCTAAAGATACTGCATTCAAAATGGGACCGAAAACTGCAATAAATTACTCCAGTTCAGAGCTGCAGTAAGTCCAACACCACACCAGGCCAACCACTGGTACTGTAACACCTTCCCATAGAAAATAATGCAGGAAGAGAGTTAAAAATACAACCCAGTAACAAATGGTGTTAAATCAAAATAAATTACATGATTTAAACTAGTTGAAAATACAAGTTAATGTAATTTACCATTGGGTAAATTTTCCTAAAATACCATGTTTTATTTTAACATAGTTTAAAAACCTTTCTTAATTTAAATTATAATAACACTATTTTTTATTAAAATATAATTTAAGTGGTTTTAACTCAATATATAATCACTTAAATAACTATTAATATATAATAAAAATATGTCTTTTTTTACATTCGGGTGGCATTTCTGTTTTAATTTAAACTGAAACAGAAAATAATTTTAACTTATTTTAAATCTATTTGAATTAATTAAATATTTACTTACAAAACTTACATTAAGAATGCCATTTTTTAAATTTTGTTCTACATTTAAAATAAATATTTAAATAAAGTACAAAAATATTTTACATAGAAATATTTTTCACATTTTTTCCAAGTTTAATATTTGGTTTTTTTTACTTTACCCAATACTTTACCATACGGTTAGATATCATGAAGCTCAACATATGATGAGAGGCCTGTACATTCACAAAAAACATCTTTAGGAGGGGATAGAATAGTTTTTATTGAAGTGGAATGCTATCAAAAATAAATGCTCTTTGGGTTGCATTCTATTAACTGTTGATGAACTCTTGAAGACGATAAACATACTTCAATCAGAAAGTGACAAATTAAAACAAGCAAGAAAACACAGTTGAAATCAGAGGACTTGAATTAATCCATAGATTACATCAATAATGAAATTGATTACTCCCTTGAAGAGATCAAACAGAGGAAATTATCCAATTTCAAAGTGACACACTTATTACAAGCTGCACAATGTATGCACTTGGCAAGAGTATTATAAGGTTAAGAAAACCCCATAAGTAGATTATGTTTCCTCCTCTGTTATCAGAAGTGACGATGGTAGTAGCAAAAATTAAACAAGGCGAGTAGGATTCAAATAATCCAAGAAATTGACCAAAAATGCTCAAGGAGATTAATGTGACTCAAGCACCCCAAAGTAACACAAAATAAGACAGTAAGTAAGTAAGCAAGTAAGTCTTTACTGTATGATTACTTAAAATCATTTACAAGGAACAATATATTGCAACATAAAAACAAAGGTCAAGTATAAAACCAGGTAGTTAAAACTCATGCTAGAGTCGTTAATAAAATCAGTGTAAGACAATATTAAAAGGAATGACATTTAAAGCCCAAACGAAATTAGCAGCTTATTTGTGTGCGAACCAGGTAACTAGAGCTCATATGAGAATCGTTTGTAAAATCGGTTTAAGACAGACATTCTAAGGCAAATATTTTGTGCTTGCCAAAACCAGGAGTACAAAAAACCCATAAATTGCGAGGATGTGCATAGACCATAGAGCGAAAAAAGCAGTATAGTGTAAGAAACCTTAAATTGCAGAATACATGCATGCAGCTGTGCGCTTTCCAGATCCTAAAGTGCAAGATGAATGCATAGATCCGTATAATGCCAGATCATATGGGAGGTCCCACCCGGAAGAATGTTTTGGCAGTAAAGTGAGTGAACGTACATAGGCCACGGAATGCAAAGTCAGACCCACGCAAGAATCTGAAAAGTGCATGCTACATGCATAAAGCTATGTGCTTCCAGATTCCAAATTGAGAGGTGCATGTATAGAGCTGTTAAGTGGCAATTCATATTGAATACCCCCAGTAGAATATTTTGACAACATTTTGGCCTCAGATGGTATTCAATGTCCATTCAACATTGGTGCCTGTGCTAGACGATGATCTTCAGCCTTCAGCGTGTGCTTGCCGTATTTGCCTTCAGCTTATGCAACATTCTCAATAGCCTTCCTGCTGCCCGTTGGAACTTCCCAATCCGTGCAAGGTCAATTGGCACCACGGTTGTGCAGATGTATATTTGGCCCTCTTTGCAAGTTCATGTGTGATGTTTCACAGAAACATTGTTCTGAGGTACAATCTCCTCTGATGTGACAAGGTAGGGCAGCAGCAGACGATGTGAACAGCTGATTCTGTGTAGTATTGGCACAAGCTGCATTCCTTTTTTCCAGGCAAGGTATTTTTCCAGTGGCCCCCATAATCCCATACTGGAAGTGCTAGGAGCCTGGTCCTTAGAAAGTTCTGTAAAGCGTGCCATCCCAATCCTGCCTTCAGATACGGTTGGTACATTGTGACTTCATGTGATTGGGTGAGACGCTCTGCACAGGGGATGTTACTAATCCGTTTCATGTCCTGCTCCCTTGATGTGTGCTTGACTTGTATATTTATTAGTCTTTGTAGGCTGTCAATTGTCGGTGATGTGTCGGCTATGATTTCTAGGGACAGGCTAAGTGTGTCACAGGCCCTTGTCAAGAACTTTGCCCAACACAAAATAGGACAGCACAATATCAGGAAGCAAACCAACAATAAGCTGAAAAACAGGGATATCCTACCCAGCACCCAAACTTAAATTGAATTCTCCAGATTCCTGTGTATTCCCAGGTTGAAATACCACTAATCCCAGTGAGCTGGTATCTGAATATAAGGCATTTAAAAAAGAAATCTGATTTTGAAGCACCTACCAGCTGCAAGATACTAGATATTTTCCAGAAAGTGGTACTTGATGATTTGAAATACCGTAATTAATCCACGAGAAATCAAACATCTGATTTAACATAAATAGAAAACTTTTGCCTACTTCCTCAATTAGATGTTTGTTCTTTCTGGCCTCAATAGCACTGAATTGTCCTATGTTCCTCCTGTGTTATATCCCCGATTTGACTCCATTCTGCCTTTATTCAGTGCTTAATTTGTAAAAGAATTAGTGCCATGGGCAAAGTTTTGCTCAGAAGCTTGCGGTCAGTCCTAATGAATGTTGGGGGTGCGGAATAACAAGGCTGCACAGTCTTCATTTCACCTCATGCCTCGTTATTACACCTCAAGACACACCCTGCCTCTTTGTCTCATTTATTCAGGTCCTTTTTTATTACTGTTTTCTCCTTTTGCCACTGTTTTTCAATCTTTGTCTTCCTCTTCCTTTCCCCCTTTTGAGTTTTTCTCCCTAATGTTCTGGGTCAAAGTCTAATGAGGAAAATAAGTGCTGGTCCCCAAAAATGAGTACAGCTTCAGCCACTGGATCGAATTAAGCACTTCCTTTCCTTAACCGTGTCACCCAGAGGAATTTCTCTTTGAGTAGACTCTATCTGTCTCTTTAAATTGCTCTTACCTTTAATAATGTAGGAACTTTTTGACCAATGATGTCATATATATTACTACCGTAAATATTTATATTTATGTGTTATTGTGAGAGTTTCTTGTGTGTAATACATTTGCATCTAGAGTTTTTTCACCATTTGAATATTCGAGAATGCATAATTAGAGTGTTTGATTGTGTGACATTACATTGTATGTTTCTGGACCTCGAAACTGGTCTTTATCCCACTGTAAACCCTATGATCAATCACACAGGAGGAAAAGGCATTTTTATTGATTCACATGATTGACCAATAAACATTCATGGAAGTAAAATTTACATTGGATATCTTATTCTTTCAAAAAGACTGTCTTCCTGACCATTTTTTTTAACTTTGATTTTTAACTTTGATTTCGAAAATAATATTTCTGTCAGATGCTAGCATGAGTGGCAGGTGGACTCTTAGCCGTTCTCTAACCCACGAGAGATATATTGTTCCCACATTACCGTACTCACCAAAAGTCATTTTTGTCAGGGTTCTTTGCCATTTTGTATTGGCAGACTATGATAGAACAAGGGGCGAGCACAGGAGAAAATGTGTCTAACTCACGGAAAAAATTGAATTTGCAATGCAACTGGAACTGACTTTGCAAATGCAAAATCGCAATGCATAAAACTGCATAGAGGTTTTATAACTGGCACCATGAATTGCACAGCAAACATTGCGAACAGCAAAGGAAAGTAGAACAGCCAAAGGTCTTTTCTTCCGTCACGTAAGTGAATACGCAAAAAATTGGCAAAAAACACGTGCATAGTGCAAGCCGTGAAAATTGGAAAGCCTGCACTATGCTTGTGAAGGCTACAGACCTCACCAGGTGAAGATAGTGGTCCCCAGACTACTGATTGCAGTCACTGCTGGTGCATTCACGGGTGCCTGTTTGTGGCACTGTCACCCCTGGGATGGAAGTCTGCTGTCTGACGCAGACCCCTATATAGTCCAGGGTGCAGGGGTTTTGAGCCTCACTCACACCGCAGAGGGAGAGGCTGGCTGTAGCACAATGCAAACGTTGCGCTTTGTTTAGTCTCTTGTCTGCCTCTGACCTGCAGGTTTTGTGTAATTTAATTTACTTTTCACTCTGCAGCTCATTTAAATTTCTAAGTGGAGGTAAGAAAAAAGAGCTAGAACAGGCTTGCTTGCTTATCCTTAGCTTTAAATAAAAATGTGAATGTTAATTTGAATAAAAGTGCAAAAAATGTATGTACTTAGATACACTCAAACTTGTGTCATGAATACCTCACATGTAACAACGTTTCTGCAGATCCTACTAGAAGTGTGCAAAATGGTTTCGCTTTAGAGCTAACGGGGACGTCCGGTGCAATTCTAAATCAGTGCTAATGCACATATTATTTGCACCCTTGCATTAAGACATGGACAGAATTGTTTGCACACGTGCACCTTTCCTTGATATGGGCCATTCTATTGTGCGTATCACAGCTAACCCCAGAATTAGGTTCAGAGGAAGAGTACACACAAAGTTCCCCTTCATCTTCTCAACGCGTGTGTAACACTCATACTCACATACAGTGCATTTTGCAGTTGCGCACTTTGTGACCACTCAGATAGACCAACATGGTGAAGGGTTAACTGCTGTGCACCGTATTTACTAAAACAGCAGAACTATGGAAGGGCAAAGTCATGCCAATGATCTATGACTACCAATCTCATTAACCTATCTGTAATGCAATATAATAATTTACAACAAGGGCTGCAGCCTTTGGCTGTCGGCAGGGTTCCTTCCATCTGGAGGGAACACTCAGTACATGGACTTCCGCTGTTCATTATTTGCACCATTCAGAAACTTCAAGAACGGTGCCTCAGCTGTTGGCAGTGAATGGCGTCTAGTAGAGGTGGGCAAGATATGGAAGGCTTAAGCCAGGCTCAAGTCAGAGACCTAGCTTTAGATCAGCTTGAGATCCTCTTGGACCTTCGAACCCAAAACAAGTCAACATTTTCTGTAGGTTCCGCCTGCCATCCAAGCTCTAAACTTATGCTCCAAGTATTAATGATAAAGCAGTAAAGTGCCTGAATTGTATATTATCAAAGCAGAAAATGTGGGATCAATCCCGGCTTCCCAGTCTGACCAAATTGTGTGATCCTTGGCAAATATTTTTATTTCATCTCTACTCCATTTTCTTCATTTTTACATATCACATCACCTTGAAATACATGACTCCAGGATATATGCTGTACAAAAATCTCTCTCCTTTTTGATTTAATAGACTATACTATTGCTCCGTATCAATGTCCCTTACAGTGTGTGCATGACAACTGATTTGCCTCTTAGTTCTTTAATGTCATTTTGTCACCATGGTGTGGGGGGCATGAATGCTTCTAAGTTCATGTTTAAAAATTATCACTTTAATAAATGCCTCAGTTTAGTAATACGATCCGATGTGCTATAAGGTGCAACACTTCCTCATGTTAAAGAAATATACATTTTTGAATTCTGAAGAGGCTTTAGGCAATGAACTTGTAGCAAGGCAGACAGGATATTCGACATGTTTTTGACAGAGTAACTCACCCACCAAATGCTAAATCAGGCCCTTTATCATATTTTTACATGAAGTTTGTCCCACGGTTTACATAGCAAACCTTTCTATGGTTCAGCTCGTGCACAGGCTTTCAGAGCCAAGCAAGACATTGGCTTGGCCCTGGCTCCAGGCACCCTGGTCATTTGTTGGTTCGCCACCAGCTGTATGTAGTACAAGAGTGTGGTACCCATACTGCACGGCCTGGGGCCATGCTGTGTATGCACCACTTGGAAAATCTATATAGGCCCAGATAGCCTGTAACCCTTGCCTGTGTACATGCCTACTGAAAAAATGTTGTACACATGGTGCACAGTCTAAAGCTGTGCGCTGCCTTAAATACTCAAATGTACCAGTCACCTTCCAAACCACACAGATTGCATGCTCTCAGAAATGCTAACCTGATTAAGAACATTCAAAACCCAGCATACTCTGCTGGAGTATCTGCTGACAACAAACTACATTTGATCTATGTCAATTCGTGGATTCTTACAATATGTATGAGAAAAAAAACCCTCCTATAATATTTTAAGAGGTTTACCTCTGTTAAATACACACACAGTTTTCTCTCCCCTGGCTAATCTTCTCTAAACTATGAATATTGAAAATTGCGTACGTGAACCTTCAGTTGTTGTGAAGATTGCGCATGAAGTTCTTTTTCCGTATCTCTTTCTTGCTCTATGAATTGTGTCTGAATGGGCAAATCCGTATTTAGAAATGGATTTCTCTAACCTACCTGCACCCCTCAGCCTTCCTCCAGCACACCATGTTGAATAACATTAATATCTGTACCTATTATTTTTTTCTCACTCACTGTTTTGCAATGAAATTAACACATGCGAAAGAGGGATTGCAAATTCTACAGACTGAATTAGCAATATTTTTTTGCATCCGTTCCCTGTTAATCAATTGAACATTATAGCGTTTCATTCGCAGATTGAAATGCGTGATTTGTGGCTCTCAATGTACCCGTAGGTATTGAAAGGGCTTCCTAAATTTAAAAATGTAAGTGTTTTTGCGGTGTGCACCCTTTATTAATAGTCTCAAGTTGGAGCAGTTTTTTCAAAGATACTTGGTGTTGTGTTTGACTATGTAGTGTTTTTCTGGGTAAAAAATCCTTGCGAGGGAGGGGGGGTGGCGGGTGTAATAGACATTGTATTGTTTACTTTTCGACCCACGTGACAGATCTTCATTTAACTTAACAGATTCTTTTAGCTGCCTAACGTGCAGAAAGGGTGATTCAGAGTGGTTTAGGCTGACCAAGAGAGGCCACATTTGTAAGACACTATCAATTTATGTTTATATCAGCTTTCAGATTAAGCCAGACCCAGAAAATCAAAAATGCTGACTCAATGTAGCAATTGATCCATAATGCGTTAAATCACTGTAATTATATCGACCAGATATTGGTCACATTATAATAAATCACTTGCGGTGTCATGTGTAATGTCATTGATGATTGTTAGAAATGGGGTTCTCTAGTTGGCAGGTTGTTACCCTGGCCAAGTAGAGACTCTTCTTCCTAGTCAGGATAAGGGAGTTACACTTCTAAAGTAACTCCTGCTCACCCCGTTGGTAGCTTGGCACGAGCAGTCAGGCTTATCTCAGAGGCAATGTGTAAAGCATTTCCACATAACCAGCAGTAATACAGTGAGAACACTGCAAAAGGACACCATACCAGTTTTAGAAAAATATCCGATATTTTATCTGTACAAAACAAGACCAAAAATGATGAAAATCCACCATACAGTTCTTAAAAATATCAATAAGCAAAAACAGACATAAAATACAGTTCCTTGAAGTCAATAGCTCCGTCCAGGGCTATCACAGTGTCGTGAACAACAAATCCAAGCAGTTCTGGCTGAGTGCAGTGTCGCAGGCCAGCTACGGTGTCGGAAAGACCCGCAAAACTGTACCTTTAAAAATGTAGAGCGTTTGGGACCTCGTGGTGAGCTCCGAAGAGCCGGCGTAGGCAGGTGTTGGTTCCAGTGGTAGCTGCAGGAGTCGTTGGGCCCTTGACCTCACACTCATGGCAGATCTAACTCCGTGCAGTTGAATTTGGTACTGTCGGTATTGGTGGGCATCAGTGCTGCATTACGAAGTGCAACGGTGCGGCATGCAGTGCCCTTAGGTTGTGGTGCAGGCAGTGGCTCTGTGACGGTCGTCCAGCGGCATCAATGAGACTAGTGCTGCGGTGCAAAGTTGTGTGGTGCTTGTTGCGGTGCTGGCAGGTCATGGTGCAGGCAGCGTTGTCGTCATTGTTGAAGCACTGTAGCCGGCTGACAAACCGGAGTCGGTAGGACAAGGCTGTGGTGTGGAATGGGGCGGTGCATCATGTAACTTACTAGTGGTGCCCTCAAACAATGCAAGCAGTCAGCGTGGAGCATCTCATCAGGGATACCAGGGGGTCGGCATGAAGCAAGGTAGTGCGAAGTGTGGTGCCCACAGAGCACAGTGCAAGCAGCGGCTTGGTGGTGGTGTCGGACGGCATTGTCGTTTAGACCAGGGTTGCTGTGCGAAGTGTGGCGTGCCCTCTGCGGTGCCTTCAGAACATGGAGACGGCAGCGACGTCATTGCTGCATCCATCTTTAGTGTCACCACAGTGTCCCTGGGGATCAAACCCAGCATCCTGGGAGTCTGGGTACTCTTAAAAGGGACGATAGAAGACATAGAGCCACAGCAAAATAAGTCACGCCATATCCCACTTCTTCACCCAATGATTTTACAGAGGGTCGATTAGTTGTTGAGAGACCTTTTTTGAGACAGACAGCGATATTCGTGAGGTCCAGGATACCTGGAACTCCTATTAGATACCCCTGACAAAAGGCTTCTGTGATAGCCCGAAATGCATTGGGATGTACCATTTAGCCAGTCTTAAGAATGTCAAGACCGGCTTTCAATTGCTAACTATTTTACCAAGAATCATGTTTTTTTAAATTAAATTGACTTGATTAGAATTGTGGCTTCGAGTAGTGGATGACACATTCTGTTTTTTTCATGTTTGTTTAAAGGTTTGATTATTTGTTAAAGTTTAACCTTCATTGTTAAGATTTGTTTAGCCCTCACTAGGATCGCAGTAGTGCACACTCTGTCTGGAGCATCAGCTCAAGATATTTCCTTTACTTTCAAATAGTGGCATTTTGAAACACTCAATTTAAAAACCATCTCCCTAAAAAGATGTGTTATTACATGCTGAGTTCAGCGAACCTAAACTCCATTTCTGCATCTTGTCCTAGTTGACAGTTATACTTGTAAGATGTTACAAAGTATCTCCCATGCTATCATATAGGACAAATAGCCTTTCAATAGTGAAAAACGAAAAACCCAGTATTTAACTATCAGGGCGTGTCACAAACATCAGTACATGTCCTACCTTTCACCCAAACTGCATCTTGCCCACAGGGGTACCTTGGGACTACCTTAGGTGTGTCTTATATGTGAGAAAAGGGAAGGTTAGGGCCAGTGCACTTGCCAGGTCAGCGTGGCAGTAAAAACTACACACACACGCTGCAGTGGCAGGTCTGAGACACCTTTTAAAGGCTGCAGGGTGGGTGGCTCAATCAGTGCTACCGGCCCACTAGCAGCATTTGATTTACAGACCCTGGGCACACACAGTGCACTGTACTAGGGCCTATGTAGTAAATTAAATAAGCCAATCATGGAAACATCAATCCATAAACACATTTTACATGGAGAGCATATGCACTTTGGCACTGAATAGCAGTCATAATTTGCCTAGAGTCCTAAAACAAACAAAAACAAGGTAAAAAACAGGAGGCCTAAAAGCAAAACGTCTGGGGGTGAACCCACTGAAAAAGCAAAGTCTAATAATGATGTTATATCTGATGCACTTGTAATGTGATTATGTTATTTGTGATATAATCTGAGATGTCAATTGTGAGGTAATGAACATTGTTCTAGGGGAGTTAAGGTTTTCCAGCACAACTGTGAATATTTCTGGAGATTTTGAGTTTTAGAGCATAACCATAAGGTTACTTGCCCTATTGTTTTTAAATTGTATTCGTAACATTGTTATACAAACATAGCATGATATTCCTGCTAGGCAAATAACCCTGTTGTTCCTTAAGATGAAGTTTTTACAGGGAATATACCGTGGCCTGTGATGACATACTGTGACAAATAATGCAAAGCTCCAAAACAAAATTGTGTGTGTGTGTGTGTTTGTGTGCGCACCACTCAATGAGCACATTCTACAGCCTAGGACTGCTAATCACACTTATTGTATGTTTACAAAACCTACTGAAATGATGTACATCATTTTGTGGAACTCAGGTCCTCCACAAATTTCTCACAGCCATTGCTTATGGCAACGTTTTGTGGATATGCTTGGAACAAGCATTGTTTACCTGCCAGCATCTGATTCGCAATGCAGTGTTTTACGTCTCTTCAGGTTTGGGCGCTCTCCTTAGAGGAGCTCTCCTGGTTCTCACTGGAGTCATGCAGTAATTACCCTTGTGGTACATTGAGATTTCAGAGTATTGGATGCTGGCCTTCTTGTTTCGGTTTAGCCACTTGAGAGCCTATAACGTCTGGTGGGCATTTGACTACATGTGAATGGGATGGAAGAAGGCATTAGCAGGCTTTGCTCCTTTGCCCATTACCCACCTCATAGCTTTGCCCATGGTTTTGAGACGTGAAAAAGGACGGTGTATTCTCTCTCAATTCATATAAAAAATCTGAAATCCATATCAGACATTAGGTAAGTTTTAGGCTGCCCATCCAAAGGACGCTTGTTGAAAACTATATGGTTGCTCAGACAAACATTCCTTGCTATGCAAATAGAGCCCATTGCTTCAGATCTTGTTCATGGTTCGGACAACCGTGAGGGAGCGCTTTGGTTTCCTCCTTGGAGATTTCCTATATCTGCTGCTTCCATTCTGTTTGGCATTTATGGTTTGGGTTACGTGATACCCGGATGATAGAATGTAAGTGGGTGGGTTGATGTATCAGGTTGTACTACAGTGGATTTATTCAACAGGACAACATCCCTACAAACTTGGGACTTGGGACTCATGGGTAGAACTCAGTGTATTCTCCATGGGAACTTGCTCGTACATCTATTTTGTTAGCCTAGAAATGTGGGTTCAGTTGTTGAGATGTAATTTTCTTTTACCTCACTGTGTTTCCTGCTGTTATTATGTTAATGTGTTCCCTGTTCTCGTTTTCCATGATCCTTTGTTTGGTACTTTTCCTACTAATTACACCTGTATGTGCAATTTCTCTTTCTAAATATGCCACCTGTTTTGTTGTTGTGTAATTTCTTGCTAACTAAGCATCCTTCCTTCCCACAGCATTGGTGTTGTGCATGTTCCAGCCCCACCACTTTTGAGGCATCCTGCATCCAACCTGTTGTTTTATCGGGTAGTGCAGTGTGCCTCAAGGGTGGTGTGAGTGTATTCTTCTACCCCTGTGGAGTCTGTCTTTTTGTGGCCCGATATGACCAGGCAACCATCTGTGTCTGTGTCCTGTGTCTATCCTTGAGACACACCTGATGTGGAATCCAGCTTTCACCTGCAGACCTTGTGTAGGATATGTGTGTGGTGCACCCAGTTTTCAGCCTGTGTCCATGCACTGTGGGAACATTTCGGTTGTGGACTACAATTAGTATAGTGCACATCATTGCGCTGACGACACCACAAATGGTCTTCAGCCTTCACTAGCAGTACAGTTATTTATGTTAAATCAGATGTGGTGTACATACAATAAACCACCTGTGGCCATGAACTGTCTTTACCACATTAGCCAGATGAACATCACCTGACATATTTCGCTTTAGATTTTGTTTTTATTAAACCCAGGAAATATGTTACTTCAAGTAAACTATACAGACAATTTTTGTAAGAAAAAACATTTTTCTAATTATCAACTTAGAAGTGCAAAATACTCTGGGGCAGATCTACAAGGAAGTGCCGCAGCGTGGCACAGCAAGCCCTTTGGCTGCGCCACACTGCGGCACATCCAAAGCACAGGAATGCAACATATTTACAATAATATGTCGCATTCCTGTGCTATCCCCTGCGCTGGTGCACAAATTGGAGCCATGCGCCGGTGCAGGCATCCTTGCACCATGGTGCAAGGATGCCTGCGTCGTAGGGAGATTGTTTTTTTGCAGGAAGGGGCACCTTCCTGCACAAAAACAATCACTACAGGCATTTTCCTCTTTCAATGCGTGCTGTAGATTGCAGCATGCATTAAAAGAGGAAAAAACGAGGAGAAATGAAAAAATTTCTTCTCCTTGTGCCTCGGGAGGCGTAGCATTGACACGCATTTCCAGATTTACGATTCCTCGTAAATCTGGAAATGTGTCTCGTTCCATGGGTGTTGCGTGGGAACACCCACAGCGACACCCATGGAAACGCCCCTTCCACGCAAAGTGTTGCGTGTGAAGGGGCCATATTTACAAGGAGAGGAAAAGTCACGCAGGGTGGCTTTTCGTCTCCTTGTGAATATGGAGAAGTGAAATGCGCCTCCAGTACGTCACAAAAAGTGAGGGACTGGTGGCACAGGGGGCTTGTATATCTGCCCCTTTATGTTTTGCATTCTGGCAATGTTTTGCATTGTGCTAAATCGTGCAAGAGAAGGTGTTTGTGACCTTTTGTTCTAGGATACCCGGCACGGTTTCGAGGGTGTCCAAGTCTCCACTTTGTCTGTTCTCCTTGACTTATGGCTTACGCCAATGCATCATATTTTGCCTGCTTTATCCCTTTCTCCTCGATCTTCATCTCGCTTATGACATACACATTCCACGTTTTCCATGCTTTACTTGTATTTAGTTTTCAAATAGTCTTGCACCTTCAATCCAAGCTCGTTCTATTATGCTGTGTCCTTTGTCTCTTGTCTGTAACCTCCCTGTGACTACTCATTTGGCATCTCTCCTGATGTGACAGACAGAGAGCCTCCATGCGCTTGGATATTTAGCTGCATTTCTGTGTCTCTATTTTTGCTGATTTGGCTGCAAATCTGTTTTCAATGATCCACTAATTGAGCACTCTGTATGTGGTTTCTGAACCCTTACTTTGTGTCGAGGATTGCTGATTAATGACACCTGCTCTGCTATCTAAAATGTGTCAGTTTATGTTTCTCTTCCTAGTTGGATCCGACATGGTCGTTAATATTTCAAAAGGGCTTAAACCTGGTTATTTTGCTGAATCACACCTCTTCTTTCAGTTCAAGGCACCATCGGTGGGTAACTGTTCGAGGTCTGTAAATAAATTTCATCATCATCTTCCACGCGTTTGTGCTCCATCACTCTTCAAATACATTAGCTTGAATCAAACTTTTCTAGCTGTTTTTTTTAACTCTAGTTTTACACACCCGTTAATGAGGTCACACTGTAAGTGTGCACACTAGTTTCTTGCTAGGTGTTATTTCCAGTTTCACCTATGCATGAGTTCCTTTCCTGAGATCAGGTCTCCATTGATTGCCGGCGCCTAGCATGCCCCAGTGCCTCATACGGGCCTCCACACTCTACCTTTTTCAGGCTGCACGGCACTTTCTCCAATTGGACTCCATGGGCTCACCCTTTACCATCAGATTCCCTGTGCCGTAGCTCCCTAATTAGGTTCCAGTGCCTAGCTTCTCTTTGCAGTAAAAATAGAATAAACAGGCATTGGCATAGCCAATAGTTCTCGCCTTTGGGACCTTATAAGTGTTTAGCCATGCTACAGTTGCATAACTAAATACTTATAAGGTCCCAAAAGCGAGACCTATTGGCTATGCCCAGCGGGCGTGCGGCCGCGATCGCGATCAAACATCAAAGCGGCCGCGAAAGTGAAAGTAATCGCGGTAAAGCGCGGCACGCGCGCCTGCGCACATGCACTTTAGCTCTAGGCTGGCCTGGTAGCACTTTTTGGAGCCCTCTCAATAAGTCTCGCCAGACCAGCGCATGCGCTGGGTCAGGCGAGACCTAAAAAGGGGCATATTAACAACGGCCAGCGATAATTATCGCTGGCCGTGCTTAGCGATAATTATATTATCGCAGGCTATCTCTGGTATTTATCGCCCTGATAGCTCGTTATTAACAACGCGTTACTCCAGGGCGATAAAAATTCCAGAGATAGCGAGGTTATCACCCTTTTGCAGGGAACATCACTAGTTTTCCAGTGATATTCCCTGTGGGTCGTATCAGCATAATCCACCCCCTATGTTAGGGATGGCTAAGTCAGGATTTTAGGAGACGTTAGGTTTTGGAAAAAAATGCCATTTTCGCCAAAATCTAATGTGTGCTAAAATCATGTGGGCTACCTTGTAAATATTGCGATGTAAACATCAGCGATATTTGCAAGGTAGTCCATCTTGGGTACGCCCAGTAACGCCCACTTTGCATCTCATTGGAGATGCAAAGTGAGGCGTTGGGAAAAAGGGTGCTAACATGCGATTATGCATGTTATCACCCTCTTGTAAATAGGGCGCTGGTTTTATCTCCGCTTTTTTGGCTGTGTAAGCCAAAAAAGCGGAGATAAAGCCCTTATAAATATGTCCCTGGGTTTGTAATAAAGCAGAGACAGAAAAGCAGAACATAAGACTACATGTTTAACTGAATGTTAAAAAAACGTGGAAGAAATTGAACAAACAATGCACGGCTTAGCTTTTGGGAACAGGAATGGGGTAATGGAGGCTTTTAGGGAAATAGTTAGATTGTGTAGGGGTTAATGTGCTCTTTGAAGAATCAAGTAATTTTAAGGCGTACTGGTTAGTATTAGCAATGGGGTAAGGGATATGGCTATGTTAATGGTTCCGATTCGGCGAGGGTTACAGTAATTGACGGTTTAAAGGGAAGTTGCAAGGGATGATGTTATGTTTACTGATTGAGTAAGGACTAGTGTTGAAATTGTAGTGAGGGTAAGAGGTGAGATTTCGGGTAGGTGATGGGATTAAAGTAAGATTAGATTAAGGTTTGGTTTAAGGTTAGGGTTAGAGTGCTCAAAGGTGTAAGTGAAGCTGTAATGCATAGCTAAAGAAAATGATGTGGGAGAATGGAGTCACGGACAGAGGCAAGGGGTATATCCTCGTAAAAAGGCAGAAACAGAACAGTGTAAATTTAAGAAAATTGTGGTTATGCAAGGGAGTAGCAATTAATGGTTGTGTCAATAGATAATGTTGTCTGTATGTAATTCAGAAATTTAGTGACAAAATGTTGCCTTTTTACCTTTATACTTTTCTATTTTTCCTACCCACTCAGAGATCTTTTTACCTTTACTTGTTTAAAATATAATATTTATGGTCCAGTTTTTTAAAAATATAATCTTATTATCCTGCTTTAGTTTCCCTGTTTCCTTCTCACCACTAAATCGCTTTCCCGCCTCCTTCCTAAAGGTCAATAACAGCACCAGGACAAACACACACTCAATGCTAGTTATGTAAATCAAATTATATACATAAACATGTATTCATGCAGATATTCGCTTATTCACTTTCACAATGTTACTCAGAATGATTGAGTGTCCAAGCTTACACACTCACAAAATCACTCACTATGACAGAGAGTATTATTAGTGGGTGGGATGAACAAGTGAGGTGAGTGTGAAAGCATGTGAGTGTATGAATGAGAAAGTTCATGAGTGAGCTTGTGTGCCATTAGTAGCTTAAATTAGAACCCTGGCACAGCCCAGTAAACTATAGCTGGTGATTTTTATGGGTTTGTTTTTTAAGCATGAGTTTTTATCTCATTTCAACAGCTAACTATAACTTCACTTTAGCCATTGATTTTTTTTTCTGTGAACTTCTGTTTTTTTTCATGTCAGCTAAGATCTTAATACCATATCTAACAATAACTTAACTTTAACCTTTGTTTTTTCAGTGACTTTTTTTTATCATAGTCAGATCTGAACAGATACAATCCCATTTGGGAACCTACAGCCAAAGTCTCTGCTGTACATAGCGATGCACAGCAGGGGGTTGGCCGAGGATCCTAGCCAGAGGCCAGTCTCTGCGCCCAACCACTCGACAGGGGGCCATCCATCCACTGCACTTGGCCTTTGGTGGCCATCCCCACACACATGCCTTTTTTATGCTGCCATGGTACCATGTGGTGGATGCTTGTACAGCCGCTCTTGCAGGAGTACCACACACAGTTTCTCATCAGAAGGCCACAATTGGCCCTGAAAGTAGTGCAATCCCTCCCGGTCCCCTCACCCCCACAAATACCTGGAGATCAGAGTGTCTCTACCGGGCCCCCTTTGCATGAGTGGCATAAATTAGAACCCCAACAGAGCTCAATAAACTATAACAGGTACATTTCATGGGTTTGTTTTTAAATGTGAGTTTTTATCTCATTTCAACACTAGACTATGACATCACCCTGACCTTTGTTTTTCAGTGAATTTCTGCTTTTTAAATGTAAAACAAGATCTTATTAGCATACCTAGCAATAAAATCACTTTATCCTTTCTTCTCTGAGTGACTTTCTGAGGTTTTGTGATCATATTCAAACTTGAACAGACACTGAATCCCTTGGGCAACCTACAGCCTGCTGTGCTGGCCAAGCAGGGTGTAGGCTGTGTCCCAAGCTTGAGGCCAGGCTCTACATGCTACCTCTTCACATGTGGCCATCTGCTTGTTGTGTATGGCCTTTGGTGGCCAACCCCTCCCCCCACAGGCACCTTACTAACATTTTCTTTTTCTTTCCAAAGTTTTCTTCGGGTATCAAGGTACTCCATCAGTACCTCCCATGTATGCTTACATCCATGGTACTGAAATACTGTGTAAGCTTTCCTGCAGAAGCTTTTTGTGGGGCCGCAATACCTTGCAGTGAACTCTTGTGTAGTTGCTCCTTTAGGAGTATGATGGTACCTCATAGGAGGGCTCCACTGGGTCCTGAAAGAGTACAGCAGTACCTAAGCCTCAATGATTTTTTTTAAAATTTTGACCTTTGTCAGGGTTCCTTTTAATCCCCCCAATGGCTGTGCGCTCAAAGTGTACCTACCCTGCCACCTTTAGCTCTTTTTAAAAACATTTTCAGGGCATGTGGACCAAATCCTAAAGTCCTGTAATAGTGGGCAGAGTATTTTCAGAGTTGCAAACAGCCAATCAAATTGAATGTACTACAAGACCATCCTGGTCCTGCGGTACCAAATTGAACCGTCAGGAGAAAAAATCTACCTCATCTAATCAGAAAGCCTTATTTTTGAATTATCAGTCCTGCGGGACTTCTTCTAAACCAATTGTTCAAACATACCTAACTGTTTAGCCCATTGATGCACACCTCACTCTTTTTACACCTCTCTGCAACGCAGCTCTGTGGCGCTTACTGGAAGCACCTTGTGGGCTAGTTGGTCCCCAGGGGCCCTCAGGATTGAAGGGGAATTAATTCCCCAACGGAAAATGGGCCACAGGGCGTGTTTGCACACATCACCTCAGGACCCGCCCCCTCCCTTCACCACTGTGCACACACGCCCATGACACGTTTTAAGTTGGGGGATTAAGTCCCCTTGAATCCTGAGGGTCCATGGGGTCCAACTAGCCCACCAGGTATCTCCAGTAAGTACCACAGAGCTGTGTTGCAGAGAGGTATAAAAAGGGGCATGGCCTGGACCACCTCTGCAACGCAGCCCTGTGACGCTTACTGGAGGTACCTGGTGGCCTAGTTGCCCCCCAGGGACACTCAGGATTGAAGAGGGATTAATTCTGCAACTTAAAACGCACCACAGGGTGTGTTTGCACATATATCACCTCAGGCCCCGCCCCCTCCCTTCACCACTGTGCAAATGCATCCCGTGGCACGTTTTAAGTTGGGGGATTAAGTCCCCTTGAATTGTAAGGGTCCCTGGGGTCCACCTAGACCACCAGGTACCTCCAGTAAGCGCCACAGAGCTGCGTTGCAGAGCGGTGTAAAAAGGGACGTGGCCTGGACCACCAGTATTGAAGGGGAATTAATTCCCCAACTTAAAACGCACCACAGGGTGCGTTTGCAGAGTGTTGCTGGAGGGGGCGGGGCCTCTGGCACGATCGCATTTAAAAAAAAAACATTTTTAAGAAGGGGGGCTGTGTGGCCCCCTCTTGCTTTTCTATTTTACAGGCCCTGGGGACCCCATCCCGTGGCCCATCGCGTGGCCCGCCTCCCGAGGCCATATTTTGCCCCGGGGAGCCCATCCCCCGGGGCATGGCCCGTGGTTTTGTTTTTTGAAATTTCTTTTTCGGAGGGGGGCTGCGTGGCCCCCTCCTGAGGCCGTTTATGGCCCCAGGGGCCCCATCCCCCGGGGCCTGCCTTTGCGTTTTTTAAATTAATTATTTTTTTTAATCATGGGGGAGGGGGGCCTTGAGGCCCCTCTTCCTTGCCACTTCTGGCCCCGGCAACCCCCCCGGGGCCTGGCCACATCGTTGGGGACCGTGGGGGGCGTACCCATTTCCCCCACGGTCCCTCCGGCTCCTCGCCGGGAGCCGGCATTGCTTTTCCACATGGGGGGCTGCTAAGATGCAGCTCCCTGTGTGGAAAAGCAATCTGGTTTGGTTTTTGGAAGAGAGACTCCCAAAAACCAAATCACAGTTTGCTATGACAGGTCGGGAGCTGCGAGGTTCCCGCCCTGCCATAGCAAACAGCAGTGTCCCGGGGGTGGGCATCCCGGGACACTGCAGGAGCCGGCCCTGGGGTGTGGCAGTCCCCAGGGCCATCACAGGCTCCAGGAGGGGGGCCGTGCATCCTCCCTCCCATTACATTGGCAAAGCCCGGGGAGGTGGGGATCCCCGGGGCTCGGGGGTCAGTAACAGACCCCCGAATTTACATAATTAGTGACCCAGGGAGGTGGCGGTCCCCGGGGCGTGTGGGGAGGCTCAAGCCCCCCCGACACAGGTATATGTATATAATTTTTAAATGCCCCGGAGGTGGCGGTCCCGGGGCAGCGGGGGGGCCGTGAGCCCCCGCAACATAATTAATAAAAGCCCCAGGGGGTGGGGGTCCTGAGGCTTGGGGGGGGCCTAGGAGGCCCCCGAAACATAAAGAAATAAAGCCCCGGGGGGTGGCAGTCCCTGGGGCTGCGGGGGGGTTGGGGCCCCACACATTTTTTTGCATTCCCCGGGACCTTTAATTAAACGAAGCGCGGAAGCCCGCACTGGGTGATTTTTTTTATTTTTAATTGCATTTGTTGGCCCTGGGGGTCCTTGTGGGACCCCCTGAGCAGGCGTAGGGGGTCAGGGTGTTTCTACCATGCCCCCTTTTCTTGTTTTGCACCTTTGTTTTTCTCTTTACTTGTGCCTCGGTTCGTCATCCGGCGCCAAAGTTATTGGGAAAAGAATGTTACGATTTTCCTATGGTGACTAGGTCCTAACTATAACTACCTACTGGCGACCGCCAGTAGGTAATATATATATATATGTGTGTGTTTGTGCACATATATATATCTAACAGGATTCTCCGTTCCCGAGAGCAGAGGCCGCCCTGCAGGGTTGGGGGCCCCCGGTGAAATGGAGATCTTTGTTTGGATATATATATGTGTATATATATATATATATATATATATATATATATATATGTATGTATATATATATATATATATATATGTATATATATATATATATATATATATATATACATATATATATATTACCTACTGGCGGTCGCCAGTAGGTAGTTATAGTTAGGACCACGTTTCCATAGGAAATCCGCAACATTCTATTTTGAATAACTTTGGCGCCGGTCGACGAATCCTCGCGAAGTTTTCAAAATAGGTGGGGCGCTACGCTCCGCTCCTACCCTGAAAGTCTCGGGGGGATTCGTCAAGCGGGGGCTGAGATAAAAGGGGGGTCCCAAAACGCGTTTTTCCCATGCATTTTTCCATAGGACCTTTAGACAGGGCTACAGCCCGAACGGCTGAACAGAATTACTAGAAATTTGGCAGAGAGGTAGTCCTCAGGTCAAGGAAGTGCCTTTTGTAGGTTTGGTGTAAATCTGTTCAGTAGATTCTGAGAAAATAGCCTTTAAATCAATATATATATCTGAGCCAGCTTACGGTGCGCTTACGGTACGCTTACCGTACGCGTACGGTGGCGTGCGCGAGCGCGATTCTGATTGGCTCTTAGATCTTAGTAAACATTCGAATCGGCCGAAACCAGGAAGCGGCGGCCGCCATTTTCTCTCTCGCACTGAGAGTGATGTTTAAAATATAAAGCACAAAAACATGTAAAGGGGCTGTTTAGACAGCTCCCACACACATAGCCATGTTGAGGGAGTCCCCAAAGATCCCCCAAGGCCAAAAACGGAATTTTTATTTTTTCGGTAATTTCGCCGATTACGCTTACCGTACGCGTACGGTAAAAAATTATTTAAAAAAAAAAATTATCCACACTCTCCCCACCCCGTGTGCAATTGGTGACCGAAGGGCACCAATTGTGCATGGCTTATTAGAGATGAGATAAACTAAAATTAAAAAAATAAAATAATAAAAAAAAAAATTATCCACACTCTCTCCACCCCGTGTGCAAATGGTGCCCGAAGGGCACCATTTGTGCATGGCTTATAACATATACGAAAAATTAAAATATTACCTTTCAAAACGAAGTGCATCATATGTCCTCCATGTGCGCACGGTGCGCGAAGCGCATCGTGCGTACATGGCCCATCTAGCGTAACGTGGGCACGCGGTGCGCGTAGCGCACCGCGTGCCCACCGTGCGTGCACGGCACTAACTGCGTAAAGTGGGCGCGCGGTGCGCGAAGCGCACCGTGCGCGCACGGAACGAACTGCGTTAAGTGGGCGCGCACGCCACGAATGGCGTAAAGTAACTTAGCATTTAAAAAAACGTACAAATTCACTGAAAAAAACATAGGTTTCACACACGTTATAGTTAGGAATTAGCATTTAAAAAACCTTGCAAATTCACTGAAAAAACCATAGGTTTCACACATGTTATAGTTAGCGGAAATTTTACTGATAAAAAACCAATGAAATTCCCCCGTTATAGTTAGTGCAGGCAACTATAACTCACGCGACCGCAATCTTCTGCTGATGACATATGTGTCTTTATGAAAAAAAAATATTTGTAATATATGTATAGCTAAAAATGTATGGAAGAAGACATGGGCAAATAAGTGTCTAAATACAGTATTAGCATCAGCAGAGGATTGTGGTCGCGTGAGTTATAGTTGCCTGCACTAACTATAACGGGGGAATTTCATTGGTTTTTTATCAGTAAAATTTCCGCTAACTATAACATGGTGAAACCTATGGTTTTTTCAGTGAATATATATATACATATATATATGTATATATCTATACACATACACACACACATATATATATATATATATTCACTAAAGAAACAAAGGTTACAGGGACCCTATAGTTAAGCTCAGATGTCCCTCCTACACAACCAGTGAAATTCAGGAGAGTGGGTGTGTGTGGCTCTATGGATCAGTGAGTGGTTGTGTGAGTACTTGTATGGATCTGTGAATGGGCATGTGAGTGGTTGTGTGAGCACATGAGTGGGTGCATGAGAGGTTGTATAGGGGTGTGAGTGGGTATGTGAGGGCTTCTGTGGATGATGTAATCAGTGATGTCATTTGAGATGTAATTAGTGATGACATCAGAGATGTCACAGACCATGTTGTAAGTGATGCAATATGTGACATCAAAAGCAGTGCATTGCAGGGGTGTAAGTTATCATTAGCGCAGCTAACTGTAATTGCTGAATTTCACTGGTCTTCTGTGAGTCAAATCTAAGTCTAAAATATCCCTGTAACCTTAAACCTCTTCCATGCGTCGGACGGCCCCCGGCCGTCCGATGTCTGTATGCGGAGGACGTGTACGCACGCTACATTCCTCAGCACCGTGGGCGAATTCCAGCGGTGTCAAAGTGGTTAATTTTTTACGTGAATTTTTACGTTTTTTTAAATTCTATTTCCTTACTATGATGACACTGTAACCTTTGTTTTTTGCAGTGAATTTTGAAGTTTATTTAATGTTGTTTCCTAACTAAAATGTCAATGCAAACTGTTTTTTTAAGTGAATTTCTAATGTTTTTTTAAATGTATTTCCTAAATGTGACCACTAACGTTTGACAGTAAGTGTGTGAGTGAGAGCATAAGTGTCTCAGTAAATATGTGAGTGGGTGTTAGAGTGTCTGAGTGGGTCCGTAAGTGGGTGTCTGAAAGTCTTAGTAGGTGTGTGAGTGGGAGATTGAGTGTCTAAGTGGGTCTGTGAGTGGGTGCATGAGTGGGTCTGTGACTGAATACACGAGTCTCTGAGTAGGTCAGTAGGTCAGTAAGTAAGTGCATGAGTGTCTGAGTAAATCTGGACTTGATGCATGAGTGTCTGAGTGGGTCTGTGAGTGTGTGCATAAGTGTCTGAGTGGGTCTAGAGTCAGTGTGTGAGTGTCTGACTGGGTCTGTGAGTAGATGCATGAGTGTCTTTGAAGGTCTATGAGGGGATGAGTATCTGAATGGGTGAGTGAGTGGGTACATGATTGTCTGAGTGGGTCTGTAAGTGGTTGTGTGAGTCTCTGAGTTGGCCTGTAAGTGGGTGAGTGAGTGTCAGAGTGGGTCAGTCAGTGGGTACATGAATCTGAGTAGGTCTATAAGTGAGTGCATGAGTGTCTAAGTAGGTCTGCAAATTGATGTGTGAGTGTCTGAGTGGGACTGTGAGTGTGTGCATTGCTGTCTGAGTGGGTCTTTGAGTCAGTGTGTGAGTTTCTGACTGGGTCTGTGAGTGGATGCATGAGTGTCTTTAAATGTCTGTGAGTAGATGGATGAGTATCTTAATGGGTTAGTGAGTGGATGCCTGAGTGTCTGAGTGGGTCTGTGAGTGGTCTGTGGGTCTGTGAGTGGGTGAATGAGTGTCCGAGTGGGTCTCTGAATTGGAACATGAGTCTTTAACTGAGTCTGTGAGTGTGTGCATGACTGTCTGAGTGGATCTGTGAGTGGTTGTTTGAGTCTCTGAGTGGGTTAGTCAGTAGTTGTCTGACTCTGAGTGGTTCTGTGAGTAAGTGTAGGAGTCTCTGCGTGGGTCTGTGGATTGGAACATGAGTCTCTAAGTGAGTCTCTGAGTGGGTGCATGAGTGTCTGAGTGGATCTGTGAGTGGGTGCATGATTATCTCAGTGGATCTTGGAGTGGGTGAGTGAGTCTTTGAATGGGTCTGTGAGTGAATGAATGAGTGTGAGTGTGTGTGTGTGTGTGTGTGTGTGAGTCTCTCAGTGGGTCAGTGAGTTGGTGAATGAGTGCCTGAATGGAGCTGTAAGGGAGTGCATCAGTGTTTGAGTGTGGCTTTCAGTGGGTGCATGAGTCTCTGAGTTGGTCTGTGAGTGGGTGCGTGAGTGTATGAATCTGTTTGTCAGTGGGTGCATGGTAAAAAAAGTAGGGGGCACACAGCAGCAGGTCCTAGTGCCAGCTCCCCCTGTGATAGTCCTCCTGTCCAGCTTGCCTGCAGTCCGCTACCCTCTGCTGCCTTTAGTTTTGTACCTCCTCTGCTCGTTTTCTACTAATGTTTCGGACTCTTCTCTCCTCCCGTCTATTTTGCCTCCTTCTGCTCATTCGTCCCATTATTTTGCCTCTTTCTGTTCGCTCCTGACCTTTATTCAGCCTCCTGCTGCATGTTTCTGACCTCTATTTTGCCTCTTTCTGCTTGTTTCTGACCTCTATTTTGCCTCTCTCTGCTCATTCTGTCTGTTGCTGCTGGTTTCTGACATCTATGCTGCCTCTTTTTACTTCCTTCTGACCCTTATTCTGCCTCTTTCTGCTTCCTTCTGACCTTTATATTGTCGCTGTCTGCTCGTTTCTGACCTTTATTATGCCTCTTGCTGCTGCTCGTTTCTGACCTTTATTCTGCCTCTTTATGCTCATTTCTGCCCTTTTTTATGCTTGATTCTCAGTGTTATTTTGTCTTTCTCTGCTTGTTGCTGATCATTATTTTGTCTCTTTCTGCTTGTTTCTGACCATTATTTTGCCTCATTCTTCTCCTTACTGACCTTTATTCTGCCTCTTTCTGCTTGTTTCTGACCTTTATTCTGCCTCTCTCTGCTGCTCTCAGACCTTTTTTTGCTTCTCTTTGCTCTTTTATCCAGGACTCTGTGGGGAGCCCAAAGACCATAGTGGTCCCAGCCAGCTCCCTACCTCCCATGGGATCAGGCATTGCTGCTGCATGGTGGGAACTGCTGGAAAGGCAGCTCCCTCCATGCAGAAGCAATCGTTTCATCTCTTTTCCTGTCTGCATGTCTGCATGTCTGCAGGCAGGGAAGGCTCAGCTTCCAGCACGTGAGAGCACTTGGACATCTCCCATCTGCTGCAATCAGAGTGTTTGCTTTAGCTTGGCAGAAGCTGTGAGCTCCTGCCATACTAAAGCAAACAGCTGTGTCACATGAGTCAGCCCTGGGGGGGATTGGCTCAAGGAGGGGTGCTGTGCAGCCCCTCTTCTTTGATTTTTAAGGGCCTGCCCCCACGGAGGTGGTGGTCCCTGGGGCAGAGAACGGCACAGGAGGGGGAGGTCATAAAGCCCCCAACCTTCTTGAAAAAGAAAGCCCCAGGGAAGTGGTGGTGCCTGGGGTGCAGGGTGTCCACACGGCACCCCCACTCTGTATTTAACTTAGCTATGGGAGGTGGTGGTCCCCTGGGCTCGGGGGGTCCAAGCACCCCCCGAGTTAGCAAAATTAAGCACCAGGGAGTTGGTGGTACCTTGGTGATAATTAGGCCAAAGAAGGGGGGCATATGCCCCCTTCCTTTTAAAAATAAAAGCCCAGTATGCCCCAGGGATCTGGCACACTCGGGGCCTTTAATGTATGCAAGTGTGGGAAACCGCACTTGTGCTTTTTTACTTTTGCTACAGATTCACAGCTCTGTCTCGTTTCCTCAGAAAACATTTTTACGCATTTTGGCCCAGTCGGGTTCACAGGAGGACTCCAGGACCAGGGTATTCCATCCCTGTTACCTTTTATTTTTTTAACGTTTTTTGTGGGACTCGGCTGAAGACTAGTCCCAAGATGGCTGCCAACACTTCCTGTTGAAAATGTTGTCAGCCAATCAGTTTTGAGCACTGGTACTGTCAGGCCCTCGGAGTACCCGTGTCCCTATATATACAAATTTGTTTTTCTTTTAGTAACTCTAATCCTACTGAATGGATTTACACCAAATAACAAAAAGCGCTCTTTCTGTACCAAGAGCTACAGTTCTGCCAAATTTGGTGTAATTCTGTCCTGTGGTTTGGGTTGTAGTCGTGTTCAAAATCCCTATGGGAATTACCATGGGAAAAGCACTTTTTTTGACCTCTCTTTTTTCTCAGCCTCTGCTTAGCGGATCACCCCAAGACTTACTATGCACAACAAAAAGCAATAGCACACTTTTTTTGGGAAAGTTTTGTGAAGATTCCTCATATGGTGCCAAAGATACAGGCAAATGAAAACACTATTTTCCTAAGGAAACATGGTCCTAACTATAACTACCCACTGGTATATATGTAAAAAGAAATGTGGGGCTGATGTAGGGAGTGAGGAAAGCACTAGCGCTGATCAGTGCTAGTGTCACAAAGGGCACTGATTTTTGGTGTGCTGGATTCACCAGCAAATTTTGATCAATAAAGTTTTCCAAACTTGAAGTTGCTCTTCATTGCAATATTTTATTCATACTTATGAAGATATATTCATGGAAGTATTCAATAGTTTATACTTGGTATTCAATTCCTTTTACAACAATCCATATGTTCCCAACAATCCATATATTCCTATTCCAATGCATTTCGGCCTGCTGGCCTTCATCTGGGAAATCTATGAAACAAAGAGTGGTATCTATCACTAATAATTCTTCAAAAACAAACAATGTTTAACTCACTAGATCTTTGTCACATATTATCTGACACCATCAAGTGATATACATACTATGTTACGTTCGACAATTGAAGTAGCCATTTACATTTACGCGTATGGATTATTTTCCGTTGTTAAAACCAAATGCATACGTGTTTTTTCTGCTGTTAACTGGAGCCTAGTAACATTACAAATTAATCTCACAGTCAGATTGGCTAGCGCAGCGCGTTAACTAACAAGCATTCGTTGACGCTTTAAACCAATTTTAGCGGTTCTAATGTTAAAAAGGTTCAAATTGCCTCGAGTGGGCTGCAAGCATTAAACGTGACGTGGTAACGTTACTATTTCAACTTACAGACAGGTTAAGTGGCGTGGCACATTCGCCGACAAATGTTTGTAAGCGCTTAAAGCAAATGCTCGCGGTTCCGGTATTAAATGAGTGCAAGCTGCTTCGGGTGGGTTACAAGCATTTAAACGTAATTCCTTCTTACCGAATATGCAAGAAACTGAATTCTATCAGCGCTGTAAGCAGAACGTTCTCAGCGCGATGCAAGTTGGCGTGTGACGCGTGTGGGCTGTACTACGATGTTTTAAAGTCGCGCATGTATCAGTTAAAGGGCCAGTGTCTATATGTGTGTTTCATACTAAGCAATACTAACACTTAATGACAATGATGATAGTTACAATATATTATACCACGGAAACAGTGTATCATAATGTACAATTAACATAATCATGACAGAATATTAATGGATTTATAAATAACAACTAAATTCAGTTCTTTCATTTATCCCCTGAGGACGCAGGGTTTGCAAGTGGAATATCCAGTGATTTTCACGTGTCAATAAAGTCTTTCTATTATCTCTCTCTTCATTTTTTTCCACAATTTCCAATATACATGCTCTGATCTGGTTAATCTGATGATTTTGTTCAATGAAATGGTTGGCAACCGCTGATTTAAACACTTTTGTTCTTATATTACTTTTGTGTTCAGTTAATCTTGTTTTTAGTTTACGTTCAGTTTGTCCCACATAGGCTTTTCCGCATGGGCATTTTAGCATATAAATAATGTTTTTTGTGTCGCAGGTACCATTAACCTGTAGCTTGATTTTGTTGCCCCGCATGGGGTGAGTGATGGTGTTACCCTCCATGATATTGTTGCAATTACTACAGTTTCTGCATATTGTAACTATCATCATTGTCATTAAGTGTTAGTATTGCTTAGTATGAAACACACATATAGACACTGGCCCTTTAACTGATACATGCGCGACTTTAAAACATCGTAGTACAGCCCACACGCGTCACACGCCAACTTGCATCGCGCTGAGAACGTTCTGCTTACAGCGCTGATAGAATTCAGTTTCTTGCATATTCGGTAAGAAGGAATTACGTTTAAATGCTTGTAACCCACCCGAAGCAGCTTGCACTCATTTAATACCGGAACCGCGAGCATTTGCTTTAAGCGCTTACAAACATTTGTCGGCGAATGTGCCACACCACTTAACCTGTCTGTAAGTTGAAATAGTAACGTTACCACGTTACGTTTAATGCTTGCAGCCCACTCGAGGCAATTTGAACCTTTTTAACATTAGAACCGCTAAAATTGGTTTAAAGCGTCAACGAATGCTTGTTAGTTAACGCGCTGCGCTAGCCAATCTGACTGTGAGATTAATTTGTAATGTTACTAGGCTCCAGTTAACAGCAGAAAAAACACGTATGCATTTGGTTTTAACAATGGAAAATAATCCATACGCGTAAATGTAAATGGCTACTTCAATTGTCGAACGTAACATAGTATGTATATCACTTGATGGTGTCAGATAATATGTGACAAAGATCTAGTGAGTTAAACATTGTTTGTTTTTGAAGAATTATTAGTGATAGATACCACTCTTTGTTTCATAGATTTCCCAGATGAAGGCCAGCAGGCCGAAATGCATTGGAATAGGAATATATGGATTGTTGGGAACATATGGATTGTTGTAAAAGGAATTGAATACCAAGTATAAACTATTGAATACTTCCATGAATATATCTTCATAAGTATGAATAAAATATTGCAATGAAGAGCAACTTCAAGTTTGGAAAACTTTATTGATCAAAATTTGCTGGTGAATCCAGCACACCAAAAATCAGTGCCCTTTGTGACACTAGCACTGATCAGCGCTAGTGCTTTCCTCAGTTCATAGCACATACTCCAAAGCAGGGAGTAAACGAAGGAGCACGATTTACGCCTTTAACCTAAAGATTACCTTGGAGCTGTGCACGACTATCATCTAAATCGCTGATGTAGGGAGGCCTTGCAACTGCAGAAGAAAATGGTTCTCCTCCAGCTGTAACTTATCGACCTCACGATATTTCCACACACCAGCCACATACATTAAAACCGGTAAACATTTTTGCTTGCATACTTCCAAAAGAGGCTGAATTGGTTTGTTAAACACTCTTTTGGAAAAGTAGAAAAAGAGCCCTGACACAATTACTAAAATGTGTACACCTATTGGAGAAAAGTGTCAACCAGGAGCCTTTAGAATCAAAGATTATTCCTAGGTATGCAGACATTTTTGAGAAGTCTTTATTTTTAAATTATAGTTTGTGCGTAGCACTGTGAGCAGAGCACGGGGCTATGTTTTCCAATCTTGAATTATTTAGCTATCAGGCAATTATCAGCAGTTGAGCTAGATCTTAGCACAGAAAGAAAGAAATGTATTTTTACCCCAGATTTTGTAAAATATCAGCTGTTTTCACTTAAATCCTCCAACATTTTCAGATCTGATGTTAGCCAAGTCCTTTTGATTTTACAAATATTATTTTTATATATACTTACTGATTGGGTTTTCACTTTAGACACACCTCTTTATCCATTGGTCTATTAGTGTGCCATTCACATTTCTCTTCTGTCCCCTACAACTGTCAGTGTGGGTCATGGGTCATCCCACGTCAATTATTGACTGACTTCATTGTCAGTGAAGGCATTCTGTCTTTTCACAAAGAACACAACCAAACACAAGTAGTTCACTCCAATGCCATGAACTACTATGGCAATGTGTGCTTTTTGAGCCATAATATATTTTTGCTTATAGATCTTTTTTTTAAAGATTGATAAGGGCCCAGCAGATTTTGTAAAAACCATCTCAAAATAAACAAGTATTGACAAAAAAAGTAGTCTTATTTCCTTTTGAAGGGTTTGAACTCCTAATCATTGCAACCATAGCTCGATCCATACACACTGCACTGCAGCATAACGAAAAATAATGCAGCTTCCTTCAAATTGTAAAGATGGGCCCCTGAATCTCCCATATCTCACAACTATCCGTTGGCCTTGGGGTGAATGGGGGCCCTCCTCAAGGGCTGAGGGGCCTCTGAACAGTTGTGGGCTTACCAGTGCTGCAGGATCTGTGTTACAGCCCTAGCACAACATTATCATGGGCAGTGCCACAGGTTGATAAAGGAAGTATCAACACTCATAGTGCCTAAGCAAAGCCTATTTGAGCATATGTCGCTTGGGATGCAGTGTCGAGCTGCCAATACTCCCTTTCTAGAAACAGATTGATGTTCCAAACATTAACTTCTCCTTTATACTATTCTACCATTTCTCCCATTGCTCCTTACTATTGCTACTGACATTATTAAAAATTATAGGTAAATGGCTTAAAGTTTGATAATGTTATGTGAATGTGGAGAAAACTCAATAAATAAATGTCCTAAAAGAAAAGAAAAACACAGCATCAAAACAGTGAAAGAGATAGAAGCCTCAGAAATGCTTTGTGATGAGCTCATGCCACTGCTGACAGTGTTACAAGATCGTACTAATGGCTCACAACTAGGGCCCTCATTAGGAGTGGCCCAATAAATGACAATAGGTGCAGTAACTGCTGTTATCTCACATATCGCAATTATGAATTTTGCTCCATATATCAGCAGGCAAGCAGATTTTCTAAACCATCAGAAAGGCAATTCTTAAGCCTCTAGTAGAGTGTTTCCCAAATTGTGGGCTGTGAGCTGATTCTTGGGGGGTCACCACAGATCAAGCAATAAATAAAGATGCCTTTGAATGCTGTATTTATTCTGTCACATTTGCTGGGCTTGAAAGACAGCGGTGAAGAGTCAGGCAATGTTTTCTGACAAATTGCTGCTTTTTTAAACATGGTGATTCCTGTTTACAATCTCCTCTTACTTTGGAGTCAGAGAAAGTAAAGTAAAGTAAATTATGTGACAATTTTGCTGGAGCACAGGTGTTTGAAAGGAATTGCTGTAGGATATCATTTTTTGTAAAACAACAAAATGTAAATACCTGCAAATGAACTGTACACATTCAGCAAATAAAAAAGCAAAAATTAAGGCCATTTTTTAAAAATTCTGAAGTGTGATAGAAACAAAGATTTTAATAGGATCAAAGCAATTAAGACACTTTAGTTGATGATGCACAAATGTTAAATATTTACTGAAACCCGAGTTTCACCCATCATTTGAGTGCAATACAGTTTTATCAGTAAAGCTGTATGCCTGTTTAAATTTAGTGGACATTTAAATGGAAAATGCTAGGTGTCATTCTAAAAAGTGGGTCGTGGGTCTTAAAAGGTTGGGAACCACTGCTCTAGCAGCATCCTGGTACGCAAAGAAGCCCAGCAACAGCTGAGTGAAATTTGTTTTTCACTCACTTGGGTCAGATGCCTAAACTGCCCAAATGTGCTAGTTTGTTCAGTGGTGCTGCTGACAATCACATTATACATTGTTAGGGTGTATAAATTTGCTTGATTTATTTTTGTAGGGCTTGGTGCTGTTATGCAGCAGCACAAATGATTGAATTTCATCTACATAGACAAACTGCAAGCAATGTTTTTGTCATTGAGATTTATGTGTTGCAATTCCAAGAATTTTTGACAGATAATCTAGTTACTGTGATCTGCATGGATCCTGAAAGTCAACAATGTGAATCCCAGCATAACTGGCTTAGCCTTCCCTCTTTTAGAGGTGAGATAAGTCAGGAAATAGTAACATGGTATTTTCAATTAAAACTGGTAAACCTACATTGTGAAATATATGAAATCATTATCATTACCATCATTATTTTTAATATTATCATAAGAATTGCTTTTAGTACTGAACGGCTAACAACCATGAAGATGAAGGTTACTTTTCCACTGTGTACAGCCAACTCTTTACACTCATTGAAGTTCATGTTCCTTTCAAAGTTGACCCTTTAATAAGCACCACATTTCTTACTTAGTGAAGTGCTGTTAGTGCCTGTGTTACCAAAACTCACTAGCACCTTGTAGACATGTGTTGTGGGCTGACAGTGAAAATACATAGTCAGAATATAGTCTAACATAAATATTGTGGCCTAAGTATTATTTACAAAGAATATTTCCCCATTTGAGGGAGTTTTAATAGAATAACAGCCCACAGGACAATATCTTTTTAAACAATATTCAAGACACAATATTTATACTAGTCACTATTTCTCTCCATGCTATTCTGACATAGTACCAAACACATAATCCTTACGCTGGATGATAGAGTAATAGGACTACTACGTATGTATGTAAGGCCTTCCTCAAGAGTACCCTGAATTAGATTCAGGGACACCAGGTGCCGGTATCTTCAAGGACATTGCAGGCTGTGCTCTGTGGCTTTACTGGGTGCAGGGTAATCCCAAGTGATGTGTATGAATTAATGGAAAACAAAAACTAAGAAACCAGATTGGAGGAAATCAAATTTAAGGAAAGGTCATGTTAAGGAAATAATGAGAAACTAAAAAATGAAAGGAAAAATCAAAATTACATTAAACTTAGGTGGAGTTTAGGACTGCCAATGTTTAGGGCTGGTGAAGGTTTTTAAGGTTCAATTATGGGTAGCCACTGAGGTGATGAAGAGTTTTTAGGGTGCAGGATGGAGTGAAGTTCATGGTGGTGAAGGATTTTAAGGATTCAGGAATGGGTGGAGTTTAGATGTAGAAAGGAGTTATTAGGGTTCAGGGATGCGTAGTTTAGGGTGATGTGGAGTTCTTATCGGTCATGGAGGGTTGTGTTCTAGGGTAGTGAGGTTTTTTTAGGGTTCAAAGATGGTTGGAGCTTAGTTGTGCTTAGGTGCTTTAAGTGGTATGGGATGGGTGGGGTATAGGCGTAGAAAGTGGTTTTCAGGGTTTAGGAATGGGTGGAGCTTAATGATTGATTTTATGGTCTAGGGATAGTGGATTTTTAGGGTAGAAAGGTCTTTTAGCCTTCTGAGGAGTGTAGCTTAGGTGTGGTGAGGAGTTTTAGGGGGCAGGGATTGATGAGGTTTAGGGGTTATGAGGTGTCAGCGATTGATGTGTTTATGAGTGGAGATGGGTCAGCGAATTAAAAGCATACAGAGTAGTTGTTTGAAAATGTAAAAGACATAAATATGAATATGTACCCTTAAGTAAAGCACTGAAATCATCTCTGCCATAGCTGTTTCTGAAAGTAAGACCTCCAACTATTGCATTTACACTTAAAAAATGAGCATTCAAAAGCCACTTTCGACGTAAAAGACATTGTATGAACTGGTTTATATAAAAAGATAAATGCCATTAATTAAAAAAATGTCCATTAACAGTTTCGGTGAAATGATTTCTCAGAAATGGTATTCCATGAAATTGTTTTTATATGAAATCCCAAACAACCAATCCCAAGTGCAGGAACACCGAGACATTTGGGATTGCCCTGAGCAATATCATCCATAGAATATCAGAACAACTGACTTGAAATAGGATCCTAAATCAAGACACATCTTTTCAGCTCACATTGAAATTCAGCTATCTTCATCTCCATGGCAGTACTATATGTTTTAAGGGACCTGAATGAAGCTGATAAACCCTGCTCAGATTATGTCAACAAAGGTAGACAGTACAAAAAAATATTCTACTGCCATTGAAATAAGTATACATTAATACCTGAACCATAAATATTCCTATGTAGAAAATCGACAGTGTGAGAGTATTAATGACAGCTATTACTGTGAAATGGCTGGATGAGGCCTCTCTATCAAGCAAAACAAGTTGTACTATACAGTGCAGCATTATGTACAACCTGAGCAGGACAACTGAGAAACATTGAGCTGTCCTTATTGAGATATCACTTAGAATAGGCATGAAATTAATTCCAAACATGTTATCAGCTTCTAAAATAGACAAGCCGGGTGATGCCAATGTTAAGGGACAGGGGCTTGACAGTCAAGATTTTGGAATATCGGACAGGGAGGGGTGGGGGGGTGTTCAAGTTATTGGTTTCTAACAAAATTTGAATCTTTCACAATGCAACACATTCTTTGCTTTGACAATGTTTAATTTGCACAATCTTCAATGTGGGTGACATGCTTTCCTTGATATACGAACATATGTGAATTGGATACTTTTTTGCAATCTATTGCTTATGCCTTTGTATTGTTTCCTAATATCGAAAATGCTAATAAATACATGTAAACATAAAATAGACAAGCCTTTCATAGAAAAGAAAAGCCGCAATGAGTGGGAGCCCTCAGCAACCAGCATTTCTCAAGGATTGCATAAATGATACATTATTATACTGTTCCAAAGAAATACTTGTGATCTGACGCAACCAATAGGTGAAACACTATGGCAATATGAGAAAATAGACATCAGTGCAACAGGTACTGATCAGGCACCGGTTTTGAGCTACATCATAAAAATCATCGGTTAGTGAATATCATCATCTGCATGGAAATAGCTCATCTTTCCTACATTGTTGTCAAAATGCAGGTGTGGGCATGTCTTCTGAATGAGCAAGTTCCAGTAAAATCAATGTTACCACTTGGTGTAGCTCACAGGCCTAGTTTCAGAAAAGGACTGTTCTTTTAAACCACAACCCTGCCTACTTCTGCAATTCTCACCATACCATCGTTCAATCGCAAAATCGTCAATGGCCATCTTTGCATAATGGCATCTCACAAGTGAACAAACTACATGTCCTAACCATCCCTTCAAACAATGTCCTGTCCCTTTGTGCTCGCACCATTCTTCTTAGGCGTTTTGCTCAGATAATGACATAGCCATGCAATTGCAATTGTAATTTTCTCCTACCCACAAGCAGTGTTCAACTTAGCATCAGTACACATCACAAACATTTCTACTGATGCATTGATATCCCTCCTAAGCATAACATAATTTTAAAACAAACACATTTCAAGAAACAGCAATATATTTTAGCAGTATCATATTATAATTATGTCATTACCATTTCAAATTCACATTAAATAGTTCTTCTGTGACATTTCAATATTTGTTCTGTTGAATGCACACATATCTTTGCTACATGCACAAAGAAACACTAAAGTGATTTGGGCTAGACTCAACACATACATGTGCTCATATTCTTTGGGGAGTATACAGCTTAGAATGTACCAAATAAATGAACCTTCCAAACCAAACAGTCACACCACTCAACAGAACTGACTTTTAATTACCTCATATAATTCTCAGCAATTCCTTAAGACGGCTTGCAAAAGTATTTCTCAATTTAGGATAAATGGATTGACAAATGAAAGGAAAATGTCTCCCACAGCAACAAGTAAAGCCGGTGTGCGTTTTTCACCCCACTCTGGTGCCTCAAGATGTGGCAGATTGCAAATCTATTTTATAGTTTATTATTGACAATATTACACTGTCAAAATGTATATCTTATCATGATAGATAAAAGCCTGATACAGATGTCAAAAGGACCCAAACTCGACCAGTAAAATTTGAGGAAGGTGAGAGAACACTGGGGGAAACAATATTTGTCACAGCTCAAAAATGATATTGCCATAAAAAAGTGGAATCAAAAATGGCTATTCCACTGTTAAAGTAAACTAAGAAGAAATCCCTACCATACAATGTCATGTCATTACAAAATACACAAACAGTTCAATTAAGTTTAAAGAATGACTTTCTTTATAAAAATGGAACTACAATATATTACACTACAAGAGAAAGTCAATTTAAACAAATTGTCAAATCATTAGGTTTGAAAGATAAATGGAAGAAAGAGAGAAAATAGAGAAATTACAATTGAATCTTATCTATAATAAAAATAACCACTGCATAATAACAGTTTTAAAAACATAGATTAAGAATCGCGAAAATGATTAACAATTAACAATAAGTATAATGATAAAAAGAATTCATGGGGGTTTAGGTACTACTTCAATTCAAGGACAATGGAGACATGTTTTGTTTGCAGACAGCTCTAGAAACTCTGTTATGGGTAACCAAAGAAGATCTCATTTGATAGCAACGGAGACTGGATAAACATATGCCCTATTTAGCCTATGGTTGTAACAGACTCGATACCACCAAGCTAAAAAAGAAACAGTAGTAGCACCCTTCCTTACTCTGGTAATCTGTTGGAATGCAACTGCAAGGAGTAAGTCCACTATATGAAAAGTTTTAGAATGAGAGTTCCAATCTTTAGAAACACTTCCTAGAAAAATATGAACAAAATTAAAGGGTGTTGTGTATGAAAAATTTCATTTATTTGTTGCCAAACTTGTATCCAAAAATCGTAAATATGAGTAGAATTTATTTTTTGTAGTGTAACAGGCCTATTATAAATGAAAAATAATGCTTGAGCAGAATTAGCTGCGCTAGATGATTTCCTTATTTTAGTCCAACTTTATTACATACAGGAATAAAAAAAGAAGTTTGGAGATCATACTCCCAAGAGAGCTCCACCTCTGTTTTATCTCGAGTATCTGGAAAGAAGGTTAGATGTTTATAAAGTTGAGACGCAGAGGGGGAATTAACCAGAACCAGTATGTGGAAACTGGGTATTAGCTGATTGAATTACAAAAATAAAATATTGTTATTTAGATTAATAAGAGTAAGAAAAGGAAAAACATGCTTGAACTGTGGTAAAAGGGATGATGTTGATTATCATCATGATGAAAAAAGTTGATAGATCAAACAAAGTCCCTTGGGATGCTATGCCTTCCAAAAACTGGTTTTATTTTGTATTTTAAGATACTTGTTATACCATATTGCTAATTGCCGAAATTGATCCTTATGATTCTGATAAAAAATTAAAACAGGTTGGAGAATTTTACATGTTTGATTGAAAATAGGAAGGGCTAATGATAAAAGTCTATGTATAAGAGATAGAAATTCTTTAAAAGAAAATAGTTGAAAACATTTTTTTTCAATATTAGTCCATAAAGAAAAACTTAATGTACCATCTTCTTGTAACAACAAAAGGATTGTTTGATGGGAAAATGCTGTGTGAGAGAAAGGAAAATCTGGAAAATTACACCCCCTTATATGTTGTATATGTTGAGTTTATGGAGAGACATGCTAGACTTTTTGTTGTTTCACAAGAATTTTAGATAAAATAGAGTAGATTATGTTTAGGGCTCCCGGTTTTCCGTTTAAACGGATTTTTTACATATAAATACAGACGGAAAACAATTTTTCCGTTGTCTGTATTTATATGTAAAAACGGCAAAATACTAGAAAATTTTGCCGCGCTGCCGTGCTCGAATCCAGTGTTATTTCACCACGCCCCCTTCCACTGCTGGAAATTCTTTCCCGGGCACACACACATCCACACCCAAGTGCTTCACAGGTCTTTTGAAAGACCATTTACTTGTTAACGAGGCTCTGTTGTTCTTTCACCCCATGCCGTAGCCTCCCCCAATGCCCCATGACTCCTCCTGACCCAGGCCCCATACAGTTGCCCAGCTCTGCCCACTGATGCCTTTAGCCCCCCCCAGACAGATGCCTGCACGTTTTATCTCCGATAGATTACTAACTAGCCCGGTTTAGAAATTCTCATCATCTGGCCACTATTTTGTCTGTTTTATTTTTAAACTCACAACCCTTGCCGCATCAACCAGTTGTGTGCGTGCTTACTTGTGAATATTTTATTAACATGTTTTGATTCATTCTTTACTACTTCTTCGTTTATGTCACCAGCCGACTAACACTATGATATAAACTGCTGTGTTATTCTGTATAAATACAGTATATTGTTAAAGGCAAATGTATTGTACTCCTAAGTGTAGAAGCAAAGACACAGCTTCTACGTCCACCAAGTGAAAGCTTTAGATGGTTTGTTTAACCTCCCTTCAGCTCCGTTAAAGTGAGAAAACTCCTTTCCTCGGTTTTGCTGCTGTTTCACTCCAAGAGTAATACCAAATGCACTTTTTATTGAAACTGAACGGTGCGCTTTATGCATTTAGAGGTGGACTGAGTAGAAACGTATATTTTTATTCGTAAAAATAGCTCGTGCAGCGGCATTCTGGTTAAAATATGTTCGCTTACACCCTCGATTAACGAAAGCCCTGCTTTTCAAACCACTTTTTGAGAATGACGAGTCTCTGAATGGAGCGGCAGGGCCCGAGGCGCCAAAACCCAAGAATTGTGGGATAGCAATGAATGGCTCGGTACTCTATCCTAAAGTGTTTTTATAGCAGAACTGAGAAGCACAGGTACTCTCCTTTTCAAATTACTCAGTACCGGACCATTTAAAGCACTGCTAAAGCCACAACAAATAACTAGTTTAAGTGAGTGCATGTGTGCATGGTCAATTTAAATAAATATGGAAGCTGTAGCGTCGTCTTTTGCTTGTGGCAAAAATAAATGTGGATAATTACATAAAAAATGCCCAAAAAATAAATATGGATAAATACAGACGGAAATGGCAAAAAAATAAATACCATTAAACCGGGAGCCCTAATTATGTTATATTGAGAGTTAGGAATATTTATAGGAATATTAGAAAGATAAAAAGTATCATAGAAACTAACATCATCTTTATCGTATCTAAACAGGCCCACCAAGATAAAAATAAGGGGTTGAACTGGGACGTAAAAGATTCTAATGTGGTTTGTAAATTCTTTCAAATTAAGAGATACTGTTTCACTGATGGAAGTTTTAAACCATAAACTAAGACATTTGATTTTATCTGGATTCCTATGAAATTCAGAAGATGTGAAATCGGCATGTAAACATAATTTAACAGAAGAATTTCACATTTATAACCTGACACAGATGCATTTTGCGATGCAGCGCGCGCAAAGGAATTCGTTTTATTTATTTAAATGTGTGCTTACCTCCGTTCATCCATATTCCGGTGTTTACATTTCCCCACCCTGCCCCTCCCCCGCCCCGCCTCACCGCCCCACAGAACTCCCTCCACGGACCGCTACTGGGTGGAATGCAGGCAGGGAAGTAATGATAAATTGCATATCAGTGGAAATCTGAATGTTCGCATGAACATGCGTTCTTTACGTTCACATGAGATGACTGATGCCAGAGTTTATACTGGAATGGCAATGTGTGCCTTCTGTAGTAGAAGTAATTAGGTTACTGCCATTGGTTTGTATCTATTACATACAGAGGGAATGCTGATGTTGTTATGCCCGTTGTACTTTCACACAGTAGGCAGTGTGGATACTGGCATGGCAATGGATCTTTACCTAGAGGAGTGGCATTTTGGAAGCTGTGATAGAATGTGTGTTGTACACATGAGAGATATGGCGTCATTGGCATTGTTGTTATCTTTAACCTGGTGGCAGTGGCGGCTGGCTTGTACCAATGGTGATGGGGTGAAGGGCTAAATAAAAAAAATACTTACCACCGCAGCGTGACGTCCTCCTCCCTCTGGTGTCTTCCGGGAAGCTCCTGGTGCAGGAAACTGCACTACCCACTCCTGGTGCAGCTTTCACAGCATGAAAGCAGCACCAGGATTGTATAGAGCAGGCTTCCTCAGTGCTCCTAAGAACACTGGAGGCCTGCACTTTCTCTAACCCAGCTGTCTAAGACAGCTATGTTAGGGAACTTTATGCTCATGTCCGACTGGCCATCCCAAGACTGCTGGCCAAACAGACATGTGCATTTTGAAGCGCACAGTTCCCTGCTGCTGCCACTCGGCAGCGCTGGCCCTGCCTCGTCCTGACACTTAGTTCGGGATAGGTTACTGAAAAAAAATAAACTTTATCACTTTTTTATTTTTCAGCACATGAACTGCCTCTGCCTGGTGGCGATTCTACTGTCTGAGCCATTAAGATCAGTAATCTAAGGGTAACAAGTAGTTTTTACCAACCCAGTCTCAGTGAGTTACAATATGGCACAACGAATAGCCATGGTCAATTGGAGCATCATTAATCACCCCCCAAATGCGGTCGGCTTAAACAGAAGTCTGCCACATTGGAGTAACAATGCTTAGAGTCTGCCACATTGAGCATTATTTTTTAGCACCAGAAAGGAAAATACTGGTGATGTTCTAATGTAATTGGCCACAGCCTTAAATATTCTACCACCACTCAAACTGGCATATGGCAGGAGCTTGCATGTAATACTGTAAATGAAACTCAGCATTCATTCAGGCATAGAAACGTTGAGAGGCTGTTGCGAATTATGTATTGGCAGAATATTTCAATCTGGCAATGTTCTGACATGGCTTTGGATTTTAAGATAAGATAGGCACTAGTTTATAATGTGTAGTTAATGTAAGAAAGAAAGATAGACAGTAGACTGCTAGGAAGTAAATATATGACCGGTCTAGGTATTTGCAAGAAAGAACAATCCATAAAGGCAGTTTTGGGTGTGAACCTTGGTTGTTACAGTGAGAAGTCATTGATGGGCCTTGCTAGTTTCTCAGCTGTTTCACACAGCTTTTCTTGTGGAACAAGTTTTTGCCTGCTGTACACACAGAATTGAATTATCAGGCACACAGTTTTCATGGAGGCACTTGGCATCTTACTACTGAGACATGCTATTCGGTGTCCTTTGACAGGCAACAAAATATTAGAATGTTTCAGTATATCCCCTTGAGAAGTGCCCACAAAACTGCAGCTCTTTAGCCAACATATGTGTGCCATTCACCCCAAGTGATTTAAAAAATAACATCCCCAAGCACCTTTGAGGATGGTTGGTGTGAAATACATCTTGAATTAAATCATTCCTCAGGGCAGTGTTTGGTTCAAAGTCATGCGTGGAATATGGAGCTTTAGATCTCCACTCACCCATGATCTGGCAAGGATATTTTGAATAACTCTCTTCCTCTCTCAAGTGAATGTCTAGTTTGTGGAGTCTTATTTGAAAATAAATCTCTGAGACTGAGGAGTAGACACCAAGGGGCAAATTTACAAAATGTTGGTGTAGGACAGCACTGCAAGCCTTCTGACTGCACTGTCCTACATTAAAAGAAAAGGGCAGGAATGCGCCATAGCTACAAGATACGGCACATTCTTGTCCTCTCTGCTGATGCACAAACTGAAGCTGCGTGCCAATGCAGGTACCCTTGCACACGGAGCAAGGGTGTTTGTGTTGCTGGCATGATTGTGTTTGTCTAGGAAGGGACACCTTCCTACACAAAACAATCAAAGGAGGAGTTTTCCTCGTTCTATGAGTGCTGCAGAATGCAGCACATGTGTAAAGAGGGAATTAACTAGGAGAAATGTAAACATTTCTCCTGGTTATGCCTGCTTTGGGAAGGCATTAGTTTATGGCCCTGTCACAGATTTAGGCTATGTTGTAAACCTGGGGTAGTGTCAAAAACCATGGGTGTTGCGTGGGAACCCATGGAAAGCCCTTTCCATGCAGAGTAAGGCATTGCCTTACTCCATATTTACAAAGCCATGAAAAGCCATGCAGGGTGGCTTTGCCTGGTCTTGTAAATATGGGTTGGCACACTGTGCCTCCAGAGCGTCACAAAAGTGATGCTTCGGTGGCATAAATGTGTTGCAGGAGCATTGTAAATATGCACCTGAATTTCTGCCTTAAAACATGTCTCTTGGTCTTAGTCATAAACGTAGAGCATACAGCATGTTGTATTGTGCTATATGGGTCTGAATTTATCCAGTTACCCTCTCCAAGTCAGACAAAGACTAGCATACCCATACTACAGTGGTTCCCAAACTTTTTCAACCCACGGCTCCCTTGACCCTTTGGCTGTAAGCCCAGCCTCGGAAGTACTTGCATTTTTCTCCCTGAAAATAATTGGAATAAAGCTGATAAAGGTTTCATTATCATATACGCACAGTGTTTCGTATTACTAAGGCGGCGCCTCTAATAAAATATTCCTAGTTACACTTCTTTGCCCATGCCTTTTTTACAGTACCCTCTCAAGCTTGATCCCGCTTACAGTGCTAGATAGCACCCCTATGCATGTAGGCCCCATTGCCAAAGTGTTTCTGTGCTTGAAGAATATTTGCATGCACTTCAATTTCTACCCATGTCATACGTGCCCACACACCTATCTCAGCAGGGTGACTCATGATTTTTTTAAACCACATAGTGCTTTATTTTTGCTGTCTCCTCCCTAAAATTGCCTCCAAATCAATGCAAGTAAAATACATTTCTCAGATTTTTTTTTTAACCATCCCTCTTTCTTGCATCCAAATGTTGGCATTATGCCGTATATGGTGTTTTACTTGCCTGTGCTCAACGAGAGAGCAGGCCTGTCTGGAAATGTGTGTGTATTGAAAGAAATGTGTACTAAAAGTACTTATGGTACAAGTGCAAATGGCAATACTTAATAATACTTAGTGTGTTTAATAGACAGGACAACTGTACTTTCCTGATAACTTGCATTGGTGTAAAATGCATTTGGAAAAAAACGAAACTATTAGCCAGTCTAACAAAATAAATCAGGCATCTTCCACTTACTTTGGGAGTGTTGGAACGTGGGGATCCAGTGAAATATGGAGGCCATCTCTCTTGACATGCCATCAATTAAGTACTACATTTACAGCTTTAGGCATGTCACTTACAAATTATCGACATCATGCGTTTAAGTCTAATTAGTTTAACTGAAGCCAACAGACCCTTCAACATTAAATGCATTAAAGTGCTTGGTGCGCGGTTCCCCTGGCTAGGTTTGACGGCTCCCCAGGGAGCCACGGCACACAGTTTGGGAACCACTGCCATACTAGATCCCAAGAGAACTCTTCTTCACCCACATTTGGAATATCAAAGGATGTTGAGCTACTTCATTGGTTCACAGAACAGCAATCCATCTTACGCCTATGTAAGGTGCAATGTTGCCCGCCACCACTATTAACAGAAAATCTTGCACAAATAAATTTGTTCATATAAGGGTGGAATACTGTGGATTTTGGAGATGTTCTAAATAAGCTCTCTTTCTGGGGCATATTTACAAGCAGGCGATAAAAAATTATCACCGCTTTTGCAGCCGTTTTCGGCCGAAAAGCGGCAATAATTTTATCGCCTAATTAGCAAGGCCACGGTAACGTGTGAAACCTTGCTTTAGCATCAGGATTCCTAACGCCCAGCTTTGCATCTCTAATGAGATGCAAAGTGGGCCTTCCTGACCTAACATGACAGGAGAAATGTTTATCATCAAGCCCCACGCTATGAAGCATAGCGTCAGGAAAAGTAGCGATAACCCCAGTTATCGCTACTTTCCTTACGCCTGCATCAGGACTGACTTAGCCTTGATAACCTATGGAAGGTGGATATCATGGCTAAGTTTGTGAGTCCCTATCAGCAAGCTAATGCCACATTGCGTGAGGTTATCGCTGGGTTTCCAGCGATAATCTCACATTAGGCAGTTAGCGTGAGGATTTTTATCGCTGAGGCGATAAGCGTTGCTAATAGCACGCTATCTCAGCGATAAAAATCCACGCTACCCGGCGATAATTATCCTCACGCTAAAAACGCTGAGCGATAATTATCGCCGGGTGTTGCTGATATGCCCCTCTGACTTTAAAGAGTCACATTTGGTATATGTAGCTTTGCCTTTAAATCAGGACCGCTGGGAAATTAGCAAGGAAATTTCATCGGTCCTACTTCTGTGACAAGATATGAATTCTGGGTCGCTGATCATTAAGCAACGAATACACAGCCGTTCGCACTCACATTATTAATCTGCTATGTCGGATTTGTCATATGACACCTAACAATGACACATGCACGTGGCATCAGAGAAGCATCAGATGCATTTCTTGCTAGATGCTTGCTTCTTCCAAAAGACCAGGTTTTAAAAAGATGCACTCAATGACAGAAAAATATTGCCTATAGCTTTTATCGTACTTCGTGGGCCCTTTGAATGGCAGTTCGCAGTGCAATATCACAATGATTCAAGATTCAAGGAGAAAGTTCAGCAGGAGATCATGAGTAGAGATGTTATGATGACAGCTGTTTTTGATTTACTGGGAGGTAGCACAAAGACCACCAATATTTTACAAACTATGTCAAAACAATAAATGGTTCCTTCAGCATGCTTTGTAAAGGTGAAAAGATGTCCCTCTTTATAATACAATTTATGCTGGTGTCTACTAGTAATGGCTTAGTGTGGACCCTGGAAAATTTAAGTTCAGCAGTGTGGTGCTGAAAAATATTGTAGTGAGAATACAGCCTGGCGTAAATATTATGGCCCGAAATATCGTTTACAAAAAAATTACTCCACTGGAGTTAATATTAAAAGATCTACACACAGTCATAAACATTTTTGCGACAATATTTAGTACACAATATTTATGTCAGAAAATAATTCTGACTGCAGTACTCTGATGTACAACCAAGGTAAGCCCTATAGCTATCAAAGTTGTCAAATAACAATGAAATGCTGGCCCAGCTCAAACATTTTATTCAAATGCACTGATTTGGCTGGATAAACGTTTACAGAACACGTGGGAAAGAAGTGTATAAAGTGAACTTGGACTCTAAAAGAGCAGGGCATGACTGTACCAACCACTTCCCACCTTAGAGGAGTCTATCTCTACTGGTGTGTTGACTAGTGATGGAGGTGGCTGTGCCAGGGACCCCTTCACCTCACCCCTCACCCTGCCCGATCCTCTGATTGGCATAAGGTGGCTCAATAAGCGGCGACAATAGTAGAAGGATGGATAGAAGAGGGCTCTGGACAGAGGCAAGTTTTCAGAAGACAAAGAGAGGTAGTAAAGAAAAGGAGATGAAAGAACCTTGAGGAACTAAAGGGAGAAAAGAAGAAGAAAGAGGAGAGTGATAGTGAGAAGGATGGGGGAAGAGAGTGGAGGAAAAAGAGGAATTTTTTGTGGTTGGATTATAGGGAAAAAGAAGAAAGAAGAAAGGAGGATGGATAATGTAGAAAGAGCGGTGGAACTGGAGAATGGGCGAGAATTCAGTGAAATGACAAGAGAAAGGTTTATATCTAAAACACTTAGAGGAAGAAAATGTCCTTCTGGACCATATATTTTAGGCTTCTGTATATAAGTGCTTAAGAATAATGTTTCTGACAATAAGCCCTTCTTTGGTTGCACTTTGATGTACTTTAATTTCCTAGATTTTCAGTGTAAGGCATAGATTGGTTTTTCCCATCAGAAGTGAAAATCTGTTTTTTTACGACCACTAACCTAACTTGAGATATTTTTGCCAAGTCTTTCTATGCATAAAAACCTTCTTGGTAAGTGGTGAAAGCTTTAGTCCAGACATAAATCAATGAAGAAATAACCAATGCAGAATAAGATTATAAAGTGAAAGAAAGTAAAATTAGAAGAGGTGAAAGAGTTTGAATGGGAGAAGCCATGTCTGTACTTAGACATCTCAGGAGGGGGAGGGGGGGCAAACTTAAACTTTGCCTAATTTGTATGCCTTCAATTTTCACACGCACAAATACAATTTCCTTCTACACTTTCAAATGTTTCGGGAGAAAGTTAAGCATAGGTATTTGTACCTTCTCCTCGAAAACTACTATACTAGGCAACATCGAGTTGTATATCGCAATATCAATGCGGCATGCCTACACCAATATAATGGCCTCCATTGCAATAAAGAAGCAATGTGTTTCTGATTGCTCTGTGGCCACTTTCTGTTATATGAATGAAATGTACTTCCCCTACTGGGGCAAAATAGTCTCTACACCAAAACAGAAATTAAAAATACAGAATTTATTAGCGTAGAGCAAAGATGGAAAAGCAAAACCATAGAAACACATGAAACGCCACGTGTATACATTCTTCATGAATTAGAGCTTTCCACCAGAAGCACGTTGATTCTCAAGCTGAGAAAGCACTTATGTGCTAACAATTTGCTTTTCCTGAAATCGTCCTAATTGTCCTAATCCTTTCTCTTTATAATTACTTTATCAGCCCAAGCAGGTGAACATGTGAAAAAGAAGTCATGAACCAAAATAATACGAGTCTAATTCTTATGTTCACTTAATATACACTGTAGGCTATCTTTCATGAAGGAGGGACATTTATTCATTGAAGTATGGAATACGCTGCCAGTTCCTATCCAAGTGTATTCTCTACTGGCATCTGGGCTACAAATCCCAAATTCTTCTGGTCTCCGACTCTAGATATAGGGCACTTCTATCTCATTATTTGTTAACTACCAATGGAAATCGTGCTTTACTTTATTTTGTTGAAAATGTTTAGGGAGCTTTCCTTGTGGCTGAATAGTTAGCACTTAGATCTGCCATGCATGAAATATGAGTTTGTCGGAGTAGGCGGAACATATGCTGCAGCTCCCAGTGCTTCTCCATGAGGAGAAGAGAGCATACATAAACTATTTCACCAGCAATACCCAGACAGAGATGCCTCTATCATTAGGGTGGGATACACAGTAAATGCAGAATTTCTGAAGGAGCATATTGCAGGGGGTCTCAGAAGCAGATGCAGCCGGTGACACTTTGTTTGCAGTGAAAGGAGAAGGAGAAAATGGCGGGAAGAGCGGGATGCAACTTATGTTCTCGCTACATGTTCCTCATGCTTGTTTTCACTCTTATTGTATTGGGGTTGGTTCACTACAAATGTTTAGGATGTTTACTTGCTTAGTGACTAATCGTATCCTTTTTCTGATGTACAGGGCTCTGATACCTTTTTCAGGTCATGTTCGAGCTTTATAAAACTTTTCAAGTAAAATAAATAAATAAAGAGATATTCAGAACTATGGAGTAATGAAAGAATGTGCAGAAGGGTGGGTTTCCAGAGCAGGAGGAAGGAAGGAAGAGTTTTCAGAGTACTTAAAATAGGCAGATCACATATGGAGGCAACAGAAAACCAGAGCCTGGAAGGATTTGATTGTAAGAGTCTTAAGTTCTGCAGCACACATAAAAGGAGGGAAATGCCTAAGGGGGCTATTTTATGCTGGAAGGTGCCCCTTCATGCACAAAAACACTCCTGCTAACAATGCAGGAACCCTTGCACCATGGTGCATGAGTACCTGTGTCGGTGCTCGGCAGCTCATTGTGCGCCAGTGCTGGGAAAAGGCAGAAATGCCGGGTAAAATGTTAGGTACGGTGCATTCCTGCCCTTTCCCTATCACATAGTGCAACGCTGCAAGGTGACTTGCTACGCTGCATGATGTACTGATAAATATGCCCCTCCGTGTATTGCATTACATTGCAGGTGCATTTCTATAATGCCTACTATCCCTGATGAGAAGTTGAAGTGCTTTCCAGCCACTTCAATGGATCAAGAGCAGTATGCTCCTCCTGAACCAATGGTTAGTGGTTAATCCAGTTGTTATTGGTTTTCATTGGCTATTGGGGGTAGACTTTTACTCTCAAGGAGACCATTCCATAAATTTGCTCCCATACTCTTTTGTGATACTTTAATGTAGAAATATGTTGCAACATGTTGGTATCCTGTGCAAGATTAAAAGAAAGATGTGTGTTTACCCCTGCTTAAATAAAAACACTAACATATTAAACAAAGGATCCTGATAGATTTTAATTGTTTAATCAACCTCCTATACATGTGTTCTGCACATGCTGTGTTGATCTTTACCAAAGCATAGACCTGAACTAGCTTCAAACGGTGCACCAGTGTAAGCTGGCTGCATTTCACTAGCAGTAGGAGCTCAGGTTAGGGTTTTAATATTTTCTTTTTAATAGCCCAAGAAGTTATGTTGCCCAAAGATGAGACAGTTGAGCATGGAACGATGATAGGATAATGGTTATCACAAAGGGTTTCACAGTAACATTCAAAAGTCCATACAGTCTTTCAGCAGTCAGAACGCCATTCGTGTGCACCACTACATCCCTTCTGGATGTGCAGTTTCCAATGCAAACTACAGCACTCATTTTCTGCTCAGACCAGTGGTAAGGGAAATTGCGCTTCCTGAAAAAATAATCCACACAACCACGTTTGCCTTAAAAGAGACCTAAAAAGAGCCTGAGGCAAGTTTGCCATTATGTGGCGAAATATGTTTGATTTCTGGCTTTTTACATTTATCTTGATTTTGTCTACTTAAAACAGAATAAAAATCATCATTTGAATTTGAAATGTTTCTACATTTATGTTGAATTTGTTTAACATTACAATTAGATAATTGATTTCTCAAATACCAGTGTTGCTTGAGCTATAGATTTGAAAAAAACTAGGTGAGGTACTAAGCAGGATATGTTTGACTGCTAATTAGGGTGATAGGATCCTGGAATCCAGTATTGATGGGTACTGATAATTCACAGATTCCGCAACTTAATAGGAGGTCTCAAGCAAGTGGACTTTAGTGTGTATTTACACTATTTTTGGGGGTATACACATTGCCTACAAAAGAAACTTCCATTATCTTTGTTTGTTTGGAAGGGAAATGCGGATGTTACATTGCAAGCATTACAACGCATGGACTGTAATGTTATTTTAAGAACAATAGCAGAGTTTGTTAAGTAGGTTATTCTATTTATAAACCCAATTTATGGGTTTAGGCATTATTTGATGAGATCACTTATATAAACACAAATTTAAGAATCATCTTCAGCATATTTCTTGTATTAGCAATGTTAGGGATTGTTATGCTGGATCAGGGAATCGGTGAGTCTTATTTAAAATATATATGTATAATTATACATATGTATATATATTTTACAATTCATAAATGTAAATTGATTGATTATTCTGAAGAAAGTCTTACTTTACAGGTCCAGTGCATTTTTAAGCTAGCGGAGACGATTCGGTCAGCTCCGCCACAGCCGATCATTGCCAGAAAGACTAGAACGGGTTCTAGCAATGCACCACCATATTATGTGTGGCCGACGTGTAGACTTTGGTAAGAGCCAGAGCGGTTCAGACTTCTACTAATGAAATAGAAGGAGACGCGCTGAGCAGGCATGCGTGTTTTGAAAGGAATTGCGGCCTGTTTCAAAGTATGATTAAATGCGCTTGAGCGTTGCGATCAGCTCTTTGGTCTCCTAGCAATGCTCAGTGCCAGCAGTTAGTTTGTTGGAGCAATCACGACTTCAGAGTATGGTGGGAATTATTTGTTTCAATATCAAAATTAAGGAATATTGTAAAAAAAAAAAAATACCGCGGTTTGAGTTAATAATAGTGAAGGCTTTGGCAAAAGTCAGTGCAGGCTTCGCAGGAGGATTTAATCAGAAATGTTGCCTCTCAGGAACCACAGCTAGCAGTTGAGGTGACAGTTAGGGAGGTCTTGAAGACCAAAAGAACAGGTAGGGGTAGAAATGAGTAAGAGTATTTCTAAATCTCAGAAGGAGAAGAAGAAACCCACGGAGGTCCTGGAGCTAAATGTGTGAAAAAGAGTAAGCACTTAACAGGTAGCTTTGATAGAAGAGTCTCTACCAGCTCAAAGAGATTGAAAATCCTAAGCTACAACCAAGATAGTTAGTTTAGCACTTCTTTGAGGAAGACAAACTGTATGAATTTGATCAGTCTGATGAGCGTCAGGATTTTGACAAATATATATTGGATTTAGACTATAAAGATGGTCTAGATGAAGAACTCCATGAGAATTTGAGAAAAAAGGATAAAAGAAAGAATATGGTGATGGACCCCATGGGCGAAAAGTTGTTTGATACTAGGGAGATAAAGCACCCTAGAAGCAAGAAGTGGTGGTCATTAGATCCAAGTGGCAGATTACATAAAGTTATGGCTCAGAAGGCCATTAGAGAGGGTGGAAAGGAACGTACTGAGCAGAATGCCCATGTTCTATCATTGACTAAAAGTTAAGATGATCTCTAATATTGATCCTGAGATGACCACGTATTTATTTAAAATGTGCAAAAACCCGAGAAAGGGGTTGGAGAAATCCCTCAAGTTGTGTCAACATAGTTTTGGACATCCTTAGTCCAGTGGCAAGGATTTCTTATTTAGTAAAGGAGGCATACATTAAAGAAACAGATGTAAGCATCCACCTTTTACACGAATGGTGCCAAAGGGCAATTTTCTTTTTGGACAATGCTAACTCTGGTTTATTAGCCGAGAGATATAAAAAACTATTCTGATGCAAATAAATCCAAAGCTGGCAGAGTTTTGTGAATAAGAGTCCAGTGATGAGATGAAGGGGCTGTTATTCGGGGACGGCATGGTTAAGAACAGTGGTAAATATGTTCATACCTTTACAAGCCTGTATAAGGGTCAATATTCTATGAAGAGAGTGTTCTCAAGGAGCAGTTTATATAAACGGGCTGGAGGGAGAGGGCAACTTCTCACCGGAGGGTTCTTGGTACAGAGATGGAGCCATGTCATGGAAAGAATACGAGAGAGTTACGTTTTCAAAAGGAGTTGGATGAGATTTTGACACAGAAAGTGGAGCAGATGTTGGTGAAAACTGTAATAGTGGAAACAGAAGTGGACAGGAAAGGTTATGTCAGTACACTTTTTCTAGTGAAGAAGAAAGACAAAGGGTGGAGACCTGTAATAAATCTGAAAGGTTTACACCAATTTGAAATATACAGGCACTTCAAGATGGTGGGAATCCATCTTTTCAGATAAATGTTGTTAGACGGAGGCGGGATGGTGAAGTTACAACTCAAGGATGCTTATTTTACTATTCTGGATCATCTGGAGAGTCAAAAGTTGTTACAATTCAAAAGGAAAGGTCAGATGGATGATATATTAATAATGAATCAATGTGGGTAAGAGTTGAAGGAGCATCTGATGACGGTAAGAGAGTTACTGGAATCATTATGATTCATAATCAGCATTTAGAAGCCTGTTATCATTCCAAACCAGACTTTACAATTTTTAGGTTGCAACTTCTGGTAAAGGAGATAAAGAACGTAAAAGAGGAGATTAAAAGTGGTGAAGAAAGAAGATATAAACCTATGGGATTTAGCACAGATGATTGAACTTCTGTCATCATCAATTCAAGTATTGTTCCCCGGACCATTGCATTACAGTGCTTTGCAGAGCCTAAAGAGATCTGCTTTAGCAGGACGCTTATGGCATTGGGACGGAGTAGAAATGAATATGGAGGCGAAGGAAGAGTTGCGATGGTGGTTGAAGAATTTGTATAACATGGAATGGATGTGCTATATTTGGGACAAAATCAGACTTTGTTCTGGAAACAGATGCCAGTATGTAAGGATGGGGAACATCCTATTCAGATCAGTAGACAGGTAGTGTTTGGAGTATGTTAGAATGAAGGAAACTTATCAATTGTCTAGAGTTGAAAGCAGGATTATTTACCCTTTGCAGTTTCAAACCGTTGCAAGGAATGTCAGTATTGTTACAAATGGACAATTTGACAGAAGTGACTTATATCAACAAGCCTGGTGGGCACAGATCAAAGAGATTAGTGGACTTAGCAGGAGAAATATGGATTTTTTGTTTGGAACACAAGTTTGAATTAAGAGCAGAATATTTTTCAGGGGTACACAATGTAGTAGCAGACTGAAATTCAAGGCATCAAACAGTTTTCAGAGATTGCAAACTGAAGGTCTGTTGTTTCCAAAATATTCACAATATATTGGGTCTATTGGAGGTGGATCTTTTCACCGCTAGGTTTAAGTTTATGTTAACAAACTATGCAAGCTGGAGACCAGATCCCGGAGCAATGGCAGGTGATGATTTGTCGCAGGATTGGTCATGGATGAGATCTTATGCGTTCCCTCCTTTCTCTATGATACAGAGAGTTTTCCTACAGTGCAGGAGACAGAATTGACCGACTGTCTCAGCGACACCTTTTTGGAAGAGTCAGGCATGGTTTCTGACTGCTTTGGAATTGGCTATGGAGAGTCCTTATTTAATAAGGCCCCGAAGGGGGATCTTAACAGGAACAGAAGAGAGAGAGCATCTGTTAATTCTATTGGGTTTACTCAACCTCCCAATTAGGAAAATTTCAGGGAATCAGGAAGATTCACAAAACTATCGGAGTCAGCTACAGGGCTACTCAATGAGTCATGGGCGCCAGGAACTAAGAAAAGATACAAAAGTGCATTGGGAGTTTGGTTACATTGGTGCATGGCAAGGGATTTGGATCCCATGGAGGCCTGATGAAATGGAGGTGGCTAATTCTTTTGAAGAATTCTTTGATTCTGGGATTTCAGTAGGAAAAAGCCCTTTAATTTGTAGAGTGATGAAATGAAAAAGGTGGAAAATATAACATAACGTGTATTTGTAAAGAGCACGTTCACCTAAGGGTATGTTGATGCTGAATAGCAGATGTTTATTATTTATTGAAAAGAGTTCCAAAACCTAAGTATTGGTCCCTTTAGGATGTAGATTTAGTGTTGAAATTGTTTCAGGAATGGCCTACTAATATGAATCTGGTTGTAACATAGTTATCCTGGAAATCAAAAAACTTTGTTGTGTTTAATCTCTTTTTGAAAGAGTTTCAGATGTGGGAGCATTGGAGGTGTCAAACAGATGTTACCAACCAATGACAAAATTATGTCATCATCTATATTTTATCCAAGTTTAAATAATTCAACAAAGTTGCCTGGCTTTAACTGTATTAAAGAATATGAATGTAGAATGTCGAAATAAATGGAGTAGATCAGTTATCGATTTCATATGCAAAACCTTTTTACCTGGTTACAAATGCAGCCTTTGCAAGGTAGATGATGTCTGCAATGAAAGAAGCAGGTATTGACTAGGTTTACACCACATTCGGTAAGTGGTGCCATGGCAAGTAAAACCTTATGTCAGGTGGAAAGTTGGATGAGATTTTGAAGGCAGTGGACTGATCTAAATCAGATACATTTAGAAAATGTTATTTTAGATCAATAGATCACATTTCAAATGTGCTTGGAGAAACTTTGAACATGCATAATGCTAGTCTCCTGTCTTGCCATAAAATGTTGATGATTCTTAAAGGTTTACTGTATAAAGAATCGCAATTTTATTTTAAGACAAGGAGGCTTGCATTAAACCACCACACACTCCCAGGCTTCTTGGAGGAAGTGGGTTTGTTCAATTTTCAATCAATCAGGGGTTTATATAGCGTGCTACTCACCCGTGAGGGTGAGAAGGTGCTGGGGGGTCAGCTCTGGGTCAGTCGAAGAGCCAGGTCTTGAAGTCCTTCCTGAACGTGTGCAGGGTCGGGGAGTGTCTGATGTTCACAGGGAGCTCGTTCCAGGTTTTGGCTGCGATGTAGGAGAAAGCTCTCCCGCCGGTTCTGATTCTGCGGATGCGGGGGACCTCTGCCAGGGCAAGGTCGGCGGAGCGGAGGTTCCTCTTGGGTGCGTGGAAGGACACTCTCTCGTTGAGGTATTTGGGTCCAATGTTGTGGAGGGATTTGTAGGCGTGGGTGAGGAGTTTGAAGGTGACCCTCTCCTCAACGGGGAGCCAGTTGAGGCCTCGTAGGTGTTGGGTCATGTGCTCATGGCGCGGTGTCCCAAGGACGAGTCTGGCTGCGGAGTTCTGGATGGTCTGGAGTCTGTGCAGAAGAGTTCTGTTCATTCCGGCGTAGAGAGGGTTGATGTAGTCCAGTCTGCTGGTAATGAGTGCGTGGTGACGGTCCTTCAGCAGTTGGGGGGATCCACTTGAAGGTCTTACGGAGGATGCAAAAGCAGTTGAAACTGTCGGAGGCGACGGCGTTGATCTGGTGGTTCATGGAGAGGGAGGAGTCAAGGATGATGCCGAGGTTCCGAGCGTGGTCAGTAGGGGTGGGTGGGCTCCCGAGGTCGGCGGGCCACCAGGTGTGGTCCCAGGCAGAGGTGCAGGGACCGAGGATGAGGACCTTGGTCTTCTCTGAGTTCAGCTTCAGGCATCTGTCCTTCGCCCAGGCTGCCACGTTCTTTATACCTTCCTGGAAACAGAGTCTGGTGTCCTGGGGATTCTTTGTGAGTAAGAGGATGAGCTGGGTGTCACCGGAGTAGGATACGATGGTGAGCCCATGCCGTTTGATGATGGCGGCGAGGGGGGCCATGTAGATGTTGAAGAGCTTGGTGCTGAGTGAAGATCTCTGGGGTACTCCACAGTTGATTTTCGTGGGTTTGGAGAGGAAGGGAGGGAGTTGGATCTTCTGCGTTCTGCCGGAGAGGAAGGATTGGATCCAGTCAAGGACAGCTCTTTGTATTCCCGCGTGGTGTAGTCTGGCTGCGAGAGGGCGATGTGAGACGGTGTCGAAGGCTGCGGAGAGGTCTAGAAGGATGAGGGCCGCGGTGTGTCCCTGGTCGAGTAGCATGCGGATGTCATCAGTTGTGGCGAGGAGGGCGGACTCAGTGCTGTGGCTGCTGCGGAATCCAGACTGGGAGGTGTCCAGGATGGAGTTCTCTTCTATGAGGCGGTCAGCTGGGCATTTACGAGTCCCTCGTAGACTTTGGCCACAAAGGGGAGGAGAGAGAAATGGGCCGGTAGTAATTCAGGTCCGTTGGGTCGACTCATGGTTTCTTGAGGAGGGGTTTAACCTCCGCCCGTTTCCAGTCGTCTGGGCAGATGCCTGATCTGAGGGAACCGTTGATGGTGCATTCTAGTTCGGGTGCGATGATGGTGCCAGCCCTGTGGAAGATGTGTGGTGGGCAAGGGTCCATTGTTGCTTCTGAGTGGGTTTTCTTCATGGTAGCTGTGATGAGTTTGACGGTGGCGAGATCCCAGGATGCAATGGCCGGCTTATCGGCGGCAGTGGGAGGGGGCTTGGTGCTTGTTGTTGGTTCACTGAAGTTGTTGTAGAGGGTCTTGATCTTCAGGTGGAAGTAGGAGCTGAGCTTGTCTCAGAGTTCATGAGAGGGTGTGACGTCCATGGCTTCGCAGGTAGGTTTTGTGAACTGCTGTATGACGTTGAACAGTTCCTTGGCGTTGGTTGCGTTGGTCTGGACTTTGTCTCTTATGAAGGTCCGTTTGGTGTCTCTTATGCGCTGGTGATAGTCCTTCAGGGCGCTCTTGTGGTTGTTCTGTGCTTCTGTGGTTTTCAGGTTTCGCCTGGTTTTCTATAGGTGTCTGCAGGAGCATCTGGCTTCTTGAAGTTCTACGGTGAACCAGGCGGCTTTCAGCAGGCGTTGTTTGGCGGGCGACCGGAGGAGTGCAAGCTTGTCGGCCCAGCAGGAGACCCAGCAATGAGATTCCCTGGCTGCTGTGTTGGGGTCGGTCATGGCGATGGGGGGGTTTTGGCGGAGGGTGGTGTTAAGGTGCTCCTCTGTGACCTTGCTCCAGTTCCGTCGTGGCGGTCATGGGGGGTTTAGGTGTGGTGGTGGTGTTGAAGGTGAAGTGGACGCTGTGGTGATAAGTCCAGGGGGGGCTGGGTGGTGTGGCAGAAGCGGAGTTTTGTTCCTCCCGCGAAGATGGGGACGAGGGTGTGACCCGCTCTGTGGTCAGGTGTGTTGACAAGCTGCTTCAATCCTAGGTTGGCGAGGTTGTCGAGGAGAGTAGTGGAGTCGGGGTTGTTACCGTTGTCGAGGTGGAGGTTCTGGTCGCCGAGTAAGATGTAGTCCATGGAGGTGATGGAATGGGGTGCGGCGAGTTCAGCGATGATAGTTGGGTGGTGGGTGCGGGGTTCTGGCGGTCTGTAGCTGAGGATGCCGCGTAGCGTGGTCCTGGGGCTTGTCTGGATCTGGAAGTGGAGGTGTTCAGTGTTGAAGTGGGGGTCACTCGTGCCGGATGTGGAGAGGCAGAGGGGGGTCTTGTGTGCGATGGCGAGTCCTCTTGGGGAGTGTGGACGGTCCTTTCTCTGGATCTTGTAGCTGTCAGAGATGGCCTTGGTGATGTTGGGGCCCGAGGTGGCGTTAGTCCAGGTTTCCGTGAAGAAGGCGACGTTGGGCGAGAGGGCATCGATCAGGTCCCAGATTTATACGGCGTGTTGGTGCAGGGAGCGTACGTTAAGAAGGATGCAAGTCAGGGTTTCGGTGGAGCATGCGTCAGGCAGATCTTCGGCGGTCGTGGGAGTTATGTCGATGGTGAAGGATCTGTGGCAGGGTCTGCATGAGAATTGCCCATGGGTGGTGTTCGGCGAGGATCTTGTGCAGTCAGCGAGTCTTCCAGGATTGAGTGCATGGAGGGTGGTTGAGTTGTAGCGGTGGGGTCCAGGGGAGTCAGGGTTCCTGGCGCTGGTAGCGGTCGGGTTGTGGTCAGGCGCAGATGGGCTTGCCTTAGGGACCGCGCAGTGGTCGCCATTATGAAGGGGAGGGGGCGGGAGCAGCGGTAGGTAGGCGGGAGTGGGGATGAGGGGGCAGGGCCGCAGGGGCAGCAGCGGCAGAAAGATTATGCCCAGTAACTAACCCTGGGCGTAGTTTGCGTAGTAGCGCTACGCTACGGGAAGTGCACTTCGCACTACGCGAGTTGCGTAGTGCAGTAGGGAAAATGCTGTTCGCACTGATTGCACAGTGCCGGATGCTTGTCTGCACTGTGCAATCATTGCAATGGCATCTTGCACAGTGCAAGCAGTCGTTTTGTGCCGCTCGAGTAGATTTGTACTCGAGCGACAGTTTTCTCAACACAGACTGGTATTTTCTCATTGCGAGCGGTCGCGAGTATACGTGACCACTCGCAATGAGAAACCTGACCTCCCCAGATTGAGAATTTTGCCAGGAGGTTAATTTTCTACGCTCGTGATCGGCAACTTGATGTTGCTGATCGCGAACGAGGAAAAAGTCTCGCCAGTATGTCATTTTGCTCGCTCGTGGTCGCCAACTTGACGTTGAGGACCACGAACAAGCAAAAAATACCCGCTACGCTACGCGTTTTTGCACTGTGCTACGTGCAATTCAGGTAGCGCGTAGTTGCGCAAACTACGCGAGCGTAGCGTAGTCCTACGCCCATGGTTACCAGTAACGCAGTCGAAAGAACAAAGTAAATACAGCAGGGAAAAGAACAAAAAGTAAAAACAGCACACGGGTCAGAGATGAGCACAACACAGTAAAACAGCACAGAGGGCAATATGCGGAAGAAAAATACGAACGAACAAGGGGAGAATACCCCAAGTGGAAATGGACTGCAGGCAAGATGAAAACCTGCGGTGCAAGGATGGGCTGCCGACTGCTCAGGGAAGGGTTCTTGTGCTGGAGCGGTCCGGCTGAAGGCAGAGCTGCCAGGGAGAGTGCTGGCCTTGGACCAGAGGTTGCATAGATTGAGTGCATGGAGGGTGGTTGAGTTGTAGCGGTGGGGTCCAGGGGAGTCAGGGTTCCTGGCGCTGGTAGCGGTCGGGTTGTGGTCAGGCGCAGATGGGCTTGCCTTAGGGACCGCGCAGTGGTCGCCATTATGAAGGGGAGGGGGCGGGAGCAGCGGTAGGTAGGCGGGAGTGGGGATGAGGGGGCAGGGCCGCAGGGGCAGCAGCGGCAGAAAGATTATGCCCAGTAACTAACCCTGGGCGTAGTTTGCGTAGTAGCGCTACGCTACGGGAAGTGCACTTCGCACTACGCGAGTTGCGTAGTGCAGTAGGGAAAATGCTGTTCGCACTGATTGCACAGTGCCGGATGCTTGTCTGCACTGTAGAATCATTGCAATGGCATCTTGCACAGTGCAAGCGGTCGTTTTCTGCCGCTCGAGTAGATTTGTACTCGAGCGACAGTTTTCTCAACACGGACTGGTATTTTCTCATTGCGAGCGGTCGCGAGCATACGTGACCACTCGCAATGAGAAACCTGACCTCCCCACATTGAGAATTTTGCCAGGAGGTTAATTTTCTACGCCCGTGATCGGCAACTTGATGTTGCTGATCGCGAACGAGGAAAAAGTCTCGCCAGTATGTCATTTTGCTCGCTCGTGGTCGCCAACTTGACGTTGAGGACCACGAACAAGCAAAAAATACCCGCTACGCTACGCGTTTTTGCTCTGTGCTACGTGCAATTCAGGTAGCGCGTAGTTGCGCAAACTACGCGAGCGTAGCGTAGTCCTACGCCCATGGTTACCAGTAACGCAGTCGAAAGAACAAAGTAATACAGCAGGGAAAAGAACAAAAAGTAAAAACAGCACACGGGTCAGAGATGAGCACAACACAGTAAAACAGCACAGAGGGCAATATGCGGAAGAAAAATACGAACGAACAAGGGGAGAATACCCCAAGTGGAAATGGACTGCAGGCAAGATGAAAACCTGCGGTGCAAGGATGGGCTGCCGACTGCTCAGGGAAGGGTTCTTGTGCTGGAGCGGTCCGGCTGAAGGCAGAGCTGCCAGGGAGAGTGCTGGCCTTGGACCAGAGGTTGCATAGATTAAAGAATAAGAGTAATTAGATATAAAGTTGATGCGCGGATTAAGATGAGAAGAAAGATACACTTGTTTTTGCATTTTTTCTGATCGGTAAAGAAATGATGGTACTATAAGAACATTGAAGAAGAGGATAGATCAGAGAACAAAAAGAAAACAACAGAGGAGGAAGATGGAAGACAGGGAGACTTACATGAGAGTTCGGTTTCATTGTGATGTAGTTTGCATTCTGTTGCTTGGAACTTTCAATGGTTGTTGCTCAAAAGGAAGTGAATAAAAGTTTATACATAATGCTAGGCTCTTTGTCTTTAATAAAATTGCGATTCTTTATACAGTAAACCTTTAAGAATAAACATTCCCACTCAGAAACACATTTATGCTTGTCCTCGGCAGGCATGGATCTTCTATTGTTTCCAGAGTGGGACTGGGCAATGGAAACTTTTATGAAAACCAGACTTTCCAGAGCATATCCTCAATGAAACATCCACTCCCAGACCCTGGTAAAGATTTGTTCAAACGAAAAAACTATGTAGGTAACATAGGTTTATGTTCATAAACCATTATACCTAGATTTATGTAGATTAAATGGCTTGGTGAATTTGGCCAACAGTGTGGATCCTTTTTTTGGTATGAGTATTTTAGAAAAATGTCCTGCTGATACTGTGTGTATAACTCATATTCATAATCACTTTGAAATGATTTCTTAATAGTAATAAAGTGTTATTTATATTCTGTGATATTCATACATCATATGTCAAAGTCAGAGTATATACATTAATTTTCAACTTGCTTATCTAACAGGAGTTATAATTTTCTTGAGTATTAGTATTATTAATTGAACTCGTTTTACATTTCATGCAAATACAACACTTCAACTTTTGGCATACATTAAGCAAGATAAGAATTTAGAAGCTCATGATGGACCTTGGAATACCAAAAAAGAAAATTGTATTAATAACTAATTTTGACATAGAGCTTCATGCCACATTTCTGCTGTCTCCAAGCGCTTTTCATAACCGTTGTTATTGCTAACCAATCCCAATCGGGATTCAGATCCGCCACAGCACAGAGAGCGCACTGGTGGCATTCACGGACACCATCCACTGAACTTTGGATGCTGGCTTCCCTGCCATGCTTGGATTGTTGGATCTCTCAGTGGCTTTCAACAGGGTTTCTCATGCAGTATCAATCAGCAGACTGCATGCGAACGATGTCGATGGCAAGTTTCTCGGTGGCTCACAGACTTCTTAGATAGTCGAATTCAAATGATCAGACTGGGTTCTTTTAAATCCAGCACGATTACCATCAATAAGGGGGTGCCTCAGGGCTCATCATTGATCCTGACCTTGTTTAACATCTACGTGCTCCCCCCAGCCCAGATTCTTAAATCCTGTGGCTTTGAAATAATCCCATATGCTGATGAACCCAGCTGATCATTTTACTGGGACAAGATATTGACGACGTAAAACATAATTTTCTGGATTGTCTGAGGAGAATTGCGGCTTGGATGACGACTAACTGTCTCCAGCTGAACTGTGGTAAAACGGAAATCTTGCTGTTTAAAAAATCCCCCCTCCTCCGGACCCCCGATTGGTGGCCCTCAGAATTGAGGTATGTTTCCTCCCCAAGTTACGCCGTAAAGATTCTGGCTGTTAAACTAGAGTATGAACTTTCCATGAAGAATCCCATAGTTGCAACATATGATTCCTGTTTAGTAACTATGAGGGTCTTTGCTTGGTAACCGTTTTCTACAATGACAATGTTGGTCCAGGCCTTGGTCATAAGCCAACTTGATTACACTAATGCTTTATTTATGGCAGTTAATGACGCCTAACTGTCTAAGTTCCAGGTGGCGCAAAATACGTCTGCCCACCTGGTCTGTAATCTCCCTCTGTGCCTACTCTTTGAGCTCTTCATTGTGCCTCCCCATCAAAAAGTACATCTCTTTTAAGAGATATTGCCTTACCCACAAGTCCTTGATGAGTAGAGTGCAATCATATCTAATGAAAAAGTTGCATCCAAATCGACCTTCTCATACTTTAAGATCTAGTGACAATGAGCTTGTGACGGTCCCCTGTGTTTGTACTTCGGAATGCGGCCGTAGAGCCTTCTCCTTCCCTGCCAATACAGTTTGGAATCCACTCCCTCTTCATCTACGCTTCTGCTCTCATCTTATCAAATGTAAGAAAATGTTGAAAACCTGGCTGTTTTAGGTTTTGGATGCATCTTAGGTGTTGGCAGAGCATCGAGATATACCTCTGGGAATGATTTGTTGTGCTTTATTAAGTTAACATAACATAAACAAATAATGTGACTTGATTTATTGACCTTAGAAGGATGGAAAGCTAAGCCTGCCTTGTTGAGATTCTAATTTATTATCTCTTGAACACCTGATTAGGCAGCGAAGGACATTCAGCTCACGGAACAAATTTGGCAGCTTGTGTAGGTTAATCACCATCAGGGCAACATTACAACATTCACACATTATTTACCAAAAGCTACATGGATTCTGAAATTTAAAAGGCAAAGCACTAGTACTCCCAGGCAAATAGTTTGCAAAGAAGCTGGTAAGTTCACGGATACATGGAACCACCTAAAAGATGCTGACAGCTCTATTTATAATGTTCCAAGACTTCTCCTGTGCCTATGAACAAACATACTGACAGCTATACACCAACCAGGTGTCAATGATACACCAACCAAAAGTTCCTGGTAACAATTAGACTACCATGTGCAATGTCAAGAATACGGTCTCTGTACGTTCTAGACCCCCATTACTGAAACTCAATATCTCCCGAGTTTAGACTTTGCCCCTTACTCATTGAGTTCAAAACTACTCCGGAGTGCCATCTTTTGCAAATGGAATGAATAGGGACAGATTTTTTTATGAAGATTGTTAGTGGGTGTTTTATGAAAGTCTACTACTAACTTGCCTAAATGTTCTCTTGGTTTCAGTCTGTCCATCACAAAAGCATCATTGTGCAATAAATATGTCATTGACTCTGCTTGATGTTATCCATACTCGTTTTTTGCCTATCAAGTTATTTCCCACTGCTGTAGTTATGTGCGAAGTATTTCTTAGAAATAGCTTGCTGGTCATGAAAATAAATTCCTCAGTAAGTATTCCCACCAATGCCCTGAGCCCAACAGCCCACATGGTAGCTGGAGGCACCTGGAGGTCCCCACATTAGTACTATTGTTAAAGGCCTTGGCAGCCCCATTAAGAAATGTTACCACAGTCCCACGCCATTTATTGGAGGCACCAGTCAAGCAAAGTGTAACTAATTGTATCCCTAAATATTTGTAGAAAATATGTTTTTTCTCAAGATCTTTAAGCTGGGACATACAGATACAAACATGGAATATGTTGCGGTCACTTTGGCATATGCGGCTATCACTTAGTCTGTTTTCTGTCAGTAGTAGTCACATCTATAAAATTCATTTGATTACATCGAAAATGCCTCAAAGCAGGAGAGTTTTAAAACGAGGTAGGATAGACAAAAGCAGAGACAAAACGTGTCCATCTACTTATTTGCCAAATTTCAGTATTCTTTTGAAGTTACATCTTTCATCTCATTGGCCTGTGTGTTTTTGCAAATGTGGCAGCCTTAAATGCTAATTTCGACACGGTTTTATCATTAGCTAATTTGTATATGATGTGTAATTTGCCAATTAAGGCTCAAGATTTTTCTGGCTCCCCAATTTCGTGAGCATATACAATCACATCCTGTTCCTCTAATTTAGTAATTGATGATCTACCAATGTTCAATCGAAAGAAACTGAAATAATTTCAGCTGTTTGCATTGTATCCGATCTCTTTTAAAAAAAATATTTCTCAGGGGAGAATCCCCAGAACTTTCATTGAGGGGGTGACCTGCAGTTCAGGTCAAGTGGCACACCCCACTACTTTGAAAGATAATGATCTGCTGCTGAACTAGTATGCTAGATTTTGCAGAATTGCCCAGATTCTGTTTACACTCTTTTCTGTCCATTTTTGTCAGAATTGTGAGAGGTTAATCAATTGTATGAACTAACTACACGACATTCAAGGCTCTAAATTCAAAATTAAATCACCCATCCACATATTTTCTAGAACCCTCTTTGCTCCCTAATCCAGGGCCAGACTGGGAACCGAAACCGGCCCTGGCAAAGAGCTCGGCTGGCCCTGGTGGGAGTGAGTGGGGTGCTAGTGGAAAGCTTTGTGCCGCTTTTGTTGCAGGGGGCTGATATTGCAGCTATGCGGCAAAACCAGCCACGGTAACAAAAAAGGCGGGCCCTTAGAGGTCTAAAACCGGTCCCGTCCTGGCAGCCCACCATTGAAACGCCTGGTGCCCACTACAGCCAATGCGGCCCTGCCCTGCTAAAAAAACTTGTCAGAGGGGAATTGAGGATATTATAGGATTTGGATAGTGTCCGTACAGGCAGTGTGAAAACTCAGTGGCGAAAGTTTGGTGCATTAATGTTGGAAGTGGGCAGCAGTCCTGTGGGTGGCGGCCTTCTAAGAAAGATGTTGGACGCCTGCACTTCTTTTGTATTTATTTCTTTGTTTAGTTAGTTTGTTATTACAGTTTAAACACAGAAGTTCAGTCACAGCTAGCTGGGTGAACTACAGAAAACAGTAGGCTGGAAATGTGTTCTGCTACCTGTAGGAAGTTAGTGAGAGGGTGTATGAAGGTGATAGAAGTTACTGAAGAATTAAACGTCTAAACATGAGTTTCTGGGCATGACTATGTGCCAACAATCCAGCCAGTGTCTTGGGGTATGAAAGTGGATTAGAATAAAGGAATTTCAGTATGTAATAGGAACTTTCAACTGGCAAAGTTGGATGATAGAAAAACATTTGTAGAGAGTAAAGTGAGAAATTACAAGTCGGAAGGTTGTAATCAGATCTCTACACATATGGGAAAGGGCTACAGGTGTATGCAAGGTACGATAAAACAATATGAAATGAGGCAAATGTGGAAAATGTGGCAAAGAAATCAGAGGCAGCTAGGAAAGGAATCTTAGAATATAAAAACGGAGACAGGAAATCACAAACATATGAAGTAGGGTACAGGAAGCTTGACACAAGAGGGGCATTAAGTAATTGACGCAAAGTGGCAGCAGGAACAGCATTAGATAAAGGAAAAACTTGAGTCTACAAGAGCCTGAAACGTAAACAGTCTGTGGAAAAGAATTATGGGCTTATTGACAGTGCTTTTTTATTTAGTGGTTGTTATAGCCTTTGTGTGTGTTTTTTTTGAATTTCTGGAAAAAGCCACATCTAAGCTAACAGTATGAAACAACTTCTCACAAAACATGATTTTTGAATTTGGCCTGTGGCTGCACTATCTCTTAGATAATGTGCATGATAGTAGTGCCGATTGCAGGGTCTGCGACGGTGTTGTCCTCATGAGTAGATCAGGAAATGTGTCGCTGAGGATACGACTCAAAGCAGCATTTCAAGAATACAGTTGATAAATTAGGAAGAAAAAGATTGGCTCAAAAAGGGATTTTGAGTTCGATAATTTAGAGAAAACCATGAAGGATTATCAAAATATTAAAGTGCAATACAGAAAGGTAAAACACAGAAATAACAATGAGTCAATCAGATGACATAGAAATCAATTGCCATGAAGTTTAAGTTGAGCAAAATCAGAAAAATAGACTAAGTCCAAATGATACAGCAAATCAATAGAGAATCAGGCAGTATCCCTTGAGACTCACAAAAGAGTCATGGCTCACTCCCAACTTTAGTGGGGCATTTAGCTAGTTTCACCATAGAAAGCAATGGAAAAGGCACAGTCAGCATCAGGCGAGAAAATGTATCATACTAACTACGAATCACGTTCAGCATGATCAAATGCAACATAATACCCTCATTCTAGCACAATCCCTATCATGAATAGTTATTACGCAACTTTTAATCTAATGTCATAGGAGGTGTCAAAACACACTAGTTACTTACACAATAAAAACAGTCATGGATGAATACAATACAGCATGTGAGCAGGAAGAGCCTTGAAAGTAACTAAGGGCTTCCTCCAGAGTGTTCATAGATTATTACAAAACAAACAGTGCACATTTTGCTGTGTGCGGTGTCAATTGAGAAATATAAATACACAAGTAATATTATGAAGTCAAAAGCTATGTTTTATAAAAATGGAGTTGAGGCCTAATTGAGGCCTATTCAAGCAAATACCAGAAAACATACTTATAAATACTCCAAAATGTTTGTTTTAATTGTAATAAAATCGTGGTAAAAGCAGAAGTGATTCAAACCAGAAAGTAACTCCCACAGGCCCATCCAACAATCCTATCGCAAGTTTCTTCTCCATGACTTGTGACCTGCTACAAACAGGTGCAAATTTCTGGTAGCTCCAAATCTTTTTGAACAAAAAGGCCAGCTTTACAAAAGCTTTTTATGATTGAAAATGACTGGATTTATGGCTGTTTGCAGTCTTAATTTAATTTACTTCTGCACAATATTACTCATGTCAGAATAATATAACATAGAATTTAATCCTAAATAAAGGCATTTCATGGAGCGGCTTGCCTTCAAAGTTTGAGAAGGCCCACAACCACATCTGTGAGCATTCACAAAATCCTCTACATTTTTTTCCTACCCCAGAAATGGTCAGATATTCGTTCCTGACAAAACAAACAATTCCTGTGAAGAACACAAACAAATGAAAAAATTTGCAATTGCACATAGGTTCTGGCTTCCTCCAATGTGGATGCCAGAATCTAAACAATTCACATGATTCTCCCATACTTATAAAACTGTGAGTGGAACAGCTTTCCAGGTTACACACAACAAGGTACAAAAACGTTTTAGTTTCAATAAATAGTTTAAAACATTTGCCATATTCCCTAAGTATATCTGTGAGGTAAGCAATGTAAAGAACAAGACATATACAAAAAGGGAAAAAAACAAGACCAAATATTGTAACTATAAAAGAAAGCTTTACGCACAGAATAAATGTAGGACATATTATAATAAACTGTTGAGGATGTATGGACAATAAATGAATCAAACATGCTCAGTGAGTTAGATGGACACACAGGGCTTGTAATAAAGGTGACCTGAAATATTGGCCACACTGATAAAAAAGAAATGCCGGTAGATTATATACATTTGTATATATATATATAGAGTGGTCATAGAAAATAAAGTTCATATGAATGTTGCTCTATGAACATACCTCACTATTGAATGTATGATGTTACAACGCGTGGTGTTACCACGCAGTAGGTAACAACGCGTTGTTACCACGCGTGGCATTACATCGCAAGTCGTTTCAACGACTTGCGCTAGATGGTGCACTGGATTTAGGAATAGTATAAATTACTATTCCTACTCCAGTTAGCGCAACAGCAGGGAAGGTGTTGGATTTAAAATCCAACACATTCCCTGGTGTTGCAAGCCACCTAGTGCAAGTCGTTGAAACAACTTGCGATGTAATGCCACGCGTGGTAACAATGCGGTCGATGTAACGACCGCGTTATTAGCAACCCGCGTGGGATTGCCGGCATTGTAAACGCTGTCTCCCCCCAGAAACTGCAAATGGAAAGCCAATTAGTTCGGGAGGGAGCTGTCCTCTTGAAAAAACTGATGGAAAAAAGATATTTTAATGCTTCATATCAAAAGCACTAAAAAGTGCATGATATGGTCCCTTTGAAACATTACCGACCCCACACAATAAACCCGGTAATCACTGTGTACACTGCCTTACCCCATTCAGTCTGTGTACTAATAAGGTGATCAAAATCATTAGAAAACATTGATCTATTTTAGTTAACAGTGAACTGATCAGAGCTCTGTTCCCCCTTTTTTCTTGCAAAAGAGGAATAATCTTTGTGACCATTTGGTCTAAGCTCTGTGTTGGGACCCCACTATTAACTCCACCACGAATACTCTCATTAGTAGTTGGGGCTTACCACGTAAATTAGGGCCCTACAAATGCAAAATTTTCTTGGTCTGTCCCCAGAACACTAAACAATTCAAGACATAGGAGCACAACACATAATTTGGGACCTCACACAAACTGTAAACTCATGTCATGTGACTTTTGCTATTTGTTGTTTGGTCACTATAACTTATTCTACATAGGCAAGGCAATGCAAAAAGTTACACATTGAATTACCCATCCCAACAGCCACATTTGTTGCAATTCTGAAAATGTTCCTTCCGTCGCACATTAATTTGCTCAGGGCCTGATGACAAGTCCTATACCAAATCAAACTACCCCTAACAGGTGGCAACCTTTAAAGTTAACTAAATGAAAGTTAATGTAATTTGATTAGAAGTTGTGATTCTGTTAATAATGGGCTGAACTCTATTGAAGAATGGAGCTCCATGGGTTGTTTGCAATTTGCTCTTAATTTACTGTAAGCCTTTATGGGATAGATCATGTTTTTTGCCCTACTCCTTGTAGAATATTATTTTGCCCTACTCCTTGTAGAATATTATTTTCTATATATACTCTTTTTATCAATATAAATGGACTTTTTGTCCTGTCCTGCATTCCGGTGCATTAATTCAAGCTGACCAGTTTTTGCAATTGGGTGGCATCCTCTGTCATGCCCTTCCATAATTGCTTTATGTGGCCAAATTGTGGTCCTCTCATTGTCTGACATAAGCATACCTCATGTGACTCTTATCAATTTAACTGGTGACCGCCCCTCCCTTTATCTCCTGAGCGAATTCTCTTTGGATCAGCACCAGAGCTGATGGGTTTAATTCTTCCACTACCATCAGCTCAGCATACTTTACTGTCAATACCGAGGTTTAATCACTTAATAACTTGCGTTCACCCCCTGCTGATCTACAGTCCTAATGATTTCTCCTTCCCCCACAGAAAGAGTAGTATGTCAAAGTCAACTGTGCATGAGTTTACCCTCCACTTAACGCCTAGTGCGCCCACTCACACATGACCACTGTGTTCTTTTTCTTACCTCTGTGATTTATTCCTCATATCTTTTTCTTTTTTAGGTATATTCTTCACCTTACAGAACTGTGGGTATTCTTTAAATGACCCTGTTGTTTTTTTGTATATTATAAATAACAGAGTAGTAGGATTCCAGTAGTGACATTTTTTATAATTTCTTATTTATACTCATTTAGTGACATTGACTACTTCCAATGTTTAGCCATTTGTTTTCAGGCATGATGATGGCCTGTTAAATCACATAGGGCTGAAACGTCTTTGACATCCTTATGCTACAAATCGAACTGTATATAGCCTACCATAGTTTCTTTTTCCTAATTGTGATCCCTTTTTCAGGCCACATTGATCCAATAGTACTTTACGTCCATTTAGTTCACTGAGCACATATTTGATCATTTTAATGTCTATAAATGCTCCAAAGTTTAAAATAATACGTCCTACATTTATTTATTAATATATGGTCATTTTGTTTGGTTTTTGTATATATCATGCCCCCAACATTCATTATCTCATAGACACACTTAGGTTATCTGACATTTTTTTTAAAACTATGTATTAAACCGAAAACCTTTCTGGACATTGTTGCCTAAAACCATGAATACCTCTGTCTTAATTTGTTCACAGGTAGGTCCAGCGTTCCAGACATACTACCGGCAAATTTTGTGAACTGCATGAAGTTGTAAATCTAGAAACATGCAAAGGAGAACATGTACAGGTGTAAATTTACGACTTTTCTTTTTTAATTTAGTCCCAGGTCTCTAAATAATGGCACCTCAATGAAAGAGTTGAGCACTGTCTGATAACAGTGTCTTTTCTCAATTTTTACACATCGGTCAGGGGCAGACATTGGCATGAGCTTTAGTCAGGCAGATGAGGCACGTAAACCTCATCAGAACCAATGAATTTATTTTTATTTATTTTATGTAGTTTGTAGAGCGCACAGCTACCCCCGAAGGGGTGTCCCGGCGCTAGAACCTGAACCTCCAAAGGAGAGGAGGGGAGCAAGAAGGGGAAGTAGCGTAATAAATCAGAGTCCAGAGAAGAGCCAAGTTTTGAGTCTGGCCCGGAAGATGGATACAGAGGGACAGAATCTAAGATCGACTGGCAATGCGTTCCATAGTTTAGCCGCAATTACACTGAACCCTCTGCCACCCATTCTGGATAGTCTGAAACGGGGAGAGATCAGAAGGCGTAGGTCATTGGATCTCAAGGATCTAATGGAACGGGATATTGAGACACGTTTTTTCAGGTAGTTAGGTCCGCGATCGTTGATGGCTCGGTAAGTGAGAGTGAGGACCTTGAACTGGATACGGCTGGCCACAGGTAGCCAGTGCAGTTCCTCACGATATGCGGTTACTGATTGACGGTAGGGAATATTGCCAATCAGTCTGGCTGCCGCATTCTGAATAATCTGCAACCGGTCAATCAGGTATTGGGGAGCACCCGCATAGAGGCTATTGGCATAGTCCAGGTGGGACGTGATGAGGGCATGGGTAACTGTACGGCGGGAGTCCAGAGGGAGATAGGGAAGTATTTTTCTAATCATGCGCAACTTCAGGAAGCAGGCAGAGGTCACTTTATTAATCTGAGTCTTGCATGAAAGGGAGTCATCAAACTGGAAACCCAGGTTGCGGGCCGAGTGGACGGGAGAGGGAGCGGGATCAAGTGCCGCGGGCCACCACCAGGAGGATGGGATGGAGTTTTTCTGGTTAAAAAACAGCACCTCTGTCTTGTCTGCATTGAGTCTAAGATGGTTTTCAGACATCCAGCCACTGATGTTGTTGAGGCACTGGCGGAAGTTGGAGAACGCGGAGTCAGAGTGGTCTCTAAAGGAAAACACTAGCTGGGTATCATCAGCATAGGAGACCACCCTGACTCCGTAGGACTCCACCAGGCCGGCCAGTGGGGCAAGATAGATGTTAAAAAACAGAGGGCTGAGGGCAGAGCCCTGTGGCACACCGCAAGACAGGGGTTTTTCCTCCGATTGAAAAGGCCGCAACAATACCCTCTGACTTCTTCCTGAGAGGAAGGACTTGATCCAGCCAAAGGCAGTGCCGCCAATGCCAATCTGTTTTAGTCGGTCAAGGAGGATGGGGTGAGAGACTGTATCGAATGCAGCGGACAGGGCGAGGAGGACTAGCATGGCCTCCTCGCCCCTGTCCACGCACTCCCGGATTGTCTCCGATACTTCCAGCAGAGCCGTCTCTGTGCTGTATCCCGCCCGAAAACCAGATTGTGAGTCGTGCAGTAATGAGTTGCTTTCCAAGTACTCCGTGAGTTGCAACTGCACGGCTTTTTCCAAGACCTTTGCGGGTTTGGGGAGAAGGGAAATGGGGCGGTAGTTGGAGAAGACAGTAGGATCAGCATCTGCCTTTTTTAGAATGGGGATCACCAAGGCTTCCTTCCAAGTGGTAGGGAAAAAGCCATGGTGGAGGGAGGCGTTCCAGATGGTGAGGAAAGAATCGGCTAACGAGGGGGCCAGCTCACCCATGAGTTTGGCAGGGACAGGGTCAGAGGGTGCGCCAGACTTACAATGAATGAGTAGTCTGATGGCATCCTCCTGGGTGAGTTTATTAAAAGCGAGAAAGGGCAGTAAAACAGGGGGACTAGTGGACGGAGGCCGGGATATTGGCCCTTTAGGGAAAGAGATGCATAGCTTGTTGATTTTTTCAAGGAAGAAGTCCGACAGTCCTTCGCACAGGGTCTGACTAGCTGAGTTCTGAGTGGCCCTAGCCGGAGGATTGATGAAATCTTTAACGATGGTGAAGAGGGTTTTTGAAGAGTTTTTGGCCTTGACAATTTGAAGCGAGAAATAATCTTTCATGGTGATTTTTTTGTGTTTAAGAAATGTTTTCAGGGCATCTTTGTAGGCAAGCTTAGCTTCAGGGTCGTAATTTAGTCTCCACTTCCGTTCAAGTGCTTTGCATCTACTTTTTTCCTCACGGAGAGAGGTGGAGAACCAAGGAGCAGAGGGGCGAGATCTAGTAGAGGCAATGATTTTCAGGGGAGCAATGTGGTCGATGGCATTGATGAGGGCGGTGTTAAGCCTGGTGATATTTCCGTCGATATCAGAGGATAGATGATCCGTCTGGAAGTGGAATACCGGGTCCAGGGTGGCGCATGTTACTTTGTGCCACTTCCTTCCCAGCTCCTTCCTGGGTGCAGGAGGAACAGATTTCCGATCTAAGGCCACAGAAAAGGGGATGAGGTAGTGGTCGGACCACGTAAGGGGGAGGGGGGGAAGACAGTGATAGTGGAAAAGTTGGCGAAAATAAGATCTAAGGTGTGACCAGCCACGTGAGTAGGGCCGGTGACTAGTTGAGTGAGGTTAAGACTACCCATGATTTCCAGCAGGTTATTCGCTTTCGCGCAGAGAGGGTTGTCAGCGTGGAGGTTAAAATCACCTAAAACTAGAAAGCATTGATGTTTAAGAGATAGGTCGGCCAGCTGGTGGATAAGAGCGGTAAGGGAAAGGGAAGCAGCAGTGGGGGGGTTATAGATTAGTGAACCAGCCAGTATAACTGCTGCAGAATCGGATACAGAGAAGTATAGGGCTTCAATTATACCAATGTTGGTAAGTTTGGTAGTGGTCAGCTGAAGACAAGATTTGAAAATTACTGCTAGTCCGCCTCCCGATTTACCTCCAGCCCGGTTAATACATTTTATGTCATAGCCTGAAGGAATGGCCAGATAGATGTCCGGAGAGGAGGAATCAGTTATCCAGGACTCAGTGAGAAATAAAATATCCCACTCGTCGGAGGAAATCGACAGCCAGATGTCGTTGGCATGACGGGGGAGAGACCGGCAGTTGACCAAGCCTGCTTTCAGCATCCGGTGGTTAGATGCGGGGAGCTGCGGCGTGGGATGAGAGAGAGAATGAAAAGGATAGGGAGGGAGAGTGAAGTTGCATTGAGGGCAGTGAATAAAAGACGGAAAAGAAAACTAGTAACAAATAGGAACCAATGACTGAAAAAGACAGAAATGTAAATTAATGACAAAGAGAAAATATTAAATGCAAATGCATTTAGTGGTTGAAAGAAAAGGAAACGTCTTCTTTTACTGTGGCTTGTTGTTGGTGGAGAAGGTTATTATTATTTTATTTTATTTTTTTGCAAGACCACAATATGTCGTGTTTATGTTTCAAAAATGTCGCAAACCTCGTTTTATATACCATGCCCTTGAAAATATGTCTTATAAGTGCGTTTATTGTTATAGGCATTTAATTTCTGTTGGAGCTAACATATAGCAGCAATAAATCATGGCTTGTCTTGTAGCAAAGAGCATTAGATTCTCAATTTACTGTATGGATGGATAGAGCAACGTGGATAATAGGAGGAAATAACAGGGATCATCTGGGACTTTTCTCTGGCAATCAATTTCTAGCCAGTTTTCTCACATTATGTGTTTTTTTCTTTTTGCCTACCTTCGTTCATATTCAAACAAAATCTTAGTATTTTTAGGGTCCAGCAGTATTTTGTATTTTAAGTTAAATATTCGTCAGGTGTCAGTGTTTCATCCGTAGAAATGGAGTAGCTAATGCATGCAAGGTGTAATTGTTGAACGAAATACAGCTGGATTGCCCTGTCGTGTCACTGCGTCACGGCTGTCATGGGTCAGGGCTTGCAAATGAGGGAGAGATAGATGCTTTAGGCCTACAGAATGGATGGTAATGGACTAATTCTATTATCCACCGCTGATCAAAGTGGGATCTTTTCTAGCTAAAAGCTATTAGCATCCTAATCAAGAGTAAACAAGAACAAAGTCGTTCGATTTGCTTATCAAGCAGGCATCACCCAATGAAATTGTCCAGCTGTAGTACACCAGTGAACAGATTTTTGCCTGCACTATACTGGGCTCTGATATTGGTAGTGCTACAATGTTGTATATCTCAAAGACGAAGACACATCACTTCTGTGGGCTCCTTAGACACACAGCAATACTGATGCACACTTATTTATAAATGTATTTAGTAATTCATTCATTGGAATCCCTTGCAAAACGTTAGTGAGCGTCTACACAGATTATGAAGGCACTTTTATGTTGGCAGGGAGGCAATGATGAGTTTGAGTAGTGGGTCAGCAGTGCATAAGTGGTCTACATAAGGGAAGCAGCACAGTGGTGAAACTGCTTAAATAGTAGGGGTTGCCAGCCGCGGCCCGTGCAGGTACGAGCGGTGGGGCCTGGTGGGGGGGTTATTTCAACAGATGACAACAAGGGAAACTTAATTATTTATTTAATTTTCCCTTGTGGTCATCTGTCGAATCCCCTCTCCCCAACTCGGGCCCACCACTGCACTGCTCTTACCTGCATGGGCCATGACTGGGGGTTACTATTTGCAGCTAAGGGCATGAAACAAAAGTGAGGGCCAGCAGCGGTCCGTGGAGGGAGTTCCATGGGGCGGAAAGGCGGGGCGGGGGGACTAAACACCGGAACATGGAGAATTGGAGGTAAGTAAACAATTAAATAAATAAAACGAATTTCGTAGCGCGCGCTGCACCGCATTTTGTGGTGCAGGGCGCGCTACGAAATTTGCTACGCGCTACGAAATAACCCCCCCACCCTGCCCCTCCCCCGCCCGCCTTTCCGCCCCACGGAACTCCCTCCACGGACCGCTGCTGGTGAGGGCACATTATAAACGTGAGTGATATCTGCATGAAAACGATATCATACCATAATGCTTTAGCAAATAACCTGAGAATCAGAAGTCATGCAACTAAGAGCGACTAAGTGGGGTGAAACTATGGTCAAATGTTTTGATCTTCGGTAGGGCAGAGTTCCTGCTTTTGCCATTGTAAGGCCTCTGCATAGCTGTGTCCTTACAAGATCAAGCAATCAAGGGCTTAAGTCACAAAGCAATTAGTATCTCTAAACAATTTACCCTTAATTTGTATCCTAAATTTACAACTGTAAATTGAAGTTTTGAATTCATTTGTTTAATGTGGCTTGATGTCAAAGTAAATCTGCTCCCACAAGCAGAGCGTTGGCATTGCATTCTTGAGCAGAAATCATTTGGAAAGGTGATAAACATTTCACAAACCTTTCTGTATCCTACTCTCTCACAGCCTATATGAGAATTGGACCAGAAGTACATAGGTAGATTTACTTTTTTCGATTCGCTATTTGGTAAACACAAATACCCATTTACCAATGTGTCCTTGACACACATTGTGATTCCCAGTTTGTTGCAAACAGACCTACCTCATTAATATTCATGAAGTAGGTTTCAGTTTGTGGCCTATTGTGAATCACTAAAATCTCAGGGATGGAGGCCTGCTGGGGTCAGAAGACTACCATGTCTATGATTGCTTTCTAATAAAAAATAATTTTTTTAATGCACCCCAGTTTCCTTAAAGGAAAGCGGGGTAAGTTTCAAAAATAGAAATTAAAAGCTTTCTTTTCGTGTTTAAGGAGATGGCAGTGATTCCACCAACATTCACAAAGGGGAAGGGATACTTTGGGGAGACCGTCCCATTTGCAAATGGGTTAGTTGGTGGTAAACTCCGAATGTTTTCTGAGTCGCAAAACATTCACACATACCACTGAGAGTCGGTATGAGTAAGGGACGCCCCAAACCCTATTTGCGATTCCGTAATACGTTACCGAATCGCGAATAGGGCTTCGTACAATTCTGCAAATTGGGCTGTTTGCAACTGAAAATTTGCTTTGTAAATCTGGCCCTTAATCCTGTAACGAAGAAGAGTAAACATCTATCCAAGTATGGCAAGGGAAGGTGAAGGAGTTATTGTATGTTGGAAAAATATTTTCCTTATGGTGAAAACCAAAAATAAAGTTACTAAATTCAAATGCACTTTTGCTAAACATTAATACACGTCTAAATCTGCTCCATTTGACTTTAAGCATTTATACACTGTCTTTCCCCCCCACAACACCAAAGCTGCCTGAAACAATTCCTAAAGGGGATACTGTCTCATAGGTACAGCGTCCCCTTTGTGATTCAGATACCACACCCTTTGAGATGCCTGTATCTTATTAATGGTTTAGGGTTCGAAAGTGGACCGCAAAGCAGTGATACGTTCCATGGTGACTCCTACATAGAAATGGAATGCTTTTTCAATGCATCTTGGAACTTGTAATTCTGAACAGAACTTCCTTTACGAATTGTAAAAGCTGTTCAGCCTCATAAGAGGTTTTGTACGTACCAAAATACTAATTTCAGACTGAATGACTAAAGGGAAGGAACTATTCACATAGCTGAATCACTCCAAGAGCTGGATGAACACTCCCGGATTTTTTCAATGGTTGAAAATGGACTGTCTGATAATGGTCAATACAAAAACACTTTGCTCTCAACCTTCCTGGGTCAGGCATACTAGGAATGTGCCCATGTCACCATTTGCAGTCAGTTCCATGAAAATCTAATTTGAATCTGAACTGACTTTAACCCGCCTCTTCAACAAAGTTATTGCCATAGTTTTGGATTAACATCTAGCTGTAACGATTTGTACCCAGCCCACTCACAAAAAAACTATTCCGATTATCTTGCCAACAGTCCCATAATACCTTGACAATTGCAACATCATCTAATCTGGCAATCCAGACAAATGGGTAAGAAATGTGTGTCCTCCAACCGAGGTAGCCAGAATCTCTCCTGGCCCTACATCAAAGAGAAGCCCCAATTCAAGGTTCTGCCAGCCTCATCTTGAATGCACCTGTACTTCTGATTTTACTGACCCTATCGGGATTATGACATTTGTAGTAACTCCACAGATCAGCTGCATTTCACTGAGAGACTTCGGGTGCTTAAAGAAGCCAATGTCTACAGGTAAAATACCGGTAAGAATGCAGAAGTCACTGCAGAAATACCAATTCCCCTATGTTATTCCGCAAATGTTGTGGGAGGAAGATATTACTAGGCAGATAAAAGTCCAAATTGTAATGGGCCCTTCAGTTTACAAAACCATATAGGTCAAGCCACTCGTGTCTAAACTCTGAACAGCAAACCATATCCAGAAACCAGTAAGATTAGGCATTAATATGCTCATCGATCATGCAAATTATGTTATGGGTATTTTATCAGAAGCTGATTGCACATGCCTATGGAAATTTCTACTCTAAGATCTATCATCACGTTGTAAGTCGTTGATTTAAATAAAACACACATTACTCTACCATAAACGATCTGCATAGTCAACCTATCTTCTTGTGTAATTCCTCATCAAACAGGCAAGCACTAATGTGCCAATTATTCCATGTCCATGTGGAGATGTATTTTGTCTGTCTACATCATCAATACATGTTCAGAAGCTGGCTTTCAGGCAGTATTTCTGGTGATATTAAAAAAGTGCAATAAACAAGCATTGGCAAAGCCAACAGGACTGGTGTTTGCTGCCAATCTTCTGGAAATTCTTGCTTGGTTAAGCACAACTATCTTGTTCGAGAATATGGCAGGCCCTCATCAATCTAAAAGTAAATTAATCTGCAACAAGCAAAAACGTTTTTTTTGTTTTAAAAACGCCCCACATATTATCATTTTTGGTCAAATAAACCCACACATTACCATAGTACTCCATGACACTGAAGGGAACTACTTTGTGTGTGGATGTGTTCCTTGTGAAAGGGTAGCATGCAATAACTATAGTGAAGTCAGCCATTGACTGAAGTGGGATGATACATTATCCCTTAATGCATGCTGGAGTGGGTGGAAGAAAAATATGAATAATACCAACCACAGACAAATGGATGAAGTCTGGCTGAAACCCCTATAAGTAACTATGATATACACATCATTTTTGTAAAAGCAAAAGGTCATGGCTAACACAGTCTTTAAAAAAAGTCAAACACTGGCTGCCAGCCTCTTGCTTTTAAGAAAAAAAGAAAGGAGTCAGGAAAGAAAGAAGGAAAGAGAAAGAAAGAAAGGAGGAAGGAAAGCAAAAGAAAGAAAGAAGCCAGGCAATAAAGAAGGTGAGATAAAAGGAAAGAGTAAGATCAAAGGAAAGAGAAAGAGAGGAAGAAAGAAAAGAAAGATAGATAGATAGATAGATAGATAGATAGATAGATAGATAGATAGATAGATAGATAGATAGATAGATAGATAGATAGATAGATAGATAGATAGATAGATAGATAGATAGATAGATAGATAGATAGATAGATATTTAGATGGTTGAGGAAAGAGAAGGAAAGGAGGAAGAAAAAAGAGAGAAAGAAAGAAGGAAAGAAAGAGAGAAGAAAAAAGAAATAGAAAGAACGAGAATGAAAGAAGGAAATAGAAGAAAAGAAAAAGAGAAGGAAAGGTAGAGAAGGCTAGAGAAGAAAAGAAAGAGAGGAGAAGAAAGAAAGAAAGAAAGAAAGAAAGAAAGAAAGAAAGAAAGAAAGAAAGAAAGAAAGAAAGAAAGAAAGAAAGAAAGAAAGAAAGAAATGGAAATATGGAAAGAGGAAAATAAGAAAGTAAGAAACAAACAAAGAAAAGGAAAGAGACAAAGAAAGAAAGAGAACAGAGAAGGAAGGAGAGATGGAAAAAGAGAGAAGGAAAGACGGAAAGAAAGAAAGATAAGGGATGAATGAATAAAAAGAGATGGAACGAAGGAGAGAAGGATAGAGAAGGAAAGAAAGAGAGAAGGAAATTCAAAGAAAAAGGAAGAATGAAAGAAAGAAAGAAAGAAAGAAAAGAGGGAAGGAATGAGATAATTAAAGAGAAAAAGAATGAAAGGAGGCAAGAATGAAAGAAGATAAGTAAGAATGAAGGAAAGAGAAAAAAAGAAAGAAAGAAAGAAAGAAAGAAAGAAAGAAAGAAAGAAAGAAAGAAAGAAAGAAAGAAAGAAAGAAAGAAAGAAAGGAAAAGAAGGAAAGAAAAAAAATTGAAGGAAAAAAATTGGAAAACAAGAAGGAAATAAAGAATGAAGTTGAGAAAGAAAAAAGCAAATAGATGATAACAGAACAGATTCAATTGGGCACAATCTCCTAAGCTATGAAATATCAGCAGTCAAAAAAGCAAAGCACTCCAAAAGGAATTTGCAACAGCATTGGCAGAAGATAGGATCTGATAAAGATGGAATGTGTATCAGAAGCCTCCTGCTATCACAGCATGCTCTAAACACAATGGCCACACTAAAGTAATTATAAAGTAAAAAACAAAACCACTGGTACTGAAGAGATCTAGCCTGTGTGCAGAAGTTCTCTTTGTGAAAGGGCAAAATGCAATCACTCAATGTGAAGTTAACTGGTGGCTTATGTAGCCTGACTCATTGCCCCATGCTATATGCTGTAGTGGGTGAAAGTAAAATGTCAAAAATACAATAAAAGACCACTGGATAAAGAGAGGCGTTTAAAAGCCCCTATATGTAAACATATTGTTTACTTTTAAATTGTTGGCTACTGATACTGAAGTTAACCCAATACCGTTGGGAGTATAATTGAAGCAAACTGTTGAACTGTGCTCATATCTTACCACAACCACTGCCGACGCTGCTGTGATGATTGCAGTTAACAATGTTTGATGTAATAACTTTCTTTTTTTCTCATTTCTCTCACCCTCCTCATCTTTCACCTTGTCTTTGTTTCTTCCTGAGCTATACAAGTGCAAAGGCCCAGATTTCTTTCTTGGTAATTCAATGGCGTTGCTGAATGCTGGGGTTGTCGAACACCAAGGTTGGCAAGCGTTGATTCGACCTCATGTCTCTTTCTTCCACCTCCATACATTTCTTATCTTTTCATCTCACTATATAAGGGTCTATTTCATCTCTGCTTTCTCCCTGTGACATTACTGGGCGAAATTTAAATCATGCCAGGAAAGTTTGTGCTATTTCCAAAATGTTGTATAGCGCTTGTTCTGCAAAATTGCACCATTACTTCACTAGGCGTCATTAACCTCCTTTCACTGTAAACATTTACTTCAAATTCAGAAAAATATCCGATTGCAAACAGCTGTTGTTTCTCGTGTTTTCGTTCTTTTAACCTTTTTTTAGCACGAAATACATATTCATGTCAAAAATTGAAACAAGGATGCATTTCACAGTAAAACATAGCGATTAGTGCAGGATTTGCATTTCACGTATATATGTGGAATTTGCTGAGATTGCATGTAATTACGCGAAAACAATTTACAAAAATTGCACACACCCTAAACTATTTCCCTACTTTTCTCTTGTTTCTCCCTTTCTGCCTTTCTTTTGCATGAGCTGGTTCAAAGTCTGATGACAAAAATAAATCCCGGGACCGAAAAAATACCTTTTTACTGGGTGTGTGTGGGGGGGGGGGGAGGGGGGGCGATACACACATTTTTTTTGCAACATTCTGAAGCAGACTCTAACCTGCATGCAGTTCTCTTTAGAAACCGTGTAACATAACTTGCTATCACCAATATAAGGCTGTGTAGTGCCCATCGCAAAGTTCTGGCTGGGATGTGTGGCGTGATTGAATCCAAGCTAAATTTTGTGTGATCACAAATGTCTTATGGGTGTTTTGCTCTGGCTTTGCTTCCAGTGTGCTTCTTGGACAAGCACACCTGAAAACAGTGACTTGTGAGTTAAATTTTCATGACTGGAATGAGGTGGTCATCCTAAATTATATAAGCATTCCAAATGATGTTTATTAGGCAGTGCAAACGTGAGGTTCAAAAAATATCTCAGGTCCCACATTCACAGTACGAATTTGAGTTTGGGGACATGTATGAATCCAAGGTGAACACAATAAGGTAAGCCTAGATTCATGGAAATGGCACTGCATATTAAACTAGTCTGCAGAAACAATGTATCACAGACAGACAGTAATTCTATTTTATTCAGGCATGAGAAACGAGCTAAAAATAGAAATATTTAGCTTATGTGCAAGGAATAATCCCTTCCACACAGGATATTAAGTCCAAGTAAATACTCTATGCATCAAGGATTATTGCTTTCTGTCTGCCTTTCTTTCACACACTGTGCCTCTCAAAGTATTTATCTTTCTATCCCTCTGACCACGTCTGTCTGCTTGTCTCGCTCACTTTCTCTCCCTATTTATCTCTCTCTCCTTCTCTCTTATTTACCTTTCCTGTTCTTTATTTCTGCATGTATGAATTTAGTGGTCTTCTACACCCTAGGATAGGTCTACAGCTGTATGTAATCCATTCATCTCGCATACAAAAATGGATTTTCAGTGGCCAACCAGTAATATAGGAAAGAGTGATAAAATTGTTCATTTCTATCCATAGCTTAACTTGAGCCGCGGGTTTCCGGTGCTCTGCACCAGCACTTAATTGTCAACAGTGGCGTTTGTGGCAGTCTGCCATGCGGTGTCACTGTCTGGCTAACTTAGAGATGACCTCAACAACAGTTAATGATTAATTCAATATATAATACAAATGACTATTACCTGCTGCCCAAGCCATTCTTATAACTTTGGAGGCCTGGAATAGTCCTAATTGTCACACTTGTAGGAGTGTGATAGTAAGTAGTTGTGTTGTTACCATCATTGGCAGCATGGCGGGGCAATGTGTGGTGAAAGCTTCAGTGACTTCTTAACAAGAACCAAGGCACTTATTTTTTTTCAAATTATGCACTAGGTCCATCTGAATCAGAATGACTGAATCACGCAGAAAACAGTGATGTGGTAATTGATATCTGTAATTGATCACATTTGTGACAGATTTCAAAGTTTTTTACAAATTTCTGCATCTGCCCACTGGGAAATGGATGGTCAGACCTATGATTAATATAAAAATGAGCGGAGAAATTTTGAAACAGCCTGAAGCTAATTCAGATGTTAATTGCTGTGCCCCAATTAGCTTTCCTCTGCTCATTCTGCAATCCAACATTTACTGTCAGAGCCAAAATTGGTACCAGAAGGCATGGTAGAATCATATGCAAAACCCATAGTTGATTCATACAAGATATGCAGTCATTTTTGGGCAGACAGGACACAGCCTGTTCATGTGTGTGAGGCTGTGCCCAGCTCCTTATCCCATCTCCCAGGATGGCCCATCAAATCACACCTAAGCTTGCTTTGTGTGTGGCTGTCTAGAGGGAATACACAAAGCCCAGCTGTCACCCAACCCAGACTCAACAGAGACCGGTGGCAGGCATCAAATCCCTAAAGTAGGAAAAAGGCAACTTTCCAAAAGTAAAAGACACACAATTGATGGACAGAATGCAGAACAAATCAAATAATTTACCCCTCAGTCAAGACATCTGGGCCAAATCCATCATTCTGTGGCTCACTATGCCACCCCATTTTAGACCTTGCCATATGCAAATCAGTCTTGAACCTGTGCCTCATGAGAACAGTCCAGCCCGAACTGCCAAGCCATGTCCTCCCTGGACTGGAAACAAGCATCCTAGGACCAGTTTCGGGGTTTCACCCCTCATCAGCCAGGATAGCTTGAATCCAGTGGCACAGTGAGCCCGGGACCCACGTCTGGGCATACTTGGCGTACTTAGGGCGAGGAAGCAAAAGACACACAATTGATAGAGAGAATGAAGAACAAATCAAAACATTCCCCCCCAGGAAAGACATCTGGTTTAAATCCATCGTTCTTTTGCTCACCGTGTCACTCCAGTTTAGACCTGGCCATATGCAAATCAGTCTTGACCCCGTGCCTCATGGGAACAGTCCAGCCTGAACTGCCAAGCCAGGTCCTCGCTGGAAGGGAAACAAGCATCCTAGGACCGGTTTCAGGGTTTCAACCCTCATCAGCCAGGATAGCTTGAATCCAGTGGCACAGTGAGCCCGGGAACCCCTGTCTGGGCATACCCGGCGTACTTAGGGCGAAGAAGCAAAAGACACACAATTGATGGACGCAATGCAGAACAAATCAAAACATTCACCCCTAGTCAAGAGATCTGGGTTAAATCCATCATTCTTTTGCTCACCATGCCACCCCAGTTTAAACCTGATCATATGCAAATCAGTGTTGCATTTGTCACCCCGAGTGAAACGGGTATGCCCAGACGTGGGTTCCGTGCTCTCCATGCCACTGGAGTCAAGCTATACTGACTGATGAGGGGTACAACCCCGAAACCAGTCCTAGGATGCCTGTTTCCAGTCCAGGGAGGATCTGGCCTGGCAGTTCGGGCTGGACTGTTCCCATTGGGCACAGGATTAAGACTGATTTGCATATGGTTGGGTCCAAACTGGAATGGCATGGTGAGCAAAAAAAAGATAGATTTAGGAACAGATCTCTGTACTGGGGTGAATGTATGACATTGTTCTGCATTCTGTCTATCAATTGTTCTTTTTGCAACTTTCTAAATGTAGCATTTTCAGAATTAAAATTAAAAATCAGACGTCACCATAAGTTGTGATTTTAAATTGTTATTCCGGTGACACCAGATTGGGGGGTCCTATCTCTTCCCAATTGGAAATTGCATATATAAAATATAATAAGGCAATCCCAATGTTATCCCATGAGAGAGATAGGCCTTGCAATACTGAAAACTGACTGCGGGTGTTTATCACTACCAAGACATGTAAAACTTGAGAGTACATGTCCTGCCTTTTAAATACATTGCACCCTGCCCTTAGGAGTGACCTATAAGTATAAAAAGGGAATGTTTCATCCTGGCTAAAGGGTTGTTTGGCCAGGTCAAAATGACTGTGTAAACTGCACGCACAGGCTCTGCAGTGGCAGGCCTGAGACATGATTGAAGGGCTACTTGAGTGTGTGGCACAACCAGTGCTGCAGGTCCACTAGTAGCATTTAATTTACAGACCCTGGGTACAAGGGGTAGCACTTTACTCAGGGCAGATAAGTAAATTAAATATGCCAATTGGGGATGAGCCAATATTGCCATGCTTAGGGGAGAGAGCACAAGCACTTTGGCACTGGTTAGCAGTGGTAAAGTGCACAGAGCCATAATAGCAGCAAAAACAAAATCAAAAAAATGGAGGGAGGCAGGCATACCGTTTAGGAAAAGGCCACCCTAAGGCTGTGATGTCTAACAGATGGGCATAGACATGACCCTAAGAACAGAATGCTGGGTATCCCAGCAGCAAAAGACACTAACAGTGTATATTAAGAAAAATACTCATTGAAGCATAGGAAAGCTTAGTATAGAGTATGACAAAGGACTAGGCACTGGAGAATAGCCACTAGAGCAGCAGAATGGGCTATGGTGCACAAAGTCCATCACTGGGGAGAGGGTGGCTCAATGTAGGATAACAGAATAGCCAGTCTTGGAGATTGGTGTCATCAGGACTATGACTGCCATACTCAAACATTATGTTGTCAGGGACTAGGAAAGGTGATTAATGGAGACAAAATTGCAAAATATTGGTAGAAGACTAGCTATTGTGCAGTAGTGTGGTTAGGCACTGGTGCAAGCCAGGATATTAAAGGAAGATGGCATCTCACCAAGGAGGTAACAACCGTGTCATTCTAAGGTAGAAACAAACTGCCATGGAAGAGGAAGTATAGAGTGGCTCACCTCTGAAGAGGATTACACTAGCCACTGGGCGGTACAATAGCAGTCAATGGAGAAAAGGCCACAGTGTGAGTATCCTGCTATTGCTGTGCTATGACAATAGTGTAGACAGAAACACCGTGCCTGGTCATAAGGTGAGAAAACCTCAAGAAAGAAACTAATGTGAGAAGGAAGAAGTAGGCAGATGAGCAGTGAGATATCAATACTAAACATAGAGAAGATAAAATTATTGATAACTCCAATAGTCTGCCATGAGGATGGGATAACATTATAAACCCTCATTTTCTCTAGTAAAACCTTACATGTTCTCCGTACTTAATGTCAGAAAATCACCATTGCAATTGCGAGCGGGGAAATCCTATAAAAGCTTTAAAGACAGCTCCCCCTAAAAACTTATTAAAGAGATTCATTGATTTGTACGTCAATTTTCCTTCAGGTCGATTAATCTTTGCCACTGTACTAGAATGGAACATAACCCAAAAATATTTTCAAAATATATCAATAACATACAGCAATTTAATGTTCAGTCAACGATGAGAGGTTTGGTGAAGTTGCAAAACTTTATTTTCTCATTAAAAGATTAGTCTGTATTTTTGTCTGTTTATTTAAGTTAGTCAGATAAGTCTGTTTACAGAAATATTCAGAAAAAATTGGTTAGAGTCAACATACAAAATGACAGCATGTTCCACAAAGGAATTAGTCCATATCCTCATCTAAAGGATCTAACCGACCCTAGCGAGAACCCATAAAGAGTTCTTTTTGGAAAAGAGCAAGAGAACTTTGTCTAAAAGTTATGAAAGGTCGTACTCCTCAGTAAGAGTAGATCTGGAAACTCAGCCGAGTTCCCTAACAGCTACAGTCACAACGAATAACACGAGTAAAGGAAACAATCACAGCAGTAGCTATGATCAGCAAGAAGAAAGTCTCCTAAAAGGAATCAGGAAACAGAAATCACTGTTAGCAGTAGCTCACAGTAAATTTGGGCACGGATAGCACAGGTAAGTGCTAAAGGGCAGGTAAGGGAGATATGCATTCAATGCATCACCTAGCATAAAAGCTCTATCTCTCTAACTAGGAACACGTACTATATAGAAAAGCACAACACACATTGCAAACTTTGAATGTTGAATCATCTCTAGCCAATAGGAAAGAGTCTTCCAATGGTCTGTTGTCTTCCCTCTCGACTCCCACGGTAAATGTCCATGTCAACATAATGTTATTTGAAAGTTGCTAGAAGGTATCACTAAAGGTTACATCGAGGAAGGTTCTCGTGAGAACTTTTGCCAAGCTACTCTGTTAGCTGTTCACTGTTCCGGACTGCTCTATGAAAATAAAACATTAATCTAGCATGTCCTGGTTAAATCATGAGAGATAAATCTATGGCAAGTATTTTCTTTCACCAATATATGTGTTCATTATAAGCATTTGGCAGAGAAACTAAAATCAGATGAAGTCAAATGATGTGAGAAAATAAAGAAATACATTTCCTTTAACACATTTCATGAAGATGTCAGGTTCTTCAGTTCAGTTATAACATTAAATCAACATTTACGAAAATACATTTATTTTATTGAAGGGAAAGTAAAGAATAAAGGAAAAAAATTGAGGCTTAACAGTGAAAGCAAAACAGCAATGGGAGCTTTCTGAGAATTAAGGAGAATTTTTACTTTTTGCATGTTAAATTAAAGCACATTTTTCTTACCTCTAGTTCGTTATGCATTTTCTACGTTAATGTTAAGATAAATTTCTACATTGTCATGAGGCTAATTTATGTTAAAAATATTCAACCCTTCCACATAATTAAAGGCAATTAGGCAGCAAGATATTGAAATTCAATGACCAACAATATGCCTATCAGTCAGAAGTATATCAGCCTTCAAGAAGAAGTGGACTGTTGCAGTCAAGGAAAGGGAGAAGTACAACAGTAATCAATTGATTTGAGGACTTATCAAAGCAATTATGGAGAGGTGGACCAGGAGGATACCTCCCAATCCATATATCAACATGGACCCAGACAGTTTTAGGGGATAGGCAAAGAAAGCATTTGCCCAGGTCCCCTGATGCAAGAGTTGTGATAAACAGCTGTTGTCTTTTTGGACCACTTGCCATTTACCAGCAAAATAAACTTATGGAATTGCATTCTCACTGTTTGTACACTTGAAGGAGTATTTCAGGGAGTAAATGGGTCAAAGTTGGTCTAGTCATGCACAGTAAGCTTCTATGTAGTGTGCAGGACCAGCAGCCAACCCGAATCACATGTGCTGATGCTGTTCATTCTATACTGAAGTCTGGAACAGCAGAGAACCAGAGCTGTAGTGGAAGGACTGGAGGAATGTGAGGGCAAGGAAGTCGCACATTGTAGCCTTTCTCCTCAAGCAGCAAAAAAATCAATAAAGTGAGGCAAGTTGATGCAGGCTTGCAGGCAGGGCTCAGGGACAGCTTTCTGCTTGATGTTACTTCCTGGAGACAAGACGGGCTTTCGTCAGGGTGGGGTGGATATCTCACTATCTCCCTCCATATCTTCTACAGACTTCCTCAAATTGTCTAGTAAGTAGAAGTTCCTTATGCATTTATGTGATGCTCTATCCACATTTCTCAATCTCCCTAACAGCTCTGTGTGAATCTTTGTCCAAATGATTATGGTATTGCCACACAAGGGAAAATCTCCTGTCCCTTCATATGTTTTTCGTGCTTCTGTCATAGCTCTCTCCTTGTCTTTGGGCCATACAGGAGCACGCAGTGCCCCTTATCAGCCAGTAAGGACACAATGCCCTTGGCATCCTTGTGTCAGTCTGGTAGCTATGTGTTTTAAGTATAGCAATTGCTGCACTTTCAGAATGTGAGGACAGCCGACAAATAGTATTGATTGCATTGTGGTAAAGTAGGGTATGTTATGTGCTTGTCCTCCTCTAAATCTCAATTTGCAGCAATGATGTTATCTATGTATAGCTATCTGAATACAACCAACCTCACTGCATATGAATGAATGTCAGCTGCAGACGACGGGGCACTGGCCTTTCTTATTTCAAGGTCTCAGCACTTTGTTTTATTGTATATGCATCAGTGTTCAGACTCCTATAACTGGGTCAGACCCCAACGATTTTAATGATATGGGAGTTGTGGCTGGGTGGGGATTGCATGCTATTTCTTAATTATTGATAGGCTTATATCCGCAATCTAATAAGTGCCTCATCCTGCCTAAAATACAAAAAGGGGCATGGCAGCTGTCATTTTTACAGCAGGTGCAATTGCACAAAGGCCAAAAGGGGTTATTTACAATTATACCCATTTATCACCACCTAACTGTGTGACATGGTGGCCATTTCCCTTGCTTAAATTAAGGTCCATGGCACCAATGATAGTCCAGTAAATACAAGACTGCTTTTAGGTTCAGAACCTTCCTTTTACCCTTTTGTTCAGTCTAACCTGAACAATACAATGTTAGACTTTCTCCAAGCCCCACACGTGCTGTAGCTGATAGGATGGCTCAGTGAGATCTGTGGTCACTGCTGAATCATTCACTGACTTACATTCACATGTGTTAATTCCGGCAAAGCTGCTCAGCCTTTCATCCTGCTGAAAGTCGGTAGAGTAACTACCATTAAATGGGGTTACAAGTAACACCTGTAATTTACAGCACTTAGAACCTGTGGTATGAGGTGCTATATAATATAAAAGTATTGTTATTATAGACCATGTGGAGCTGTTTTCTCTCTGATCCCAGCTAGCGTTTATACTGACTTGACCTTCAACATACAGAGCAGGGTGGTGCTGACCTAAATTCAGCCTGCTTTGCACCCAGTTAAGTATTGTCAGTCAAAATTCGAAGAGTGTATATCATAGTCACATCACTATGCACATCAGGACACTCATCTATTGTGAGGAGAGGCATGCCTTTTATAGTATATAAGGCTCTGGGGTTTGAGGTCCCCAGGGCCTAAAGAGGCTTGCGGAGGATGAAAACGGGGCTCTCCTCCACTTTAAAAAAAATATATATTTGGGCTTGGGGTATGGTGTCCCCGGGGCCAAAAAAGACAAATTCAAAGAGGAAGAATGGATGAGGGAAATGCTAAGACAGAAGTGCAGGGGCAGGAAAGGAGACAGAAAGTTGGGTCTTGGGGCAGGTGCAAGTGAGGAACTGAGTCAGGACATCCCAGAGAGGGGCTGATAGAAAGAAAAAAGGATGTCTGTTAAGGAAAGACAAAAGAGAGAGATGAGAGAAACAGGAGGGAGGAAAAGTGCTAGCGAAGCAGAGCAAGATGAAGAAACAAGCCAAAAGAATGAGGATAGAGAAAGGATAGAAAGTGTAACGTTTGAGGAGAAATGCAATTGTGACTAGGAGAGACTGATGGAAGCAGGCTGGATGCACAGATTAAAAATAGGAGGATGCGAAGCAAAAATGTTGGGTCCTGCTGCTCTAAGCTGGCCCTATGCTTGACTTGTGACAGACTTGTATACAACCAAAAAGGTTTCCAGTTTCAGCTATGAATACTATATGCCTTACAAGATTCCCTGTATTAACTATTTTTAGGCTGTTGCAGCTTTTAAGTTCAAACTATTGCATATGAGCAAAGGGTGTCATTTTTTACATGGATGCACCTGCCTTATTTGACACTTAATACAGTGTCACTCTAAGTGTCACGCCTAAGCCCTTGAAATGTCAAACATAAAAACACAGAAAACTTGGCATATATGTATTTACATAATTAAAGCTATCAGAACGAGGCCCGGAGAGGGGACAGTTTACCTGAATCTAACCACTACTTACTTAATTCTGACGCTGGACACAGGACATTATAGTTAGCAAATAAAATTTAAATGGCTTAGCAATTCACTTAAAAAAAACAAAAGTTACAAGGACGTTATAGTTAGAAAATATATATATTTTTTTAAACTACAAATTCACTGACAAATAAAAAATTACAGGGACATTATATGTAGGAAATAGAAATTTAAAAAACCTTAGAAATGTGCACGAAAAAAACAAATGTTACAGGGACCTTACAGTTTGGAAATAGTATTAAGAAAACCTTAAAAATCCACTAAAAAGTGAGGTTCAGATTTTACACAAACAACCATAGAAATTCAGCAGTTATAGTTACCTGAGCTAACTATAAATTACTCCCCTGCAATTCACTGCTTATGACTTCACATATGACATGGTCAGTGACATCACTGATGACATCTCAAATTTCGTCACAGGTGACTTCGCTGATGACATCATCCACCAAGGTAAACTTGAATATGCTTAATAAAATACTATTTACATTTTTTTTTAAAGTGAGCAAAAGACACAGGTGAAGCACAGAACTCAATGTAATCTTATCAACTGCTCACTTAGCTTGTAAGACAGTTCGGAGCAGATAGTTCTGTGTTTTCTAAACCACTACTGTAAACACTAATCACCAAAGTCAAACGTCTAACTGTTTTGACTACTGTATTGCAAACCACAATAACACCTTTTGTGAACTTGGAAAGACATTTTAGTGGAAAGGTCTGATTTATACAAATCACTACAACATATTGTACAATGGTCTTAGTGGACACACCACTGTAAGAGAAACCACTTGTACAATTATCCTTTACCCTGGAGAAAGGTATGAGCAGACAAGTTATTCTGTTGTAAACATCTATTACACTCAGCCATCACTCTAAAGAAAAGTTGCAGTTAACAGAAAAAGGTATTGCAATCTACTACTATAGTAAATTATCAGAAAGGATGGAGGTCTCAGATACTGGTAAGTATGTTATTAAACAGAAGTATACTGAGGCATCACGGTGGAGTGAAGTAAAAATCCAGAGCTTAGACTGTCGAAAAGCACTACCGTACACATACATCAGCAGGAGATGTGTCAGAGTAGAGGCTAGTACAATGATAAATAGTACGCCCGCTTTAAAAACTGGATGATAGATCAGCTGACATATCTTAAAAATAGCATCACTCATTAGTAGTACAGAAAGAATAGTAACTTAACTCATGCATAGCTCAGTATATATTTTAAAGTCTCAAAACCTTTTATGAAAGACTTACACTCACTGGATGATGTCATTAGTGATGTCATTTGAAATGTCACCAGTGATGTCACTGACCATATCATGAGTGATGTAATATGTGAGGTCATAAGCAGTGCATTGTGGCGGCGTAAGTTTTAGTTAGCTCAGGTAACTATAACTGCGAAAATCTATGGTTTGAGTGTGTAAAATGCGAGCCTAAATATAACGTCCGTGTAACCATTGTATTATGACATTTTCTTAGGGGCTCTTTAGGTTCAGCGAGCATAAAAAAGTTGCAATGTTCCATATTCAGAGGATGGTTTGAATATAGAGTGCTATGTTGTTATGATAATTTCTACATCTGGTTGTTTGTGAGAACGTTGAAATAAAAGACCCTTCACATAAGCCTCTAGATTTAACTTAAAATTCATCCCATGTAATCAGTGGTATGAAAACTAACACTTTCCTTTCTCCTATGCCTTATTCCCTTTTTTCCCATTTATTACTCCCCGGTTCACTGTCAGCTCTGAGGAGCTGCTTATAGCTGAATTCTTGATCATAATGGGTCTGTAACTCCAATTTGAGGTGCAAACTCCCATGTCTACCTAAAACAGCATAATGATATATGTGCATAATGCAGATGTTTGCTTGCATAATTTTAGCTCGTTATAAACAAGGATATACCCAAAATCACTGGCACCTGGGTATAGAGCAGTATAGAAAGTGGTGGTCCCAGTACAATTATATTCAAAAGTAGTGAAAAAACTGTATCAAAAGTCAATAACACAGAGAAATTGATTAGTACTAAAGTGTTGTTTAATCACACTAAGCACCTGATAGATATTAGTTTAACCCCTTGAGTGCCCCGCCCTTTCCACGCCCTGTGCCGGGCGTTTCATTAGTGGGTGGGGTTCATGACGAGATAGTCTCGTCATGGGCACAGCGCAACCGCGGCCCATGACGAGACCATCTCGTCATGGGCACTCAAGGGGTTAAGCAAACAATTTACAAACAACATTAGAATAAAAAACGTTGGTGTGCCCAACTGGGGGGGGGGAAGGGTGACTTGAGTGAGGTAGTGAGGCGAGTGACAGACAATACTCAAAAGCATCACAATCAAATTGTTGGGCATATTACTCAATGCCGCACATTCATAGTAAAGTTCTTAGCAGATAGTTGACATTTATTTACAGAGCCATGTACAATAGATGATCACAGTGCACAGTGCACTGTTGATGGTACTGGAATCAATGATGTGTCGACGTTTCGACCCCTGAAACCATGTAGGTTGGTTTTAGTCCTTACTGACGGGGTCTTCCTCAGGACAAAGGTGAAGGTGAGGGCAGAGGGGCACCTAAGGGTAAAATAAGGAATTGGTCAGGTCCGAAACTTTAATTAAAGGACGGGAGCAGAAATAGGTATAGGTCACTATATTTACCGTATCTGATAGGAGAAAAAGCCTAGTAGGTACAAAGTTTCGTCAAGGACGATGGTGCTCCAATGGCTCCGATAGGCGCAGGTGAGAGTGATAAACACATGTGGATATAAGGTGTCTGTCAAAATTGGGCCTATATAAGAATCCCTGGTCACTAGATTGAACCCATACAGAAACTAAGGTAAACTTACTTTAAAAGGTAAATGTATTCCCACAAATTCTTCACAGCAGTGTCAATGCTGCTTGGAAAACCGTGGTAAAACCATCGGTCACGCGGTGAAAATAATCACAAGTGACTTATTTCAATAAATCTAGATGAGAAAAAGGGCGTAAAGGGGGGGACAGTCAGTGCTAGGATCCAAAACATGTATCTAAGGTCAGTAGAGTGATTAAAAAGCAGTGGGTGAAATTCAAGTGAAGTACATCATGAGGTGACATCAAAGAAGATAGTAGAAATTGAAGATTTATTCCAGTAAAGTGATCCCATCCATCCAGTGGGAGATGTCAGGTACAACTGACCACAAACAGAAGATTCCTCAATACACCAGGTTCTATCACCATGGTGCACATTTAAGCATAAGCAACATGACAGTGAACAATATTGAAGCAACATAACAATATTAGCATTTAAAGGATATTACACAGTGCCTAAGTGGAAAATGGCATGCTGCATGCAGAAGCGCCTGATGAAAAACCGGGGGACTCGTTCTCAGGAGAGAAGGGTCCGAAACTCTTGTTAGTTATGAGCAAGTGGAAGGCAGCACGCCGTTTAAAATCAAGCATCTAAGGTCAGTGGAGTGGTTAGAAACTCTTGATAATTATGAGGAAGGGGAAAGCAGCGAGCGGTTTAAAATTAAAGCTGTGCTTATATCAACTTTTTGGCAGTTTTCAATTTAACTTAGATAATACGTTAGCAGCCGAACAGCACCTAACTAATTCACCTTGTGGATGAAACCGGCATGTTTCACACTACGCGTGGCACTTCTTTTTAGTCGTCCGTCACCCATGCCTTTTGATATAAGCACTGCTTTAATTTTAAACCGCTCACTGCTTTCCCCTTGCTCATAATTAACAAGAGTTTCTAACCACTCCACTGACCTTAGATGCTTGATTTTAAACGGCTTGCTGCCTTCCACTTGCTCATAACTAACAAGAGATTCAGACCCTTCTCTCCTGAGAACGAGTCCCTCGGTTTTTCATCAGGCGCTTCTGCATGCAGCATGCCATTTTCCACTTAGGCACTGCTTTTTAATCACTCTACTGACCTTAGATACAAGATTTGGATCCTAGCACTGACTGTCCCCCCCTTTCCACCCTTTTTCTCATCCAGATTCATTGAAGGAAGTCACTTGTGATTATTTTCACCGTGTGACCGATGGTTTAACAACGGTTTTCCAAGACGCATTGACACTGCTGTGAAGAATTTGTAGGAATACATTTACCTTTTAAAGTAAGTTTAACTTAGTTTCTGTATGGGTTCAATCTAGTGACCAGGGATTCTTATATAGGCCCAATTTTGACAGACACCTTATATCCACAGGTGTTCATCACTCTCACCTGCGCCTATCGGAGCCATTGGAGCCCCATCGTCCTTGACGAAACTTTTTACCTACTAGGCTTTTTCTCCTATCAGATACAGTAAATATAGTGACCTATACCTACTTCTTGTCCCGTCCTTTAATAAAAGTTTCGGACCTGACCAATTCCTTATTTTACCCTTAGGTGCCCCTCTGCCCTCACCTTCACCTTTGTCCTGAGGAAGACCCCGTCAGTAAGGACTAAAAGCAACCTACATGGTTTCAGGGGTCGAAACGTCGACACATCATTGATGCCAGTACCATCAACAGTGCACTGTGCACTGTGAGCATCTATTGTACATGGCTCTGTAAATAAATGTCAACTATCTGCTGAGAACTTTACTATGAATGTGTGGCATTGAGTAATATGCCCAACAATTTGATTGCGATGCTTTTAAGTATTGTCTGTCACTCGCCTCACTACCTCACTCAAGTCACCCTCCTCCCTTCCCCCCACCCAGTTGGGCACACCAACGTTTTTTATTCTAATGTTGTTTGTAAATTGTTTGCTTAAACTAATATCTATCAGGTGCTTAGTGTGATTAAACAATACTTTAGCACTAATCAATTTCTCTGTGTTATTGACTTTTGATACAGTTTTTTCACTACTTCTGAATTTAATTGTACTGGGACCACCACTTTCTATACTGCATACTTTTGCAGCAGGGAAAGCACTGCACAAAACAAAGGAGCAAATAAACCAAATGTGCTGTTTGCATATGCAAACATGAGGAATAACACACATGTGTATGTCATTCCACATTCCTGCCTATTTGGGTGCAAGTTGCTCACCCACTAATGTGTACGCTTCACACCATTGCACATTTCCAGTGGTCACATTTTACAACAAATTGCAATTGGGCCCTATGTGATTTTGATTGAAATATGCTGCTGTATTCAAGTTTCATAAGCAACTCACTCACAATTCAAACCATCCACCAGCCGTGCTCAACAACCTCTTGCCTCACTCTACTACTCCTCCTAACACCCATTTCCCCATTATAATTAGTCTCTATTCTCTATCTCTAATTTCCAGGGTTATTCTTCATTGATAAAGTAATGCCCTTTCCAGTTGTAACAAAGCTCACTGATCGACCCGAGGTTAATTAAACCAATTAGGGAAGGAGGCATTCCGATTACTAAGCACCTCCTGAGAACATACCTATCCCCAAGATACTGTGTTGCACGTTTTAATAAATGTTTGGACTGTAGTACGACAGTCATGAGAATCAAGGTCTGCTAACCCTTTACGAAAGTGAGTGTTTTGTTCTCCTTTGTCGACCACCATTCTTGATTATTTTATATTAAGGTTTGATCAGACTGAGGACAGAGGTGATTGAAAGCCGCATTTCTACTTCTAGTTATAACACTGAAAGCATATGTCTTTTGAGGGTCCACCCTTTCTGCTACTATATATCACAACCATAAAATTAAATCAATTCTTTAATATTGACCCGAAGTAAGGTCAAATCATTTATCACCTCATTGATTAATCAGTTATCTTCCACAATACTCATTACCGAACATCCGGCTTTGTGGAAGGTAATCTTTAGGTAGGGTACCTCTTTGTAAAGGATGGGCTGTGATTTGCTCCATCTGTCTCCACTCTCACCGGCACCCAAAATCCAAGAGTGTTTTTTTAGTATTCCTTATTGTTAATATGCATATGTGGATTAACCCAACTGACAGGGACCTTCACAGCTCAAGCTCCAGACTTCCTAGCAACAAATACAGTGTCAAATAATTACTATGAGTAAAGATTTGACAGTATGACTGAAATCAGATTATTAGGGACCTCCAAATTCATATCGAGCCTTATTTCTCTTTGGAGGACACAGTAGATTGGCTCTCATCCTGTTATGGATCAAAATTTGGGCTACACCCGAATTGTGTTTTGCAGGCAGAATAGTCGAGGACTGCTTGAAGCAAAGTAATATCTTAGCCATTCCACGGCTCAAGTATGTTAAAAACACCCTACGAGATCTAGGTCTGAGCAGCCTCTTTGATAGTACGGATGATATCAGCTCTCATAACAAGGAGCTGGTTAAGAAAAGGTTTTTTTTCACATAAAGAGAATGCCAGGATAATAAAATCACTTGAGATGGTTACTATCCAATCATGTGTGCCACTCTCAACTACTTACGGCACGGAGCCATATCTACTTTGGATAAAGGCCCCTGAATTAAAATTTTATCTCACACGGCTAAGAGTCAACTTGGTACACTGTCTAGCGGCCTTTCCTATTTCAGGCACCTGGTTCCCCGCACTCCTGTGTTGTCAATGTTGATGAGCTGTATCCTTAAGCAACAAAGCACTTTATGCTTTTTGCACATTGTACTCCTCATTTAGAAAACATTTTCTTCACACTATTTTATGTGGTAGATTTTTCAATTCACACCAAAAGGTCCTGCTCTTCTTACAATGTCTTCAGTCTCCTTCAATACGTTTTTCAGTCTTGAACTCTATTGTGTATGCCTTGAAATCGCCAAAGAGACATGTGCTATGAATTTTGATTTAGGGCTAATCTAACCCCCTGATTGAACAGCATATACCCGATTGGCAGCTACTGAAATTATAAGACACCTAGTAAACTGATTGAGAAACATCTTTTATCACTAAAGCTTGTATAATCATGGCGTTTAAGGATTGTTTTTATCTTCTATTATGACTAATATTTTAGGTGGGTTAACCAAACTGTGTATGATTGTAATATATTGTATGTCATTTTATTGCACTTTTATGGTCACATGTATAACTGAATGAAGATGATGACTATGACTGCAGTCATTCATTTAACACAACATTGTGGGTATGCAAAGTACCTAACTCAGAAACAACAACTCAAACCCTTCAACTTTATAATCAGCTGAGCTCTTTTAGACACTAGAAAACATCTAAATCGGCTGCCCTAACTGATTATTCTTCCGCTACTAGACAATTGGGAGAACATGTGTGTAGCAAAGTGGAGGAAATCCTAATTTCCCTCGTGATTACCCCTGATGTTTCTCCTTTCACTGGTATTTATTGTTTTTTTCAAGACCACAGTGTGTGTGATCTGACCCTAAAATGATATTGGCAAATTTGGTTTCACCCAATTGGACAATAGGCTTTCCTTTAAGGCCATGCTAGGTAGTGTTGAAAACAAACCAGTGGTGTGGCAGTTAAATGGCAGTGTGTATTTTGCCATCCACATATTGGACAAAAATACATGGCTGCCAGAAACACCACTGCAATTAAAGGCACTACAGTAACAAAAGGCAGTTTATAGTGCCTTGGCTATGTACAAAAATCTACCTATTTTATATATTATTCATCCCTAAAGTGTGCATGTGACCCCATAATGCAGGGTGTCTAATATATAAAAAGTGGAACACTATAATTTTAAATAGGTGCTCTCACAGCACCTAAGGCCTACAAACAATTTTCACTGTGAAATTGTAGGCTACATTTTTCATAGACTGACTTAGGTGTGATAAACATATTTATTTTATAGTTCTATTTTGGTGAATTTTAAGTAATTTAAAAGTATTTTCCACTTAGTTTTCAAATTCCGATTTAATGCTGACAGTTGATAGTGGAAAAGCACATTTATAAAAATGGGCTGTCTGAGCAAGAACTGGCTGAAAACAAGTCTGACACTCATCACACTTCCATCTCCACATTCCTATCTGGGGTCACGAACTCTGATTGCCAGAGGACAATCACCTGCCCTTCGCACCCAGGGGAGAATTTGTGTTTTCAAAAACTGATCTCTTCAGAGTGATTGGAGACCTAGGAAGGGTACAGAACAGTTTCAGGACAAAAGACGTCCTTAACAATTTTTTCACTTGCAGATCCCAAATGCGGCTGACAGGATCTGCTCCAATGGATTTCCAGAGCCCTCCTGGACTCTTTGGTTCCAGGTTCAGCAGGATGGAGAATAAATTTGGATTCTGACAGAGCAGATGGGAGCTAATCTAAATAGGGGAGTGGCTGGCGTTCTGTCTGAAGCTTGCAGAGGTAAAAAGGTTCAGCCATCTTGAATGTAGGGCTTCTGCGAATTTATATATTAAAACAAAAAGGAAGTACTGCAAAAGGAGGTGGACATAGGACAAGAAAGTAGACAAGATTGGGTAGGGAAAGTTCTTCAATAACTGGCTAGTGCATATGATAATTCTGGCACCCCACGGCCACTTTCTCAGAGCATTCCTGGACCAGGGAAGATAACATCTGAAGGAAGAAGACTGCTGGAAAGAAAGTCTGAGGTGTGTATTACTCAGAGCACTCCAGGACTTAATGACATCTGATTCCTGCTCTCCAAAGGACAAGTGGATGACCTCCTGTTTGCCCACTCCAGTGATACAAAAAGCAGAAGGACCCAAGGCTCAAAGAAGTCACAGCTGACTACAGAGGCCTAACTTCGTATGGGCCGTGGTCGGGGAGAGACCCATCTCCTACAAGCCTAGCCTGACATCCTGGAGCTAGAGGACTTCCCAGAAAATGTTTCCAGCAGTTGGAGAAAACAGGTACTTAGTCATTTTTTCCACCTTCAGAGAACAGGAACAAGGTGCTGATGCTTGCCCAGGGGGTAGGCACCTAATGTGAGCAGGACAACTAGGTTATCACCACCAAGAGCTGTAAACGGGCTGAAAACTGGTTCATTGGGAGCTCCTGGTAAGTAAAGATATCTGGTTTTGCAAAGCCATTCGTAGATCCTCTGTTCAGCCTTTCCACTGGAGGATATTAGGAGGCAAAACGTGACTCAGTCCAAAGGTTAACCATGGACTGGGACATGGCAGCAAATCTATCCCAGCGGCTAAGTGAGATTAGCATCTACAAAATCCAGCCTTATTCTACTGAGAGCTTTTAGAGCTTAAATCAGTAACTTCAGCAGGAGCTAGACAGCAGTATATTTGACACTGAGGACCCTTGTCTTCGACATAGCCCTGTAGGAGAATTTTAACTCCCCCAAAAAGACAATGTCAAAAGGTAAATAATTCGACGTAGATGACCCACTACATTCTGCTGTATCTGACCTTCACTCCATCATGGTGAGACTGAAATTGCATCTAGGTCTTGATCAGCTTGCTTTTTTCCATTAGTGCTTTATGTTTTTCCTACGCACCTTGTGCGTTTAAAATAAAATGCTTAATTGTATATCTGGTTATCATTATCTGATTTCAATGCTTTTAGTGTCTTTTTCTCATTAACTGTTTCCACTACTTTTTTTAATTGATTTAGGAATTGTATTATCTTCTTTTCTTGACTTTAAAATTATCGGTACTGCTTAAACTTCACACATCCTTTTCTGAGGATTTCCTGCTGCTTGTGCACCAGGTAGCAGGGGTTGAGCAGAGATTCGTTAAGAACTGTTTTTGGCTTAACAAGATTTTGTGTATTAGGTTAGTAGGGGCCACTCCCTCCAAAATTAATAAACTAATTTCTGACTATTTTTATTTATATTACCTCTTACTGTAGTTAATTACAAGACAACTTCCTGATACCTGCCCTCTCTAAAACATAAAAAACAAGAAGAAGCAGTCCACTACTTACACAGGAGTTTGCACCTGATCTCCCGCCAGACTGTGGTAGAGAATACTGTATAATGAAAGATGGTAGATTACAATCGATAACTAGAACAATTTTTGAGTGGCATGTGTTCCCACTGTTTTTCCAATAAGAAGTTGGGCAAAGGCCCTGAAGACAATGCTATTTGAGATTTGCTGTATCATAAGCATGCATGTGAATGCAATTTCGTTTTCTTGACAAAGGCCACCGGTCACAGAGCACTGACGTTTCTACACAAAACATGTTGACTTATATATCAACAATAATATTGTTAGTATTTTACTAGGCACACTAGTAGTTTTCCAAAAAGTTAGGTACTTTTCGTACAAACTATATTTGCTTATAAAAAAAACAAATTAACGTTTTTTTCTGGTGTTACAATGTTGGGCCAACTTTACCCCTTCTTACCTTGTATGTTATTATAATAATACTCCTTCACTCTACTGCCATTTTATTTTATTATACTATACCGTTGATTCCTGAAGAATATTCTAGAATGATCACTATTTTTTTTTTGAATACTTGGCCATGCAGGTCCCCTAAGATCAAAGAGGGTTTCTGGGGGGTGGCGGTCTAGTTGAGTTATCAACATCCACTGGAATCACCTGAAAAAAGAAATCAACAACCCTTTCTCTCTTTATGCATAATATTTTAGAGATTGCACAGGTTTGCTCAAAAGTTTGAATGGGATTAATACTTGTCTTATTCCTCAACTTCTGTTAGTGAGGTGAAGATATATTAGGAGTGAAGAGGCATATCGTATGAGTGCCTTTTGAAGCCTATGTGTTAACGAGCTTTAGAAATTTCACAGAGACTGGCCTCAAAGCTTGTGCACCAATACATGACTTTTGGAAAAGCTTTAAACCTTTTCCTCCCTGTTAGAACTGGGGGTCTCTAGTTCGCTGAGGTAGGCACCTTAGTCCAAATAGGGACCCTTGTTTCTAGTCAGGGAAAGGAGGGACACCCTCTTAGATAACCCCTGCTCACCCCCCCCCCCCCGGTAGCTTGGCACGAGCAGCCAGGCTTATCTCCAAGGCAAGGTGTAAAGTTTTTGCAATCACACTTCCAGTAACTCAGTGATAACACCCCACTGGTTTTTATAAAAATAGCGGTATCTTTATCAAAAGCAATACGATGAGACCAAACGATAGAAATCCAACATATGCGTATTCGTAATCTTTCACTTTGCTGGTTATTAGGCCAGCAATCACTTATAGGTTCTTGAGGTATTAATAAGCAGTTCAGAATGATCTAATGCAGTCCTAATGCAATGCTATGCAGTTCGTCATGCAGTTTGTAACGAAATAAGAACACATTCCTTAATGAACGTACTAATGCAGTTCGTAACGCAGGAATAATGCTATTCAAAATGCAAGAATCAGGCAGTTGGTAATGCAAGAAATAATGCTATTCAAAATGCAAGAATCAGGCAGTTCATAATGCAAGAAATAATGCGATTCGTAATGCAAGAATCAGGCAGTTCGTAATGCAAGAAATAATGCTATTCAAAATGCAAGAATAAGGCAGTTCGTAATGCAAGAAATAATGTTATTCGTAATGCAAGAATCAGGCAGTTCATAATGCAAGAAATAATGCGATTCGTAATGCAAGATTCAGGCAGTTCGTAATGCAAGAAATAATGCGATTCGTAATGCAAGAATCAGGAAGTTCGTAATGTAAGAATAATGCGATTCGTAATGCAAGAATCAGGCAGTTCGTAATGTAAGAAAAATGCAGTACACCAATCTGCGCGGTCAACTCGGGCCCCCACTAGGCCCCAACACTAGACACAACGGTCTTAAGCTTAAGGGGGCGGGCCCGGTACTGCTGGGCAGGTACGGGCCGCTCAGGGACTCAGAGCTTCTAACGCAGTGCAGCGGGAGAGAGCTCGGAGCACTCCTGTACTCCTCCTGCACGCCTCGCCAGGCCACACATGCTTGCGGTCCCTGACCGGAGTCCAAGCCTTACCTGGGGGGGTGCGCTGCCTCGCTCTCTTTCTCTCCCTGCTCGTCGGACGCCCAGGCTGGGCGGCCCTGATGATGTTGCAGCTCCATTGTTAGGCAACGCTGTAGCCGGACAGGTTACGGCGCTGCCTTCTCCTTCGTTGACGATCTTGGGCAGATTCCTCTTGGTGAACAAAGATCACAATTCCTTTCACCTTGCGGCAAAATCCTTTAGCACGTTGCAACTTGGGCCGGCGGCGGTGATTCTACGCACAGCCTCAGTTATGATGACGGCTCGGGCCGCAAACAGCAATACAGCAGCGTGGAAAATGTTTCACGCTGCGGGGGCAATGCGATCACGGGGCACCTCGTAAACAGTACCATGGACCACACGGCAGTCTTCCAAAAATCCTGTAGCACGTTGCAGCTCGGGCCGGCGGCGGTGATTCTTACTCACAGCCTCAGTTATGATGACGTCTTGGGCCACAAACAACAATACAGCAGCGTGGATGATGTTTCCCGCTGCAGGGGCAATGCGATCCCGAGGCACCTCGTAAACAGTACCACGGATCACAAAGCAGTCTCAGGCGTGCAAAAGCACCATGCACCAAGCGTCGCTGAGACATGGTTGGAAACTTTTATGTTCCTGAGTTTCCACAGCAGGGGACCAGCTCTCCTCGGGCCCTTGGAGACACGCTACTTCAGGACACAGCACACAGCAAAGTCATCACAAGCAGGGGGACATAGCACACAGCAAAGTCCCTTGGCCTCTCCTTAGTCAAATCAGCAAACTGCAGGCCAGCCACAGAACACACAGCAAGGGCAGTCCTTCTCTTCGGTCTCTTCAGCTGCTCTTCTTTGGCAGAGATTCCTCTTGATCACAAAGTAGGTTCAATCCTTTTTCAGTCTGAATTTCAGTCTTGAGTAGTTCAGGGGTTTCAGCTCTCACATTTATACCTCTAAATACCTTTGAAGTCTTTGTGTTCAGGTGGCTCTGAGCCCAGTCCAAACCAGACCGGGGTGTCTTCCTGCCAGTGCACACCCTCTTTCTTTGATAGTCAGGGTCTGGGCCCCAGAAGCTCAGGAGGCGGTGGAGCCATCCTTTTGTGGCAGCAACACAGCCCTCTTCACATCCAGGGGGCTACTCCTCCCCCCACATCAAATGCAGGCCAGCCTGTTGCTGTCTCACCTTCTCTTCCCTGGGGCCAGGACACTTCCCAGAGCCTGTCACATCCAAAACCAGATGGTCAATACACAAACAGGCAGAGGCACACAGGATGGTTTAAGACAAGAAACCAGCTACTTTTAAAAACGTGGTTTCTGAGCACACAAAAGATGTGTTATTAAATTCTGAGTTCAGGCACACTAAACTCCATCGCTCCATCATATGCCTTTGGGAAGATATGCTGGAAACATGGGACACAGCATTCCCCATTCTGTCCTATGGGCAATATGGTCTTGCAACAGTGAAAAATGAATTTGGCAGTATTTCACTGTCAGGACATGGTACACACCTCAATACATGTCCTACCTTTCACACACACTGCACCCTGCCCAGGGGGGTACCTTGGGCCTACCATAGGGGTGTCAGATGTGCATAAAAAGGGAAGGGAAGGCCTGGCAAGTGGGTGCACTTGCCAGGACAACAAGGCAGTTAACAAACTGCGCACAGGCACTGCAGTGACATGCCTGAGATCTCTTTTTAGAGCTACTTGTGTGGGTGGCACAATTAGTGCTGCAGGCCTGCTAGTAGCATTTGCATTACCAGACCTGGCACACATAGTGCAACTTACTAGGGACTTTACTAGTAAGACAAACATACCAATTATAGACAACCAATTACCATAACACTTTATATAGGGAGCACTTGCACTTTGACACTGATCAGCAGTGGCAATTGCCCAAAGCATCTAAGTCGGCAACATAATGTCAGAAAAAGGTCTAGGAGGAAGGCGAAAAGTTTAAGGAACTTTAGCCAAAAATGGCCAAGTCCAACACTCCCATACTAGGAAGATAAGTACTGTGGACAAGGTGTCCCTAAAGCTTATATGATATACAATTCCCTATGGATGACCTGATTTAGAGATGTG